>NW_024609868.1:166958590-168158590 GCF_016920785.2 Ixodes scapularis | reverse complement strand
AATTAAAGAAACCACATTATAAATAAACGAGAGCAAAGTTGCACAAAGAAAAGGAGCTATTGTGGTACTGAGGTGATAGACAAATATTTTAAACCAATTGAAAAGCGAGGAAAAAGACACTATACAATTATAACGCAATATTAAAAGAAGAAATTATTCTAACAGTTAAGAAAGAAAAGGACAAACAAAGAAGAACAAGGCAAAAAGACAGTTTCTGCGTACGTACATCGGTTTCGAATAAAATGCGAAGAGTGACGGAACTTGTAGCCCACTAGCGGCGCAGCTTCCAAGATTGGGTTCTGCGTGGCGAGGTTCAAACACATCGCAGCAGGGCGCCCCGATGTGTTTGAACCTAGATGTGCTGTATTCTGGCAGTTTCTATGGATTTTAGTGTTGTTTTGTATGTCTGTGTTTAAACAGATAATCCGTACAATTATGAGTCTGAATTAACAATGAGTTCTGAGGGTCTTTTTAGAAAAAATGTATTTTGCAATTTTGATACATTTTGAATATTTCTATATAGCTGCGCTTGACACGTGTCTTTTTCTACCCTTTTCATCTCATTTCTTTTTTTTGCCACGCTTTGATGACATGTCAGTTGATGGTCTAGGGTAAGTCCTAAGCATTACGCATGGTGGACTCGAATAAAGTTTACACTTTTAAAGGACAATTGGAATGTGCTGAATATGAATTTTTTTTTCGCAGATCAAAAATATATATTTTGTTTCTGCTATGTTCAGAATTAATGTTATCAGCGAGTCCATTTGCTAGGTGTTTCTAAACTACGGTTGGCTTCGTTAGGCTCTTCTGTAAAACGCTAGCACTAAATTAAAAAAAAATAATATAATCGGCATGACCGCAATATTTTTGTTCTGAATTATCGAGGTTATTTGTAAATGTTACAAAAAAATAGGAACCATGAATTGAGCTTTCGGAATCTCCGATCGTAATAGATTGTGTTGTTGGTACTGTGCCTGATAAATTGACAAATGGATGTCTATTAGTGATGAAACTTTTCGTTAGATGCAGGGGTAAATCTCATATTTAGTATGTGCTTACTTTCAGTGGTAAAACGTTCTGTGTATGTAGGTCAAACAATTTGGATAGGCCTACGAGAATTCCCATTGCAAATAAACCTTTTTATATTTTGTAATTTTTATTATTTTTATTATCGCTCACTTTGTTGATATTTTTATATATCAATATAGCCCTGAAGCAATTAGAATGTTTTCAGTGAGACATTTGCTCAGTTCCAATAAAACTTTGGTCGGGGATCGTTCGTGCAGATGGTTTAAAAGGTTAAAAGGCTCGAACCGAAAGAGGACGAAAAAATACAGACATACGTAAGGACAATCAGTTGCTTTTCAATTACTTCTGTGAGAACATGATGTATAGCAATAGGTCAGGAGTTCTGTGGTATTAATTTGTCTTTTCTTAAATACCGGGGTTAATTCGGCTATTTTGATTGAATCGGTTAGGGCTTATATCAAAACGTTTATTGATGACATCACTCAATGGTTTTGTGATGTTAGAGCACTGTTTTCAGTTGTATCACCTGTATTTTGTCGCAACCCAACGAAGAAGTACTTTAGTGCGTTAAATATTTCAGATCTTTTCTTTGGACTCACGCGATGAAGAAAGGCATCTTGTCATTTAGGTTAATATTTGTTGTCACAGTGGATCAATTCGTGTACGGAAGATACGTTATGTTGGTGTCGATATTTGCGAAGTAGTCGTTAAATGCATTAAATACTTTCATTTCATTTTATTTCATTTAATATTCCGCCAGGGCCCTAAGGCATTACAGACGGGAGTGGGTGGTTAACACATAGAAGAAACATAATTGAGTGAGGCAAAAAACACGCATTACATAACATATGTTAAAAAGTTGGTAATAACTTTTTTTAAATCAACAGTGATAGTTATTGAGACTATATGTGCGGGAAGGAAATTCCACTCAATTGAGGTCTGGGGTAGAAAAGAAGCATTAAAAGTGGAGGTGTCGGTGCAACTGTGTAACTATAACTCGCTTTGTGTTTAATACTGATACGGTTTGATGATTAACTCTCTCGTTTAATGCAGAGTTAATTATATTAGTTGTGTCGGTGAAATTTTCACAACCGATAAGGGATTGTTATAGAAGTACTGCTGTTGAACTGCGACAAGCTATTTCATTTCATAAAAAAAAACAAGAAAAAAAACGATTTGTATACAGATCGAAGGCAACGGTTGTATATGTCGATCGAGTTTACGGCTTTTAGACACATTGTTTTTGCAAAGAATTGAACGCTGTAATTCGCTCGTTAACCATGGATAATTTCCGAGTGATCGGAAATAATTCATGGCCAAAATATCCAAAAGATATTCTAAGAGTTTAGAATCTTATTACATATAAAGTAGTAATTTGAGCTCGTTGGTACTTAAACATGATAAAACAGCGCACAGCACTTATCTCCGTTTCTTTTCCTCCGTGTTTTGTGAGTTGTTTTATTGTGTTTCAGTTACCATAAGATTAAACATGCAACATAAAGATAATTTAGCTCGTTGCAGTTATTTGAATGTGTATCATTGTGAACCATAAAACCCGTTCGCGCATTATAGTTTGGCTATGCTTGGCTAGGTATCGGCAGCTTAAGTTCAGGATTCATTCCCGCACTACCGTTCGATGACGTCTGAATAATACTTCCTATATTTCACCATGTTCGGTGTTTTTGTTGGAGCTTTCGTCGAGATATGACTGTAAGTTACCACAGTAGCCCAGCGTTGCGGGGTTAAGTTACCGAGGTAATTTGGAGTCTGGTCTCAAAATAGTTCCATCAACGTTACCAATCAGTTCTTAATAAACCGCCCATTAGTCGAGGTACGACAAAGTACGATAGCTTTGGATGCTGACATAAATCAAAGAGGTATCTGGGTGCAACCGGCCGCTGCAATGGAGCTAAACATACATAAGCATTGAATCGAATAAGTTTAGTGAACGCGTTTTCGACATCCGCGAAGATGCAACTTAATGATCCCTGGCTTCAAATGTTATGCGCATAAGATTGTGAGGCCGGTGTCCACAATTGATTATAGCATTTTGCGCGGCGTTACTAAAAAAAAACTGTTCATCTATAGGCATGTGTTATATTTACTCTAATCAACGAAATAGCAAAGATAACCAAACGTGACCAATATTGTCACCAGGTGTAGTTCTGATTTGCGATACTTCTCCCTGGCCTAAGGCACTCTGTTTTCTCTCGTAAACATTGCCTTGGTTCGCTTCAAAACATTTAAATGTTTTCAAGTTTCATTTTTTCTTCGAAATTTACCAATGTGATTGTTTTAGTATTGGTTATTTAAAACTGAAGTTTCCCACGCTATAAAACGTTGGGGAGTTAATTGAAGTGTAAGGAAAATAATTATTTTTCGCTCATCAATAAATGATTGTGAGAAAAAAAATGTTATCGCGTATAACGGCGTTTACATGCAACATTTTGTTTTACGTCTTCAGGACTGGTGGCGGCGGATGGCAAGGACGTGATCATCGTCAGATCATCCAAGCATATACCCGCCCACCACCACAACCACCCAGCTCTCCACACCATAGTGCGGCCGGCATATCACCACCCGGCTCCGTCGCACCACCACGCCAGGCCATTACCGGTGCATCACCAGCACCCCGAGAACGGAGGAGGCTTGGAGTGGGGCCACGGGGATCTGAAGCAGGATGGCTACGGCGACAAGCAACTGATCAAGGAGCGGGTGATAATCAAGGAAGAGAAAGTGCACAATGACCCCGTGCATGTGCTGGTCAAGGAGCCTCCGCCGAAGGTGAAGCATGTCATTGTAAGAGAGCACCATCAAAACCACCACGACTGTGGACACAAATGGCTGAAGAAGTTACAAAAGAGCCTCAAGAAATCCCAAAAGCAATATTCCAAGCACCACCACAAGAAGTCGCCGATCGTGTTCTTTCACACGCAAACGCCCTATTACTACTACACGCAGCCACCACGACGCTATTACAACAACTATTACAATGGCCATGGACATGAGTACGACAGATACTGAACATTTTTTGAAACAGAGGTCTTCAATAAAATAGACACGTGCCACTAATGCTATTCTTGTTGTTTTATAATATGAATATCAGCGCGAATTTAAGCTTATAGGCATTCATGCAGGAATCAGCCAGCTATTTTGGCAAGTTTGGCTTTTTATTTTTTGAGGAATTCGGGTTATTCGATTTCTAAAAGTTACGCTAGGTTGCGATCAATTCATCCAAAGACCATATATTCTTACTTTTCTTAAAACAGCATAAGACCCTCAAACTATGTAAAATGGTACTCAACACAAAGCAGGCCATCAAAAAAAAGTAAACAATCATCATCACCAAACGCGACGGCTGCATGGTACACTGAACAAAATCCGTTATGTTAGAAGCTTTTAGTATGGTGTCCTAAGCATCATTTCTTGTAATAAAGTTCGCGTCCATGTTCAAGTTTCAAATTCAGCTATTGCGTGGAACAGAAATATAAGAAAATAAAAAATGAGCGTTTTTTGTGTTTTTTTTGTTATACACAGATTTTTATTTGCGTCTCCTACTATATATAGTGAGGGTCGGAGATGCGTGCTGCTGCTGAGCCGGTGAGCGACACAAATTATTTCTGGTAATAGGAGGAAGCTAGGGTGTTATTAGCGCAGGCCACCTCTTCACCCCTAAAACAAGAACGATGTTTAGCAAAATATTTACGCTAGGATGCGCGATTTAACTGTGGAGCGAAACCGAAACTAACCTATATTTTCGATTTAATTTCTTCTTTCATACTTCAAAATGTGTCTCACATCGTAGTTATTTAGTTCGAGAAGTTGTTCGCGGAAACTTTATTTTGTGACATACACGTTCGACCAAGGTTGATATTTGTAGTTGTTGTAGTTGTTGAAAAAATCCAACGAGGAAGACGGGCATAGAGCGATAAACCGGGGTTCCGGACTGCACTCGAAAGTGACCCCCATAAGGCCGCTGCCAATGTACGCAAATGTGACCACTCGTCACGTGACCAAACGAAATACGTGACGTCACAGGGAAGATGCCAGCGCCCAGGCAGCGGCTGGCCCCAGCTGGGTCGGAGCTTGTCGGATGCTTTCTTGGTTGTCGTTCGTGTCGGCAAGTTCATTTCAGACGCGACGCCGTCATTTGTGGACGGTCGAGGGCTAGTTCAGAGCTCAGCGTGGTGTCTCAGGTAGGTATAACGTGAAAATACAGAAAAACGGTGTGCATTTCGCTGGTGACCGACGGGAATATGGCCATGAAAGAGACCACCGGCCCAGCGTTTGTCGGACCCCAGTGGCGCGGATTTCGCATTGATTCGGATATCGCTAGGATAAGAAAGGGGTTCAGACGAGTTGGTTGCTCATAAAGTACAGGGGGAGCAGCGCGCCCGGAGAACAGTCATTCAAGTCAACACACACACAAAAGAAAGGGACACTTACTCAGCGCTGACTGACAACTCTCTCTATATTTACACTTTCTCTTCTTCTATCTGTGCAATTGCAAGGGCCAGGGAGAATAACTGGTCTTTTTTCTTTTCTTTCGATATGATGCTAAATAGTGAAATAAATTGAAATTAATGTAAGGCTAGGTAGTCTAATTCTTTTTGTGACAAGGTTAAAGACGGAGTACTAACACATGTGCCGTTATGTTTCGCAATGTTCCCTGCCTCGATAATTTCTCTTGTGAGCTGGTTGCGGTGCTTGCCAAGCACGCCGCAGTTATTCAGCAGCACTAAGCAGCCACAGTCTCGACAGTGAATGCCTAGATGACCGGAGCTTTTGTTTGTGAATGTGTTGTTATGCTCACGGAGGCGATCGTTCACACACCTTCCGGTCTGACCTATGTACAGATTTCCACACGAGAGGGGAAAGGAGTACACCACCTTCTCTCTGCAAGGGACAAAGGTGTTCTTGTGCTTCTTTTTGCCGCCAACTGTTGTTATTGGTGGAGTATTTACCTTCTTGCATAAGCTGTGAAGTTTGTTAGGAGCTGAGAAGATGACTTCCAAGTTTACTCGGTTAGCTATTTTCTTCGGTCCGTGAGAAAAATTATGAATATATGGCACAATGATAGGTTTCCTTGTTTTGTCTCTTTGCTTTTGTTGAGTGCATAGGTCCTGCCTGCTTTCGTTGATGAGCTTTTCGGCCACGGATGTTAATAACGAGTTTGGGTATCCTGCGCGCTTTATTCTTGAGACTTGCCCGTCAAAGCTCGCTGGAATGGAATGCGAGCAGGACTTTAGGAGTGAGTTTTTGAGGCATAACCGCACGATGCTTCTTTGAACAGGTTTTGAATGGCCCGAGTTGAATGGTAATAGCAGTTTTTTTCCCCTGGGCTCATACGACCAGCATGAATGGTAGGGTAACATGAAGAGTCTGAGTTCCAGGACTCTTAAAGAGCACTCGTTTGGAAGTTCATGGGTGATTTCCAAAGGCCTTATTCGGAAACTTCACACCATCCGTAGGTCATAGAAAGCGACTTTGCAAAATCCTTCAAGCCGAGTGGCATCGTCAAACATGGCACTACCGGAACTACCTATTTGTGCAGCTGCGTACAAACCCGACAAATCCCTTCAGCAGAAGGGCCAGACGAGAAATCGCCTCCCTCACAGAGAGAACGACCGACCATCTGTGGAGACTCACTTTGTGGCATCTCCGTAAGAACAGACCAAGGGGAGAACAGGCGTTCAATAACCCCGTATGCACAATAGGAGACATCCACATACCAAACGCAGTACAGGAAGTTCTCAGTCTGGGCCCTAAGTTTGCGGTGGAACCCAAGAATACGGCACCGGAGTTACTTTCCCTTGTGAGGGCAGTCTCGAGACGAGCTCCGGAGACCGAAATGGATCGCTGCATCTCTGAAGGTGTAGACATGCTTATCCGGTACAAACCACCATCTACTCCTCTGCCCATCAAGAGAGTAGAAACGTACCTGAAAGAGAATTCAATATATCTTCTGCCCGCTGACAAAGAAGGAGGTTTTGTCCTCATGCATACGGACACGTTTGGAGAAAAAGTATTATCAGCAGTCCAATCCGTTTTCAGCAAGCACTCTGAGATCTCCCTGGAAAAAGTTAAAACGGAAGCAAAACAATTTTGTCACTTGAACGATTTAAAACAACTCTGCTCCTACATCGATTGCAGTAAAAATCTGAGTCTAGAGTTATTTTTCAGCGCCAAACTCACAAAGCGGATTACGCCCCTCCAGGTTATCGTTTCTGAAAGGGGAGCATGGCAAAAGTCTGTTGCCTTATTTCTGCAAACACGGCTAAACCTACTTGACATTGATGATCCATACCTGATCCGCAGCTCCTCTGAAGTTTTCAACTTTTTAGAAGAGCATCGTGACCAAGACCTAAAAGTGTTCTCCATCGACATTAAGGATCTGTACTATTCCTTGCCCCATGACCGCCTCCTAAGGTACATAGAGGACAGCATAGACACCTTCGGTGCTATTGCCTTTCAAAATGCGTCGGGCTTATCCCAAAGCAAGTTTTTGACCTTGATTAACATCTACCTCAGGTCGACCTTTGCTACCTGGGATTGACAACCATGCCTACAGAAGAGAGTTGTCTGCATTGGGTCCTGCATTGCCCCTGTCCTTAGCGATCTCTATCTAGCGCACAACGACAGGAAGCTAAAACAATCATTAGGCACCTCCAAAGTTATAAGAGTGTTCCAGTACGTCGACGATTCTTTAATTGTTCTAGCTTCTGACGATCGCAACTTCACCAGCATGGTTGCTGACGTCCACCACAGTTTTAAATTCTGCATCAGTCTTTTGGAAATCACCCATGAACTTCCAAACGAGCGCTCTTTAAGATTCCTGGATCTCAGACTCTTCATGTTACCCTACCATTTATGCTGGTCGTATGAGCCCAGGGGAAAAAAAAACGCTCTTACAATTCAGCTCGGGCCATTCAAAACTTGTTAAAAGAAGAATCGTGCGGTTATGCCTCAAAACCTCACTCATAAAGTCCTGCTCGCATTCCATTCCAGCGAGCTTTGACGGGCAAGTCTCAAGGCTAAAGGGCGCAGGATACCCAAACTCGTTATTAACATCAGTGGCCGAAACGCTCATCAACGAAAGCAGGCAAGACCTATGCACTCAACAAAAGCAAAGAGACAAACCAAAGAAGCCCATCATTGTGCCATATATTCATAATTTTTCTCACGGACCGAAGAAAATAACCAACCGAGTAAACTTGGAAGTCATCTTCTCAGCTCCTAACACACTTCACAGCTTATGCAAGAAGGTAAATACTCCACCGATAACGACAGTTGGCTCCAAAAAAAAGCACAAGAACACCTTTGTCCCTTGCACAGAGAAGGTGGTGTACTCCTTTCTCCCCTCTTGTGGAAAGCTGTACACAGGTCAGACCGGAAGGTGTCTGAACGATCGCCTCCGTGAACATAACAACACTTTCACCAACAAAAGCTCCGGTCATCTAGGCACTCTGTCGAGACTGTGGCTGCCCAGTGCTGCTGAGTAACTGCGGCGTGCTTGGCAAGCACCACAACCAGCTCACAAGAGAAATTATCGAGGCAGAGAGCATTGCGAAACATAACGGCACATGTGTCAGTACTCCGTCTTTAACCTTGTCACAAAAAGTATTAGACTACCTAGTCTTACATTAGTTTCAATTTAGTTCACTATTTAGCATCATATCGAAAGAAAAGAAAAAATACCAGTTATTCTCCCTGGCCCTTGCATACAGCACAAACAGAAGAAGAGAAAGTGTAAATATAGAGAGAGTTGTCAGTCACCGCTGAGTAAGTTTCTTTCTTTTTTGTGTATGTTGACTTGAATCACTGTTCTCCGGGTGCGCTGTTCCCCCTGTACATCATCGCTAGGATAAAGTTTAAGGCGACGTTTCTGTGCTCTCGTTGACGACTGGAATCTTCGAGGTCTGCAGTGAAGCGTGTGTAATGCCTCTGAATACACAGCTTAGCAACGGAAATTGCGTGAGTCGTGCATGGCAGTGTGCAATCGTGGTGTCACTTCGTTTAAATAACCGAAGGCTCACTTCGGTTATGCGGCGCACCGAAGAGCTGCCTTTTAGCTGGTAGTTCCTGTGTCTTGCTTTAGGTGATGCTGCGCTGCTTCCTAAATTTTTCTGGCGTAGACATGCACTTTCACGGAGTACAGGTGTTGCTGTTCGTATTGAATCCACTGGTCTGTCGCACGTTTCGTCGACACAAACGTTTCATCAACACTGGTTACGCGAATTGCAAGCTGTATGGACATTTCATCGAACCTGTTACCTACCCGGCTCACCCAATCCCGCTGCTTTGCTGCGACAGTCTGCAGCGGCTCATTACCAGAAAAATAGTCCCACATCCATTTCAGTTCAGTTCGTCTACGGCAGTCGCCAAACCCCGAAGGAGAGGATTTATTCGGGCAGAATGCCTCTAAAGGAATGCAGCTTCTTTTGGGGTTAGGATAGACTCTCCTCTGTCAGTTTTGTTATATTGTCACGGATGCTTGTTCCTATCCTATCTTCTATGAATAATTACTATTCTGGAAATTTCCAGGCTATACTCGGCTCTCATACTATGTTCTGGTGGTGGTGCTGGGTACTTTACCCATAGCCCTTCACTCTGTGTGCACCTTGGCGGCTCCTCAGCTGAGTTACCCCAAAACGGGACACGGGTGGCGGACTATCCCCGCGTCTTAAACCTCCGGCAAGCCCTGAACCATGTACTATCCCGAGAACGGCAGAAAAACCGCAAGACGAGAGATCACCACAAGAACAAACCTCACAATGCACCTAGCATAAACCTGAAATCCGAGCCAGTCGCTGCTACCAGGAAATACCACCGGTAATCGGTCTCCTGCCAAAAAACACCGAAGCTGACTAAGCCACAATGACAAACGTGTAGCAGTAAACCGCGTCCGCTCCCACCATTGTTGGCATGCCAGTCGAACCTCACACTCCGACGCCATTTTACACAAGATGTATCAAGACGTCGAGGGCTGGATCGAACAATATGACCGTGTCGCCCGCCACAATGGGTGGACTGATAACCAGCTCATGCAGAACCTATACTTCTCGTGGAAGAAACTTCCAGGCACTGTTCTGAGAATTATGAATCCTCCTTAACGTCGTGGGAAGTTTGCAAGATTGAGCTGAAGTGCACGTTAATCAGCCATCATTGACGAGAGAAAGCCGCATTCCTGATTCTGTCCAGGGCACGGCCCCAACGAGAGCGTCACCGCCTTCTTGGAGGATGTTTTGCGCCTGATCGAGTGCCAACGCCAATCCTGATGCTACAGAAGACAAGAAGCTAAGAATGGCGTGTCTCTCATGCGAGGGATAACTCCTTCGGCAGCCTTGTCCGCAACCCCCCGACAACAGTCGAAGGGCTCATATCACCGAGGCATCACACATTGAACGTGCACTGCATGCCCGAGCCTGTCACAATCAACAACTTCCCGGCGTCTCGACACTCGAGTCGTCCAGCTGTAACTTGGACGCCAGCCTCCCAAGCATCCGTGACATAATCCATGACATTGTCCGGGAAGAGATCAGGTAGCTACATCCTGCCATCAGTTGCCCGGCTTTTATTTTGATTGCCGAGATTGTTTCGGAACAAGTTCGACAGGCATTTCAACGGGAGACTTCTGAGAGCGAAGCGGCATCTGACGAACCGAGGGCGACTTACGCCACAATGGCACGATGACCGCCACCGGCTGCCCCTTAGTAGTCTGTGCCAATTCAATCAGACACCCCGACGCCAAAGCATTCCCGGCATCGGGTGTAGGTCGGCTGTGAACAAAGTACATCGACGAAAATGGAGGTGTTGCGAATGGCCGACCGAAAACCACTCTGCTACAAATGCATGAGGCTGACCATGTCTACCGTAGCTGCCCGTACTAATGAGTTGGCCTGCAAGGTTTCGTGCCGAACGACCTTCGACCACGTCTGGAGGAGGGACCGCGGGGCATTGAGAATTATCTTCGGCGGCCTTTTTCCCTGGTGCCGACATTACCCCGACGCTCCTGATCACCATCACCTCGACGGAAGGTAAGCACGACAAGGCAGGTGAGCGGCAATGCAATGACAGTTGATTTGGTGTCGGGTGTCGTCCAAGGAAAATACCTAATAATTTGGTGACACCAATTAGCTTTGTCCCCTCCACGAAGCACACAATTTCCAACTTTAAGTGAGAATGCCGCTCAGTGACTTGAAGAAATGGAATGTTTGGTCGTTCTCATAAACTGAACACCAAGCATCACCCAACTTCACTTTGCCACGCGAGACTTACACAGTGGTCGTTTGATGCAAAAGAAATCGCTATTACGGAATGGAAGTGAAATGGCTTGGATGGCAAACAAACATTGTTGCCAGCCACCAGGTCAACGGTACAGCAAAAGGCACAGTCACGTAAGCAATGCATGCCCTAGCTTGCTGAATTGACGCAGAAAACTACCAGGAAAATTTCCGGGCTAGAAGCGAGCCCTGCAGCCTTAGTGCATCAGATGTCAGTGGCAGCACATGACGTATGACTACAAGACGGCATCAGTCAGTCAAAGTTGCCACTTGACCAAGCTGAACACCGACGGGCCAGGAGCGTCATCGGACAACAAAAAGCACATTTACTACGACTGAACGCCTGACACCACTGTCGCAGAAAGAACTCGTTATGGAACCATTAGCTAAAAATTAGTAATTATGTATTCAAGTGAAAATAAATGTCTTTGATACACTAACCAAATAAACATATTTCCGCATGACATTACGCCTTCAGAGTTTACACCAAGAATTGTGCTCACTGCATGCGCTGGACCTTTTGAGGACACTCGCATCTCTGACCCTTCAATATTAATTAATGGGACATACCACACTGACAGGCTTGTTGCCGGGGCTGCACTTGTTCCACCTCTCATAAACATGTGGTGCATCCGAAAACCAACTCCAGTGATGTGAAAATGTTATTTATTAATTTAATCCCGCCAGGGGCCTTTGTATCAATTGCAGAGAGGATACTGAAAACTACACACATGACAACAACATCAAAGCCCACTGACGAGCACAAAACGGGCCCAGCTACCGAAGCTAAGTACTACACTCGTAAGGAATCATTATTACTGTAACTTGTTAATTTAAAAAAAAAACACACCTCTGAGCATCTAGTTTAATATCATGTGTTGATGCATCGTTAAATAGCAGGCTACTTCCTACACCTATCACACAATAGACCCTTTGCAAAACCCCATCACGCAACAAAACTCTCACCATTTTTTTTGGCGTAAAGCACACAAATGGGTTTCAGTTCACGTTGAACGCTAATGCAGCTTTCAAGTTCACTGTGATGGCTGACATAGCATTCTTGTCGAAAAAGTGCCCAAAGTATGAAGGCCTTACGTAATTAGAGTAGCAGCTAGTGTAATTCGTTTCCTCACAATTCGGCAAGCAGCGAAGGCTACAGTCTCGGTGAGTCAATATGCACGTTGGAGAGAGGCATATGACAACATATCACCAGAGTGCTCGTCTGCACAGATTTGTCACACACCTTCACCCCGTCTCTCTGATTGGCTCGAGGGGGATGTGGCGGTTGCCCTTTTCTAAGTTACGGTGAAACCAAATATAGTCAGCTCACACTTTTGGAAAATGTCTATTGAAGGGGCTGAAAGGAATGGTAGTCAACATTTTTCAAGAAGACTCCTCTTCAGGCACGGGATGAACGCAAATATGAATCATCTTGTCCAGGTAATTGGAGCAAGTAAACTATTGACCGACTAATACAATACGCTCTTGATGAAAAAAATTGCTGCTGTGAATCCTACGAAAGAGAAAAATGAGCAGTTAACCTTTTATTTCCGAGTTGCATTACATTTAAAGAGTGGGGCTGCATTTTTCTTTTTAAATTCTAGAAGCTAGAATGATGGACTAGACAACCTCTAAGAGGAGTATGATCATATACATGGAGGTTACTGTGAACTATTGATGCCGATCGGCAAGGTAAAAAGTCTACTAATACTAATTTCTAAGGGACATCGGATGCAACATTTTGTGCACTGATCAATCAAGAATGTGAATACTTGCCGTGTTCTGAGTTCCAAGGGGAACAATAAACTGTTTAATGAACATAAGTAATTAGTTCACGTGCACGTCGATTAAGCAAACGCCAAGTTTTCACTTCAAAGAAATATTGCGATCGAATGTAGAATCGTCGATAAGCGCAAAAGGTTAAAGATCGCAGGAGCTTCCTCGCTAAAAGTTGCTATGGTTATTCGGTGACGCAGGGCTGAAGCAACATCCCCTAGGCCCTATTTCAGACATTTCAACTTTCAAACGAAGCTAGAAAAATGCGAATATTTTATGCTGGAAGTTATATCGTAAAACTGTTGATTAGTACGAAACGTAAAGGTCACAGGAGCTTCCTCGCTAAATGTTGCTGTGATTGTGCAGTTACCTAGGGTTGAAACAAATTCCCCTAAGCCCTACGTCCGACGCATACATTTCGCGTCGATTCTCAGACATTCCAAAGTTCAAACAAAGCTAAGAGAATGCGAAAATTTCATGCTAAAAGCACTCAAAGTTCTATCGATCCTCGAACACATCCGGGAATCTGAGCACCGGTACGGCGATACGGCTGATGCTGTCTCACAGGCGTTAATATCCAGATGATCCAGAGCGATCTTGCGCAGAAAGGGTATACAGTCTCATCCCTTCAATATGTCCACATTATACCTGCGTCAGCGAGCACGAAGAAGCTCGAAGTCGTCGGAAACCAGCTGCACATCACGGCTACCGCGCACTGAAAAAACCCGCATCTGCTGGCCATGGGCGCTGCCATCTTACCGATGACGTCACGGCTATTGTGAGGTCACGTGACGAGTGGTCACTTTTTCGTACAACATGGCGGCAACCGGGGAAGGGGGGGGGGATGCCACTTCTGAACTTCCGGTTTATCACTCTAAGCCCCTCTGCCTCGTTTAAAAAATCAGTGCTGATATTTGTGCGTTCTGGCTGCGTTTTCTCGCTCAGATTATTTTCGTGGGAAATAATAAACTGCGGGCCTTTTAATTGGGGTTTGGGTATTTAAATGATTAATTGGTTTAACATTATTCCAAGCACAAGAATAAGAGAATAATTTATATTTTTATAATATGTCATTAAAAACGTATTTATTAATAAATTCCGTTCTTACTGCAACAACCCAAAGGCGCAATTCGAGGCAGACAGCTGTAAGTGTGTGTGTGTGTTTCCATAGCAACGCGTGACGCATAGGACTTTATATTATATCCAGTGTTTGACTTTATGCCTGTCTTGATAACAATATCAGAGTTTTTGAAATGCTATTGAGAAAACGAAATTATACCTTTCTGCAAAGACTATTATGGTTAAATGGCGTATTTTCGTGATCTTGGCATTAATTGGGGGCATACATTGCCGTGATTTGTATTAATAATAATATTTTAGAATTCGAATATTTTAATACGTATTTTTTAAGCTCTAATATAATTTGTTGCTTATGATCTAATTTCAAACGCGCAAACACATATCACAATTAAAAGTGTGCTAATTATCATCACTGGTGGCAATTGCAGCATTTTTGATTACAAAGAAATAAAATAAAATAGTCTAATATCAATGAAAAAATTCTAACTAATGTGAGAAATCCATGTAAAATTACATTAATTGTGGGTAAAGTATATTTTGCTATTGAAGTAGCGACTTTTGACAATCGGCAAACCGTCCAAAGTCGCCGCCAATATCCTTCCTGACCAAATGCACAAAAGTTAAAAAAAAAAGTGATAATAAAAAAAAAAATTATTATGATTTTTTTAAAATAAAATTTAGTTACTTTCATTTTTACGCTCGGTCGTTTTGCCAATCTCATCCTTTCCAGTTCGAAGGAACGCTTACCTGCTTGCACGCCTGCTCACTGCAGCACGATTCGTTGGTGTTGGAAGCCGGTGAAACAGTAGTGAGTTTTAGTATTGCGTATATGAGCGAACGCAAGAGCTGTGTCTTTGCGTTAGCTTTGCGTGTTCTACACTGCGCGTGCGTGGAGCCCAAGATTGTGGTCTTGGATGGCGCATGGGGATGAGGCGCACGCACAACGTGGTGCACGCAACTCTAACGCAAACGCACACGGCTTGCTTTTGCTTCTTTGCGCAATGCTAAAACTCTCCAGCAAGGTACAATCCTATACCGGCTGCAGCACTACAATGGGACAGGGAAAATTGTTTTTTGCATTCGGAAATGACATTTCGCGAGCCATGATCGCGAGCAGTTCCGTCGTGCCCGCTGAGCAGGAGAATCGGGGGACCCTCACTAGAGCGCTTCCCGTTTCCGCCGCGGGAGGGCGAGCGTCGAGCTGGAGACGTGAATAGCCTGATTATAACCAATAGCAGACAGTTTTGGAACGCGGTTAACCAGAAGCGTGTTAAAAGACTTCTCGTTTTACTGATCATTGGGAGACAATGTACATGCTGCGGAGGTGTGTGAGCAATTTAGGTATGTATTCAGAGAGGTGTTTTCTCAAGACACATTTATTTTTTTGTGTACAATAGTACCTCACAAATGAGCTAAATCATGGTCTGCAGTTGGTATTAAAATAGAAATTAAATATATATATAAACAAAATATTCACCGGACACTGAAAATTTGCAATAAAGCTGCTTTAACTTAAAAAAACAAACAAAAACATTAATAATTTATTGTCTTCTATTTCGTTGTTCGGCAGACCCTAGATACTATGCAGAGACCTGCGGACTAGAAATGATCAGTAGGTATTCCAGCTTCAAAATATAATAGTAATAATAATGTTTATTTTCGTCGAAACATGAATGACGGAGGGAGACCGAGGAAAAAATCTGCATCATGCAGCTTGACGGGCCCTCGGCCCCCCCCCCCCCCCCCCCCCCCCTTACATGTGGCAGCAATGGCACAAGCAACTCAGAAAGATTCAAAATATAATGAAAGAAACGCTTGAGGTTCGTTATGTATGGAGGGTAGTTGAGCAAATTTATTAGCTGAGCTAGAGAACTTGTCTGTTTCTTTTATTTTTTGTTCCACCGTAAAAGGCTCTTCCTCCGTCTACCCCAGTCTCGAGTTGAATTCATCATGGTGAACTTCCACCAGCTCGCGAGCGGAACTATAATTGCGTTAAAGATATGGCTTCGGAAGTAGATCTGAGGTTCTCTGTCAAGGCCACCTTGCAAACTAATGGAATATTATAATTTTTATTAGAATCACTTTTCTGTAAACGAGTGCTTTTTAATGCGAAAGCATTAACTGGTCCCATGGAGCGAAGCCGGCGTTTTCTGTAACCCTCTGTGGAAGCGAAAAGGCAGATGAATTCCCATTGGCCAGAAAAACGGCAGTAAAATTCCCATTCGCCAAAAGCAGAGCAACGCAGAGGCTTCGTCACGGAAGCCGTCGAGCCCGCGGGGCTCGCCGCCCCTGCACAGCGGGGGTGCATGATGTAGGAAAGCTTGTAGGAATGCGCTGCGCGCAGGAATGCTGTCGCATTCCTACACGCAAGCAGTCTTAAGTGTCTTCTTAAGTATATTTTTTAACCCGGCTTCGTTTTTATAAGAATAACATTTTTTACTCCGTCACCGATGTATATTGTCGCCTTCACGGTAGAGCGGAAATACGCGCAATACTTACTTCTTTCCGAAAAGCCTCTGGTACCGTATCACGGACTCTGTCGCAGCATGATTGCGATTGACGGGATGTCTAAGCCAGGCTACTTTTTATGAAGAGATAAAATTTGGCATTTTATTTCTTCAACAGCACCCCGAAACGTATACGAGTACACACACGAAAAAAAAAAGTGTTGCGTGGACTGTACTGAAAGGTGCTTAGGAGATTCAATCGTTCAAACCGTTGGAAAGAACTTGGCAAATGGCAAGCTCAAAATATATCAGAACCTTAAAAAACAGTTAGTGCTATGACATCGAGCTTCACGGATGGTACGTGTTCAATGACACAGCAAAGACAATTTTCCTGGCTAAGCACATGTTCAGGCATCTCATTCGCCGAGATGCCCAGTGGATGGCAGCGAATGGCTCTCCAAGTGCTTTACGAAAAAGTAGACGCACTGTTGTTGTTTTTACAGTAGACACCAATGATCAAACAGGTAATCAACGAAAACCCAAGGGACAAGAAAGTTGATAAGAGAGGGCGTACATGCCGCGGCCACGCAAGCAACCCCGCCGGGACACCTTGCCAGCCACTGCAGTCGTTGCCCATGTGCCCCGTTATTTAGCGACAGCAGTTTTCTGGCTAGGTACCCAGAGAGAGTTGTTAGGAAGCAATATGAAGCTCTTGAAATCAAAGCAAAGGGCGACAAGTGACTCCGCTCTTTGTCGCGTGAGTTGAAACGTGGTGGCGCCAATGTGCAAATAGCCCCCAGACACTTCCGCTTCTGAACTAGACGGCGGGCTTCACAGGATTTGCTAAATCAAATGTACACGCTGTTATCAGGAAAATACCACTTATTGCACTCTCAGGCTCATTTCACTCTTCTGATAACCAAATGATCAGTAAAAAATTTAAAAAAACAAATAAGTGAACCGGAAGTGTGCCGGGGCTACCCAATAGGTGGCGCCACTGAGGTTGTCACCAAACAAAGAAGTCGAATAAGGGACACGTCAGTATTCTGAACGGAAAATTAGTACCCGTTTTTGTTACGGGGGTTACAGCGGCACTACTCGAGACTTTGTTTTTACACGGCTATATATATATATGAGTAATTTTCATTATTTTTTTTTTTCTTTTCAAATAAAAGTTAGTTGCGAGTAGCGCCCCTGTCTGTCTGCTTTCTTAGCCTTGCTTTCTTGGCGTTTACCTTCCTGATCATGAGCCAGCTGGCTCAAATAGCCACTTTAATACATACTAATTATCCCGGTTTATTTTTTTTTTTTTTTGTATTTTAACGGTTGCATTTTTTTTTGTTTTTTGCAAGGAGTTACTCCAACTTTTCGGCGTTTAAATGAGTTGGGATATATTTGTAGACATCATGTCTCGGTAATGTCACTCAACATCATTTCCCCGACTTATCCATTTCAGATAACTTCCACCCGCACTCACAATTTTCTCTCGTAAGCGGGGTCCCCCAAAAACGTCATGCTAAGATACTACACAGAACGTTCAAGTCGTTATCTTCAGGCAATCTCGGGCAGACGCACAGAAGAGCCCCGATTTTTCTTTTCCTCGAAGCGTACTCTAGGAAGCCAGGACGGCCGCAAGGAGTCCGCCGCGACACCGGCCAGTAATGATGGTCTAATGAGTTCCCCTCAAAACGGGAAGGCAGCCGTGGCGAACCCTAAGCCGAATAATCAGGAACACGACTGTCGTCGCGGTGGGCCGCGCCGTGGCTGGATAAGGCTTAATAGTATTTCCCGGCAAAGATTTCCAGGGACGCCGACAGCAAATGGAAAGCCGGGACCGGTTAATTAGCCAGTAATTAACCTCAAGGCGGAGTCGTTTTCTTCTGCCGCATCGCCTGGTCCGATAAGTGCGGGCCTGTGGGATTTATGGCCCTAGAGTGAAATGTGGTGCAGTAACCGAATCTGCAAGTATGATCGGTTTTAAAAGCAACAAACAACCACGTCATAGCCGGAAGGTTAATAGTATTGTTCATTACCTCGTCGGTAGCCAGGAGTGTGCACTATACCGCGTTTTTCGCTAACCGCCATTACGATAAGTCGGAGCGGATACACCAGCACCGAAAGTGCATCCTCGCGTCGTTCGTCGTCCTTGTGCGCCACGGGCATATTTGGGCGCTTTTGTAGCCTGAGTTACACATGGCCGAGGTTGAGCAGTTTTGCGTGGCTCGCATAATGAGCCGTGCTGCGCATGCACGAGGAGCAGTGACGTCACACGGTGCACAGCTGGCGCTCCAGAGCTGCCGCAAAGCGCTCCTCGCCGGTCTGCGCATTCCAGAGGAGTGACGTCATAGCCGCGGCAGACGCACTGGCGCCGCCGCGTGCCCAACTGTGCGCCGCCGTTGTGCAGTAGCCAAGTCTGACGCTGCACCGGAGCCGCTTGATGGCGCCTCTCATTTTGTGCGCATAAGCTCACGCTACGTATATCCTGGCATAGCCGAGCTAGGAAAAGCAATTTTTTTTTCGAGGATACTCTGTTAGTCGTAACTTCCCCGGAAAATTGCATTGTACTTCGCGAAAACTCCCCATGACGTATATCAGTCACACGATCGGTCCCCAGCCACCCCAACGTTACTTCCAGGTACCACACCTGAGGTTCACAAGTGCGCCTACAATCGTCGAAGAGTGTTTGCCACTAGGGGCAGGTTTGGTGTCCACTAATGACGACGTCATGCGCAAGCCCTTTTATGGCGGTATTGAGTCAACGTCCCGCTGTCCTGGCGTATGCGCACGGCCATTGAAGCGGACGAGTTCGCACGCCCTACAGCCAGCCGGCAAAAGCGAGGCAGCGCCAGCAGAGTGAGAGCCCACGGTTATACCTTATCTCGATGTAACTTTGCTAAGGGTTAATGATAAGTTTCACATTGGTGCCGACACATTCGATATGCGCTACGTATACGGGCGCAACGTCCACATATTTGAGCATGACGGAACGAAAAGTCTGATACTCTTTCGCAGGAAAATCGCACTCCGAGGATACGTACAGTCACGTTCCGACTGGCCCGCCAGGGCCGTAGCTTCCACCTTTCTGGCATGTTACGTGATCACGGCTTCCTGGCCTACCCAGTACTTCTGGCTTCAGACACTAGGCTAAGCGGTGGCACCAGAGTAATAGCTCACGTTTGAACAATTCAGCCGCCACTCCCAGGAATATTTTGACCTTCCCGCGTTAGCTGCTAGATAGCGCCTAATCAAACTGCATTGGAGGTTGCCTATGGCTAAACCTCGACAAGCTCACAGACGGTTACAGTAGTGTCTTTAATTTACAGGGCTCTGACGACATAGTTGACTTTACAGCGAAAACAGTTGCTCAAGCTTAAAAAAACACACACGCAGACAAACACACACGCACGCACGCACACGCACGCACACACACGCACACACGCACACACACACACGCACGCACACGCACTCACACACTCGCACGCACGCAAACACAAACACACACAAACACACAACGCTTAGCATATAACGATCTCTATATAAGGATCGCTATACGTCTAATCTTAGCGGAGTGCAGATAAGATGGAGGCACGGAATCGAAAGGGGAAGTGAAAATGGCGTGAATATTCTCAGAACTGTGCTCGGTAGGCGGCCTGCAGAAACGACAGTGATAGCAAATTGCGCAGCTACTGTCGCTGTGACAGACGATGCCTGATGGCGTAAATGCCTTCGAATTTTTCTGCGTGTGGTTGGTTCAGCCGGTGATGGCTGAAGCACAAGAACGATGAGTGCCATGACGATGCAGATTTGGCTGTACTTGATCGGCAACACCGGGTCGTTGGGTCGGCTGCGCCCGGATTTACTCTGAAACGGAGAACACGACGTTCGAGTGAAGTCTGCTACTGGCGCGATTGACGGCGCTTGCTTGACTGCCTTGACATTGCATATTTTCTGCTCGTTCTCAACGTTGACCTCTGACTGGCATGCCCTTCCCTGGATTCCGAAACTCCGAGGAATATTTTTGGATCACTCACTATATCTAGAGCTGCGGTGCAGCCTGAAGTGCCTCGAGATTAAAAACATATTTGTGCGAAGATAAGCAACATATGAACATACGCTCAAGTAAAATTTATAAACCCCAGCGAGTTGTTTTTTTTTGTCATACGCCGTGTTTTTTGTTTTGCCGTGGAATAGCCACACATCATATCTGTGAAGAGGTGTCTCCTGCTTTTTCTCGCTGAAAGAAAGTATTCCGATGCGTCTACTATTTCCTGGGGCTTTTGTAAGAGATAATCGGTGCAATCAGCCGACGTGGCGGGCAATTGGCCTACTCCTTGCGCACCTTGTGCGTGTGTTTAGCTCAAAGGTGCCCACGTGGTCTTGTTTACACCCCACCTCAACCAATGACGATTCGAGCTTAGCTGCTTCGTCAACGCGCGTCCCTTTTCTATGTGCGTCTTTGATTGGCGTGCCCTTCATTGTATTCCGACGCGCCCAAGACGCATTTTCGAAAGCTTGCTCGCCGTATCAGCACAAGAAAGGAAAGTTGGTGTACGAAGAGACCGAAAAAGCGCTTCATCTTAAAAAGTCAGTGCACTTATCGAGCCCGTCCAGTGAAACACTGCGACAGCTGAGGTGTCGTGTCAGATCGGCTAAAGTTCGATTTCAGAGCAGATGGAACGAATGAACGGTAGAGGTGCGAGCGCACACCTCAGCGTTTCGCAGAAGCGTTCTGTATTGAAGCAAGTAACACACCGGACCAAACATCTTGTAGCGTTTTAGAAGCGATGAGGGAGTATTAAGTAGAGAGCAACGTTACTAAAACACTCAGTTGGGAAACTCCCATAGAGACAGCTTTGAAAAAGTGGCCCCAATCCGTCTCCGAGCACCGAGCTAATGACGAACACAACGCCACCATTTCTCCCGCAGCGGCCACTCGAGGAACTGCACGTGACTTCTATTTTGGCTTTAAGAACAGATATAGACCTTTTCCACAAGGGCGCCGCCATCTTGAATTGTCGTCACTTCCAGTATGGGCGACGAAAAAAAAGTAAAATGTTTCAACCTGTAACTAGTAAAAAAATAGAGGCGAGCCAAAACGAGAATGTGTGACGGTTAGGCTTATATCCTAAATGTCTTCTATTGGCGTGGCGACGGCGAAGTTACGTTTTCGCCCATACTGGAAGTGACGTCAATTCAAGATGGCGGCGCCCTTGTGGAAAAGGTCTATAGCGGAAGACGCTACAGGGGTGCCACCCCCGTCTCCCCGGCGGACGCGCCGCGTCGAACTACTGAAGTTAAAATGCACCTAGGTCTGGACGCGCTACCTGAAGGGACCGCTGAGGCATGGTTGTATAAAAACAATATTAATTGTTCCGCAAAACCTTGCAAACTAAATATTATAAAAACATCACGCGCCCTTCATTTTGTACTAAACTCCAACAAATTTCATACAAAAAGAGTCTTTTCTGTTTGTTTTTACGCAAAAACAGGCTTTCTAAAAGCTCAAGGTGACCACAGTACAGGCAAATGATAAAGAGTGGCGCTGTTGTCGTATTTAGCTCGGTCTCGGTGGACGCCAGCGGCCCAGGTTTCGACGGCGAGTTTCCCAACTGAGTGTTTTAGTAACGTTGGTAGAGAGCATTTCGTAAAGCTGTTAAGCAATTCTATTTGACACAACCTAGGACATTTTTGCGCTAATTAAAGAGCAGTTCGAAAATCGCGCGCCCAAATTTGAAATCCAGGGGACGACAAAACTGCATAGGTATGCATTAACCATTTTATGTCCTTAGAGTGGCTGCCTGAAAACATCTTGTGCAATATGTTATTGGACACAAACTCACACCGCCTTATGGTCACTGACCAACACTTCCAAAATCGAGCACTCAAGTTTCAGACGGGAGCTTCACCTAATTTCACGCCCTAGCATTATTCTCTGTAGTGCTCGAGAACCTTCTTGCATGATACCCGAAAAACGCTTTGTTCTTGTTGTTTCCATTATCAGCAGTCTCATGTTTATGCTTCTGCGTGACGTCATGTGTCATGGGACGAGGATCGTCACGTGACCTCCGAATGGCACGTGACGTCATGGCATCACCTGATTCACGGTGTCACCTGACGTCAT
Source organism: Ixodes scapularis (assembly GCF_016920785.2). Taxonomy (NCBI): domain Eukaryota; kingdom Metazoa; phylum Arthropoda; class Arachnida; order Ixodida; family Ixodidae; genus Ixodes; species Ixodes scapularis. Next base: position 168,135,854 of record NW_024609868.1, on the reverse strand, counting down.
TAAGTCGTGCGGCGTCACTGCGCAACGTGACTTGATATGACAGTGTCACGTCATGGTGGCAGCTCACGCCAGCTAACAGCTGACACGCTGCATGGCGTGACGTTAAAGTCGTGTCGCGCGGCGTGGCGTCAGCGGCGTCAAGTCAATGTGAAATCCTTTGGCGGAGTGCCGAATCCTTTGTCGGAGTGTCGTTCATTTGGAACACGGTCGACGGCGCGAAAAACTGCTAAGTGTCCCAATAACTGCTACTGCAGTAAAATGAAGTGAGCAGGGCCATGCTCAGATTGGTGTGAGCATGGAAAGCCTGTTGCCAGATCGCAATTTATTTCTTATGAATTTTTTTCTCGAGACATTTTTGTTTAACCGTTTCGTAAGCAGTTTTATTTGTAGGTTTTAGGGAGCGGCTCGTCAAGTGATGGTCTACAAAGCAGGCGTAAATGAACATTTTGTTGTGCAAAATTGTAGAATGTTGCGTCATTCCTTAAATACGCAAGAATAAATCCCGCGTGTTTATCTTGCTGAAAAACTAGAAGATTGCCCCATCACAAGAGTCAAAACAATAGTTAACTCACATTTTTTCTAAGGAGTGCGTGACTGGTAGAGTATAAAGTGGGAGGGACTTTTCGTTCGCGATGATGACAACGTTCAAATAAGGGAGGTAGGAAGCGGATGAAACAAACCCTGCAGCTGAGTTTCGGATGTCTGTCCCCCATTTCTTACATCTTTCTTAATCTGATTTTTTTATACACCAGTCTCGAGGTTTACCATAATGTTGATGTAAAATATTATCGTTGAGGCTGAAATAGTATAAGGAGGCAGGGAACTTCACTCAGAAAAGTGTTCTTGAAATCGCAGTTGTGTTTTTGTCGGCGGTAGAATTCTTTGGTTCGATTGTAAGTCTATCCACCCCCCCCCCCCCCCCCTTTTTCGGATTTTCAAGAATTTAAAAATGGGTCAACCTACATTCGTGTAAATACAGTATCAAATTTGGCAGCGTTCGCTTTCGATGATTTTGAATTTGAAAGAGGGCATTATGGCTACCGTAAGTGCCAGTGGTTACTTTGCCGACCGCAGTTGCGTCCCTGACTGCACACTCTCCTGCGGTGCTAGGCGCCGCTCCCAGAACCGTACAAAATGAGAGTCGATGAACTGCATTCTTCTCCTTCCGCAATATTTTCCCGCGGAATCTTATTTCTAAACGCTCACTTGCAAGATGTGAGGAAATCGAAGGCTTCTGGTAGCCTGGAAGACCAATTCCAATGCTAAAAAAAAAAATTAGAACCTCGGTCAAACGAAATTGACGATTTAACGAAATTTTGGGCTCAAAAGACAACTTCCTGAAATCTAGGTTCAACTTAGTGCTGCTGTACTGTGGGGTCCCGAATACGTGTGAAGCTTTAAGAATCACCGCATAAATCGGCCTCGTAACGGATGGCGCTAGGATTTACCACAGAAGTGCCAGGAGGTGGAGGAAGCATGGCATAAAACGTTTCAGAAAAAGAACTTACCCGTATAAATAGTAAAAAAAAAAGACTCGTTCTGTCTGCCTATGGCGCCCGTGTGCTAAACTCTGACTGGCACAGCAAGTGACAGACGGCAGCAGCGTCCCAAACAGCCCACGACAGCTCAGTAGCCACCCCGTCGCGCCAAAAGCAGACTATATGGAGCTGAAATTACTGGACGTACCTTCGGTTTTATCAATTTTCTTCATTTCTTAAGCTTTATTGAGAGAGAAAAAAAGTACTGTACTGATCATTATAGCACCGTAAAAGTGTGCGCTGTTTCTGATTCCAAAAAACGTTGTTTGCATTTAACGCGGCCGGGCGGCCGCCGAGCTGCCCTAAGCCGCCGGGGTCGATGTCGCCACCTCTCGGTCGTTGTGCCTGTCAGTGGGTGCATAGTGAGAAAACGGGCGCCGTAAATAGCAAAAAAGCAGTTTCTTTTTCTTTTTTTTTTTTACCTTTTACTGAGGCAAATTTTTTTTCTCTGAGACTTTGATGCTATGATTCCGCCAGCTTGAGGCACTTGTGGTAAATCTTAGCGTGATGCATAATTAAACCGATTTATGTGCTCACTTCAAAGGCTCCATTTAGATTCGGGACCCCAACGAAGAGCTGCAGTGTATGTGAGAACAGGCCTTAAATCATAGTTTATATGATAATGTATCTAAAAATTATATTCCGCACATATCCCTCGAGGAATTGCAGATTTTTCTAATAATTTCAATATTTGGATTCAAAATTTTACTAAATTATAACATTAAACGTACCAACAGGATCATATAATCACCTTTCATGAGTCTTGGTAGTTTTAAACAGCAACATATCATCTAGAAGTGAAACATAAATGGCTCTGATTACTGCCTGCCCCGGTTTGCTAGCTGATCGAGGGCCACTATAGTCCTGTCACTCTAACGTTGCTTTCAGCCCTACATTACGGTACTTGGGAAAGGAGTTTTGCTACCAGGCTAGCAGCACCAACTGAAGGAGTTCGAGGCCTAGTTGAAAAAATGAAAAACATAAAAGAAAACATCACTTTGCACCACAGCTATTAAGAAAGAATAAAATCATACAAATAATTAGAGCACAGCTTTGGATATTCATCTCCACCTCCCAGGTATTGTGAAGCTACACGGACCTTGCGGCACGGTAAGCCTTAGTCGAATTGCAAGCACCTCGGTCTGGTTTACAACCTGATAACTTGGCATTAGAGGGAGAAACCTGGCAGCAAAAAGAACTTCGAAGTAGCGGCTAATAAGACAATAAACTCTAAATACATGAAATGCACTGATAAGAAATATCCTGCCTGGCCATAGCAACCTGCATCACACACAATACCAAGTTAAGCGTCAGTCAATTAAACAAAGCTCTTATTCCCTTGAAACCTGGGGCTCGGGCAAAGGCTACCACCAATATATACCTTCAATAGCCGTCAAAATGTTAAACCACACTGTACAAAAGAAAGTGTGAAGGGCCACTTACAAGGGCCACAAGAAAGGACCTGCCTCCCAAACCTTAGCTCCGCCACAGATTTCCTACTTTGATAGAAAGGACGTGGCCTTACAAATATTATTTCCACTATCTGCTCACGTGATGGGGGTAATAAATCCAACATCGATATCAAAATGGAGATATAGTTCGACGGTCCAGTTGACTGACTGATTGCGCGGAACGAATGTGCCTCCGTTAATCTGTTGGTCACCAATTGTGTGTTAAAAAATTTGTGTCACTAAACCACTTTTTTGTTATGTTATATTTATGGTCATAATTCAATATAAAAAAGAAATATTAAAATTACGCATGGTTCATTTCTCTATTTAAATTTGGCACCAGAAAGCGATATCCCTACAACTATTGCAGACACGCCCAGATTTATGACCGAAATAGACTATCGCCGGAAGTGGTTTAGTCTTCCTTTAACAAATAGGAAAGTCATGCTAATTCGGCGCCTGTCTGTGTAGCGAGTTTCAAGGAAACTGTTGGGGGACCTTAAAGGCCTTCGATGAGATTCACTGCCACCTGGTTCTAGGCAGCTCACCCGCTCTCGCATTGAGCTCCTTCCGATAATTCGCTGTTGGAGTGCGCCTCCGCCGTCTTGATCCAATTTTGTCTAGAGCAGGGATGTCAAACTCGTTCGAGTGGGGGGGGGGGGGGGGGGGGGGACAGATAGCCCATTCTCGAAAGAATGAGGGATAACGGAGGTGGGGGCAATATTAATATTTTGCGATATTGGGACAAAAATAAAGAAACAAACAGCATTGCCGTTCTACGTTGCTAAGCAGCTGACTGTCCCAGCGACAGCCTACATATGTGTTGGACAAGAAACATGCTTTCTGCTTTTTGTAAAACGATTGCCTTAGTTCCTTTTGTTCTCGTTTGCATGTACGACTACTTTGGACCAACACCTGATATTTCAAAAAAGATTCAAAACACCGCCATACCACAGTTCTGGCAGTTTTCAATAGAACGAGAGCAGGCTCACCATCCTCGCCCAGTCGCACAATTCGCTAGGCTCAACAGGCAGAAAAAAGGCTTGTCGGGCAGTTTTTTTATCAGTATTATCAGCGGCGCAGCTCGCATCGAAAGCAGACTCCGTACAGCGTCGGCTTTCGTTGCCTCTTTCGATGCGGCTTTCGATGCGTGCTGCGCTACTTTTTTCCGGTGCTGCGATTTCGTGAAACTTTCAACGGATCCTCAAAGATCGGGCTGCCGTTCACGCCGGGTTTCAAAATTATGTTCCGTCAAACAATTTCAATCAAGCACGAAATATCACCCACTCTATCTTGATGGCAGCCTGCCCCCACAACTGCCACAACGCTGTGTGCCATGGATGGATGATAGTGGCTGCAGCAGCTGTTCTTTGGCTAGAGGTAATATAACATAACTCTACCAAAAAGATGGCCGCCAGTGGCCGCATTCGCGGAGCGGGCCAACGCGATCCAGCAGTTGTCATAGAGATCAGTGGTAGAGACTAATACAGGATACTCCGCTGCAAAGTGGGAGACGGAAGCCGCGCGCAAGGCTGAGAAAGCAACGCTCGGTCACGGTCCTCCAGAAAGTTCCCGTTTATTCATGTACCGCACGTAACTTCTATCATTTATCCCTGCTTTTGTTTTCTAGAAAGTGCGTGTTCATTCTCGCCCCGATCACGCGACGCTCGAACCGCTTTCGCCGAATCTTCGAGATAGCGGCGCACTCTAGATAAGAGGCCGCCCGCGACCTTGTTGAGTCAGTCTCGCCCCAGCGCTCGATCCTGCGGTTTCGCCGATTTCGACGCTCGCGACGCTCTATTATTATCTTTTGTACTCTTTTATTTTTGGCACAAGTTCGCCACATTAAACGTTTATTTCTTCCTGTTTATTTGTTATTTTTGGTCACTACCCGTGACATTTTGGTGGAGGTGCGGGGTACCGCATGCCCGTGCAGCGTTCCCCTCCAAGGGACCGCAGTGCAAGTCCGATTCCCGGCTCGGTGAGAAGACCACTCACCGCAGAACCTGAAATTCGGACCAGCCGCCGCACCAAGGGAGAGGATCCTGAGTACGGTTTGCTCCTGGACAAGCCCAAGCCGCAGAAGACGACGATGGACAACCAGTCGCAAGCCCCCGCCGCTTCTCCCGTCGTCTACATGCCTGTCGCACCGCGGACGGCTGCTCCCTTCCACGGTGAACTCTACGAAGACGTCGAAGACTGGATTGACCACTATGAACGCGTTGCCCGCCACAATGGCTGGACCGACGAGCAACGCCTGCACAACGTCTACTTCTCGCTTGAGGGAACCGCCAAGCACTGGTACGAGAACCATGAGTCCTCTTTGACGTCGTGGGACATCTTCAAGACCAACCTGAAGGCTACGTTCGTCAACCACCACCGCCGAGAGAGAGCCGAGGACCTACTGCGAACCAGGACCCAGGGCCCCAATGAAAGCGTCACGAGCTTTGTGGAAGACGTGCTACGCCTGAGCTCCCGCGCCGATCCTCGGGCCACCGAGGGAAAGAAGCTGCGCATTTTGATGCGGGGCGTGAAGGACGACATCTTCGGAGGCCTCGTCCGAAACCCGCCGGCAACCGTCGACGCCTTCGTCAGCGAGGCGACAAACATCGAGCGCGCCCTCCAAGCGCGCGCTTCCCACTACCAGCGGCAGCCAAGCGTCACTGCAACCGCGCTGCTTAGCGGTGAAAACGTGCCTGGTACGGACATCCGCGAAATTATCCGGGAGGTCGTCCGGGAGGAACTGCGAAGGTTGCTGCCAACCACCAGCCGCCCGCCAACCATTTCCATTGCCGAGGCTGTGCGCGAGGAAGTACAACGGGCGCTCCAACCAGAGGTTCCCGTCACCACGGTGGCACCGCAGGAATCGACGTTGAGCTACGCTGCCATAGCCCGACGACCGCCGCAAGCTCCCCGCCAAGCCGCGGCGCCACCCCGAAGAGACGCCCCAACGCCGCAGTATCCCCGACGACAGGAAGATCAGGCGCACGTTCACCCAGACCGACCTGCGCCGAGGAAGACAGACGTCTGGAGGACGGCCGACCGACGCCCGCTGTGTTACCATTGCGGGGAAGCTGACCATGTGTACCGCCGATGCCCATACCGACGACTCGGGCTGCGCGGATTCCACCCAAGCGACCCGCGTCCCAGGTATGGTGAACGCCCTCGGGAGATCGACGAGTACTTGCGACGACCCCAGTCCCCCGAGCCTGCGTCCCGCCGAGAGTTCCGATCGCCTTCACCACGACGTCCAGCTTCGCCGATGCACCGACCCCGACGTGAAAGCCTGTCACCCCTCGCTCCACGCCGGGGAAACTAGGCGCGGCAACCCCTGGAGGTGGAGTTGCCGAAGACGACCGACGCCAAGATCCTCCACGAACGTCGGAGGGCCCCCACTCGAACGCTACCGGAGACCGAAACGACGCTCCTGAAACGGTGTCCAACAACCTGAACGTCATCATCGACGGCCACGACGCATCAGCACTCGTGGACACCGGAGCAGACTACTCAGTTTTGAGTGGGAGGCTCTCCCGCCGCCTTCGAAAAGTCACGACGCCGTGGGATGGACCTCAAATACGAACCGCCGGTGGGCACCTCATCACACCAGTCGGGCGATGCACCGCTCGCGTCGAGATCCACGGTGAGACGTGCCCTGTAAAGTTCGTCGTTCTGCAAGACTGTTCGAGGGACGTTATCCTCGGAATGGACTTCCTCTGCGAGTATGGCGCCGTCATCGACCTCGGAGCAAACCGGTTGACGCTGCGAAAGCCTGTTTCACCGCCGGAGGAACCCAAAGCGACGTCATCTGCGGTCCGAGTCCTCGCCAGCCACGTGAACTTACCGCCGCGTTCGAGTGTTTTCGTACCCGTCGGGATCACCGAAGATTTCTGCGGCGAAGTTCTGCTCGAAGGAAGCCTCCAGTTGCTTCTGGGAAGAGGAATAGGCGTCGCAAGAGGAGTTGCTGAACTTCGGGATGGCCGCACTGTGGTCCTCGTCACGAACTTCCGAAATGAAGCGCAACACCTCACAAAAGGTGCAGCCGTGGGCCAGGTCGAGGAACTCCAAAACTCCGCCGTTGTCGCCGCCATTACTGACGAATTCTCGCCACCTCAGCAAGACAGTGCGTCGCCAGCGCAGCTCGACATTGACCCTAAACTCCCGGGCCCGAAACGACGACAGTTGATTAACCTTCTCGCCGAATACCGCGACTGCTTTGCCACGTCGTCGAAGGTGCGCCAAACCACCGTTGCGAAGCACCGCATCGTTACCGAGGACGACGCGCGCCCGGTGCATCGATCGCCATACAGAGTCTCCGTTAAAGAAAGGCAGGCGATCCAGGAGCAAGTTCAAGAAATGCTGAACGACGACATAATTCAACCTTCAAGCAGTCCTTGGGCCTCTCCAGTCGTACTGGTTAAGAAGAAAGACGGGACGCTTAGGTTCTGTGTAGACTACCGGCAGCTGAACACGGTGACGAAGAAAGACGTCTACCCACTCCCCCGCATCGACGACACTCTAGACCGGCTGCGCCACTCTCGATATTTCTCATCAATGGACCTGAAGAGCGGCTACTGGCAGATCGAAGTCGACGAAAGGGACCGAGAAAAGACAGCCTTCGTCACGCCGGATGGACTGTACGAGTTCAAAGTGATGCCCTTCGGACTGTGCACGGCGCCAGCAACTTTCCAACGTGTCATGGACACCGTACTGGCAGGACTAAAGTGGCAGAGCTGTCTCGTCTACCTCGACGACGTCGTCGTGTTTTCCAGCGACTTCGACGAGCACTTGCGACGACTCCGAGCAGTTCTCCAAGCCATACGGACCGCCGGACTCACCCTGAAGCCGTCAAAGTGTCGGTTCGCTTATGACGAACTGAAGTTCCTCGGCCACGTGGTTAGTAACGAAGGTGTCCGCCCAGACCCCGAGAAGACTCGTGCCGTCGCAGCATTTCCAGCGCCAAGAGACAAGAAGGCCGTCCGAAGGTTCCTTGGGCTATGTGCCTACTATCGGCGCTTCGTTCGAGATTTCGCAAGAATTTCCGCACCGCTCACACACCTCACGAAGGACGCCGAGAAGTTCGAATGGGCCGATGAACAGCAGCAAGCATTTGACGAGCTGAAGCGACGACTGCAGACTCCTCCTGTTCTTGGACATTTCGACCAAGATGCGGAAACCGAGATTCACACGGACGCAAGTAACGCAGGGCTTGGCGCGGTTTTGGTTCAAGTACAAGAAGGCACCGAGCGAGTCATCGCCTACGCAAGTCGGACATTGACCAAGGCGGAGAGAAATTACTCCACGACTGAGAAAGAATGCCTTGCGGTCGTCTGGGCAATCACGAAGTTTCGTCCGTACTTATACGGGAGCCCGTTCCGGGTAGTTACGGACCACCACTCGCTCTGCTGGCTTGCGAACCTCAAGGACCCGTCAGGACGCCTCGCGCGGTGGAGTCTCCGACTACAAGAGTTCAACATGACCGTCGTCTACAAGTCAGGCCGCAAGCACAGCGACGCCGACTGCCTGTCCAGAGCTCCCGTCGCAACACCTTTCGGCAGCAGCGACGACGATGACGACGAGTGTTTTCTGGGCGCAGTGAACATCGACGACATGGCCCGGCGTCAACGAGACGATCCTGAGCTGCGCACACTAATAGAGCACCTGGAAGGGCGCGGGAGTGCCATGCCACGTGTTTTTTCACGAGCGCTGCCGACCTTCGCCATTAGACAAGGTGTACTCTACAAAGAGAACTTCGGGAACAACAACTCGCCATGGCTGCTGGTAGTCCCGACCGACCTTCGGGAGGAGATCTTTCAAGCCTGCCACGACGACCCGACGTCCGGATACCTTGGTTACAGCCGGACCCTGGCACGTATTCGTGAAAAGTATTACTGGCCCAAGCTACCCAAAACCGTCCACCTCTACACGCGATCATGTCATGAATGCCAGCGACGAAAGAAACCTTCGACGAGGCCGGCCGGACTCTTGCAGTCAATTCCTCCGCCAACAGCACCCTTCCAGCAGATCGGAATGGATCTACTTGGCCCTTTTCCGCCGTCGACGTCGGGAAATCGCTGGATCATCGTCGCCACAGATTATCTCACGCGGTATGCCGAAACGAAAGCCCTTCCTTCCGGAACTGCTGTGGAAGTTGCCAAGTTTTTCATTGAATCCATCGTCCTCCGGCACGGCGCACCCGAAGTCCTGATCTCAGACCGTGGATCATCATTCATGGCCCAGCTGACGCAAGAAGTCCTTCGTCTCAGCCACACCAGCCATCGCCGCACCACGGCGTACCACCCGCAGACCAACGGGCTAACGGAGAGACTCAACAAGACCATCGCCGACATGATCTCCATGTACGTCGACGTGGAGCACAAGACATGGGACGAGGTGTTGCCGTACGTCACATTTGCCTACAACACGGCCGTACAAGAGACCACCGGAGTGACACCCTTTCAACTGGTGCATGGGCGCAAAGTAACGACCATGCTGGACGCGATGCTGCCCCATGAGCCAGCTGACAGTGAGAGCGACGACGCCCAGGTGGTTGCTCAACGGGCCGAAGAAGTCCGCCAGCTCGCCCGACTCAGGATTCAAGACCAGCAACGCGTCGACGCGGGCCGCTACAACCTTCGTCGCAGGGACGTTCATTTCCAGCCCGGAGACAGGGTGTGGGTTTGGACGCCCATTCGTCGCCGCGGCCTCAGTGAGAAACTGCTGAAACGGTACTTTGGACCATACAAGGTACTTCGTCGCCTCGGCGAGCTGAACTACGAGGTGATGCCCGACGGAACACGAACATCGTCACGCCGCCCACCACGACCTGAGGTCGTCCACGTCGTGCGCCTGAAGCCGTACTACGCTCGATAGGACTGTGGACCTTTTGTGCTCCAAAAGACTCTTTAGTTTATCGTTCTTTTTTTATTTTGATTTGTTTTACACTGCATCGGGGCGATGCACTTTTAAAGGGGGGAGTAATGCCGCGCGCAAGGCTGAGAAAGCAACGCTCGGTCACGGTCCTCCAGAAAGTTCCCGTTTATTCATGTACCGCACGTAACTTCTATCATTTATCCCTGCTTTTGTTTTCTAGAAAGTGCGTGTTCATTCTCGCCCCGATCACGCGACGCTCGAACCGCTTTCGCCGAATCTTCGAGATAGCGGCGCACTCTAGATAAGAAGCCGCCCGCGACCTTGTTGAGTCAGTCTCGCCCCAGCGCTCGATCCTGCGGTTTCGCCGATTTCGACGCTCGCGACGCTCTATTATTATCTTTTGTACTCTTTTATTTTTGGCACAAGTTCGCCACATTAAACGTTTATTTCTTCCTGTTTATTTGTTATTTTTGGTCACTACCCGTGACAATATCACCCACTCTATCTTGATGGCAGCCTGCCCCCCCAACTGCCACAACGCTGTGTGCCATGGATGGATGATAGTGGCTGCAGCAGCTGTTCTTTGGCTAGAGGTAATATAACATAACTCTACCAAAAAGATGGCCGCCAGTGGCCGCATTCGCGGAGCGGGCCAACGCGATCCAGCAGTTGTCATAGAGATCAGTGGTAGAGACTAATACAGGATACTCCGCTGCAAAGTGGGAGACGGAAGTAGAAAGCGATCCTGGCGGCATGGAGTGGACAATTCGCCACTTTCCCCGGACATGAATCAAGTGGGTGTGACTCACTACGGAAATCGATAGTCTGAAATATATTTTTTTTTTATGGATCATAGAGAGCATAGGCTCGTGATATTGGACCTCTTGGTATTTTGATTTCAAAACGCAATGTGTTGTATAGACTAGTCAGGATTTGTATAGCGATTTTGTACAATCTAAATAAATATAAACCTTTTCTGAGCTTGTTGATTTATTTGTTTCATTCCTGCCGAAACATGTCTGATTAGATGTCCTTGGCTTCAAGTGACCATAATTGGCAATAGGCATCAATTTTTTATGAGATCGACTTGAGATGACTCTAAGTGACTAGAAGTGATTAATATTGATAATTATGTGATTTTTTGTTTGCTTACACTTATGAACGGCTTCAAGTAGCTTTTGTTGGCTTTTAGCATCTTGTTTCACCAGATTGACCTTAAATGGCTGCCAATGGCTATTGATGAGATAATTGACAATTATCTACTTCAGAGTTAATGAATTCATATAACTTCAACTGGCTAATATTGGCTATCAGCCTCCACTTTTATACATATTTGCTAGATATGGCTACAAATATTATTAATGAGTAGTGAAAACTGAGCTATTTCTGGTTACAAACTGGAATGACTTCAGGTGGCTATTGTTTGCTATTAAAATATATTTCTGACCAGATTGCCTCCATGGCTACCAATGGCTGTTAACCAGTATGATAACAATTATCTGCCGTCTGATTTATGAAGGAGAATGGCTTTAAGTGGCTATTATTGGCTATAAGCACCTATTTTCGAATAGATAGGCTCGAAATGGCTACAAACAGCTATTAGTCGATAACTATTGGGTCATTCCACGCCAAACAATCCAGCCCCTAAATCGACCATCACGAATTTGGTTTTAAAAAATTGTAGGCACTTAAATCGACGTAAAGGTAATCTTCCCGATATATTTTTGCAGTAATTTTTTTTCGTTTTGCTCCTTTGGCGACCCCTTGATTACCCCGAACAACTGGCTTCAAGGGCATCGTTTGCAGACAGTTTTCAAAGAAGGCTGTAAAATAACACTGTTTTTAATAACTAAATATGTCCCTCTAAATGCCCAAATAGTTACTCGCATGTAATTTCAACCTTTTTTTGAAATCCCGTGGCACTAAAAATAGCCTAAAATGCCGATATTCACCTTTTCTTCCTCGTAAAAGGGCAAAATGATCACGCATAAATTGCACTTATATTGATAGCACTTAGATTGAAGTTCATTATAAAAATATTTTTCGTATATTTGTTGTGGCGTTTCGACGAAAAAATCGCCAATCTTGAAAATAGCGCGAAAAGAGCAACTTTTACTTAAGAATAACGGTGTGAGGTGGTCAGTCTAAAAATATATCGTCAACGGCAATACGTAATTTACACCCAGACATCAAATAGGCAATGTTAGAAAAAAGTGTTATTTCATAAACGCGAAAAAATAATTTTTGAAATCCGGGCTAACTCAGCTTGTCGGCCCCCCAAGGCGGTCACTCAAGCTGACGATGTGTAGGGAGTCTTCGGAATACTTGCTCTATCTAACCTTCTTGAGGACGTGACGCCGTCGTGACATTTACTGTTCTTGAAAGAGAAGTGAAGCCGACGTTCATTTCGGTCAATGAGGTTGGCTCGAAGTAATGGAGTCCTCTAGTCCCGCGGATAGGTAGAGCGACATTGAACCGGGATAATAACATCTCTCGACGCACCTGAAAATCACTTTCCGGCACCCAGATCGCTCGAATTTGTGTCAGGTTGTCAGGTGCCCAGTTGAAGAGATTTTGTGGTGTTAAAATTTGTCCGCTGAATGGTCTTTGTAGGCTTGACTTCGCAGCCAGTCTCTTCACAGTTCCGCCCACTACCTCGCAGGCACTTTTTCCATGCGACGTGGCAAAAAAGTTCCATGTTGCACTGAGGTTGTAGTCTTCCATGTAATGACAGAGGTTTACAAAGTTCTTTTTGTTTTTATATTGAGACGACGCACCGTCTGAGAAGTAATGAATCTGTTCTACGTGAGGCAGTTCAGCTTTCAAGTCATCCAGGAACATTTTCTGGCAAGTCGTCACCGTTGCAGTGGTATGGTCCAAACAGTCCGATATCATTGCGTATGATATGACGTGGAGCTCGTCACAACGATCTGGTGGACAAAAATAGACGACGACGGGATGAACTGTAGCTTGGGTATTGTCCCAATGATATGATTGTGGAGCGTCCTGAGCAAGAAAACTGTAGTTTTCAGCAAAATCTATCAGCACAATTGCTTCTGTTGGCGTAAGACGCATTTTTAAGTCGCGTAGATGACGCGCCTGAACCTTGCTCACGAAGTGATGCGTCTTTAGTTCTTTCAGCATCTCTAGCAACCGCTCGGACAATTCTTCTGGTGTGAGAACTATCGTTTCGAGTTTGCACCGTGCTCCACTGACCCATTGACAGACAGTAACGTTGCTCACTAAGTCGGGGTCAAGGGCTGCGGAGTTCATAAGCAAATGTGCGACGTGCGTAATGCCTGGGCATTGCTTACACCTGCCAAGCCTGCAGTCTTCATTGTTTAAGTCACACACTGTCATTCCAACCAAAAAATCAATAGTGTGTTCCAGACCTGATGAGTGAAGAAGTAAGTTCAGGTTCTGGTGATAAAGGCAAACGCAGACTAAGTGCGTTCCTGAAGCTCCAGCAAGCAGACAGTGCTTGGGCCGTGAAGTAGCGAACTTTGAGAATCGCATTTCACTCCGTTGTTGCTCTTCTTCTATTCCTCATATGCTTCCTTAAGGTTCATTAAAAGCAATCGTTTTTGCCTCCCACGAACGACGTCGTTTTTGCCTCGAATGCAGATGGAAACAAGTTCGTCTTCATAAAAGTTTCTGACAGAACGTTTAGTGGATTCGTCTAGTGGTCTGTTCACCCTTTTGGTTGAGCAACTCAAGATGCCATTCTCTTTTTTCATTGACATGGCAAGGCGAACCTGCCTTTCAGAGGCACCAAAATACTGTGCGATCCGTTTTCGCGACCACGAGCTCGGGGCCAGGGTCAGAAGCGAAATCTTTTTCGATCGGTCTCTTTCTTCGTCAAAGCGCCTCTGGACGTCTTCCATGAGCCGTCTGTAGTCGCCTGTCCGGAACTCATAAGTAGGTGTTGGCCTAGATGTCGACGAGGCGTTAACGTCCGCAGTGTTGGTCAAGTTACTGACATTCCGGCTTCGACTGTCCAGCATCGTTTGCATATTCGTATTTGTTTTTCCGTGCTTCTGCCCCATGGACAGGGGAATTTCCCAAACTGCTGTAAATTTGAGACTCAACGATGAGGGGAATGCACCTTCCTGTTTGCTAATTTCAGAGGAGGTTATCTCTTCAGTAAGCTTGTCAGTTGTCTGCTTGAACCTCACGTCCATTTGGAAGCAGCGAACTTTGCACCCGGGGCACAGCCTTTCTCCAGGAACAAGCTTCAATGACAGTATAGCTATCGCAAGCTCTAGTGATATAACTGATGTCCCGCGCCGGCTCCTGGTGTGTTCAAGGAACGGGCCCATGCAGAGCTTGGAAGCCAGAAGTGTGGTATACTTTTTTACGTAAGTATGATAATGATGAGCGCACATTGTGTTGAGCGCGTCTTCGTCTTTGTTTGCACGCAGAGCCAAAAGGCGTCGTTCTCTTTCTGTCACAGTTGAAATTCCAACGAGAAACTTCCTGTGGACTTGAGTTGTTTTATGGCACCCTTGTGGCCCCAATGAACAAGGCACAAGATGGTCTTCTGAAAAAAGATGCATTGTTTGCTCAGTGCACTCAAAGAACTGAATTTCACCTGCGTTTCTGGAATTACTGTAACAAGTACGAGGCTGAAACCTCGCTTTTAGAACGTTTAAAAACAATAACTAGTAAAACATATTGCCTAAAACCCACCTTGAGATTCCCTGGCATGGTCCGTGGAAGCCAGATTACCTGCGTTATTAGGTTCCATGGGAAAAGGTTTGTTCACTTTACTCCCATTACATGTGAACCCACGCCGCTGGGCGATTAGCAGACGATGTCACAACCACTTTCTAGACTCTGCTATCTGCTTTGCACGCCTATTTAGCGAACCTGTCTGCTTTGCGCGCTCGCGTAACGAACCCGAACCCGTCTCTTTGCGCGCTTGCGTAGCGAATCCGCCTGCTTTGCGCGCTTGCGTAGCGAATCCGTCTGCTTCGCGCGCTTGCGTAGCGAACCCGTTTGCTTTGCGCGCTTGCGTAGCGAACCCGTCTGCTTTGCGCGCTCGCGTAGCGAACCCGTCTGCTCTGTTGCCCGGCGGCGTTGCCGCTGCTGTACGCCGCTGTTCGACGCACTGATCTCTATGTGGTTCGACGTCGCTAGACAGGGACGCGACGGTGCGGCGACCGAAATTGAAAAAGTATTTTTTCGCGTTTAAGAAATAACACTTTTTTCTAACATTGCTTATTTGATGTCTGGTTTCTAAGTGACGTATTGCGGTTGACGATATATTTTTAGACCGACCACCTCACACCGTTATTCTTAAGTAAAAGTTGCTCTTTTTGCGCTATTTTCAGGATTGGCGATGGCGATTTTTGTGTTTACTAACTGGAATGGCTTTTAGTGGCTATTGTTGGCTATTGGCCTAACTTTGCAAACTGTTCTTGATAAACTTGATGCAATGAACACATCCCTTCTTTCTGAAATCAGAAGTGTCCGCGCAGATCAGGAAACGGCGACCAAGTCTTTAGCTGAATTAAACTCGCGGGTCTCGGCAATTGAAGGCAATCTAAGCGATGTTAAAGCACTAAGGGACGACATCGCTTGTGTTAAAGAGACCGTGTCTAAAGCAACAACTAGCGTCGACCAGGTGCAGCTCCGCCTGGATGACGTAGAAGACCGCCCACGCCGAGAAAACCTTGTATTTTAAGGCATTAGCGACACACCAGAGGAGACCTGGTCTCAATCGGAAGAAAAGGTTATTTCTTTGTGCAGCGAAAAACTCGGAATAAACCTTGAACCTTTACATATTACCCGGGCTCACCGCATGGCCGTTACAACCCCAACAAACAACGCCCTATAATTGTTAAGTTTGCATTAGGTAAAGTACGGCAGCAGCTTTTCTCCTCCCGGCTTTCGTTGCGAGGAACGAACGTCTCGATAGCAGAAGACTTCTCGCAAAGTACCCGAACGGCCCGCAGCAAATTAATCGAATATGGAAAGACACAGGCAGCTCCCTTTAAGATTTCCTTCAACAGGCTTCTATTGAATGGACGATGTTATAAGTACGACCGGTCTAACGATACTGTTTTTGAATGCCCGCGATAGCAACCACCTAGTAAAAGCTTAACACAACCAGCTACTGGAATTACAGCACCATCAACATGTACCAATGCGAACGATGCCAATACATCGTCTTTTCTGTACAAAAATATTAGAAGCCGAATACCGAAGCGTGACGACATAAATGAATTATTCGATGTTATGAACGTTGGTGTTATCGCACTAAGTGAGACCTGGCTCACGTCAGAAATAACTGATAATGAAATTTTCTTGAACTCAAGTCACCAATCTTCTTTTGTTATATTTCGCAGTGATCGGGTTTCAGGGAGAGGCGGTGGTGTCCTCCTCGCTGTAAAAAACAATCTTCATCCACGAAAAGTGAACGTTGTGTCTGATCTAGAGATTGTATTTGCTTCCATCAACTGTTCAAACAACATTGTCATTGTTGGGGTTTGTTATCGCCCACCTTCTTGCAACGCTTCTTTTGTTGAAAGGCTGCATGACGCACTGTGCGACGTGAGAACGCAGCACCCCTTATCGAAACTGGTTTTGGTGGGAGACTTCAACTACCCAGACATAGACTGGGGCGAAGATCTGCCGTCGGCAACGGCATCTCGAAATGAATCGAAACTTTTCTTAGATATGTGCCTAACGTTTAATCTAGAGCAACTCGTAACGCAGCCAACAAGGGTAACTGAATCATCATCTTCGATTCTAGACTTAGTCCTCACGTCGCACAGCGAAATAATAAACGATGTTAACATCATTAATGGCCTCAGCGATCACAAGTGCATACACTGCTCTTTGAACATTAAAAACAACGCAGCTGTTGAATCCTATCGAAAAATTAGAATATATGGAAAAGCAAACACTGACTTGATCAACCTCGGCCTGAAGTCTTTTATGGAGTCATGTATGCCCAACTTTTTTTATCGTTCTGTACAAGATAATTGGATGCTTTTTAAAGAAACGTTACTTTGTTTAATTGACCGTCATATACCACTAATACAGTTTCGAGAGAACGAGTCAGCCCCTTGGTACACCCGAGAGCTTAAAACGCTCTGTAACCGGAAAAAGAGATTGTACCGACGTGCCCGACGTCTAGACACAGATCAGGCTTGGTCTTGTTTCTCAGATGCTTTCGCACTGTACAAGTCGACTGTCGCGAAAGCTAAAACAGAATTTTATCAGAGCGATCTTTCCGCTATTCTCAAAAGTAACCCTCAGAAATTTTGGAAGATAATAAACCCCCACTATCGTAAACCGGTTTCATTGGTAAATGACAACGGAACTAATCTCTCTGATGATGATGCTGTTGAAAAGTTTTGCGATGCATTCTCCGCTGTGTTTAACAGTAGCGTCATCACATCTTTGCCAGATAATGTAACCATGTCGTTTCCACGAATGCATCCAATTACTTTCACGGAAAACGGCATTAGCAAGTTGATAGATGCACTTAAGATCTCATCGTCACCAGGGGCTGACGACATAAACAGTAAAATACTAAAGATTACTAAACCACTGTCAACTGTTTTTCTAACCTTTCTGTTTCAACAGTCCATAGATACTGGTGCTATTCCTGACGGCTGGAGGGAAGGTAAGGTCGTTCCGGTCCACAAAGGCGGCGATGCGCACTCCCCTCTAAATTATCGACCCATATCATTAACTTCTGTTTGTTGTAAACTCATGGAACATGTCATTCATTCCCAAGTTATACATTTTCTAGAACAAAACAATTTCTTTTTTCCTAATCAACATGGCTTTAGAAAACATCTTTCTTGTGAAACACAGCTTGCCGCTTTCAGCCATGACATTCATATTTCCCTAGAAACCTCTCCTCAGGTTGATGCTATCTTTCTCGATTTTTCCAAAGCTTTTGATCGTGTTTCCCATAAACTCCTACTAACAAAACTGTCCGCACTTTCCCTCGATTCTTCCATTCTAGCATGGATTGAAAATTTTCTCTCTTACCGAACCCGGCATGTGCACATCAACAACTGCCGTTCCCGAAGCGCTCCTGTAACCTCTGGCATACCGCAAGGATCTGTTCTTGGACCCCTGCTTTTTCTTGTATATATTAATGATCTCCCCCTTTCGCTGTCCTCTACGGTCCGCCTGTTTGCCGATGACTGCGTAATCTACAGGCCCATAGCTAACACAAATGATTCACTTAATCTGCAGACTGATCTTGACCGAATTAATGAATGGTGTTCAAAGTGGCAAATGCTCTTAAATGCTTCCAAATCTAAATCCCTCTCTTTTTTTCGAACCCGTCAACACCTTCAAGCTTTTTACTCTATTGGTAACCTCAATGTTGATGCCGTCTCAACTTACAAATATCTTGGCGTTCACTTCACTCACGACCTCTCCTGGAAGACTCATATTAACAACATCATTTCCGATTCAAACCGCACTCTTGGTTTTTTACGCCGCCATCTTCGTCTCGCGTCCTCATCTGTCAAACGCCTCGCATACGTCACATTAGTACGCCCAAAGTTAGAATATGCATCATCAGTCTGGGACCCTCATCTTAAATTCCTTACATCGGATATAGAATCACTTCAGAACTGTGCAGCTCGCTTTATAACGTCTCAGTACTCCAGGTTTGTCAGCGTAACTGAACTTAAACAAAACTTATCTTTGACTCCTTTATGTTCACGCTGGCGTATTGCTAAACTATGTCTTTTTCACAGGTTTTACTACGATGACCAGCTACATAGCTCATTCATCTTGCCACCTCATCGCATATCTCCTCGTGTTGATCACCCTGCAAAAGTTGGCCTTCTCTTTACCCGAAACACAGCATTCTTTAAATCTTTTTTCCCGGCGACATCTGTGGACTGGAACGGCCTGCCTGAAATCATCGTCTCCACCCAAGACATCGGCTCATTCCGCGAATTGTTATCATCACATCTCCTATAACCCCACTCCCTTATGTAATACCCTAACTCCAGGGTTCTTAAGGTATTTAAATAAATAAATAAAAAAAATAAATTGGCATCTCTTTCTGAGAAGATTGGCTTCAAATGGCTAGTAATGGCTATTAGCTAGTATAATTGACAATTATGAGATATTTCAGTGTTTTTGGATGAAGCTGGCTACAAGTACCTATTACTGGCTAAAAACATTTAGATTAACTTAAAATTGCTACAAATGGCTAGTAATGAATAGTGTTCATTTATGAGTGATTTTTGTGTTTACTAACTGGAATGGATTTTAGTGGCTATTGTTGGCTAGTGGCATCTATTTTTGAGAAGATTGGCTTCAAATGGCTAGTAATGGCTATTAGCGAGTATACACTCCGTGCGGAAACTATAGGGGGCGCTTCGAAAAACGCGCGCAGCGCCGCTAGCGAAGGAGCTGGCGTTCGACAGTGAGGCGGGTTCAGCACCTGCGGCGCCTTTTCGCATGCCAAGCTGTGGCGGCGGAAGCGCGCACGGACGAAACTTTTGCTTTTTGAGCCGGTACGTTGAGGGTGACGTTGCATGAGTGCTGGGGCAGAAGGGCATTTAGCTGTTCTCCACTTCTTATATATTGAGTTTGAGTTCTTATTAGCGTTAATTTCTCTAGTTGCGGCCGAAAAAGGAGTTGGAGCAATTTTCCTCAAAAGCAAGACGGCCGTCACCATAATTGCTTTGAGTGGGAAATCTATTTCGCTCGTCGCTGTAAACGCAGGACTGCTGGAACGATGATATTGGAGGCGAGTGAGATGTTCACTAAGTTTGTGCACGAAGTGTGTCAAGTTTCATTAAGACAGCAAATGTGAAAGTTATGTTTCTAACGAATAATGAAATAAAGCTGTGCAGATTTGAACACACAGGCGCTTGGAATTAGCAGTTACATGATACACTACTTATTACACCAAAAATAGGTGGTATAGGGAAAACAGGTCGAAATTCGGTGGTTTGGGCGGCGTAACTCAATGGTAACCGGCTTGGACCATGAAAGGGCTGCCAAGAGAATACCACTGGTCGGGGGAGGTGGAGACTTTAGAGGTAGGAAGGGACTAGTGTTCCATTTGAAACAACTTTACGAAAGGTTCCTCCAAAGCCGAGAAAACAAAGTTGTCGGCCAACACACGGTTTGACCGCCAAGGGCTTTTGCGGTCAGCTGTTGTGTAATAACCTGTTGTGCGAGGTGCTGATTTTCGGCGCACAGGTACTTTGACATGACCGTCACTTGGCGCAACACTTATTATAGCAAAAACAGCTGGCATAGCGAAACCAGGTGGAAATTTAGTTTGGGCGGCGTAACTAAATGAAAACTGGCTTTGACCGTCAAAGGCTGTCAGATAATACCACTCATCATGGGAGGTATGGGAGGTGCACACTTTACATGTAGGAAGAAACCAGTGGACGGTACTTCCAGTTCGAACAACTTTGCGATAGGTGGCTCTAAAGCCGAGAAAAAAAAATGATGTCTACAGAACTCGGGGTGTCAGCGTTTCCACATCCAAATGGAGGCTGATCAAGAAAGAAAGCACACCGCATAAACTTCCATACTCAGACGTCGATTCTCCAGTGATTCCGAGTTTCATTGTCGTTTTCTTTAGATTTATATTTTTTACTTTTTTCACCGTTCGAATCTTTACACATGAAGTACAGATTGCGTGCCACACTTGTCCGGAAATATCATCGACACGTACGATGGGAACAAAACTTGTTTGGAGGGCATTCCACCAACGAAATTGGCACTGCATGCATACCCGCGAGTGTGGGATGCTATTTCAGTTCGTCCCATCGGCGCTAACAGATGTAGGCGTTACTGGTACGAAAACAAACGCAGAGCGCAAAGCGGCAGTGTAGCTAGAATATGTCAGCCGTGCCGACACAGCGGCAGATATGATCGGGAGACCAAATTTCTCGCGTCGTACGGCACGGCTCCATCGTTGTCGCTGTCCCACAAAACATCGGCGAGGTGAAAAACTGTGAAACTTTGTCCCCACGAGATACGACGCACCGCTCTGACTTCAATGCGTGCCAACGTACGCGGCGTGGTTTCGCTTTCGTTTTCACTGGGGTTCTCACTGCCTACCTTCGGTACCGGCCGCGCGGCGGCGCGCCAGTCGCGTCGCACGGAGTGTATAATTGACAATTACGTGCTATTTCAGTGTTTTTGAATGAAACTGGCTATAAGTAGCTATTCCTGACTATATCATTTAGATTGGCTTAAAATTCCTACAAATGGCTAGTAGTGACTACCGTTGATATATATAAGCAGGTTTTATGTGTACTAACTGGAGTGGCTTTTAGTGGCTATCGTTGGCTGTTAGCATCTATTTCTGGCCAGATTCTGCTCAAATGGCTTGCAATGGGTATTACCGAGTATAATTGACAACCTTCTGCTATTTCACTGTTTTTGGATGAAACTGTCTACAAGTGGCTATTACTGGCTTTGAGCATTTAGACTAGCCTAAAATTGCTACAAATGGCTAGTAGTGATTAGTGTTGTCATTTATAAATTATAAGCAGGTTTGATGTTTACTAAGTGGAATGGCTTTTAGTGGCTATTGTTGGCTATTGGCATCTATTTCTGGCCAGATTCGCCTCAAATGGCTTGCAATGTCTATTAGCAAGTATAATTGGCAATTCTGTGATATTTCACTGTTTATGGACGAAACTGGCTACAAGTGGCTATTATTGACTATAGGCATTTATTCTTTATTAAATTGGCTTGAAATAGCTACAAATCGCTATTAGTGGCTACTCTTGATAGTCATGAGCAATTTTAGTGTTTACTAACCGGACTGGCTTTTAGTAGCTGTTGTTGGCTATTATCATTCATTTTTGACCAGATTGGCTTCAATGGGCTTGCAATGGCCGAGCAAGTATAATGGTGGCTATTTATGAATAGCCATTCATAGCCATTCAGTGGATATTCACGAATTCATAGCCATTCGAAGTCAATCTGGAAAACATTAGATGATAATAAGCAAATATAGTCACTAACGGTTGTTAGTTACAAATACTAGTCACTATAGGCATTTGTAGCCAATTCAAACCTACCAGAACCGGAACAATTGCTTATAGCCAATGTTAGTCAATCAATTAGTCAAGGATAGTTGCTATAGTCAAAAATATCCAGTTGAAGTCATTAAAAACTATACATGCTCCAGTTGCATAAATTCTAAATAATAATTGCTCATAACCATGTATAGCCATTTGAAGCCAATATAATGAAAAAGGTGCTTATATCCAATATTAGCCATATGAATTAATTTGCATTTATAAACACCAAAATTGCATAGAATTGTCAACTATATTCACGAATAGCCATCCATAGCCATTTAGAGCCAGTTTGGTAAAAATATATGGTAATAGCCAAAACTAACCACATGAAGCCATTTCAGTTGTTAGTCAAAGAAATAGCTGCTAGTTATAAAAACTAGTCGCATTAAGCCATTTGCAGCCAATTCAAGCCACCCAGGGCAAAAACAGATGATTATAGTCAATAATAGCCAATCCAAACCAACCGAGTCAAGAATAGATGCCTATAGCCGATAATATTCAGTTGAAATTCAAATCTATACACACTCCAAGTGCATAAATTGCCAATAATCGCTGATAGACATGTGTAGCCATTTCAAGATGATTTAATTAAGAACTGCCCATAGCCAATAATAGTAGATACTTGAATCCATTCATATTCGAAACTTTATGAATACTATGTAACTAATTGTCTCTAATGTTCCTTCTGAAGCGATTTAAGGTGATATTGTTATGATGATTGGCTGTTGCAAACAATAGCCACTTGAAGTCATTTTCATTATAAGTTTAGTAAAGCAGAATATTGCGACCAATAAGCACGAATAGCCATTTTTTGGCAATTCGAGCCAACCAGGTCAATAGCAGATGCCTATAACCAATAATAGCCATTGGAAGCCAACAGCCTGCATAAAATGAAATAAGTCGAAATATTGACTGATCGTCATTGATAGTCCCTAGAAATCATTTGGACCCCAAATCCACGATATTATTTAAAAACACGATAATATAGTCAATAATAGGCATATAAAGCCAAATCAGTCTGCACACAATCAGGAAAGTTGGAATAGTGACTAATAGCCGTCATAGTTGCTAGAAGTAACTTGGACCCCGAATTTTCTATATAAATAAAAATATGATTGTAAAGCCAATAGTAGTTATTGGAAGCCAACTCAGCCCACACACAAACAAATACCTCAAAATAGTGACTAATTGCCTTTGATATCCACGAGAAGTCATTTGGACCCTGAATCTGCCATATAATTCAGAAATAGGATCAAATTGCCAATAATAGTCATTGGAAGCCAACTCAGCTCGCACATAATCAAATAACTCAAAATTGTGATCAATAGTCATAATAGTCAGTGGAAGTCATTTGAACTCCGAATCTACCATATAATTTGTGAATATGATCATATAGCCAATAATAGCCATATGAAGCCAACTCAGTCTTCACACAATCAAATAACTCGAAATAGGGACTGAATATCATGGACAGTCACTAGAAGTCATTTGGACCCCGAATCTGCCATGGGTGATTCCATGTCAGTTCATGCAATGGTGGTCCGGGTCATAATTTTGATAATTTTGTTAAAAATATATACGAAAGCCATGTTCTTGGGAGGAACATTCCGCTATATATGAACGTCGTAACAATTTTTTTCGCTGAGATATAAAATAGAGAAGCTCGAGGCGTGGAAATTGAGAAGATTTCACGATGATACTTTGCGCAGTCGTCGTTTTCTCATCGAAGGTTTCACGTTACCATAACTTTTTTAGTAGATTTCAAAGGAGATATACAACACATACACAAAAAAGTAAAAATATCAATAACATTCCTATGCAAACAAAAAAGTCAAACATGGCATAAAAACACGTTTTAGAGACATATTCACTTTTTTTTTTGTAAATAAACTGTCTTCTACAATACTTCACAAAACATATCAAAATGCGCGTCTTTGAATTATCTTCACGAATATATAAAGATAATATGGCCAGCGTTAATTGTCTTTTTGTTATTAACGCGGAAATGCAGCCGATTTCACAAAATGTGTCAAGATTGGGCGTCAATATTTAAAAAACTCCATCTTTTATTTTTTTTAAACTCCCCTTGGCAGTTTGCAGTGACATGAACTAACCTGTGATGGAAAAACATTGAGTAACATATGACCTCCGAACGGTAAAATCTGCGACAAACCTTCACTCGGAGCGAGCCGACGTCCCGTTATAGCGGGTTTGCCGCATAACGTCCCCTTCATGGAAGCGTCAAAAGCTGGAAAGCGGGACACTGTCGTAGAGAGCGGACAGTGGTGCTGTTCCGAGCATTGCTTTATCGTTGTGTGACTAACCCCCCCCCCCCCCCTTCCCTCGCCCTGCCCTCTTCTTCCCGCCCCTTAACACAAGCAAGAAACGCCTGCGAACGTCAGTGCTTGCGGCCAAAAAATGTGTAGGTTGTAACGTGGCGTCGTGTCCAGAATACTGTTGACATGCAGTAGGGTGTACATCGGCCAGACAGGACGGTGCGTAAATGAGAGAATGCGCGAGCATGACCTGTTTTTGCTATCAACAACTGGAGGACACTTGCCTCTTCATAGCAGACTGTCTGTGTCAGCCCAACTTTCAAAATACCTCGGTCGTGGGGAGGGCCAGTGGAAAGGCTGCGTGGGAAGTGCTTGAAGCGCGTGCTATAAAGAGAGAGGGCACTGAAGGCTGCGTCAGCTGTTTTTAAATATATGTTCAGTTGAGAGTAAGCACTCGTCCTGTTCGCCTTCCTTTATGTCCTCGTCTTGTTAGCGCTGTTAAATTTCATAAGTCATAAATGTGAGTTTTCCCAAGACTATATTAGACTGGATTTTTGCAAAAAAAGAATGCGCAAGAGGGAGGACCCCAAAACAATCTAATTAATGAACAGGTTGTACCTTACATCTCAAACCAACGGTCATGCTGTGATGAACATCATGGTGAATAGCTTTGAATTATGAACATCGTGTTCTCTTCAATAGGATCCGAAGGCTTTATACACGAATTAGAATAATCCGCGTGCTCAAGTACTGTCTTTTTTTGTTGTTGTTGACAGGGCTGGGTAATATCGCGGTGGCATCTTAGAGATGCTTGGCAGTATCTGTATCTCTGTATCGAGATACATTTTTAATATATCACTTGTATCCCAATACTTCGCCAGACTTGGGTATCTCGTTAGATTTGTTGCGGTCCTTACGACAAAATTAAAATATAAAAAAGGTGTTTGGTGCAAGTTTCCTCAGAATTTATAACATGAACCGGGCCTATTTGGCCGCGCGCGCAGCTAGCAAAGCAAGCAGTGCGGCCATGGCCTAACAGTTATCGTGCTTGCCTCCCACGCGAAGACACAGGATTCGATTCCTGGGAGCGACGTGTCTTTTATTCATTCTTTCTATTTGTCATTCTTGCAAGTTCGAAAAGTTCCTCGTCTGATCGAGTTCAGAATGTTCTACGCGCATAACTTTCTACGCCGAATGTTCTAGAAACCCACGAGGGTACATAATGAAGTCCGCATGGTGAGCGGAATCAGCTCGCCCCAGCGTCCGATCCTGCTGTTACGCCGCTTCGTCGCCTGCGACGCTATATTGTAATCTACTGTTTCCTTTTTGCTTTGGGCACAACCTCGCATCATTAAACGTTCGTTTATTTCTGCTTGGTTATTGTTCCTTTGGTCACCACCCGTGACATTCTGGTCGAGGTGCAGGGTACAGCATGTCCCTGCGGCGTACCCCTCCGAGAGCCCGCAGTGCACCCTTCCGAGGGCCCGGAGTGCAAGTCCGACAGCAAGCCTACGACGACCCGACGAAGACACTACCAAGACCGATTAAGTCACCGAATTCAAGGCCTACACCCGGAATTCGAACTTTTGCCACACAGGACGAAGCAGCCAACGAGGCCGACGATGGACAACCAGTCTTCTAGACCCCAGCCAACACCGCCGTTGTATACCTACCCGTCACACCAAGGACAACGACGCCTTTTCACGGGCAGGTCCACGAGGACATCGAGGATTGGCTGCAACACTATAAACATGTGGCTCGCCATAACGGGTGGTCAGCTGAGCACTGCTTGCAGAACATTTACTTCTCGCTGGAAGGAACTGCGAGGCACTGGCTGGAAAACCACGAGGCTTCTTCGACGTCGTGGCAGGTGTGCCATCAAGAACTGAAGAAGGCGTTTGCCTCTCAACACTGATGTGAGAGGGCCAAAGATATTTTGCGAACAGGAACCCAAGACCTAAATGAGAACATCACCAGCTTCGTCGAGGATGTTCTCCGACTGAGGGCCGGCGCCGATCCTCAAGCTACCGAGGAAAATAAGCTGCACCACCTCATAAGGGGCGTGAAAAGCGAGATATTCGGCGGTCTCATGCGCAATCCCCCGACAACTGTCGACGGGTTTGTCACGGAGGAAACGAATATGGAACGTGCCCTACTAGCACGGGCGTCACACAACTACCAGTGACTTTCCGGCGTCTCTGCGTTTTTGTATTCCGGCTGCAACACCACGGACATCCGCGAGATAATCCGGGATGTCGTCCGGGAAGAAATCAAGAAGCTTCTACCTGCCGCCGCAAGCCCAGCTTGACCCTCAATCGCCAAGATTGTTAGGTAAGAACTTCAGCAAGCCCTGCAATCAGAGGTTTTCCGTCAGCGCTGCTCAGGAACCACCTACGCTGAGCTACGCCGCAATGGCCCGACGACCGCCGGCAGCTACTCAACATTACCTGGTGGCGCCACGACAGGACTCCCCTGGCGCAGGCGTACACCCGACGACACGACGAACGGCATCATTGCGACCGCCGAGACGAACCGGCTCCAAGAAACACCGACGTATGGAGGAGAGGGGATCATCGACCCATCTGCAATCACAGCGGTGAAGCCGACCACATTTACCGCCGATGCCCCTACCGACAACTGGGGGTGTGCGGGTTCCACCCGAACGACCCGCGCCCAAGGTACGGCCAATGCTCTCGCGACATCAAGGAGTACCTCTGGCGTTCGCCATCCTCAGCGCCGCCTCACCGCAGTGTATCCCACTCACCGTCGCCCAGACGTTCAGCTCCACGAAACCGTCGAGAGAGCCGGTCTCTTCTCCGTCGCCTTGAAAACTAAATGCGGCAACGCCTGGAGGTGGCGTTTCCGAAAACGACCGAACTAAAGAGCCTCCGAGAACGCCGGAGCGCTCCCACTTTCCCGATGTTACGCATCACAACGACATCCCTGCATCAGTGTCCCACGATCTAAACGTTCTTATCGACTTCCATGACGCAACGGCACTTGTGGACACCGAAGCAGACTACTCAGTCTTGAATGGGAGCCTCTCTCGCCGCCTTCGAAAATTGGCGACGCCGTGGAATTGAGCGCAGATACGAACCGGTGGAGGACACCTCATCACGCCTGTCGGTAGGTACACTGCTCGCGTCTAAATTCACTGAGAGACGTGTCCTGTGAAATTCGTAGTTCTACAAGAGTGTGCGAGGAACATTTTTCGCGGTATGGACGTTTTGTGTAAATATGGCGCCGTCATCGACCTGGCAGCAAACAGTTTGACGCTACAAAAATACCCTACCGCCGGAGGAACCCAAAGATGCTTCACCCGCGGTCCGAGTTCTCGCCGATCATGTAAACCTGCCGCCACCATCGTCTGTTTTTGTACCCGTCAGGACCGATGAAGCTTCCTGTGTCAAAGCTCTGCTTGAGGGCAGCGTCCAGCTGCTTCTAGGAAGAGGAATCGGCGTCGCAAGAGGGATAACGAATCTTCAGGACGGGCGTACCATGGTGGTCGTTACAAAATCTCGAGAAGAGCCGCAACACCTTACGAAAGGTACCGCCATGGGCCACATCGAGAAAGTCCAGAGCTCCGTCGAAATCGCCGCGATTACTGAAGAATCAACTTCACCAGAGCATGACAGTACGTCGCCAGCGCAGCTCGACATTAACCCTAAGCTTCCCAGCCCAAAACGACGGCAGTTGATTAACCTCATCACCGAATACACCGACTGCTTCGCGACATCGTCGTAGGTACGCCAAACCGCCGTTGCGAAGCACCGCAACTACCGAGGAAGACGCACGCACTGTTCATCGATCGTCGTACAGAGCCTCCGTAAAAGAAAGGGAGGCAATCCAGGAACAAGTTCAAGAGTTGCTGAACAACGAAATAATCCAACCTTCGAGCAGTCCATGAGCCTCTCCAGACGTACTGGTTAAGACGAAGAACGGAACACTTAGGTTCTGCATAGACTATCGGCAGCTGAACGCGGCGACGAAGAAAGACGGCTATCCACACTCCCCCGCATCGACGACACGTTAGACCGGCTGCGCCACTCTCGATACTTCTCATCGGTGGACCTGAAGAGCGGCTACTGGCAGATCGAAGTCGACGAACGGAACCGAGAGAAGAGAGCTTTCGTCACGCCAGATGGGCTGTTCGAGTTCAAGGCGATGCTCTTTGGAATATGCACGGCGTCAGCAACTTTCGAACGGGTCATGGACACCGTATTGGCAGGACTGAAGTGGCAGAGCTGCCTCGTCTACCTCGGTAACGTCGTAATGTTTTCCGGCGACATTGATGAACATTTGCGGCGACTCCGATATGTGCTTTAAGCCATACGGACCGCCGGACTCACCCTCAAGCCGTCAAAGTATCGTTTCGCTTATGACGAACTGAAGTTTCTGGGTCACGTGGTCTGTAACGATGGTGTTCGCCCAGACCCAGAGAACACTTACGCCGTCGCAGCATTTCCACCGCCGACAAAGAGAAAGGCCGTGTGAAGATTCTTTGGACAATGTGCTTACTATCGGCATTTTGTTGGGGATTTCGCCTGGATTTCCCCATCGCTCACAAAGCTCATGAAGGACGCCGAGAAGTTCGAATGGGTGGAGGAGTAGCAGTAGGCATTCGACAAGCTGATGCGACGACTCCAGACTTTTCCGGTTCTTGGACACTTCGATCAGGATGCGGAAACAGATTCAAACGGACGCAAGTAACGAAGGAATTGGAGCGGCACTGGTTCAAGTGCAAGAAGGCACCGAGCGAGTCATCGCCTACGGAAGTCGGATACTGTCTAAGGCGGAGCGAAATTACTCCATGACTGCAAAAGGGTGCCTTGCGGTCGTCTGGGCAAATAGAAAGTTTTACCCGTAATTGTACGGGAGCCTGCTCCCGTACAATTACGGGTTCCGCGCGGAGCGGAGCCTGCTCCGCGTAGCCTCGGACCATCATTCGTTCTGCTGGCTTGCGAACCTCAAGGACCCATCAGGACGCCTAGCTCAGTGGAGTCTCCGACTACAGGAGTTCAACGTGACCGTGGTCTACAAGTGAGGCCGCAAGCACACTGACGCCAACTGCCTTTCCAGAACCCTACTCTAGACACCTCCCGGTAGCAGCGACGGCGATGACAACGAGTGCTTCCTAGGCGCACTGAAAACTGATGACATGGCATGGCGTCAACGAGACGATCCTGAGCTGCGCGCTCTAATAGAGCACCTAGAAGGGCGCGGGAGTACCGTGCCCCGTGTTTTTTCACGAACCCTGCCGACCTTCGCCATTCGACAAGGTATACTCTGTAAAGAGAACTTTGGCGACAGCAACTCGCCGTGGCTGCTGGTAATACCGGCCGACCTTCGAGAGGAGGTATTTCAAGCGTGTCACGACGACCCGACGTCCGAGCACCTTGGATACAGTAAGAAAATGGCCCGTGTCACGGCGACCCGGCGTCCGAACACCTTGGATACAGTAAGAAAATGGCCTGGAAATGGCCCAAGCTCCCCAAAACCGTCCACCTATACACTCGATTATGCTACGAGTGCCAGCGACGCCTGAAACCTCTGACGAGGCCGCCCGGTCTCCTGCAGCCAATTCGTCCGCCTACTGCATCCCTCCAGCAGATCGGAATGAATCTACTTGGCCCTTTTCCGCCGTCAACGTCAGAAAACCGCTGGATAATCGTCGCCACAAGTTATCTCACACTGTGCGCCGAAACGAATCCCCTTCCTTCGGGGACTGCTGTGGAAGTCGCCAAGTTTTTCACTGAGTTGATCGCTCTCCGGCACGGCGCTCCCCGAAGTTCTCATTACAAACCGTGGATCATCGTTCATGGCTCAGCTGGCGTAAGAAATCCTTCGTCTCAGTAACACCAGCCACCGTCGAACCACTGCGTGCCATCCATACAGAAATGAACTAATGGAAAGGCTAAAGAAAACTATCTCCGACATGATCTCCATGTATGTCGGCGTAGAGCAAAAGACGTGGAACGAGGTGTTACCCTACGTGACGTTTGCTTACAACACGGCGGCGCAAGATACCACAGGAGTAACAGCGTTGTAGCTGGTGCATGGCGGAAGAGTAACGACCATGCTGGAGGCGATGCTACCCCACGAACCAGCTGACAATGGGAGCCAAGATACCCAGATTGTTGCTCAACTGGCTAAACAAGTTTGGCAGCTCACCCGACTCTGGATTCAAGTTCAACAATGTACCGACGCTACGCGGTACAATCTTCGGCGGATCGACGTTCGCTTCAGGCCCGCAGACCGTGTGTGGGTCTGGGCCCCGATAAGAGGACACGGGCTCAGCGAAAAACCCCTGAAGCGCTACTTCGGACCCTACAAAGTGCTTCGTCGACTTGGGAGTGTGAACTACGAGTTGATGCCCGACGGAACGCGGACTTCTTCGAGCCACCCACCACGACCTGAAGTCGACCACGTCCTGCGCCTGAAGCCGTACTACGCTCGATACAACTGTGGACCTTATGTGTTCTGAATAACTCATTAGTTTTCCGTTCTTTTTATTTTTTTATTTTTTATTCTGTGTTGCACCGGCGTGATGCACTTTTTAAAGGGGGAGTAATGACGCGCGCGCAGCTGGCCAAGTAGGCAGCGCGGCCGTGGCCTAACGGTTATCGTGCTTGCCTCCCACGCGAAGAGCCATTGTTGCAAGTTGGAGATCTTTCTTGTCTGATCGAGTTCAGAACGTTCTACGCGCCGAAATTTCTACGCCGAATGCTTCAGAAACCCGCGAGGGTACATAAGGAACACCGCACGGCGAGCGGAGTCAGTCTCGCTTCAGCGTTCGATCCTGCTGTTACGCCGCTTTTGACAGCCCGCGACGCTCTATTGTAATCGTCTGTTTCCTTTTTGTTTTGGGCACAAGATCACCCCGTTAAACATTTATTTATTCCTGTTTATTTATTGTTTTTTGGGTCACCGCTTGTGGCAATATATTAATCTATCATAATCACCAATATTAAAAAAAAACATGTTTAGAAGGTTACTTGCAAGAATAACAAAATGAGCTGCTCTCGCAAAGCCCTCCACTCTTTGCAATTTAGCGTAGCGAACGCTGTAAAGGAGTTGAGTGGAGAAAAAGGTATACGACTCTGTTGTAAAATATCCTCCCACTATGGGTATGGGCGCCTCAGAAGCATATAAAACAGCGGTTTGAGATACGGCCTCACAGTCAAACAGGGTTCATTTCGTGCGAACGCCTTTTATCAAGCATCTTTACCGTTCAGCAACTATCGGGTTCACCGAGAGATAGATGTTTTTTTGTTTTTTTAGCGACATTAGTTCGAGGTAAGGGGAAGTGCATAAAATGAAACAACAAGAAAACCACCAGCAGAAATTGCCATTTCCATTCGCCACGAACTACTCCCTAGCCACGTAGCATCGTTCTGGAACAAATATATTTCTATATATATCTTAACGTGTATTCCGGAATACTTTTTCGACTCTATTTCTAAAGTATCCCAGGGATATCCTGTTGCATAAAACACAAATGTATCTTATTATCTCTATGTTGGGTGCTAAAATACATCAATCTCAGTATTTGTATTCCCGAATATTTTTTGGGGTGTCTCTGCCCAGCCCTGGTTGTTTATTAAGGGCTTTATGGTGCGAAGCTCAAGTACCTAGTAAATGCACGCACATTTACCATCTTTTGGCAGCCTTGGGCTGTAAGGGCAGATGGAGAAGACTCTGACAAGACCCACACACAGCTGGCCGCATCAAGAGGCTGCAAGAGGAGCAGAAGGTTTCCACGTAAGCACATGCTGAGCAAGACAGTAGCGACCTTTACATGAATGTGACTCATTCGCAGCGACTCTAGTTGTTGCATCCAATGCAGTCGTGTGAATGGCATAATGCGCTAAGCAAGCGCATCACATCAAACCACTTGACGAAGGTTGATTGATATCGGCGAATGCACATTCAGTCAACCTGGGGCGAACTTACCAATAGGCTGTGGAGGCAGCTGCCTAAGGCGGCACAATTTCGGGGCCGGCCAATTATCTAGTTCCGAACTTAGCTACTTTGAAATTTTTAGCTCTAGATCTAGCTACTTTTGAAAATTTTAACTCCGCTCCCAAAGGTCACTGATCATGGGGAGCGGGAGGCGGCACTGTTAAAGGCAGCCTAGGTCGGCGAAATGCCAAGTCTGCCTCCGCATACGGCCCAGGTAAACGAAGGTCACATCGCATCTTGGAACGCGGAGGATTATGGGAAGAAGCTTGCTGCACGAGTGGATGAACAGGTGAAAAGATGACCGCGGCCAATCTGGTCGGAGGCGCCAGAAAATACGCACGATCCCGGGTGTCCCTCCGCAATTTTCTCTCGAAAAGAAGCGCGAGCTTTTGTTGCGATTCTAAATGAGCTGAATATGTAGCTGCTGGATGAGGGCGGCCCCGGCCGTGGCCTTGGAAATAACGACCTGTGCATCTGAGGGAGTTCCTAGAGGCTCCGCTATAAACAGGAGCAGCGTCAGGAGCTCCCAGCGCTGGTACCACACATCCAGCAGTTCCTACCTCAGTGGTGCTCTTGCTTGCACCGGAATCTCTCGGCCCTGTAGTCGGGCCATGACTGGGGTGGCAGTGGTGTCTTGAGAGTGACTGAAAACAATCTTGCTCGCCAGGGCGTGTGTAGTCACGTTGACTTTGTTCCAGAGTGGCACGACCCAGAGCCCAAAGCGCTTTCTCGCATCCTGTAACTTCTTGCAGAGCATTCAAGACAGCGGTTAAGATCTTTGTGATTGCTGAAAAGGCCTCCGCGAGCGAAGCATCAGCCGGAAAATGTTATTGCATGGTGCGGCTCGTGCCAAAAACGTAGCTTTTAAGTTCGAGATGTTATACACGTTAAGATTTATTTAAAATGTTACACATCTCCATTAAAGATTTGTCGCCCGTGCTATATATAAGCAAATGCAGTGTTAAAATATATAGATTCACCCACACGCTATTCAGTGCCGAACATACATCTTCTAGCTCAACTAGCCCAGCTAGCCATCCTTATCATCTAGAGCTCCCCGGTATTAAAACTAAGGAAAATGAAGAATTGAGGTGACAGAATGCGGCAAATAATTTTACGACCACATGGCCCTTAGATAACGCCACGCTGTCAGATCGGCAAGCGACGACTGGCGACCAGCGCCGATCGCGGAAGCTTGCGTCACTTCTAAAGCGAGGTCCAAACTGACACGTATTTGTGATTCGCGTACCCGAACACTTAGAAAAATACCTATTCCGGCGTACGTATACGGAGAGAAATTTTATGAGTCTGTGTGGACGGCTATATCTAAACGCGTGATCGTTTTCAGAATACTGGCGAAGGAGGGAGATGGTACGTAGGGCGGCGGAGGCTGGCGGAGGTACTTCCTGGCCACGGATGTAATGCGGCTTCTACAAGTGCCGCCGCTGCCGAGAAAATAGTGCGTCGTCTGCTCCGCGACGTGGCGACATCGGGAACGTCGATCGCTTTCAGGCGGGAAGCTCGGTGCCGATCGAGAGGAACGACATCGTTTCGAGGCGGCTGAAGTACCTTCCCTCCTTGCCAGGAAAGTGAGAAGGGGTTAAAACCTTTTCTACTTCTTGTCGTCAGAACTAAAAGGCGGAACGGCACAGCACTATTGTAAGTTTGTCCCGCGAAGCCTCAATGTGCGACAATAGTAGGACGAGGCAGTCATATTGCTTATCGGATTTACAACGCCACTAATCGCAAACTACGCTTGACATCAACACCAAATTTTGCAGACAATTAACGTGTATTTTAACGTAACATT
This sequence comes from Ixodes scapularis, assembly GCF_016920785.2. NCBI lineage: Eukaryota > Metazoa > Arthropoda > Arachnida > Ixodida > Ixodidae > Ixodes > Ixodes scapularis. The sequence continues at coordinate 168,101,900 of NW_024609868.1, read as the reverse complement.
TCAGTAGGCATCCTACGCTTAATAACACTAGCAGAGAGATAAACGGAGTCCGTTGAGGCAGCACGCTGGTGGCTTCACTCGAGCATAAGGTGAGCACAACATGCTCACGCTGCCCCACAAAACCCATCGTGAGGAAGCTCAGACCACCACGAGTTTGCGACGCAACTCGACAAACTAATAATCATCACCGACAAACCTTCCTCCGGTCTCGACGGGCACTTCGTCTACACGCTCGGCTATCCAAGCGCGGAAACGTTGAACAGTCGTCTTTGGACCAGGCGAATTTTTACCTCATCACAGGAAACTACCGTGCACAAAAGCGAATACCGACATAAATTCCTAGAGAAATTACCGTGAGGGGAGCTTAGAGCACTACGAGCTTGCGACGCAACAGCGAACAGAGAAGAGACGCCGACAAAGCTTCCTCCGGTATCGACGGGTACCTCGTGTATACACGCTCGGCTCGACCAAGCGCGAGAACGTTGAAGAGTTGTCGCCGGAACAAGCGAATTCTCACGTCATCACACCGAAACTAACGCGCACGAAAGCGAATGCGAACACACATTTGCAACGGGAGAAACGTGACTTGGTCGCTGACTTGGTAGAGCTCGGCCACACCGGCGTTGCCGGGCTTCGGGGGCAGGGATCGTTCTTCAAGCACGCAAGGAGCAGGGGATCAGCGGCGGGAAAGAAGCACGCCCCCTGATTGGCCACTTACTCAATGCGGGCGCCTACGTCATAATGCGGGCAGCTACGTCACAATACGGACACACGTAAAAGTTGAACTAGTTGAACTCAAAATACTGGAGCCGGAACACATATCAATGGAGCGGTGACGTCAGAAACGGAAGTGGACAACTATACGTGCTCCGGTTCACAAATTCGGAATACGTGTCAGTTTGGACCGCGCTTAAAGGGGCCCTGCAACGACTTTGTGACTGTTTTATTTTTTAATTTGCACCGAACCTGAGCGCACCGAACGTTATAACTTAGTAAAACTTTTCGTTTCTCGAATTTCGCTTTATTTTAAAAGTTATAAGCGAATTAAGATTACAAAAGCAAGCCAAAGATAACTTCCCTCAGGGCGTTCCTGGTCCTGGCTTGGGTGGCCGTAAACTAGAGGAGGGGTGGTAAGCTCAGTGAACGCTCGCGGCTGCAGCACTCTGTGTCGACGGCTCGAGAGTGCACTGAAGCATGGGCTGGATAGGCTGGATGAAGCGGGCGGCCAGGGCGGCTCACATTGCATATGCTGCGAGACTAAAGACTCTGTTGAAGCTTTTTGGCTCGAAATGTTTGTCGTTTTAGGTCCGTTCAGATCAGTTCAGAACAGGAGCCATGTCGCGCTTCCAAACCACCAAGCCTGCTCGCCGAAGACCTTTGGAACGGTCGGAACCGGTCGCATCCTTCAGGCCATACGGCCGCAGCGCCGCCGCGTACATCCGGGACTTTTCCACGCTATTAGCTTCACAGCAACGCAAGGCGTGGGTCGGCGCCTGATTCCACTACTCCCATCTAGTTTGCGCCGCCTTTCCCACCGCTTGGAGGCAGGTATGTCGACGGGTCATTTCTTATTTTCGTACTTTTTAAATTGCATTCGCTTCTTTTCTCATCCAAAATACTCAAGAAAAGCTTCTTTCATAACTAACTGAAACAGTGCGCACCACTTATATTTTGTATTTCGCCGAAAAAAAAAAAAAAAAAAACTTTTAGCGGCTTTGACAGTTGTGAGGCAGAAGCTGACCAGGACTGACCACGTCTTGATTTCCTCACATGCCGCGGGCTTTCGGCAACACGTGGCGCTCCCATAGGAGGAGGAGGTTTCCGCGTCGTCCGGTTAAAATAGGACGCACTGATATTTTGTTACTCACTCCGTGCCCGCTGGGTTTCCCGAACCCCAAGAGATGTGGAAACCGCAAAAACGTAGACGCTGAAATAGGATTGCTGGGCCCTTGAAGGGAGACTTCCCTTGCTTTGCTTAAATGAAAAATGTTATTTTTGCTTCCTAGGTCTCCTCACGTTTCAGTCTACGAGAGAAGAGAGTGTAGATAGGTTTAGTACAGTTATCGTAACAGGTAAGGTATATTTTGACAGCGACATCAAATCTCTAATTGGAATGTGCTAGATAAGTCGAATACTGAAAAGGTTAAGAATGGCTAGTTGGGCTAGTTGGTTCTGCGTCATTGTGTAATACGCCAAAACAACAAGAACGGAAACGAAGGGGAACTGGACAGGACGTGGCGTAACTATCAACTTAGTGGTTTATTTTGAAGACACAGCTTTAAAAAATATAAAAGCATGCACACTTGGCTGAACACAAAGATATGGTCTAAAAACACATACCCCTCAAATGCCAACGTCTTTGGTTCTTCAAATAGTAGAATTCTTTATCGGACAAGAACAAAGTGGGTGCGCTTACACAAGAGTTGTCGTGTTGGGACTTAATCAGGAAGGCTTCGTGAATTTCTCTGGCCAGTGAAATTCACGAAGCCTTCCTGGTTAAGTCCCACCAGGACAACCGATAAGGACTTCTACTATTTGAAGAACCAATGACGCTGGAATTTGAGGGGTATGTGTTTTTAGACCATATGTTTGTGTTCTGCCAAGTGTGCATGCTTTTATATTTTTAAAATTGTGTCTTCGAAATAAACGATTCAGTTGAAAGTTACCCCGCGTCCTGTCCAGTTCTCCCTTCGTTTTCGTCCTTGTTTTGGCGTAATACATCCTGACTTGAAAGGTTAATTAGTGGATCTCGGATAATTGTATTGGTAATTCACATTTCTTGTTCTTACCTGGATGTCTGCTAATGCCGGATTTTTTTTTAAAATACTGTTTTATTTATGGCAATCTTTGGTTACAAAGTCTGTTAACACTGTACGTGTAAGAGACTGCAGACTTTGTAACCAAAGATTGCCATTAATAAAACAGTATTTTTAAAAAATCCGGCATTAGCAATCCATTCTCTCTCTCTCTCTATATATATATATATATATATATAGAGAGAGAGAATGGATTGCGGTTTTGGAGATACTGCCTTTCAATTCTCTATTTACCCTTCTTTCTCTCACAGGTCATTACAGGTTTTGACATATTCATTTGATATTTGACATTTCCGACAACTGCAATTTTCATTATAGTTATTTTAATTTTTTTTATTCAGCATTTTTGTAGGCAAAACAGTTAAGGCAAGTAAAATATTTAGCCTCCTTTTGTTGTTGCCAAAAAAAAATTGGGGAGCATTGAAGATTCTGAATAATTTTAAATTAAAAACAACCACTACCGCTTATATGCCAAAGGTTGATTAAATTTGGTGCTCTGAGCACAAGCAACAAGACAAGACTCTCCAGAAATTCAGTCAAACTGCAATTTATTTTTCCGCCACTTCTAAGTCAAGTGAATATTATAAACCAGACAAAAGTTCGTACTCTAAAACTATAACAGTTCAACAAAACAATGCAAGGATATAACTATAAAACTTACAATGTGCGGCAAACTGCATGACACAGAATAATTTTAATACATGTGGAAAAGCCAACCGCCATGCTTTCGTCCTCAAAGACTTTAGTGCTACTTGCATATTAATAAAAGTGAATGCGCCTTTGCTGTGATACACACAAGAATATATACAGTCATCAGTCAGTTTCCCTGTATCTTCAAACTTCCTATTTTATATATAGAACCCCGTATTCTAAGTTATTCATCTTAATATACCACCAAAGCGACCAAATTCTGAGGCAGTAAACATATTTGTATATAGCCTTGTTCTTGAAAACTTTATTTAAATTAAATATTTAGTGTGCACTGTTCTCAGGTTTCAAAAAGATTAGAAACACTTTTGCATGTGTACAAGTGTCCATTATCACAATTTGATACACTGTTCATATTAGAAATTGCAAGCAGGTACTTCATGACGAAGATCAAAGATGAAAATAATACTTAGTTTCTCTAGCAGATTTACTCAATTTTAAGAAACATTGAATTTTTAATACTTTAAAAACGCAGTGCTTCAGGTAGGCTAACTAGAATTTAGGGTTTCACGTTTACAGTGGTGTTATTCTAATTGTGTTAATTGGTGAATCGCTTGTAATCTGATGTCGACAACTTGAGCGAGATGGTTTTCTTGAATTATAAGCAGACAGAGATTCATCTCGATGCGGAATGACGTCAGTTATAAAAACTAAAATTCTATTTTAATTGCCTTTTTTAGATATTTAGTGCCAAACTAAACAAAGAGATGTGGGTCGAATTTGAAGTATGTAATCTGACATTCGCATGATACGAAATTCAGTAACATGCTCGTTATGTATGAAGCAAATTCCTGCAATAACCAAGTACAAGTTAGTAATTTTTCAAAGTAGCGTACTAAAGAAGACATAACCAAGCTAGCGTAACTTAAATAGTGTGACACTTTGATACTTTGAATAAACGCTCACACGCTTGGCGCCGAAATGCTAACTTTGTGCTATTACATAATATCTTTAACTAGCAAAATATCTTACCTCGCAATAAAGTTCTATGTGTCTACATGCACGGACGACAACACTATTTATTATTTCGAAATGCATATGTGCCTAGCATTTAACCCAACTGCGATCCCCAACAATAACTCAGAGAAAATGGCGAAGCTGATATGCAACAATATTTCGCTGTGGCATGACCAAAAATTTGTGTTTTCATTTTCTCTAACGCCTAACAAAACCTTTTTGAAATATATACTAATATCGCCCCCCCACCTGATTAACAATATTGTCATTCTTTCCTTGGGAAACCTATCTCCACAATGTTTATATACTGGTACTAATAAAAGTAACCCTAAAATATACATGATGTCGCAGATTCGTACGTAAATTGTGAAATAGTTATTTTTTCTACCAGTTTTTCACAAAACCGCTGTGAAATGAGACAAAATCTTGTAAAATTGTAGCTGTCGTTTTTGTCGATCTTTAGAAATTAAAGTGCTTGAAAATATGAATAAAAACTTGCCAATCTATTCCATCAAACAAAACTGACACATATATTCTGAATCAATCTACAAAACGAAGTTTAATGGCGGATCTTATATCTAAGCATAGCCTTATAAAAGTCGGTACAACGCGATCGCTTCAAAGCTCGCGTGCTATTTCTTTTTTAGTTCTTTTCTTCCTCTTCACTCGTTGGAGTAACGATCGTATAACGAGGCAGTTAAATTGAAAACACGGACTGAAAAAAAAAAGTGAGGTGACTGTTTTCCGCACGATTGCGTTTTTTGGACGCACACGTTCGTGGCACGGCCGGCTTTGACTGCTGCGGGGAAGCAGCGTAACAAAATTGCTAGCACGCGTTGCACGTTCTCGTTCTTTTCCCTTCTTTCCCGGTTGACACGCTTTGAAGCGCGAAGTTTCTGGTTGATGTCGCGCAGCGCCCCGAGGAAACGTATGTCAGCCAAAGGGAAACTTTGCGCTAATATAGATGGCAGTGCGGTGTTTACGCGATGCATCAGAAATTGTTCATATCTCCCTCCTTCCCCCTTGCCTCTCCCTTTGGACGACCTGCCGCAAAGAACATTGAACCTTTGAGGTAGAAACCAGCGCCGCCGGACAAGTCAAGCGATGGTTTAGGCAACGCGAAGATGCGAGGAAGGGTGATGCCCAGCGGGAAAACGACGTTAGGTTACGAGGAAGAAGACGTTCAACCGACAGGACGTGCCACACATCCGTAGAAAATGCCTAAACATGTAAATGCACTGTCTGGATACAAGTGTCTACTTAAAAGAATAAGGACGGCTTCTTTTGTAACACTGATGGGCGTTCTTGTTCCCGAAAACATACAGTAACCGTACCAAGAAGGGTCAACGAGACAAAAAAGTCAGTGAGGCAGACAAGAATTATCGGGTGCAGCAAAATTATACATTTTTTTTAAACATGTATTCTTAGTTGCAAAAGCTGTAAGATCATACAAGATAGTGGGTGCATGGGCTTTGGTTTGGTACTCAACTGTTTTGTTAGCCGATTTCTAAACTCATGGACATGATTCTCGTACACTAGCTGCCACCCGTCCATTTGAAAGCCACAAAATGTGCACGGTAATAATGAAAAGTACATGCACTACAGAACTGAAACGAAACATACGAAGCGATGTTCGGCATACAAGTAAAATGCGTGAAACACGTCTCTTCCTGGTGTGTTTACCTTGTACTCAAAGTGTCAGTCAGGAGTTTATTAGCCGTGATGAGAACGACCCTCACGCCATCTCGTCTTTCTTGCCGGCACTTTTGCGACCAACCTCCAGGTTCGCGACATCCGATAGAATGGCTTGGCGGCTCCTTGAACGTAATTTGGTACCGATCGGGGAGCACTCGCAGTGCGTAAGCGTGATAGGACAGTAAACGGACCAATCGAAGACGTGTTCCAGGCACCGTGTGAGAAGGGCAACAAAGTACTCCGTATAGACGAACGTCAGGAATGGGAAAGGCGCAGTTTTCAAGCGCGTCCTCCGAGCTGGCATCGCGAGAACAACTCCGGCGGCGCTGTGCTCCGGAAATGGCAGCGCGGGAACACGGCCGGTGGTGACCCTGCTCCTGGGGAGGAAATTGCACGTGCGTTCGAGGCTCATCCGTGACCTCATAGCGCGTTTTGGGGGAAGGCTGTGCGGTCGTCTCGAAGCGCGGTTGTCGGGAGGCAGAAGCGCCCGTCGTGAAGCTCCTGTACCGGGACCATCCAGCCTTACGTTGCCCGCATATATCCCTGAGAGTGTCGGTTTCTTGAGCGTGCATCGGCGTCATGCAAGGGTGCCAGAAGCCTGCATACGTGTTGGTGGAATGTCACAGCATGCATTGATTCATTTGATCCGCTCAAATGGACTTTACGCGCAATCAGCCTCCTTACTGGTAAATACACTTCTTCCTATGAGTTAAGTAGACCCTCCTGTTTTTCTCACAAAATAAAAAAGTTAGTATAGTTGAGCCCTTCAATTAAGTACGACAATTCCCGAAACGCAATTTTTTATACAAAGGTAGGTCAGAGTTATGGCATTCCACACGGCTGTTATACGCACTTCAGGCGTATCAAAAGTTTAACTGAACAAAATATCGAGTGCTTTCGTAAGTGGGGTGTTCCGTGTAATGATCGTGGCGAATGCTCACTATAAACGCGTGAGACAAGCACAGCACCCTGTGTTCATTAAAGTGAACGATGATAGAGTCGAAAACGCTGTTGAACAATATCTCCTAACACATCTCAGGTTTGTGAGCAACACCGTTTTTTCTGATACGAAAACCCAGATGCGTAAAATTGAAAATACAACCTAAACAAAGATAGTATAGCTGTGATATGCCTGGCGGGCCATGCTCAAACGTATGAAGTCCACTTAACCGTAACATTAACATCATGTATATACTTCGAAGCGTTCCGATAAACAGATGTTTCGTAAACTCCATTAGCGTTCTAATTTCCTCTCGCTATCAGTCAGACTGTCATATCACCTCCTGCAAGTATGACTCGGTCCACCTGGCATCCTCCCTTCAAAATTCCGTATGTCTACCATACATCGCAACTTGAGTGGCAGTCGAAAACTATTTCTCTCGAACAAGGCTTTCTCTTACGCTTACAGGGTTCAGCATTCAAATGCATCGCCATCAGCGACACGTGATTTGGTAGCGTCAATCCACGTTCGATCCAAAATGTTGGGACGTCGCCTCTCATCTGAGGATCGTACGGTGTCCGCCCTCAGTCCTCTTGCTCCTTCTTCTTCTTCTTCTTGTCTTGGGCGAAGCAAGAGAGTATGTCGATGGGCAGAGGGAAGATAATGGTGGAGTTCTTCTCCGCCGAGATGGTGTTTAGGGTCTGGAGGTAGCGCAGCTGGATGGCTGCCGGGCTCTGGGACAGAACGTCCGCGGCTTCTTTCAGTGCTCGAGACGACTTCTGCTCTCCTTCGGCGGCGATCAACTGCGGATGAACAAGAACGAGCGACGACGTGTGAGCTTAACGAGGGGACGCACAGTCAGCGATAATGCCAGAACGTAGCACACTTTGTTTTTCTTAAAACCGAGTCGAGCAACATTGGCGGTCGCCATTTCCGGGGTACCAACCGCGTCATTGGATCCGAGTCTTCGCCAAGCACTGACGCAGCACTCGTGTCCAATACATGGTCACAGTAAGTGCCCAAACAATGGTGGACTCGGATAATTCATGCAGCAGCTGCTAGACGGCGCGCACGTTTCAAGTGGCTTCATTGAGCCGAACCGACTAGAAACTAAAGGTTAATGCGAACGAAAACATAAATAAACAATGTACGGGCGTGCCGACCTTGTGTCCAATTTAGTACATCCAGTGTAGATGTTCTGGGTCATATAGGGTCGGGTAGCTTAAATCCCCAAGCTGGCTCTGAACCTGTCTAGAAAAAAATTAAAGACGTTTTTAATTATCTGCAGCGCCGAACTGGAGCGCAGCTCTTGAGGAGGAAGAGGGGATGGTATGCCCCTCCCCCTCCGTACCCTCCCCTCCTCCTCGCCTGCAGCCCTCCCATTTAGCGGAGAATTTTCGCTAACTTTACCGCTAAGTTTAGAGAAAATGTCATCGCTAAATTTAGCTGCTAAATTGTTCCGCTAAATAGAGCGGGGAATTTTTTTCGCTAAATTTTGAGGGAATCTTTTACGCTCAGTGGAGCGGTAACATTCCCCCGCTATATTTAGCGGGCAATTTTTCCGGAAAATGGACGTGTGACGTCACACGTCAATCTCATGTGTGACGTCACGTGACGTCAATATTGAAAACGTCCCGCTGAATTTAATGGAAACATTTTCCGCCAAATTTAGCGAAACATTATCGTGTCATATTTAGCGAAAAAATTTACACGTGTGACGTCATTATGGGAAACGTCCCATAATGCAACGCACAGTTACGCCGACGCCGACGCCGCTCAACCAGGAAACTGGCGCCTAAGAGCTGCGCTCCAAAATAGGACGCGTCCACCGCACGATATAAAATTTTTATCAAAATTATATTTTAGTGGTGGAGTTCGCCCTGCAAAACTTGAAAGCGTAGCTCTCTTGTAAGAGAGGCTGCCAACAAAATCGCCAGCGTCAACGGCGAACATTACCGTAACCGAGCGTCTTAGCGAGAGCTCTACCTGTGTTGCCTTCTTCCGTTACACAGAACGAACAGACAACAACCTCGTGTGCTTTCGACCGAAAGCCTCGCCTGCTGGCTGCGGCTATCGCGTGATGACTCCCAAACCCCACTCTCGCTAACTGCGCTGTGTGCGTCGACGTCCGCCCTTCAGCCTGTCAGGTGTGTCGGTCTCGTTGCGCCGCTGCAGCACATCTTCGATTGCACATTGAGCTTGTCACTTTCCGGGGCTTACTTTACCAGTAGCTTTCAGTACCAGCCTGCGGACATATGCCACCCGAAAGTCCAAATCTTCTCATCACCGTCAAGTGCGGTAAAACGCAGGAAGCAGGAAAATTCATGCGCTAAAAAATAATGCCTCATCCTGGCGTCTAAATAGCGCTGTGACACCGAGCAGGTGCAAATTAAGGCTCAAAACCACAAGGTGTAATATTTTTTTTCAATTAGAACATTGCGCAAAAAGCAGTTGCACAAACACTACCGTCTACAGAACGAAGCGTGCACTCACGGCGAAGCATTACATTGAAACAACGCGTGACCTTTAATACGGATTAATATCGCAAGACATGTGATTAGAAAAATCAAATTATGATTTTACGAACGCGCGGAAGTTTCTATAAATAAAATAACTGCTTCATAAGCGCTCTTATTTCTTGTATTACGGGGGCCGTTTTGGTCAGAGTCTCTCGTCAACTGCCCCGTCGTTTAATCATTTTACTTTACGAGGAACAAATATCCGACCACATGACGGCGGTGTTTCGCATTCCATAGTCGCGGACAACTTCAGAAAGGCAAGGCGTGTAGAGTCGCATGCATCGTATGATCGCTTCGTTGCCAACGCGATTGCCGTCTTAGCCGATAAAAACGCCCGAGGCAAAATCATAAAGGAAGGACGCGAACATACACGGGCAGAAAGTGTGCGAGAAAAGGAGATGACATTGCTAGGGGACGTCGCAACAGCCAGCTCAGCTTGGAATGACTTGTGAGAAGACGAAAAGCTAGTTGCTGCCTTTGTGTCTACTCCCTGTTTAAAGGTGTTCGAACGCCGAATGCCGGAGTCGAGCGCTCGGCGTTCGCTTTTGAGCAGTGAGTAGAGACGTAGACAGGTAGCTTGGCATCTATACCCGCTGATCATTCCAACCAGAGCTCGGTGTTTTGACGCCCCGAGCGATCGCAACTCCTCCTCCGCTCCTACATTTTCTACCCGTATTTCGCTGCGCCCAGCGTTTCTTTAATCTGTCGGGGACACACTCAAAGATGCCGATAGGCTGGGTTAAAATCACTGGGTCTGGGAAAGCAGCGCCATTGCCTTCCCACCTGCTAGCCGGACACAAACAAATACCAACATACAGCCGACAAAACCTCTCCAGGTGATTGGCTCATCGCTGTCGGTTGCCGTGGCAATCGCCATTTCGGACCCTTTCAAAGCTTCGAAGCTTCGGAAGGGTCATCAAAACTAGTCGCCCCAAGATCGCTATAGAGCCTCATTCTATTGAAAGCGTTCTTTGACCAATATGAGCATCTTTGGACGTGTGAATGCAATAGACGTATTTCTCATGCTTATTTCCCAGATCTCTTATAATTATGTTGCTCTTCTTGAGTGTGCCAAGATAGTAAAATTACTGTTCAATGCCTCCAAGCAATGACGCTGCCTGTGATGGCGGTAAACGTTGAACGCATCGCACGCGGCGTCGGTGCTTGGGGCCATTGAAAAATTATTTTACTGTCCTGAAACGCGCAAGAAGAGAACACGATTGTACGAGTACTGGGGAAATAAGCATGAGTCATAACTTTATTGAATGCACAGTGCCAAAGACGCTCATATTGCCCGAGGAACGCTTTCAGTACGATGATGCTTCATAGCCATCTTGGTGCGACTGGTTTTAAATACCCTTTCGAAGCTGCGAAGCATTGAAAGGGATCAAAATGGCGATCACCATGGCAACCGACAGCGATGGGCTAATCACCTTGAGAGGATTTGTCGTCTGTGCGTTAGTATTTGTTTGTGTCCGGCTAGCAGGTGGGAAGGCAACGGCGCTACTTTCCCAGTTCCAGTGACGTTAGGCTGGGTGAGAAAAAAATATAATATTTTTGGGAATAAACTGCCAGCCACAGTAGACGTGAGGGACTGCGAAACACATGCTAATAAGCTAAACTATTAATTAAAAATTACTAAGTATTATGCTTTTGACTGTAGTTCGTTGCAACCCAAGAAGATTAGACCAGGGAAAGGAAGGCCGGCGAGGAGGAAGCAGACGGAACGCTGGAGAGAGGAGGAGGTTTCTACTTCTCCTCTCTAGCGTTGCGTGTGCTTCTTCCTCCCCGGCCTTTCTTTTCCGCTCCCTACCTTCTTGGGTTGCAACGGACTATAGTGAACGTGAACGTATGATTCTAATTAGAAACTAGCTGAGCGCCATCGACAACCCCTACATCAGTCACTTTTACGAAGACGTAAATCACGTGTCAAGCGATAGGGTGCGCTCAAATTTCCACTCCTGCAGCAGACACAAGGCTACCGATGTCAAAATGCTAATAATAAACATATGATTCACGTTTTTGCATCCGCAGCGTTGTGCCTTCTGCCCTAGTGATAACTAGGGCAGCAACGGGCAGGAGGCACAGTCAAACATGTCGCCCCGCGCGACACTGGGTTTTTTTTTTTTTGCTTGTATATTTTTACATTCTTATACATTTCCTAATTTAAAACATAAACGAAAGCCATGAGGTAGGTATTATGAATTGACCTCTTTTATAAGTCGGAACACACGTCAGAGCATCGTGAAGTGCAAATCAAGGCATCTAAAAAAATCAACAGTCCTCGAAAACATTCAATTTCTAAAAATATACATTGGTTGTATTCTTTCATTTTATGACGGACTCAGATAAACGAAAATCACTAACAATTGCTAATAAAATTACAAAAGAATTTAAAAAAATACTACGCGAAAGAAACCTCATGTCAATCTTTCTGAAACTTCGTGCTGGTTTTGTTAACCGCACAATGTCCGATTGACAACTTTTGGCCGGTTCTTAGCATCAGTAACACGCAAAGGGGAGGAAACAAAAAAGGCCCACAACACACGAAGCAATACGCGTCAATTTCGTCGAAAACAGCACATTATTCGACGAGTTCAATGCGATTGTCACTTAGTTCTGGCAAGAAAGAGCCACGCTGTTCACACTTGCAGTGTTGAACGTTCCCGCATGCACTCACTGTTGGTCGGCGACCATTCATGACATGAAACAGAACGGGCTAACATGCCCATGTCATAGTGTTTGCACATGTGTCCGGATACTCGTGTATCACAAACCTTTTGTGGGACAACGGTGAAAGTGCCCTCCCCCCCCCCCCCTTTCCAACGCACACTTCGACTTCATTCACAAGTGCTGATTGTTGGGCAAGTTGGTATGGTACGTTAGAAAACATGATTGCGCTTTGAAGACAGGGACATAGGAAGAAGAAGACATAGCGCTCTGTAGTGTCTGTTCTTCGTATGTCCCTGTTTTCAAAGCGCAATCATGTTTTCTGACTTCATTAAGGTTCAAGTTCTCTAAATGAATCGAATAATTTTTAATCATTGAGTTTGATGTCGGCCCTTACACCGCGGGCACTGTCAGTTTATGTCCGGGCTCGGTGAATAGAAAAATCTACTATATATCGCAACATTTTGATGTATAATTATAATCCAGTCTTAAATAATGTTCGCGTTTTTTTTTTTTTTTCAATGCAGTCTTTTTAGTGCAGGACTTTCGGCAGCATTTTTCGTTGATTTTAATTTAGACGAACATAATACATGCACGAGGAGTAATTACAACGCATTTCGAATTGGTGTGTCTTCATCTATCGTAAAGCACTAATCACCCGACTACAAAAAAAAAAGAAGGAAGAAAAACTACACTGCCGTTGAAAAAAGCGGCGTCGGAATTTTTCTAAAGATGGTATTTCATACACGGCATTAAGCTTATCAATTTAAATATAGCATGTCGTCTGTGAGAGGCATGGATAATCGTTCATTAAATTATCCCTCGATACCTCTTACGCGCATTATATGTCATTTGAAAAAATACAAAATTGACTATAAAAAGAACTAGCCTTAAAAATAGTGGGGCAGAACACTATTGTCATGATCCAAAGGCTCCAATAATATAATTCCGAAAGTTTGTGATTAAACTGCATTATATTATACCCTCTAACCCCACACAATCACAGGAAAGTAAAGCGACTTTTTTAGCTAACAATTAATCTTAAAATATATTCGGCATGTTTTGGCAGACAAAAAGTAGAATTCCTCGGATGAATTTGTTAGGCGGCTTCGTGGGGTAAATTTTGGAGCTACTAGGTTTAACACGAAAATACAGACTACTGTTCAGAGGTATCAGTACTTTAATAAAATCATTTATCAACTAAAGAAAACAAAAAAACGTCCGTGTAATATTAATTAAAGATAGAAACTTCTACTCATATCTTAAATGAACTTTGACAGCATATATTTAAATATGTTGTCATTCTTACAAATCTTTTTGACGTGTACAAAGTGCTGCACAAAATATCAGATTTTCGGTCCTAGAAGTTCAAATGTTAATATCAGCCGAGATTTTGAGAAGGAACACTGACGACTGTAAATACAGCGCACTAGCTCCGAACGATTTTGATTATAAACAGCAGTGTCAGAATCTTTCAAGGAAAGTGAAAGCTATAATCGGAATTGAAATTTGACGTATGCTGCAGAGCGAGAAAAACTTAATTTTTTTTATTAGATTTAGGAAGCATTTGAAATAAAAAGAAACTGGCTGCTGAATTATTAAGGACAAACTTTTTTCTGCCACTGAATACAATCGAAACCGTTGCGACCGCCCAGTTTTTGTTAGCTTCCAGGGTGCTTAGAACACAGCCGCGATTTAACCGGGCTACCACCAGGCTTGCAGTAAGCATTAGCGCAGCTCCAACAGCTTACCCGCAAAAAGAGGTAATTTCTCCAACCAGCAATAATGGCTCTCTTTCGCCAATCGCTTTTGTCACTCTGCCCGGAGCTTGTTAGGCCGGAACCCAAGAAGGCTGCTAGAACGACTTTCCCCGCTGGTAACCTTCCTTAGCCTCGCCAGCATTAGCACGTTCCCGGAGCGGCCCGGGTCATCCAAGCAACAAAAATGGGACCCAAAACGAAACCAGTAATAGGTTCCAGCCTCCAGGACTGGAAACTATCCCAAGGAGAGTCGGCAAGAAACACCTTCATTAGGCGTAACGATGTACAAATCTCCAGACGCAGTACCCTACGGCGGGGCACGTCCTTAGGATCCCGACAAAAGGAGGCCAATCTTTTGTGGCCTCGTGAACCATTAGGCCTTGGCGTCACGTTAGGGAAAGTGTTGAGGCTATGGTAGAGGCCGTTAGGGCCGATCGGAGCCGTTTTGCATGGAAATAGGTCTCGGGCTTGCCGGGCCACCAGCAGCGAAATCTTGTGTCGTCCAAACGGCCGTCACGTATGGTAGCTTAGAGAGTGGCAGCGTTGTCAGCCTAACGCGATATTCCTCGTGCCAGTCTTACTGCGCGACGCGCAATAAACTTTTGCTGTCACGTCGGCGAGGATGTGGAGGCACCGGCTGCTCGATCGTGCCATCTCGCCTTCGTGCCGACTCCTCCGTTGCCTGTTTGTGTTACGTGATAGGCGATACGTGTGACCTAGGCGCTTGCTTATACACGTCGAAGCAGTTAAAGAGCGCCGTTATATTCAGATTCCTCGCAGGGGTTTTGGCCAGAAGTATCGCTTGCGCCGACAGCTAATCGCGGTTTCATTGACCGGGCTGTGACTGTTTTAGTGCTGATTTGTGGCAATTTGACTGATAGCACTGGAAGCTCTGTGACCTATTATTATTTACTTATTTGTGATTTGTTCTTCGGCGCTCTTATCGACTAACGCCGGAATTGACTGCGCAGAGATAATAAAATGCACGCATACTTCCTGCTTTTGTTATGCTAGCAGAGAATATTCCATACTAAATCGCTCTACTTATATCTATAATTTATACATACCTTTTTTTCGATGAGAATACTACAGTAGCGCACGCAACAAAAGGCTATTATCTTTTA
The DNA here is from genome assembly GCF_016920785.2 of Ixodes scapularis. Taxonomy (NCBI): domain Eukaryota; kingdom Metazoa; phylum Arthropoda; class Arachnida; order Ixodida; family Ixodidae; genus Ixodes; species Ixodes scapularis. The sequence continues at coordinate 168,086,711 of NW_024609868.1, read as the reverse complement.
AAATGACAGGGAACGGAGATTGTTACATCATAAAGGTTACACGAAACGCGGTTTTTCCAAATACATATGTTCTATTGTAAATGGAAGCTTTGCGAGCGCCAGTAGTGGAATAGGTCAAATAATTCTTATTTCCAGTTTCTAAAAAGCGTCCGATTCTCTTAAACTAAATTTTCCGTATCTCTGTATAAAAAAAAAAAAAAAAGAAACAGCCCGAATCGTTATCAAATTAATTTCAGAAACCTCGTTACTCTCAGGTGATGCAACTCCAAATGTCGAAATTAAACAAAAACTTGAAGCTGGAAGCCATGAAGTGAGATTCAAATGTTTTCGCTGCCATTTAATTATAAATAATGATATTTACCTGATCGTAATTCAAACGCAAGGCACAGTAAGAGGTAATGTTACATAAATAACCGCTTAAGCAATGAATTCTGGTTTCAATCAACTTTCGGTGTCACATACGTTTTATTGCTTACGTTCAGTCCTAAAATATTGTGAAGCAAAGTGAATAATTTTCTTAAGTTCACTATGCAATAGGCATTCGTCTCGTATTATCCTTTTTTTTAATTAGTCTAGGTTTTTGTGTGTGTTTTTTTCTCTTTTTGTGGTACTGTGCCACATAAGCGTTATGGTTCCTCGGCGAACGCCGCAGAGTATACATGCGATCAACGAGCGGCGCAGCACCCATCGGAGTCCACTGGTTCAACCAAGTGAGACTAAATCTTTAGAGTCTGATGTTTCACATGTTTGCCGCAACCTATTATTTTCCAAGGGCTCTAAAGGATTCAGAAGAAACATAAAAAAAAACCACAGAAAAGAGTGTTTCAGTAAAAACTACATGTTGCTACTTTCTTAACTTCTTTGAAACGACGTAGTAATGAACATAGTCCTGTGAACTCCATGAGTTTACATATCAAGGAACCTTATCCGTCTAGAGAGAGAGGGGGCTTTCTCACCTTTGCTCGTGCTTCTCTGGCAGCCTCAGCTTCGGCGGCCATGGCTCTCTGTAGTTGAACCGGTAAACGCACGTCCTTGCTGGAATTGGAGCAGTCCACGGTTTAGTCATCTCAAGGCGGTGTACTTAAATGACATAACGACAGTACAGAGGTCGTACGAAAGATGACTCTCTTTAAAAAGCACGATTTTTAACGAAACATTTTCTTAATATTGTCGAACATTTCCAATGCAAGTGCCAAGTTTTCAGAATGCTTCAAACGTATTGGGCATAATTTGTATTTCAACCCAGCAGCCAAATGTGTAGGAGATTGCTGTATTTATATTATTTTATATTACTTAATCTACCTCCCAAACACTGCAAAAAAAAAACAAAAAAAAACAGCCTTTCCACTTTTGTCAATAAGGAAGACCAGCGGAGCTGTACTCGATACACTGTGTGCTTTTTCTTCGTCGTCATCTGTTTTTCGCGCTGTTTGCTACGATGAATTCCCACCAACGCGCCCAGCCATCCATTCTTCTATTATAGTTGGAAAGGTTGCCGCCATCTACAAGCGACGGCGGAAACCATACTGGTTATGTGCCTGCCGCCGTCGCTTATAGATGGCGGTAGCTGTCCGGGTAGGTTTGTGTCGACATACACGGACACGATCCTGGGGAACCTAGCCCTCAACAGCTCCGCTGTAATAAGTGCTCTAATACCCGTGCCACACGAGGAACTCGAATGCCATTTACAACGAATGACATTTGAACAATCGGCCAATGAGCGCGCGATACTCCAAGCGTTGCGCATTCCACGCGAGACAGGTCGCGGCCCGATTCGTCAACCACACGAATGTCATTCCTTGTAAATGGCATTCGAGTTGCCCGTGTGGCATGGGCTTCTTTTGCTCCTACCACTCGGACAATTGAATGCAGCCGACGGAAGCAGATGAACAAAATGAAGACGCTCAAAATGATTTAATGCGTAAAAAGGAGGGTCGCAATGGGACACTGATCAATGTGAAACATGATCAGCGTCCTCAAACAAACCTCATCTTCGCGCTTCAACAAATTTTCGGTGTCGTCCATCACCGAGCGGAGATTGCAGCGATTAGCTCGCCGAACGCTACGTGTGAGAGAAGATGGGACGCGCATTATTAGAGTTTGTTTCACCAATTACGACCTTAGGTACTGCTATGGCGACTCCCCACAATCTTCAAGAAATACAGAGCGTAAAGAGTCCCACGCATTCTGCTACCACTGCGCAGGTAATGGTGGCAATAGTTGATGACAACAGCAAAGAACATCAAAGCTATAAGCAAGAAGCGTTAACATACTGCGGTTTTCCTACGCTGTCTTTGGCTATGGTAGAGTGTCGAAGCGCATAGCTTATCATAGTAAAGTTTACTACTGTAATAACCGACGTAATAACCGACATTTAAAAAGAAACGCCGGAAATTTATAATCATAATTCTCAATTTGTGAATCGTTTTGTTTTTATCAGCTGATGCCCGGATGTGATTGACTGCTAAGAGATAAGATATTCAGGACTATTCGCCACTTTGGATGCCATTCGCCACTGTAAATAAGGCAAGGACGCCAAGCGAAAAAAAAACAAAGAAAAAAACAAAAAAACGAGGGGAGCGGGGAGTTCAACTACTCATGTGCGCAGCAAAAGCTTGACCATCTTGGCGGCCTAAATTTGGAACTCATTAAAGAGTATAAAGCTCACGCTCGCGTAAGGGTTTTTGCCTATCTGCCTTGCCTGGCACGCCGCCGTGTGCGCACCAATTTAAGTGCAAATAAATCACTCACTCACTCACTCACGTCCTCTGACTTGCGAATAGTTCTCTTGCAGAAGAGGTTGTTCGAGTACAATGCTCGCATCTGCTGCTCTTGGTGCACATTGGGTGAGACTATTTGAAGCCCGCTAAACTTTTTGTACAGGAATCTTCACGTATGTTCGCGGTGCTTTCAAACAACGCAGCAATAGACCGCACGTATTAACGACACGTAGGTTCACCCCATAATGAGATGTTTACACTGTCTTCGCAGGCAACAAGTGTACACTCGCATGCCGCGCCTGGATAATGGTCGCAATCGATCTTGAAGATTGGCGCCGCGAGCGCAACGCACGCGATTTTCGTTAATACGTATCCTTTATGGTAATCGATACGCCGATACAAATAGTCAGAAGACACGCGAAAGACCCATTCAGCCGACCCGCGCTCTCGTCCGAGCGAAACCGCACTTTGCTTTACGCTTTCCACGAAATGGTCGTCGCATGTTTTCTTCGAATCAGGCCGAATCGCCGAGCCATATGTCATTCCACGACCGCTTAGTTTGAGGACCCACTGAGACGACGAGATGGGGATCCGGGCTTGCATTTCTCGCTTTATGCCGTGTAGGTATAAATCGGCTCTCCGTAACCTTCGCCAAGGGTCGATGGAAGATCTGATTAATGCGAGCTGCGAATGAGCTGCGAATATTCTGGAAACAGCACGATTGATGTGCAACCATGCACTAAGGACCTTTTTTATTTTTAATAAAGTTTTCCCTCGTCGCTCTTCCCGCTGTTAAGTATGATTCCTGCTTAAACGAGGGCTATCAATGGAATGCGATTTTAGGCGACTGTGTTTTCCCTCAAAACTGATTATTTGTTGTCTCAAAGCACTAAATTTCATTTTGGTATTTCTTGGTAATCGGCCTGTCGCGACCTTTACGGTGAACGAGTGCTCCGAAATGTGTCTTCGGAGCGTCGCAAAGCAGTGACCAGCTCAGCAAGGAGAGGGCAGCAACAAAACGCGCGGAAACCTTGCGACGACAAAGCAGCCAAGCGAGCTCCGTCGAGGTCGAGGGCAAGCAAAAGCAAGTGGTCGCGTTTGGGGCGGCGATTGGGGAAGGGCAAAGGGTAAGGAAACTCACCGGGTGCGCAAGGAGCAAACAAACCTGCACTCTGGATACTCTAAAAGACATCCGGGACTTGTGGTAATAATGATACACCATCAGCTCGCTTTTTTTTAAAAGTATCGTTGGAGTTATCCAGGCCTTCAATCTCCCGCAGAACAGAGAGTGTGTCGAATCACGGCGAACATTAGAAGTATTGCAGCGAATTACGAAGCTCAGAGTACGTTTGCATCTCAAAATGAATGTTCGGAGGACCAATAAGAAAGTGAAATGTAATGCTCATTGTTTCCGGCGCACGTCGCACTTTTGAGGTCCAATGGCATCCTCAGCTTCGTCATTCTCTCGCTTTGTTCTATCGTTCGGTATACTTGGCTGTCTCGGTGTTTTTGTTTTGGGAAATTGAACTCACGGACATTGTTTTTTGTAGCGAATCAGTTACGACGTTCGGCGGTTGGTTGTGCGTTCCTAATGTCCATCCTGCTGCACCGCTCACTATTCGAAATGACAGATGTGGGGGAAGAAAACGATACTACTGACGTCCTACGATTTTTAAATACGCTTTTGACTCGGGCTACCAGCACCTCGAGAGCGAGACCGCATTGCGGGAGTTTCCACCCACCGAGGGACGGATACGGACTGGACTCAAGTACTGCGTCCGCGTTTGGCGGGGATTGTAGCCCTAAGAGCACGAGTTCCTTCCCAGCAATGTACGCAGAGCCCGTGTCCGCACCGCCAAGTGGTTGCCAGTAAAAGCGTTATCGAGCAACCATTCCAAGATAATCATTAATTGCGTGAGACATACATCCACTGGTATTCCCTCGGGTAAGCCAACGGCAAATATTTTCCCAATTATTACCCCATCGTACAACAAAAAAGCGAGAGACTGCGGGTAAAAATATCTCATGCCCCAACCGTTCACCGTATGCGTCGTTTTTACCCGCGGTGGCGCGGGTTTTGTTACGCGCAATATCCCTAGCTCTTTTTCGTCCTTACACTCAGTTTTTTAATGATTTTGGACTACACCGTATATCTAGGTTCTTGGAAGACGGATGACAATTTTTCAATTAATTACTGACATCTAACTCCTCATTAGCTCAGTTGGTAGAGCGCTCCACCGAGGATGAAGAGGTCCCTGATTGGATAGCAAGACAAGGAAGATTTTTTCAGTCGCGTACCAGTCACCTTGCTGTGTTTAAAGATTTGCGTTTGTCCTTCGTGCCGCTTGTTCTAATTCTCCGGGGATGATTAGCGTCAAATTTGTTTCCCTCTGACTATAGTTAGGCTAGTCAGGAGGAGGATCCACATTATATTACAAACGTGATGGAATTTATATTGCATTATCTTTACTTAAAGTGTGCGACCATTTGGGAATCTATATGAAGTATATACTGAGGCAAGAGTCCAGCATTATGTGGAACGAGATCACAATCGACCACCATTGATATGGTAAATGCCTCATTTCAAGCTGGTGCTGTGTGTGGTTTCCAGCGCCGTGGTCTGTCTGAATCAAGCCAATGTATGTTTACAACTTTCGAAGAAGGGCTTTTTTTTTTTTTTTCGGAACGCCATATTTGGTTAGCGGATGTAAACCAGGAACGTCGGACTGGTCGTTATGCTCAGTGACTCTAGCGAATCTGTCGCGCGGCATCGACGTACGGAACACACGGCGTTGCACTGTGTTGCGGAGTGGCATACTTCCGATGAATGATAGGTTTGCTATTATAATTTGTAGCTTTATAATAATGCGATAATATATGACCTATATTTTAATATTCACAAATATGTGTGGGAAGACGATGGCTAGACTTGACTAGGTTTAGGCGTTTGAAATTTGGCTCACTTAATATAGCTAGAGCATTACGTATACTTCGTGCTTTAGCCTTTTTTAATGCTTTCCATTACTGTAGTTTGCTGGTGATATACCAGAGTTCACCGTTTGTAATCGGCGAAATAGTCAGATATGTTTTCTGTGAATGGTCGTTTTAGTGCAATCGACACTAGATTGGACTTGGCTACTTTGATCGGATTGTAGCAAGAGTCAACGACTGTCATTACCTAAGGCTAACGTAGAAATGTATGCATTTTATGTATGGGTTCGGAATTAATTTCACTTTACCCTCCTCCGTTTAGGCTTCGAGCTCATTTCTGCCGCACTATGGGCAGGCCCTCTCCGACGCGGTTCGGCTGTAAATGTTTCTTATTTCGCGTGTCTTTGGAGTGCCGATTATGTCCACTACGTTTCCTGGAGCGCGTGTCCTACTATACTATGTCCTCAAAAGCGGTCTTTCGATTTCCGCCTGATGATGTGCCTGTTGTACTGTAGGTCGCTTTGCAGTCAGTCATTTGAGGGAAACGATTGCAGACGTGAGATGGGACATCTAGACGACAGCGTCCTTTTGCGTCCATTCTCCATTTCGACCAACATTTTTACGACCAAGCGCCAGTGTTGCAAACTCCAGCAACACGATACCCTGGCTACTGGGAGGGTATTCCCTTTTCGCGACCACTTTCGATGCATCTATGCGATGGGATGAAAAACACACCATTACGTTCCAGACATCATGACGTTTACACACGCGATCCCTCAATCGAGTGTGTGAATATTAGGAGAAACCCAAAGGCTGTAGGCCATTTACATCGTTAGAAAAATACAATGTAAGCAACCTACACTGACTGGCGAAAGCACCGCACAACACGGAAAATAACTGTAAAATGTACCTCCGTAAGCTCGTGTGCGCACACCGAGCATACAACGTCAGATCCGCACTGAATGTCAAAACAATACTCCAAACACACCGCTCGTTCTTTGTACAGCTTTGATTTTGAATACTGAAATGAAGGTCAATTACGTTTTGGCGGTGGATGTGATGACGTCAGAAAGACGTCATCACAACCACGCCAAGCACTGATCGGCTCTGATTGGAGGATTGAGGGTAGGTCTCAAAGCAAAGATCCTATGAGGTCTACCAACTAATCTTCGTTCAGAACCAATCAGAGCTCGGCGTTCTGACGTCACCACAACCCCTGCAAAAGAGGCAGAAAGACTTGCGATTCGGATAGGTGTTTTTTTTTTTTTTTTATAGTACCTTTGGGCGGAATAGATGCAGGCATACCCGAAGGAGTACACATCAGGTTTGCTCTGATTTTGTGTTCTATTGGGTGGGTTTCTCGTGACAAACCAATGACTTAACTTTTACACAATTCATTGGTCATTCAAATATAAGTGCAATCGGTTTCTCCACTCCAGTATTGGTGCGAAATTTAGATAAGTGTGAAAAACATTATTAATGCTCTATCGTGATGATATTGATGAATCCGCCTCGGTGCCCAATATCGTTGCCTCGTATATAGCGCTCAAGAAGTTTAAGAGTGAGTATTTTCGTGACAAAAGCGGTAATTATTTAGCTTCTTCTAAGTATGCCTAAAACGCGAGACACATTGACGGCAGAATCGTTCGATCCGACGTCCAATCCGACGTCCGATCCGACGTCCGATCTGACAGTCCGAACGCCGCTCCGAATTGCCGCACGCTACAGTTTGAGACACACGCTTCCGACCATGAATGCGACACGGCGGTTCGTTCGGCTCCACCCAAGAGTTCCAAGCGCTCCAGCGGAAGTCCGCGTTCCCATACAGATCTCTGGTCCCAGAGCTACGGTTCAGCTCGCACGAGCGAAATTACAAGCTCGCTCCCGCTAGCGCGTGCAATCTTCGCTGCGGCCATCTTTCTTCAATGGGCCAGCGGGATTCACGCGTCCGGCTTCCCGACGCCCGTCCCGTTTTCGAGTCCGCCCCGCCAGACCCACTTCATCAAGACGTTCGCGCTAGCTGTGCTATCATTGGCCGAGCGCTACCGACAGTCTGTCTGCCGTGCGAAATTATCTGGCACGTCGGACGCACGCCGGATCGCCGATCCGACGTCTGAAGCGACCGAACTTTTCGGATCAGGCAGTCGTATTGCCGGATCGGACGTCGGATCGGATGGATTTTGCGCGCATGTGTCTCGCGCTTAAGTGCCTCCGGTTCCTCCCATTCCTTGGTGTGATGTATTTTAAATCGCACTTTTCACTAAAACGCGTGGACAAGCATACCGATCAGAGATGCTCAAAATACATGCAAATATATATCGAAATACAAATACAAAATACTTCGTCAAAGATTTATTTAATTAAAAATTTAATTACATTTCCAAAAAAAGCATTTAAGTACAAGATACAAATACAACCAAATGTATTTGGTCTCCTCCAAATACTTTTCCAAATACATTCCTCAAAATTCGCGTCACCGACTTCAGGGCACCTGCAACAGGTTTGTGGGTATCTCATTTTAATTTCGCATCGCACACTCGGGAGTTAGTGTGCGAGGCTCTAGTAACGTAGTAGAAATATAATCACAAAAAAATGTAATCAGCTTGGACGTAATAGGTGAAAAAAGTACAGAGCTTCAAGCAGCTTTTTTTGTCGATTACATTTTGGTATAGACCAACAAAGAACCGAGGCGACCAAGACGCGCAGGACTAGCTAGAGAATTTTTTATTGTTGCAACTCGCACCAGTTACGAAAATCTGGACGACCCGCGCATTTAGAATGTTCCAGGCAAAAATATGGATGTAAATCAGACTGGAAAGCCTCACAAGTTGTCACAGGCACTTATTTAGTCAGTCTGCCTGTGAACGTCCATTTCGTCACTATTCTTGCCCTGGACTAGCTCCGTAATTACAAAGTCATTAAACGCTTGTGCTTGATTGAGAGACACTGCATTCGATGCAGAACGTAGTTTTCTTCCTGCTCTGGACAGTGACAATAAATTTGAGGGATGTATTTTCGCCCACAAAATTGTATTGAATTACAATTGTATTTGAAATACCCACGTTTTAGTATTTAAATACACACGTAAAATACATTACCTCATTTGTAATTTTATACAGATGCAAAATACACAAAGTATTTAAAATACGTATTTTAAATACTTGTATTTCAAATACTGCCCATCCCTGATACCGATATACTGTAAACGACTTATTTTTCGAAGGGCTGAATATTTCGCGTTTTACGTCAAAGCTGGAGTTTTTAAATAATTCGCGGGTTATAATTTTCTCGACACGGTGGGATGTCAATGTAGATTCTAATGTGTTTACATTTTATCGTAATTTTCGCGGGACTTTTTTTTCGCTAATTGTAGGCGATTCGCGAAGTTCGCGAAAATTATGTCCTCGCGTAAATTAAGTCGTTTACAGTATATATCTTAGACATCGTACAAATCGTTGATTGAGAAAATCAATCAAATGACGGGTGCATAATGCTACTTTAAACAACTGGAATGAAGTTGTACGTTTTTCGCAGCATTTTATGTCACTCATCTTTCACATTTTTTTTAGAAATCGTGAACGAAAGGCATGTTCTAACGCACTTTAGAAGCATAAGATCAGATGTCTACCCGTGGTGTACTGCAGACCTATAGCGTGACACTGCAGCCCGCGAAAATGATAGGTGTTAAAAAACGTCTAATTTTTTTTTTATATCCGTTTAAGCTTTTAGTTCTTTCACACGGGACGTTTCAACAGTAGCTGGACCAACGGCAGTTGTCAACCGAAAATGTGACTTGACTCAACTAGAATAATATGTTAGAAGACATGATTGCGCTTTGAAGACGGGGACATAGGACAACATACGCTATAAATAGTTCCGTCACCGCACCACATCTCAACCAATCCGTGACCCTGCCATGGACCGCAAGTACGCCAACTCCTAATCCGCCAAGTCAATTGACGCCACACTGACACAACACGTGCCGGAACTATTTATAGCGTCAGCCTCCATAATCTCTCTGACAGTCATATCTTTGTGCCTAGCGAGAACAGTAGACGAAGCAAATAATGGTTTGCACCCGCGGTCATGACAGTGGCACGACAGATGGCCATCCCGAACCCTGTTCACTTTCTGGTAGTGTTCCCTTAGCCGTACACTTCAACATCTGCCTGTCTGACCGATATAAATGTTGCCACATGAAAGCGGAATTCGATACACCACCCCTTCCGTGCACGCGACAAACGGACTCTTCTGCTTGATTGGGCAGCCCGTCGGCGCCTTGCGGAATGGGTCTGTCATCGTGCACATTTTTGCGAGCTTTTTGGGTGCAGAGTAAACAACTTTTACGTTTACAGGTTTTGCTATCTTTCCCAGACTGTGCGCTGTTCTGTGCATGTAAGGCACAACCGCAACTTTTTGTCTCGCTTGACCTGCCTCTGGACGCGGGCTAACGTCCTTTCTAATTTTCTTAAGGACGGCTTCTGCTACGGATACAATCACAGCCTTTTGAAATCCGGCAGGCTGCAAGCGTTTGTTTTGCTCAGTCAGACTCAAGGACATTGCTTGAGGGCAAGACCTTTTGAGGGCGTTCGTAAAACACAAATTAACTATTCCTCTTTTAACTAATTTCGAATGAGATGAGTTAAATGGTAACAACGGCTTGTCGGCTTTTGGGTGGTATATATAACCAACGCATGTGCTGTTCAGAGAGGGTGAGCTTATAATGTCTAAAAATTGAATAACGCTCTCTACGGGCACTTCATGCGTGACCTGAAGGGGGTCAAGGACATCACCAAAAACAGACAACAGACTTTCCGCCATCGAGGGGGAGAGGGGAGTATCATTGTCAAGTGAAATTAAAAAATCGTCAGCATATCTAAAAACCTTAGTAACGTTAAAAACGCTCAGGCGGTCACAAAGTACTCTGTCATAGTGCGCTAAAAATACATCACTCAAAATGGGAGCTATGCACGAGCCAATGCACACACCCCTTTTCTTAATAAAAATGTCGTTATTCCATTCAGCAAAAGTTGAGTTAAGGTAAAAGCCTAGCAGTTCTAGGAAGTCTTTTACAGTTCTAGGAAGTCTTCTAGTAGAAGACTACCTAGAACTGCTAGGTAGTCTTCTACCGCGAACGGCGGAAAATCTGTTGTCTGTTTTTGGTCATGTTTTTGACCCCCTTCAGGTCACGCATGAAGTGCCCGTAGAGAGTGTTATTCAATTTTTAGACATTAAGCTCACCCTCTCTGAACAGCACATGCGTTGGTTATATATACCACCCAAGGGCCGACAAGCCGTTGTTACCATTTAACTCATCTCATTCGAAATTAGTTAAAAGAGGAATAGTTAATTTGTGTTTTACGAACGCCCTCAAAAGGTCTTGCCCTCAAGCAATGTCCTTGAGTCTGACTGAGCAAAACAAACGCTTGCAGCCTGCCGGATTTCAAAAGGCTGTGATTGTATCCGTAGCAGAAGCCGTCCTTAAGAAAATTAGAAAGGACGTTAGCCCGCGTCCAGAGGCAGGTCAAGCGAGACAAAAAGTTGCGGTTGTTTCCTACATGCACAGAACAGCGCACTGTCTGGGAAAGATAGCAAAACGTGTAAACGTAAATTTTGGTTACTCTGCACCCGAAAAGCTCGCAAAAATGTGCAAGATGACAGACCCATTCCGCAAGGCGCCGACGGGCTGCCCAATCAAGCAGAGGAGTCCGTTTGTCGCGTGCACGGAAGGGGTGGTGTATCGAATTCCGCTTTCGTGTGGCAAGATTTATATCGGATAGACAGGCAGATGTTTAAATCTACGGCTAAGGGAACATTACCAGAAAGTGAACGGGGTTCGGGATGGCCACCTGTCGTGTCACTGTCATGACTGCGGGTGCAAACCGTTATTTGCCTCTTCAACTGTTCTCGCTAGGCAGAAAGATAAGACTGTTAGAGAGATTATGGAGGCTGACGCTATAAATAGTTCCGGGACGTGTTGTGTCAGTGTGGCGTCAATTGACTCGGCGGATAAGGAGTTGGCGTACTTGCGGTCCGTGGCAGGGCCACGGATTGGTTGTAATGTGGTGCGGTGTCGCAGTGTGTTTCTACGCTGAGGTTCTTGAATTAAATCAGTTGAAAGTTAGCGCTCTGTAGTGCCTGTTTTTTCTATGTCCCCGCCTTCAAAGCGCAATCATGTTTTCTAGCGTACCATACCAACGTGCCCAACAATCAGCACTTGTAGAATAATACAGTGCTATACGGGTATTTCGAACTCAGTTCAAACGAAAACAAAACTAAATCTGGTGCCACGTGACCTCTCAAAACAATAAATAAATAAATTATGGATGCAGGTAATAGATATAAGACGAAATACAATACGCGTTATTTTTTGTCTTTGCATCAAAGATACGAAAATCAAACCACTTCAATCTAGCGCAATAACGAGAGTCATAGAGGAAGCCTCATCGCCATCGCATCGCTCGTGTTTTTGATCAACTCAGCTTTGAAACTTCCCATGGACGCTTTACATGGGATGGCCCACACTATATCCACAGAGGTGGCGCTGGTTGAGAATTCGTCCCACATTAACGTCTGCTAGATCCGGTCGCTCTGCTTACTTAGCTTGGTACCGGCTTTTCTCTGCGCATAGTACGGTCTTCGTCAACTAGAGTCGTTATTTACTGCTGGTTTGTACGGTTCTTGGTCTTGAAAAGCGGCCCCCATTCAGTTTCTAATGCCAATACAAAGTTCCGTTTCGAGTGACTCGACGCTCGCGCGATTCGCCTATTTCTTTCTTTCTTCGGGTGTGGAGGGCACATAGTTTAAATAAAGAGGACTGAAGCTTCATCGGAACTCTGTGCGGCTAAAGGCAGGTAGGGATGTAGATACTTTCGCTTGTGAGCACAGGTGCCACAGAAAGGTAAGTATACCCCCATACACATTTGTCCGTAAAAACTCCCCTCGAATTGCAAGAACATATTGCGATGGACCTTCGCATTCTTACTGTTGTTCTGACAACTTATAACGCAGCAATCTAGTGAAAGGGCTAGTACAAAATATATATAAAAATGCATAAATGTAAAAGCCGTTTGATGCCTCCGATATTTGGGGGTCGCGGTTTGGAAGCATTTTTGCATACAGGCTCCGGAGGTGATTGCCGAACATTCCGCTGAAATGGCAGCGGTGAACAAATGAACCCTTTTCGCGTTCCGCGTTTTACATGCACGTTTATGTCTGTGTGTGGGGTACAAGCCTATGATATAATATATTCAATGATGGGCCTTGTGCGACGGCTGTTTAATAGCCTCTGATCGCAGGTAGCCGCTTGGGTTCACAAGACAACTTGAGAACGATTCGTCAACTCGAGTGTCCTGGCGCTAACTTCTCGGCGTTCTGTCTCGAAGAAGTGTTACGAATAGCAATTGGCAACAGTAGCTTACGACCATTTAAATGTAGCTAAACATACGACGTGAAATGTACAAGAATTAGTAATATGCGTTTTATTGCTAAACAACTGCAGAAGGTATACATATTCATCACCAGCAGCCGACAAACAAAAGCCGTCAACAACCTAAAGAAAAATAAAATGCTATTAACTTCTGTGCGTTGTCAATTATGAAAATAGTGCACCCTAATGTGGAGCGTATGCTTTCTTGTGGGCGCCACGCAAGCTGACCGTCCTCCGGAGCGCGGTTACACAACTTAGTTGATTTAAGGACGTCGACTTGCACGATGTGCCAGGGTCGTTATAAGGGCAGTACCGACCCTTCTATATGCCTTAGCTTGCAAGATTGACAGCTACGTTTTTTTCCTGAATGCCTTTTTTTTTTTGCGCTCCGGAACAATAAGTTCTTCTCTAAAGCTGAACCTCGTCGGTGATGCCGCGGACGCAAGTCATCTTGACTTCAGTCGGCGGAAGTCACTTGATTGAACTGAGGTTGGAAAGCTGGGTAAAGCAAAATATTTATTAGCGGCTGAATAAAAATTCACAGGGCCTCTTATCTTATTCCTAAGACGACTTAAAGGCGAAGACCCAAGCGCCGATCCCGGTGATAGCGAAGCTCCGCAGACTGCGCTCCCTCGGACGGCGTACTTTGGGCGCCGTTAATCTTATGTCGCACGCCCGCTCTTCACCGCTGCCCGGGCGAGTGTCCTCCTTTACCGCTGGATTTGCGCCGCGCGCTCGCCTCCACCGGTTCTGGCACAAATAACGCCATCTCGTGGTCCAGTGGCGAACCGTGGGTTTTGGTACCTTTTGTGTCACCAACGTGTTTTCGTACTCTTCGTCTCGCCGGCGTGTTTTGTACTCTTCGTGTCATCCACGTGTTTTCGCTCAAGGACTTTGAAGGTCGACTGAACGGTGAGACATATAAGGCTTTCGCCTTAATAGTTGGCGATGCCACTGTAACTCCGGCCAATCGCGATTGTACCAAATGAATCAAATAATTACGGCTTCAAGTGGGAGAGGGGTGCGAACTAAACCTTTGAAGGGCTTTTCAGACCAAAACAGCCCCTCGACCCCCCCCCCCCCTCCCTCCAAACCCAAATGCAAGCAAGCAAAAATCAGAATAACCAAGTACAAAAACGAGTTCAAACCAATCCGAAAAAGAAATCAGACAAGGAGGGAGGCCACCTTGCTTCAGTTAATAACAAGCAATGACAAGACCTGTTCCCTGCCGGAAGTTTCACTATATCCATTTGTTTTTCTTCTTCTAATTGACATTAAAATGAAGGACCCTTAGACACACACACACATATCTATATATATATAAATATATGTATATATTGTAGCTGGTACACCTAACTTATTTATTGTAAACTGCCTTTAGGTCTGCGGAGCTAACCCAGGAGCGGACAAGCGTAGCTATTTTAAGGCGGTATCGTTTAGGAGCTGTTCTCGCAGAAAATCCGGCGTCGACATCGGTGGGACAATAAAATCCCATTATGCAACGCGCTAAGTGACGTTTGACGTCGCGTGTAATGTGACACGTTGCTGTAACGTTACGACCCTGTCGACCCGCCAAATTAAGCGGAAACATTTCCGGCCAAATGTAGGGGAAAACTTTCCCGCCAAATATAACAGAATAATTTCCCTCCTAATGGTACGTTTACACCTGGAAGAAATCTGCTGCCGCGGAAGCGGATCCGCTCCCGGCGGTGGCGGCGACGAGCGGGTTGCGTTTACATCTATTTCCTTCGAGCGGCGGCGGTGGCGCCGGCTGCGGCAGCTGTTCTCCTAACATCCCGTCAAATATGACGAGAAGGCGCGAGAGTTCCCACCTTGGCTGTCTCTCCCGGGCGCTGCTTCTCCCGGAAGTCGTGACGAAGGCAGCGTAGCGCTGCGCAAGAATGTTACTTCCGGTCAGCGAAACGCCTCGTTCGGCGGCAGAAATAAGTCCTGGACCGATTCGGCTCGCCGCCGCGTTTTCCACCCAGCGTTTCGCCCCAGCGGCGAAAGCTGGGCGGATTCGCTAGCGGATCCGCAAGTGTAAACGTACCTTAATATAGCGGAAAAATGTCCCGCCATATTAGCGAAATATGTTTCGGTATATTCAGCGAATCGATAGGGTCATTGCGTCAAAGTCTAGTGTGACGTCACGCGTCACGTGACATAACGTCACACGTGACGTCATGTGACGGCACGTGACACGTGACGCTACCGACTAGAGCACGCACACACGCTTGCATGTCTTGGGAACGAGTGCGGGTTTATAGGAGAAGGGTTTGCGAACGATAATCCGATAACGCTCTCGCGTTCCACTCTCGCGTTCCACTCAGCGTCCCCCGAGGTTTTATTTTATTTGCCCTGAAAACCCAAAATCATAATCTGCCGTTGGCTCTATGACAGTTTGAAAGCACCTGTACTACAGCTGTGTTTTACTTCCCAAGCGTCAACGAATCACCGAGTTTCAAAGGATACATCTCTTTGTACATGCGCATCTGCCAAATAAAAAGGAAAATTACGCTGCATGGTCCGACCTAGATATTGTATGCAATCGATATTCATTTGCATTCTGCAGGCACGCAAAAAACGTTAGTAATTACTCACGGTGGACGCTGAGAACGCAGACCAATTGACAGTATTTGAAAGACGTTTTCTCTCTAAAAGGCTCTGCACCCATTACCACATAGCCATGCGAAAACGTTTCTTATTGTCCCTTCGAGGCCATTTCAACGCCTCTTCAGCATCGCCGTTAAGTTCGCGTGTTCCATAAACGCATCGATTGAATCATCGCGTTCTTTATGTAATGCGGCGACAGGGATGGGCAGTATTTCAAATACAAGTAGTTGAAATACGTATTTTAAATACTTTGTGTATTTTGCATTTGTATTTTATTACAAATGGGGTAATTATTTTACGTGTGTATTTAAATACTAAAACGTGGGTATTTTAAATACAATTGTAATTAAGTACAATTTTGTGGGCGAAAATACGTCCCTCAAATTTATTGTCACTGTCCAGAGCAGCAAGAAAACTACGTTCTGCACCGTATGCAGTGACTCTCAATCAAGCACAAGCGTTTAGTGACTTTGTGATTACGGTGCTAGTCCAGGGCAAGAATAGGGACGAGATCGACGTTCACAGGCAGAATGGCTAAATAACTGCCTGTTGCAACGTGTGATGCTTTCCAGTCTGATTTCCATCCATATTTTTGCCTGGAACATTCTAAATGCGCGGGTCGTCCAGATTTTCGTAACTGGTGCGAGTTGCAACAATAAAAAAATTTCTAGCTAGTGCTGCGCGTCTTGGTCGCCTCGGTTCTTCGTTGGTCTATACCAAAATGTAATCGACAAAAAAAGCTGCTTGCAGCTCTGTACTTGTTTCACCTATTACGTCTAAGCTGGTTACATTTTTTCGTGATTATATTTCTACTACGTTACTAGAGCCTCGCACACTAACTCCCGAGTGTGCGATGCGAAACTAAAATGAGATACCCAGAAACCTTTTGCAGGTGCCCTGATGTCGCTGACGCGAATTTTGAGGAATGTATTTGGGAAAGTATTTCGAGGAGACGAAATACATTTGGTTGTATTTGTATCTTGTACTTAAATGCTTTTTTGGAAATGTAATTAGATTTGTAATTAAATACATCTTTGACGAAGTATTTTGTATTTGTATTTTGACACATATTTTCATGGATTTTGCCCATCCCTGTGCGGCAATATGTATGTCACGAATGACAATGGACGAGGCGACAAATGATCGAAGGAAACTGAATGTTTAGTGGGGCGAACTTGCGCCGAAAACAAAATGGCAGAATGTTAGACGTCGCAGGCGTCGATGGCGGCTGAGGCGAAACCGACTCCGGCTCGCCACGCGGAGCCTTTTTTTTACACGACTGCGCTTCTGGGACAACCGGCGTAGGATTCATGACGTAGAACATTCGGAACTCGAACAAGCAACAGAGTTGTGAATTTAACACAAAGCGACATTTACAGAAATTAAAAAAAAAAAAAGTATTTTCGTTCCCGAGAATTTTACCTGGGCCCGTTTGCGTGGGAGCCAAGCACGACAACCATTAGAACACGGACGTGCTTTCTCAGAGACATGCGTGGCAATCTGGCAGCGGTTATGTTTTAAATAGTCATGAAAAGAAAAGAATGACAGCTGGGACATGACAAAAAATAAAGATAAAATAAATGAACAAGTAGCGTGCGGTAAACATCACCACACAATGGGGATGTAGACGGGACTTAGAGGGACATTCAGAGGTATCTTTCTCTTTTTCGTTATTTCATTATTTCGTGATTCAGAAACATGAAATACTTACATTTCCACCCGCTCCACCTTTATGCCCCAAGCGTCGGTGCATTCGTCCAGGGCGCTCTGTGTGAAAAAAAAAAGGAAAGAATTTATTATTACAGCAGCGCACCCTACGTTATTTATGTTTAAGGGTTATATTAAACGCCTACACCAGAAATAGTTTTTCCAAGTGGACATACTGGCGATTCGCTGAAAGCTAAAGGAACAGGGCCAGTCCCAAGTTGCAGCTCCCGTGCCAAAGAGATCGTAAGGATTAGACAATAAGATCGTCCGAAACACAAAGCAAGGAGCGCGTCCATAATAAGCCACGCTCCTTAAGCTGTCCATGACTAGAGAGATCAGAGTTCATCGGGAGGCCGCGTGTAAACAACGTAGATATTTGACTCAATTTCGCTCGAAAATTAGACTTTGTAGCAAATCTATCTTTCGTGGTCGTGCTATATCTTCCTCCTTGTGCTTCAGCCAATATCGCGCTAAGAATGACATAAAACGTAGAAAAAAGTACACTCCACAAATCGCATAGCGTATATATTTACTCACAGTATACTGGTAGAACCAGACCCCGCAATTTCAAAAGACAACTGCTGCGGTGGTGGCAATCAGCTCATTGAACGACGTTTCATCGACAGCTCAGATTAGATATTTTCTGTGATGAGCTGCATCAAACTGTCGCCGCGAAACGGCGTGTTACGGTTAGTCAGGTGGCTTAACTAAATTCCCTTGATACTTTTTTTACAAGTGACGACAACCAAGACATATGACAAAGCACATTCTGGTGGAACAAAACGGCGGCGTTCAGTTCAAACCTCTGCTGTGCGCCGCCATTCGCTTCCTAAAACCCGCATCGTCACGTAGTCGGCGCTTCAAAGAATGTCGCTACTTGTCGGAAGCTTTTATAAAGGGACTTTAGGCTTGAGATCTTTGTAATGAGCAGACCCTGCAGGCTGTCGCCGCACCGGCGTGAACGCAACCGAGGGAAGGGCGGGGGAGGGGATGGTTTATGCGCACCCCAGTGATACACGCGTGACGAAATGTCCATCTAGCGTGCAGTTCGCGTAACGAGTCTCGATGAATCATTCGTGTCGACGAAACGTGTGTCTATGAAAAGTTCTCCACGGAACGTAATTTCACGAAACGAGTTTCAAAGAAACGGTAGGGACCCCTGATGCGGTGACAGGGCCACAGAAACGTTCCAGTGTAACAAATAATAGTGCGATGTTCAATTGAGCATATGATGGTATTTGGAAAAAAATAAATAATACTAAAACACGTTTAAATTACGCAACGATCAATCGGAATAAGTGTGTCCCCGTTTGATTTTCACGACGGCATAGTCACTGCTGAAAAAGCTCATGGCGTGTTCTTTTTTTTTTGTTACCACAGTTCTTGCTTTATTATTGGTATCTTTACCTCAACGAAAGGACCGCAGCTTAGTCAAAGCTGTTCTTCGGACAGTTGTTTTCCGCGCACCTCCATTATTGTGCGCTTAGTACCTGATGCCATTAAACAAATTAAATCAATTATCGGCTATGCCGCAATTTTATTCTCTTTGTAACGATAATAAGGCGCTCGGTATTTGCGAATTATTTATGCTAAACAATCTGGTGCGTCTACTTTCCTTTAAAGGGGCGGTGCAACGATTTCATGATTAAAAGAATTTGCATCTCGTCATTTTTACGTTGTTTATCGTGTCCCAGAGGATAGAGAAAACACTTCCTTCATTAAAAATGTCGCGATTCCGCTGCATAATCGCAAAGCAAAAGTCGAGCTTTTTCCCCCACCTGCAGCCCCAAGTGGCAGCCGAAGGAACTACGGCGGAAAGATTACGTGACCTCGCTCGGCTCTAAGCTGCAGCATAGCGCCCGCTAATGTACGCAGAGAGAGGGAGGGGAAGCGTCCTCCGAGATAGCACACGGGAAGCTACACAGCACTCCGAATGACGTCACTGGGAGTGCGACCAGGTGTGACCCTGAAGGCTGGGAGTGAGTAGAGGGGTGCCCGAAATACCAATCTTTTTATCTCTTTTTTACGCAAAAACTAGGACACGCGGGCGAAATCGGTTTTCTGTTCTTTACTTCAGAAGTGTCAGGGGGCAACTTCCAGAAATCTTTGACCGAAGTCCGAAAATCGTTGCACCGCCCCTTTAACGCGCTTTTGATGACTAATCCCTGCAATTGACGAAGTCACTGCCATCGATCAATCACGAGTCCGAAAGTATGTTTAGACCCGAAAAACAACCTGCGCTGTGACACTGATCATTAGGTAAGTGCGTGGAACGTCATGCTCAATGTGGCAGCGAAGACTCCATTGACACTGCGCGTGACGTGAGTACGCAAGATACGAAATTTCGTGCCTCGGCGCAGACTGCTCTTCATTTAGAAACACTTTCAGTTTCGCCATTCGCCGAGCTCTCTCGTTACAAAAGTTTGCGACTGGCCTTCCAAAATGCTTTGCAGTAAAGTAGACGAATGGGATTTGCTAAAGCGAAGGCGCATGCGCATTTTGATGCTTGTTTTTTTCGTCCTCACGCATCCCAGGGAAGCATAGAAACTAAAAGACCGTGCCAGAAAAACAAAGTCGCGTGAAACTTTTTTGTCTCTTATAGTACACGCTGGGATACGAAGCAGAGGGCTTGTTTAGAGGTCTCACCTTGTGCGACTGATAGTCGGCGTCGAAGTATTAGTCACTTATGAACTTCAAGCGAACATACAATAAGTAAGAAAAGACTGCTGCGACAAAATATGACGGACGCTGCGTTGTGTCATTAAAAGAAAAGATTGAAATTTTGACCAATTGGTATTACATAATATAATATTTATTTTTTCAAATAAGTAGGTTACAGACGACAGGGGGGACGGACAGAAATTCAACGAACATTGACTCGACGGGGTGCGTGCCCCGTGCACTTTGCAGACAGCCACAGTTATACAGAGAACTGCGGAGATTTCAGCAACAAAACAAATATATACATAAAAGAGATAAAGGTTTCGCAGGTTTACATCAAATGCTATTAAAAAAATTGGATACAAAATTTGGGATTTATTGAGTAAATGTCCACTTTATTTCTGCAATATTTATTAAGGAATGAGAGTAGATTATATTTTAAAGACTGGAAACTGTATATTGTGCAAAAATAAAACCCTTTCCGTTCCTCGGCGGATGCGGAAGGTGGGTATATTTTTAATGAATCCTAATGTTTCTACAAGAAAAGTAATGAACCTAGAGGAGGAGAATCAATGTGACCCAGTCAAAAGGTACGCATAATATCCTGAGAATAATACTGAGAGAAATATAAATCATATTTATGATTTATATTTCTTATATAAGCGTTTCCACTAAAACGCGAAATAGTTTTGAAGTAATAGTATTTTGTTAAGATTTGCCTTTGTGGTCGTACTCCAAACGAGACGGCAATAAGATATTTGGGATTTATATAACGCATGCTATCTCTCTAGTTTTCTTGTTTTTTTTTTTGGCGAGAATCGATCGACATTGCGCAAGCACACCAACAATTTTACATAAGTTGCTGGCGATCTTTTTATATGTCGATCCCACATTAGATTTTCTTAAAATGTAATACCTCATATTTTATATTATTTTAGTAATTCAATCGGAACTGATTGCGAACGGAGAGTTGAATTTATATTTATATATTTATAGAATGATTTGAATAAAATCGCCTTTGTTTTTGTTGCATTAATACATAAACCATTTGTTTGCGACCACGAAAAGGATCTAGACAATATAAAAATTTCTTTGATTTACTAGGTCATCCGCATACGCGTCACTGAGAAGCAGACCGGTGTCATCGGCAGACGGGACAAAAATGAAAATTTTAGAGATGTTCAGAAGGTTATTAATATAAATATTATAGAGCAACAGACCGAAAATGGCTACCTTGTGGCACACCTTAATTTATGTCTAAGAGCGATGAAAATTTCCGTCGATGATTACAGATTCCTTGCGTTCATGGAAGTTATAAGACAAAAATGAAAGTGATGAACTACGCGTACCATACCTGCTTAGTTTCTCAAGAAGTATTTTGTCATTTAGGCTATCAAAAGTTCTTCTAAAATCGATGAAGATGATGTGTCTAAAAGTTTGCTATCCGTACTCTGTAATCTTATTTATTTTTGCCATAAAACAAAGATTCGGTTGATATGCCTCGTCTAAAACAGATTTTGGAATTCTAAGATTCCAGTGATTGCAGAAAAAAAAGACAACAAAGAATATTATTTTCAAGTCCCTTAGAAAAAACAAGAAAATGAAAATAATATATAATTAGACATAGCATTTCTATCGCCCCCCTTATAAATCACATACACTTTTGCAAGCTTCTTTTTTTTGTGAGAACTTTCCGCATGAAAAACACGAATTAAAAATATGTACAAGGCATGGCGTTATTATATCAAGGATAAATTTGATGAGTTTTCTTTGAAGGTCGTCAATATCACAAGTTGTGCTGTATTTTAGGATCATATGTACACGAAACACTTCATACTCGTTTGTCAAATTAAGAAGCAAAATTTCGCGAATTGCCTGGAATAGGACATTTAATAGAGCCTCTCAATTTGAGCTCAAAGCCAGGTTGACGAAAAAAAAATGAAAGCACTCATCTAGTGTTGACCATACATCAATTTTGAATTGACATGGAGTTCTATAAAACTTTGTCGACTACTACGCTGAAAAATATATTTAATTGATTTCCCGACGACGTATGGACCTTTTTTTGTGCCCAGTCGTTAAGTTTTGCGGTAGCCATATTTAGCCTTCTTAAGTTCGAATCTCAAAACGCTGCGATATTTCTTTAGTACAATCACTTCACTGAGTCTCTTGTCGTAATGAAGTTTTGTAAAAACGCTTTTTGTGTTTCATCTTTTTGATATTGAAAGGCGTAATTCAAAGCTTTCGAATTTTATTTGATGCAGCGGTTGTTTTATAACAAAACAACCTGTTATAGACATTTTTTAAGTGTTAAGAAACATTTGGTAGTTGTCATCAATGTTTGTAAGGTAATTGGCGTCCGATCTATGCCTACCAACTGCTTTATAAACTGCAGTAAGGTTTAATCAGATATGTACTGAGGAGAAAAAATATATATATATACTTTAGTTTCTATACTGAAATCACGAAAAACAAAACATGAAGTATGATCGCTAATGTTGATAAAAATAGTGCCCGCGCTATGTACTAGTGTGATTTCGTTTGTAATAAAAAAGTCAAGTGTAGCTTCCAAATATTCAATGGTTCCAGTGCACGACATGAATGCATTTAAAAACGCGTAGGATTCAATAAGTTATTGTGACAGGTTTGAATTTTCCTGCGTGTTTACATTAAAATCACCTCCTAAAATAACTGATACAGCATTCGCAGACGTAAATTTCAAATAAGTGTTAAACTAAGAATAACATTTGTAAAAATTCGTTGAAGGCGGACGATAAACAACAGGACATAACTTATTTTCATACTTCAGTCAAAATTGTATATTCTTCCGTAACTTCCGTAACATATGAAGCTTTTCAACTATTCATGCACTACTATTAAGAGAAAACTTTTTATAGCCGGGTAAAATTACCATAGCCGCGTCAGATTCACACCAAATCTCCGAGAACATTATTAAGTCGAACTTGACTGTACAGATATGAAAAAGAGTCACAACGCCATCAACTTGTTTTTTTCTTTTTTACTGAGCTCAGTAAAAGACCAAGTTGATGACGTTGAGACTCTTTTTTTGTGTAAAACAGTGATATATTTTCTACCAAAACAAAATACAATTGAAAATGTTTATTATTTTCCTCTCGATCATCGAATAACGGTTCTTCCACTATTAAACTAAAATCGTTCAGACGCAGCCGATTACAAGTGTGGGGACCTTGATGACTCTGTAAACATGGTCTTCTATGCTTTACACCTTTAGGTAATTTTTATGGAACTAACTAAAATGGCCTTCTTTCTTTTTAACAGGGAACTTTAAAGGATATCAGCCTGTTGCAAGTTAGTATTTCATTAACGTCATTCTATATAAACATCTCACACCAACATTGCTATGCCTACACTACCGTAAAACTGCCAAACTGGGTACCTACTGGTGTAATCTGAGCTAGTTGGTTACTCATTATGAAAAAAACCAGCTGAACTAAGGAAAAGGTAGAGATAGAAAGAAAGACACCCGATCGCTGGTGGGTGTCTTTCTTTCTATCTCTACCTTTTCCTTAGTTCAGCTGGTTTTTTCATAATGGGTACCTACTATGGGGTAACATCCTTACACGAGGTTTGCATAATTAAACTACATCCTAACTGAATTTTTCGATACACTGCCTTTTTTTCCTGTCGCAACTTTGGAAACTTGCTGACAAAACAATGCAAAAATATCTAATAAAAAATGTAATAACTGTTGTTACACTAATAAATACTCTGTTCTCTAGGATGATGAGGTGTATGTGGGGGATGCATTTCCTTGGAACACGTGGCACGAAATTCACGTAGGCCTATTGAGTCTAGCAAAAGCATATCGTGTCGGTGAAATATTTAGCTAGCTGTAAATTAGAGCCTACAGGGTTAATATTATCGGATAGTTAATCTGCTTGAATATGGTCAGAAGTATCCAGGCGCGTCCACTTCACAAAGAGTACGTTCAGTAGTAACAGGTCCTAGATACAAGGGTGTTGGTGTTGATTTTTTGTCGTCACCGACAAGACACCAACGCAAATTGCACAAGATTGCTGCGTCAGCGTTTGGCAGTAAATCGTGTTTAATGAGAACACGAGTTTCAGGCAAACGCTGACAAGCACTCGCGTTTAACCTTAGCCACGCGTTGGCCTCTTGTAGGTGAGGCCAAAAAGTTCAGCACTGCCGTGTCGATGCATCATAATTTTCGGCACATACCTGCATGGAGCTTGAGATCTGCTCCCTGTCGGCGAGAATCTCGTGCAGGTTGCGGGTGCCCAGAATGTTTCGCAGCGTGGTCTGTGCGAGCAGCCGGGTGCTGTGGTGAGCATTCTCCACGTTGGCCACGGACACCGCCGCATTGTGCACCCGGTAGTACACGACCGCATCCACCGACACCGTCACAGAGTCCTTGGTCAGCACCTGCGCACCAGAATAAGAAAACAAACACAGTGTTAGGATTATAACGCAATTAAATGCAAAGGTGCAAGCGAGCTGGACAAGAATGACGAAAATAATCCCTGGAGAAGGGATTATTTTAATCCCTGGAGAAGGGATTATTTTCGTCCCTGGAGAAGGGAATATTTTCGTCAACAGTGTTGGGAACTTCTTTCTGGCGCCACTATGAGCTATTCCACCGCTCATCACGCATGCGAAAGATGCCGAGTCACTGGGTTGTGCACAGATGCACGGCGTCTACTATTCCGCGAAAGGGGGTACGTGTATTCTCAGAACACGTTTCACGGCCCAGTAGAAAATTCCAGGTAGCACGAGTCCTTGGGCCACAATTTGGTTTTGCGTATTGAAAAACAGCGCGAATAACAAGACGAGGCGTTGACTATCAACTATCTATTCAGAAGACATACAGAGAAATTCACGCGAGGGGTTGAACCGGGTAGAGAAACTGGTTTAAAAACAAAAAGTACCGCAGTTTTGCTTTGAGCCGGGGTTGGACCGGATAGAGAAGCTGGTTTGATCACGGTCAGTGTCACGGCGGGTCGCGGAGGAAAAAAGGCCTAGATGCATCGGGGAGTGCGTGGGGATTTTGTCAAAAAACGAAGGGAAGCCTCCTAGAATCAGAAATTTGGAGCCGGTTATCGGCTATCTGACAAGTAATGGGTTGCGTATTCTGTTGTCCAACAGAGAGGGTTTTTTTGTTATTCTGCCGGAAGGTAATTTTGATCAGAAGGCTAACGCAGCTGTACAAAAGAATTTTAGGCAGGTCACGGAACAGCCAGCAAAGGTCGAGCCTTGAAGCTTCTAAGTAGCTTAAACCTCGGAAGGGTCTTAGCTGAAGCCAAGAAAGAGAAAAACCTTATGTTAGAGGTATCTTTATCGCAAAGACGCATAAACCAGAAATACCATTTCGCACAGTAGTGTCGGAGCGAGATTCCTGGCTCAGGGCAGTTTCAGGATATCAGCAAGCCCACCTCAACTCACAGCAGATTGATGAACCTTTTAAGATTTCAAACCCAATGTATGTTATAAAATTCTTAAAAGACAACAATCCAGAAGGATGTAGCGCATTTAGCATAGATGTGGAACAGTGATACCACTTTATGCCCCATCATGAGCTCATGAAGACCGTAAAAGAATGTATTTTTGAATGCAACGATGAAATGAGGTTTAGGACCAAAGCTGCAGTCTTAGTAGAAGGGTTCCTTGAGCTTTTGTCTATGTATCTAAAATCCACGTTTATCGATTGGCAGGTTAACGTATATGTAGAAAAGTCAGGTGTATGTTTAGGTTCAAGAGTGGCTCCTATGCTGAGCAGTATTTGTCTAGGTAAAGTTGATAGGGCCCTTGAGCACAGGCTGGCGAAAAACACAAAACGTTGCTGCATATGTTGATGATTACTTGGTTTTCCTAGAAAACAAGATTTTAATAGAACAATGAGTGAAGTGTTGAGGACGTTCGCGGAGGAGGGGTTAGGACTTCGCTTCAACTCCGAGACTCCTAAGAGTACAAAATCCAGTTTTTAGTTATCCTAGTTGACGTGAAAGAAGATTATGTATTCTGGATGCACCACTCCAGATTCACGAAGAAATTACTAGACTATCGTTCGGCACACTCAAAGCTCGTGAATGGTGCTGCGTATTCTTGCTTACTGTCAGCGTTGACAAAAAACTGTGTTCATAAGATGAAAGAAAGCTTCTCAGCACAAGTCGCTGGACTCAGAGACTAATTTTTCTGACTCAGTTATTACTTCAGATTGTGATAAGGTGATTCGGTACATCAAGATTGATTTCAGAAAACCTCAAAAAGAAAAAGCCAAGATAGATAAGGAGAACGTCGCCGTTATTTCTTATATCCATCGTCTTTCACACGGGTTAAAAGGACTCGGATCAAATACGGGGTCAACGTAATTTTTTCAGCGCGTAACAAACTGAGCAGGATTATAAACGTAGTTAATAAGCGTACTGGCAGGAAAAGTAAGCCAGAAGTTTTTCGATGTCGCGTCAAGCATGGCATAAAGTTCGTGTCCGGTGCACAGGGGACCGTTTATGAAATACCTTTGTCATGCGGTCACTCATATATAGGTAAGACGGACGTTGCCTCAACAATCGTCTACGCGAACACCATAGCTCATTAAAAGGTAGCGCGTACTACCATTTAGCTGTCCACTGCCGTGATAGTGGATGTGAGCCAAGATTTATTGACACAAACGTGCTATTTACCCACAAAAATCAACTATCGAGGGAGTTAGTAGAAGTTTACCATCTAGGAAAACGAAACCCCGGGTGCGCGAGCCAACCATCCATTAGCCTAGTGGACAATGAGATAGATTTTTGGACATGGGTTTAACCAGAGAATTGAAGATCGAGATTGAAGATCGAAGAAAGAAGAAAGGGGACTCGATGACTTATACCTGTGCTGGTGTGCTTTAATGTGCTGGTGTGTTTTAATTTGATATGATTTATAATCTTGCCCGCTTAACGGCGAATGACTGGTGGAAGAGGAAAAAAAAAGAAACCGACCTCGCGTGAATTTCTCTGTGTGTCTTCTGAATAGATAGTCGATAGTCAGCGTCTCGCCCTGTGTGTTCTCTCCTCCTTGTCCTTGTGTTATTTGAGGCTGTTCTTTTTCATATGGACTCATACCAACTAGCCCAACTTTCCATCTTTCCATTCTAGGTTGTTTTACAGCAATAGCTGCTAGAGCAACACTTCGCAGTTTCGCGCCGTCGACCGCGCTCCATATAAACGCGAGGCATTTTCGGCACTACTACAAAACCTTGCACGGGCCGTCGATAACAAAATGACAATTAAGATAACATGCATGGTCATGCATAGAAGCTCGATAACATAATCGGCCAGCAAAACAGTTCTGCCGAAAGATTTGACAGCGCACTGGGATAGGGGCCCAAGTGACTCGCAACAAGTTTTGGAGATACGCAGATAAAGCTGCCTTAGAATTTTACGACGCATTTTGTACTGGACGGCACGGGAAAGCAAGTGCGTTAGTGCTCAGTAACTGCACCTGACCGATACAAAATTTTATTTTCTAAATGAATAGCCAGAAATATGTTAATAAATGCATGCCTTCGTTTCAGTAACCCTTAAGTTGAGAGTGACTTCGTTTTGTGTGCTTCCTTGACCTTGTTTCTTTGGAGATTTTCGTTTAGCACGTATGGTTATTTTTGCTGAAGTGAGGTATAAAACACACTTTCCTCTTACGCAAACAGCTGAAATGCTGTCTACTTAATCCACCCTCATTGGTTCCAAAACACTATAAACTTTTCGTCCGGTTAGTTACTCAGTTTAATACCAAACTCTTATACGGACTCTATGGTGCGCGCTCGCACCTTTACCGTTCATTGAGTTTATCTGCTACGAAACGACACCTTAGCAGCTCCGACGTCACACCTCACCTGTGGCCTTTTTTCACCTTACGGGCAGGGTAAGCGTTTACAATCTTTTTATAGAAATTATCGCCTTAAAAATAAAGAAGTCAAGCTAGTGCGAAACATGACCATTTTTTGGACAGAGTCTGGGCACCTTGACCCTAACTTGCTTAACAATCCCTAAACCAAAGCAAAATAAAACTCTTAGCAATCTTGACTATGGAACAAGAAATCTAACTGTAATTGTTACTGTGAACCAGAAAATCAGATTGCACACAAAGGAATAAATTTTGAAAATGTGAATTCAGATAGAATCCAATACGATTTTCAGTTCCACAATAGAGAAAGCGAAAGGTTATATCGGGTTTTCGGGATAGGGGTCAAAGTTCGGCTTCACTGCTTGTAGATGCACCGTCATCTGGCATATTCGAGCCTAAATGGCTAAACAAGCGCGAGGGTTAGGTTTCACTTCTGGTTTGGTTTTCAAAAAACAACTTTGGGCCTTCATTGTCAAAAAGTGACAGAGTTAGGGTACAAGTCTGGTGGTTCGATTTTTAAGTGGAAACGTTGGGCCTACATTGCCAAACAAGTGCCAGATTTAGGCTTGACTTCTGGTTGTTCGATGCTCATGTGCTAACTTTGGGTCCACACTGGCGAAAAAGTGCTACTCTTGGGCTCCACTTCTGGTTGCTCGGTTTTATGCGGTAACTTTTGGTGTTCATTGGTAAGGAAGTGCCAGAATTATGCTTCACATCTAGTTGTTCGGTTTTCACGTGGAAACTTTGGGCCTGCGTTGACAAACAAGTGCCACAGTTAGGATTCACTCCTGCTTCTTTGGTTTTCATATGTCAGCTTTGGGCATACACTGAAAACGAAGTGCCAGAGTTAGGATTACCTTATGGTTGTTCAGTTGTAACGTCGCAACTTTGGGCCCACACAGACAAACAAGTGCCACATTTAGGGTCTACTTCTGGTTGCGGTTTTCATGTGGCCCCTTTGGTCCTCCTATGCTAAACTAGTGGCAGAGTTAGGATTTATTTCTGGTTTTTCACTTTCCCTGCGGCAACTTTGAGCCTACATTGACAAACTAGTGGCAGAGTTAGAATTTAATTCTGGTTTTTCAGTTTCCCTGTGGCAACTTTGGGCGTTCATTGGCAAGCAAGCGCCAGAGTTAGGCTTCACTTCTGGTTGTTCAGTTTTCATGTGGCAGCTTTGGGCCTGCATTGACAAACAAGTGCCAGAGTTAGTTTTTCTCCTGTTTGTTTCGGTTTTCATCTGTCAGCTTTGGGTATACACTGAAAAAAGAAGTGCCAGGGTTAGGACCAACTTATGATTGTTCGGTTGTCATGTGGCCTTTTGGGCCCACATTGACAAATAATTGCTAGAGTTAGGATCCACTTCTGGTTGCTTTGTTTCTATGCCGTAACTTTGGTCTTACATTGAGAAACTAGTGGCAGAGTTAGGAATATATTCTGGATGTCCATTTCCCATGCGACATCTTTCGTCCTACATTGACGAACACGTGCCAGAGTTAGGATTTACTTCTGGTTTTTCCCTTTCCCAGTGGCAACTTGGGGCCTACATTGCCAAACAAAATCAGGAATTAGGCTTCAATTCTAGTCGTTTGGTTTTCATGTGACAACTTTGGTCCTACAATCACAAACAAGTGCCAGAGTTAAGATTCACTTCTGGATAATTGGTTTTCATGTGGCAACTTTGGGTCTACATTGACAAAGAAGTGCCAGAGTTACGATTCACGTCTGGTTGTCCGGTTTTCATGTGGTACCTTTGGTCCTATATTGACAAACGAGTGCCAGTTAGCATTAATTTCTGGTTGTTTGGTTTCCATGTGACCGGTTTGGTCCTACATTGAAAAATAATTGACAGAGTTAGGATTCACTACTGGATGTTCGGGTTCCATGTGGCAACTTTAGTCCTACATTGACAAACAAGTGCCAGAGTTAGGATTACCTTCTGATTGCTCGGTTTTCATGTGGCAACGTTGGGACTACATTAACAAACAAGTGTCAGAGCAAGGATACATTTCTAGTTGTTAGATTTGCAAGTGGCAACTTTGGGCCTACCTTTACAAACGACTTTGAGGGCTAGGCTTAACTTCTGATCCTTTGATTTCCATCTTCTAACTTTGAACCCTGATTGACAAACAAGTGCCAAACGTTAGGTTTCACTTCCGGATTCTCGGTTTTAATGTGGCAACTTTGGGCCTTCATTGGCAAACAAGTGCCAGAGTTAGGCTTCACTCCTAGTTGTTCGGTTTTCATGTGACCAGTTTGGTCCTGCGTTGACAAACAAGTGCAAGAGTAAGGATACATTTCTAGTTGTTAGACTTTCAAGTGGCAACTTTGGGCCTACCTTTAAAGACAACTTTGAGGGCTAGGCTTAACTTCTGATCCTTTGATTTCCATCTCCTAACTTTGAACCCTGATTGACAAACAAGTGCCAACAGTTAGGCTTCACGTCCGGATTCTCGGTTGTAATTTGGCAACTTTGGACTTTCATTGGCAAACAAGTGCCAGAGTTAGGTTTCACTTCTAGTTGTTCGGTTTTCATGTGACCAGTTTGGTCCTGCATTGACAAACAAGTGTCAGAGTTACGATTCCCTTCTGGTTGTTCGGTTTCATATCGCAACTTTGGGCCTGCACTGATAAACAAGTGCCAGAGTTAGGAATATCATCTGGATGTTCGGTTTCCATTGACCACTTTGGTTCTACATTAAAAACAAGCGCCAGAGTTACGATTGACTTCTGGTTGTTCGGTTTTCTTGTGGCACCTTTGGTCCTATATTGACAAACAAGAACCAGTTACGAAATGCTTCTGGTTCGGTTTCCATGTGACCAGTTTGGTCCTACATTAACAAATGAGTGCCAAAGTTACGATTCACTTCTGGTTACTGGGTTTTCATGTGGCACCTTTGGTCCTATATTGGCCAACAAGTGCCAGTTAGGATTCACTTCCGGTTGTTTGGTTTCCATGTGACCAGTTTGGTCCTACATTGACAAAGAAGTGCCAGATTTACGATTCACTTCTGGTTGTTCGGTTTTCATGTGGCACCTTTTGTCCTATATTAACAAACAAGTGCCAGTAATGATTCACTTCCCTTTGTTCCCTTTCCATGTGACCAGTTTGGTCTTACATTGACAAACAAGTGCCAGATTTACAATTCACTTCTGGTTGTTAGAGTTTAATGTGACACCTTTGGTCCCATATTAACAAACAACTGCCAGTTAGGATTCACTTCTGGTTGTTTGGTTTCCATGTGACCAGTTTGGTCCTTAAAGTGCCAGATTTACGATTCACTTCTGGTTGTTCGGTTTTCATGTGGCATTTTTTGTCCTATATTAACAAACAAGTGCCAGTCATGATTCACTTCTTGTTGTTTCCTTTCCATGTGACCAGTTTGGTCTTACATTGACAAACAAGTGCCAGATTTACAATTCACTTCTGGTTGTTCGAGTTTAATGTGACACCTTTGGTCCTATATTAACAAACAACTGCCAGTTAGGATTCACTTCTGGTTGTTCCGTTTCCATGTGACCAGTTTGGTCCTATATTGACAAACAATTTTCAGAGTTAGGATTCACCTGAGGTTGTTCAGTTTCCATGTGGCAACTTTGGGCCTACATTGACAAACAAGTGCCGGAGTTAGGGTATATTTTTTGTTCGATTTTCAAGTGGCAACTTTGGGCCTACATTTCCAAACAACTTCCAAGGTTAGGCTTAACTTCTGATCCTCCGATTTTCATATGCTAACTTTGGACCCTGATTGAGAAACAAGTGCCACAGTTAAGCTTCACTTCTGGTTTCTTGGTTTTCATGTGGCAACTTTGGGTCTTCATTAGCAACCATGTGCCACAATTAGGCTTCACTTATTGTTGTTCGGTTTTCATGTGGCAACTTTGGGCCTGCATTGACAAACAAGTGCCAGAGTTAAGAATATCTCCTGGATGTTCGGTTTCCATATGACAACGTTGCTCCTACATTGACAAACAAGAGGAAAAGTTAGGATTCACCTTGGTTGTTTGATTTTAATGTGGCAACTCTGGCCCTACATTGAGAAACAAGTGCCAGAGTTACAATTCACTTCTGGTTGTTCGGTTTTCATGTGGCAACTGGTCCTACATTGACAAACAAGTGCCATTATGGATTCATTTCTTGTTGTTCGGTTTCTAAGTAACCAATTTGGTCCTACAGTAAAAAACAATTGCCATATTTAGGATTCACTTCTGTTTGTTCGGTTTTTATGTGACAAGTTTGGACCTCCATTGACAGCAAGTGCCAGAGCTAGGGTTCAATTCTGGCTGTTCGGTTTCTATGTGACAACTTTGATCCTACATTGACAAGCCAGTGTCAGAGTTCGTATCACCTTTTGGTTGTTCTGTTTACCTGTGGTAACTTTTGGACCACATTGACAAAGAAGTACTAGAGTTAGGATTCACTTCTGGTTCTTCGGTTTTTATTCAGAAACTATAGGTCTGCATTGACGAACAAGCCACATATTTAGGCTTCACTGCCTGTTCTCCGGCTTATACGTGATATCTCTTGCTTAAGTTGAGCAGTTTGGTAAATATGCGCAGTCAAAAAAAACAAAACAAAGAAGTGCCTAAGACAAGTTCTTTGGCACTAAAAAACATATTAGAAATAAACCATATTAGGGCAACGTTAGGCCCCTCGGATTGGCGAGCTTGTGCAAAGATGCGTTTCCGTGGCTTGGTACCTGGGATGATGGCATCGCTTGGAAGGTGTTTTTTGGGGTGGTCTGTACTAGGACCGTATTTTTTGTGCATCGCTGCACTTTGCATTTCAGCTTACAAAATCACCTCGCCTTCGGCTGCCAAAAGAGATGTAATGCGAAACCATCTGGAATATACCATACCTCCCACGTCCTTCGAGTTCGGGGCCCTCGATCTGCCTTAGCGCGGCGCTCTATTCGTACTGATTCCTCTTAAATAAATTAGTGTGTTTTTATACACCAATTTAGGTTTGTGCGTGTTATTTACTGAAAGATATATTTTCGTGAATTTTGCGGGAAAATAGAATTGTATAACTAAACTACTGGTTTTCCCGCTGAATTTCGCAATTGAGCCATAACAAACAGACTCAGACTGTCTCACAATTTTGATATTCTATAAATGCTGTGGAATAAAAAAAATCGTGAGTTTGCTTTCCTGTAGAACAAGAATACAGCGATTAATGGCCAAAATAAACAAATGTCATCAATGACGAAGCTCGAAATACGACTAGACATCAAAACATCAGTTAAATCAATTTAATGATAATGAACATGTTCACCGTCAGTTTATTGCAAACGATACGCTCAAAAATAGGCATTTATAAGTAGAAAAATTAATATTTCAAACCGCGCTTTGCATTGGTGCAGTCCAATTGACTTTCTTGCATTGCACACTTTGAGTAACACGAATTTTTCCTACCATAGGAATACACCAACGCTGTAGTCACATGCTGCCCAAATTTGGCGCATGTGACTCGAAATAGGTTTAATTTTAATATTCGAAAGTGTTTGTGCCCACAAATAGTCAATGCTCTTACTGCTGTGATATTGAATAACAATCAATCAAGACTATGTAGAATATACCAACAAAGAGAAGGGGAATGGTTAGAACAAAAGAACCCGAGGAGGCTTGAAACGTTAATAATAATATTGAGTACAATAAAAATACACTGGTGAATGAGTAGCCAATTATTTTGATAATTTATGCGGTTGACAGCTGAGACACATATACTTACAGGCGTATGTGCCTGTAAGCTGAGACGCAAATACTTACATGCGCCCACCTTAGATTGACACCAGGTACAAAAATATAAACAACGGAGGTTAATGATTTGTGTAAGATGAATTATGTAGACACTTGCATAAAGAAACAGTTTGCGTACTTCGGGTATCATAATGAAATTAAAACGCTGAATAAAAGGTAAATATTTTCGTGGTAAAAAGACATTACTTATTGTACCACCTTTGAAAATCTTTTTGATTACAGGAGTGAGACACGCAAAATATGATTAAATCTAACGTCGGCAACGCTAAGGATCCAAACAGATACACAGTTACAGATGTTATTAAAAATATTAATTATTGCTTTGCACAACGTTCTATGAAAAGGCAATTGGCAATTAGTCAAAAGGGCAGATTTATTGGGCAGTTGAGCTGTGAGCTGGTAGTTATCCGACATACCAAAAGAGGAGACAGAGGCAAAAATGAACGACGAAATAGACCATTCAAATACATTTCCTTGGCGAAAATTCAAGAATGGGCGGATAAATGGCAAATGCAGATAAACTTAACTAAAACATTACAAATGACAGTAACTTGAAAAAAGTTTTTGAGGTATAATTATTGAATTAATGGAAGTCCCATCAGTTATGTCGAACAATACAAATGCCTCGGAGTAGCAAAGTGGAAAGTTGAGCCAGTTGGTTCATGGTTCTTTAAAAAATTAAAAGCGCTGAAAAAAAGACAAAGACAAAGAAGGCAGGTACACTTGTACACCTGGCAGGTACACTTGTCTAGCTTCCTCAGCAAGCACTTGTCAACATTGAAGCTTTACGATCCTTTTTTGGTGCGAAACTCTGAGAGCGTTATTGAATTTCTGGAGGAGGGAGCGCGGGGATTTCAAAGTGCCTTTTCGGTGCATGCTGAGGATCTTTTTTTTCTGTACCGCATGAGCCATTCTTTTGTGTGGTTAGGAAATGTATCGAAAAAAACCGGAGAGGTGACGTTTTGTTCGTCCAGTGGCGTTAGCGTTGATAGTTTTCTTGAACTTTTATCTTTTTATCTTACGCGTACGTATGTTTCGTATGAAGAGGACTTGTACGCTCAGAAGAAGGGCATTTGCATTGGGTCGCGTGTGGCGCCGGTTCTGTGTGACATTTTTTTAAGCAGTTGCCACAACGCCATCCTAGAGGAGCTAAATTGCGAAGGCAAAAACAGGATTTTTATATACGTAGATGATTTCCTTATTTTTAGTGAGGCGCCCGAGGCATCGTTGGCAGAAGCTGTATCTGCGATTATGCGTATCTTTGCTGCTTGCGCGGGCGGTTTGACTTTTACCTTTGAGACACCTACTGAGGGGAAGTTACAATTTTTAGATATTAAACTAAGTTTTTTACAAGGCCATATATGTTGGACTTATGAACCGAGATCCAAGAAAGCGATCCTGCCATTGGAGTCGGCTCACTCTAAGTTAGTAAAGAGGGGCATCGCCAAAACGTGCTTGGAGGCAGCTCTCAAGAAGTCTTGCTAGCATCCCGTTCAGGAAAGTTTCGCGCGACAGATCACAAAACTGCAAGAGGCCGGCTTTCCGCATAGGTGCTTAACTGAGGTTGCTGAAGGCCTGGTAAAAAATATAAAAGGAACGGGCAAACCTGCCCTCGAGAGACCCAGTATGAGGCCAGCGGTTATTCCATACCTGCACTCAGTGTCACACAATTTACAGAAAGTGGCCCAGCGTTTCAATGTACCTGTGGTTTTCTCAGCGCCCAATCGGATGGTCCGACTTTGCCGTAAAATCAATTGTCCCGATCAACAGAAGGATCTTTGCAGCAAAAAGCACAAAACAAAATTTGCCGAGTGTGCCTCAGGTGTTGTATATGAAATCCCTCTGTCATGCGGCGCTGTGTACATTGCCCAGACGGGCAGATGTGTGAATGACCGCGCCCGCGAGCATGCGGCTGCCACGCGAGTCAGCCCGTCTGGTCATCTCGCCATTCATTGTAATAGATGGCCGTGTGCGCCAGTGCTACATGACTAAGATTTTGGCTCGTTATCGTGACCGAACAAGCAGAGGTGCACGAGGCATATGCAATCAGGGATAAGGGCGTTGAGTGTGTAAGTGAAGCGTCACTCGCCCTGCCAAAGAGTGAGTTTGAATATTTGAAAGAAGCGTTGCGAGGGACACGCTGATGACTGACAGGGTTCTGGGGCCTATATATGCATGCACTTTTCGAAATAAACCACAGTTGCGAGTGCGCCTTGTGTCGTTCC
Organism: Ixodes scapularis; assembly: GCF_016920785.2. Taxonomy (NCBI): domain Eukaryota; kingdom Metazoa; phylum Arthropoda; class Arachnida; order Ixodida; family Ixodidae; genus Ixodes; species Ixodes scapularis. The sequence goes on along the minus strand of NW_024609868.1, from coordinate 168,050,784 downwards.
ACTTCTTTGTCCTTGTCTTTTTTTCGGCGCTTTTAATTATTTAAAGAGCCTCGGGGTAACAACAACGAACAAACTCGACTGGAATCAACATATATGTTTTAACAGGGCAATGGGTCAAGTTTCTACATTGAGACGTAGTTTAACATCTGCTGGCAGGTTAACAAAAACAAAGAAATGCATACTATACACTTATAAGGCCCATGCTCAAATATGCCAATGTATTCTGGTGTCCTCATACCGCGGAGGAAATGAGTAAACTTGAACGTGTCCAAAAACATGCTAGTTGATTTATATCTAATACTTTTATATACAATATTTCTGCGTCAGGCTTACTTGCAGACGCTAGCATACAACCGTTGCAGATCACAGCCAGACTAAACAAATTACGTTACATATACTCCCTTGTTAAAAAACTAATCAAAGTTGAGAGTGAGTGATATATCTCTTTTTCATCAGCGGGTTCATCTAGACTCAATCATTCACGAGCTATCACGTAATACAGATATAAGCATGATATATTCAAATATTCCTTTTTTTGCGGGGCAATCTAAGAATGAAATTCGTTGAAAAACGAAGTAGCAACCCTTCCGTCACTTGACGGTTTTCTTTATGCTATTCTTTCTGTCACAATTTGTTCTTGAGTGTAATCTTTTTCTACAGTTCAAATTGTATGTAATATATAAACCCACACCTGCTATGGCTCGCGCATGCGTGCCGCAGTATCCATTAAATAAATTATTAAATTCCATTTTTTTTAGAATATAGCTCAGAATATTCATGAAAGAAATGCAATTTTTCAATTAAACTTTGTCCAATTTGTTGGATTAAGAATGAAGTAATTCTTTCCGCCCCGCTCGGAAGTTATTGTGAATTGTAAGCAGTGAGAGAGTGCAATAAAACTTCAGCTGCGTTTGAGATTTTGTTGTGTTCGTCCGCTTTTTACCGTTCCCCATCTCAGGGTTTACAAGATGTCGATGTTTATTGTGAAATTGTTTTAATGTTGTAAAAACCTCACCAGTCACGTATCTCCTCTCCAGCTTGATTTTATTCTTGAAGTTTAATGGATGCAAACATTTAATGATAGACACAATGTCATTAAGAAATAAAATATCAGGCAATAGACAAAGACGTGATTTATTTGGGAGCCAGGCTTCAAGCTACGTGTACAAACAATTGGCATGTACCATACAATAAATACATTAATTGGTATAGTGTACCAGACATTGAAGGTAATATTCCATACCGTTCGAAATTAGCTGCTAATGAGGATTTTTTTTAGATTATATTTCTTTTTAAAATCAAAATATATACCCCCCCCCCCCCCCCCCCCGTCATCTCGACTGCACAGAGTCCAACCGTTTCTAAAAACAGTATCACATCAGTTTTTTTTGTTTTTGTTTTGGAGCGCTTAGGCATAAACAAACTTTCCAGTTTATTTAAAACACATTTACTAACGAAAAAAGTGTTTGTATCTCACATATTCCTACAGTTTTTAAAAAGAACATCGAAGCGATATTGACGATATTGGATTACAGGTCTCTGGACCTGTTTTAGATTAGATAGATCGATAAAAAATACCCTACATTCGCACACGTTTTTAGCTGGCCATGAAATAAAACGTGCCCGACTTTAAAACATATGACGTGGTTGCTCCAAATCTGGAGGTTCATCGCATCTTATTTACGCGGATGAAATCGTCCTTCTTATTGCAATTTGCTTCCTTCGTGTGTATGTTTATACTGACAGAAGTTAGTCGGCCCCAATGGGCACCTGGAGTCCCGGATATAGATAGGCAATTTAGCCATTGCAGTAGAACCGACAGGCTGGCGTCCTTATCGTGCACCACGCAGTGGTGATAGACGACAGTACACCGGTTCGATGCTCATTCAGATCGAAACGATCAGGGATTGGGACGGAAATCAGGATCCTTGGGTCTTCTTGCGTGATCTCCCGCTCCACGTGCCCTGAGTTGGTGTACACTAGCCCATTCTTGTTTTCAGTAATGATTCAAACGCAGGCCTGATAGTTGACAGGGCGAATTGAGCAACTAGACTAAAAACCAATATTTTTCACAGGAACATAAGTGGCAAGTTGAAGCTTCGCCAAGGATATCGTAATGTTCTTAATGGCAAAGTAATTGCGAGAATTCAAGAGATCAATGCATTTTAGACATCGCCGGACGGTCAACTTTTGTACTGTGATAGTTTAGCGTTGCGTGTGGCTAGTCTCGTCCACTACTTGCATGTTGTTACTTTGCCTCGAGCCTGTCGATAAAGAGTAGTCACGCGGAATGACCTAGCCATCGATTGAACCGGAGCAAGGACAACAGGACGGCCTAGCTCGTAAACAAGGCCAAATATCCTCATGACCAGCAACCGCTGCTGAGCTCACGTAGACAAAAACGCGCTTGCTGCAGAGAGCCTGAGAGCCGTGCAATCAGTCATCGAACCTGCGACCTTGTTCCGCGTCGACGAGCACATCGGTGGGGATACAAACAATTGCTTTCGCCGCTATGATTCCGCCCAGTCCTAGTTGCTGTGTTTCCGTGGCCACGGAGTCTTCTCTTCGCCTTCAATGGAAACCAATGCCGCTCAGCGAGCTGCGATGAGTCAGGTCATCGGACCTTGAAGCTGACTGGAAGAACTCTGCCCAAACTTTCTACCTCGCTTTCTTCTGGGAGCTGTAGGCATCGGATGCCTCGGCCTTGGTACACCCTCCGTATCTACGGCACTTCGCAGTACATTAATCCCCATTCACCTTGATCGACTGCGTCCATCCGAGGAAGAAAGAAAACGCGGGGACGACCAGAGTTCATTACAGCGAAAACGGAAGACTTACGTTATGGTTCAGATTGTCGGTGGTACAACTTTCGTTGTTGTTGTTTTGTTCTGTGGATATTTTAGGTTGGTGTTACATGGGTCCTAAATCGAGGTACCATGAGAAAGAGTTTCCTTCAGTGTCTGTCTAGTTAAAGCGGCTGTGCGTAAACTTCATTTGTTACTCTTCGGCAGAATATATTTTGGGAGGAGCTTTATGAGTGCGGAATAATATAAACTTATCCTAAATATATGCAAAAACAAATTATTAAGAATGCTATTAAATTTGAAATGCCGAGCCAACGAATGGAATCTTGTACGCTCCAGTGTGGGACTGTGGTTTAAATTTGAGGATATTCTGACATGCAATCGCAGTATTGGTTACACAACAGATTTTCGGCAATGAGCCTCTGTCGAAAAGGCTATCATAAATCCCTCTAACTAAACCATTTCTTGAAAAACCATCTGAATATATTGTTAGCTCTCCTCCGTCTTGCAAAATTATGTTGAAGAAACCAAATGACGAGAAACAAATAATTGGACAGACCGGACATTGTTTCATTTAGGAACGCTTCATTTTACCCCATTTTTCCAGTGACTTCTTAAAGTATTGTCGCTTACCAGCTCTCCTGCCCCCCAACCTGCTACTTCTACAATGAAAAATACGTATTAATCGCCAGTTGCATAAAATTATTATAAAACTTTTAGCTTACCATTCTGGTCAGGCGTTCTTTATTCTTCGTGCAGTGTTTACCGCATTAATTGATGCCGTTAGGTTTTAACTTTCGTCGTACATCAGACCAATGCAGCTGAATTTGCCTCGCACAAATGTAAGAGTAGGCCAGCTGGAAACCGTTGACAATCCGAAGATAAATTAAATAAGTGATTAGAACGGTTTGTTTTAATATGCAATGATTTCGCAGCTCGAAATTTTCCAGTTTATGGTTTAGCCACGCAAAAAAGAACACTCAAACGTTAGCCGGCGCACCCAGAAAAGTTTAGAGCTAATGCATCGATGACATTTAGTGGACAACTCACTAATAAATAGGTAATGCTGATGAACTTATTCAAATCCCTCGAAAATTTCTTTTACAAGTAACAATAACCAACACGCGTGACAAAGCACTTTCTGTAGAAACCAGACGACGTCTTTTATTGCGTTCTCCAGCTTTGCGACACCTGCCGCTTTTTAAAACCTGCATTGTGGTTCAAACGGCGCTCCAAAAAATGTCGCCACTTCTAAAAAGCCCCTTGTGCGCCTTTTATTACGAATTTTAATTTAAAAAGTGTAGTAAGCTGAGTCATTACTTGACTGCTTTCCACCCTTCAAGAGGTGTACGCGAATGGTCTTGCTGATTGTTCCTCCAGTTCATTTTTTTGGCTTCAAGTGAGCAGACAGGAATCCGAATATTTCTCTCAAGTTGGAAGAATAGTAATCGAAACATAAAGAAAGGCACGGACAGACAGAAGTCGTGTGACGATAATTAATTCCCAAAGAAGGAGAACAAGGGGGTAAAGGACAAACACAAATCTTTACATACAGCTAGGTGACAGGTACGACCGACTGGCCTCCTTGTCCCCCTTGTTCCCCCTTCTCCAGGGACTTGTCGTCCTTCTTGTGCTGCTAGCTTGCACCTTTGTATTAAATGAATTATCATCGCAAGTCGCGTCTCTTCGTTTTTTTTCGCTCTAAATGTATATATTCCATTATAATAATAAGAATAATAATAATTAAGAGTTTATTTCCATCGAACATTGATGGTGGCGATCAAGGAAAAAAGCTGTATGGCACAAGTTGGCAGGTCCTTGACCGCCTGCAAAGCATATTTTAGACAATATATTTTATCATTGGCTATAACAGAAAAGTGACCTATTTGCAGACGGAATTTATGAGGCCCAAAAAGTTAGGTTCTGTCTCAGATACATTTTGTGGAGAAAATTAGTATAATTTCTCTAAGGAACAATGCACTGAATTTTAATTATTCATCTTAAAGTAAGCTAAGCATCTTTGGGATAGTATGCTTAAGCATTTGTGTGCCATAGTTGGTTCTGGCAGTGACCTGCAAGAACGAACTGCACAAACCGTAGAATGCGCGTGAATATTTTCAGAGCGATGTCCCTACTCTCTCTTTGCTGGCACTCAATCCCTTTGTCTTTTTATAATTGGAAGCACTGTTTCTCAGTGGTTGCTTGTACGTGGAGGTTTAGTGTGAGGTATAAATATCTTCAGTGGCGAACTAAAAACTTTTTAATTACTGTCTCCGTGCAAGACAGGGAAAGCAAGCACGTTGCAAGCATGTTGATTTTAGTATGTGTTATGAAGATCATTGGCGAACTAAAACTTAAGTAGTGTTTTCGTAAAAGACAAAAGGAAGGAACTTACGGCGGTCCTCATTCAATCGCTATGCTTTGGTGAAACAAAGTCGTATGATTTCAGTGTTTAGTACATGGTAACATGTTTATAGAAAAATCCAAGTTATGTCTGCTGCAGTAGCTGCTCCCAAAACCTTCCTTTCCGCCATCCACGGCTCCTCCTCGATGCCTGGACAGTTTGCTACCCGGACTATTGAGTATTGATGAGTGGCGCAGTCATCCTCAAAACAATGCGTTCACGCTACATAACTTGTCATGGCTACAGCCTTTCCTAGTTGCCAAGCGGAGCAACCTGATGTCGTCACTGATCTGTGGAGGTGTTTATTTGGCGCTTTCTAAACTTGTGTTCCAATACAATACGTTTCTTAGCAGTACTGGTTTTATTCACATGTAAATAAAATGGGACCTCCGCATTAATTACAACATACCACCACCAACTGGATGATCCCGCAAGTTACTCCTAGCATTTTATATTTAGCTATCGTCGAAAAGCTATACCTTTTAATAAATTCAAATTTATGTTCAAATTCTTTTTTTTTTTTTTTTAATAGTGAAAGCAGCGAAGCAAAGATTTCGGATGCAGCTTTGCACGCCTCTGCTTTTTCCACTTTCAAAGGAATAAAATGAAATAAATTCAAACAATGCGCATAATTATTACTAACAACAGAAGACGGTATAATACGGTAGATTCATTGGTATCGCGACAAAAACATTAAGCAATACAAAAATCCAGCTTAAGGCTCCCGTGTGTTGTGAGCCAAACAAGACAGATGGGGTTGTTTTCTGGGAACCTCCTTGCCTCAAAAAAATTATTAAAACTCGTTTAATTATATTTTATATAATTACTGAACCAAACGGGTGAAAATAAGATTATACACAAGCGTGCAGATTACGCAGCGCGGGAATAAATAATTATATTGTAATATTCACAATCTTTCCTTTCTTTAGACTACGAGGAATAAATATACTTGGGGCCAACTTTCTGCGGCAATGCAGAATAGGGCATGGGGACGCGTGCTTGAACGCCGATTAAAGCTCGGCACACGCGCTCCTTTCTTCAGAAATGCCACAGAAATGTGTCGTCGCGTACAGCGCAGAAATGTAGTTCTTTAGTTATGTGGTGTTTTGTAAAATCTCCACTTTTCCTCTCGTCCTCCCGTTTGGGCGTTTATTCAAAAAGGGTCCACGCTTAAACAAAATTTCAGTATTTTTCTAGACTTGCTCAGTTCCTGGCACCAAATCTCACACCTCGAAGTTCGTGAGGCTCTGCGACTCACAGCGTAAAAGTATGTAGGGAGTCAACTGCCCATTTTCGAATACTTCTTGTACTCGGCTAATTTTAAGTTCGAGCAAAGTGTAAAGTAGACGGGCGATGATGTTGTTTTAACAGAGCTTTCACTGAACGAACGCGCAACCACGGTTGTTGTAATCAGAGCACGGGGCTAGCGCACGCGGCCTTTGCTTTGCTGGCACTGAAGATAAAATGGAGTATAAAACGACAACTTTGACCCTCACGAGTCCCTAACCTAAAATACACTTCATATTTATCATAAGCAGGAATTGAAAAGAAAGATGTCTGGGATGGGTGTAAACCGAGTGATTTAAACCCATCCCAGATAAAACAATATGTAGATGCAGGGCGTTTTGACAAAAACCTATTATTCTATCGCTTTTGACAACGAGATACATGTTGTGTCATGCAGACGCGCCGTGACGTCACCCCCCCCCCCCCCTCCTTATCGTGGCTATCGCTTATCTATAAAAGCGCTGGGAACGCGAAGCTCAGTGCTCCTGATACGGCCGCGCTTGCCGAATAAACATGTTGCGTTAGTCGCTCTGTCTCCTGCCACGTCCACTGCGGCTACAACAATACATTATTCTGTGCATTACAAAATAAAATACAAATTTTCCTTAAGATAAGAAATTTTAAAGCACTAGGACATGGCGCCGGGCGGCGACATCAATATCCTGAAAGATTGGAGAAACGTCAAAGGATGTTTATTTGTTTGCAGTGTTTCGGCCTTAGATCCTACCAAACAGCAGATGGAACCAACGCGAAGGATAATGTCTCGCATCTATATACGCAACAACAAAAAGTGTCAATTTTCGTAAAGTCCAAATGATTTTCAGATGGTTATCCAGATTCTCGAGTCAGTCTATTTGCGGGCGGTAAACAAAAAGTGGTGAATCGGAGACCGCTCTAATGCACCTTCAGAATAAGGAAATCAGAAAGGAAATATTTTTAAAGACACGAGAATTTAGATACCAAGCAGAGCGTTTAAAACCTAAGACATGTGCGGACATACAGAAGGAAATGGCAGTATTAACACGAAGTTCTCTGCCACAAAGTAGTCATAATAATATAATAACGAACATATCGTTTTTAAAGCACCGAGGGCTTCAAAACGGAAGCCCCCAATTCCAAAAATCTGTCCGTCCGCACGACCGTGCGACGTATTCCAAGGCATGTGAGGTCAGATGATGCCGTGACGTAACCGGATGACGCAAGGTGACGTCACACTGTCTCATGACCTCACGTTGGGCCACAGAATCGTGACTCCGTCACACAGCGTAAGACACGTTACCCTCACATAACATACGTCACGAAAACATCTAGTCAGGTGACGTCACGTTGTCAGGTCACACCACGACTCTGAACCGTAACGCCATGTGGCGCTTATGATCCTATAAAATATTTAAGTGGTCGCTGTTAAATATTACTTAGCGAGCATCGTAAACTTTTGCAGGTTAAGAACGCAGGACAAGTTTCGCCCTCAAAGCCCTCACTATTTCCTCTTTAGCAGAGCGAACACTAAAGAGGAGGCGAGTCCCTCTTCGCCTCCTTTTGCCTCGTCACCACCGTTCGCTCTCCTTTAGTTTCGAGTGGAGGAATTTACGGCAGGATCTTGTCCTACTTTTCTCAAATCGCAGCAAAGAACATACCATATTAAGAAAAAAAGTAATTCACAATGTGTTCCGTTCACACTGCTTCAAACCAACAAAAATTGTTAAATATGCTACGCCCTTTTGTGAAAGATAAGAACAATTAACTAAATTATTGAAAAAAAGCTGATTCGCTAACTAGGACGGCATCCTAGAAAAAAAAAAGTTATTTTGTATATTGCGCGAAGTCTTTGATTTTGGATGTCGTACTTAGCTCTCGTTAGTCTTCGACTTACGAGAGCTAAGTAAACGGCGTGCCATTCGTGATTTGTCGTTTTTGCATAAAGTCATCTGTGGTAGAATTAATCGTATTTAACTCTTATCATCTGTGAACTTTCGTGTACCTTTTTGCACTTGTAGATTTCTTTTGCCGATTTTACACAAATACACCATACCCTGCCTCGCCAATGTCTAGGATCCAGCGCCTTTATAACGAGCTTTCTTTTCCTGATCTTGACATCTACGCAGATACGTTTTTAAAAATGGTGAAGCATTTATAGAGTGTGAAATTTTTGTTTGCGTTTGTAGCATTGTGTTTTCTTTTGATTTTAGCTCTTTGTGTTATCTGTAGCGTCTTGATATATGTGTGTATTGCGTTTGTTAAGTTTGTGGCTAGTATTGATTAACCTGTGCCTCATCCTGTGCCTCAACTGACAGATGCATCTTTAGTATGATGGCTATTTTGTTTATAGTGTACCAATAAGTAGGCCTTCGTGGCCGTTTTTGGACACTACCAGAAAACAAAGTATTTTATTATTATTATTAGCGATTTCTTTACCGAAAATAACCATATTATAATATAAAACCTATAACAATATTCACCATTACGTGTATATTTTTGTCGATGGTGTTTTCTATGTAGTTTAGTCTCTTGTGATCCCACGCAAATAATTTAAAACCCAGAGTATTAAATTAAATTTTGTAAGTTATTATATATCAGGGGTGAAATTTGTTTTTTATAGTTAAATACACTATTTATTTATATGTAATATTTTTCTTCAAGCTCATAATATTTAAAATGTAAAATTTATACAAACTGATTTTATTCAACAAGACTGTATAGGAAACCATCCTGCGGCCTGTCTAGTGATTATACCGCTCACAACACAAGTAGTGTATATGCCTATTTAAAAATGTTTGAATATTATGTATTTTGTATTAAATTACATATGATTATTAAATTACATATGATTATATTACATATGAAATTACACGTGTCCACACTTTTGAAGTATTGAAATTTTGCCATATAAATTATAATAATGATCCAGAACAATTTTGGGTACCCTTACCGATGCGAAATAGATGTCCTGATCATGAATCTACAAGGGGCCTTTATAGAGTTGGAAACATGGTGATAAAATAATAGACATTCAGCAATAAAACTCGTGTAGAAGTATAGTCCTTCTCTAGATATTCGCCAATCAAAGTCCCATATTTTCGCCAACGATGGGGAAACTGCCAGAAACCTTGGTTAAGGGAATGTGGAAAATATCAACGCACATATTCCCTGTGATCTCTAATACAGAAAAAAATACCGATTTTACAGCACAGACGAAAAATAGCCCGATTGAATTGCATTCATCAGCTCGTTAATAATCAAATCTCGCTGAATCCCTGTTTCTTCTTAAGCCCGTTTTCAACGTGGTCAAGTAGACATAATCATTATCATCCTATTTTGAGCGCACTAATAGGTTTGAGTTTTTATACATTGATTAAGCTTACCTGGTGGGCTAGTTGGTGAAACTTTATGTGAAAAAGCGCAAATGATTAGGACGAGAAGCGCTGTGTATTGTCCCCTTCTTCACTTCCTAATCATTTGCGCTTTTATAAATTCCTCGACAAGAAATAACTGAAATGTATTTCCTTGATAATTATTTTTTTCCGCAGATGTTGCATTTTTGCTTGAGAGCATTATCGAAATCTGATTATATCAGTATATTTCGTAAGTTTTCGTATTGTTTGCTTGCTTTGCTTTCTGTGTGTAATATTGTTTGTAAGATTAAGATTAAAACCAGCCGCATATTATGTAACTTGATTTGATATCGATGTTTCTAGTTTTGTTTTTGCGTGAGTTGCAGTCATGACACTTCTCTAGCGAAAAACCCAGTGTAGCGTTTCACTATCTGGATTATGGAACTAGAAATCTATCTTGATACTATCTGGATTTCAGGTTTTCAGAAATTGTTCTCTTGTTTTCTGTCTGGATTTCAGTTTTTCATTTCTTCTCTTCAGTCTGGATTTCAGGTTTTCGGAAACAATTCCAGCTAGATATTCAGGTCCATAGTCCAGATGGAAGTTATGCTGGGTTTTTCCGTAGGGTTGTAGAGTTAAATAATTAGGTTTGCATTTCAATTGCGGCTTTGATTATCGCACTTAATGTAAGTACTTGGGACTTTTTTCTCTTTTTTCCCATCCGGCCTAAACCCAGGCGGTTTGCAGTCTGTGTAAAAGAAATAATAAAACAATTACGCGCATTGAGAGTTCGGGAAACGCTCTACTTCAGCAATCCCATGGTCGTCATCCTTGAAATGCTTTTCATGGAGTGGAGGTTTCATACAAGGGAAGAAGAAGTCATTAGGTGCAAGGTCGCTTAAATGCGGAAGTTGATGCCAAATTTTGTAACCTAAAGAGGCCGCGTATAATAACGTCGCTTGTGCCGAGTGAGCCGGGGTATTGTAATAAATAAAAAGGGCGCCTTTCATTAGCATTTTTAACCATCTAAAAACAGTATCATCAACTGGCTTGGTGCTCCCGAACACCGCCACCGGCGCGGAATGAATCGATCTGGTAATGCTTCTCTTCAAGTGGAGAATACGGATCACGGAATGTGCTTCGGCTCTCCCGACAGGCTGCGCCATTTTTGTTTCCACACCCGAGTGCAGTTCCGCGGTGCTCTATTGCACACGGTGTTATGATGTGCCGTAAAAAAAGACACCGAGGGAAAACTCTCGGCACCAGTTTATGGTACAGATAATATGAACTGAATGAACGCCCCTCGAACCTTCGCAGGTGAGCTGGCACTAAGCTTAGACTGGTTTAAATATACCACAAAAACGTTTCTTTTCCTGTTCTTGTTTCTTTCAATCATACACAAAACAGACTGATTTACAGGACTTCTGTGTACTTTGTAAGCATCGGATCGTCGTATATACAGGATATGTGTCTACTTTTTCATTAGGAATTGTTCCCCCGTTGTGAAACGTAAGCCTAAGATGTAATAATAATAATATTATTATGTATTTGCAAGACAAACATGTGATCCTGGGCGGCGTGCAAGATTGTGCAGAAAGTTTAGAACCCGTACGCGAGTGCACCTACTTTGGGATGCCAACGCATGTACATAAGTATTCGAAGACGATAACATAGCCATAGTAATATTTGCATCTCGTCTTGAAATACTTGAAATGCCCTAGCATTTATATTAAAAGAAAACATTATACCGACGTGTCTTGTCATCCTATTTCGATACAAGTTCGCAATAATTTTGCCCATTCCCGCCTGACTAATGTTTGTTTATATTACCTAACAACTAACAAAGGCCAATACAGACACAGGTGAAACGTGAGGTATCTAAGCTGTATTACAGAGAAGTGCCTTGGCGACAGTGTACAAATAGAGCCTCCACAATCAACGTTCACGATGAGCAAGGATTATATTAAAAAAAGAATAAATAACGAAACATAGATGTAAATAATAGGCGCAAAAGAGCAAGTTATGTCAAAAATTAAATGAACAGTGTACTTTAAAGAAACAAAGCCATTCTGAAAAACGCCTAATAGTAAATTGCTGCAGCAGTTCAATTGAAGGTGATCCGAAGCATATTTTATAGATCGCTCGAAACCCCGGAGCCTTAAATTGTTTATCCAACGTCAATGAAGTCATCACGTATTTTATAAGCACACACATCAGAACTGCGATTGCCCAAAGCATGTGATTTGCGGAAAACACAAGAGTCTCATGAATCGAGCGCGTGGAATTAAATGACAAAACCACGCTCGCCGAGCTGAAAGAAATAGCAGCATTAAAGCTTCGAAATGTTTGCTACATCCTCAAATCTGGTAAGTGGTTTTTCGTCCAAACCTGCGCTAAATAAAGCGACTAAGATGTGTTTCTCGCTGTTCGACAAAGAGCCTGCAGGTTTGGCAGGCCGCGTATTTTGGAAACACAGATGCTATCAGACCGGCTTATCGAAACCTTCGTTCGGGCGCCACGCCCCTTCAAAACAAAACTTACAGAAACTTAATAATGGCTTTCTTGTTCCTCTTTCTGGCTCTCCATAATGGATGCAGCGAGCCGGAGACCTCTCTCCCTCCTCCGTCGTCGCACATCTGCCTCGCCCGGGCGTCGCGGCCCGAAAAAAAGGCCCGCTCCCCGGCCCTTGATTTCCCCGAAGCCACGCCTGGCTAAATGACACTCTATTATTCAACGAACAAAAGCAAAGCCCGGTGTTTCCAAATAAAACAATAATAGTAAACGGAAAGCTCATCTCATGCTTCTGCCATATACAAAACGCGTCTTCGGAAGAAACAGTCAAGCATAAATACAAAGAGGCTCGAAACTTGTTTTCTGAAGCAGGTAAGCAATGCAGTTGATTCACCTTCGTATGTTCGTCGAATAAATATATTTAGAGAGAGAAATATAGAGAAGATAAAAGGAAAGAAGTGCGTTACTGCGGTGGTTGGGTATCCATACCGGCCGGGAAATGAAGTTTTCTTCGACAGGCGATGCCATCTTTTATCACGGCTCTGAGACGACCCGCGGACGCAACCCCTGAACGCAATCTCGAGCTGGAATCTCCGAGTGCCGTTACGAACGGTGATGCGCAGCTCGTGTCCAATCGATTTTCGGCTAAGCCTGCCCAAAGTTGACTGCTTTAATCACCAGGCCGCGCTGACCAGCATCCGACCGAGCCACCTCCAGTTCACTGCTCTCGAGCTATTAGTTATTTTGTTGCAGGAATGTCTTAATTCTCTCTTCGGACTAATTATTAAGATCTGCTCCGCAAACAAATCTTCTCAACTTTGGCTCCCAAGTTCGTGTGATTTGCGAACGGCATGTCACATTCTCAGTTTAATTATAATTGAAATCAACCTATTGTGGTGCAGAAAGGATGCAAAGATGTGCAGTTCACACCTTAAATGTTAAAGGAATAGTGGTAAAACTGTGAGTTTGGTTAGTTGGTACTCATGCATGGTGGAAGGTACGCCTAAAAACACGGACAAAGAAAGAAGGACACAGGACGATGCGTAAGTTGCAACTAAAGTTTACTGAAGAAAACGTTTAAAAGAAGAATAAAACCGCACATGCGCAATTTAGGAACACACGTAAATACATGCGCTTACACGTCCTTGCTCTTGCATTTAATGATGTGCATAAAATTATTTCACATAGTAAAAATGAAAACAAAATGCTACTTCTTTGCAGCAGTTATCCTTACATACGGAGTTCATTTCGCTATTTCATCTGCCACTCCCCCTTTTTTTAGAAGACAGACAAACGCAATCAAACATATTGGGCATGGCGTATCCCGTACTTATTGCGCCAAAATGGCGAGCCCACATGGAATATTCACTCACAATTTATCTTCCTGGGCCTGCCTAAAGTGATAATAATGTAATTGAACGTTTGCTATACTCCATTCACCCTCAAGCTGAGACTAGAAACTCCGCCTTCAGTGCGAGTTCTCTGGCTTAGGCGGTGCTTTGGTTGCGCCTGCCTCCGCGTTCACACCTGTGTTAACAAGAAAGAAATCTCGCGCTGAAGGTGAAGCTTCTAGTCTAAGCTTAAAGGGGTACTCCACCGATTTTTTGAGCTACCTCAACTAACTATATTTTCTGACTCCCCGGCCTTTACTCTCTCCGGTATGCTATTTAGAATCGCGAAATTCATAATAGTTATTGCGAAATCGGCAAATGAAAATGATGCAAAAACCAACATTCAAATATACGCGCGCTTTTCAGGGCCGTGACGTCAGTGGCAGGCAGGCTTGCCAGTCGAGCAAGCAGCCAAAAAATGGAATATGCCAATCATTTGTTCCGTGCTGGAGCGCGGGTACTGCAGCGAGCTTCCCAAGCATTCATTTGACACCATGAAACTGCTTCGAATCAGTTTAAGACGAAATCTACAGCCCAAAGAGTGAACCCCTGCCTTCCACTGACGCCACTTTTTCATTGTTGCCAGTAGAGACTTCGAGCCTGAAAAACACGGTGAGGACCAAAACTGTAAATTCAATAACTTCGCGAAAAAACAATATTTAGACCTAATATTTGGGATACTATTTTCGCGATGTTTGTTGGTTAGTTTAGCAAAATTTCAAGCAAATCGGAGACAATGAAAAAATCGGTGGAGTAGCCCTTTAAAGGGACACTGACACCTCGCAAAAAGTTTTTTTTTTAATTTTTTGCCGGGCGATTTATAGTTGCGTCGGAAGACTACCCAATCAATATTTTGCTACAACGTCACGTATATTTTAATCAAGCAAAAACAAAAACGAAACTGCTCGAAATTGAAATTGAAACTAGACTGGGGAGGAAGAAGATATATAGGGTGGTTCAAGTCACCAGGCTCGATCTAAAATGGACCGTAAAATCGACGCCTGCACGTAGCCATCTAAGCTTTTCGTCAAAGGTGTATTTCACAGGTCCGTTTTTTCTTGTAAAATTACAGAGCGTAGTTCTCTTTTAGTAAAAAATAGGGCCAAGAAACTTGCCAGGGTCTACGGCGGGCGTTGACTCAGACGACCAAGTCCAGTAGCGGGCTGTGTTTGCCGTTCGTATTGATAGATGGCGTCGGGAGCAGCGTCTGAAGGTGCAGCCGACCAGCGAAAGATAGCAGACGACACGCAGACGAATTCCGTTGGCAGCGAAAGCGCCGCCGCCATGCAGGTGCGCTTTGTTTTACATTAAGTTTTGCTTTTATTGTTAGCATTCATTTTTTAATCGAAGGTACATTTTAAAAAGATTATATTCGTTTTAATTAACCACGGTGGTTGCGAGCCGTCGCGATTAGGAGGTAGCGCCATCTATCAATACGAACGCCAAACACACCCGGCTACTGGACCCCTGTCGTCTTCGTTGCTGCCCGCCGTGGACCCTAAAGAGTTTTTTGGCCTCATTTCTTACAGAAACAGAGCTACGCTTTCTAATTTTACAAGAAAAAACCGACCTGTGAATACACCTTTTGAAGAAAAGTTTACATTGCTACGTGCAGGCGTCAATTTTTACGGTCCATTTTAGATCGAGCCTGGTGACTTGAACCACCCTATATAGAGGAGGAGAGAAGTGGCGGAAGTCACGTGGCTGTGATACTTTTTTTCCCGCCAAACAACGCATTTGCAGCTTTTTAGAAGCCACAAAAATGAGTCGTATCTCTTTTCTATTTTTAATATTGTGGTGCGTGCCTTCGATGACCTACGACATTGATTATATTTGGTGGTTGTGGCTAAAGCATAAAAAACTGCACGTGGCCACGGAGAAAAGAGTGAGCGCGACTCAAACCGGCCAGCTCTAGATCGGCAGTTTTCTGTCGGAAAGGAAACGAATTTGGAGCCGCGAATTGTGTTCTGGGTAGTTGGATTCTCATATGAAGTGTACAAATAAAATCCTCGGCGAGCATGAATACCCTGTCAGTGTTCCTTTATAGGTAAACGAAGTATAGGGGGTCATTCCATGCCAAAGGAAGCGCAGCAATTTTTTCATGTCTCGGATACATACGATAAGATTATTTTGAATAAAGAAACCTCTAAACACACAAAAGTTTAAAAATAAATTTGCATTGTTTGTATTATTATGCTTGATTTTTTTTTTAATTTTCAAGAAACTTACGTAGTTAAAAACATTGTAAAAAGAACGGTTCCGTGCCGCACAAATTTATGTCGGCGCCTAATTACTTAATATTGTGCACTACATTTAATTATAATACAAACATTGGAAGACATCATGTTGAGTCTAAATGGGAGCTCCAAAAATAACAGACTTGATTAGATTACTCTATTATGTTTAGCCTACTACGACTTGGGTGTTAGCTACAATACTCTTTCCCCCTAGGCGCTTAAGAATATTCTTGAATTTTTCGTATTAAGGTTTCAAAGCCTCGTTTTGTTGCATTTTAATGAAATGATAAAATCTCTAGTTTATAAAGAAGCGGCCATATTAAGGGCCATAAAAAGCAATGTGGGCAGCGGTGCCCGGAACTTTTGTAATAACCAAAGGTTCAATCCGCCTCATCTTTTCAGGATATAAATACATTAGAAAAGTTATTTTTTGTTGTTGCGGAGAAAATAATGTTTTTTTTAAAGATGAGCCTCTCCGACCATGCCTCCTGTTGCCCGCCTCGTAGGCGACGCACGCCGGCGTATGTCAGCGAGGCGTCAGCGGTGTGAGACGCCGCCGCAAGGTTTTCAACGCTCTCCTCAAAACACGTTTTATTCGGTACAAGTGGACGTCATCCCGACTTCCATGCATTCGTGTTCTTTTTGAGTTACGTAATGTACTTGCGTCTTAATTTTACCCTACTCGTGCCCAGGTAACTGCCGATGAACTCAGAACTGCATCGTCTTCTTTCCGAGTTGGGGAATGCATACTGCGCATCGGCCTGGTCTGTCGTACGTAGGCGACGCCGGTGTGCGTCGCCTACGAGGCGGGCGCCTGGAGGCATGGTCGGAGAGGCTCATCTTTAGGAAATAAGTTTGCATCACTAACAAAGCATTTTATATATATATATATATATATATATATATATATATATATATATATATATATAAGTCAGAGATCCGTACTAGCGGAGTTGCGATGCTAGGAGTTTATTGCATGTATTCCGACAGTTTCGCCGAGAGGCTCGGCTTCGTCAGGAGATGTATGCCATCTCCTGACGAAGCCGAGCCTCTCGGCGAAACTGTCGAACTACATGCAATAAACTCCTAGCATCGTAACTCCGCAAGTACGGATCTCTGACTTATTACATTTTCCCGGTCCATTGTTCTCAAGCTACTCTGCCTCACCTATATATATATATATATATATATATATATATATATATATATATATATATCAGGGTGTCGAACCGGAACCGAACCGAAAACCGGAACCGAACCGGTATTTTTTCCGGAACTGAACCCGAACCCGAACCCGAACCGTTATATTGTTATCGCGATGAACCCGAACCGGAACTGAACCGGAAAAAAAATAACGGTTACCGGCTCATGTCAAAACGGTTCGGCCACGCGCTGTTGACAATGAATGTGCCATCAATGCCATTTGTTTTTTAAGTGCCGTCAACTGACACACACCTCGCTTACATATTTTTCTTCTCCCCTCAGTCTTAGGAATATAAACGCTGCATCCATGACTCTTGACAAACGCTGCATTCATGAATCTTGACATAGGAACCAGTATTGCGCTGGTCGCGGCTTGTACGGAAGAAAAAAAAAATTGGAAGGCTGTGCAAAAAAAAAAAAAAAAATCGCGTCACGGGATTTTATTTTCCTACAATCTCGTAAATCCTAAATGCTGCTGTGTGCTCATTTCATAACACGTTTCTAGAACGCGCGAGTTCTTGAAGCTTGCTTCCATCGGAATGAGAAAAGAAAAGGCTGTGGAGGTCGATAATAATGCATCCGGTTTCGTATAGGCACTTAGAAGCTAAGATATTTGTGAGACAGCGAACTCTTCTATTTTAATATTTATCCTATTACGTCCTTCTGGCGTTGCGTTCGGTGAAGTGTTTTTCATATTCCGTATCTTGTTTAATGAAAACTTCTTTAAGGGTCTAATTTGAGTTACCGAAGGCTAGTTCAAATAAAGAAAGCTGTATTTTCTCCCCACTGTTCCTTCAATTGCTTACACGCCGAGGTGGCGGGATAGTTAGCGAGTTCTACTTGTAAGTGGGTTTGTAAGGAGGTCGCGGATTTTACAGCTACTGCGTCGGACCCAATTAGATGAAGTCCGAATCCGTAAACATCGGTGAGGTAACCTTTGAGTGCACATAAAGAAACCATTCCTGGTAGAAATCCCTGAGCCTTACACTACGATGTATCCCGTTTCGTATGTGCTGATTTTAGATGTTTTGTTTGTAATTTATTTTGATGTTGAAATTTGTCATTTATAATTTCCGAACCGGTTCGCGAACCGGTTCAGCGCCCCGAACCGGTTAGCGAACCGGTTCGCGGATCGTATTAATCAAACAGGAACTGAACCGGAGCAAAATTAATTTACTTGAACCTGAACCGTAACCGAACCCGTATTTTTTTTCGGTTCGACACACTGATATATATATGTATATATAAATATATACATAAATATATATATATATATATATATATATATATATATATATATATATATATATATATATATATATATATATATATTGAATTCAGGAAATGGAATAAACTTTTGGCTATTCAAAAGTTTGGGGCAGCGGTGCCCACATTGCTTTTTTTATAGCTTTCAATATGACCGTTTCTGCCTACACTGAAGGTTTTGTCATTTAAGTAGAACGCAACGAAACGAGGCACTGAAAATTTGCTACCAGCTACAAATTTAAAGAGTAGTTTAAAGAGAACAGGTGAAACAAGTATTGTAGCTAATACCCAAATTTAAGTTCACAAAAAAAATTAAACCTCATAAATCTTTTTCTCTGCCTCCTATTTGGAATCAAAATCGTGTCTTTAAATGTGTGTATATAATGTGAGTTAACAGCCCAAAAACAATTGTCTGGTGCTCAACCGTTTTTTACAGGGTTTTTTCTTGACTGCTTGAGTTTTATGTAAATTCCACGAATAAAGAGCATGATACCACCAAAAATGAAATTTATTATTTCACATAAATTAATTTTATTGGAGTTTAAAGGCTTTTTTATCCAAATTAATGTTTCGTATACCTCCTTGAGAAGAAAAAAATTGACGCGTCTCCTTTGGAATGGAATGAATCTAGGGTTACCAGAAATACTATCAGAAAATGACTTCCGTAATATTGCTTTTTTATTTTGTGGCCGGTTAGGAAACCATTTCAGCCGGGTGCTCTCAGCGTCTTTAGCTTGATTTCTTCGTATAATTTTTATGCACGCGATATGATTGGTATGTAGCTCTCATGTCTTGGGCAACGCCTCTCGCAAACAAAATTGAATATTTTAGGAACGCGTTTAGATTGCCCAAGAACGCTATGAGAGAAAATAACACTAACAAAACAGCTGAAAGAACTGCTTTTTTATTAGTGGTTCAATGGCAGGGTAAGGCCTATGCATGCTTTTTTCATGTTTCGTTTTTTTGTTCTGTTTTTTTTTTTTTATGCACGCTCTTAAGGCGAACGGACAAACGCTGGCAGAGGCTAGTGTTCGGACGTGTGTCGTGCTCTCTCGAACGCTACAGCGCCACCTTTATTGTCGCATCTTGCAGACACTACAGTAAGCATTACACAGTCGCGTTTTGCGTAGAGTTCCTGTACAGGCTTCCTACAGGAGCCAGAGCTGGGCGTCTGTTTTCTACGTCCCGCCGCGTCGCTATTCGTCGAAATCGATCACGTGAGGAGCAAAGAATCCTTAGCCGTGCAGGAAAGTTACCGATATGGTCGCTTCGCCGATGTTGCACGCGTCCCGGCATTTCAATGGGAAAATGAAGCCCATTTTTGCCCGTTTTTGGTTTCTTGTGTCATAGAGCCCCGTGTGTTCGAAAACTCCGTCGGCGGCCATTTTCCCGTGTGAAATTTTCAGAAAATCACTTATAACTTTTTATTAAGTTATCGGATCGGGCTGAAACTTTGGCATCTGGCTTGGACCGCTAGGGTTACATTCTGGCGGAGTTTGAGCGTTCTGCGAAGCGTAGTTTGTTTACGCGGGCCGAAAAGTAGGGTTTACTTTTCTCGATCGGACCCTGTACATCGTTTGTCTTAGTTTCCTGCGTATCTTCTTCTCCGTGGTCTACGCTTAACATATATAGGGCGCCCTTCAGAAAATATCCGAGGAACTCCTTCACTGCAGAGCACAGGGAAAGCTCGGCAGCGCAAACCACGCACGACCAAAGGGCGGGACGTTTTTTTACGAACTTGATGCGTCTCGGCAGATGGAACTCTCAAGCAATGTCTTTCTTTGTTCCAAGAAGGCAGATTACGTGTTGTGGCCTCAAGAACACGTGATTCTCTGGCTCGCTTTCTATTTTAAGCACTTGATGCACACGCATTTGTTTGAGAGCACCTAACCTATGTAGTCTTTGAAATGTTGAGATGATGATGCGGCCTGCTCTACTCACGCTTCTGGCTTCCTGATTCGTACTTTGGCAACTGCCGCAATCACTTTGGCTATACGGAGCATTTAAGGCCTGTTCTCACATGCAGTGAAGCGCTGATGTAGCCCTGCTCACATGTCGTCAGCTACTTATCGCCTGCCACGAGCAAGAGTTTTGACGCTGCGATACAAAGCTGGTGAACGCTCCCTTCAGCACGCGCTCACCGCGAGGTCAGTGCTTAAAGCTTCTTTATTCTGGGAGAAGTGGCGCCATTCATTTTTGTAGAAATGCTCGAGGCACGTGCCGCGCAGCACTTCTGAGAAATTCATGGGGTCTGAAATCTAGCTCAGTGCTGCGCTGTGCCGCCATGATCTCCCCAAGGGCTGCACGTTCCATGTGCCGCGTGCGTCGACGCACCTTGCGCTACTTTCGAAACATGAAAGGGCTTTATCAGTGTTATGCTTGCAGCGCTCCGCTGCATGTGTGAGCAGTCCTTTAATGAGATGCACGAGACTTCACGGCCGACGTTTCTAAAGCTTCCGGTTACGATAGGACGTTCTATACACCTTTTGGACGTCTAGAGCGTCCTATAGCTTTAGTGACTGGAAGCGACGGGTCTCGGTTATCAGACTGTCTTTTCAATAGCATGAACTAAAGCGGGCAAGTCACGGGCCGACCTCGCTTGTTGCCATCGCTGTCAACGTCCTCGCCGCCTCTTTTTTCAGCGGTCGCAACTTAACGTCATAGACGCGTTTCACTTGTTCATATAGCTAATTTCTCGCGTCGCAGAGATAATAAAGCGTCCCCGATGTCCAGAACTTCGGCAACGCCGCAGGCGAGCAAACCCAAAATGAATATTCTTAGCACACGAAGCAAGCTACACGCTAGGCTGAGCAGTTGTGCGCCACGGAGCGCTCGGAAGTACCGAGGATAAAGGTGTTACCTACCGTCTAGTTCATCGGAGAAATTTGTGACAAGGCATAAAGAGAACGATTTATAGAGTGTATCATCCTCGTCCGTAAAATTGCTCATCGGACTAGACCCTTTTAACGCAGCTGAGAATTTGACGCGACGAGAGACTTTGCACGAGCCACCTAGAAAACTGTACAACTGAGCAAAGACGCCGACAGTTTATACTGTCGGCGAAGAAGGTAGCTCGAGACGTGCATATGATATGTTAAACAAGATACGGGTGTTGGAAGTGCCGAGTATAGCCTGCGCATTACATTTTCCTGTGTATTGTATAAATAAAAGAAATAATTAATAGCGGCCACTCTAAAAAGGAGAAAATGTGGCAAACTAAATACATATGGAAAAGAATTAAGATATATTAAATCGTATAAATAATTTGACAATTTTCAACTGCAAAATAATAGGTAAACTTATTATGACCCAATAATTCTATTACGATTGCGTGTAGTAAAAAAAAGTTTCGATTAATTGTAAGTGGTAATTATACTGTAGTTTCTTTCATATATGACTTTGAACCAGCCTAGGCGTCTTTTTGTAGAACTATTAGGAGGTAATTTGGTTGTTTGGTATCCACGAAAATATTGCAATATGCAACCTTTAGTATCCCAGCTATTGCTTATACTTCGGTGTATTAAAATTTACACATTGTAAAGAACAATCCCAACAGATTCACGAACTCTGTGAGTTAATAGGAATAGAGCCACTAAATAATTTACGCTTCAGGGTAACGACACTTACCCATTTTCCTGCTTAAAATCAAGGTTGCAAGTTATCTTAAACTTTGTCTGAAATCACAGGAAGTGCTTTTCCGTCCTCAACAAACGTTAAAACAGTTCGCGGCAGAGCGAAGAAATATTATATGCGCATCCTAACACCGAATCTAATGTTGTGGAAGTCGCACTTTGGAATCATGACGATCGGCAGTTGCGTCTGCTCTCTGCAAAGACCAAGACGGCGGCGCCACAACAATACTGGGAACAGAGTGGCGATACTCTAAGCGTAGCTCATTTAGTGGCTCTAAATAAAGAGATCTAATGAATTGTACACTACAGACTGCGGTCCTTGCGTTTGTGTGCTCAGTGCCTGCTCAGAGTGATGGCACCAGCTGTTGCTAGCAGCACGAAGCTCTTACGTGCAAACTATGAAAGGTCTTCATCATTAGCCTTTTGAAGGAACTCTTGTGGGGCGATCTCACGTTCAGGGGCGGACTTAAGAATATGCGCAGTATGCAGCTGCCTAGGGCGGAACGTTTAAAAGAGTGGTATTACCCAGTTTGTGATTTCGACGAGGAATCCAAAAAGAAACGAATGAACACGTTCCCTGCAAAAAAGCGAAGAATAGGAAGGAGACTAACCAATGTCCAGAATCAAATAAGAATTGAACGAGACGTCTTAAAAGATGTCGTCGTCACTGTGACCGACTAGAAATCGAACAGCCGACATCAATCTTAGGCAAGATGATTCAAGTTGTCACAGAAATCATAAACTTCACTCGTAGAGTTTGAGGTTTACGCCAATATTGTTCACTTCTTGACTACCCGAACAAGCCAGAAGGTACATTTGCTTCTTTTTTTCAGCACTTCCGAGCTTACATGCTACGCGTTTTGGCAAAAACTTAGAGGTTCTGAGCACGGCACATTAATATGTGCAAGTTTCTGGAAAAGTACCGCGGAATTCCACATGCCCTAATCTAATGTTAACGTCGTACTTCACAAGTGATTCCCCTCGTGCTTGAGGCCCGTCAAAAATGACCTGTGTTCTAGGATGAATGAACACCAGCAGTGGCGTACCAACTTGTTTTTGAGTGGGGGGGCAAACCAGTTGCCCTGCCCAGTGGCGGCTGTTTCAGGTGGAGGGGGGCGGGGGAACACATGCCTTGACCCTTGCGCCCCCGGTTGGTACGCCCATGAGCGCCAGTGCCGCCTGTCACTGTTTCGCAGCATCACAGAACATCCTAACTTGGACTCAGTAGTGGCGTTAGGGAATTGGGTTTCGGGTCTCCTTCCTACAATTAAAATGGGTGCAGAAATATATATCCATGTGGGTTTCCAATGAATCTGCCCATTGAGACAGAAAGCTAAGACTGCCTCTGGGCACGTACCTCGCTCCGACGTGCGCAATCAGCTCGTTGAATGGGTATGTTTCGACATGTTTCGCCACCAACATCAAAGCCGTGTAAACATACAAAAGCAAGACAATTTTTTTTTTCATCAGGATAAAGAGGTAATTTACGGGCCTTGCACTCTTGCTTTGTAGTAGAAGCGGGAAAAATTTATGTCGCTCAGTGAAGCCAGAACACTAGACGGGCTCGGCAACTGGTATACCCAGCACGCCTCTCCAACGCTTACAATAGCCGCCATTTTGGAAAACGACTGGCGTTACCTATAGAAAGCTGGAGTCGCCCTCCTCACGAAGGCGGCTCATAGTTCGAAAACTGTCAGCGGAAGCACTAGGTGTCACATAACGCAATCTCTACTCCAAGAATACTGATGATAACTAAAAGGTAGGTGTTCTACTTTTTGGCGGATTTTCCCCCAGTAACTTTAGAAGACGCTGGAGTGAAAGTTATTTTCGTTGCATCCTGGAACGTTTGAACAAGAATGACAGCCAAGACTTCAGAGAAAGCGTCAGATATGGGGTTAACTTTGAATGCATTTTAATTTTTTTATCTTTCCTTTTTTTTTTTACTTACCCCCCCCCCCCCCTTACTTGTGCGGGTACAAACGTCTAGTCCCCTTTTTAACTCAATATCCCCTTGAGAGACGAACGTCACGCTCTGTTGTTTTCTTTCCAAATCAGCAACGTAGCACGGCGCCACTGTTTCCTCTACCTTACAGTGAACCGCTGTAGACTCTGCAAGCCCTCCCAGCCAATCCAGCGCACTGAACGCGTCACGTCACCACGCATTTTGCGTGTCGTTGCGCCCCTCTTGAAGGTCACCTGACTCTTGCACAGCATTGGATTCGCTTCGTTGGCTCGTGGCGTCCTCTGTAACTTGCCGTAACGTAAAACTAGTAAAACAAAATAAAAAGAAATCCCTCACACCGCGAAATACATAGGGAAAACGAAAACTATATCATACGAACTAAATTGATGCCAAGGAAGTGAAGAGATTCTAGCAGAATATCTCAAATTTTTCGGGCTGTTTTTTTTTTTTTTGCTTTTTTTTATATAAAACGAGAGCCTTGCTGACATCTGTGTTTTCAAATGTCGCTGTGACAGTACAATTTCTTTTCTCCGAAATGATCGATGGAAACGCTTTCTGGCTATTGCATTATTCTCTCTTTCTTTCTTTCTCTTTTCTCTTCTCTTCTCATTTTCGGCACTTCCTTGCCTCCCCTTCTTCTCCAAAAACAAATCCCAAAGATGAAGATAAGTGGGGAAGACAGGACCAGCCTTCCTAAGCCGCTTCTCCTCTTTAAGACACGGCCTAAGACTTGTCTTTACAAATCGCCATAAGCCTGGTACCACGCAGAGTCAGCTTTCCGGTCTGTGAGCTCGGGCAACGTGCGAAAGCGGGTCTCCAAATGAACTTTCGGTTTTGACCTTTCAAGCGAGGAGATTGTTACAAACGTAATTGGGCGATAGCGATACGACGCTTTCGTGTTCGCGTGATTGAACCCTCCTAATAATATGATGCGACAGAGAAACTGTGAGAATGATTTTGTTGAACCTATTTGGCAAGTTGTACTACATCTCTACATTCGGGAGATCACGATAATATAAAACTCTTAATACAACTAAGCGATTTCTTTAAGACAGAAAGCATCTTCTGACGGTGAAGTTCATGATTTAGAGTTATACCGGAAACTGCCGCCAGTATGCATACACATACGCTGTTGTGTTGCTCCCAAAAAACATCGACGGATTTCTTTTTTTTTTTTTTTTTTGCTGTGTATATTTGATTATCACAAAATGAACGGAGCTTAAGGTATAAGTAGGGCTCCGTGTTTTCGGATAAATCCGAAAAGCTCCGAAAAACACCCGCCGGTAAAATTTTTGGCAATTCGGATTTATCCGATACACTCCAAATTGTTATGTGCCCCACAACAAAAATTTTTTTTTTACATTTTTTTTTTAGCAGCGCAGGGAAGAATGGTTTTGGGAAAATAACACCTTAATTATCTTTCAAGCCTCGGACCGTTGTCAAAAGGGGGTATTACGGCTTGTCTCGTCAAGATTAGTTCAGGGTTATATGAGGTCTGTTCTCGAGCACGCGTGTACAGTCTGGGACCCACCAACTGCTGTTGATAGAAATAAACTTGAAAGAGGTCAAAACTTAGCGGCTAGATGTGTTCCCGGGAATTATAACAGGCGACTCAGCATGACAAGTCTGAAGGAATTCTTAGGCTGGGAATCTCTTGAAAAAAGAAGGAAAATCTACGGCTAAAATTATTTCGTAACATTTATCACTGCAGAATTGGTACACAACGCGAAAACTACCCCTTCCCCCCGTGTTATACTCTCATCGTGTCGATCACGAACGAAAGGTACGTGAATATAAATGTAACACAAACCAGTTTAAATCTTCGTTTTTCAACAAATCTATTAGCGAATGGAATCAATTGCCTTCGAAGGTTGTTGACATTTTGGACAATGACTCTTTTTTTTTTTGCTGCATTGTGAGAAGTATTTTCTTTTTTGTTTCCCGTATACTGGGTATGCATGTGCGCGTTCTTTTATGCTCCTTTGTATTGCTTAAATGTATCACATTCATGAAAATCCCCCCCCCCCTTACTGTAATGCCACCCTGGAGCTGTGGAAAAGTGAATAAATAAAAGGAAACAGGTTACCGTACCATTCGTGTCACGACAAAAGCCACTCTTTTGGTTTCCAGTTTGGGCCATGCGATTTGAGATTTAGAGATAGGAGAGGGTAGGTTTCTTGGGGTAACAGTGAAAGCTATGGACCATAGAGATTGCATAAAATTGGGAAGAGGGGCAGTTGAAACTTCTCTATTTCATCCTTAACCACTCTACCTCGCGCGGCTGCGGGATAGATTGATGGGATGACTACGAGCTTCCTTGCGGCTTCCTCCGGGAGTTTATTGATTTTAAGTTTTGGACGTTTATCGAGGCCACACTTGTGTGCGACTTTTGTCGTGGGACAAAGTAGTATTGCCAATGACACCAACACCAAATTCAAGTGAAGAAATCTTAATTGATACAAGCGCATTTAATTTTTTATCTGGCATACGTTTGCATCCGGTTATTATTTATTACTTTTTAATAGGAAACACTGCGAAAGTAATCTCTGAATTTCGGAGAATTGGGGATTTACGAAAAATAAACTCCGTTAAACACCAAATTTTCGCTAAAAAGTAAACTCCGAAAAACACCCTCCGAATTTCACGAAAAATAAACTCCGAAAACACGGGGCCCTAGGGATAAGTGATGCTGGAGTGTTGACGAATAAGCTAATTTTCGAAACTCACAGCAGCCCTTAAACACTTCAGGACTACAAACCTACTAAGTATTTAAACCACTCACGTAAGACTAAAACGAGGGATATGTTTGTCATCTGATGCTAGGAAAGTATAAAAAAGGGTTTAGTAAGGTACGTTGTTGGGCTAGTTGGTTCATCTTAGTAAAACATATAAAATAGCGCAACAGAAACAAGGACAGGAAGTAAACAGGACAGGCGCTAACTTTCAACTAGTTTTATTCTGGAAAATCGAACACATATATACACACGACAGGCAAAGCAGCACCACGTAAAAGTAGATTAATTTTTCACCCGATCATTCAAAAACGGAAATTCATTACAATGAAGAGCAATAGAAGTGTCGCTGACACATGCAGTCTCACTTTTTTTGATAAAGAAAGCTTCCAATAGCTCTCGAGCGACCGTCTCTCGGCTTCTTCCTAGTATCCGCATCTGCTGA
This sequence comes from Ixodes scapularis, assembly GCF_016920785.2. Taxonomy (NCBI): domain Eukaryota; kingdom Metazoa; phylum Arthropoda; class Arachnida; order Ixodida; family Ixodidae; genus Ixodes; species Ixodes scapularis. The sequence goes on along the minus strand of NW_024609868.1, from coordinate 168,023,577 downwards.
AGTCGCGGAACACAGCCACACGTGTTGCAATGTATAGGCAAATGCGAGCCATATTTATTTTTTACTGATAATGCGTGCTCCCGTGCTCGGTCATTGATGCACCGCCCCGTCTGGCCAATGTATACCTTTCCACAACTCAGGGGGATTTCGTAGACCACACCCACTGTGCAGTCCACGTAAGGGGTGACGTGTTTTTTGTCACACGGTGCTTTTGCCTCCTCATCAGAGATGCGGGCGCACAACCCAGCCAACTTCTTTGGGGCAGAGAATACAACTGGAACATCGTACTTGGTTGCAACTTTCTTCAGATTGTGGGCAACCTTGTGTATGTAGGGAATGACCTCTGGTCTTTTTGTTCTCTGCCTCGTTGGGACCTTTCTTTTCAACCCCTTCATTTTTTGTAAGGCGGTCTCCGCCACAGAAACCAAGACCGAACACGGGAAGCCAGCTAATTCCAGTCTAGAAATTTGGTATTTAAAACTAGCATCCGCCTGATGGTCACAAGACTTCAGCAGTGCAGACTCCAGGCACGAAGTTGCAATCGTTCTCTTAACAGTCTTTGAATCAGTCTTTTTTCACCATCAACGAACGACGTGTGTGCTGGATGTATCGACATCGCGCGCGGAAAGAGTTACTTCCTTTTGATTCAGCGCATTCAAAGACTGTTAAGAGAGCGATTGCAACTTCGTGCCTGGAGTCTGCACTGCTGAAGTCTTGTGACCATCAGGCGGATGCTAGTTTTAAATACCAAATTTCTAGACTGGAATTAGCTGGCTTCCCGTGTTCGGTCTTGGTTTCTGTGGCGGAGACCGCCTTACAAAAAATGAAGGGGGTGAAAAGAAAGGTCCCAACGAGGCAGAGAACAAAAAGACCAGAGGTCATTCCCTACATACACAAGGTTGCCCACAATCTGAAGAAAGTTGCAACCAAGTACGATGTTCCAGTTGTATTCTCTGCCCCAAAGAAGTTGGCTGGGTTGTGCGCCCGCATCTCTGATGAGGAGGCAAAAGCACCGTGTGACAAAAAACACGTCACCCCTTACGTGGACTGCACAGTGGGTGTGGCCTACGAAATCCCCCTGAGTTGTGGAAAGGTATACATTGGCCAGACGGGGCGGTGCATCAATGACCGAGCACGGGAGCACGCATTATCAGTAAAAAATAAATATGGCTCGCATTTGCCTATACATTGCAACACGTGTGGCTGTGTTCCGCGACTTCAGCAGATGCGGATACTAGGAAGAAGCCGAGAGACGGTCGCTCGAGAGCTATTGGAAGCTTTCTTTATAAAAAAAAGTGAGACTGCATGTGTCAGCGACACTTCTATTGTTCTTCATTGTAATGAATTTCAGTTTTTGAATGATCGGGTGAAAAATTAATCTACTTTTACGTGGTGCTGCTTTGCCTGTCGTGTGTATATATGTGTTCGATTTTCCAGAATAAAACTAGTTGAAAATTAGCGCCTGTCCTGTTTACTTCCTGTCCTTGTTTCTGTTGCGCGATTTTATATGTTTTACTATAAAAAAGGGGGTTGTTTCTGTGGAGCTTCGCTCCAAACTACGTCGAAGTGCGAAAGTATTTCGACGTTTCTTCTATGAACCATATTCTGCTGATTTTAGTGAGACGAACCTCATACCCTCAGTTAAGCTTGGGTTGAAGCAGACCTCGCTTCCCTCCCCCTTGTCAAATGCTTTTCTCTTGTGAGGCGATGTGAAGAAAAACGTTTTTTGGGAGGCAGTTTTAAACCACAAGAGTACTTTCAGCAAGTGTATGTAATATTTTATATAATGGATGAATTGGAGGATTTTATTGGTTGTACCTGCAAAGATCAGTGTGTTTATGTTTTCCTTTAATAGATGTTTCATTTATTGTTAGCGGCTATCCACCACTGCCGAGAACGCCCCTTCTTCGAGGAGAAAGGGGGCTGCTGGTACACGCATGGGAAAGGGAAAGTGACCGCTCCGCGACACTCCGTGAGCGTGCGCGGCGCCACCGCACGGAAGGAATATGTCCCCTTGGGGGACGGAGGCGGACCGCCGGAGGTACGGGGTCGGGGGAGTTTTGGGCGGCAGAAGTCCCGAAGTCGGTTGCAGACGTATGTCGTCCGCCGGCCCTTTGTTAATCAATGTTTTGTTAAACCATCAAATTGTCGTCGCTGCCACCACCTGGTCATCGAAGTCACCAGCCGCGATCGGGGAGAGGATCTTCGACAATGGACGCCTCCCCCCACCACAACAAAAACTTTACTGCTCCCTTTGTATGGAGCGATAACTTGTGCCATCTAGCCTAGGAGTATTTACACCCTCTCCCTTTGGAAGTTTCCTATCAAGCAGGTATCTCGTTACGCCAGCCACCCCATCAAGTTTGTGTATTAGGACGCTTTCTAGACCTTCCAATATTTTGACCTCTATATTTTTTTAATATAATATTTTGTTCCTCCGTTCTTCAAATCTAGCCAGAAAACATCAGTACTCTCACCAAATTCATTTCTCCTTTAGTGAGCCCAGAACGAAGCCCCGTACACTGCAAAACAATATGTTCTAGCTTCGCGCTATCGCTATTGCATACGCCACATATCGATCTGTCTTTTGAATTTAGCCGTATTCGTCATTGTCTTTAGCACTCGCATTCTCGCCTCAAACATAAAAGAGCTTTCCTGAGGGGGATCAAACACCTGCTTACCTCTTACACCCTGTTTTTGTAACCTGCACATTGCTAAACCTAATTTCCTTCACATCCTTACATCCGAAACTTTTCCTTTCTGTTTCCTTTACTATATTTCCAAGTTAACAACTCTGCTCAGCCCAGTCACTTGTGAGTAGGGTTTTAAATGTCAGCTTTCAGGTTCAGTTGGTTAATTTTTCGTTCAAACGTTTTTATGCATAATTGTTTCTACGCCTTTTTATACCTCCGGCGTACTCTCTATTTCAGTCAGTTAAGTTGTGCTCAAATTTGAATTTACTAGTTTCCCCTCATTTCTCAAAGGACTCCGAGTCCATTTCCCACTCATCTCCCATATGTGACGTGTTCCCAATGTTAACGCTCCCAATAACCACGCTTTTTTGTTAAATAGATCATATTCTCAAACGTGGCTCCACCTATAACGTGATTCACACTGCGTCAAAAATGGCGGCGCCAGCCATGTTTTGGAAGGCAAAAGGAGGTCAGTCGGTATCTGACGCACCTAGATATCAGTGGTGCATCAACTTACAGCGTTCCTTGTCAAACTGAGCGCCTCTGATGAAGCACTCCCATTCGGATTCTCAAATTGACTGATCTGCACATTTTGCTTAAAAGAATTCCCTCTTGTGGGCTTTTTCTCTGGATACGAAATGTTTCCCGATGTCGCAAGGTTGATGTCACCTCTGACCCCTCTGCCCCTGTCGAACGCTAGCGTTTTCTACAGGAAATCGTTGAGGTTGTGAGTTTGTATAATAAACTCCGAAATTTGGGAAAAACGTTTCGTTTTAGGTGATTTTTTTGTTTAGAAAGTATGTTCGCTAGTTTGCAAGTAACAGATACGATGAGAGCGTAATGATTTTATCGCGTGATCGATAACAAACCTTGTGAAATGTCAGTGTGCGAGCATTTTTCTTTCTTTTTTTTTTTTTTTAATCAACCGTTACCGGGATCTTGAAACTCCTAGTCCAGAGTTTCGTTGAAATTCGGAAGAAGAGGCCACTATCCTTGAGGCTTGCACCCCGGCATTCTCGACAACGTGCGAATAGGCAGCGCCAAAAATGCATAAGACCACAGGTCAAATCCTTCTTGAACCCCTGACCTTATGCACAGCACCCTATTACCTAAATACAGTCCAAGTACAATAATTCCTTTCTATCTAGTCCCGAGTCATTTATATATATATATATATATATATATATATATATATATATATATATATATATATATATACTCAACAAAATATTAGCCCTTAAAGGAGTTAGCCGAGGAGGTTGCCAAAAAAGTGAGATTGATGAAATGTTTCGGGCCTGGTAGGCTCTTCGTTAGTCAAGTGAGAACACTTCGTTCTCCTTTTCTTTCAATCAAAGAAAAAACGGCCGGAAAAAAGAAGAAGTTAATTGGAAAAATGCTTACCGTTTAGCGGGTACCTACTCAACTAAATTCTCGCTTAAAAGTTTAATATATCCCGATACCAATGCAGTAAATACTATGGAAATAATTAAATATAATATTATTACTGCCATTCTTATCATAAAACCAGTTTTTGGGACATGTGGTTGGGTATAACCCAACTATACCTGGTGTCATGTGAAGCCAATGAGAGGCCCAATGTTACGCGTTTGCTCGTGTCACATTAAACGATGAAACGAAAAGAAAAAAAAACAAAAAACAGTGCGGTGCCGATTAGAAGGTCTCAATTAAGTGTACATAAAAAAAGACGGCAATGATTCTTTCGAACTGTTAAGGCCCTTCGGTTCTAAAGTATTAAATCTATAGATAAATTCAGATTTATTTTTCCGATCTCTGGTGGCTCGAAAGCCCCCCTGGAGTATAATAAAATTAAAATCAGAAAGTCCGTTATGTCCTGCGGAGTTTAAGTGACGGGAAACCGGTCCGGCAACGTGTTTACGTATATGACTTTTATGTAGATTCATGCGTTTTCTTATGCTTGTTTTAGTTTCTCCTATGTATTGAATTTGGCATTTTCTACATTGAATTAAATAAATAACATTTTGCGAATTACAGTCAAAGGTACCATTTATTTTCCAATTAAAGTTATTCGCTGTGCTACGAATACAGTTAGCTATAATTATGTCCCCACATAAACTGCATTGGTTATGATTGCACTTGGTGCAACCAATCGGGACCAGGCTACGTCCGATGGAGTTTCGGGACTGTTTAAATAAATCTAATAAATTACGTGGTCTCTTGAACGCTATACCAGGGGGTCGAGGGATAACTGCCTTTAAAGCTGTGTCTATGTGTAAAATAGTCATGTGTCTTCTAAGAATATTGTTTATGTTTGGAAGTTTTGATTGGTAAGGTAAGATTAGTCGTAATTCATGATTATTTCTTTTCGGTCGCTCTACTAAACACGCGTTCCTAGAGATCGCTCGACTTTTTGATATAGAATTATTTATTAGCGGTAAGGGGTATCCACGGTTAATGAAATCCTCTCCTAGTGCTCTAGCTTTTATATCAAAATCAAAATTATCATAAAACATAAAAGGCTGACAAAGGGGGAGGTATATGCATAGTTAACACAGCCGACTATGTATCGGAAGCAATTAAACAACTGAACGACACTAAGTTCTATAAAAAACTAGATTATGATCCAACACTTAAGTTTCGAGAGACAATAAAAACACAATTAAAATACTTAGTAGATAATAAGAAAATAGAGAAAAACATTTCTACGTATCTCATTCAGGAAAATCCGAGACCAGGACAGTTCTATATGCTAATGAAAGTGCATAAGCAAAATCATATATATATATATATAATAATAATTTCCGAATCCTTGAGATTGATAAGGGCTCAATTAATTTTCCCGTTCGGAATTATATTTCCTTCATGTTCTCCAAGATATTTTCTTTTCTCATTGAGCCATACCTTCAGATATTTATGTTTTTGTACCTGGCCTAATTTGTACAATACCTTGTATTTTCAGGGGTTCTTTCTTTTCGTATCTAAGCTTCATTAGTCCAAACCTGTTACTCCAAAAACTCAGGACCTAGATGTCCGCTTCCTCTCCACATGCAAAAGTGAGTTCTCATAATATATTTCGTATATATGCTATGAGGTCTATGCACGGAATATTCACTGGACGGCGAATTCGAGTGGGCTCATGAGACTGCATGTTAAGAACGAGCTCTCAATAAGAGGTCGCTAAGACCAGCAATCTAGACGGTGTAAAATGCAGGTTGGAAAATAACTGTGGAAGCTCGCCGTCAGCACGCGCTTAGCAGTCGCGCACACAGCTATGGCCGCCAGTCACACTTAAGCTGAAACTGCGGTCAAAGCTAAAAGCGTGAGCTAGCCAGCGCTCCTGGCTTTCAGACATGCATTTCTAGAGCGAGCACTCGTTCTGACGAAGAATGCTACAAAGCAGCGACCTAGAAGTCTCGTGCTTCTGACATTGTTAAGCTTAAGTGTAAAAGGAGTATATACAATAACGCTTTTCTTAAATATGCAGCCTGTTGTTTAACCCCTATAAAATTGCCTATATACAAGTGCCAGCTCCTCATATTACACTGCGCCTTAGCTGCACGAGTCCTCGTGCAGCGGGAACAAATGCTGGATATAGATATCCTGTATAGGCTACCTACCTACTGGAGTTAGGGTTGCGCGTTCAGCCACCTTGAAATTCTAAGTTAGGCGGGAAAACCACTTTTCGCGCGTGTACGATACATGCTCCGTCGATTGCGGCTAGTTACGTGACTGAATTCGGCTATTAGCGGTGCCGCGCGCGCCGCCGCGCATGGAAAACATGAAAGGTGGACAAGCAGGCAAAACCAGGGTAACATAAGCCGAGGCGCGCGCAGCGTCGGCAAAGCGACATTCCTGCACGACGCAGGATTCTTTCCTCCTCACGTGATCGATCTCGGCGAAAAGCGGCGCGGTGGCCCGTCGAAAACAGACGCGCAACTCTGGCTTCCGTGGCACCTTCGCGGTTTCGGACGGCGAGCCAAATTTCGTCACATTCATTAACTATCACTTCACAAACCTTTTCTTTGGCACGGCTTTTGAGCGTAGGCATTAAACTCTTAGAGTCCTGGGTTCTATCCCACTCGGGGGACCGTCAGAGTTTATTCGGTATTCTCAATGTAACCACCTTACACTCTTTTGCGCACGCGGATTCGTAATGTGTTAGAGGGCAGACTTTCCCAGGAGGAATGTGTCTTCTCTATCGCCACAAGAGAGCCGACAGAGAACGCAGAGAAGCTGAAAGGAGGCAAGGTTGTTTTCAAAGAGCCAGGGCTCCGTCGCACCAGGAGCCGTCTAAACAGAACAAACCGAAAGCACCTGCAGCGCAAACCACTGCCCCAGACTGGCAAGGGGCCCTACCCCAAGCGCAGCAAACTCAGCCGCAACAAATTCAGGAGCAGGCTCAACGGCAGCTGCAGTAGATGGAAGTGCAGACGCAACTGCATTTGTGACAAAGGCAGGAATAACTGGCAGCTCAAGCAGCGCTGCAATTAAATCAAAAGCAGCAGACCCTGGTACAGTCTCAGAAAGTGCAACAGCAACCGCAGCCGCAGCACCTACAACGTCCGTCTAAGGTCCGTCAAAATTTTGATTTTGGGAAAGAAGAAACTTTATTACCTTTTGACAGCTAATAGAAAGAGGCTTATCGGGCGGAAGGAACCGTCTCTGCCTAGGAGGAGAGCAAACAAGCAGAAGCGGCGGTGTATGACCACGAGAGAATAGCGCACATCCAGATCGACGCGGATGGTGCACGGCGGACCTGAAAGTGGTGCAGCCAGGCTCACCCTACCAGACGTAAGGAAAAGAGTCCTCTTCGTCTCGGCGTACATGCGGGGTAAGGGCAAGCGGAACTTCGCGTCTATACTACTCGAAAGAAGATACCCGGACGACTATATGGTCATCGGAGGAGATCTCCGCGTCCATTCGAAGGCTGGTACCACTGCGAAGTGGCGACAGTGCGCGACCGAGCATGGCAAGAGCTCAAAGAAATTATAGAACAAAAGGAGATGGATCTCGCCAACGACTTAAAAGGCTGGACGCGGTTGGCGCCCAACCCCAGAAACAGGAACTCCGCCATTGGTGGTACCGTCGTTCAGACGAGCACGGCAAGAAAGCTATCGTTGATAGGTAGAGTAAGACAGATGAGGCTGTGAGCACTATTCGGTTACAATGGAGCCCCGAGTCAGGGTAAAGAAAAGTCTGACGCACAGGAGGCCCACTAAAGTGGTTGTATGGGACAAATACAGGTAAATTGGTGAAGCATCCCAGGCACCCCAGGCGCGGAATAGATCGCCCAGCTGCTATGCACCGCCATGGAAAGGGCAACTGAGTGGAGGGAAGTCGTGGACGACATCACGGACCTTGACATGCACCTCTTGAGCTTGTGGGAAAGGTAACTGCAAGCTATCTTTATGTACAGAAGGTACAAACAAAAGAGAGACCTCAAATAAACCATCAAGCTAACCAGAAAAGCCGAGGAGTACGCAAGAAAACTGAATGCGAACCGTTGGAAAGAACCCTTCAAATTCTTTGACAACACCACCGAAATGAAAGACCTTGATGAGTCTTCAACTCGACAAGTAAAAAAAAAAAAGAATGAGAGCGCCGTTTCCGTTATTGCGTTACTCATAGAATAGGAAATTAAATAAATTCTTGAACCAATGGGTAACGTCCTCGTTTTCCAAGCGAATGAAGAACCAGACCAGATAATCTACACCCCTAAACACCTCGGGTCGGCTAGAGAAGGCAGTGATTTCCCCTTTAACGAATGGGAACTAGAAGGAGCCATTGGCCAATGCAAAAAGATCAGCGAGCCGGGCTGAGACGGGATCACGGCCGCCATGCGGAGAAGCGCGCCAAAAATGGCGGAGTCAAAATACTGAAGACTTTCAAAATGATCTGGGAGACAGCAAATTTTCCCGAAGAGTCAAGAATGCCCGTGGTATCGCCCTTCACGAATCCAAGAAAACCGGCTACCTACGCGAAGAACGTCAATCCCATTACCCTGACGTCGGTCATGAGAAAACTCATGGAGCGCACGGTCTTTGCACAAATACAGCACACTGCAATAGAAATTGGGATCGTCCAATCAACTCAAACAGGGTTCCCAGCGATCTTTAGTACCAGAGAGAGTCTCGCCCTGATCTACGGAGACGCGGTAGACAGATCCAAAGGCAGCAAGAAGATGAGAATCATCATGTCGACAGACATAAAGAAGGCGTTGGATTCGGTGCCACATAAAGCTCGACTTTTTGGTGCCTTTTTGATAGGCAGAAGATACAGCATTGAGAACGGCTTTGGCACAAGAGTTAAACACAGACGGAAAAGGGACGGCAGGGTCGGTGTCCCGCAAGTGGCCAGTTCTATACCCGGTCCTATTCAACATAGCACGGGACCGATTTATTTGGAATCTACACGAGATACGAGGTCTGAGATCGATGGCGCACGCGGCTGACTTTACGCTCTGGGCGAAAAACAAAGGCCGGAAAGGCAGAAGGGACTAGACACCATAGCGAAGTTCCTGACCGAAAGAGGTATGCAACCCTCGCCACAGAATACGAAGTACGCGGTCTTTGGGAACCACGCAGCAACACCGACCTGAGGCACACCTTTAACAGCAGCTCCATTGACAGAGGACCGCAGGTTAGATATCTGGAGGTTAACTTGGCGTGCAGCCAGCAAGTTTTTGACAGCTGGGTCAGCGAAATGTCCAAGAAATGAAAACCGGGACTGAATCTCGTGCGAAGGATCTTTCACAGAAAAGGTGGAGCTGGAGGAATGGCCGCCAAGAGAATTGTTATGACGGTTCTCGCCTCCAAAGTAAATTGCGCCTCCACTTTCTACAGACGAACAAAAGAACGCAGAAAAACTCGGGAATCCAATTAACGAGTCTCGCAAAGTCATACTGGAGTTGCCTAAAAGCACTAAGATCGGCGAGCTGCACGAAGCAATCTGCTTTGTGTAGTTCGCAATCCCGCAACGAAGTCGTTGTTTTACTTGACATCGAGGCATCAACAACGTAATTGTATCCTGTAACGTTGGGTGTCAAGATGTGATCTTACGTGGCGTCACGACACTGCCACACAACGTGACTTGAAACCTTGACTTGACACCATGATGTCCCGTGCTTAATTATTTTGTGCCAATGAATATCGTCATACATTTCATCGTTTCTCATACAGTACATGTAGCAGTGCGCGTTGGATGGACTACATTTTCCGTGTTTTTATTCTTTCCCTGTGAACTGTTTCTCATTCAATTCACATTTCTACATTCTACAATTGTATGTTTGATCAAAATATCAATGTAAAGCTTCCTGCTTTTTTTAATTAATTGGCCGGACTTACCTGATGTGAATTCCCTCACAAACGAGGGTTAAACTGCGGCATGTTGGCGGTTTTGCCACAAGAAAGCGATGCTTTATAGTAACAAAATTTCAATCCATACTTGCCAATGATCTTATACTTTATCTGAGATCACAAAAAAGAGAGTTCGGTCGTGCATAAATATTAACGATGTAAAACGACGTCGCCTGAGCTTCCTTACCCTGTATGTAAAGTCGAGTAAGGTGACTTTACGAATCGTAATCACCGTCTGTTGCGTCCTCTGTGCACTGAGCACCAAAAATGCCTGCTCCTCACAACAAAAACGGGGCATACGGTGGCGATACTCCAAGCCTAGATTATTTAGTTGCTCTAGTTGCCGAGATGCCGCAGAAGAATATGAATGCAAGAGAGACGGGGTACACTGTCGTAAGCTATGCTAAGCGGCCTCTGGCAGAGACTAGGGCTGTCAGAGTTTTATGAAACCCTCTTTTCTCCCACTTCGTTGACGCGGTACGCATCCTGAAATCCACGCAGACAGTGGTGCTTCATGCGATAAAACGTGTACGACACTTTGGAATCGTCGCTACGCTTGCACGTTTCGGAATCGGAACGTGCGAGCAATTCGTCTTTCATTAAAAGTTGGCACGCGTTAGCGGAACCCTAATTCCTCATTACCGATGAACGCGATTTTGATTACTTCCAAAATCATTGCAATGCCCGGGGCCTTGGCTTCTTGACGTGAAAATCACCAGCTTTGGATGCCGATTTCATCGATTTGCCGTTGGAAGAAGTTGCTGAAACGTTGAGGACACCGCTCTCACGATTCAATATGATTAGGCTGCGCTGAGATCCTTGAGTTATTCCGAACCTGAACTTTTAAATGGCTATAATCAAAGTTCAGCGGTATTTTTGTGGGCTAACGAGGTTCAATATATGGTACGCTTTACTTTTTTAATGAGTATAAATTTAGAAATAAATCTAGCTGAATCATATTAGTACCTGCAGAACTTATTATACGTGTTGGTTTCGTGCAAATTATACATTTTGAAATAAAACAAAATGTCCTTAACATGACCCTTAATATAATAAACGAGCATTTTAGCAAATCGGTTTTTTTAACTGTTTTTGAACATTTTATCGAAATATATTTTCTGAAAAAAAGTTAGGCGCAAAGCACTGTAAATTTAATTTAAATATGTCTTTCAAACGATTAACTTAGAAACTGATACAATCCGAACATAAACCGTTTTTCGAATCAACACGCCCTGACTTTTGGATGCGGGATCGTAGCATCACAGCTGGGTTCAAATATAGACGCAAGGTGGCGTAATAGCGTACTATGAACGATCCAGCTAGTTTCATGTGTTAAGTGACGATCGAGACTTTATAGAAGACATCGAAGGGGAGCCTTTAGGAACTTTATAGTTTTTCATAATCAGCCCTCACTGCCTCCGAAAGAAAGGCCGGACTCTTCGCGCCCAATTGACCCCGCGTAAAAACAAGGATGCCGGACAAAAACGTAAGGGTGGGAACAACGTTTTTCTTGTATGCTTACAACAACTTCTAACGTGGAATACGTCCTAACGGGGATTTCGTTCTTTCGGAGTTTATTTTTCGTTAAATTCGCAGGCTGTTTATCGCAATTTATTTTTTGCCAAAAGTTCGGAGTTTATCGAACTTAAATTTTCGCTCGATTTTTAGTTCATCGGATGTCGTAGTTTAATCTCGTTCCGTTCTAAATGTTTCGATAATCGGCCCCAAATTTTTTTTAGTGTCAAATTATATTCCGTCATCTATATTTGGCATTAGCGCCCTTGACGTTGGTAACACTAACTGTCCCCCGACTTAAAACTTAGTTACAACTTATTCTTCTGCAAAACTCTCACAAATTAAGGTAGAGAAACTAAAAAAGAAAACATAGCCGCCTGGAAACTACAGTTTCTTTCTGATACTTTTGTACTACACCACCCCGCGGATTCGCGGACCCGGAGAGGTGGCGAAGCGGGGGAATATACAAATTTCAGCTGCCTATATCCCCTCCTGTAAGATCAAAGGGTTCATAGCCTTCATTGTAATAAGAACACAACCATTCTTTGTCATAGAATGCAAAAATAACATGGTTTCAAACAAACCATACTAAACCATATTTGTTAATTTAAAGATTGAAAGTTGCAAGGTTTTACTGCATTTTTCCAAGTGTTGCCGTTATTCTATACTTTACTTTCGGTTTGGCTCGTCCCCTCTGTAATGTCTCAGGTTCATTCAAAATTGAAATAAAAAATAAAATGAATGAATAAAAAAAATTTCTTTGGGGTCGGTTCGTCACATGTTCTCGCGGTGCAGCCTCTGCTCAGCGAAATACTTTTTGCCAGAAAAAAGAATTATTGTGGTAAGACATTTTGTATGAGTGTTCAAAAGGCCCGACATAGTTATACAGGCTGGAAATATACATAATATTGGTAACATTTGCGGGCATAACCAGCAAATTAATCAAATTTATCCGTTTTTATACGTGCTATGTAATATAGAGCTTTTTCGCCTACTCTCGTACAAAACCAACCAATAGGCGTATCCGGTACGGGCAACGAAAAATAATAAAACATTTCAACATGTAAATGATAAAAAAAAAACGTTCAGCCTATCCACTCTGGTGAAGAAGGAAGACCAGCGAAGCTCTGCTATGGTCAGACGATCTCAAGGACGAGTTCTTGCACGACCTCAAGGACGACGCCTAGAGGACGACGTCTAGGACAACCTCAAGGATGACGCCTAAGGACAATGTCTAGGACGACCTTAAGGACGACTTCTACGACGACTTCGCGGACGACACCTAGAGGACGACCTCAGGGACGACATCTGGACGACCTAAAGGACGACGCCTAGGACGACCTCAGGGACGACGACTAGGACGACCTCAAGGACGACTTTTAGGACGACCTCGAGGACAACATCTCGGACAACCTCAAGGACGACGTCTAGGACGACCTCAAGGACAACCTTTAGGACGACCTCGAGGACAACCTCGAGGACAACCTCAAGGACGACGTCTAGGACGACCTCAAGGACAACTTTTCGGACGACCTCGAGGACAACCTCTCAAAGAACCTCAAGCCTTCCCACTCTGGTGAAAACCAGAGTGGAAAGGCGGGAAGGGTTGTCACCATATATGAGTAAGGCCGGCAAGCCGATTGTCTGGTTGCCGCCGTCGCTCATAGATGGCTGTAGCTGTCCAGAGTTTTGTGTCGGCAATTCTTTTTTTGGGGGTGGGGGGGATTGGGGGGGGGGGGGACACGATCCTGGGGAAACTAACCCGTAGCAGCTCCGCTGTAAAATAAATGGGAGGCAAAACGAGTATGTTTGACGGTTGCGCTTATGTCCTAAATGTCTTCTATTGGCGTGGCGACGGCAAAACAATGCCCATACTGGAAGTGGCGAAATTTCTAGATGTCGGCGCCCTTGTGAAAGGGTATATTCGCAACTCCAGCCTGTCGCTCGCCCTCTCGCGGACGAACGAAGAACCAGAGGAGCGTTGACGGCGGCGGTGGCAGCGCGGAGACGGTGGCGGGAACAGTCGGCCTTGGTGCCTTGGTACTGCTATTATTGCGTGGTTCTGGTCGGCATGTCCGTGCGCGAAACAGTTTTAACGAAAAAATTGAGCGCTTTAAAATAGGAATTACTGAAATGCTCCTCGCAGCGGCGTTGCACGAAGGGATCTAGATGTCTAATTGAATTAGGGACGTTTCGTATGTACGATTGCCTACAGATTTTTTTGTATTCTGGTCGCTAATTCAATCTGCGCTCAACGTGACTGCAAACTCTCCCTTCTAGCAGTCTAGAGCTCTACCGTACGGTCTACGGAATGCCTATTATTTGCCCTAAGTAGGAGAAAACTGGTCGCGCAACGGGTATGTCCATCAATAGACTTTGGGAATGGGTTCGCGTTTTAGGACCGTTACAAGGAGCGCCACCGTTTGCTCCAAAAGGAAATCAGGAAATTCACCAAGCTTTTTAAGCACGTCCTTTTAAGCCTGCCGTTCATAACGCGAGCTTAGAACGGGCAGTTTTGGCGAGGCGGACGCAGCGTTGCAAATATCACGGTAAACCAATGTAGGGTATGTTAAAAGATTTATTTTTGATGGAGCAATAAATATATAGCCTAAGCACGCCGATGATGGTAATTGGCAGTTCTTGGTATAGCGTTACCGCAGGCTACCGTGTGTAGGCAAAGCAGCTGGCGCGCGTCGAAAATTATGCTTCAGAGGTTCAACGAGAGCTTCGGGTTGCAATTCTTCACCGTATGGTAGCCTGAGATCACGCTATCCTAAAACTTCCTATCAATAACTATAGCGCAGTTTAATCACGCGTTGGAATTCACCAAAACCGTGACGATGAGCATCGAGTTGTGAGCCTGTGTCGCGACAACATCAATACTGCGAACGCTGCTCTTCCGGCGCTTGACGGTCACCGTGCGCGGCTCACTTTTTAAAGCGCTAATGACCAAACAAAGCGCAAACACCATTCTTCGTCACCCTAAAAAACATTGTGCGACAAACAGTGACGTGGCCGGCACCCACAACGCGCTCGCCCTCCACAAAGCTTCGCAACTTGAGGTTTCTGCGACTTTCAAATATCAGCATGCTCGTTTTCCTAGCGCACATTGACATCTCCGTCAACAGTAATACGCTCCTGTTCTGTTGGCTTCGCATCTTTCGACAAATAAATTGTTTTAGCGCAGTGACCAGCATCAGCGAGAAGGCGCACGGGAAATCCTGGAGGATCTATCCCCGTCACTTTCGCCATCTTGGAACTACCACCCCATGGTCTATAGGGCGTTGCAGTTCCGAATATTAACCGTCGATTGCCCCCGCCCCCCCCCCCCCCCCCCTTTATTGTAATCAACATTTCGAAACCTTGTCCAGCAAAGGAAAAACAAATCATCATCCGGACAATCAGAAATTTCGCAGTAAAATGAAATGAATCCTCCTAAAAACAGCATATATTTAGCTCTTTTTTTGTAGGTTTACTATTAGCGACGAGGTAATTTGCATATATTTATTCGCTTATTTCATATAAATATAGTTATTTTTTTCCCTCTCATTAACTTTTTATCGACCATTCCACATGAAGCAGAATGTTTGCCATGACATCTCTATTTGTGACACCTGCTGCAAGGGTTGTTAACGATTGCGGGTTTCCAATCACATACACGTGCTTCCATCTAACGACCAGTCAGTATGGTGACGGTGACAGTAGCTGGTATATATTTAAACGCAAATAGCGCTTCTGCTTTTTACGAACAGGTTGATGACCAAGACTCACGAGCTCAAAGGCACTAAGGTGCCGGCTGTGGGCTACGTTTTGTTGCAACTTCGTGGTTATCCGAGTAAAATTATCTCTGCAAGCTTTCGACTACTCACTGAAAAATTTTCTTGTTTCTCTCAAAGCAGATGTTTCCTCGTAATAAATAGAATCACACGATAAGGCACAAGCTGTTTCAATAAATTAAATAGTTCATACATTGGCGAAGAGTGCGCCATTAGGAAATCGTGCAGCTTCGCATTGTAAAATGAAAGAGGGATAATTTGCTTTTTACACGAGCATCACTTTACAATGCCTCGGCGCCTAAGAGATTACTAATACGCTATCCTTCCCCCCCCCCCCCCCCTTCCCTATGATGAAGCCCCAGTTCCCACGTGGAGGTGGGAGGAGGAGACGGAAGTGTAAGAACACTGTTACCCCCCTCCCCCCCCCTACAGACATAAACAAGCACACAAACATCCATACTCCGAGCGGCTCAACGCCATTCGTTTCGGCAGCTTTGACGCCAAGCCAAAAGCTGGGCTTCGTTACAGACACTCCCAAGGGGGCCATGCTACAGCGAAACACATACCAACACAAGCAATCCAGTTACACGTAAGGTTCCCATTTGAAGCTAGCACTCTAAAACCCGCCTCGTACGTAAGGTGACGAATCTGGTCTACAGATGATCCAAGTGGCTCCTGCGAGCAGCTTTTCAACACGATTCAGCACAAGGGCAGAGAATTCCATAAACCCTGATCCGTGATACTAACTTCAGTTCTAACCCGCGAACTGACGCGGCCGAGATTCTCCACCGTCAAATACCGGGACTGATAAACCCTACCCGCCGGAATTTCGGGTTTCTATCCGCGTTGTAACAGCGACAGATGCTCCACCCTGGGTGACTCATTTGCATAAATAGCGCTAATGAGATTAGGACCCAGTGCGCGCGGACGCGCCTTTCCTTATCGCCCCCAAAACATCGTCGCGCCCCTCCGGGTTGGCCGGCACTCTGTTATTTGGCGCGCATTAAAATTAAAGCGCTCGCGTTCTAACCCCAACGACTGCGTCCTTCTTTTACCCCAGGCACATCAGTCACGCGAGCGCCGGGAAGCCGTAACCGCGCCAGAATGGCAGCCTGAACCCTTTCTGCGGTACCGCTTACTGCGGTGATGTTACTTTTCCTTCTTCGCGTTCCCTTGCTGTCGTGTTCGCTTTGGCTGTGCTCGGTAAGCGATCGTGTACTTCGTTTAATGACTTCGATTTCAGCACGCCATTTGACGTCTCATAAGAGCGAATTTCTACTGGTTGATACAATGCTATAACCAACCTAGTTTTAAAACAACGTTTTTTGTTGTTTTTTTTTAAATAAAATTTTTTTATGATCTTGCTGATTTATGATTTCTGACTGTGAAAACCCTGTCCATGATAACAATAGAGCAAAACGAAGACACAACAACATAGGTTCATCTCTGCACAACGTTTCGACGATATGATACCCTTATATGACCGAATAAATAGGTTAGCATAACATATTAAACCTTCGTAAAATACAGGTATAATGAACAAAAAAATAAACAACTTGTTCATAATCCTACAAGGCTGTCCATGTTCAGCTTCAACTTCAGCCTAAAAATAAGCCCCGAGCAACACGGATTTTCGAAGGGCAAGTCGGTTCAATCTAATCTGTGCTCTTTTTTTAGATTATACTGTTTCATTTGTTCGTGACCATGCACAAGTCGATGCAATATATTTTGATATAACGAAGGCCTTCGATAAGGTTGATCACAATATTCTTCTTACCAAATTTGATAGTTATGGTTTGTGTTCAACATACTGCCATTGGTTTAAAAGTTATCTCTCATGTCATGAAAATTATGTTCGTGTGTCAGGGCTTATGTCTGATAAATTTTTGTCGCCTTCCGGAGTGTCCCAAGGAAGCAAACTTGGTCCACTTTTATTCTTGATTTTTGTGAACGACATCTCTCATAGCGTGAAAAACTCTGAAGTATTACTATTTGCCGACGACATCAAACATTTTCGCTGTGTTCGTTCGTACTCGAGGTGCAAACTTGAGAACGACGCGTTGGCACTTACAAGGTGGTGTTCTATGAACCATTTTTTGCTTAATGAGCAAAAGACAAAAATAACGTTCCTGTCTGGAAAGCGAGATTCACTTGTGTTCCCTTACACAATAGAGAGCAGTGTCATCTCCCGAGTGTTCGTCATTCGTGATCTTGGAATTTTTGTTGATTCATCTTTAAATTTTAGTAATCAGGATTCTGTATATGTAATGCCTCGCTTAGGAATCTTGGGGTGATATTTTGTTTTACGAGGCAATTTTCTTGCCCTGATTGTCTCGTCCATTCGTTTTGCTGCTTAGTGCGTGCAAAGCTGGAGTCTGCTTCAATTGTTTGGAATTGTATCAACCACACTGCGTCATGCTCTATAGAGCGTGTTCAAAGACGCTTCACAGGCATAATCTATGGCAGGCATTTCGGGCGCAACTGTTACTACAACTATAATGTACTACTTAAGAAACTAGGGTCGCTCATCTTGCTTGATAAAAGGCTTTCACATGATTTATGTTTTTCCATAAGGTTATGAACGGAAGTGTTGATTCATCGCTTTTGTTAAGTATTCTGTGTTTCCATGTTGCCATGCGGTCTAGTCGGTTTTAGAGGCCGCTCTACCCCCAGACTTTATGTGATACGTCTCCCTTCACAAGAATGCAGCTGGAATTTAACAGGCTTGACCAATCTGCTATAGACATTTTTAGTGACGCAACAGCTTTTCGACGTTCACAGGAGTCGATCATTTGTGTGTTGTATTGAATATATGTGGCTGTCGGTGTTTAATTTCCAATGACGAACTGTGCACCACTATTTAGGCTATGTGCTGTTTGTGGACACAACAAAATAAAGAAAATAAAGATTATTGTTATAAAACGTCTCACTGATTTCGCGAAAATAGAAAGTTTTAAACACTGAGTCTATCAGCTTTATATTCTTGGCGCTAATATATCGTGTTTAGAAACGCAACCTGTGTCTGTGTTGTTCCCTTTTTTCTTCTCCTTTCGTCCTACGTTTCGGGTCTTACAATGTTGAAAGTTCACCACCTCGCTTGTATCTTCTCTGTAATTTCTATAATTTATATATGTGACTTTAAGTGATAATGAAATGATATTTGACCTTATGGTAAGCAAGGAAGAAAATAAACAGTGATTTGAATTGAATTATTATAATTACTATTACTATTTTTACTATTATTATTCTCATCATCATCACGTTCAACAAAATCTTATGGACATGAATGTAAACAAGACCAGACTAATTTGTCTCCTAATCCCCTTACAGTTATTTCACTGGATTTCCCCATTCTTTTACATCACTCAAAATGTGTATCTTGCAAATGTCTTCCTTTAGTATATGTCGAAAGGAAACGCGATGTTTTGACGCGGGCGGTTTTTACCGTGCTCCTCACCCCGTCGAAACAACACAGCGACAAAACAGTATGCGGCAAAATATCACGCGGCAAAATAGCACGGCGTCAAAGCAGCAGGGCGACAGAAGAGCACGTGCCAAAACAACACGCGAAAAGAAACAGCACCGCAAAAAAGCAGCACGCACATAAGTGCATGCTAATTTTCGCTGTATGACATATTAGCAGCACGTGCCTAAGTTAAGTACTTGCTGCTAACGTGTTCAGCCGAACATATGTTTTGTCGTTACATCTCATTATCTACCATGGTTTAAGTTTATATTATTACCTGCGCCGTTATATTTTATTACGTACTTATACATAGCTTGCTAGCGTCGCCATTGCTTGGTCCTGACGGCTATTTCTGCTTGCGGGTTTCTCCGAACTACAACCTCTGCGGTGTGAAACTGACACGGCGAACCGAACGCTCGCCGCGCGTAAAATACTCTCATGGCCGCGAAAGACGTCACATGCATGCTATGCATAGCTTTTTGTGCACGTTCAGTAACATAAAACATTCCCACCGCGAGCAAAAGAAGCTAAATATTTTGGATTCTTTTCATGACTTATTCATCAATCACTGATTAACGTTTTATATCAATTCAAATGCGGCACCCAATTTACCCAAAGGAAGAACGAAGATTACAACCGACGAGTTCAGTGGAACTCCTAAAAAAATAGTTCATTTCACATATACTTTTGTTTACATATAGATTATATGCAGTAAGAGAAGCGACAGCCTATAAGAGTGTCTATGAGAAAGTCTATGTTACTGCGTGTCATACTGGACCGGACGTTCCGTAGTCTTTGCGATATTTTCGCGAAAGGCTTTGAACCCAATAAGTTCATCCCCTTTGGCCGTCGATCATCGTCTCTTTTGGGGAAATAGGGTGACGTATTTGTTTAGATATAAAACGTTAACGTATTAACAATCAATCAGTCATTAAAAAGACGGAAAAAAGTTTGCTTAGTCGGCTTGAAGTGGGAAGGCTTCATATATTATTCAACATGCACACAGAGCTATAAGTAAGTTGTAAAGCATCACGGCGCAGGTAATAATATAAAGTAATATAACGGTAGATATTGGAAATGTAACTGCAATAAACGTGTTCTGCTGAAGACATTAGCAGCAAGTTCTTAAATTAGGCGCGTGCTACTATTAATGTGTCCTACAGTGAAAAACAGGCATCCGTTTACGTGCGTGCCGTTTTCTAACTGTGCTGTTTTGCCGCTTGCTACTTTGACACGTGCTCTTCTGTTGCTTTTCTGCTTTGACGCCGTGCTGCTTTGTCGCAGGCTGTTTTGACGCGAGCTGTTATTTCCCGGTGCTTTTTTCACGCGGTGCTGTTTTGACCATGCTGTTTTGTCGCGTGCTGTTCTGTCGTTTGCTGTTCTGCAATGGTGTCATGTCGAAAGTGTAAAATACCTTGGCATTTTTTTTCGACTGTAGTTTAACCTGCAGTACTCAACTGGCACCCCTTTCTGTAAAACTGAGTTGTGCTTGTTGCCTGCGATAAAACAACATATCACGTGTGCTTTTGTTACCATGTAAAATACTCATCGATGTGTTTGCATATAGGCTATCAAGATATGGGGTTACGGTGTTTGAAAACTGCTCCGTCTACTGCCGCGACCAAATTTATTGTATTTTGAAAAATATATTAAAAAGCGTTTCTTATGGCATGCAAACTTCTGAAAGTACACACCTGTTTCACTGTTTGAAACAGGCATGTCTTTCATGTACCATTTATTCAAACTGTTGTCCTACGCTACTTTTGGACAGATGATTTCAAAACCAGAAACCTTTCACTTCGTTCAGTTCGTTTTTAAGAGACCTTCAAACTTCCCTTAGCCCGGACTCGATACGTAAGGTCTACACGCGAATCTCATGTATTTGATGTCTTTATTAAGTTGCCTTCCGTATTCGGCATGCGAACTCAATGAAACTGCTGCAGGCAGTGATAGAAGTTCGCCTTTTCTAATGGTTATGCTTCTTGATGATTTTACGTCTAGCACGGGTCAACTATGTAATATAATTGTCATCTTGCTTTTTTCCTGTTTTTGTAACCGTCTTCAGCCGTTTCTTTGTCTGTATGGCAGAAACTGCTTTTTTATGTGATCGCCCACGCACTCTTGTATACCTTCATCAATGTTCTTGAATACAAGTTATTATTATTATTATTACTATTATTATTATTATCATTATTATTATTATCATTATTATTATTATTAGTATTATTATTATTATCCTCATCATTATTATTATTTTGTCGGTTGTAAGAAAGCACCCAAAATGTTAAACTACGAGCAGAGTTTTGTGAGGCTTGAAACAGGGTAAATGCTGTTGTTCAATCTGCCAGACGAATTTATTTTCAAGAAAAGTTCTCGGAAAGTCGTTCAAACACCGCACAAACCTGGTCTGTAGGAGATGGGCTTTAAGGCTATCAATGCCAGCACTCCCTTGATGACGTGATAGTTAAACATTTTGTAGATAATATTTCAACTGTTGTGGAAAACTTAAACCTTTTTTTGCAACTTCATCTGAGCAATCAGTAAGTAAACTCGTCGAGGAGGTGACCTTGAATGAGGCAAATAGTGCGTCTGCTTTTTCGTGCGACATGGATGAGGAAGGTTTGTGGTCGGCTTTATTGAGTATAAAATGGTCTAGGTCTCCTGGGGCTGACGGAGTCACAGCCACGTTTCTTCAAATGAACTTTAGCTTCTTAAAATACGTGCTTCTTTCTATGATGAGCAGTTTTATTTGGTTTTGATCAGTTCCGGAAGAGTTATAAACTGCTATTGTGTGGACGGGTTTTAAAGGCTCCAAACCGACGAGTGTGGAAAACTTTCGTCCTATATCTAAATTGCCGGTTTTGGGACACCTCCAGAAAAACACTATTTTCCGGATTATGAGTAGTTTTCTGGACAATTACCTCTTGTTGCTTGATTCGCAATACGGATTCGTTTCGGGAACGGGACGCAAATGCTCTTAGATGACGTCGCCGATTATTTGCACTTTGCGTCCCTTGACAATACGTTTTTTTTTTTGTGCCCTGTTCTTAGGCGTTTCCAAAGCATTTGAAACGGTGAATCATTCTATTCTGCCGAGTAAACCGTTTAACTACGGCTTCCGCGGGCCTTTTTTTTTCAACTGCTCTCGGACCTTTCATCTGGTCGATCGCAGCGAGCGCGAGCATGTCAACAAACGAGCGCCCCTTGTTATCTTTGAGCGGGTGTCTTTTTGTATCGCCTTTGTTTTTTTTCACATTCACGTCAACGACCTTTCTTCTGCTATTTCCCAACGTTCATGTTACCTATACGCCGACGATACTTTACTGATTTCTCGACACATATTTGAAAGCGCACTAAACATATTACAATCAAAGTCAAAAGTCAAATTGGACGTTTAGTGTTTATACAGTGTAAGGTTGGTCTGCCAGGATGAGGCGACACTGGTTTACACTGTAGATGAGCAATTTTGCCAGTGCAGTACGACTGCTAACCTGGGGTCTTTAACGTGCTCACGCAGTAGTGATACACGACCGCACGCCGGTACGATGCTCATCCAGATCGAAACGGGCAGGGGTGGGGCTCGAACCCAGGATCCCTGGGTTCTGCAGCGCGAGCTTTCGCTCCACGCGCGGCGAGCTGGGTGTGCGCTTCAGCCCACTCGGCCACCGATCCCCCCATATTACAATCAAGTGCTAATAAAGGTATAGACTGGTATGCCTCCAATCACTTAAAGGTTAATCTAGCCAAAACTCGTCTGACATGTTTTCGAAACCCATTGAAGGAAGGGTTTATAAACAAGCATTCTTTCTAGCATGACGCAGACTACGCAGGATGCAACTGTATTTCTTTTGAGGGGGCTGACGACACTAAATACATGGGCCGCATTTTCGAATTCGATTTCTCATGAAACGTGCGGTTGGGTCACCTATGCCGTGTCTTGCGAAATGTAGGCTTGTATATTGTACAATATAAAGCTTTTTTGTCCTTTCATGTTAATAAGATGCTGGCTCACGCCCAAGCATAGAGTGTTCTGAGGCAAGGATTGACTATGTTCGCACATAGTTCAGGGCAGTGGCACTCCAGAGTAGATAGTGTTTTCAAATCTATCTTGAAAAGTGTTGCTTACAAATTTGATTTTCACAGATAGTACTAATACTTTCCGTGACCTGGGAATGCCCGATTTCTATTCATTGCTAAAAAAAGCTCTGGCACTTCAAGATTTTTGGACTGATAACTCTAAGTTTCTAAAAATGCAATCTCGCAACCTCAGGCAGACCGAGCGTTTGGAAACACCGCGTTATTTCACTAGGTACGGGAGGAGAACACGAGCTTATTATGTGCCAGCTGTTTTTAATTGTCTTCCTGTCACAGTCTTTTCGCATGATTCCAAAAGTTAGAAAATGGCTGCGTTCAGTTATCGCAGACTCAGCGTAGTTTTCTTTTTGTGTTCGGTTGTGTTGTATGATACATATTTATAAAATATACTTCTGAATATTTTGTAATTTATAGTTTCTCTGTATGTGTGTGCGTGTGGAGGGGGGGGGAGTCTATGAGTAAGGGGTGTGTGAGCAGGTTTCTCGAAGCTTCCAGGTTGTTACTCCTTTTCGACGATTTCCCGGGTCCCCGTCCCACAAGCCATTGTAGGCTTTCACGGACACAGTAACCCCTACATTTTGAATGGTCAATAAAATATGGTTATTAGTAGTAGTATTATTGGTTTCCCGTTGAATAACAGAAAACGAATAATACACGTTGAATTATTATTCTAGGGCGGCAACATCTCCGCGAAGACAGACGAGAAAGGCCGTCCCATCCGAATCTACCGACACGCTGACCTGGAAAAAATAATGTAACTTGATGGCTTCGTCTTAGTTTTCTTTTTGTAGGCCATTCAATTTTCCAAGCCTTAAGAGTAATTTCGCACTTAGCGCCTGCATCACATATACTGTGGTACACGTAAATATTCGCAGCATTAGAAAATATTGGGACCAGTTCTGTTTTTTGATAAGAGATGTCATCGCCCACGTTGATATGTTTGTACTATCGGAAATTAACGCTCATGAGGCATCAACTGAATGTTATCATCTCGATTGTTTTCGTTTGATGGATTGAGGGCCCGTACCGTGAGGACAGGGTGTAGCGAGCCAGGATGCGACCGACACATTTCAGAACACAACAGAGGAATGCATTTAATCAAGCGACAACAAGTAAGCACAGCGAGAGGGGGCGCCACAGGAATGCGGCAGACTATTTACGAAGTAAATAGGTGGCGACCTCTACATCTCCCCCTTTATGAAAGATGAAAGATGGAGGAAGCCCACTGCATAAAACTTCACAAATTTAAACGAGTCGGCCGAACAAGACTTCGGCCACTACGAATTCGCACAACACCGTCGCTGTCGGTTGGGACCGGGACCGGCTCAGTGGCAGGGGGCGGCCCAGTCGGGAGAACGTCGACCGGTCGCCTTCGCTTCGCGGTCAATGACAGACACCGAGCAACGATACAGTCAAACGGAAAAGGAGGCATTGGCGACGGCGTGGGCCATCCAGCGGTTCGACGAGTTCGTTCGTGGTATTAACTTCGACGTGGAGACGGACCACCAGCCCCTTGTTTCGCTGTTTGGAAAGATGGAGCTTGACATGCTACCTCCGCGGGTACAGAGACTCAGGCTCAAGACTATGCCCTATCAGTTCCAGATGCTCTATGTGCCTGGAAAGCTGCTGGCTACAGCAGACACCTTGTCGCGGATTCCTCAAAAGGCACCCTGTCCTTTGGACACTGTGGAACTTTTCGCCACAGAGGTAGTTGACAGCAGCTTGGAGGATGTGAGGAAAGCACAAGGCTCTGATGGCGAGTGCAGTGCACTGATCTCCTTTTGCCAGCGCGGGTGGCCGCAGAAGTGCCTGTCAGCTTGGAGGATGTGAGGAAAGCACAATGCTCTGATGGCGAGAGCAGTGCACTGATCTCCTTTTGCCAGCGCGGGTGGCCGCAGAAGTCAAAGTTACCGCTGCATCTCGGAAAGTATGCTGCCGTGATGGATGAACTATCTATTTGCAACGGTGTTCTTCTTAAGGGTGCCTGCTTAGTCATCCCCTCTTCACTGAGGCTGCAAGTGCTGACGTTGCTGCACGAGGGACATCTGGGAATTAACCGTAGCAAAGCCCGGGCTCGAGAATCGGTATGGTGGCCAGGCATAACTGCGGAGATCACTTCCATGGTTACGAATTGTGAACAGTGCGCCTCCACTCGTGTGAACCTGTCGGAGCCGCTGGTCTCCACCCCTCTCCCCGGTCGTCCGTGGGAAATGCTCGGCATGGACCTATTCCACCTCAACGGACAAACCTTCATCCTGGTGGTGGACTACTACTCCCGATTCCCAGAGGTGGTAACGCTAAGAAGCACGACAGCTCAGGTTGTCATCGACGTGATCAAGAGCATCTTCGCTCGCCATGGAATTCCTCAGCGCGTAAGGTCTTCAAGCTGACAGGCAGCAGTGCACTGATCTCCTTTTGCCAGCGCGGGTGGCCGCAGAAGTCGAAGTTAATACCACGAACGAACTCGTCGAACCGCTGGATGGCCCACGCCGTCGCCAATGCCTCCTTTTCCGTTTGACTGTATCGTTGCTCGGTGTCTGTCATTGACCGCGAAGCGAAGGCGACCGGTCGACGTTCTCGCGACGGCTGAGCCTGCAGCAAGACGGCACCGAGTCCAAAAGAGCTTGCGTCTGCAGAAACCGTCGTGGCATACGCCGCGTGGTACTTGGCCATGCAACGGTCTGAAGTGAGCAGCTCCTTGATCTTTGCGAACGCTGCTTCTTGTTCATGCTGCCAAGTCCAGCTCGTAGTTTTGTTCAAGAGGACTCGAATTGGGGCAGTGACGTCAGAGATGTGAGGCAGGTATCTTGCTAGGTGGTTTACCATCCCAAGGAGGCGTCTGATGCCAGCGATGTCACTCGGTGGATCCATGGTCCGGATGGCTTCCACTTTGCTGGGATCCGGCCTGATGCCTTCTGCCGAAACAATAACTCCCAGGAAGGAGACCTCGGAGACTCCAAACCGGCACTTGTCTTTGTTCAGTGTGATGCCAGCTCCTGCTAGCCGAGACAACACCTGCTTGAGCCGAGCGTCGTGTTCCTTCTGGTTACGTCCAAAAACGAGAATATCGTAGATCATATTGGCGACGCCTTCTTGACCTTCGAGGATTCTGGCCATTTGTTTTTGAAAGTACTCCGGCGCCGAGGTGATGCCGAAGGGGAGTCTACAGAGGCAATAACGGCCGAAAGGAGTGATGAAGGTCGTGAGCTCCTGCGAGCCGGCTGCCAGCCTGACCTGATGGAAGCTTGCTGTGGCGTCCAACTTCGAGAAGATGGCCGCGTCGCCCAGGAGACCAAGGACCTGCTCGACTGTCGGCAGGATGTGGCGCTCTCTGAGTACCACTTCGTTGAGCCGTGTCAGGTCGACGCAGAGTCGATACGCTCCGGTAGGCTTCGGGACGACGACGAGTCCGGAGCACCATGGGGTTGGTTTGTCGACGCGACGAATCACTCCGTCGCTCTCCAACTTATCTAACTCGTGCCTGACGACCTCTCGCAGCGGGATGGGAATCCGACGAGGTGCGCTGAGTGAAAATGGCACGGCGTCTGGCTTCAGGCGAATGGTGTACTCGTCCTTGAGTGTGCCCCGTCCGCGAAACAATTCGGCATGTAGTGTTGTCTCGGGAGCATCCACTGCACCTAGGAACTGTACAACCTTGAGAGCCTCAATCGCCGGAAGACCCAGAAGAGGTACGGAAAGGGAGTCGATCACACAGAGCCGCTGAGAGCTTGTCTTCCCTTGCCACTGCAGTCGTGCCAGATACGACCCCAACACACGCAGCGGTTGACCTCCGGGTCCTGTCAGCAGGCTTTCAACCTTGTCAAGCTTGGCCGGCACGTTGGGAAAGTCGCTCGGTACGGCACACTTCCGCTCCAGAGTCCACCTTGAATTCCGCGGTGTAGTTATTCACGGTGACGTCCACGTACCTAGCTTTAGCGGATGTTCCCACAGCGTGCAGCTGGACAGAGCCGAGCTTGCCTTGCTTGACTTTCTTTGCACGGCACACTTCGGCGAAGTGTCCCTTCTTTCTGCAGTAGTTGCAGAGCGAGTCCCGTGCTGGGCAGTCTGAACGCGCGTGAGGCGCGCGACCGCAAAACGAACAAGCCGATGACTCACGGGGATGCCCTGCTCTGGCTTGGGCTCCGCTTGCACGAGCTGCTTTGGCGTCGGAGCGCCGACGGGATGGAACTTTATCTTTTTTCGTAGCGTCGACTTGGACTGCACGGGAACTCTCGTTGCTTGGCCGCGCAGACGCTTTCTCTTTATCGGCGTCTTCGGACCGACGTGCCTGGGTCCAGGCTTCAGTGAGAGTTAACTTAGCGTTCCGACACAGCTGCTCTGAGAGACGCGTGTCATGCAGGCCGACGACAAACCTGTCACGAATTAGACGCTCTTCTATCGCCGCTGACGGGTAGTTGCAGCGCTTCACGAGCTTGCACAGCTCCGCGTAGTAGGCATCCACGCTTTCGTCAGGTTGCTGGATGCGTTTATGGAAACGCGAAGACTCGTAGAGCTCGTTGGCTGGATGCACGAAGTGCGTCGTAAAGCGAGCAACCACTGCGGTGTACGAGGCGAGGGACGCCGCGTCGAGCGAGAACGTGTTGTGCAGCGGACGAGCTTCTGGACCCATACAGTAGAGTAGGGAGCGTACCTGGACGTCTTGAGGCGCTTGTCCAAGCCCAGACACGGTGACATAGTCGTCGTAGCGGTCTCGCCACGTCGGCCAAGTCCCGACGTTCGAAAAGTCGAACGCGTCCGGCTGCTGCAGATTGACGCCGACCCACTGCGGGCTGGATTCCTTGGACATGATTGTAGTGTCCTGAAGGCTAGCGTCGAGGTCGGTTCACTTCTGACACCATGTTTGATGGATTGAGGGCCCGTACCGTGAGGACAGGGTGTAGCGAGCCAGGATACGACCGACACATTTCAGAACACAACAGAGGAATGCATTTAATCAAGCGACAAGTAAGCACAGCGAGAGGGGGCGCCACAGGAATGCGGCAGACTATTTACAAAGTCAATAGGTGGCGACCTCTACAGTTTTAACCAATTTTGTTTCACACGGCACGGCAGAAGAGGGGCGGTATAGCCGTATTCGTAAGAAATGGGTAGCACGCGGAACGTCGGGACCTCATGTTCGAAGCAGCCGAAGACTTAGCTCAAAAAATAACAAACTCACGATGCAGTTTCTTTCTGCCTGCTCTGTACAGACCACCATATGAAAGCATTTTCAGTTTAATTCGTGAGCTCCGGACGGCACTCGAAGGCCTGGAGGCTGAACGCTGTTTATGCATCATGGGAGATATTACCATTGATAGGCTGGCGCTTTCTAAATGCCACGTGGTGGATTACTTAAATTTGTTTGCGGAATTCGGAGTTGACTGCCTGATTTACTCGGCCAGAAGAAAGGAGCATCTTTTGAACAAGTTGGTGTCACCTTGTATAGATGATTTGAACAAAAGAGCGCCTGACGCTTTAATCAGATCAGCCGTTATTGGCCAGAAATTGGCGGACCATTTCTTTGTTGCGTGTCGTGTTTTTGGGGAGAATCTGCCGGAGCGCTCCCAACCCCGAGGAACAATCACTATAGTTGACTCGAAACGTTATGATGAACTCATCAGGCGTTACCACTGGGAGGACCGTGTTGGCTCGTCAAATACATCCGAACTTTATGACAAATTTACCGATGTTCTAAATTCTTTAAAGCTGAATTGCAGAAAAGAAGTGTGAGTTCGAAAAAGAAAACCTGACTTTCCGTGGTTGGATGCTTGCATTTTGGCAGCAGTTCAGCGAAAGGAGTTGGCATGGGCTCGCAGCAGGAATGATCCAAAAAGTAAACAGCTAAGACAAGACCTTAAAATACCCAGAAACCGCGCCAAGTCCATGTTGCGTTAGGCTAAAGGAAGACATAACAAAAATAAGTTTTTTCAATCATCTCGTGACTTTGCCAAGACATGGAGTTTTTTAAGCGAACTCCGCGGGATTTTTCTAGGGGCAACCTACGAATTGGAGGTCTGTTTTGGACGCGGTGCCTTCTCACTTGCAAACGACTTTAATGCTTAATCTGTTGTTGTTTTTTTTTTTTGGGGGGGGGGGGGTTGTCAAAGACCGGGAGGAAAGAACCCTAAAATTGAAAAGAAGCGTAGCTTTCCTTCCATGCTTGGACAGGCAGGAGCTGTATTGTTTAATGTCTGGCCTCAGCGCCGACAAGCCGGCCGGCGGCGACAACATTGGGATGGGTGAGCTCCGGAGAAAGTTTGACGTCTTGAACAATGTACTACTCATTATTCTAAGCGCAATACTAGCTTCTGGTTGCATTCCGGTCAACCTAAAGACTGCAACGGTTAAGCCGCTATTCAAGAGTGGACTATAGGAAAATTTTAAAGTTATCGCCCAATATCAATCTCGCCTTCGTTGTCTAAAATTTGGGAGAAGCATCCGTTCAACGTTATGACCTCATTTTTTTGGGAACCATAACCTTATCCCATTCCGCCAATACGGTTTCGTCAAGGGTCGCGTCACACTGCCTCTACTGGAGGAGCTATCGGACGTGC
Organism: Ixodes scapularis; assembly: GCF_016920785.2. Classification (NCBI taxonomy): domain Eukaryota; kingdom Metazoa; phylum Arthropoda; class Arachnida; order Ixodida; family Ixodidae; genus Ixodes; species Ixodes scapularis. The sequence continues at coordinate 167,994,144 of NW_024609868.1, read as the reverse complement.
TGAACACCACTTTTGACAATATTCAAGTCTCCTGTGCTTTGTTTCTTCATGTATCCAAGGCGTTCGACACAGTCAGCCGTGACATACAGCTTCAAAAACTGAATCTTTATGGTTTCAGAGGTCCATTCCTTTCACTTCTTACTAACTTTTTAACTAACCGGTCTCAGGTGACTTTGGTTGGCGACAGAAAACGTTCTAGTGCTTGGCTTAGAGCGGGAGTGCTGCAGGGTTCTAATTTGTCACCTCTCTTATTTAACATTTATCTTAACGACGTGAAATCTTGTATTCAGAACTGTACCCTTTATCAGTACGCGGATGACACCCTGCTTTTATCTCGCAATATGCAATATAGTACCGCGACAGATATGCTGCAGGATGACACTATACACCTGTAGGATTGGTTTACGTCAAACCCTACTACTATCAATTGCCCAAAAACAAAGCATGTTTGTTTTTTAAACCCGACGAGGAGTGTTTGCCTAGATAGGCCCTTGATTTTGCGTACGTCATGCTGTGCCGATTGTACAGTCAGCACGGAATGAAACCCGAACGCCGGAACGCGTGGCCATCGATACAGGCTGCTCCACCTGGAGGGCCCCTGAGAACTACTAAAAATGCGCCGGGGTGCGAGGGTGCGGGTCCTACTAAACTGCGCTCGACCCTCGCGCGGCACATCTGGGACTTCGGCGTTTCGCCGGTGGCGCGCTGTAAGCGCACGCCAGGAGGAGAAAGCACCGTGGGCGTGATCCGCTGGCGCGCGCAAGCAGCTTGCTGCTGCTCCTAGCATCGACCTTGTCGCGCCGACCACAAGCCGCAGGTGCCGACCGGGTCCCAGACGCGCCACGCGAGGGTCGAGCATATCTTAGCAGGACCCGGACCCTCGCACCCCGGCGCATATTCATTAGTTCTCAGGAGTCCTCCAGGTGGAGCAGCCTGCGTCGATGGCCACGCGTTCCGGCGTTCGGGTTTCATTCCGTGCTGACTGTACATGTGTTCCTGTTGAATATGTTCGCGATGTTAAATACACGAGAATTGTGCTCGATTCTGATTTATCCTGGCACGCAGATGACAAATATCTGCAGAAGAATGAGAAGAGTATACTGTCTATTGTGCTCTTTTAAGGTGCTTTCCCCGATGTCAATTAGGGTACTTATCATGCAGACACTGGAATACAGTATTTTAAGGTATGGCATTACTTTACCGGGAAACTGTCCCAGGCGATGGCATACTAGAATTTATGGTATCTTGAAAGATATGCTTAGAAGCGTAGCTTACAACTCGGAATTTCTTGCAGAGGACAACTTGTTGAAATCGTTTCAGTTGCATCATTTTGAGACCCTGTTCAAGCACGCCATTATCGCCAGGCACTACTGGGACAGTTCATTTAAGAATCCCATGTATGTTTCTAGGTCTTTCAGGAACAACCGACGGTTTGAAGTGCCCAGAAGACGAACGCATTATGGAGAAAGTGTAAGATCTTTTTATGTAGCAAAGAAGTTTAATGAGCTTCACGAAGACTTACATAACATAGAGTTCGTGCAAAAATTAAAGAAAGCACTCTAGTGTGTTTGCTAAGGCCCATTTCAAGACCGACCGAGAAAAGAAAAAAATCTGATATTCTATATATCCCTGCTTTGAGTTTGATTGTAACGTGGTGTCACATAGTGTGACTAATTATATAAAATTACCTTTTTTTTATTAAAGTGACTCCGGAAACAAATTTCGTTAGCAGTTGTGATTTTCTGTTTCCCTTCACGAGCAGCATGCTCATCAATGTGGTGTTCATCATACAAGCCCTAGATGGTTTTCATGAAACCGTGTCTGTACCTGGTTCTGAGTTCGTGCAATAAATTATTATTATTATTATTATTATTATTATTATTACTACTACTATTATCATTACATGTTAGACCAGGTACTGTAGATGCACTCGGGATTACCACGTTCCGTGTTTGTTCAACGCCCTCCCTAACAATTACATTGCCATTACATCACTGAAACAACTGAAGAAAATACTACAGTGCACCAACTATGATTTCATCTAGCATCTTTTTGATGTGTCTGCATGCTTCAAGCTTGAACTGTGATTAGTTCAGTTCATTTTAACTTAGTTTCGCCTTTTTTATTTTTTTTCCCTCTTACTTCCATTTCGCTTAACGCTTTTTGTGTTTTTTTTTTTCCTTCATGTTTTTTTTCTTTCGTGCTTTTTTTCTTTGTGCTTTTTTCTGCATTCGTGCTTTTTGTGTTTTATAGTTCGACTTTCTCTCTTACATTTTGGAATCAAGATAACGGTCTTTTGAATTTTCTATGTGTGTCATCATACAAGCCCTCTGCAGGCTTTGATATGCTTGAATACTTGAATTCCAATGTGTGTGAAAATATTATTATTATTATTATTATTATTATTATTATTATTATTATTATTATTATTATTATTATATATATATACATATATACATATATATAGGGAAAAAAGAAAAAGAAGTCGTCGGGCTCCGCCGTTCCTTTCGGCCGCTGGCAAATATTAGCCTTTATTTTGATGATTTCGCCGGCTTAAATCCTCTGCGAGGTCCTACCATCTGGACAAGAAGGAGAGTCTCTATGGGGCTGTCGATTGACATCCTTCCATCCAAGTAAGCCGGGCATATCGTCTGAGGTGATCACTGACCCGCCTGCACGATCGCCGCCATGTTCCCTACGGCCAGCTTGCCCCAGTACCATTGACGCCACTTGTGTGCCTGGCATCGGAGTGTCACCGCTACACGCCGACTCAGCTATTGCGCCAAGTGAGGGCTCTCGTCATTCGCCTTCATCGTCAGACTTCATGATTTCTGGACATACTGTTTTCACGGTGGGAATCGTGCGTCTCATTACGCGCACAGATCTCACGGTGTGCTATTTCCTCAGCTTAGTACCGATCATGTCCTCTTCGCATCCTGCTGCCTCCAGCTGAGACCCTGAAGCTCGTCACTATACAACCAAACGACGGCTTTTTGCAAGTATTTTGCGGTTTCACTTAGTGACAGGCCATCTTGCTGCTTTTCGCCACAACGCTGCTCATTGCTGATCTCTTCTGGTCAGTGACACGCCTCCTACCATTACGCTGGTGGTTTTCGGCAGTGTTTTGTTCACGACCTTCGTTATCACCACCGACAACTTCCGAGTTCCCGCTCATCTCAAGTAACTCTGCTCCAGCGTCACCCACACTAACTCGCGTTGCAATGGGTGATTCCAACGAGTGCATCTCATGTCGCAAGCCAACGCCTGCTGACGGTAGATTCATGACATGTTCTGAATGTTACTGCAGCTATCATTTAGGCCAGGGCTGCTCGGGCATTGCACCGAATACATTTAATGCGATGAGTGATACAAAACGAGATGTATGGAAGTGCAAGAGCTGCAGGCCTGGCAGTAGGCGAGGCAATCTTAGTAGTCAAGCAGACAATACGCAGTTTGACGCAAGCGTTTCATCACAGCTGTCTGCCATTCAGGCTCAGCTTAAAGATCTACCTGACATTAGCTCGAAAGTCGAAGCTCTGATAAACCAGACCAAAGACCTACTGCCCCTAGCAGCAGAAGTAGCAAACCTAAATAAGATTATGAGCGAACTGCAAGACACAGTGTCATTTGTCTCCAAGCAATATGACACCGTGATGGAGGGCTTGAAGTCTGGCGAAACTGCTCTAAGGGCTTGTGAATCTGAAGTGGCAGCTTTGAAAGCTACAGTTGCTGCCCAAGCATCACAACTCGCAAGCCTACACGCGAATATGGGCGAATCTGAAGTGTCTGTTCTGCGAGATACAGTCACTGCCCAAGCATCACAGCTTGAGATATTACGCGCTGAAGTAAGCGAATCCGAGCAGCAGTGTCGCAGAGCCAATATGGAGGTTTGCGGCCTTCCAGTTGTTGAGAACGAGGATCTGACAGGTCGACTGTCGGAAATCGCGGCGAAACTCGACCTGCAGGGATTTCGACATTCAGACATTGAGTCGATTCACCGCCTTCCTGCAAAATAGAACACAATCCCAAAAATCCTGGTTAAGTTCAACCATGTCGCCATCATGGAGCGATGGTTCGCAGCTAGAAAACAACTGCGCGCCCTTCTTGAGAACGACGCACTGCCAAAAATGTTCTTCAATGAAAACATAACACAAGCAAAGCGGGAACTTTTCTGGCTAGCGAAGGGGAAGGCACGCGAAATGAATTTTAAATTTGTCTGGACTAAGGAAGGTAGAATCCTCGTCAAAAAGTCTGAGGGAACAACAGTTATTCATATTGCGAGAAAGAGCGATTTAGACAAGATCAAGTGAGCTCATGGGTTCCAGTTTTTTCACCTTTCCCGATGTAGGCGCATTCAAAGTTTGTTTTAGCCATACCTCTGGAAATTCATTTGGACTGCTCAACTTGAACATTCGTAGTATAAGAAAATACTGGGATGAGTTTTTGACGATTGCTCTAAACTTAAACGACATAATTGACGCTTTCGTTTTAACAGAAATTAATACTCACTCAGAGTCGCTGGAGCTCTTTGTTTTGCCTGGATATCGTTCTTTCTGCTATACACGCCCCGACAGACGCGGTGTCGGAATTGCAGTTTTTGTTAGAGACGTATACACCGCATCCCGATTGGACATTTCCTTCGTTTACGCTGAATGTGTCGCTTTACGGATAATCACGAAACATGCCTCGTTCTTGCTAATGGCAGTCTATCCCCCTCCGTCCAACAGTGCTTCCAATTTTATTCTAGAACTTGAAAACGTCGTATCATCATGGACGTTAGAACAACAGGTGTGTGTGGTGGGAGATTTTAACATAGATATATTAGCCTCATCCAAACCAGTCGTAATTGATTACCTCACACTTTTTTATTCTCATGGTATTGAATGCAGTATTCAGGCTCCAACAAGGGAAGAGTTTTTAAATAGATCACTAGTTGCATCGTGCCTTGATCACATTAACCTCCGTGGTCCAAGTTTTAATATTCAATCCTGCGTAATCATTCAAAAACTGGCAGACCATTATTTTACAGCATGTCAGTGGACACCCTTGTTGTCCGGTCATTATACGCAAAAGCTTCCAGGCGAAGATAAAACAACTGACGCTTGGATCATAGATCAGCGGAAACTTGACTTGTCTATAAAATCTTTGATTGGTCATCGTTACTTGACTCAAACGACGCTTGCCAAGTGTACAAGAAATTTTGCGAACAAATCCAGTTTTTCAGAAATGAGGCGAAGCGTCCAATTAGTTTTAGAAAAAGAAAAAACGAAAGCCATTGGATGACCCCAGATGTTATTAAAGCAATCGAATATAAAGACCTGTTGTGGAGACGATCCAAGCGTGCGCCGAACAATAGCGCGCTCCACCTCGCATTTAACATAGAAAGAAATAAAGTATGTGCGCTGATACGCGCTTCAAAATGGCGCTACTTTAGAGGACAGTTTGACAAAGCTGCAAATAACCCCAAGCAGACGTGGTCCATCGTCAACCAATTGCGTGGAAAAGCTACACATCCAGAGTCTCCCTTGCAGTACTTTAAAGACGATCCCCAGCTAGTAGCAAATTCATTCAACAATTGTTTTGCGAGCACATCACGAGTATCATGTGAGGCTTCTCTCGGCGTTTGCAGCCTAAATAATTCAATTTGTGAATCAGCACTTTTACCAACCATCACTGATGTTGACCTGCATTCTCTGGTGTTTAGCTTCAAAGAAACGAAACCAAACGGAATTGATGGCATATCGATCAGAATTCTACGACAAAATTTTGCGGCTTTAACTACTGTTCTTTTATTCATGCTAAACGGTTTCATAACGACCGGTGTAATTCCAAGAATCTTAAAAACAGCACTTGTTAAACCCTTTTTATAAAAGGGTCAAAAAGACAAATTTGAAAACTATCGACCAATCTCCATATTGCCTGTCATAGGTCAGCTTCTGGAAAAGCATTTGCTAATAACTCTGTCAGGATTCCTCAACAAGTTCTCAGTAATTTCACCGAGACAATTTGGTTTTGTACAGGGTCTTGGAACTGTTTCACTGTTAGAAGAATTTTCCGACCTCCTCCATTCTGCTTTTGACAATAATCTATACAGTTGCGGTCTATTTTTAGATATTTCTAAAGCTTTTGACTCCGTCGACCACAGTATATTGCTTCAGAAATTACACAAGCTGGGATTTCGTGGCAACTTTCACACACTTCTTACAAATTGTCTCTCTAATCGTTCCCAGGTTGTTGCTCTGGGAGGTCTAAGCATGAGCACACAGGTGTCTCTGACGTGTGGCGTTCCACAAGGATCTATAATCTCCCCCTTATTGTTTAATATTTATGTGAATGATCTTGCAGAAAACATCTTAAATTGTCATATATTTCAATATGCGGATGATACAGTTTTAATCGCGTGTCACACCAACTACACATCAGCCGTACAAATACTACAACAAGCTGTTTTCACTGCTATGAACTGGTTTCGTGACAACCGCATCAAAGTCAACGCCTCAAAAACTAGTTTAGTATGCTTTAGGAATCCCTTAAAACAAACTGTGACAAACATTCCTCTCTTCATTCATACCTCCGATTGTGCTTCTTGTTCCTGTACGGCAGTTTCTTATGTCAATTCAGTTAAATACCTGGGAGTTTATTTTGACAGCGACCTTGCTTGGAACACCCACCTGTCCTATATTTGTAGCAAACTCAGAAGTACTGCCTGGCTTTTGTACACCGTTAGACATCTTGCTCCGATCGGTGTGCGCAGAGCTATTGCCAGCAGTCTTGCTTACGGCGTTTTAAGATATGGAATCACCATTCTTTCCAATTGCTCCATAAGATGGCAAATACGCATCGATAATATTCTGCGGAACTTACTGAAGAGCGTGGCGTATGACTGTGATTTGACAGAATGCGGAAGTATCTTTGAGTATCTTGGTTTACCTTCCTTCCAAAAGTTGTTTGTGAATTCAGTAATTTTGCGCCACTTTTGGATGGATGATTTCAAAAAAACTTACATGTCCTCCCGAGTTCTAAGAGATAGTCCTCGCTATGTTGTACCTCGTTCTTATACTCGCTACGGACAAGCTACTCGTGATATTTATGTCCCGAAAATATTTAATTCGCTTCCTGATGACATATTTACGCTTACCTCAAAAAAGCAACTAAAAAAATTCCTAATTGATTGGACTCTACCTTAAGTACTCCTTAATGTTTCCTTACCTTTTTCTCTTTTTTTTTTTACAACTTTGTCGGAACCTTTTTATTTTGCCTGTATATGTTTTTATATTGTTTCTTCCGGTTCACTGTGATTGACTATCTCTGTCAGTGGCATGTATATAGCTATATGTGTGCTTTGTCTGTGTCTCTACATGTACCTGTACATATGTCTATAATGTTTCTACCGGTCTACTGTGATTTACTATCTCTATCCGTGCCATGTACAAAGTGACTGACTACCCACCGCCTCCCCTCCCCCACCCCGGACAACTATGACTGTTTATCGGTGTTTGTTAACTAGATGTATATAATCGCTCACTACCTCTTCCGGGCCTTGTCCCACAAGCCTACTTTGGCTTTGACGGGCCCGAAAATATCGAAAACAAACATGAAAGTGGAATAAATATTATTATTATTATTATTATTATTATTATTATTATTATTATTATTATTATTATTATTATTATTATTATTATTATTATTATTATTATTATTATTATTATTATTATTATTATTATTATTATTATTATTATTATTATTATTATTATTAGAGCCTGCTGACTTCCTACGCCTGCACGGGCGTCGGAAGAAGCCGAACTTTTTGTTTTTGTTTAAAACGTCCTCTGGTCTGAACGATTATTTAAGCCGTTTTTCTGGTGTGTATATTACGTCTCCACGTGTGCCTACTCTGCTTCGATCATACTTTTATACTTCCAAACATTTTAATCTCCTAAGCCCATTTACAATGCAGTTGCCATTCAAATGTTACAAACAAATGCAGTCGAGGTTATGTACTCGTTTAACCGAATAGCAAGGGTGTGAATTCCCCCAAGACTAAGAGCGTTGCATTCGTAGGCTCTAGAAAAGCCTCGAAGTTTTTCGGCGGTAATTTCTGCATTGCTCTAGCTGTGGCGCGTACAGATCAATTCCTGTTCAGTATGTTCATTCCATTAAATACCCTGGTATAATTTCCTATTTATCTTGGTATTCACACTTGTCATTTGTTTCTAACTGGTTGAGAAGTCTATTATGCAAGATCTTTAATATCAGAGTCTTCCTTCCAATGACCACCAGGAAACGTTAATGCGTTATTTGGCTTACAGTGTACTAAGATATGGTATAACACTTCCTATATCGCTCCCTTTAATGGCATGCAACAATCGACATTATCGTAAATGGAATGTGGAAGAGGGAATCTTACAGCCTACTGCAGTGTTAAAAAGAAAACGTGTGTGCTTAGAGTAGACTGTTGGGTCTAGGTTTAGTTTTTATTCTCTTTTTTTGAACAGGTAGAAGAGTTTTACTTTTGGTGTAGTGATTTTAAAACTGAGAGAACTGCCCCTGTACACCGAGGTGCAAAGTGAGTTTTGAACGTTCAGGTATATACACTCGCTGCCGGAAAAATCGGGAGAACCTTTTATGTTTTAAAAATTTGTAACGCCGTGCCAGATTACTAATTTCTCTCGATGTCTAATTGTCACCTAATGATAAGCTCGAAAAAATTGTACAATGATCGGGACAAACATTTAAAAATGTAAGTGACACCTGTCGATTGGATTTTGTATTGTTACTATTGTGAAGAATTTGCGTCCACTGCCAAGTTACGCTTCACAAGCCTTACGTTGCCTTAGGCAGACCTGCTCTTTTGTATTGCCTTATTTCATGAATACAATTATGAGTACAGTGAGGGTGCTTTAAGCCTAAGCAAAGAGCAGACAAAGACGTGTGGGTGTCCATGCCAGTCTATTATGTGAAATAGCTTCCTCGTTCCACCGGCGCGCGCGAGTTCCGAGACACTGGCTCCGCCGCTGACTGCGCTGGCCGCGCAACTATGCTTGTCACGTGTGCCTCCTCCGAAAGAAGACCACCCTGGCATATTACGTATGATCATCGTAAGAGAAAGCTTGTACCGGGGAGGGGAAACGTTTCAGGCGGTTAATATCTTAAGAATGTTCTCATGAACGAAGCAAAATTGGTCGATTTGGCCAGTCGTAAAGTGTTTGTTCAATGGCTGCCGATGGGGCTGAGGGCCGGTCAAGCTTCTTGTTCAGGCTTCTTCCTTTTTTTTTTACCATTTCTTTGTCTTAATGGAAATAAGTTATTATTATTATCATGAGTCGATTATGAAACTGACGGTCGGTTTTGGGTGGCGCAGGATAGACAAGCTAATTGAAAGGGAGATTTCTCGTAAATGATCCGCAATGGGCCTTGGTATTTATGGAGGAAATTTTATAGCAGCTGACTTTCCAAGTCGGGAAAAGTACCAAAACAAAGTCCTTCAGGTTGTAGTGCCCCCATTCGTGTCTACTGTTGCAGCGGCGTTCGGATTGTTCTCGGTGGTGCGATGTACGTGCTCGGATAAGTTGACGGCAGGCGTCTGCACGATAGGCGGCTTGGGAAGAGGAGCCATTCTGCGAAATTTCACTTGCGTAAGGCAGAACAGCATTAAGCGCGGTGAACGGTTCAAAGTGGTTAACTAAATAGAATGGGGAGGGCGTCTGGATTGGTGGATTGTAGTGACGCATTATAAGCAAAGGTCACGAATGGAATGATAGTGTTATAATTAGAATGGCTGTCAGAGGCATACATGGAAATCATTCTCGCGAGCGCGTGGTTAAATCTCTCCGTAAGCCCGTTTGTTTCGTTATGGTAAGGAGAGGTGATTCGTTGGTCGACATTGCAAGCGCGCAACAAAGCTTCAAGTGTCAGTGCCGTGAATGTTCTTCTGTGATCGCTAACCCTACCGAAAAATCCGGTATAACTTTTCGCTATCCGGATTATGGAACCGGAAATCTATCTGGATTCTATCTGGACTCTATCTGGACTCTATCTGGATTTTAGGTTTTCAGAAATTATTCCTTTGTCCGCAATCTGGATTTCGGGTTTCCAGTAACAAATTTCCGGTTCCATATTCCGGATAGGCAAAGTTATACCGGATTTTTTGGTAGGGAATGAGAGCTTCCTAGGGCACCATGGCGGAGTATACGATGCTATGTAAATTGAAGACTGCGATGGCTTCAGCAGTGGCTTCTGGTAGCGACGAAGTTTCCAAGTATCGAGTGGCGTGGTCAATAGCGACGAGAATTCAGCGATGGCCGGCAATAGGCCGCGTAAGGAGACCAAAAAGATCAATGCCTTCAAATTCAAATGGCGGTGTTGAGAGAGAGATGGGCCGACGGAGAACGGTGGGGCAGGATGAGTAGCGCTTGTGATGCTGACACGGGACACACGATTCAATGTAATGGCAGACGGTGCGGTACATTTTTGGCCAAAAGTAACAACACCCTAAAAAATGTTTGTGCGTCTACCTTCACGCACAACACTCGGAGAGCCAATCACCGCAACTTACGGAGGCAGCTCAGCGAATGACAACGCCGAAACATATCTTTAGACCGAAAACCGCATTCTGAGTTGTGACATTAAGGAATGCAAAACGTCACGCTTCCTTGGCTTGATGTCACAACTCAGACTGCGTTTTTTGGTCTAAACATATGTTTCGGCATTGTCATTCGCTGAGCTGCCTCCGTACGTTTCGGTGATTGGCTCTCCGAGTGTTGTGCGGGAAAGCAGACTCACGGGCTTTTTTTTAGAGTGAATGGCGAATCCTCTCGTGCGTTTTAAAATGTCCAAGATGTTCAGCAGCGGGATCATCATGATAAAAGCGCGTACTTTTTGAGCGTAGGTCTGGTGGAACAGCAAATAGCCAGCGCTTTTCATTGGGGGCGTATTTCCGCTTGTAGAGCAGGCCATTAAAATGGCAAAGTCTAGACTCTTCTTAATCAAGCGGCGACCGCTCGACGGAATGGTGCCTTCAAGATGTTCAAAAAGGGGGCTAACCCAGGCGTTTAGGTGCTGGGATTACAAAAAGTCGTTGATTAAGAGAGTTGCAATTACGACTGTTGTTGTCGCGGCGTGTGTTGAAGTCTTGCTCATGTCCTTTGCACTTAGAGGACAGAGAGAGAGCACGTCGGCGTCGTAGTGGATTCTTGCAGACTTATGACGAACGAAGAAGTCTTACTTGTGCAGTACAAGAATCCAGCGTCCAAGACGGCCGGACATGCTTTTCCTGGGCAAGAGCCAGCAAAGCGAGTGGAGATCTGTGACGAAGTCGAAATGACGGCCATACGGAGAGGGACGAAATTTGGTGATCGCCCATACGGCCGCAAGGTATTTTCGTTCGGTTGTCGAATAGCTTGCTTCCGGCTCGTTAGGGTGCAGCTGGCATACACAATGACCTTTTCCTGTTGGGTTCTGGAATCTTGGTGCAAGGGTACTGCTCCTAATCCGCATATGCTGGCATCCGAGTGAATCTTTATAGGAGCGCAGGAGTCGCAATGGCAGAAGACTGGAAGTGAGGCAAGGGTGAGACGAAGGGAAGCAAAGGCGTTCATGCACAAAGTGGTCCATACGTAGTGTACATCGCCACAAAGTAAGTGATGAAGAGGGGCGGTATTGCTGCAAACAATTTGATAAAGCGTCAAAAATTAGATGCTATGCCGAGGAAGCTGCGAATGTCTTTTACATTCGTGGGACATGCGAAGTCCAAGATTGTAAAAATCTTGTTTGGATCCGCAGCGGCGCCAACTTGAGTGGTAATGGGACCGAGTACCTTGAAGTTTCTTGCAGCGATGCGGGACATATCGTATTCATTTGGAGACCTTCATTAAAAAGGGAAGAAAGAATTTAGGCAGTCGGGTTAAGTGTTGTGAAAATGTCCTCGAAAATACAATGATCTCGTCGAGTTAACACAAGCATGTTTTCCACTCCATTTTCCGTAGCACTGTATCATTCTCTTAAAGGTTGCTCAAGTATTGTAGAGGCCAAACTTTATGAGGTTAAATGTAAAAAACCCATGTAGTGTAGTGGATGAAATGGTAAATAAATGATGACGTTGGCTAACTTTGTGGGATTATCCCAATGATTATGTAGGCTCACTCGAGTGTAGAAATTGGCCCACTCTTCAATCGTTTCGTCGACGAGGCCGGAAAAGAACTCGACGATCTCGGTGACGTGATGCTAAACAAATCAGGGGCAAAGCAGGGTCAGCCGCTGTCATTGCGGTCGTGGTAGGCGGCAGTACGACAGGCGGTAAGTCGCCAGCAGGAAACAAGGTGGTAGGAATAGGAGGCGTGACCGGTACCGAAGTGATACGGGCTGGTACCAGCAATATGTGCGCGGATACTGTGGTAGGCGTCATGGACGGTCGTGCGATTTTCTTATTTCGGAGTTCCACGTTGATTAGGCAGAGAAGCCAACGCAGCTCAGGGAAGGAGTGAATTAGTGAATGAAGGCAAGAGCTTTGGTTACGCACCTCCACCAGGCTGTGAGGGTATTTTAATCTAAGCAAAGGAGCAGACAGATACGTGTTGGTGTATAGCAACGGACAGTCTATTCTGAGAGCGAGCTTCCTCGCTCCTCCGGCGCACTCCAGTCCCCGAGACAGGGGCGTCGCCGCTGTCTGCGCTGGGCGCGCACATGACGAGAAATTTCCATGACTAGTGCGCGACCGCTTTCGGTTGCGCACCAGTCACCCAGCTGTGTTTGGGGATTTGTGTTTATCCTTTGTCCCTCTTGTTCTCCTTCTCCGGGGATTATTTTCGTCATACTTGTCCAGCTCGATTGCGCCTTTGCATTTAATTGCTTTATAATCAAGCACTTCTAGTTAACTTAGCTGTTCCCACGTGGCGTATTCACATTTAACGTTTACGACGTGTGAAAATTGCCGCCAAAGAGTAGTGTCTGTCGAGTGAAAAAAACAGTAACTTCAGAGATATAAACAGATAGACGTTTACAAATATCAGTGATGCGAAATTAGAGCGCAGCTCTTGAGGCGGACGAGGAAGGGAGGGTATTAAGGGGAGGGTATACCTCTCCTTCTCCGTAGCCTCTTCTCCTCCCCTCCTCGTCTCCTACTCCTCCTCCTCCTCCATCACATTCTTTTCCCTCCTCCTCCAATTAAGTTTTTCGCTAAATTTAGCGGGGAAAATGACGTCATATGGACCTCCTGTCACCTCATCTATGCACAAATTCAGTTTCCCCGCGAGATTTAACGGGAAAATGGACGTCCGGTGACTCCGCGGAGAAACTGAATTTGCCCTGCTAAACCTAGCGTAGAAACTAAAATTTTCTCCTTAATTTAGCGGGGAGTTTAATTGGTGTTGAGGAAACATGACGTCCGTTTTCCCGCTAGATTTAACGTGGTTACGCCGACGCCGACGCAGCTCAGCCTGGAAATGGGCGCATAAGAGGTGCGCTCTAAAAAGAATGAGATAATGAGTATCTTGCGGGTGCAACATACTGATTCTATTATCATTCTTTTTCACCATTTCATGGCGTGCTGTGATCTAAACAAGAACATCGGAACTTCTAAATGCTTTCGCAGAAGTCATTCCACTCATTTCGATAGCGGTGCATTAATGATAGAGGAAGGTAGCAAGATTGGTCGCTTCGTTAAACAGCCGATGGTCGTCTACCCTGTACAGCGGCACTAGTCTGCGTCATCTTCTTTTAGACAACTTCCCGATCATTGAAATAGGAGTTCATAAAACGGCCGGGGAATCAGTAGAGGCCTATAAAATAATTAAGCAAGGCAAAAAGAACTGTGAAAGCCAAAGATAATAATCTTTGCAGAAGGGGAAAAAGGGGTTGAAAAGAACAAACACAATACTCCTTACACAGCTAGGTTACTGGTGCTGGACTCAAAATATCCACCTGGTCTTTGTACAGCACTTGGGAGCTTTCCGATTTTAGAGGAGCGTTCTACCAACTGAGGTAACGCCCTTGTTCGCATTCTCCATGTATTATTATAGTTAGTTTTGTCCAGCTAGCTTGCACCTGTGCACTAATTGGATTACCAGCGTAAGTCAGACTTCTGTTTCCTTACACAAAATAAGAAATAGACTACTTGAACACCTGTTGACACGATGATGATTTGATGGTTCACATCATTGGGTGTTTGTCACGAAATATTGAGTTGTCAGATCAGCGCTCATCCTGCGTACTTCTCTCGCGTATTCGTTGTTTTGAGCGCCGTTTCATCTATTGCTTGAGCACAAAAAATATTGCTGCACAACACGTCACCTTTCGTGTTAAATAGTTGCGAGTTCAGCAAGTCAAACCTGCAGTTTTTTCAAGTCTACGAAGAAATTTGCCAATAACGACTGCGATGCATTCAACGTTCTCCGACATTGAAGAGGTGTAAAATTGCAATTCTTCGTCTGGCTTACCTCTTGGGGTGGAACATCAAAGGTTAGCGTCCTGAGATCAACCTTGGTGTAATTTTCAATGCAGGGGAGAATGAAAAAGATACCTGAAAAAAAAGGAAGAAAAGACAATCCGGACAACATATAAAAAACGAGACGTAAGGTAATACACATATACACCCCAGAAAGAATCATTTGTGCAAACATTCGGTGTGGACGCAGGACTCCTGTCGGAAGGCATTAGTGAATGTGCTGAACAAGAGCGCCTCACATTTAAGAACTCGTTTATCACCCACAAAGTAAACGGTATTTTGTTCCGTACGCTCAAGGTTAGACAGAAGACAGACGAGAACGAAACTGTTATCGAAAGGAGGGTTTGAACAGACACACCGGGAAATTTTAATTGTATGTAACTAAGGAAAAGCACATGGCGGAGCGATATACGAGCTGCAGTAAATGCAACTACAGTGATTTTACATCAGATTTGTGCCACGTAATAGAGACAGCTTGCAGTGTGGCGTTGCGAAGGTTGCGAAGGTTTAACACATCTAGCCAGAAAAAAAAAACTCTGTACATCAAAAAGATAAACTAACGGCGTAAGCATGTGGACACAGACAGATAACAAGTACGGTCAGACGTCGTTAATATGGACTCTGTTATTATGAGTATAACTCACTATAGACGACGTTTCCGGGGACGAACTGGGTGAATACAAGCACCTTGGTCTCGTTATTAAGTGACACCTGCCTTATTTACCATTTATGAAGGAACCGGGGCGTCCATATCAACGAGAAATCACTGTAACATAGGACCGACTGCCGCTGTCTAAGGCAATCGCAAACCACGACTGTAGACGTCTACTGCCGTCATCATTTTGCGTTTAATAAAATGGATAGAAACAACACCAAAATCCTCAGCCGTCTGGAAATAATATAATCTATAAATATCTGCCTTTTTGAAGCTGATGAATGCTGACTCCGAATTTTTTTTTTTAATTAAAATTGTACTGAATATGTCAGCTTTGCTTTGTATGAGTTTTAAAAAGAATTTTAGGTAAAGTTGGTCGTGTACAACTACAATACTCTTTCGGCATACACTGTGAAGCGTACAACTTGCCTGCGTGTTGGAGTATAGTCTTTTTTAACACTTATTCATTTATAGAGAGCACTTGTTTCTATTATGTGTTATTTTTTATTTTTCGAACAAATTTATTAAGCCAGAAAAAGCAAAATGGTTGACGTGGGACAGTAGCCTTACGCCAGTACCGTTACAAAAACAAGCACACGCGCAGTGACAGCCTAAAGGTAAACATATTCAACAGAAATCTGTGTGGTTTGGGGAAACACTACGAAACAAATAAGCCTCAAACCAAAAGCTCAGAAACAATCAGTTACTAACATTTCGGGATGGTCTTTACTCCTTCAGGGTGTGACTAAATGGAATGGGACAGCGAGAGGTTCGACCTCTCCTTCCTCTTCTACAGAGTTGATATTTTGTTAACGTGAAGCAGTCCCTGGACGTATATAAATGATAAGGCACCGAGGCACCCGGTCTGTGCTGAATATGCCACGACTCCAAGAACAGACGTTTTCTGATATGTGGCTCCGTGTCTATCACGTCTGTGTTCGCGAAGTCGATCCGGTGATCGAGAACCTGACAATTTTCGGTGACGGCACTACGTTTGCGATCGAAATTTGGACATCATTCTGGTGCTGGCGCATGTGTTTTGGGAATATGTTTAGACGATTTGGAGGTCAAAATATCCTTGCTGACCTCCAAAGGAACGGCTGCACAAAGAGATGTGTTCAGCGCGTCGCCCGTCGACAGTGTTGCATTCGCCATGACCATGGATCGGCGGGTGACACACAGAGCCGCGTCATCGCACGCATCAGCGTCGCCTATGTAAAAGGAACCAGCGAGGTACTCTCGGAAACAATATGAGCGTGAACGCGCCTCCGCGTGTCGCCGCTACCCGAGACGCCGCCCTGCGGCGCCGTTGTGAAGTTTCGCGCATGCGTGTAGAAATCCTGTCGCTGTTCTCGCTTTGACTGTTAATCCCCGTCTGTCGTCTGCTATGCGCGCGCCGGCGGCTGCTCGCGCTGTCGTCTGCTCGCGCTGTCGTCTGCTATGCGACTCGTGTATTTCCGTCATAACTCAGACAAAGGACTTAACAAAATTCACGAGTTTCCTGTGCGATAACGCAATGCCCGCATTTGATACGTGATAAGTAGCTGGCTTCTTTCATTAGGTCGAGATACAGCGACAACAGACAAATGGAATAAAGACAAAATATCTGCAAACCTTAGTGTTCAACTACGGTGAGATCCCCACTACCCCCCTCCCCCAACTACAGTGAGCCCAGAAAACATTCAGTTGAGTGAAAAATGGCTAGAGTTCCTGTCGACGAACGGATCAACATCGTTGACGTGTCCCTCCGAGGCTACTCTCAGAGGGCTATATCCAGCATGGCTGGAAGACCGCTGAAAACGGTGAACCGGATAATACAAGCATATAGGGACGAGCTGTCCAGGGCCAACACAACTCGCGTAGAAAGCGCGTGTGTCCGCAGGAGCACGCAATGTTGTGCGGCAGACGACAACACGAGCGGACACCAGCGCGAACACAAGTCGCATAGGAGACGACAGCACGAGCGGCCGCGAGCGCGCGCATAGCAGACGACAGACGGGGGTTGACAGTCAAAGCGAGAACAGCGACAGGATTTCTACACGCATGCGCAAAACCTCACAACGGCGCCGCAGGGCGGCGCCTCAGGTAGCGGCGACACGCGGAGGCGCGTTCACGCTCATATTGTTTCCGATAGTACTGGAGCGCGTGCTCTGAAAAGAAGGGATTCAAGCGGCGCACAATCGAGTGTCAACATAAGGACGGCTGACGCAGAAACCGAAAAATTGCCTCCGTTACATCGGCGAAACTAAATCTTTTCCTGAACGCACGCGCCAGCACCAGATCCATGAGCACAATTTTGGTCGCGAGCGTAGCGCCGTCGCCGAACATTGTGAGGTGCTCGATCATGGGATCGACTTCACGAACGCGCACGGGACAGAGAGAAAGTCACATATCCGAAAAGGTTTTTTTTTTTTTTTTTTTTTTTTTTTTAGTCGTGGCGTATTCAGTACACACCGGGGAACAATAGCAGGTCCCTCGGTGCCTTACCATCTATTTACGTACAGGGCATGCGTCACGTTAACAAAGCATCAACTCGTAAGAAGAGGAAGAAGAGGTCGACGCTCTCGTTGTCGGATTCCATTTAGTTACCCCCCGAATAATGAGTCAAGTCGGCCGCGATACGTTGGGGACTGATTGTTTCAGAGCTTTTGGTTTGAGCTTTTTTTGTTTTCTATTGGTACAGTTTGCTGCATACTTCGTCGGTTCAGAGCATCTTCATCTGATTACCTTGCTGAATTTTAAACGACTGGCACTTATCAAAATAGGCGAGCTCAATGACCTTTACGGCGCGTAAAACCTCCGGTCGAAAACGCTTTCAGCCATCTTGTTTTGTTATTTGAAATTAAAGCGCAAGAGACAATCTCGTGATACGTTTTAAAATATTAACCAATCTATCTATATAGATTGTTTCTTACACATAAAAAAATGTCAAAGAAAGGACTACCCTGGCACGGAGAAACAATTTTGCCACAAACATTATACAGGTCTCCAAACAATAAAACTCAAGAAATGTAGCGTAGCTGGCTATGCTCTGGGCCGGGGCCGAGAGCGGGTTAACTCCACCTGAATTCCGTCCAACAGCCTAAATACTGCGCGAACTACTTTTTGTTATTGTGGAAAAATTAAAACAAAAAAATGCACCAATTAGAAATATTTTTTGTTTGTTTGTTTACGTGTTTGTTTAAGCCGAACAAGGCTACGTGAATCTCGAGCATCTCATGATCACTCCGACAGTGACAACATTGCTGCGTTCGCGTAAAGAAGGCAGATGAACGAATCGCAAAAAGAAGGCGTACAATCAGAAATAGGCAGACCGCGCGTTTTTTGAACTTGCTTACCCGGTCCTTTCGATCCCCCTTGCAAGAGTCTTCCCAAACGAAATATAACGGCCCGCTCGTACTCCTGGACAACCTGCATGCAGGAAAGGCATCATTATAATCTTAATTTTAATGTATTCACAAACTACACTTTGCCTAAAAGAGGCAGACACGATTATGTGGCGGCACGTGGAGGAAATATTCAGGTATCATGAACAAAACTAATGTCACACAGCTAAATGTTCTAATAAAATGCGAGATAGAGTTCGGAACGATAAAATGTATACCGTTTTCGCGGATATAAAAATCAAATCCAGAGGCCAGTAGAGAGGCACGCAGAGGATATCCAGAGACTTCGTAAGAGCGACGATTGAACGAGTCGGCTATTCATACATATAAATTGCTCCTGTGCGCTGTTATTTATAAGACATCCAGAGACACGCAGGCGTCCGGTTTTCGTCCTTTATGTGATCCTCCAGAAACACCGTAATTTAACCATGACGCTCCATTTACACGATACATATATTCATATGCTGCTTTGCTGTTTGTTTTTATGGGACATATTTTCTAAATTCAGTACGAAAACGTCTTAGAGCCTACTTTCTGGTTGAGCTCGACAAATCATTTTGCAGAAAATAAGAATGCTTTATTGATCTAATGAAAATAGTTATACAAATTTAGTGTTTTTTTTAAATAGATACCGTTTAAATGAGGTCACTGATGTTGCTTTTAAAGCTAGATGCTTGTAAAAAAGCAGTTTAGCGTTTCACTGCAGAGAATCACTGAAACTTATGATGGAAAGTAGTTTACTGCCGATTGAGATCGTGCCGTGCAACAAAATTTAGTTAGGAACGTTCTATTTTACAGTGATAGATGTCGTGGAGACTTCCATGATGCATACGAGGCAGTGTTGTGCTGGGTAGAAAAGTCTGTGCCATAATCAAATCACGGGACCATATCATACCAGGAAAGTTCACACCGCAACCGAGAGATGGCGGGCGCGCCGATGTCGTTTGCCTCAGGTTGTGCACGCAAACCGTAGAGTTGGTTTGCGTGCACTATCAGATGTATCATGTAAGGCAATACAAAACTCATAACGGTACCTAACTTAATGTAGTCTTCAGAGAAAGGAACATTCACCCATTATAAATGTGTCTGGTTGGCTTCATACTTCGGTGACAGCAATGATGTGTTTCAGGGTTTGACTAAATACGAATAGATATTCATTCAGTATGTGTAAAACCCTGAGTCTCGCTTGCACTTCACCCACTGTGGATAGAAGCTCGTATGTTGTATGCTAACAACCGAGTACGTTTTGCTTTAACAAAACTTCTTTTTATGTTTTGCAATTAATACTATATGGAAACCTTGTAGAGAGTTGGATTTTTGTGCCAACCTTGTCAAGACAGCTTAAACATTTTTTATAGTTATCTTTAGAGCTTCCAGCTAACTTTCGTCCAACTGAACTTTATGCACATGGTCCTACTATTTTCCTTGCCGCTGCGGTTGGCTACTAAATGTGGATGGCTTCCAGGGCACATCTGAAGTGCAAAGAAGCAAAACGCATAAAATCTCCATTCCATCTTAAATATAAAAATTACCTTTCGAACTGGACTCCACACTCGCTCATCGGCGATTATTTTATCTTACCGTCCTAAAATGAGCAAATATTTTTTTTTATTTGCTTGGCGGGTTTTTTTCGCCCAGGGGGCAGAGATAAAGGCGTGAAGCCTGACAGAGTTTCTGCCCCCCCCAACAGTTCAACAGTAAACAATACAATGAATAAAATGAGCGAAGGTATACTCAGTAAAAATAAAAAAGGCACAATGAGACAGGTATTTTAACATTCAACATTGTGAATTGTAAAATAAAATAAAACGGCACAATCAAACAACCAGCAAAAACATGTTACACAACAAGCATGATTCGAGGTGTATAACAAATGTAACATCGTATGACACAGAAGCATCATATCACTGATATAAAAGAAATTTAGAAGAAGCTCACAGGCTAAGTAGGGCTCATAGCAGCCACTTAGTTTAGCAATGAATAATGATCGAATATATGCCAAGAGCCACGTTTGTAGTCAAATATAAATACATACTAAAAATAATAGCTTAGCCTACATATCACACAACTGAGAAGCTCATACCACTGCCTACGAGAAAGCTTCGGCACTGTTTCTTCAAGGCATGAAGTGTTTTATTATAATGTATAGTCATGTCGGTTCTGTTTAGCATCTTAGTTATCTGATATGACAAAGCAGTGCGGCCATAATTGGTTCTTATTGAAGGCATCCTTCGCTTTGGGTCTCGTAGTTGGTACGGACCTAAACTCGATTTTGGTGTGGAGTATATTCTATGTTTGTGAATTCATTGTAAGATCTTAAAATAGTATATTTGGTCTACCTGAAGCATATTATATTTGATGAATAGTGGTTGGGTTCTTATGTTTCTAATATCTCCTTTATAATTTTCGCACATGCGAAGAATCCTCTTCTGCAAGGTGATAAGTTTTACATAGTTCGAATTGATCGTCGTCCCCCAAACTAAGATGCCGTAACTGATTTTAGAGTAGAACAAAGAATAGTACAACGTCTGTTTTAGCCAAGTGGGCAGTAAGTTTCGTATTTTATATATACTTCCCGTAACACGAGATAATTCACCTTTGAGTTTATTCGCGTGAGTGTTCTATGAAAGGTCCTCGGTAAACCATACACCAAGAAATTTTTGTTCCGACACTTGCTCAAGCACAGTGTCTTCAAATTTTAAGCTTATGGGGCAGCAGTCGAGTTTATTTATTGGCTTAAAAATAATATACTTAGTTTTGTTTGTAATTAGTTTTAAACAATTTGTTTGTAACCAATCGAATAGCTTCAATAGGTAGACATTTGCAGCATTTTCTAGGCAGTTTTTCGTCACTCCAGAAAAGAATGCGTTGGTATCGTCTGCATACATTATAAGGTCGGGGGAACCGGATATAGTCGTTGTATTATTAACATATATAAGAAAAAGAAGTGGACCTAAAATTGACCCCTGAGGAACACCATGCTGTATTTGAAGTCTATTTGACGATTCGCCGTTTATTACTACATATTGGTAACGATCTGCAAGATACGTTTCAATTAATTTTAGAGCTACCCTGCGCACACCGTAAATTTCAAGCTTCCTAAGTAAAATATTTTGCTGCACAGTATCAAAAGCTTTACTTAAATCTAAGAAGAGACCAAAAGTAAATAATAATTGTTCTCAATATTTTCAACTATTTTATCCTTTATGTTAAGAAGCGCTAGCTCCGCCGATTTTTGCTTTTGAAAGCCGTATTGGGACTGCGTTATTGTATTAATCTTTTCAAAAAACCATGTTAATCTATCAGCAATCACACGCACAAATATTTTAGAAAAAACTGGAAGAACTGAGATAGGTCTGTAGTAATTAATGTTTGTCTCACCCCATCCTTTATACACTGGAGTAACCCTGGCTATTTTTAGCTCGTCAGGGAAATCACCAGACTGAAGCATCTTATTTACTGTATGCTACCCCGAAGGAAAAATCCATCAATGTAACCCTGTTTGGCAGTCAATGTTTTCTAGTGGACCGCTGACTATGCCTGACTGTACGTCAAGCATGTCTGATTGGCCAACAAGTTACTCTGACCGACAGTCAAACTCCAGTCAGACCCCGCTTGTCGGCTTTCTGATGGTTTCCTGGTGGCAGTCGGCCGCCGCGAAATGCCATCAGGATGTCTTGGTGGTGATTCTGACTGTACATCGATTGTCTCTGAATGTACGTCAGAGAGCTTTGACGTGCAGACAGACGTACGGTCAAAGGACGTAAAGTTCGTTCGGACACCACTATTTCGTCAAATCTATGAATACGAAAAGTAATCTATGCACGAGAAAACGATTTTGGGACGTGAGCCCATAAAACCGCTGACGTTAGAGATATGACACGCAACCGACCGACAACCTTGATCACAAGCCCGCCGAAGCGCCGAACACGACACTTCGCACTTCGCTTCGCCCATAGAGGCTTCGCCGAGCTTTCATGAACGATCGCTCTCGACTTGTTTTGGTTGCCCGCTTGCTCCAACCTGTCGATCCTGCCCGGGCTCTACAATGTCTTATGTTTTAGTAGAATTTCTACTCGACAAGACCCAGCCTATTGTGAGTTCCGACGATGTAAGGGACTTTAGCGGTGTAGTTGAAGACGACAGGGTGTACCAGGTCTACTGGGCCGGTGATGCGCGAACAAAAGGATCGCTCTACGGCGCGAAAGTACTCTACATGGCAGGTGAGTAGAACTGAAGTACGGCGAGTGATGTATGAGTGCTTTGCATAACATGCTGACGGCTTAACTGCATTTGCAGCCAAAGCTTTTCGTATAAAACGAATAGTCAAGTCCAGTTTCTCTAACGGTGGCGTAGCATAGCGGTTAAGGTGTCCGATTTGTACGCATGTGGTTGAGGGTTCAATGCGCGGTGGTGCTGCTTTTTTTTTTCTCGAACATTTTGTTTTATTGAGGCATTTGGCTATATTTATGAGTGCGTATAGCTTTACTCTTATATAAATGCTGCCCTTGTTGATGAAAATCCCTTGGCAGTGGCAGTCAGACGTCATCTGATGGACCATCAGATGACGTCTGATGGTCCATCACGTTCCACCAAGGCTGCTGACTGGCAGTCAGTGTCCCAAATTACGTAGCTTGATGGAATTTTCAATAGGGGTAAAACTGGACTATGGTCACAGTGTACTTAATAGGTAGGGTTTTTATTTCACATATTCCAGCGGCGACGTCCTTTTTTAGGTTTCTGATTATTTTATCAATTTCAAATGGTGTCATTGGTGTAATCATAATCGACCCAATTTGGTTTCCTGTGTCAATACAGTCATCTATGTTGGAAGTCCTCCCAGTGTACGCACCCATGCTAATAAAATGTCTATTCATTTCATCGCCAAGTTCTTTCCCAGTGACACGTTTATTATCTATTAGTATTTCTTTCAGATTACATCGTGCCTGCTCTCTGTTCGTGAGTTTCTTTACTGTGTCCCACACTTTTCTATGGTCATTGTGTATACGTAGAAGTTATTTTTGATAGTATTCGCATTTTGCTTTTTTTAGATCGGCATTCAGTTTGTTTCTGCATTTCTTGAACTCGATAAGCAGCCACGGATCACGATGCTGAATAAAGGCATGATACTTGGTATTTTTTCGCCCTATTCTTCCATACAGGTCTCTAGTCATCCAAGGCTTTCTAAATTTTTAACATTTCGCTCTACGTTCCTGAAGAGGAAAAGCTGCATTATAGTACTGTCTGACTTTCATCAGGAATATTCTATAGGCATATCTAGGGTTGCACTCAGAGTAAACGTCATCACACGTTTCTTCTTCCACAAGGCAGCCGAAAGTTCTTAGTGTTTCCTCATTAATGGTGCGATGCCAAAACGTCTCTATGTCTTTCTTATTTTCTCTAGCAGAGGAGGACTCTAGGCAGAAGATTGTATGATGGTCACTAATATCACAGATGATTGCACCTTCTGTAATATGACGAGTGTCGGTATTTGTTATGCATACGTCAAGGTACGTGGTAGTGCCTGCAGTTATTCTAGTGGGCAATGTTAATAAATTGCTGCAAGCATACTGGTTGACAATATCGCGAAAATTTTGAGCGTAAAGAAAATCCGAAATTGTGTTTATATTTATGTCGCCAAGAATAAAGAATGGCACAGATAGCGATCCAAGGATAGACAGTGCATCATCAAGAAAGGTCATGAATTCCTATATATTACACGAAGGTGGCCTGTATAAAGCAAGAACAACAGTACTTGATAGTTTAACACACAAGCTCTCAATTTTTGAATCAATTTTTGATAAGTCATCTACAACCTCATGCTGTAATTTATCGTTAATATAAATAGCGATACCGCCACCCCTTTTCTTATTTCTGCTCATGATTTCGCACTTATAACTCTCCATGATTGGCGCCATGTCCTCTTTTGTCAGCCAGGTTTCGTATGTGCTATTACATTAAAGTGTACATTCAACGAATGCACTTTAATTCAACCTGGTTTTGTGAAGAAGGTGACAAGCTGCCTTAGGACGGACCCGGCATTGCCGAAGCCAGAACAACCGTGGCCGCCGTTCGTGACGACTTCCTATGTATTTCTCTCTCTTTCTCATCCCTCTACCTTTCTGCATCAGTGTCTGTGTAAGAACCAAAGGGTACTTTTTGTTCATTTTTTACTCTGCCTGGCTTGCAATGTGAGACCTGGTCGCTGATGAAGTGTAAGAACAATTCAGCGATTCAATATTCCTCTGGCTCACAGGATTTTCGCGTTTTCTTTACCGACACATTAATATTTGTCTTAATTTATGACGGTGTGACGAGACAAACAAATTAAATGAATAAAAATGTAGTGGCTTAAACTGGAAAAGAAATCCTATTTGATCATATTCTAAGGAAAAGACCCAGTTAAGTCATCATAAGCAATCGGTGTGGTTAAAATCAAGATAAGTAATCATGATTCAAAAGACGTTTTAAATTACCTTTGTATTTTCCCACTTTTATTCTAGGTACATATCGTCATTGATTTCGAAAAAAGCTACTAGTTGGCAAGTTCACAATGTAAAAAGTCCAAGGCAAATCCTTGTTCCTTCATGAGAAACTCACTCACGGCTGGTAAAAAAGAAGGAACCCACATTCAAATTCTCACGCTGAAATGTTATATCTGACCGAAGTGTACTTTTTTTTAAGATCCAGCGTAGAATAAGTTAATTCGCCGCACTGCTTCTGACTAGAATTTTGGTTGCCATTGATTTCCCTCATGGTGTTTAACTTATACCGCGGGTTTTTGCTGGTACGTGTCAGGTGCAATTTTGGGGCTGCAACGTAAATCTTTGACAGCGAATGTGACTTCATTCGTTTTGAAGCTAAAGACCAAAGTAAACTTCACTGGCCTAATAATACCATAACACTAATAGACAAATAACCTTAAAATTATTCGCGTTTTGTAATGAACATGTAGATTATGGAAACTAGATTTCTTTGTGATGATCTTCATAGTAAACGAACATAACTACGAAATCTAAGTGAAATTGACTTATGACGTCTTCTGTTCTTTAAGCATATTTAAATGTCTTTGAAAGTCGCGCTTGCCTCTGGTAGCTAACACATCTGAGTTGTTGCGAATGCACTGAGTAAGAGCCCCTTAATCGAGAGACACTCAGATCGGAAAGTATGAAATGCCGGTCTCACAGATAACACATTGGGGCGCAGTGACTCACCTTAATGCAAAAAAGCAAGGAGAACGGAAAGGTGACCACGACAATGACGAACGACAGAGCGGTGAGGATCCAACCACAGATGCCGAGTCCTGCTTCCGCGGATTCTCCTGCAAAAAAAAAGCCGAACTTAGAATTTGCATGTGAACCATATCATAAAACCAATACCAATTAAGGGCCCGAACTCAAACACGAATGTCGACAAACTGCCAGCATCGCAAGCCGATGAGATATAGAAAGTTTTATTGTTTTTTTTTGCAACGAATATTAGTATTTCTCAATTCCGAGCAGGTGTCTTAGTATACAGTTTTTTTGTAGTCCTTTGTGTCTATGATATGAGTGAACATGAGTTAGGGACGCTGACACAACAGCCGTATTTTTTCTATGCATCACATCAAGAGTGACAATGAACTTCGATGCATAGGCTATGCCACCTCCGTGGCTCCACGTTTCAGGATATTGCAATACCCACTCTTAGCGTGGCACAATACTCATACGGAGAGTTAACCTTAGCGGCCAGGATAGCCGTCTCAATTCCTAATTTGTGATGTGTAGAAAACAGATACAGAAATTCGAAAGCATTGCAAACCGAATTCGTGTTATGAATATCAATACTCTGCGAAGTCGATTTATTACCAATGACAGATCAATATTATAATTATTAAACGAGCTACTTCTCAATTTACAGTATTTCAGTGTTTCCTTAAATTTGTGTGATGTTACAAAAACTAACAATTAAATGTTGTCAGCTTTCCGTGTTATAATCCTAACTCTATTTTACATATTTCTGAACGACTCATTTTAAGTTTTATTAAAAAATTAGCTTTACCCTTACTTTGAAATTAATACTTCTCTAAGCTTCAATGTGTTTTGCACTTATGTATTAAACTATTGCACTTATCCAGATGCCGTAAAAAAACCACTAGCTACCGGGATTACAAAATATTAGTTCAACATATATCGTAAATCCTGTTTTATTAAGGAAGTCTTTCAGAATCACGCTTAAGTGCAATCACTGTAGATTTAAAAACAAAGTCGAGTAGGAGAGCTTGCTTAATGATAAGCATTGAGAGAAATACGTGCATAGGGCACAGTTTAAGATTATGGAAATCCAACTCCATCTTGTGTGAGAATGAGCAAAAATGTACCATCGCGCGACTTTTTTTATTTTTTTTCAATGCGTCAGAGCAAAACAAGTTATAGCATGTCAATTTCGCAAAACTAACTTCGTTGCGGCCACACCAACATGACCCACCTTGTGTTTTCTATCTGGTAGGGTCGTGTAAGAGACTTTCTGCTAAAAAATATATATCCCGGTACGTTGTCGGCCCAATTCTGCAGTGCTCGATTGGTTAAATTACCTCGGCACTACTAAAATGTTATCAAGATTTTTAACTCATTCAACTTTTTTACGCCCTGATCAATTGCCCATCTGAAGTAGCTACCAATAAAACATAGCATGCTGTAATACTTAATTTACACGAAAACAGTTGTTCGGAGTGAAGACCAGCCGGCGCCTAAGCAGTCGAAAAAGTCGGAGTAAGGAAATATTTGTATGGCTCAAACACATTCTTTTCCACACTACTTGCGTTATGACGACGGCTGCGCCCCCCGCAATGCATCTGCGATTGGCCTAGATAAAATAAGCAAAAAAAAACCCAAAAAACTACGGAAATAAAAATTTGTCAGGCTCTCAAGGAAGGGAACAAAATAACAAAACATTTGCACAAGCTTTACCGAAGACGCCTTTCCAGAAGCGAATGACCCTTCCCTGATGCGGCTACTTTCCAAGATACAAGGAACCCCGTTTCGGCCTATTCAATCGGTAACCAGTGAAAACAGACAACCCTCAGATTTTACTTGTCAGCAAGGGCAGCACGAAATGATCGCGACTTCGCTCTGAGTCCGTTGCGTTACATTCTCACGCAATCTTGGTCTCGCAGTCCACGTCAGCTAGCACCATCTGCACGGCTTCTGGGGGAATCCCCGCGAATCCGATGAATCACAAGACTACATACGCTATAAGGCCAGCGACGAAAGCTCATGTATTACAGCCTTAGGCAGGCAAGACCCCCATATTGCCTGTCACCCACCAACTACCGCAACGTACCGCCCCTCTCCAAGACATATTCGAAAACGGACAAAATAATTCCAGTGACGTATAAAACAAAAATAGTGCCACGTACACGCAAACAAAAAAAAAAAAAAGAGCACTATTTTATGAATCGGGCTCCCCTGCAGCACACCGAAAATGCACCGGGCACCAATTTGGCCGTGATGAATGCGGGGTCGACAGGTCGACGTCATTTTTATGAGCCGTAGCGCGCATCGACATGCTGTGACCCACGCAAGGTCCTCCCACCGGTGGGAGGTCTTCTCGCGGTGACCGCACTCCAGTCATTCATCTCCGGCACAGGGCGGCTATCTCCAGTGGCTCGCAGAAGGAAGAACAGCGCTGCATCGATGGATCATAGGACACGCAACACGCGCTCTTGGGGTCCGCTGACGGCGCGCCGGACAATATTGCGGCGGTCTCAGCGGTGCTTTACCGCTGTCCCGCATACCCCTCGCCCTGCCCCTCCGGGAGCTATACATTGCGCGACTGGACGTTCCGCTTGCCCATCCCTCAATGTAGGGGATTTCCCCTAAGTGCGCACTCTGGTTCTACGCCTTCCGAGTTTGCAAAGATCGACTCAAGGTAGAAACAGAGTCGAGTGCGGAACTAGATGTAGAAATGGTTCGTGGCATTGAGATAAGCTGTTAAATAGTCTGAAATGTCTCAAGAATTCTGTCACACTATGAGAACCGCAAGCTATTTTGAAAGAGTTGACAAACGCCAATTTTTATTAATTTGTCACAGAATACGAAGTGCAGATATTTTTACAAGAGCTGGGAAATATAAATGTTGCACGAATTTTATCACACAATAATAAGAGAAGCAAAGTTCTTTAGAAGAACTGGCAAGGAATCAATATTTGTTAAATACCTCTCTATTAGCTAATGTTAGGAGGAGAATGTTTCTATATAAGGTATTGCAATTAATCATAACTTTTTTAAGAATTCTATTACACTGCACCAATAATAGGAGCCTTCTTTGAAACAGCAGCCAAATATAGGCATTTCGAGAATTCCTTCAGAGCCAGTGTTGGAGGTAACGCGTTACTAGTAACGACGTTACTGGTAGCGCGTTACATTTTTCGCTAACGCAGTAACGTACTCGTTAGTATTCTGAATGACTACCGCGTAAAGTATTTCCGTTACTTTTTTACGGTATCGGCTGTCAAATTTCGTTACTCGTTACTCGTTACTTTTGACCAGAACTGGTGAAATCCTGCACGAGCTTGTCTCAAAATCCTGCACCAGCTTATCGCTGCGCGGAACCAGCATCCGTCACAGTCAAGTAAAAAAAAACAAAAAACAAAAAGAAAACTCACTTCTCGAAGGCGAAAACACCTTCGGCTACCAGCTAATTCCGTTCATCATCCTTTTCTTTTTTTTTCATAGTGTGAACACCCACAAGACTTGAACGAACGACTGCGTTACAGCCTCCTCCCCTCCCTCCTCTCCCCCCCCCCCTGCTTTGTGCAGCAGAAGTGGACAGCGGGGGGGGGGGGGGGGGGGAGGGACGGGAGCCGTGGAGAGACATCCGTTTACGACAGTGGACAACTAGTGGCGAAGCGATTTGCTCATTTCTCTAGTTTAAAAAAAAAAAAAAAAAACCTTTGTGGAATATTTTTACCCTCGTTCTCCCCCTCGCTGCCTGAAAGTTCCTGACCCACTTTTGTACACAGAAGAATCTTTCGCTTGATTAGTGTTTAATTCCCTAAGGTCATGATAAAAAAATAAAAAGAAGTTTTAAACCTGGAAAGAAAACTTACAGCCACGAAACCTTTCTTTTTTTTTTTCGCAGAAAAATTAAGAGCTACTGCTGGTGTTTTTCAGCATCTACTGCTGAAAAACACCAAAACGAAACCCGAAAGAGACTGGACTCTATCAGTTCTGAAATTAATGAACTAAAACTGAAGGTATGTACTCTAGAGAAACAAATGCAGGAGATTAGCGCCATTAAGGACAGACTCGCCGTGGTTGAGAATACCATCAGTGGCGTCCAAAGAGACGTCCGTTACTCGCATGATAAAATCTGCACCCTTGACTCTAGTATTGATGATTTAAATAACAGAATGAGACGAAATAACTTATTAGTCAGGGGTATCTCAGAAGAACCAAATGAAACGTGGGAGGATACGGCTAATTGTTTGAGAGGCTTCATCAAGGATTACTTGGGTATAGAACCGGGAGAGTGAACGTGCCCACCGCGTTGGCCGGAAGCAGGGGGTGACAGCCCGACCGATTGTGGTGCGTTTTATTGACTTCAGAGTAAAACAGAACCTACTGAATAACGCAAACAAACTCAAACACTCGCCTTCACTTAAGGTCTCTATCTCAGAAGACTTTTCGCCTAGGGTTTGCCACCACCGGAGCAAACTGTGGCATTTCAGTGCGCAGTTCAGAAATCAAAACATAAAAGTGACACTTGTGTACGACAAACTTTATGTCGGTGGAAAGCAGTACGTTTATTGTCCCGAGTATGATGAAGTTATTTTAGTTCAAAAATTGCAAGCTGTAAGTCAAGCGATGACGTGACAGTCTAGAAAAATAGCTAGGCAGGATTCTGTTGATATCTGTGTACTTGTCGCGAACTTTCGCAGTCTTCTGCCTAAACAAGATATTTTTTTGTCAACTGTGCATGATTCAGGTGCTCAGATTGTGCTGGGAACTGAAACGTGGTTAAAGCCGGAGATTAGCGGTGGCGAGGTTCTTCTTAGTCAATCATTTCATTTGTTTCGTAACGACCGCACACGTTCCCGCGGTGGCGGCGTACTTATTGCTATCAGTAAAGCCATGAATGCATCACTTATTTCTGTAGATTGTGACCTTGAAGTTTTGTGGGTACGCTTAGATCATCCTTTCTTTCCAGTTATCGTTGGCGCCTGTTATCGCCCTCCTGGCCGTGACAATACTTTCGTTGATAAACTGTACGTTTCTATGGAGCACGTTTTTTCTTTATTTCCCGGTAGTACCATTATTTTTGGCGGGGATTTTAATTACCCAGTTGTTAATTGCAAGGGGGGCATTGGTCTTACCTTTTGTGCGGTTGGTGCAAAAGCTTTAAATTTTATTAACCTGATGCATAGCTATGGTCTCGCTCAAATTGTAAACGAACCCACACGGTTACATCCTGTTTTGGACCTTGTTCTCATCTCGAGTGCGGATGATGTGCGGTCAGTTCGTATTCTTGACAGGATCAGCGATCGTAACACTGTTTTAGTTGAAATGTCTTTGCCATTATTAACTAGAAAGATAAGTCCTAAACTCATCAATGTGTACAGCAAGGTTAACGAATGTGCCCTAAACGACGCTTTTAAGCAGTTTGCTTCCGAATACGAACACCATTTTTATGGAAGATCTGTGGAGCAAACTGGAAATTACTAAAAGACGAATTTAAGCAGTTGATGTCTCGATTTGTGCCTCAAATTGTGTTAAAAACGAATGCTGATCAACCCTGGTTTACGAATACACTCAGAAAATTAACTAATAAAAAAAGCGTCTCTTTGCCAAAGCTAAAAAAACCAACCTTGTATCTGATATGTCAAAGTACTTGGACTTTTTAGGGAATTCAAAAATAGCATAAAAAAGGCAAAGAACAAATACTTCAAGCAAGACCTGCTAAATTTATTATTAACCAACCCTCGGAAATTTTGGAAAACAATATGTCCAAAGAAGGATGACTCTCTCCCTAAGCTGAGCAACGACCTCAACGAAGTATTAACAAACATTTAATCAGCTACCGTTTTGAACAACTATTTTTCGTCCGTGTTCACCGTAGAAGACTTTCCAGTATTCTGTGATCCGATCTGTAGACCACTTAACATTTCTTGTGAAGCTATTGTCTTTGACCGAAATGGTATCCTGAATGCAATCGAAAAACTCTCCCGCAGCTCAGCCCCTGGCGACGACAATATTTGCCCTAAACTTCTCAAAATAAGAAAGCACATATCATCTTATCTTCTTTGTAGACTGTTTCAACAATCGTTTGACTCGGCGACCCTCCCGGAGGACTGGAGATTCGGGAGAGTTCTACCTATTTTTAAAAACGGAAACAAGCAGGACTACTCCAATTATAGACCTATATCGCTGACAAGTGTGCCATGCAAAATTTTTGAACATGTCGTCTACTCCCACATCATGAACTATTTGTCGGAAAATAAATTAATATGTAACAACCAACATGGTTTCAGGTCGGGATATTCATGCGAAACCCAGCTTTTTGAGTTTGTAACAGATTTGCATAACAATTTTCACTCCTCTAAACCCACTGACGCCATCTTCATCGACTTCTCTAAAGCATTTGACACGGTTCCTCACCAGCGACTTCTATACAAACTTTCTGAACTTCACATCCATCCATCTCTTATACTCTGGATAGCTGAATTCTTAACTAACCCTAAGCAAGCTGTTCACCTTGGGCATGCCAGATCACCAAGCCTGCCTGTACTGTCGGGCGTCCCCCAGGGCAGTGTTCTCGGTCCGCTTTTATTTCTTATATATATTAATGATCTTCCTCACCAGATAACATCATCTATTAGGCTTTTCGCGGATGATTGCGTAATTTACCGTCGCATCTCTAACCCTGAAGATTCATTACTACTACAGCAGGATCTAAATGTTCTGTCTCATTGGTGTAACACGTGGCAGATGAAGGTCAATGTAACCAAGAGCAAACTTTTAACATTCACTGGTCAGCGATCTCCTATTGTACGTAACTACACCTTACTAACACTGCCTCTCGAAAAAGTACCAACTTACAAATATTTAGGCGTAACATTTTCTGATGACCTAACTTGGAATACTCATATTGGCAATGTAGTGGCTAGTGCATGCAGATCTCTAGGATACATCAAACGTAACCTATACCCCACTCCCCGTTGTGTCAAACTAACTGCCTATAAGACTTTCGTCCGATCAAAATTGGACTACGCCAACTTTATTTGGTGGTCTCATCAATCATATCTCATTACTAAACTCGAATCGGTGCAAAACAATGCCTCACGTTTTATAACACACGACTACTCGCGAACGTCAAGCGTAACTGCACTAAAATTCAACCTCGACCTATGCCCTCTATCTCAGAGAACTCAACTTGCTCGTCTTGTCCTTTTTCCCAAAACTTACTATTCCTCTTCTGATTTTCGAAACACCAACTGTCACCCATCACCTCACATCTCCTTGCGTCATGACCACAGCCTAAAAATTAAACCTCTATTCGCCAGAACTAATAAATTCCAAAATTCCCCATTTTCTCTCGCTGTTACTAACTGGGATTCCCTTCCTGAATCCATAGTACGTGAATCTAACCCTAAGACATTCCGTGAACTATGCAAGGCACACCTGAAAAGCGTTGATCCTTAACATGTTTATCTGTTAATTATTTTTATACATGTCATGTTCTGATATCTGTCCTATGAGTTTGTAGTTTTTTGTTTTCTTTTTGCGTTTTCGTATTATTTACCTTGTCGTCACTTTTTTGCCATCTGTATATGTCATTTGATCCCCCCTCATGTAATGCATTTCATTTGAAATGCCTTTGAGGTACAATAAACTGAACTGAACTGGTAAGAGGCAGCAAGTGATTATAGCCAGTGTGCTGGTAACCGGTGTCTTGTTCGAAGCAAATCAGTCTCTGGTAATAGTATGAACCGGACTGTTCCTAAAACCGGCGTACAGATGAGGGGTGTTGGTTGGCTGGTTGTGTGTTTCAGCAGTCCTCGTTCGCATGCTGTAGTTTATAAAAGCCGATTGACTAACATCTCCGACTCATTCTGTGCTTGAGATGGGCATGATTAACGAAAGTCCGTCGCCATGGCCAGCAGATCTAAATGAAATGTATCAACTAAAGGAGACAGAGTCAGGTGATTTACAGTTTCAATGCCTAATCTTCCTGCCGAAAATTAAGCTGCTTCGCGCATCAAAACACTATGAAACCACTCTGTTAATTTTTATCTTTATCCAAGTCTGTTAAGGAGGCTTATTATACATCTCTGCCAAACTTATGTACTCGAACAGAAAATAACGTAAAAGTAACGTAAGACTAACGTTCGTTATTTTCGAAAAGTAACGGTAACGGTATATCATTACGTTTGCAAAAGAGTAACGTAGCTCGATAACGCGTTACTTTTTACCAAACTAACGAGTAACGCTATTTCGATACTTTTTTTCGGTAACGGGAACAACACTGCTTCAGACTCTAGGAATTATAAAAATTGTATTTCGAAGAGCCAACAGACTCAGAAATATTTCGAGAATTCAATCACAATTCGGTAATGGTAGAAATCTATTAAAAAGAGTTGGCTAATGGTTGAAATGTTATCAACAATTTTATTTGCCTACGGTAACAGCGTACGGTTTCATTACAAGAGCTGGCAAATAGTCTGAGTGATATGTTTAAAAAAACATTATAACGCAATGCGAATGGTAGGAAGATTTAATAGAGGAGCTGATAAATAGTCAGACATTTTTGCCATAATTCTGTCAGAATATGCTAACATTAGAAATGTTCTTTAGAGGTGGTAGCAAAGAGTCAGTATTTTTTTAACAATTTAATCGCGCTCAGTAATAGCAGGATTTTATTTTGAAGAGCTGGCAAAAGATTCGAGGATTTGGGGGAAAAAGTTAACCGTATGTGCTAATGGTATAATAGTTTTGAAAAAGTTTACAAACAATATAGGATTTTAAGAAGTTATGCACAATGTACTAACGGTAAAATACGTTTTTCTGAAGAGCTGGCAAATAGTAAGATAGTTTCAATATTTATATCACACTAACTGGAAATAGGTATTTTCTTTAGAAAGGTAGACAAAAAAAGTTTTTCTTTTAATATTTCTAACACACAGCAAATATTACGAAATATATCTACGATAGCTTAAAAATTTTGCTTTTTCAATAATCTCCCACACAATGCTTATGGTAAGATTTGTTTTTGTAAGAGCGGACAAATATAACTTCGATGTATCTGTTGCACTACAGTAGTGGTTCTAAGTTTTTTTGGAAGAGCTTGCAAACAGTAAAATATTTTTATGGAATTCTATGAGATTATGCAAACACTAGGAGACCCCAAAACGCTGTCCAGTTTAAGCAAAATAGTTATTCTCAATAACAACCAGCAAGTACGCTGCCCAAAAAACACCTAAAATGTTTGTTTTTGTACCTAGAATGTAGTTTATTATAATCCTCTTTCATGTAACAAGCAATAGAAAGGCAAACTGGGCGTTGCTTAAACGAACGGTTAGGGGAACATTACTATAATACCCCAAAACTGATATCCGCACATTTAGGTTTCCACTCTTGCTATTTCCAATGTGAGGCTGACTTTACGCGGTTTTCCATTATAGGAAGAAGTAGCCAGACGCTTACTAGAAAGATTATTCAGGCAGAAAGGATCGCACGGCTTAGATGCATGCGTCAGTGCCCCATCCTTGACGCTATCAAGCAAAGCTAAATTTTTTTGGCACGTGGATAGATAAGACGCCAGTGAAATACAGAAAATATTCTTGCGCCTCTCGTGAGGACGAAGAAAACGAAGCAGTTTGCGATTCTCACGTTCCTCGCTTACCGAAACCCCAAAATACCACTGAGTTGTTGGTCAGCGCTGTTTATCTTTTGGGCGCCTGTCCTGTATGTGTGTGGGAGTTGCTGTGTCTTTGAGGTGTTGGAAAATCTGGCAAATACTAAAACATTTTAAAGAATTCAAGCAGACTGCTCATCGTAGGAAGTTTGCTTGGAAGTATTTGCAATTACTAAGAAAGGTTTCAGGCATTCAATAACACTAAACGAACGGTAGAAAATGTTTTTATTTGAGTATGCTAATGGTAGAATGTACATGGAAGAACTGAGAAAGAGTAATAAATTTGGCCAGAATTATATCACACTCTGTTAATATAAGGACCATTTGCTCGCACAATCTTTCGCAGGCGATGAAAAAAAAGATTTGAAATAAATCAAACAGATCAAAAAAACGTAAAGGGGTTTCCGAAATGACGTCCCTAAAGAAGGACTCCTACGCGGACATTGAGAGTGACACTTTGGTGCAAAACCAAAGGCAACATGGTAGCGCGTAGAGTTGCAAATTGTGCGCAAAAATGAGTAGCTATCTAAGCAAAAGGAAAACGCTGTAAACTAAAAAGAGCATAAATAAAATATTGGCTCCAAACTCAAAACAAAAAATAATAAAAGCACGACGTGGCCACTAGTCGGCACATGATGCAAGATGCAATCAAGGCGATCGTACCCCACCGCCACCGCGATCGACCTCTCATTGGTCCAAAATTCCCCAGGCAGTTTGTTTCCCGGGAAAAGGTGCGCTGGATTACAAACGTCAACAAAGAAAGCAAGTTGTTGTTAGTGAAAAAAAGTCAAAAACAAAGATCCCACATGCAAAATCAAAACGCAAGTCTAAACACGCCGGAATCGAGAGCTAGGACGAAAGCACGTGAAATAAAAAACAAAAAAAAAGAAGTAAACAGGGAAATGAGGACCCTTTGGCATCTCTCTGTGCGGGATGCTGGAATCGACCGCACATCGATTGGTATTGTTTTTGTTTCTGTTTCAATCTGTAAGCTTGCGTTTGTTTAGGGATGTTGTTGCTTCTTGTTATTTTTTCTCTTCTGTTTCAAGCAAAACATATGCCTCTCTTCCCAATTTCTCTTATCTCTGATTCTCTCCCCCTCTCCCCCTTCTCCGAAATCGAAAACGATGTATACTCAATACAGAAAGAGACGCATTTCGCTATATTCGCGTTATTATTTTTTTCTGCATTTTGTATCTGCCAGTTTATTTTCCCACTTTCGTGAACCGTCTCCTTTTAGCAATTTCAGTCAAAGGCAGCTGGAAAATGGCAATTCAAAGCGGAACTAGCCCGACAAAGATTGCCGAATGCAAATCGACAACAACCAAGTATTCCACAGAATGGAAGGACGAGGAAAGCGGGCTCTATGAATTTAGGAAAAACGTTCCGGAAAGATGTTGTGAAGTCGTTTAGAATCGGTATACAAGTACAGTGATTAGGTGAAATTCAATCTTCCCGGCCAAAATGCTGGGGTTTGTGCTATTTAATACGTGAGAGAGTTTTGCTTCTCATAATTTGATCTAAACTTTGTATCCGGAGCTATCACGCAGAAATAACTAATCTTCAATACAATACCAAGCTAAATACGTATAAGGTTAATATTATCATTCTATCCTTTAGCCAATACTCATTCATTCATTCATTCATTCATTCATTGTACCCTTAAAGGACCTTCTTCAAAGGCATTACATAAGGGGGGGGGGTCATACATGAAAAAATAGAAAAACAAAGCACCAGGTGTTGCAGCTAACAATGCTGCACTTGAATAAGATGTGAAAAAAATACAATGATTGATTCTTAGTAAAAACGTGAAATTATAGCATCACTAAACAATGTGGGGTCATTAATGGCCACTATATCAGGTGGCAGGTCGTTCCAGTCCATAATGGTCTGTGGGAAGAAAGATTGGTTAAAATAATTAGTGCGACCAGTCTCAGTTGCGTACTACAGAAACGGCATTGAAGAAAAAAAAAAGTGCTCGGTGCCTTATGGACCAACAGACTGTTCACAAACAAACCCGCGTTTGCCCACCGGGTGGGGGGACTGCGCGCGCGCAGAAACCAGATTTGCCCCAGGCGAAGCATCTGCGCATGCGCAGAGCCGACAGCAGCACCACCGCATCGGCGTGACGTCGGAGAGTTGAGTTGGTCTATAGTAACACCGGGCTCGTTTTTGTAGTTCTTTGAGCCCCTTGTTCTCCCTCGCCAGGGATTATTATCGTCATTCTTGTCCAGCTCGCTTGCACCTTTGCCTTAATCGCATTATCATCGTGTTTTGTGACGCGACCTTGAACGATGAAAAATATCCGAACCACGAAAGTAGAGTTTCGGTCCTTTGCGGAGAGTAAGTAAAGAAGAAAAATGAAGGCGAATGAATACCAGGACAGGCTCCACAAGGCAGGGCAAAAGGAATGACGCTAAAACTATCCATCAGGCGCGTTTTAGGTGTGTGAATGAGCTGCCAAACGTCCAATTGAGATTTTTCGAAAACTGTATTTATCCATTAAAAGAACATTTTCTCCGAAACTAGCGGAGCTGTCAGAAAGATTTTTTGATTAGTTAATACTACATGCCTACTTTATTTACTGCACCTCATAAAATGTATCTCGATCCTTGAAGCTTTTTTTATTCATATATTTCTCTTCACAGGAAGCATAAAAAATAGACAACAGGAATATAAGCATTTATTAAAAAAAACTATTTACGTGCGATTATTTTTCACATATATGTTGTTGTTTTTTTTTTTTTCAGGGGAGAGCCCACGATTTGAGAAATAACTAGGAAAGGTTTCGTGACTCCAGTTAATATTGGCATTTCACAAATGTTAGTCAATTAAAGTAAAAAAGTTATAAATATTTTTTTTTAAATGTCGCATGATTGAATGTTTTTAAATTAACCCTTGTTAGGAGCCAGCAAAAACGATCAAAAAATAACCTGGGAAGTTTTAAGTCAATCGTATAAAGTGAAGCCGAGGCAATGTGAAAACAAGTTTAGTCAAACGTCAGCCTACCCTACCTCGTAAATAACTTTCAAACTCAGAGTAATATGTGTTGTACTTGAAGGCACCATCCTTAGACCCTTGCTTTTTTCATATGTTTTAATTACTTACTTTTATGAATTTCCTCACGAATTCGTATTTTTTCAGACGACTGCGCTGTGTACAAATAAACTTCTTACAAGGAAGATAGCATTCAACTACAACATGACCTCATTAACTTATCTTTGGGGTGCTAAACTTGGCTTATGAAACTTAACCCTTCTAAATGCAAACTCATCTCATTTGTTAGAAGATAAACCTTCTTTTCTCATAACTAGTTTATTGATTCTAACACGGTTGAGCCTGTTTCATCCGTTCACGTCGACTCGCATCTCTTCTGGAAGGTGCATACTCAGTCACTGTTATCATCGTCCAATTGTTCTCTGGGCTACCTAAAACATACACTTCGTTACGCTCCTCCTCACTTAAAGACAACTGCATATATTCCATTAATTCGGCCGAAACTTGAGTACGCATCAAGCACCTGAAGTTATCACCAAGCGTATTTGTACGCTGAAATAGAAGCTTTTGAAAACCGATTCGCGAACTTTATTTTTTCTTGAGTGTTCTCAACATTCGAGCGTCACCTTATTAATATAAAAAGCCGACCTTCCAGAGCTAGCCTTAAGGCGCAAGCTTCTTCGTTTATGCCATTTTCATCGCATTTACTACGCACCATCTCTCAGCCCAGGCACCCTGGCATAGTCGCCTTTAATTTCAGATCATCTTAATCTCTGACGCCATATTGGCCGTTTCACCTGCCGGACTTCCGTTTTCGTATTCCTTCTTCCCTAAAAAAGCGGTGTGGTGGAATGATCTAAGAGAGCGCATCGTCACCGAGAATCATCCTGATTATTTTCGTTTTCTTATCAGCAGTCATTTAGGTATGGAATGATTTACGATTTTTTGTATGTTTGCACTGCTGTGAAAGTTTTTATTTTAT
The DNA here is from genome assembly GCF_016920785.2 of Ixodes scapularis. Taxonomy (NCBI): domain Eukaryota; kingdom Metazoa; phylum Arthropoda; class Arachnida; order Ixodida; family Ixodidae; genus Ixodes; species Ixodes scapularis. Next base: position 167,954,791 of record NW_024609868.1, on the reverse strand, counting down.
AATTTTTTTGTGTATTTTATATATGCTGTACTTACTCCCCCCCCCCCCCCCCCCCCTTCTCATGTAATGCCCTTCCGAGAAGGTCCTTTAAGGTATGACAGTAAATGAGTAAATAAAAAAATAAAAATGGTATAGCATATTATTTTTTCGTAGATCTCCCTTTACCTAATTTGCCATCTGTAGCTTTCCTTTTTTGTTTAGGCGCATGTGTTGACCTTTATTTTCCATTTTCCATATCCCATATGAATGAAATTCCTTCAACTGATTCTACAACGTTTATTGACGTAGGCCTGGGTTTTAATTGGCAAGCACTCGCCTGTCAAAAGGAACATACATTATGCATTTTGTAGACACCTGCACTGCACAAAATGGAGTAGTTATATGTAACAGTTTGTTGCCTAGTCACGAAAGCCAACGTATAGTTTATATTAGGTTCTGGGTGTATCTCTGCCTTGCGTGTTTCTTGAAACCGAGAATGGGGGCCAAATGTGTTAGCACACCCACCCCGGGATACGTAGAGCGAATGCTCCTCCATAGAACATCTAGATCATTCACTGGGCTCAACCCCCTTCCCTGCTGCTCGTTCTCAGTGGGCGAATATTGTATAGGAAAGTGAACGCGTAATTTGTGCTGCCCGACACACGTTAAAAACATCTAGATAGCTGGATTACTTGCCCACAGCCGTGTGTTGCATGTTTAAAGGAGCTGTGCAACAATTTCAGTGATTTGCTTAAATAATTTGGTAGTTGGCGTCTCAACCTCTCTAGAGTAAAGAACAAAAAAAAAAAAAAGAATTTTGCGTGTACGTTCTAGTTATTATCTTAAAAATTGACAAAGATTGAGGTTTTCGGCTCCTCTCAACTCCTTCACCATGTTCCGAGTCGCGTGTGCATGGCCATAAATGGATGACGCATGGGGTCCCGGTGAAGCTCTCTCTTGAGCCATCAGTGAGCAGCGAGAAGTCACATCATCGCGACCACGTGACCACGTGCTCGGGCAGCGCGATTAAGATGGCGAAAGCAGGAAAGTCTCGTCTGGGTCCGACCATCCCCGTCCGGCTCTGCCCCTAGATCCTTTTGTCTGCCCCCGTCCCCCTCCGGCCTCTGGCAGCTGTTCACGGTAGTGCGGTAGCTGGCGGTTTTGTTTACCTCGGACAGATGGCGCCACTAAAGCTACGTATAATAAACGGTTAGTCAATGACACCAGGTTTTTGACGCATTTATATTTATGTTGGAACGATAAGATTTATAGAAAAATTACCTTTAATCAAGCAGGTATTTGCACAACATGCTATCTTTTCACAAGTCCCAATTTGACGTCACGCCGCGTGGTTCTCATGGCCGCCGCTCGCGGCTGCAGGTCGGGATATATGATACTTTTTACCTCGCGATTACACGGCGGCGGAATCGCAGCATTTCGAAGGAACGATATGTATTTCTATCCTTTGTGACAAGATAAACCGTGTCAAAAAAGAAGATGCAAATTATTTCAACGTTAAAATCGTAGCACAGCTCCTTTAACTTCCTCCGGTCTAAACAACCCTTCAAGAAATTCGACCGTTTCTTCCACTTTTTTACAGGCACCAGTGGATGCTACTCTTCTCAAACCCACATTCTACGTGTTTTTTGACTGTAAATCGAACGGGGATGGTTTTCTACGCAAACCATTTGACAGTCTCGTTGTATTCTCAATATTCATTGATATATTCTTTTTTTATTTTTCTGTCCTTCTGTATTTGTTTCTAACCCTATTTTTGTAATTTTTTTCCCATCCTTAATCCTGTCTTAGTATTTTGCAACTTTAGCTTGCCCCTCAAATCAGACAACAAATCAGGCTAATGGGTTTTCAGAGAGGTATGGTTGACTATATGGTTTAGGTTCAACAAGTATTTCTAAGCAGTGCAGAGTGTTGGGCGGGTTGATACTGAAGATTCTAAAATTCGGTAGCGCTTCAGACGACGAAAAAAGAGGAGACTGGACAACAGAGGGCGCTGACTCGTTACAGTTGAGGAAATGCATCGGCTAACTAAAATATTCTAAGCTTAAATGGTAAAACAAAATGGCTAGGTGGCGTAAGCTACCGCCCGATCCAAAGGGCTCAGCCGTATTCATCCATCCATCCATCCATGAAGTCAGCGCTCTGTGTTGTCCAGTCTCGTCCTTTGTCCGCGTCTAAAGCGCTACAATATTTTTGATTGTACTTCTTCTTCACCCCGAAGAAGAGCGAGCACATTGAGTTTTCCGACAAAAACTCAATATTAGTTTAAAAAAAAAACTGTGCTGGCCATTTTTGCCATTAGAAAAAATCTTTGATAATTATGGTAGTTACATATTTTCTTGCTCTCACTGAGGGACACTATTATCTGTCTACAAACTGACCATACAGAAATTTTTTATATGTATTATATATAAACTATGTATGTAAAATCTAGCCACAGAAAATAATATGTTCACTGGGAGGTGGAGGTAAGATACACAAGTTTATGTATGAGCGCGGTGCGTTTTTGTCTCAATTTTCAGACCTTCTATTCGAATGTAAGAAATCATTTTCAGTGCTTTTTACCTCCAAAAAGAACGTAAAATATTACACCGCAGCTGAAATGTAAAAAACATTAATCTGGGTAGCCTAATTTGAAAGGATCGGTTAAAATTTGAAGCTTTACTGAACTGAAAAACTAATTTTGAGTCCCAAGTCATAAGTGATACGCTTTTGGTGTTCAGCGTCAAACTACCTAACAGAATAAAATTGACTCAGGTGCAGCGTACGACTTTTTGTTTATCTGAAAAGAACACAATTACATAGCACTTTCAACTTTGATGCAAACATTCAGGAATCTTGTGAGTTATTTTATTGCTTAATCCTAAGACGGCAGTGCGTTAACCAGGGCTGCGTAGTCATGCGAAGTACTCAAAAAGTAGCCCTCACGTCCAGCAAAAATTTAGCTATTTGAGATTATTGTGTGACAACTCGGTAGTCATACCATGTTGCATTCAGCGGAGAAAGGCTTCGCCTAAATTTTGCGGGCAATTAGTATTATGAGAGTGGGCCACCAGAGTGTTCTGCGGCAGCAAGCCACACGACGGAACGGTTATTCCGCTCAATTTTTAAAAAAAGATTCGTATCAGCTATTTTTAGCAGAAACGTTTATTCGCTACATAAGCTGGGGAAATGCATCGGCTAACTAAAGCGAAACAATATCATCGGTAAAGTTACAGAGAAACGTTTCGACTAAATCTTGCGCGATTTTGGTTTCACATGTCGCCAAGGTGCAATATAAGGTCATAATGTCAAACAAACATTGCCGGCTATATTTATAGACAAGAGTGTAAAGTTATGCTGACACCATACGTAAGGAATCACATTTTTATACACCGGCATTTATAAGCGTAGCAAGCATAACGACTTCGTTCAGTCTAAGCAAAAAAATCACCCCGGTGCCAACTGACTCAAATTCGCAGGTCGGAGCCTAAAAGCCCGTGAACGCTTTACACTATCACCCACACACGCATGTTAACGAAGCTACCGATGCGCATTATTCAATGCACGACAAGCTTTTGTTTTGCCTTTTCCGGGCACGGGACGCATGCTTCCCCGCTAGAACAGAAAGGTAGTCGGGCCGATTGCGCCATTGCGCCAGAAAATTCTCTCGAAGCCGGCGTGCAGATCGTACCGCTTTGAGCTCCGAGACTTCCGTCATGCGCCCTTTTCTGACCTTCTTTAGCACGTGTCTCTAGCTACGACAATTATGCTCCTTGACTTCTGTGTATCCTTTTCTTAAAAGCGCCAAATTTCGTATCGATGAATGTGAGCGAATCAACCGAAAAAGGTATTTACAGCGGTATGACATTTGACCAAATCGAGGCTACAATCTGAATATTGCGTAACTATTGCAGCTACGTGCAACATCCTGGCTGTCGCCGCAGTTTCTTCGCAGGACGCGGCAAAGAGCCGGAAATCGTCCTGTTTCTGTGCCACCCCGTAGTCCTTCTAACGGCCCATACGAAACTACAGGAGCAATTCTTCATTGCGACCGAAAAACATTAAACGTAAAATAAACTCCGCTTGGTATTTTAGTGTGCTATTTACGGAAGTTTGTACACTCCGTCGAAACTCAAAAGTGCGCTTACAGTCTTCTTTTGGAAGCGCCAGCAAGCCAATTGGATTCATCGCCGCGGACCTTTCTGCTCGTCAATAGCCCACCTCGAATGCCAGAACCCAATTCCGCGCCACTCCTGGGACTTGGATATTCCTATTACTTTAGATATACGCCCTTGTGCTCCAGCAAAAAAAAAAAAAAAAGTGTAAACGTTCGTTTTTATTTTCACAACCCTATGGCGCTCGCAAGAAATGAGAAAAAGCCTGACGAATTCTGGTCTTTACAACTGCGACGTCTATCTCAGGAGGATATATCGTCAAGTGCAAGCGTTGGAATTGGAAACCTCAAAATATCGACTGTTCCTTTTTTGTCCGTGTAAGTATAAAAAATGAAACCTGTACCTACATTTTTTTTCTTTCCCGACTTTCATTCTCAAGTAGCTCAATGAAAACCACTATGAATGCATTTCACCATAGTTTCCTTTGGTTACCTTATCGCATTCGTCGAGCTGAATGGACTGTTTTGGAAGGAAGGTTTATCGCCTGAAAACAGTTCCACCTGCTCTTTGCTCAAAAAAAGAAAAAAAAAGCTTCGCTAGGTGAGTGGCATTAAAAACGTTCTGAATTGCTTGAGAGGTGTTTTTATTGTGTGAGCATTCTCCCATCATGCTTCCAGAGTTAGGACATGCGGTCTTGTAGACAGCGTTTAGTGCGTGAGCACATATTTTTAGAGGGGAGTGAATGTGGAGGAAAGGTGCTTATAATTAATTTAATCGTGTAGCACTCTTCACTGTTACAAGGAAGAAAAGAAGAAATGCAAGCAGGAGAAATAGACACCGGGAAGAAACGTCTCAATCCGATTATTTTGAAACGTTCCTTTCCTCTGTTCATTTATTCGACTTGATAGTTACTTTTTCTGAATCTAATTTGATATTTGTGTTTACACAGCGTGAAGTTGTTCTGCGTGTGAGGTATCGCGTCATTACTTTACGCTCTAGATGAACTACTTTTTTCAGAGCAGTACAACTGCAAGCGTGGGCTCTTCAACGCACACCACGCAATTTTAGAACTCGACCACACGCTGATACGAAGCTCATCCAGATCAAAACGGGCATATGTCAGAGTTGAAAGCAGGATGCCTAGGTTCCGTATCCCAAGCTTTCGCTCCACGTACTCTGAGCTGCGTGCGCTAACGCGGCTGGCCACCGATCCCACCTTTTTTCTTTCCCTAACCATAAGCTCAGGTGTTACACAATCAGATCTCTGCTGCAAGTGCTCGTGTGACCAAAGTAGTTTGTATGCTGCAGACCTCTGGCACTACTCCTATGTCCATATTTACTAATCAAAGACTCAAAAGCAATACTCACCCGGATATGTGGCATACAAGTTGTTCGACCCTTCTCATGCTCGAATGTCTTCAGCCGGACACATAAAAACATAGTTGTAAACAAGGTGAACTACACATGGTTGCTCAGGGAACAAATTATATTTTTGGCTTTTGTTGGTTGTTTGTGCGGAACGCGAAATGGTGTAAGTTGTTGTGATCATCGCTCTCAAGTCATTTATACCGGATATAAACTAACGCTTTTAGGGCACTTGAGATGGCCCGCACTGTTTCTCTTCGCATCGCATAGCGATTTGCTACAAAGGTGCAAGCAGGTGGTGGACGTTTACAGCAAACTTGTACGTAACTTAAATACTCTACTCAATTCAGTGTATCGTAAATACTTTTGCGAGTAACTTGGTATCTTGCAAATACGTTCGAACGTCAGTATTTGGTGCTCTAACTTAAATACTTTTTTTCAAGTAACTTGTACTTATTTTCAAGTTACTTTTAAGTTACTTTTTATTTTTTTTATTTTCTTTAGAGGCGGGAAGCTTGGAAAGTATTGAACTCCAGTTATTTTGGCCAGCCGCCCTGCCATTGCAGATAGATTTTGTGCCAGGTAATACAGTGCACTTCCGTGCTTCTGCTGAAAGAGGTGACACGGAGAAGCAGGTGTCGCAGCCTCAAGCCGAGCGGACATGTGCCGTGTCTTCGAACTGGGCAAAACGTCCCAGCTTATTTTCTTACAATTTGTCTGTGGCCAAGCCTAAAAGCAACAGAGATTCCAAAGCAGAAGGGCATGCGGGTGAAAGCATGATATGTGTACAAGGCTACAAGCCAGAGGGAGGGCACTTGTGTCGGAGAGAGGGTGGGGTCTGCAAGTGTCTGGTAAGAGTCGACGGTAAACCAAAATTTATTTTTCTGTGTTATGGAGTGAAAGCACACGGTAAACCAAAATTTATTTTTCTGTGTTATGGAGTGAAAGCATATAAAAGAAAGCTTTCCAGCTTCAGAAATGCCTTGGCATCCGCACGCAGTCGCACACACCGCTCGTTCGTTTCACTAGGCTCTCTTCGTACACAAGACTCGTAAGACGCGACTACACGGTTCCCATCCAGCGGCCCATCGCCTGCGGCGTGCGCAGCATTAGCAAGTTTTAGTATAGTGCCGTGTTTCCCCCTCAGCTATGAAGAAACCGCCTTACGCCTGAGTGCCGGTGCCCTTGGCTGTAGATTTCCGGGTAGCGGAGGCGCTTAGCGGAGGGGGGAACACGGTCTACTAAAACTCGCTATTGTCTTTGGTAGCACGAATGAGCGCCGGTGCCCATCACGATGGCGCCCGCTCTTCCCTGGCCTCGACTCCACGACCCCGGCTGCACGGCACCGTCAGCGCACTGGCGGGGGAAGCGGAAATGAACATCTGACACAAGGGGAGCGTCGGAGGCGAGCCTCTGTGTAGAAACTCCGTCCTCATGCGAACGGGCCTCGCGCCGCCCTCGCCTATATCCTCGGCATAGCAAGGGTATAAAAGAAAAACATTATTATTTTTCTTTCATTCGTAGTTACTTGAGACCTCCTAGGAGCCTGAGTGGCAGCCAAAGTCTTGCTAAGTGATTTACAGGAGATACCATAGTAGCTGGGAGGAAGAATTTTTTCTGACTTCGGTTGTGCTCGACAATGAATTGCAGAGAAAATTGTAACTTGAGAGTATCTTGAAAGTAACGAGTTACATTTTTGGAGTATTTGGTACTTTACTCAATTACTTAAGAAATTTGAGTATTTAGTACTCTACTCAGTTACTATTTTTCGCGTTACTCAGTAACTTAACTTAAATACTTTTAGTGAGTACCTTGTACAAGCCTGGTTTACAGTAAACAATCCCAGGAATGCGGTTACCTCGTTCAAAAACAAAAATAAACCAAAACCTGTTTTGGCCAATCTACGCCACCACTTTGCAGACGATGCACGCGTAGAGAGAACTGCTGCGAACAGATGGCGCACTCCGCCGCGAGGGAGCGCTGGCCTATTCGGATTATTTTGAGGGATCGTCTCCTATCATAGTCCGAATTGGCCGACGCCCCCTTGACGCAGCCTACGCCGTCTGTTCGCAGCACTTCTCTGAACGCTTTCTTCGTCGGCGAAGTGGCGGAGTAGATTACCCAGAACAGGTTTTTATTTTATTTTAAACAAGCTAAGTTCATTCCTCGAATTTTTTCACTTTAGACTTTCCCCACCGGTTTGCAACTCTGTAATAAATCACAGCGCGATTTACTACAGAGGGCCGTCTAAATTGGAATACAAGACTCAGTTTACACGCGGAAGAGTGCTCTTCGTTGTCAGTGAGGGGTCTTCTAGTGGCGACAGGCAGTTTTGTATCCAGTTTTTGTATTGTTCGATCTTTTACGGTGAACGACCTCCGAGTTAAAGTCTAAAATCGACTTATAAAGGCCATCGCTTCTTGACTTACCAGTTGTGCGTTCTGCGTATCAACTTTGCAAATTATTGGGCCATAGAGGATTGGATGCTTGGCTTTCACTTATAACAAACAGACACGACAAGGGTTTACCTAGAGCCACTAATTCAGCTGCGCTTAGATTATCGACACTCCGTTCTCCGACATTGTTGTGGGCGCCGCCATTTTGGCTCGTATGCAGAGCAGACGCAACTGCCGATCGTCATGGCTCAAAAGTGCGACTTCCTCATCATTAGATTCGGTGTTAGGAAGCTCATGTAATATTGATTTGCTCTGTCGCGAACTGTATAAACATTCGTGGAGGACAGAAAACGGCTTCTCATGATTTCAGATACAGCGTCAGATAACTGGCAACTATGATGTTAAGACACTATATGGCCAAGTGTGGTTACTCTGAAGCGTAGCTTATTTAGTGCCACTAGGTTTACCCTTGTCGTTTTTGTTAAGCTCTATTGCTCCTGCCTTTTTTGCAGTAAAGCCAGGTTTTTTTTTTAATTACGGCATTTAATTATATTGAATCAAATGGACACATAGAGTAATAATGTGGAGAACTGGGCCAGTTGGTTGACGTTATACATGATGGAAAAAACAGCTCAGAAAACACGGACTACGAAGAGGAACAAACACGACAGGACAATGATGTACTCGCAACTGAAGAATTTTAATAAAGGGAACGAAAGCAGAAACAAACATACACAGTATCTTAAAAGATTGCACGAAAACAAAGGACCACTATCGCCAACCGTCAAGCGTGTCAATAAATTGCCCGTTTAGTATGTGACTCATGTTTTGCCGCAGGAAGGAAATCTCTTTGGCTGACAGCGCCAATGACGGTTCACTAACACATGAATGACCATGACACAAAATGTGGAAGGCCTCAATGATCTCTCTCGTCACCCTATCCTTGTGCGCTCCCAGAACAATGACCCTGCCGAAGTCCCAGGCCGACACCTGCACTCTCTGTAATGAACGGGCAAAAGCCCCCCAGCCGTAGCTCCGAGCGAATATGAGTGCTCGCGTAATCGCGTAATCCATCATTCAGACATCTTCCTGTTTGCCGCACGTAGCACATGTTACATGGCAAGGGTATCTTATATACCACACACGAAACACAAGTGACAAAAGGCTTTCTGTGCGCCTTAGTGCACTTCGCGCTGGAACGACCAACTACCCCTCCCCAATCCTGGAACATATCTGGCGTATTTTTCGGGGCGCGGAAAACACTACCGGCATTCCATATCTGCCACCTACCTGTTTCAGGTTATGGGAAACGCGGTGGAGGTAAGGGACCACTACCATACCCTTCTTTTCCCTTTCCGGCCTCGTCCTCTCCACCCCCTTAGCTTTTTTAAGAAGGGAACACATAGAGCGCCCTGCACCAATTCCCTCGCTCGACTGCCACGCATGGTACAGGTGCGGATTGTTTTCTCGGTCGCTCCAGAAAGTTACATCTCGAAATGGACGAGGTCAGTTCTGATAGTTACACGCAGCCTAAGGCCCTAAGCAACGGAAGGAGTGGTGAGTCCCCTGCATCTTATTACCTCCCGCGGCCAACCAGTTGACGGCAGTTTACGGCATTAGTCGACATGAACACCGCCGATGATGTCTCGAAGCGATAAGTGTGACCCTAATAAACCACGCTTGTTACCGTAACCCTATTTAGTCAACGCAAGAAGTGTGGCTTATGAAGGTTACATTTTTGGTTCGTTATTTGTTATATTGACTTTTAATCTTCCAATTGCGTAATCTCATTGATCGATGAGCGATAATGAGATCCTCGGGACTAAACGCACCGGAGCGTCTCGTACGGCGACTAGAACGCGTCTTCGAGGGGTTTGTTTAGCGTATTATATGTGCAGAGCAAGTGGTCAGCTTTTTGCGCAGGACTTGTGGTGACATCAGAACGGCGCCAAGCTCTGATTGGCTTCGATTCGAAGGATAGTGGGTAGGCTCAATGCTAGGCGCCTTGACGCCTACACACTACTTTCTCGATGAGCCAATGAAAGTTCGGCATTCCGACATCACCGCAACTCCTGTGGAAGAAGCAGACGAACTTGCGCTCCGCACAGGGCATCCAAAGTGGTCCCGAAGTGGCAGCAAATGACGTCACAACACCGGACTCTCATACGGGGTAACGTTCCAAATCTTACCCGAGTAAAATGTCTCCTCCGTCAGTGGGTAACACCACGTGACATCTCTAGCAAACGATCCGCGACTGGATTTTGGAACGGCCGGGATAATCACCTGGATACTACGCGGATTGGCTTCATCTTGGGCTGCCGCAAAACAAAACACAGCGGCGATGGCGGGAAATGGAGTTCGACGTCTTTAAATCACGGAGAAAGCACTCGACGAGACGATAATGTTAACCGCTTCGAAATCGCTTTTTGACAGTGGCGATGCGGTGTTGTCTGAGGTGGCTTCACCAGCTCCTTTTGCTCACCTTCCTTTTGGGTTGTATGTTGATATCACAAGTACTTGCTCTTTTCAGTTAGACATCAAAACATTTTTTTATCAATCAGTTCGATTGCTGCAAGCGTATTCCAGGGGCCATAAACGTGCATGCTCCACGCATCTTAATTTGCACCGATTACGTTTTGCAGTAATTACTTCCACGCGGTGTAGCACTAGAGCTCAGGGGGCTTTGTCCACAGAGATATGTAACTTACGTTCGCTTTGACGAGAGTATGATTACAAAATACCAAGAGAGAACTTCGAAGCCGCCATAAACATTTTTTTGGAGAGGAAGATGTGGTGGGGTTGTTGACTGATCGTATACATGAAATTTTGATGCCTTCGCTGCCTTTAGAAGCGTAGCTTGACACACACGCTGAGGAGAAAGAAAATATTTCCACATCAAATGCTGCGTTCGGGCATTTTCATTCTTTAGCGTAAGCATACAAAGTTCCCTTGAACGCCGAAGATGAAAATGCGGAGAAGCTCCTGCTTACGCTCGCACTGTGATAATAACAACAGGTATGACTTCCCGGGGAAGAAGCACGGTATGGATGTGATACAGTCAAAATCTGCGTTGAAAAGCAAATCGCAATAATTGCAGATAGATGACTGCACCTTTTTCTTAGTTATTTCTACGTCTGCCGCCAAAGCCCACGGAGCAAACGAGCTTTGACGGCTGTCGGCACAGAAAGCAGACGACGAACAGATCACGTGACGTGTTTGCTCGATTTGATCCGACGTTACCCCCCGATCGAGGAGGGTAGCGCGAGTAATTTGTCCGGAGTAAACAACCCACTTCTGGAACGCGAGTTGTGACGTCATCGAGTAGGCGCGAGTAAGTTTTGAAACGCCACGGTACGAAACCTTAACTGCGGAGTCGGATCGAGTAAATTTTGGAACACAGCCACGGTCAGATGTCACTATACGGGTGGTTCGTTGTAGAAATTGCGGCAAAAAGCAGGAACAAACGCGAGTGTCATTGGGCTCGCCACGTTCCCAAACAATGGCCGCCAAAGCTTTCGTGTACTTTCAAGAGGAAGAGTGAACTGCAGTGACCGTGCATCTGCCACATTCCCCGCCGCTTCTGCTGCTACACCGCCAGGATCGCGGTCGGCGACAGCGTGACACTTATATTACGTCATAAGGCGGAAATCAAGGGACCAGACTTTTGGGGCGCGGGAAACACACCAGTCAGAGAAGCCTTCCAGTCACCATAACATCTAAGCTGCGAGTGAGTGTATTAGAATGGCGTGCGACGGGGCAGTGGTGCCATGGCACGGCTCCTAGCAGAAGCATTTCGCATTAACTCCGGCCGGACTGGCATAACCGTCACGCGCAGCAGTCAACCTTTCTAATCTTTGTTAGCTTACCCGAGCACAGCGCTGTACGAAACATTCGGGGCAGCAGTCACCGGTAACTTCGTTTTTACGCGAGACTCGAAAATTGAAAACACAGATTGCCTCCACGGGCTGTCGAAAGGCGAAGCGGTAATCTCAATCCCACTACTTCTACTCGATCCGCGAGCGAGCGAAGAGCGATTCGATAATAAGAGGAACCAAAAGTACTTCTCATGTGTATGTTATAAATTACTGGCACCGTTGAATGTCGTCCCGTGGTGATTCTGAAACCGTCGAACATACAAATGCTGAATAAAAGCTTCTTCGTGCGCAAAAAAAAACAAAAAAAAAACGGTATGTTGCCACCGCTGCCTCTCGCAACCGCGCGACACGAGATTGAATTCGATCACCGAGCAACTTTCGCGTGTTGAATGACGAAAAACATATGCGGAGCAACGCTGGACGCGGGCAGGCTTTCGAAAGGCAACGTGCCAAACTTTTACTCTAGAGTACGATCGAGAAACACGGAAGAGGGAAGGCGTGGACGCGCCCAAGACACTGCCGGTGCATTCGAATATGTCGGAGTGGGCAGCGCTTTACTGCGCGACGTAAGGTAGACGCTCTCATTGATGGCGCCGCCAACCACCTGACAAGGCAGAGCGGCGCGCCCCCTTATACGTCCCGCTGGATCCCAATAGCAACTATAGTAGGCACGCACAAAAGATTAGTTCAGTTCCGCTCGTTCTGTCACAAAAATAATTAATTTTGAACTCTTGGCTTTGCGTGCTTTAAGTATAATTTCTTTAAATATGCAAATGCGTTTGATGTTTTCAACAAACATTTAATAACTGATATTGTCGTTGTTGTTGTTGTCTTATTTGGTCCACGAGCAAGTTTTTGATATCAACTCCTCGAGGCATAGAGTCTAGGGAATACATGCAGAGGCATCACTGATATGAAGCTTTAAGGCCGAGAGCTGTTGACCTGCGGATTGCACCGGGCAGTCGAGCCAACTGCCTCGTGGATATGACCAGTTCAACATCTAAAGAAACTAAGAAATAGCTGATCGATCTCCTAACGAGTGTAGTATTATTTAAAAAAAAAAAAACATTTTTCTTCCCCCTCTTTTATGTCTTCGCTACACTCCTGTTCAAAATTTCTAAAACGCGAAATTTCTTGCGGTGGACCGAAGTGATGGTCTCCCGCAAAACATTTTATTTTTCGTGCACGGCAACATCTCGGCACTAACACATTCATTGACCTTTGCGTCAGTGGCCAATGCTTCCAGTAATTCGCGCGCAAGCTTGTTTTTGTTTTTCTTTAAATATTTTTATGTTGTTTTATCATGCATTGCCCTGAGACTCAAATAAAGTACTTGTAAGTGTCCTCCTGCTGAATGGTTCTTTAATGAAGTAGTTGGACTCAGCTTCTTTATATGTTCCGACGGTAATATTCACGAGCATGACCTAGCTAGCTCAGCTCCAATTCGTTGTTCAACTAACTGCCTCCACAAGGCCTTCCCACTTGACCGCCGATAGGGGAGCAGTATTGAATCACGTCATGAGTGGTTACATTGGTCCAGCCAATTTTAACGACTGGGACACCGTGTGTAGTGCAGGAAAGTACGTGCTTGGTCACTGCTAAAACATTGTAGAGGTAGTGCAATAGTTTTGCATCTCCCACACTGACGGCATTTTATGGTTACAAATAACATAGCACTCAAATATTGGTAATTTAAGTTAGACAACCGAACAGCTGCATTACTGAAAATTATAGTATTAAAATGACTTCAAAAATGTTAACTTAAACAGTTATTAAAAACGGCCGAAAAAGAAAGTCTACAATATTTTTGCTTGAGGATTCTTTTTTTTTTTTTGTGGCGTCTTTTGTGGCGATTTTAGCTGCGATCTTAATGTTTTGATACGAAGCAAACTACAATAGAGCTTTGCCGTACATATTCTTTTTTTTTTTTTCTAAGCGATCTCTAGCTCCTTTGTCCCCGTGTAAATATGTGTCGCCTCTTTTGTCCGCCGAAGACAGCGAGAAAACGAAACGGCGTCTTTGGCGCAGGAAAGACACTTCCGCATTCGGGCTCCTCTGTGGCCACCCCATATCTGATAGTCTATGCAAATGCCGTCACGCAAACATTTTCTACGAGCGAGACCAAATAAGAGAACTCTACTGCATACGAAACGCGAGTCCGCCCTTGGTTGTTGTATTTACGCGTACGTTAAGAAGCAACTCACATCTCGTTTCGTAGCGCCGATCTAAGAGTTTTCTCCTTTCTGTGTTTTCTGGCTTCACTTCGGGGACCATCTTTCCTGCCGAACAATAAATCTTATTTCTAGATTCCGAAACCAGCGACCACTCTTGCCGTTCCACCGAATTTACGGTGACCGCGGCAATAATTCGTACGGGTCAGAAACCAGCAGCATTCTCGAAAAGAAAAACAAAAACAAAAATCAGAAACCCCGTAGATCCGTTTTTCTTCCACGTTCTGACTGTTTTATGGTGTAACACGCCGACCTTTTTGTCGCGCTTGAGAAGTAACACGGCCGGAGAGGGGCGGAGAAGGGAAGGGGCCAAACGGGAACCAACGTCAAGAGAGAAACAGATTTCGTACGTGACGGTTTCTTCTCTGGAGCGTTTCTGTCCGGAGGGACAACTAATTGGAACTGGTCGCCCTCATCGCTTTGATTCACGGTGGCTATATTTCAAGCAAGTAGAAACAGGCAGGAAAAAAAATGGGGATCGTAAAAATGGGACGGTGGCTTAAAGCAAAATGTTGGTTTTATTTTGCCGTCAAAGGACATTAGGGACCATTGTGTGGCCCCGTAATTTAAGGTCCTCCCTTTTTACCTTCTTATTTTCGTCTCTATCGAGCACTGTTGTAAACGCTACTTTTTTTTAACTTTTTTCTGATTTACTTTTTTTGTTCTTGTTTTTTTTTTCTGCATTTTTATCAACCTGCTTTTCTATTACAGCCCAAATACGCCGCGGAGAACTTCTTGTGGTGGGCAATGATGGAGACCGTGCTGGGACACGTCCGGACACCCCGATGGACATCTAACTTGAACGCTGGTTGGAACCCAAGGTTACCGGGCCAGCAGAGAACTATGAGTTCACGATAAGGAAATGTCCCTCTTTCCTTATCGTGAATTAATAACCAACACGCTCAACCATCTAAACTATGAGTTGCTCGCCGAGATGCCCATATACGACTTGTGAAGGGATATTCAAACACACAGATACATTCGCTCTCATTTATTTGAAGATGATTGCGTTATTTACTGGGAAATTTCTACCAACAGTGACACAACCTTATTTCAGTCAGATCTAATCTCAATATCTAAATGGTGCCGCACATGGCTAATGGAACTAAACATCACCAAGTGCATGTCAATGCGTGTGTCCCTTCGTAATGCCGTTTGTCCTAACTACTACCTTAATAGCGCTCCACTGGAGCCCGTGCATTGTTTTAAATACCTTGGCATCCACTTAACATCTGATCTTTCATGGAATATTTATAGTGAAAATGTTATTAACAATGCTAACGGTATGCTAGGCTTTTTAAGAAGGAATCTTAGATCTGTGCCGTCATCTCTCAAACTCCTTCTCTTGCTTGTTAGATCGAAGCTTGAATACGCAGCCTCCGTTAGGGACCCCGGCATTAAATACCTCGTTCAATCATTAGAGGCCGTCCAGAACGAATCCGCAGGTTTCATACTTTCCAACTACCACCGTACTTCTAGTGTAACCTCCATGAAACTATCGTTACCTTTACCCACTCTTGCTTTACGTAGACAATATTCTCGCCTGTCCCTTTTTCACAAAATTTATCATAATACAGCCATGCGTCACAATCTACTAAGCCCTCCATAATATATTTCCCGTCGTTTAGATCATAAGAACAAAGAGGGCGTCTTCACATGCAACACTAATGCATTTTTTATTCCTTCATTCCACGCACTTCTGTACAGTGGAACCACCTTCCTCATGAAATTTTCACCATTGATGACCCATGCGTTTTTAAAGATGCTCTATCTAACTTGTTATTTTTTACATATATATGACTGTGCTTATTTAGCCTGTTGCTATTTCTTTGTATTTCCCAGTCCCCTTTGTAACGTCTTCGGACCCTGCGGGTAAATAAATAAATAAATAAATGTAATTGCAGCCTTACTTTCAAAACCAGAATCACTCAGATCCCAAGGCAAAATGATTTCAAAAGGTAATTTGACTGGGCGAGGGCCTCTCGCAACCAATCAAAGTAATATTATCTAAACCTTAGGCAAAACAAAACAAAATAACGGGCAACGCGAAATATGATTTATTACTTTTTGTGGTTGCAGGGTTTATATTAAGATGTTTCCTTATCATCTCATCTACATACCTTCTTTTCAATTGATGTATTCATTCTAAGGAGCGGTAACACACCTCAAGAACAAGAAAAAGTAAATAAAACAAACAATTTCATATTAAGGACGCTTGCTGAGGGAATTAGCAATCTCTGCTTACCAGTGATACAAGTGCAACAAAACTCAATATGAGCGAGTAGCGTTAACTATTTTACACCACATAAAGCGCAATCAGTACCGTGCGACAAAGCGAGGAGCTCAGTTTGGATGAGGCACGTATAAAATGCGTCTCTACTTTAAAAATGAATACATATTCTTTTTGTAAAGTATTTCTTGAGAACAAAGGCAACTTTTGATGCAATTAATGTAGGAAAGGGATTGTAGAAATATAAAAAAAAAAAAAAAAAACTTCCCTTTTAAAGCCTGTTCACACATAGAGCGGAGCGCTAAATCAGCGCGACGTGAGCGCTGGTAAGAGCGCTCATGCGGCGCTTCCTACCGCGCGACTTAGTTCTAATATAGCGCACAATTAGCGCTTTTATAGCGCCTTGTTAGAGCTTTAGTAACGCCTTGTTAGCGCTTGAGTAGCGCCTTGATAGCGATTCTTGTTCCGCGGCTACTGCTGCGGATTAGCGCGTGCACTGCGGTTCCTGCAATTGTGTGTGCATCAGCAGCACCATGGCGGATATGTGGGACGCTGAAATAGGAGCGGGACAAATGCTGTTACAGACGTAATTAGTGCATATGTTGGTGGACGGCTTAACGCCCAGAAGAGCCTTCTAAGTACGCGAAATCTTTCGCCACCGAGATACCGACGGGTACCTGACGAACCTCGTTCCCAGACTGAGCGACCTACACACAAAGCTCTTTCGAAGGTAATCATTTTTTAGCTGCGTGTCTTTGAAACCAGGGTCGCGCATGTCGAATATAAAGCGATGAGGCCGTAACCAGTCATTTATTCGCTTAAAGTTCATGACTCTGAGTCGTCTGCCCGACCGTTTGCTTTGAAAGCGGCTCTTTTACATCCTCTTTTTCACAAAAACAAAACAAAAAAACGTAATTGTAGTGCACGCGTTGTTCCGGTTCCGCATTAGCAAGCACGCTACAAGGAGCGTGAGAGCGCTTACACTGCGCTGCAGAAACGCTAACCGAGCGCTTGTTGAAAAGCTGCTGAACGTTATCCGAGCGCTGCTTCCAGCGCTCACGAGGCGCTAACTGAGCGCTCCGCTGTATGTGTGAAGCGGCCTGTTATACAGCCGAAGCGTGCTATCTTGCGCGTGTTTGGCCACCCGTGAGGTAACCTTCCTTTCTCCGCGGAATCGTGGCCATGCGGTGGCTAGAAATCAAGTTTGTGGGAAATCAGAAGTGTTTAAGTCGGCTTAAAGGACAGAAACACCGTGTTTCTTTCTTCGATAACCAGTGTTCGTGGCGTAGCAGAAATGAGCCGCTACTGTGGAAAGCACAAGAAGAAGAAAACAGACGGTGTCTTGTGTTTCTCTGCAAAGTAGAAAAATGAATAAAAAGCTGATCGCGGTGACCAAAAACAAAGCTTAAGTTGGGCTCCAGAAATGTCGCTTTCGCCTTAGAAAATGGAACCGATAGCCGGATACGTGATTAGCACGGCCCATCCTCGTAAAAGCCTTACATTTCCGTGTATTATTCGTACTCGATTATATATTCTTTTACTATAGTTACTAATCGTAAGGTATTCCGACATTTAAAGAAAGTATTTATAGATTTGTGAGATATCCGTTTATTTAAATATCTCATTGTTTAGATATAAATATTCTGAGAAAAGAACGTGTCTGCAGGGGCATCGCTTAAATTCCGGCGCTCAGGCTCGAACTAGGGCCCTCAACCCACCGATCACCCGGAGAGTAAGCTTTGCTTTTAACAAAAACAACACATCTGGATTGTGAAAGAAGCTTGGTCGATCATCATTTTTACTTCGTTATATGTATACGCGCTCCTCTTACCGTTTCAGGATACACGCGAAGCTCCGAATGTACTGCTCCATATTCTTCTTCAAAATTATAATACTTTCATCAGCAGCTGACATGCGATATTTTTGGTCAGAAACATGCCAGCGAAAAAGCTCAATGCCCGTGACGGAAAAAAACGGGAAGGGGGAGGCGATTGTGAGCATAGTAGCTGTAATATTAACCATACTATTTTCATATTTATATTTCTTTATATTTTTCAAAGAAAACTAGAACGATACCTACAGAAATACCCTTAAAACTATTTGATTGCGTGTAATTGAATTATTTCAAATCAATTACGCACACGCTTAAAACAAGTACACCAGGCAGAAAATGACGTCTTCAACTCAGAGTGATTTTGCCTTCAAACTATTCTTCGTTTATCCTCACGATCTTTCGCAAGGGACGAGTCATCGATGCCAGTTCAGTGCCATGGGAGTTTCACGTGGTCTTCGAGAAGGGCGTAGCGAGGCTCGCCTCGCCCAATTCTGTGATTTGTTCCCACCGCTGGATAGGCTGTCGGCTGCTATCCAGCGGAGTGACCGATTCACAGAATTACGCGAGCCGAGCGCCGCTGCGCCCTTCGCGAAGATCACCTGAAACTCCCATGGCACTGAACTGGCATCGGTGACCCGTAGCGTCTTCTTCGTCCCATCGTGAGGTGAAACGGAGTAAAGGCATCCGCTCTCCTTCGTTGCATCCCTCCAAGCGTTAAGAACCATCAGTCCCCACTCGGAAGCTCATTTTGAATCGTTGGCTATATTTTCCCGAACGTTCGCTCGCCTTTCCCCCCTGCGCTACTTTTCCTGGCTCTTAGCGAGGGACGACGGTCCGCATCACGGGCTCAGCGGAAGTGGGGGCATTTGGAGTCGCTTAACAAGCTATGGTTTGGTGTCTTTCGAGGCATATTGTTGTACGGAATCGGGGAGTCCCCAGAACGCGAATCCCCACAAACGCAAGAAGAACTTTCCGACCTTCCGCTTTGACGAGACGGGCTCCTGCGAAGCTACATGGCATCGTTAAAGTTTGCTGGACTATATATCTATTGGTCGCGAAGTCACGTTTCGGAACCATAATATGCCCTTAAGACGGCCGTGATGCTCGAGGCCCCAAAGATGCAGTGACTGGGAACTGTTCGCGCCAAAACGAATATCGTGCTGATAGAACAGACGGATGGGCGCCGTATAGGTGTCGTACAACGGGGAAAAGGGTGCAGACACTTCCATCGCGATTACCAGGTAACTCTTGGTTGGGTCATCGTCACCGAAATGCCACCTAAGATCAACTGGTACCTACAAGTTTACGAATACCAAGATCGTAAATCTGGAACACTTCGCGTGTGGCTCTACTGCAGCCTAATATATCTTATAGTATGCAGGCGAGCTTGCTCATTACTGACATAATCACTCAAAAGCGGCAAAAAAAAAAGAAATGGGACGGACAACACAAAGCTTTGTTTTGGAGCTTTGTGGTGTTGTCCGTCCCGTTTTTTCTCCGCTCCTCCATTGCCATGTCAATAATATCCGTAACGCGCGTCACGATTAGAACGACCAAGCGATCACCGTTTTTTATGTTCTCTTGTCTCGACATTTTAACAATTTAATAGAAATTAATCCTGCAGTGGCAAGCTCTCGGTGGAAATCTAAACCAGCAATAAAATGCTACGTGTCAATTTCTTCCTGTACCAAATGCATACAAAAGAAGTGCCGAGTGTTGAACCGTGAGGGTGAGCCCGTGTGATCACCCCGTTTTGAATAAATCGTGAGCGTGAGTGGGCGCGAATTATGATTGAAGACGAAGAGGTGATCGCGGATGCGCTCATGGTCGAGCTTGCGAACGTCGTTTTTGTGTTGGCGTATTCTTTCATTAAAATTCTTTGTCTCGCCGATGTAAGTGGCTGGACAATCGGCACAAGGGATTTTATAAACCACGCCCTGCGTTTTTTCTTTCGAAAGGCGATCTTCTGGACGGGGCATGAGTAATCCAAGCGTGGACATCGGCTTGTGGGCTAAGCGGATTCCTTCTTTGGCTAGCACGCGTGCAAGCGCCTCGCTTGTTCCTTTGATGTAGGGTTACGCAGATGCGCGAGGTTAAGAAGATCGAGAAATGCGCCACATCCCTAAGAGAAGAAAAAGAAGATCGAAAAACGCCGCTCCTCAACGGCCACAGTCGCCCCTGACGAAGAGCCGAGTCGGTTCGAAACGTAGAGCTCCTACATGTTTAGGAATTGGTTGATTGCCATATTTTAATTATTGTATTCCCCAACCAGAGAGATTTCTCTCAAATGTTTAGTTTCAGTCAAACGATGGATCGGTACACCAAGAAGCGTAAGGTACTTCGCACTCAGACGACACGCCTTATGAATGAGTGCAACGAACGACTCAATCAACAGCTGACGCCAGAAGATGCGAACGTTTTACATGACCGACTGACGGGACTTAAGGTAAAGCTAAATGACGTGAACAACGAGATCGAACCTTTAGTCCCTGATCAAGACAGCGAGACTGAGTTTACTCAAGTCTTCGAATACAACGATAGAATCACAGCCTGTCTTTCAAGACTAGCACATCGAGGTAGGACTGGCTTTCCGAATCAGCAAAGCCCACCGATAACCGATAAAAACGACAACCCCACTGGTGCGACAACGAGAATTCGAGTGAAGCTACCAAAGCTCGAGCTGATGAAGTTCAACGGCTCCGTCAGCCAGTGGCAAGAATTTTGGGAACAATTCAACCAAGTTGTACATTATAACAACGAACTAACAGAGGTTGACAAGTTCAACTATCTGAAGACAGCAGTGACTGGAGATGCTGCAGCAGCGATTGCCGGACTTCCGTCGACCGAACGATGCTACGAAGACGCGGTCACATTGTTCGAGAGTCGCTTCGGAAACCAAGACCTGCTTGTCCAGACCCATCTAAAAAGACTGATCGATGTCAAGCCAGTGCGTTCTGCCTTGGACGTTCGTGGCCTTCGTTGTCTTTACGACACAGTGATCTCAAACATCAGAGGTCTGGAAACGTTGGGAAGACAGCAGGATACCTTCAGTTCTATGTTATTTCCCATCGTTCAACGTGCCCTCCCAAAATAACTACTCCTAGACTTCAACAGGAAATTAGTGATGGAGCAGCCGGAGGACTTAATAATTCCACGAAACACTGTAACGGCGACGACAACGCAACCAAGAGAGTCTTTGCATCCCAGCGATCAAGAAGGAACATCTCCACAACGGAGGACGAAAGATTCGTTTTCCAAGTTAGTTCACTTTTTAAGACTTGAAGTACTAAGTCGAGAAAACATCGCTGCTTTGCAAGCTATGGATACTTATGGCGAGCCGCGGAAAAAAGAAGCAGATCACAAGAAAAATGAAGACAGCGAGAAAGCATGGAAGAGTCAAACTTCGGCGGCTCTACTGAATCCGTCTTCAAGGGGCGCTCGATGTTTTATATGTAAGTCGACTCGACATACCGCTGACAACTGCGACGCCGGTACATCTTTACGAGAGAAAAAAGACCTGCTCCGAAAAGAGAGGCGATGCTTCAGATTTACCAAGAAGAACCATCAAGCAAAGGAGTGTCGGAGCAACATAAGACGCCAGAAGTGCGGACGAAGACACGCATCATCAATGTGTGATCCACATTACTCTCCAGGAAAACGGACAAATAATGATACCTTCACAACAAGTGTCCCCGTCAACTTGGAAGCGACGACGAACAACCAGGAAAAACCGATAGTCTTCATGCAAACCGCCACAATTTGGTGTACTGGCGACAAAGAAAAGTTTCAACTCCGAGCACTTTTTGACGGGGGAAGTCAACGCACTTTCATTACAGAAAAAGCATCCAGAAAACTTGGTTGTAAGCTATTAGGTCATGAGCGTTTGACAGTCGGTGTCTTCGGTGGCAGCGTCACAGCGAAGGAATTCCAGCGTGTATTGGTGTTTTTGACAACACAGACCGGAAAGATACATCAACTCGAGGTGTTGGAGACCGAACTGATATGCAACCAACGAATTCCACTTCCGTCGAAACACCTTAACGACAAACTCAAAGAGCTAAACTGCTCTATCGGGGACCTCTCCAACGATGAGGGTCCGACGACCATCGATCTTCTGATCGGATCTGAACATTTCTGGGAGCTGACCACTGGACGGTCGCGTAAGCTGGAAGGAAGGCTCAGGGCAGCTGAATCTGTCTTTGGATGGAGCGTTCAAGGACCAGTCGAGGGAGCCACAGAGGAGTTTCCTTGTTATCAGATCACAGCTATCAATGCTGAAGTGTTCGAGTCTACGACAGACATTCTGAAGAAGTTCTGGACACTGGAGACCATCGGTGTCAATGACTTCGAAAATAACGATCTGGGGAACGATCCCGTGATGAACAATTTTGAAGAAACTGTGACACAAGTAAATGGACCGTACAAAGTTGCCCTTCCCTGGAAGAACATGGTGGACCTTGGTGACAACAAGGGGGTCGCTATAAAACGCCTGCACCAGCTAATCAGTAAGCTACGAAAGACACCTGGGAACCTACAGGCGTACGATAATGTCATAAGAGAGTACATGGTGAAGGACATGGCAGAACGCGTAGTTCCGAGTGACAACGAGAACGAACTACTGACCTATTACATGCCACACCAAGCTGTGGTTCGGGAATTAAGCAACACTACAAAGCTCCGGGTGGTTTTTGATGCTTCGTCACATGCATACGAAGCAAAATCACTGAATCAAAACCTCGAGAGTGGACCTAATTTAACCGCGGACCTCGTGAGCTTGCTGCTTAACTTCAGAACACACAAAATAGCCCTAGTGGCAGATATAGAGAAAGCGTTTTTACAAATTGAAATTGTCGAAACAGACAGAGATGCGCTTCGTTTCTTATGGTTTGAAACGACTCCGCCGGCTTCTGGATCTTTACCACCCATTGAATGCTGGCGCATGAAACGAGTTCCATTTGGAACCACGTCAAGCCCTTTCCTGCTTTCTGCAACTATTCAACATCATTTGAAAAGTGTGGAACATAAGTATCCCGAGACTGAAAACTCTTAAGGAATCGTTTTATGTTGATGACTTGCTAACTGCAGTAGATGAAGAAGCAGCAGCCGTGAAGATTTACATGGAAGCCAATACCATATTTAGCTCTGCTTCCACGGCGCTACACAAGTGGGTCTCAAATAACAAGCGTTTGAAGGAGCGTTTTGACCAAGATTATCCAAACCACACGACACATCTCGGGTACCTTCCAAGGGTACTGAAGGTACTGGGACACACCTGGGATCCAGACTTTGATACGTTGACGTTTACGACGAGCTTCAGATTAGAAAAACAAGAGAAAGAAACTAAACGAAGCGTCGTGAGAACGACAGCAAGGCTCTACGACCCCCAGGGACGAATATCCCCCTTCACTGTCAGGACAAAGACGCTGTTTCAGCAACTGTGGAAAAGGAAAGTCGATTGGGATGATAGCATTCCCGATGATATGAAAGAAGAATGGTTCCAGTGGTGTGCCGAACTCGACCAACTTAACAAGATTCAAGTGCCACGTTTTTCGGGTTTCTATCGAAGGACCGTTCAGAGAACGTTGCGTTGCATATCTTTGCTGATGCAAGCACCGTAGCCTACGGTACGGTTGCGTACGTCTGCAGTGCCGACGTTGAAGGTAACATCGTGTCAACTATTTTGATGAGTAAATCTAGAATAGCACCGGTGGAACCACAAACTTTGGCAAGACTGAAACTGATGGCTTGCCTTCTCGCTGCCAGATTATAAAAATACTTGACGCAAAGTTTACATGACGTACCAACGAAAACATAATTGTGGGCTGACTCCACTATTGCGTGTCACTGGATAAACAGTGACGCCATCCGCTGGAAATCGTTGGTCCAGAACCGCGTCACAGAAATACAGAGTCATACCAACAGAATGCGTTGAAGACATTGTCCTGGAAAGGAGAATCCAGCAGACCTGATGACAGGCGGCATAAAAGCCAGTCGACTAGTAAATGAGCAACTCTGGTGGTCCGGACCCGAGTGGATCAATAGCCCTGAAGACTACTGGCCTAAGTTGGATACATCTGCGGACTTAACAGAACAAGACGCGAAGGAAAGACGGACAACTGAAGCTACACAAACAACTACACTTCCAGCAACAGCACTTCCAGTAGTAGACATAAACCGCTTCAGTTCTGCCGACAAAGCATTCAGAGTGACAGCTTGGATTCTTCGCTACGTAAATATCTGGCGACGGATGGAAAAGACAAGTGGCCCACTCAGAACACAAGAAATTAATGAGGCGGAAATCTACTGGCTTCGTCAAGAACAACGGGAACACTTCTCAAAAGAGATTAGATCTACCCAGGAGAACACGAGACTTCCACGAGATTCTCCTCTTCGAGAACTATCGCTATGTATCGATAGTGACGGCCTTCTACGAGTGAAGGGGCGGCTAGAACACAGCTTGAAACCCTACGGGGAACGTCATCCGATAGTCCTCCCAAAAGCACAATTTTAAAGTTTTTTAGGAATACAATCACACCTTCGTGTGCTTCATGGTGGAGTGAGGGACACGTTAGTCCAACTAAAGGAAAGGTACTGGGTTGTCGGGGGACGGCAGTTGGTAAAACAAACGATCCGAAAGTGTTGGACTTGCCAGCGCTTCAACACACGCCCAGCACAAGTGTTGGACTTGCCGAGCTCCACCCTTTGCCATAATCGGAGTGGACTTCGCCGGCCCCCTCTTCGTGAAGAGTTTAAGATCAGACAAGAAATCCTACATTGCACTATTTACTTGTGCTGTCACAAGAGGTGTACACCTAGAGATGGTCAGCGACATGTCCACGAAAACCTTCTTACTAGCCTTTCGTCGATTCATATCGCGAAGAGGCATACCACAAATTATCTATAGTGACAACGCACTTTCATTTAAGAAAGCTAATCGAGATCTGACATGCATATGGGCTGTCATTAGAACGGAAGAAGTGCGGAACTTTTTCGCAAATGCAAGAATCGAATGGAAGTTTTTTGTAGAACGAGCTCCTTGGTGGAGAGGGTTTTACGAAAGATTAGTTGGTTCGACAAAACAAGCATTGAAAAAGACCCTTGGTTCCAGCCGTCTCAATGCCGAAGAATTGGCAACAACGTTAACTGAAATCGAAGCAGTCTTGAACTCTCGACCCTTGACCCACGCCTACGTCGAGTCTGGTGAGCCGGAAGCACTTTGTCCTGCTTTCTTCTTGACCGGAAAGCGAATGGCTTCTCTGTCAAGCTTGCGACGGCAATAGCTCCTAATCATTACAATAAATTTGAAATTATTATAATCACATTACATTAATAAGTAACGATAATATTTTGAATTGTTTTAATAATTGTAAGTCACCGCATTATGAAACAGCTGTTTTTGTTTGCTAGTTTATTTAATGCAAGTGGTGGAATACTGCAAATAATCATAAACGTCTAAGCGAGAATGAATACACTGATTTGGAAAATTGGTCTCAGCTAGTAAACCAAGATAATAATCTTTAGAAAAAAAAAACATGTTCCCAGCAAGTTACCGATTCTTCTGGTTTACTCCAGTGGTATGTCGAATCTTGAACTTTGTTGGATTTTTAAACTGGGCTCGTTTTAACTGCGCTGTTTCTCAAAAATATTCGTGAGTTGCCGACGAACTATACTTTTTTTGCAGATGCAATGCTCACCTTAATCATTACATAATTTGCCATATTTACGGGGAAGGATCCTGTTTCATTTATACAAAATAACGAGTTTTTATGCATAATAATAAACTTTACATTTTGATCAACTTGGATACTTTTTGTAGTGGCAATGCATAAAAAAGAAAAAGTTTATTCGACTGCGGAACCTGCAAGCTACACGTAATCGTCTTGAAAGTTTGGCACAAGGATAACACTGTAAGATAGAATAGAGTAATAACAGGGCAAATTGCTTAAAGCGTAACGCTTCGGTGTTATGGTCATATCTGTATATAAAATACATGGGCTTCTAAGCCAGTGCTTCCCTAACCCGCTAAGAGATAGCGCAAGCATTCGATGGCATAAATTTCTGGGGTGAAATGCAAAAGAAATGTTTACTATGTTCCAAAAAAAAAAAATGTCTACGCTTCTTTAAGTTTTAGTTCCCTATCAGAACAAATCTCTTCGAAAGTTGACCTACTCCACCATGGCCAAAGCAGGCAAATAAAATGCGCCGAAACATATTATTTTTGGAACGCAGCAAAAATGCAGTGCGTGCTTTTTTTTTGGAAGGGGGGGGGGGATTACAACGACTGATTGGGTTTTATGACGCCCAGGAAGGTTTTGATTCATATCATACTTCGAATTTACTAGTTAAACGTTAATGACGCCAAAGAAGTTGAAAATCTAATCAAATAAACGTTATTATTTTTCAGCAAAGAACTTCCGGCAGACACCGATATGACGCGAAGCTTTTTTTCTGGATGATGCGTACTTTTGAGAAGAGTGAATCGGCAAGCGTTTTGTGAAACACGTATATAAAAATTGATATAATTTTAAATCATTGAGTAAATTTACCACGCTCCTCCGATAATGACCTCTACGTGCTGCATATACATTTTAAAACTGAGTAAATGAACCAATATCCGAACGCTTTCACAACTATAAATAAACAATCAGCCTAGTTACGATCTGTCGTATTCGAATTAAGTACTTTTAGTTTAACAGGTGCTTCGCGCCAGTAAATATGGTCTTCAGACCATAGTTAACTCCTCTTGATGTTTTCTATCAAGGACTTAGAGCTCCGCGGACGTCGATTTTGAATACGTTGATTTAACCACTAGCGAGCGCGTATCGCGTTTACGAACACATCATAACTTGCCATCGCACACTAACAGTATGTAATTTGGATCAATGGTATTTGACATCATCCAAAGACAAAGATTTAACCTAACACCTTTGCATTGACATTAGATGCCTGTGATGCCTCAGGGTTGGGCTGAAACTCTCTTTAGAAATCACTGAAGGACAGTCCTTTCCGAGTGATTCGTGAGCACACATGTCCAATCTGTGCAAAGCGTGGGCCTCCAGTAGTTGACGCAGAACATCGATCACTACGATCATATTGTCTAGCAGGTGTGGGCCTGGATCAGGCATCGTCAAATAATCGTTTATCTAAGTGCGGAAAAGGCCAAATTGCATCTCCGTTACGGCTAATCCCAGGCCATACAAACCGGTAACTATTTGCATAAAGCTGAATAGAGATAAAATCAGGGCCGGCGTTAGGCATGGGCGAGCGGGGCGGGCGCTCCGGGCCCCGCGCTTACGACAGGGCCCCGCAAGTGACAGAGGGGCCCCGCGGTCACTCGCCGGTTGAACGTTTTGTAAAATTTCAACATCGCCACTACAGATAACTTTCATTCGTGAATTTTCCAAAGGAAAAAAAAAATAGTTAGCTGACCGACGGGCGCGGGGCCCTTCGCCAATTTGCGGATTGCTCCACCCGGAGCAATCAGGGTGGAGCAGTCTGCACATACAGCACGCGGTGAGCCAAGCACGGCGAATGATGACGAAAATATACTTTTACAAGAAGTATATTTACATTACAAGACGCGTTGAAATGTATATAAAAATTTTCAAGAAAGAGCTTTTCGATAGCGCCATCATGGACGTGGCATGTGCCGTGTTAGCTCTCCGAAGCGATGAACTTGCCCGTCCTAGACTATGGGATATTCCCATTTGGCTGGGCACTTGCGTAGTGTATTGTTGCTTTCCTTCATATCTTCGTATAGTCTATGTTTTTTAATGTTATTTTCTCGTTTTCCTTGTTGTGACTTTATGGCTGGCGTGCGTCGATAGCACCTTTGTAATTACTCAGTTCTCTGTTCTGTTCGTTTATTGCATATATAAAAAACCAAGCCAATCTGCACATAGCACTACTGAATAAATACACACCAGAGATATCCCGCATGATAATGTGCCCGTCTCGTTTTTCTTCATGTTTAGTATAAGCGAAGTTATTTTTGAATTTCAGATTTTGCTTTTTAAACTTTTGCTGACATTTTTTTTTTTTTTACTTTCTTGCCCTGGGCCCCGCGTTATGTAGCGCCGGCCCTGGATAAAATATTAAAACAATCCCCACATATATATAAGGACCAAAACTTACAGGACCTTAAAGTGTAGCCGTTTGAATTCTGCAAATACATTCCGTTTGTCGTGTGTGGTACAGACTTTGTTTACGCTTTATTTGTGTCGGGGTAACTTAGGTTATGTATCGTGCAACAAGATAAGATGCTGGTGCCATGGGTTGCTTCTTCTCTTACTCAGGGACGTGGCATTCCATGCTTCGGCCCTCCGCGAGTCCAGCACTCTCTGCATTGCCGACACTTCGCCTCCACTGTTCGAATGGTTTTGCTGGTGATTCGGGATTATGTTTTCACTCGATCCTGAAAATCCATCGTTTTCTATTAATGATAACTTCTTCAATATTATAGCAAAAATAAAGTAACGTATAAATATTAACAATCTAGATAATATAAAACAGCATATGGGTTTTTGCAGTTTTTTCTCTCTCTCTCTCTTTTCCGTGCCTTCGCTAGTGCTCCTAATGCACAACGCTTCAGCAGTGACGAATAATAAACCAAATAAAATGTAGTGACCAAGAATTCTAGAATCTGGACTTCAAATAAACTACATACGATACAATTCTTGCAGCTCCGGAACAAATCGCTTGTTCCAGTTTTGTTATTATATGGTTATGAACGCAGAAATACTAACATAATAAAAATGGTCGATTTATTGTATAGTACTTGTCAATAGTGTCACTTTTCACTAATCTTTTTTCACTTTTAATGTTGTCACTTTTACTCGTTTTTTTTTTTATTACCGTGGAGAGAGCGACTTTAGGAACACGTTCAGATAGCAAGGTCGTAGTGCTAGATTTTCTACTTCACCAACGTACAACAAAAATTAGAAACGAGCGCTGTGAAAGGGTTCGGCCCCGACTCGTGTTCTATCAGATTGAGCACTGCCGAAACTCGTGTCCCAACTTGTGCCCCCTTCCAGTAATTGATGTAAAACTGCCACCTCTACTGCCGTAGTATACGGGAAGTGTTGCCTTAAATAAGGCATCACCAAAGCTTTTTTTTTAAGTACGTAAGTCTCCAACCTTAATTACTAATTACTGTTGTGGCTATTTGTAATGCAATAGGAACAGCTAAATATGCATATAAAATTGAACGAATCAAAATAGGATTCGCCCCGTGCTTCCAAGATTAGGCTTCCATAATATTTGTTTGAATATATCCCACGCAAGCATTCTTTCTAATTAAAGTTTCAGTTTATAATGCTCGAGTTTTTGGCTTCAAGTGTTGTGGACAAATATAAGAAGAAATATGTACTTACTTAGGGATTTATTCATTGCGAAAGGCACGGATAGCTAGAGCCTTTGAGGCAGCGCATGGTGCTACGGATGGCATTGAAATAAACTAGGAAGGAGTAAATTATTATGTGCTGCCAGTCAGACAATACTCTAGTTAAAGTATTTTTAAAACGATAATAATAATAATAATAATAATAATAATAATATTAAATTGTTTTATTTGTCTCGTGCCCACAAACAACCTTTCGGTTTTCAGTGTGGTGCACTAAACGTACATGGGTTGAAACCTAAAAATGAAGGAAACAACAAAGTTAAATCAATAAAGTCATGCAACATTATCATAATGCAAAGATTGATTATTGATTAGTTCGCAGAAATCCAGTCAGATAGATTTAACATAAACTCATTAGTGGATAAAAATATGTCGAAGTTAACTTTTTGGTAATCATAAGTAATTTGTATGCTTGACAATGGGATCACAGCGGACAAGCAAGATGTACAAAAAGTTTAAATGCTTCGGCTTGACTTTCGGCTCAACTTTAGCATAAAGCTAAAGTTGAATCTTGAACTCGTTGTTATGACATTAATGAGAATTACAACGGCGCGAAGATCGAGGGACCAGATGAAGAAAGACACACAGCGTCAACTCACAACTAAATTTTAATAATCCAAACAGTCAAACCCCCCCCCCCCCCACTCCCAAAAAAAAGAATAATAAAGAAAGGATTAGCTTATGAAAATACATACTTATAAAGAAAAAGCATTCAGTTTGATATTTTTCATTGCGCTGACATATTTGTCGCTGTTTGAATTAATTCAATTTACTCGCAAGTTAGCGCTGTGCCTGTCTTGTTTCATCTGGTGCTTTGTCCTTTGCGCTGTTTTAATTATCAAATATTTCATGAAGCGCAACTGTGTATTTTTTTACAGGAAACGTCTTGCTTGTAATAACCCTTAACTTTGAAGTTTCTATTGAAAAATACTTTTCCAGCACCTGGGAGAACTCTTCTACGCAGGAGTAGCGCAGAAATTATTTTTCTATTACTAAAATATTTTGAAACTTCTTTTTTTTCCCCTTCTTTTGTAATTTTTGGTGGCAATGAACATTTAGCAAAATAGGAATTTATCGTTATTGTAAAGTAATTAGAGTGTTGCAGAAAACGGCGCATGCCTCCATACACAAACTTCATTATTTTCAAAGTGCCCAATGCGGAGCATTAAGGTATGTAGTACTATTAAATTATTTATTAATGTCGTCGGGCGCTCGTGGAAGCCGAAAAGAAGCTTCGAATTGCCAAAGCTCCCGTGGTTCAGTTTCTTCTTCTCTTGCTCGTTGGGTTCATCTCTTCGAAGAAAATTAACACACAACAATCATTCTACTGCCTCTTTGAATTTTGATTGCAAAATATCCGGCAATTCTAAATTTACATGGGGGGGGGGGGGGGGTAAGTAAAACGTTTACTCTGAAACAAAAATAAGTTGTTGGAACGGGAACCCCCGATAAAATGCCTATTCCAAGATTACATTTCTGACATCGCTCCGGGGGACACAACACTATAACTGAAACACTACGTAACAATGCGCAGTTATATCCACCCGTATGTTGTTCAGCATGCTATAATTTTAGTAACACCAAGTTGTTCAGCCTCTGATAAGGAAGATCGGACAATATTTTATTTTTGTGTACTTGAGCCATTTTGTCGATGTCAGTGTAACCGAGAGGTTGCAGCTCGTGTGACCGAGCTTTTCGTATTCGCCGTGCCAGAATAGCTGGACATTTTTGTATTGGTGTAAATCACCAAAACCGAATTCTTATAAACAATATTTTAAGCTATACATAATTCGTGTAAAACGTTCTATCTAATCCCGAACGCTAGCGGCGCTAAAGGTGATCCTAAAAGAAATTGAAAAGGTCCCTTTCAAAAGTGCGCGCCCTCTAGATGCAGCTGCGTATATTATCCGGGTCCACCATAGTTTGATTCCCTGCAAAGACGGGCCAAGCTTTATTGACCAAGAGTACCGCGTCATCGTTGGGCGAAGACTTGCCTCCAATCAAGCTCATCCTATCCAAAATATGGCGCCCGCTCATTTTGTTTGATGGAGTTGGCAAAGGGCCTATCGAGATCAGTTGTTTCCTTGCATAGGTTCGAAACGAAGAACTTTCAGTAACTCCGAGATGCAAGCCAATTGATAATTTATCTAATAGTTTCATTCTCTCCCAAAACGCGTTGTACAATTGCTGAGCGGGGAGTGCATTCAATGTGTCACATGTGCCGCAGCGAACTGTGCGTTATAAACGTTTCTCTGGAGTGCAGTGTGGACGCCCGAAGAATCTGTTAGCGAGCCTCAGAGATATATATTAAGGTATTACATAAAACATAGAAACGGGCAAAAACACAAATACGTTTTTGAACAAAGAACTAAAGAGGTGAACGTCCGGCCTTACCTGTAGTGTACATGAGCGACACCTCAAAAAGAGCACTTGCCCCAAAACAACAACTGTGTCTTTTGAACTCTCTGGAACACAAGAAACCGCCTACGTATCGGGACCCTTCGATGCCTCTTTCTCTCCCGCTCTTTCTCAGTCTCCCTCGCACGTGCCCTAATGCTTTCACTCTTCCTCTCTAAAGGTTCCGACATAGCAGTTCATGACGCATGCCCGTTGACTCGCTCAGCACAGACTCCCGTCAATGGGCAGGTCCTAGCAACCACCGACAACACACGAATGGCACCTGTTGCCATGGAGCCAAAAGACTCATACTCTCCCTTTCCCACATTCAACAGTCCTTCAAATGCATTGCAGGGTGTTCGTATTCAAGATCATTGGCGAGCAGAATTAGGTCAGTTGGCACCTCATAGAACAGTTACGGCGGAAAGTACCCTGTATTCACTCCAATTCATTTATGATCTGGCGACAAGCGAGGGGGAGACTGTTCCCATTGGGTGGACACAAAACGCACTACCACGTCACGTAGCTGAAATATTGACCGCCTAGAAGCTAGTGCGACGCCCTTCCAAGGAAGAAAACAACCAGCTCCTAATGCCAAGTTCTGCACCAGATCAATACTAGGCAAAAAATAGCGAACCCCCATGATCAATATGACGTTAATGAATACTGTCTTTTTTTCTAGACATCATTTTTATCTACGTGAATGCGGGGGAATTGACAAATACGTTTCCTCGATGAGGCTACACATTAGTGGATCGCCAGAAAGTTGCAAACAACGTGCCAGGAACGGATAGACACGCATGGAATTGATGCACACGATATGAATACTCAGTGAATACTGCGCCAGTGACGTGCGCCGAGCTTTTTTTTATGTATGTGTTTACAAATTTAGAGATATTTATTTTCAAAGCATTTCATTCTCCTCCGCCTCCGCAGTGAAGATCGCAATAGAGAAACTGAAAATACATATTCATTCGATACTTTTTTAAAGGATGAAATGCTTTTTAACGGAACCCTCAATACCAAAATGTTGTCCGTCCGTCCGTTTGTGCATACCCCGCTAAAGTTGAAACTGAATTGCTGCTTACGTCAAAGAGAAATTCAAGTCAGGAATCGACGTCCCCCCGATAATTGATAATGATTTGACCGGCGTAAGGGAGACTAAAGACACGGTGTACACCCGCCGGCAATATGAAGGTGAACAATTTACCTGGTTTCTTGCCTGTTTTACGGCTCCCGAAAGCTATATTAACTCTCAACGTCTCAAATCGTGCGTAGCTTGGGGTGTAAACTTTGCGTTCTAGCCCTCTTCTGGGAAAGAGCTTGCTCCAAAAGTTGTAGGAGCGTCAAAAACAAGAGAACGGCTGTTCACCTTCATATCGCTCACGGGTGTACATAAGGGCTCCTGAGCTGCGGCTGTGATTGTCCCGCTTCACTGCACTCTCGGACAAGTTGCGAAGAATGCAGTTTTAGTCAAACTACTCCTGCACTAAAGTCAGGTGCCGCTGGAGATTGCGACAGCTTGCGTGAGCTGTAGTCCGTGCAAGCACAGTGGTGTCGTCAGCATAATAAACTATGCGCGTGTCCATAGATTGTGGTAGATCGTTGGTGTACACGGAGAAGAGTGTAGGGGCAAGGACGGACCCCTGAGCTACCCATGCCGAGACGGCAGAACTCTCGGAACGGGATCCCTGAAAGGGGACTTGGTGTTTGTGTCCAGTAAGGAACCAAGCTAACCACCAAGGCAGAGGGCCGCGGACACAGACTTTTCCTAGTTTTTTTCTGAAAGAGCGTAGCATGGTTCAGTGTGTCAAACCCATTACTAAAATCCAGTTGCACAATGTCAGTCCAAATACCACGGTAAAAGTTGTCACTGACGTAATGCATGATTGTAGCCAGCACTCAAGGTTGTTCACATCACCCGCGATAGCTCTAAGAACGCGCACTATCCCCCTCACTGACTCGTAGCCTGCGCTTCCACATTTTACACCCGTCGCTTTGAAGTCACGAATTTTCTCGATGATCATCTAAGCAATAAATAATATTACCAATATTTCGAGTTTTTCTCTGTAACGCCATTGTTCAGAAGGTATTTTGAAAGGCACAAAGAATGAATATCCTAGTAACAGTAAATATTCACGGTGTAACTATTTGTGAGAACAAATTAACGAACCCGCTCCACAGCGGTTGCTGGCAGCCATCTGTTCGCTTCCCCGCACAGCACGTTGTAGAATGGCGCAAGGGACGCCAGTTTTTTTTTTTTTTTTTTTTTTGTCACAGTATTTGTTTTTGTTACGCGCTGTTCGCGTGTGGCGGCAGTGGTCGGCGGGAGTGAGCTTTTGTAATTAACCTCACTCACCCGCTTGAAGAAATTTTATTAACGGGCACAGAAATCGCGTTTCGGCCAGCATGAATGTAGTCAAAGTGGGGATAACTTGCGCAAATAAGTAACTACGTAGTTACCGGTTATACATAGTCGCCAGAAGAACAAAAATAGTTACCTGTTGTTATGCGGAGTGGCTCTACCGAATCCACAGTGCCACAACGATGACGCGGAGCACACGGTGTTCCGAGGTCATCACATGATGGTCAGAGCAATGTTTTTACGGTCGGCTTTATAGGCGTTTTTTCTTTTTTTCTCCTTCTCAGTCACGTGGTATGCGGGGCGAAAAAGTAATACGAGATTTCAGCCAGGAATATGCGAAATAATATAGGTGAGGTAAAACAAGAATGTCTGACATTCACGAATTTTTTATGAACACCTTCCAGCGGCGTGGAGATATCAAAACGATGTTTTAACGCTTACAAAAGTGACGACATTCAAAATCGCTGCGCCCTTATGGAAAATTTTTACACAACAATATGACTATAGAATGCACATTCGAAATCGAAGTCCACTTTGAGCTTTATCCAATAATCCGGGGGTCAATTTAATTGCAGTAAATAGCACAAATGCGGCTTCGTTCCAAAAAAAGTGGCCGAACAGACCAAGGTAGTTTAAAATATGTCTTTTAGCCGTGGCGTGTGCATTGTAGATGGGTTAAGTAAGAAAATCAAAACGAAGAAGCAAGAAGGCTGGCCTGTAGGTTATTTAGGCTCTGCTACAAGCCGACTGTCGACTAAAAGCTATCCCGCTATAACAGAAGGCACATTTACTTAGCACCACATCGGCCCTTCAGTCCGATTGCCTTTAATGCGAATATTCCAAACTGTAAATAAACGTACATGTTTTCCTTCCGTTACATGTCAAGCCTCTTGAGTCCTTCCTCAAGTGCGATTGGGCTTCGGGGAGAGGACAAGAGGGCATTGCAGACCATGGTTACTTTGGTCAGTGTACCATGGGACCTACTTTTGAAACCAGCATTCCAACATCAATATAGCAGGAAGATCGATTGCACCATGATCGCTCAAATGGTCTTACTAAACTATTTAATGCAAAGTAGACTATCCATCTGCGTCCGTACATATAATCGCGTCTCGCTCTAGCACCGCTGGTGCCGCGAAGCACAAGGAGACATCGACGACGATTCCAGACTTTGTTGCAACGCACAACACTGCCATGGCGATGGTGGTAACTCAGGGTAGTAGAAAACCACGTTTATCGTCTGATGGCACTCGATCACGGGGAACAGACACAAACGTTGCGCAAAAGACGCGCAGGCACGCGGCAGGTAAACGTGCATGACTTGGACCATAGCCTCCTATATACTGAGAAAGCCTGGCAGATCGTCACTAGACGCCGCCGCCGAAAGTGAAAGGTAGAGCGGCAGAACAACGGATAAGAGGAGTGTCATGTAACGTGCGCCCCTCTGCGGCAAGACGCCGAAACACACTTCTCCAAGCGATGGAATGTCCGCTCGTGCTCCTCGTGTTTCTCGCACTACCGCTTCTTTTCTCGTCGGGTTTGAAAACAAAACCATCTTTCAGGTCCTCGCCGCTGCAAAATCTCTGCGCTTATTACCATCTTCCCCGAGAAATTCACTCTGCTACCAGATTCTCGCGCTCCCAATCTGTCATTCGTCATCAAACAGCCAGGCTTTGTGAGTATAGAGGAGGTTATGCTTAGACGCAAATTTGCTGAGACGGCCAATTTAGTCAAGTGTACGTAGCACTGCTGGCGCTGTTCTTGAATTTCGCTGTTTCGAAGGGCCTTGTTTGCTCGTTTGACAAAATTAGCGGTACAAAACGTCAATGCAACTGAGGTGCTCTGGGTGTTTGAACTGGGAGACTGAATTACAGGCAGCCTCCGCTGCAGCTGATGCTCCGTCACCTCAATGGCGTTTGTTAAAAAAAAAATAAAAAAGAAACGTGTGCGACGGGCTTGAAAATTGAAACCGAAAGGTGAGGCGGGAAGGAGAAACTTTTCTCCCGTCTTCCCAGAGAAGAAGAAAAACATCTCGTTCTTCCCTTCTCCTGTCCGCTTGGGGGCGCATCAGTAGAAGGGAGGAAGACGCGCCGTGGGGGGGCTACCATTTTCTTCTTCTTTCTTTTTTTTTTTTTTTTGATTGCAGGAGACTGTGCACAGGGCGTTCTCTACTTGATCCCATGCGCAAAGTGCCCTGCTGAATACATCGGCGAGAAGAGAAGGTTCTCGCAGCGCATCATGCTGCACAACACCGCCACAAGTGTAGCGCCGTCGGGGAACATCGCGACTTCGCGAACGCGCGCGGGATTGAAACTGAGCCATATATCCGAAAAAGGCCTTTTCTTTGAGTCTTGGCAAATTCAGCACAGGTCGGGACATATAAGCAGGTCCCTGCGTGATTCGCCATAGGTGTAGGTTCGTTTAGTGCACCACCGGATGACGGCAGTGAACAAGAAAGCATCTGTATAGATAAAATAAGAAATTTCAAGTTGCAAACAATTAAGGAAATAAAAACTGCTGCTGCTCCACGCGATCTAGTCACCCCTGGTGCAAAAACCGAGCGGGCTTTAAAGGGGCCCTGCAATTACTTTTTGACTGGTTTTTAATTTGCACTGAACCTGAGCGTACTGAACGTAGTAACCTAATCCAACTTTTCTTTTCTCAAACTTCGCTTTATTTTAAAAGTTATAGGCAAATTAGAGTTACAAAAACAAGCAAAAAATAACCTCCTTCATGACGTCTTAGGTCCTGCCTTGAGTGGCCTTGAACTAGAGGAGGAGTAGTGAGCTCATCGAGCGCACACGGCTGCCGCACTCCGTGTCGACGGCATCGACGGCTCGAGAGGGCGCCACTAAAGCACGTGTTGGATAGGCTGTATGAAGCGGGCGGCCAGGGCAGCTCGTATTTCATTTGCAGCGCGACTAAACACTAGTTCGGCATAAAATTTTATTGGCCACAAACGACCGCAAACACCGGGTAAAGATCAGTTCAGAACAGGAGCCACTTCGCGCTGACGCACCGCCAAATGGTTAAATCGCCAGCAGGGCCCGCGCCGAAGGCCTTCGGAACGCTAGGAACCGGTCGGATTCTTGAGCCGGTATACGACCACAGCGCCGCCGCGTACATCCGGGACCTTTCTGCGCTCCTCGTTTGTCGTAGCCTCATCCCACTAGCCTTTTCTAGTATGCGCCGTTTTTTTCCGCCGCTTGGTGGCGGGTATGTTGACGGGTCATTTATCGTTCCCGTACTTTCTAAACTGCATTTGTTTCTTTTCTGATCTAAAATAGTGAACAAAAACTACTTTCATACATAATTGAAACGGTTCGCGACACTTATATTTTGTATCTCGACTAAAAAAAAGCTCTTAGCGGCTTTGACCAGTGGCAAGCCCAGGACCAAAGACGTCACATTTTGCGCGCTTTCGGTACCGCGGGTCGCCCTCGTCGGTGGAGGAGGTTTCCGCGTCGTCCGGTTAAAATATGACGCACTGATATTTAGTTACTCTCTCCGTGCCCGCTGGCTTGCCCCAACCCCAAGGGACGTGGAAACCGCAAAAAAGGTAGACGCTTAAACATGATTGCAGGGCCCCTTTAAGACGTCGGACTAAACATAATTTGATTTTGATTTTTACTCGTTAGCATCTCCCCAAAAAATAGGTGTTCGAAAGAAAACAAACAACTTGTTCAGTAACAAAGTTTATAAAAAAAAAAAAAAGCTCACGTGGACGTCAGGGATTTCGAAATGCTACTAATTATGGATCTACATTTTTTTAAAGTTTACTCATGATTGTTATTTTTGTGAATATAAAAATACGATTCTAATTAGAAACTTCCTGGGTGTCACGGAATCTCCTAGATCAGTCAGTTTTAGGACGACTGTAAGCATGTGGGAATCGTGAGGCTACACTAAAGTTGCTACTCGTGCAATAAGCTAAAGGCCAGGAATGCAATGATGTTCTTGTTCGCGTTTTCAAATCGTGTCTTTCCACACGGGCTTATTACCTTATTGGTAGGTAAATTATTTAAAGTCGCTCGCAACGTGGTATGGAGAGTGTTTCTTGTGTATATGTAAACACCCCAGATAAATATTTTAGAATATTATTCAGATAGCAAACGACCCCCAACTAATACTCCCCAAAAAATTACACAGAGAAGAAGCACATTTTATTTCCTGTTTTTTTTTTGTTTTATTCTCTCGAAAGAGAAGAAACGGTTTGTGTTCTTATCGTTTCTTCTATTGGGAGTTGAGTGCAGCTGCGAAACGGTGTTGAAAGAAAACACAGCGTAGAGCGCGTCCAGGAACGAAATCGATCCCCGAAGGACAAAGAGAAATTCGTGACCCGGGGCAATAATGGCACGAAAATACAGTCCCTCGAAAAAGGTGTAACTCGATGAAGCAAGATTCAAGAATGAACCAAGACAGAGGCCCAAGCTTCATCTAATCCAAGAAAATATCGCCATCGGCGCACTCACGCACATACACACCGAGTGAACGAAGAACACAAGCGGGCGTAATCGTACACCAATCTCTGGATCAATGAAGGAGAGTATCGTTTTCGAAAAGTGAACTTAAATCACTGCTATCGCAAATCCGTTCGTGTCATATCCCCCAACTCCTTTCGCTAGGGCTTCCTGGAGAAAACAAAAACAGGAAGTGGGAAAGGACGTAAGTAGGGACACAGGGGTTAAGACCGGCGGGACGCTGGAGACGACCAAAGTAAACAAAAAGAAACGTCGAAAGGAAACCGTAAAAAAAACCTGCCTAACGTTTATCGAAAAATCGTTTTCCGATCCCTAGTTCAGAATGGGAAAAAGGGGGTGGGCGGTGTACGCACAGAGAGGCGTAGCTGCAGAGAGGGGAGAGTCGCGCTCCGGAAGCCTGTCACAGCAAAAAGAGAAGACGCACAGTTCGACTTCCGGTGGCCAGGCAATCATTTGGTCCTGTCTAACGAGTTGTGGTGGCACATTACATCGGGAATATCGTGACCGAGATGTCAAGCTACGGGGAAAATATCATATCTGCACATTAGGGGAAATCATTCCACAAACGAATATAAGCGGGAAAAAGAAATAGTGAACAAGTTAGGCAACGACGAAGACGAAGGTCTCGGTGAGGTCAAGTGCGATAAACCTCTTGCCGGAATATAGAAGCCCACGACGTTTCTGCTTAAGTTTTTGTGAGCTTCGCTTTACTTAGTAGATTCTGCATTTTCTTTGTTTGTTCTTTTTTGGAAACTGAATGAACGCATGTACAAAACAGACAACGTTACATTCAGGTGCTAGAGTATAGAAATTTGACCATATTGATATGTTTTCTCTCGACCGATTTGACGTATGTTTTAAAAGGTTACATAGTTACAAAGTGCGGGTAAATCATATCTTCTGCATATATAACATTGGGGAGGAACTTCTTACGAAGGTGACAACATTTGGGTATTGATAAGTGTTTTTACGTCCGAATCTCTAGTAAAATCTTAATTTTAATGAAACGTAAAAACATATCATGCGAATACCTCTTGATTCTGCGGTGAGCATAAAAATATATATCCTCCGAAAAAAAAAAGAAAACGAGTTTCGAAGCTAACTTCATTAATTTGGCCCGCGTTTTTTTTTTTTTTTGTTTGTTTTTTGAGTGATGAACGCAACGCATGTACATAAACTGCAGAGAATATAAAACAAGACACTTTGCTTTATTTGCAAGTCATATATATAAATTCATATCAGTTACTGCATCGCACATCACAGTGTTAATCGCACATTATATAATATCGTAGGCGCGTATCACGCTGAAGGTGGGGTCAAACATGCATGAGCGTTTCTATCTTTAATAAACGCCTTGCCTCAAACTTACTTTCTTAATGTTTGACCGTACAGTATGAGTCTGTAGGCCTTTCAATTTGTTCGCACTCCAATTTTGGCCTATCCAGTAGTGATAGTGCAAAATAAATAATCTTAAACAAGTAAGATATGGAGACATTTACGCTGCTAAGATGTACAGGGCAGTTATTCTGAGGAATTATGCAACGTTTTTATAATGCAAAAGCATTAACTGTCCCATGGGGCGAACCGGTGTTATCAGATTTTGAAGCCGTTCCAAACGGCACCAAAATTCCCCTGTCCTATGGAGAAAGTCTGCAGCCTGTAGCAGCGAATCGAGGGAAAACTTCCATTGGCAGACACGCAGCATAGTTCCAAGGAACGCCACCCCAAAGAGAAGCCCTCTGTATGGCGCAGCGGCCCGGCCGCCGGTAAGAGGGAGAGGGCTCTGCAGAGCGGCCCTGGAGGCCGGCAACAGAGCCCGCCTGGGCAGCCTACGCAGAGGTCGCTCGGCCGGGCTCAGCGCAGCACGCAGCTTGTAGTAATACGCTGAGTATACGAGTGCTTTCGCATTCCTACACTTTAGCAGTCTGACGTGTCTTTGTAGTTTTTTTAGTGCTCGGATGAACATTTATTTGAATTATCTTTACATTTCTCTGCAACTAAAACCGAAACGAATTATGCCAAAAAATTACTGTTGTGTCTGTCGTGTGCCGTATATTATTAGTAATTAACGAAACCTAAAT
Source organism: Ixodes scapularis (assembly GCF_016920785.2). Classification (NCBI taxonomy): domain Eukaryota; kingdom Metazoa; phylum Arthropoda; class Arachnida; order Ixodida; family Ixodidae; genus Ixodes; species Ixodes scapularis. The sequence goes on along the minus strand of NW_024609868.1, from coordinate 167,914,041 downwards.
GTAAGCACTTCGTCGGAACTCCGACTTTTTAGGTAAGCTATATGAATGGGGTACTTAGGAAATTCTAAACATTTTCGTCATTGTGCGCCACCTTTCGAAGCCGGCTCGGCTCCTTGTACACACGTGACTGTATCTGCGCCCAGATGTCAAACTTCTTATTGTTATTTCTTTATTTTTGTCACTACCGTTTTTCTCCTTTTCTGATTTTGCTTGTGGCACATGGCAGCTCGTGTGTATAGTTGCTTGGCAGCGTTCTGGTGGATCGGTTCAAGTTGTTCGTACTTTGAATATGCCCAGATTCTAATAAGAGCCGTCTCCTCCAGTTTCTTTCTCTGTCGGGGATGGAAGTGACGTGGCTGGTATTTTTAGCTTGTTCCGCCAGCGCATTGCCACTTCTTCACGTCATAAATATGTCTCCCCAGACGTTCGGAAAAGTTTCTTTGTTCCCCCCATACCAGTCGTTGGATTTAGCACAGGGACTTCGATAAACTAGCCCTTGCTCTTTTTCTTTTGAGGGACAATCCTTTCGAAGAAGAAGATGATAACTTATAATTGAAATTATACAGTCAATATAATGTACGAAAGAGGCTCAGCCGGCGCTAGTAATTATGGGACTTTCGCTTTCAAATTGAAGCAGACTACAACCAGTCCACTGTTGTGCTGCTCCCGCGCATTGCCATGGGAAAACACGCTTGTATTTTGTATCTTTGCCGCAGAATCACAGGAATTACCTTTGTTACTTGGGTCGCAGCGAATATTAGGTAACTTTATTAAAATTATAAAAGTGACATTTTCTTAGAGTATTTTTTCACTCAGTAAGCGATGTCTAACTTCCCAATATTCGGGTCCTGTCATATGTTCCACGGCAAGTGTGAAGAAAAGCGGCAAATCAAATAAGAAAAAAAGTCGAAAAGACCGTATTAGCTGATAAAGAAGCGCCAACCCTAATATTGATAATCTGCGAGATATATATGCTACTAAATTGTCCACTAAAGAGGTGAAAAGAGGAGAATGAAGAAGTGTCTTTTATTATTGTGCTCAATTTATCGGATGGTAAAAGCTTTCTGGCTTTTCCCCCTTTAAACACTTTCGAGCATGCAAATGTGAGTTTTCAACACTAGAATTAACTTTGCCATTGCACGCATATTTAAGCAGTAAATTCAATAAAAAGAATGCTATTTAATGCAAATGGCACTCATCAATCGGCTCTCTTCTGATCGCCTACATGAGCAGGAGGTAGGTACTGGCCCAGTGTTAGTGTGTAGTTCTCGAAGTCCCTCTCGATTTTCTAAATGCTCTTTATTGTTTTGGCAAGTAAACCCCTGCAGAAATGCACCGATGCCGTGTTTGCGCAAACAGTGTCGGATAGTGTATATAAATTTATGCCCTTTTTCACCGTTTTAAAGCCATGAATTTGAAAGAAAAAGCCTCGAGGTACATCTAATCATTTCTCGTGAGTTGGGAATGCGAAAGCATTAATGTCGTTTCTTCGCGCGCTCTCGTGAAGTGGCCTCGCCGCGCTGAGCTCGGCCGTGGAGCTGCTCCGGACTGTGCCCGAGCAGGCTCGTCCTCGTCCGGCGGTCAGCCGCTGCGTTTTTCCGGCGCGCTGGTAGCGCGGGACCGTATAATGCCATGGGGTGGCGGTACTTGGAAGTGACGCGCGCGGGCCAATGGGAGCCCCGTTCCTTGAAACTATGACGCGCGCAAGCGAATTGGAACCCATCCACCAGGTTTCTGCTTCACTCGGCTCCATTGGGAGAGGGGAATTTAGTTGCCGTTTGGCTAGGTTTTTGGCGCGGATTCAAAACTGGAAGGCTTCAGATCGCGGCTTCACTTTGCTTCATTGGGAGAACCGGAAGTTAATTTCAGAATGGTTTTGCTGTTTCACTTTGTAACCGCAGACTAGCGCAAGTTGAGCCTCTAGCGTGCATTATGATGACTGTGGTTGAGACGGGCTTATGTGTAACTGCGATGCCGTACGGTCTCGTAGCACGGGCGAGGACCTTGCTCGTGCCATGGAGGTACAGAACGCACATGGAGCTGGAAGTGTTTCTGTTCTTGACTGCAGGAGGGTGACGTAGTTTCTTCTATATCTCGTTGACGAATTATGTTAGGCAGTTTACCGAATGCACTGTGCTGAATGCTACGCATCGTACATGAGGCGGGGACAAAGACTTTTTCGAACGTCTACGCAGACATAAGTACGATGTCACGAATGACATTCAATGCAACACGCTGGCGGAACCTGCAGAACCGACCAGCCACCTCATCTCCTTTAGAGCAGCTCTATCCTCGACAATAGAAGAAACTGGAGCTAATGGCCCTTATTAAAATTTTGACATATACGGAATACGGACAACAATTTAAACCGATCCACCGGGACGCCGTCAGGCAGCAATATACACAGGCAGCGATGCGCCACACACAAAGACAGAAGAGGAATAAAACAATGCCAACAGAAAGAGGATAACGACAGAACGTGACTTTTGGGTCCACATACAGTCACCCGTGAGGAAGACGCCGAGCCGGCTTCAAAATGTTCCGCGCGATAAAGAAATTGATTAGAGTTTCTGTATGTTAGCACTCATAGTGAATGAGACTCTATGATTCATGTTGCAAAGAGTTTTTACATTCGAGTTAGGAGTGAGAGAGCGACCGTAAAAAGAAAAAGCAAGAAACATTAAATACGTACTGATTGGACAAACTTGTCTCCACACTTGGCCCTATAATCTTCCGAAAACACGTGGAATAGTGACGCATTTACCAATCGATAAAATTAAAACATCTCGAAACTCTTATTGTTTCCCAAATTCGTTCGATGGGTGTCGTTGGTACAAGGCTTTTTCCTTCGAGTAATTTTACGCAGAATAAATATTTATAATTTAAGAAGTCCTTTAGGCAGTTTCGCTCTGAGTTCTGCTGCGGCCAATGCCACGCTCCGGTAAAACCATTCATGCCGCGCCAAAAGTACATCGTGAAAACTGTCCTTGTCTTTGTGAGGTTGCTGTCTCCGGCTGAGACAGTCACGCGCAATGAGCACTCCGTAATCCTGCGCCATTTTATGTGCGTGGTTGGCTTAGCCGGTCATAGAAGACGATGGGGGCCGCGAAGGTGCGCTTTTTTTTGGTCCCTGATTGCCTCCATCGCGTCGTGGCTTTGGCTGCGGTCGAACATAACGTTAAACGGGGGTTTGTTTTTCTTCCTTTTTTTTTTAGATTAGTGCGATAGCTTTACCATAGTTTTAGATTGCACTGCAGACACGAGAAATATTAGAGAGTAGCAGGCTGTAGTTGAGCTTGTTGGTGCATATTGTTAGAAATGGCCAGGTGAACTTAGGACAATAAAATCCTAAGTTCAGCTGACCATTTCTAACAAAATATTACAGTTTTACGACATTTTTAGTGTGAGACACGGCCGTTTCATTTTGTAAATAATATTGCTTCTCAATTCCAGTAAATAACCTCGCACCATCGCCCTCCGACATTTCGAGCTGCCCCAAAGACGTTTCATTTTTCGGTAATAATAAGCAGTTTTATCGATACTTGACTCGACGTCTAAGGAACTTCTCCCGAGATGAACTTGAAGAGAAACGGTCAGCGCCACTCTGCGACCGAATTAATTTGTACTTGGCCTTTATAGGGCACCCTGGAGAGATCTTGGTGTAGAGCAGGGGTGGCCAGGCTGACCGGCCTAAGAGCCGCAAACCGAACCACGAAACTTCCGAGAGCCGCAGGGGGGAGGGGGAAAAGGGCAAACTTTTGGCCAGGGCAATAACCGAAACTCGAACTACTTTCAATCTATCCAAGTCAAAAGCCGTCTAATTTCCCTTAAGAAAGAAGCAGCACAAGACTAGTAAACCGCAACCTGTCTTTATAGTGAAACCGCGTTCCATTTCTGTTTTTGGGGAAGTGCTCGTGTGACCTGGAGGGAGGCGGGTGAGACGGGGAGGCAGAGGAGGGAGCCGCGAGCCGCTCTTTAACACGCGAAGAGCCGCATGCGGCTCGCGAGCCGCAGTTTGGTCGCCCCTAATGTAGAGCATATTTCCTTCAAGTTTTATTACACCTGACTTTTTCCTTCTGACGGCACAATTTCTGTTCTATTGTACACGTTTCGCAGCTACTTTGATCGTAAATGTTTCTATGTATAAATATTTTGGGCGATAATTTTAGTATTGTTGGTCCACCGTCAATAGATCAGATGTTTTATGTGAACCGTTGCAGCACTCACGCTACTTGTTGTTTCATTGTGAGTCTTTTATATCTCATACGTTTGTCGAGCGATTATGTATTTCACACTACCAGTGCTATAAATAATTCAAATTTCTCGCGAACAGATGCCCCAAGAAAGGATGCTTGGGCCTATGATTGGTTTGAACATACTTCGCAATGTCCGAGTCATCGTCGATGCAAGTGCAGCCTTCGGAATTCAGGCTTAACGTTTGATTCTGCCGCTAAGAAAATTCGACATCGGTCATCTTGGAACGTGATGTATATTTACGAGGCAATAAATCCACACTTGATTTGAACTGCAATGTCTTGTTTCTGAGATTGCAGCACACTAGACAACCAGTATATTTGTGCGATGCACAGTTCTTCAGTGGGGCGTGATTTCTCGGGCGTACCTTTTAGTCCGAGAAGACTGAAAGCAAGGGTTGAGATATTTAATGCGCTGGTCCAAATGTAAAAGATTTACTTTTAGTCCCAGGGGCCTGAATGCAAGGGCGCGACATTTAGTCTCAAGGGTCTAAAGGTAAAGGCGCAACTTTGTTATCACAGTAATATAAATGCAAGGGTACGAAGGTTAGTGCTGGGGAGTTAACACTGAGGGACAAACGGGAGAGGCGCAAAAGTTGCTCCCCTTCCCGTTAGTCCCGCAGGGGACTAATGTTGGGGGACAGGCGCATGTGGTGCCCGAAAGGATTAACTACCTCTTCCTTTTTTCGTAATCTAGGGTGATTTTGAATAAAATAGACCGAAGAACTTGAAGAAACCGAAGGTTCCTTCCGTTTATTTTACAGCAGACGAACTATACACAAGAAGCTATGTAAATAAATAAGACGTGCGAGATGTCCGAGCACCGGTATCCTGCCTCGGTCTCGAGCCTTTCCTCGTTCGTTCCTGTCTTCTCTTCCTTGTCTTCTCCTAGGACTGGATAGGTCACCCTCTACAGGGGCTCCCCCCCTAGCAAGGACGTCCGGTGTAGGATTTGCTTGCGATTGGGTGCCATGTGTCAGGTGGGCGGCTGTGGTGAGGTTTGTGTTTTACGAGGCGCTCGAGTGGTGGATATTCCAATTTCGAGGGGGTTGATTCGCAGGTCGAAACGTAGAGTACGTTAAACTACGAGTTTTCGGGATGAAATAGTGTGCTTGAGGAGATGAGGTTGGCTGGCTCGGTGAGAATGTCGTCCTGTTGACAGTGGAAAACAGTTCGTACTATTGATGTGTGTGCACTGGCTTCTGTCGATGAACGCAGGCTTGAGGCGATCCACGGAGACGGTTTCATTATGGCCGTTGATGTCGAGACGGAAGTATTTGGCATGACGGTCCATGACGCGGAAAGGGCCATCATACGGGCATTCAAATTGTTTTCTAACCGTGTCACGACGAACAAATACGTGGCTGGAGGTCATGAGGTCGTCAGGAATATAAGGGGCATGAGGCTGTTTGGACCGTGAGGGCACCGGCCTAATTGCACGCATCGAGGCCCGAAGTTGGGTCGCATAGCTAGCAGGATCATATTCCGTAGGGTGGTCACAACAGTTAAAGAACTCTCCCGGGAGACGAACGAGCCCACCATAGACTAGCTCTGCGGATGTGCAGTCAATGTCCGCCTTGTGCGTGGCACGGAGACTGAATAACACCATAAGAAGTATAGTGCTCCAGTGGATGCGATCTTCACGAGCTTTGAGCGACGCTTTGAGTGTGCGGTGAAAACGTTCGACGATCCCGCTGCTGCTGGGATGATAGGCTGTCGTACGGATACGGGTAGTTCCAAGAAGTGCCACAAGTTCTCGGAACAGAGAAGACTCAAATTGTCTGCCTCTATCGGTTGTGATAGATGACGGGACTCCAAAGCGGGCTACAGAACCAGACACGATCGTCTTTGCAACCGTCTGGGCTGTGATGTCCGGGATAGGGAGCGCTTCCGGCCAGCGAGTGTATCTATCAATGCACGTCAATATGTATTTGTTTCCATCAGATGCTGAAAGAGGGCCCACGATGTCTATATGAATAGCATCGAAACGAGCAGCCGGGAGTGGAAATGACATCGCAGGTGCAAATGTGCGCCGATGGACTTTTGCCTTTTGACATTTGATGCAGGTTCGCGCCCAATTCCGAACATCCTTATTAATTCCTGGCCAAACAAACCGCTGGGTTAGTATACGTTGGCTTGCTCGAATTCCAGGATGAGACAGTGATGGAGCGATTCAAAGGCCTGACGTCGGAAAGCAAGTGGGACGAAGGGCCGTGGCACTTGCGATGAGCAGTCACAGATGATAGGAACGTCACACATCGGGAGTACAATTGACTTGAAGTCAAGTCGATGATGTGAAGCACTGAGCTTCAGCAGTTCAGGGTCATCCTGCTGAGCCAACGCCATCGCTAAGAAATCGATGCTTGCTGGTATGATGGAGGAGCAGGAAGATGTCACGATACGCGAGAGCGTGTCAGTGGGACCGTTGTTTGTACCCTTTACGTGGCGAATATCTGTGGTGTATTCAGAGATGTATGCCATCTGGCGTATCTCGCGAGGGGTGAATTTGTCACTGGCAGACCTGATAGCGTAGGTTAGTGGCTTGCGGTCGGTAAGTACAAAAAAAAAATGTCGACCATCTAAAAAATGGCGGAAGTGTTTGATGGCTTGGTGAATTGCGAGGAGCTCCCGGCCAAACGTGCTGTATCGGCTCTCTGTCGGGGTGAGTTTTCTTGAAAACAAAGCGACTGGTTGCCATGCACTGTGAATGTATTGTTGCAGAACGGCGCCGATTGCGGCGTCGGAAGCGTTTGCCATGATACTGATGGGCGCATTCTGTTGTGGGTGGGTGAGAAGAGTTGCGCTGGCCAGGTCACTTTTTATGCAAGAAAAGGCACGGGAGGCTGTGTCCGCCCAAGTGAGTGATGCGGAGTTGCGCTTGACGCCCTTGAGAAGCTCAGTAAGCGGCAGTAGGGTGGAGGCGCAATTTGAATAAAACGTCGGTAAAAGTTGATTTATCCCAGGAACTTCCGAAGTTGGCGAACTGTTGACGGTTGTGGGAAGTTTTGGACGATCTCGACTTTTTCCGGAAGAGGTCGTACTCCATGCTGATCCACGCTGTGGCCAAGGAAATTGAGCTGAGAAACCCTGAACTCACATTTTGACTTATTATATATCAAGCCGTATTCATTCAGGCGTTCAAAGAGCAGACGGAGATGTTGAAGATGTTGCTCTGCTGTGCTGCTGGAAACAAGCAGGTCATCTACATAGGCATAACAAAATGTAAGTCCCTGGATAATGTTGTTGACAAAACGTTGGAATGTCTGAGCCGCGTTGCGGAGACCAAAAAGCATCCGCAGATATTCGTACAAGCCAAAGGGAGTGATAATTCCCGTCTTTGGGATGTCAGATGGCTCAACCGGTATTTGATGACAGGCTTTCACCAAGTCGATTTTTGAGAAAATTGTAGCGTCTTGTAAAAAATTTGTGAAGTTACTCTGCTAATGTTAAACTGACTTTCCACTTGGGCGAACCATACCTGCGGATCAGAAGACCAAAATTTTGGAAGGCGGAGCTGGTGAGTTGTTGAGAGGTGGTCGCACGGTGGAGGATCTCCGGATGAATCCATGATGCAGGGTTGTGCAGCCCAGGTCACCAATTGAAGAAACCGAAGGTATCTTCGATTGGTGTAGATTGGTGCAGTTTGTAGAGGTCACCCTCTGCAAACTGTTTGTTTCAGCATTTTTTCTAAGACAAGAGTTTCTGATGGCGTTATGCTACAAACCATCTTGTTTCTGGCATTACGACAGAACTATACTTAACACAGCAGCCCTTGAAGCTAAATAAAATATTTCGTTTACTCAACATTGTTTCTTTCCTCTTTTGCATTTGTCTAGAGATCTTTTTGAAAAACACAAAGTTTTCACATTTAATAATTTATACAACAATCGCTTAGTGGCATATAATACTGCTATAAAATATATATGCTGCTTTGTTTTTCTCTTTTTGTATTGTCAGGTTTTGTAAAATCAAATTATTCGTCTCTAACACTACATAGCCAGAATCGGTATGTTACCACTCTCCGTATTAGTTATGACACAGCGTTCATAGTGCCAAACTTAATTGTGTCGGTTCAGTATCCGTACCAAAACACAAAGAGTGCCAAAGAGCAGGACAAGAACTAACTAGCAAATTATCTTTTCTTGTCCTTTAAATTGTCAGTTGAGCGTTTGCGCCGTCAAATATTTTACTCGGCCAGCAGTTATTTTACTCGACCAAGTCCATGCGGCTGTTTGTTTTTGAATTAATAGCCCCTGAGGCTTGTATCAACGAAGTATCGGCGACGTCTGAATTTTACGACCAATTGAGATGGATTCTACGGTTTCTTATTACCATCATAATTACTACTGTTTTTTGCATGAAAAGAAAAGATTTCCCTTGACTAGAAAAGCGATTACCTGAAACATTTGCTAGCAATCAATAAGGTCCCAAAGCACCTCTCTGCGGCAAAGCGGATAGGGCAAGCCATTACTGTCCGCTTTGCTGCGCAATACCTTTAATCGCAAGTGTGTTAAAAAGAAAAAAAAAAAAAAAACTCAACTAAAGGAAAGCTTTAGGTGGGATATTTACACCCAGAACTATATTCAGCGCTCTGATATTGAAGGTATTGGTGCTGAGTGTCCTGGCTCATATAGAAGAAGTTGTTAACCTGGGAGTTTGAATTACAGCCTTGTTGGTTTTAGCCTTATTTGCAATCCATAAGAAAGTTACGGAGCAATAAGAACATTTTTAAAGTTTATCGCCAACATCGTTCCCTCGCTTTGGATGATATTCACTCATGGAATCTATGGTTCCAAAAACTAAACAGGTTTCTTGGTTATTATTGTTGTTCACCGAACAGAAGTTTGAGAAAGGGGGTTTTTAATAAACATTCGCAGGGTCTTTTATCCCTAAGAAGACTCGAAGGCGAAAGCCCAAGCGCCGGTCCCGGTGATAGCGAACCTCCGAAGACAGCGCGCTCTCCGACGACGCACTATTGGAGCCGTTAATCTCACACGGCATGTAGCACGCCCGCTCTTCACCGCTGCCCGAGCGAGAGTGTCCTCTTCTCCCGCTGGGTTTGCGCCGCGCGCGCGCCCCCGCAAATCCTGGCACAATTAACGCCGCCTCGTGGTTCAGTGGCGAATCGTAGGTTTTGGTACCTTTCGTGTCGCCGACGTGTTTTCGCTCAAGGACTCAACGATGAGACCATATAAGGCGTTCGCATTAAAAATAACAATTCCTCCGAGACAATGTTTTTGCTATTGACAGACATCAGATCACAAGTAAGACGTTATAATTTACACGCTAATTACAATAAATTCCTCGATCAAATCTTTTTAAATAATATTCAACTGAGAAACCCACTTTAATCAGATATTTGTAGCCAGCCGTAAAACTAGGTACTATCAGTGGCTCGGTACTCGAAACGAAAGATTATTTATATCGGTCGCAGCGTTATGCTGCCCATGACACCAAATGCTACGCACGCGAAAAAAACGTCAGAGTGTAAGAGGCCATTGTTGTGGTTTTATGACCGGCGAGGTACTGCGCAGTTTCCATATTCGCTCGCGATTAACCCCCAGCTGATACCGATGGTGGTTACCGAGGTGTCTTTGAGTAGGAAATACTGTCTCTCCTGGGATCCCTTTCGGTACGTCGAACCCTACACGACGTATATGCGCTACTGAGCAAGCGAATCATAACTCAGCTTTGAAAAGACTACAGAAATATACAACCTGTTTTAACAATGGCTTAGAATTTTCTGCCTTAATCATTTAAGCTAAGAAGCAATTTATAAAATATAAGTAATCAGTTTTCGGTTACGTGCTCTTTGATTAACACGCCATACTAATTTTAAAACGTCTATACTCCGCGACAACTTTTATTGGCAATGCAGTGGAAGGTACGTCCCGCGTCCCCTCTCCCATTTTGAGTGTACGCAGGCTCTCTTCCTCCCCCATTTCCGGGGAGAGGAGGAGAGCCTGCGTACACTCAAAATGGGAGAGGGGACGCGGGACGTACCTTCCACTGCATTGCCAATAAAAGTTGTCGCCGAGTATAACAAGATTGATGACGTTAAAGCAAATGCATTATTTTGTTATCTCAAGGCATTTTCTACCATACCGTCTATACCCCGTTTTGCCCTGCGATGAACCGCAGCGGAAACTACAAGACATTCCAGCATGCTAAGCGATGAAAAGACATCACGTGACCACGCGCCCGCGTGTCCTTGTATTACTCCCAAAGCTCCCGCGACACTAAAACGACGTTGGATTGACTCCAATGGCCCATAGTGCCCGCTGTGGCTCATCGTGATATACAACAAAGTATATATAAAAAAAAAGATAGCACTTAGTGGTGTTTTTTTATTACATTTTCATGGCCAGTCCCACATTCACACTTAGCTGTGCCTTCGAGGGCATGCTTTCCGACGCAATCAGGGGCCCGATGGTAACGGAACCAACGCTCGACAGCCTGTTGACGGCGTCTTCGGAGCTCGACCAAGTCGCAATCAATCACGCCGGCGGAAGATCGTCTCAAACTTCGGCCCCGGCATCATCCGAGGCAGCTGGTCTGGCTCGTGCTGTTTCCTTTATTTGAAACATACGCCTACTGCGTATTGCCACATAAGTCATTGTGACGGGAAGAAATTCGGAAACGAGATTTTCCGCTACTTTCTTTTCTTTTTTTTTTTTCGTTTGCAGAATTGTTTTTTTTAACTTTCATGACTCTGTGCGGTTTTAAACATACATATTGGGGAGACATACAGTAAGGTAAAAATTTCAGGATGTTCGTGTTCGCCAGGCGGCTGGATGTGAAGAGCTGCGTTTTATTTATTCGTACATTTAAGAGTACAACAGGCCAGATTCCTGGCGCAAACAGGAGGGCAGGATTAATTATAATTTTAAAAAAATGTAGATATGCATGACGTACAACAAATAAGAAAACATTTACGAATATAGAAGCCACAAACGAAATTCAACCTAATTTGCCTTCGCATAAAACTGAGCGCGTCAAGACGAATCTGTAGACAACCAGTCTTGCGAATGTTGATGCTGCAACAAAGTGGTCTTGACGCTTCGAAAGCGATTGTTTCCCTCAAAAATAAACTTGAGAGGACGATTTTTTAAAAACAGATTTTGTACTCCTCATTTAAACCCTTTCTATAGACTATTCCAATTAGCGCTCTCTGGGCGGCACCATTTTGTTCGGCAGAAGCGCCCTCTCCATATATTCGGGAAATTCAGCGGGTTCGGCGGGGTAAAACGAGAGAAAGGGCACGCGCCCGACTCCGCTAGCATACGGCAAACCGGGGGGTTGCCATTCTCCATCTTTGGGCTGTACCGTCGGGCAGTACGGAACATTGAACTCTCGCTCGTGGCTGCCGTTGTGAAGTGGTTCGCGTTCTTAGAATAGTTATGGCTATTCCAAAATCAGCCTAGAGCTCTCTCTTGTTGTACTTCGGTAAATGATCAACTAGCATATCTTTTTTTTCGTTACTTAAATAGCGATTGAGTCAGCCGGCAGTACTACCCTCAAGTACTGCGTGTATTGCGGCAGGAGAGCACGTCTTTATTTATTATTTCAGACATCCACTCATGGTCGCTAAAGGCCTACACCAGTACGAACTCTGTATAGTAAAAAAAAGTACAGCCACCGGTTTTACTTTTCGCCGGAGAGACCGGCCGATCTGACACAGTTTTCCCTATTTCTTTTTTTTCGTTTGCACGCAAATGACAGCGTAATTGGACTCTGTTAGTCTTTTTATCTAGCATAGTATTACACAATAACTGGCATACCAAAACATGCGCATCTGCGCTTGAAATGTCCAAAATGACGCGATTTTAAACAGAGTTTGTACGCCAGCCGGATGCTAGGTACTGTCCACTCGGCGGAGCAGACGACATGCGGGTGAGAGGGGGAGGGCATTTTTTTCTCTTTTTACCCTCTCTGCTGTGACCCTAATGGAACGGTCTATTGGAGCAGTGAAGCGCTTATCTTTGCGTGTGATGGCACCGCTCACATAATGCTCGCTATGTCCCCTGAATCTCCAAACATAACGCGACGCTCGGCGACCGTTGTTTATTTTATCCCCTCTTCTATTCTTCGCGAACGCCAATGAATTTATCTTTCCATGGCGGCTACAAGTTATAACCTATTAAATGAAAATTAAGGGCTGTATAAACCTGCTGCACAATTAGTCTCGCCTAGAGAAGCGGTAAACGGCCCATCTTTGGTGGCACATCTATCACCGTTAAAATAACAAAAGCAACATCAGCTACTCATGCATGATTAGGTTTAAGCAAGTTGGTGATTTGGAAACATTAAGCATAATTACAATAGTAACACAACAAGAGCAACAAGAACAACCGCAACAATGTATTTAAACCTATAGGCTTTCAAGTACTGTTTCCAAATCTAGAGCTTCAGAAAATGTTACGAAAACCTAATAACATCGCAAAGTGGCTTGACCTGAATTTAGCGGGACATTTTCAGCTAAACTTAGCACTTCTTGTTACAGTAGTTTATGTGTGTAAGCGACGTCCAGCAGGTAAACTTGCTAAACTTAATTCACATGACGTCACATTACCTTCTGACATCATATGATAACACCAGGTGATGTGAGACGTATTAGGGGTCGCGTCACACCGTGACCTCCCGTCACATAAACGTGTGACGCCGTAAACCACAGTTGCACGAACCAAGTGGCTACGTTACTTAATGTCACCAACCCAAATGTAAGTATCAATAGCCAGACAAAAAGGACGGGCATTATGCGGTGCATCGAGGTAAGTTAATTTACTTTTAAGGTCGAAGAAAATTGAGTAGATTCTCCACCTGAAGTTACGTAAGCCAGTTAAGATTGAATGTAAAGTATTTTACCCAAAAGTCCTTGGTAAAAAAAAACGGCAAATATGACTTTCAAACATTTTTTACTGCGAGGTTGGGATTTCTGCATTACCGCAAGGCACTGATTTCCCTTCCGCAATCCTGACCAAACCCTTTGATTTCTCACAAAGCTTTTCCTGCGATTCTAAGAGACTCTTCATTTGTGAAGCTCATGCATTCCATGAGACCTCTTAACGGCATTATGCATATATACACGTTGTGAAAATAATTACAGGCTTTAATTTACACATCGTTTGGTTTCACGCCTTTGATATTTTGATCGACAATGTAGTTCTTGCAAAATAAGTTCAAACGTTCCGCATTGTGTATGTAATTCCATGCTTTGAGTAAATAAGGCTTTTTTTTTATTTAGTGTATACGAAGACCCAACGAGCTCTTTCTAAAATCAAGCGCACGACAACGGATATTTTTACGCTTGCCGTGACCTGCAAGCAACTACTTATTTTGTTTTTAACATTAACCTGATGAATTAGTGAATCATGTGGGCTTCTTCCCTCAGGCACCGGCTTTTTTTTAACAAAGTCAGTGTTTCCTACAACTTCGGCGCCACGTCAAGTAACCCTAGTTTGGCAGTCGGTTTGTCCAGTTAGTTCACTGCTCTTGCTTCAATGTCGATTTGGCGCTCAAGTAAGTAGACAAATGTGTGCAGGCGACATAATCACCGGATTCTGTCCCTCCGTTTTCATTCGAACACGGGCCAAGTGGTAAAACTGAGGTAAAAAGAACCATGATGTTGAAAAATGTTGAAGTTGGAAATTAGCCATGCCTCGAATTGAAGATTATTTGGTTTTTTCAATCATTTCGATAGCGAACACAATGACTGTTCACCGTGGTAAGGTTAGTCGCCTCACCTCTTATTAGAAGTTACCCACGCCCTCAAATTTTTTTAAGTTCAATTTCATTAATAAAATACATGTTTGATTAAAATTAGAGATTTTTTACGTGCAGGAACCAATTTTCCCAGTCCATTTTAGAGGCTGTCTGGGAACGTACACCGCCTATATTATGAATATCAGTGGATATGTTGGTATAACATGCAGCAAAAATAACAAAAAACGTGTTATGGTTTCACTCCCAAAAACGGGGCAGAAATTTCATTCTTTGTTTTGCTTGGAGAGTTTAGCCTATGCTTGGTTACTACAGCTTGAGCCTAATTGAAAAGAACACGTGTCATCGTAACTATCCACACGTTGTTGTTGCTAAGCTGTAAGGGAGTAAGGATTTTTTTGCTTTAGTTAAAGCAGAACTTGTCCAAAGTCACTACTTACTGTTGCTTGGTGGTGCAAGCTTCAAGAAGGCGTCATCACAGATCTCAGTTGTAGAGTTTACGGCGTATTATTGCATGCGCTTTGCAAGCACTACGACTTCAACTGATCCTCAATGGTGGAGAGAGGCAATTAAGTTGAGATATGGCGACAGGGAAAACAAGGAGTTTTGAATTGACAACGGATGATACTTCGAACGAACTCATAGTAAAAGAAAATGCCTCTTGGCTTTTTCCATCGATTTTCAAACGATTTCTTTGTTGGGTATGGAACGTCTCGATTGGATCCCTAGACATACATGCGTATGGTCGACAAGAACCAATGAAGGAGCTCCGTCTTGTCCCTCGATAAAAGCCAGAAAATTTGCTCTACGAGAGACCATGCCAAATACTATTCAAGCGGTGCGTTTTAGTGGAAACCTTGAAGAAGCTCAATCGTTGAAAAACAATTCCTGTTGCTTCTAAGCCCTTAGCGGCGACTTTATTGGTCCGCATTGAACTTTACAATCGCGTTAGACTTCCCGAGGCTTCTTATTCCACCGAAACAAGACGCTGAAATTGTTCAGGGTATAATCGCGCTCGTCGCTGCTTTAAATCTGCCCAAATGTCTTCCACCCCCTCCCTTCCGTCTATGTGTTATTTTTGTTTAGTCTTAAAAAGGGAAATGCCGCAGAGTCTCCACGACAACATCGCCCTACTCGGTTCGCGCAAGAGCGTCATCTTTTCTCGGTGATAAACCGCGCGCGGGCGACAACTCCGCCGTACATTTGCGGACTCATCGGGAAATCATTGTCTTTCTACCGCTGTCACGCCTAGAGATGAAACCTTCCCTTCCCGTGTAGTGCCTTAAAAAAGAAGCCTAAAGTCTCTCTAGCAAAGGTTATTTCCCTTAGACAACCGTTAAATCAAAACAGGCAACGAGAACAAATCGAGCTGGGACGGGAAGAAAGAACAAGGTGCTATCATTGCAGGGAATAGCGGGGCGACTGCGCAAGTAAAAAAGGCAAAAAGCCTTCGTGGGATTTCCATTGTTTCCAATGAGTAATGGACATTGCTGTGTTCCCCGAAAAGAGCTGCAGCCACGCAAACTGTGGAAGCGAGCTCGAGTTCCCAGTCTTCAAACCGTTTTATTTGGCCCGAATGCTAGTTCGCAAATTTTCGATTTTATTTTAAGGTAGTGTATTTTTTCGCTTCTCTATAAGATCTATAATTTCTTTTAGTGCTCTTCTTCAACAGCGAATTCTATTTTTATTTGCTTTTTTGTATGTAAATGTATAATATGTCAATTTAAAAGAACAAAACGTCATGCCACTTGTTTCTTTTTTGTCAGAAAGGCCCATCCAACATTTACGAATGTCGCTTCGCCGAAATGAAGATCAAAATCGAAATACCGGTGGAAGAAGAAATAGAATGGAATAGCAAGCGCACGGTAGGATATATATTTTTGCTGGTTCCAGAGGATTGGCGTTTCCATTTTTGAATGCCCCAGAACTCCGCCATCCCGCTAGGAATGAATGAAGTTATCTCGTGACCGTTCCAATCAAGGCGAAAGGGTCTGATTTACCCCTTTCAGAGCGAAACCCATAAATGTTCAGGGGTCCATTTCCAGTTGCTTTCTAGCGAAACCTGAATAATGCAAAACGAGCTCCTAGTTATGCGCAAGTCGGAGCTTACCTGGACGGCTACTGGGTTGAAACCGCCTACTTAAAAAAAGGCAGTCCAATCAGAAGCACTCCACGTTAGATCCGCGATGCGTTTCAACGATTTGAGTCAGTATTCAACGGAGTTACCAAGTTGAAACCCAATCATCGTGTAGCTGTTTTTTAAGACTTTTTAAGAACGCAGCGCTTTTAAAAAAAAATATTTAGATATACTTGGGTGCCACTATTTGTGTAACTTGAGGAATGAGATCTGACGTATCCAGGGACAGGTGATATTCTCCCGAAGGTTGATTTCCAGAAGGAAGCGAAAAAAGGAAGGCGTGCTTTTTTTCCCCAAAAGCTGCCCATAGGTGCACCAAATCCACGAACCTTCCTTTCCTCTTAATGAACGTCACGCTTCTTTACCGGTAGGACAAGCTTGTCCTTGAAGCTAACGAAAATTCCAATTGTTTCTTCTGTGAACGCAGAATAAATCTTCAAATGATCAATCCCGCTGAGAAATGTTTGAGATGATAAGACACGTTATCATATCTTTAAACACGCACACTCAAACTTTCACTTCAATCACGCTTTACCCAAGTGTCATCAAAAACCTGTAGTTCAAACATTGAAAATAGAGTCGTTCAAACATTTCTAGCGTTATTTGACCCTTTCTCCGGCATGGTTGAGAAACATCGCACAGTCTTTCGGTGCTTGGTGACTCCAAAACAAAATATAATATGCATTTGCATTGTGCAGAGCATCGTTCGGAAACATGGAAGCTTTCCCACTTTATTTAATAAACCATCGTGGTAAACGAGTCTTACGAGTTTTTATAACTTTCGTGTGATCCGTACTTTTGCAACGCTCCAATAAGCGACACCAAGCACATTTTTTTAATATCCGTAATAAGGGCAGTTAAAACGTCATCGAGCACGAAGATTAAAAAAAAAAAACGGTGTCAAGGCTTAGTCAGCCTCGCGAAAGCTGTCCTGGATTAAAAATCAATAGTAGCCGAAGCGGGTCCAAAGGAGACATTCATTTTCTCCGGGTCAACGTTTTCACCGAGAAAGCTGATCCAAGCTTAATGATCCTTCAAAGGAAGCTCGCTAACGAAAGCCGGCGAACACTTCCACTCCACTTATCTCGGCATTTACGTGTCGTCCAGAGACAACTCCAGATTCTCCGCCCGTTCGTCGTCAATAAAATGAAGTCGGGAGCGGGACGATATGCGTGTGCTGTCGAATGTTAGTTAATGTGGACGGCTTCATCGTGCGTCCTTAGACAGAAATAAATCAGACGATGTCAACGCCGAATAAGTGACATGTGCATTACCGTTATGTCTTGTTCTGTTTCTCTAAACACGTTCACTTTTTTTGAAGGCCTAACTATAAAGCGCTCGTTAGACCGTTTTTGTTGTGTCCGTTTTCTTTTTTCTTTAATTTGACAATTAAACTTATGCGCAACTCTGTCGATTCCAAGTCATTCTTGCAGGCAGTTGATCATTGGTTGTTGAAGCATAGATATATTTAGTGAGAGAACTGTTTTGGGGCGTTTAGAACAAAGGAGTATGACGAGAAACAAAGGCCCGCATAAGCAAGAGTTCAAATTTAGTTTGACCGTCTGTACGTAAATTTTCCTTATCCGATTGCCCTTTGTCAAACACATTGAGTTACAAGCATGTATCATAAACGCCGGCTGCTCCGTACTCAGGGTGTGCTTCGTTTTTATTTATAAAAAAAAGCAACAAAAAACAAAATGTGGGGAATAGAATGGACCTTTCGATACTTTTTCATATTCTTCATTAATGAACTATGAAGAGTTATCCGGTGATCTTAGCAAATCAAATCATGTATGACTTAGATAAATGGAAAGCAAGATGTGAGAATAAGAGATGTCACTAAATAGGCCGGCTTCTCCACGAAACACATTTTTAATTTGGCATTTTTTTTTCTTCACAACCCGAAGCAGTTTTTACATTACGGAGGATATCCCCTTAGGCATCCGGTTCCGATCGAATGTGGTTTGGCAACAAGAATGCCCACTCTGCCGGATAATTAACCTCGTTGCAGAAGATGGTGGTCCAGCAGTCCAAGTAAGATATGGGGCGTGGAAGAGCTTTTCATTGATCCAAAAAGAACGTGACCTAAGACATTATATCGAAGTCCGCTGTCCGCACTCCGTCACCATACGGGCGATCGCGCTGATCTGTCGGATCAGGGCGGAGGGACTCAGGCGGAATTCTAGAATTGCCGTCGCAAGAACGCCATTACGTCGATGATTGCCCATTTTAATTGAACGTTTTTTGTTTGTTCATGAGCACAAAACTGGTTCTGTCAGTCGCTCCCTATTAAAAAGCTGGTTCGTCCGTCGCACTCGACTGTCATGCTCACCCGTTCGGTTCGACCATTACGCGTTGTTTCAAATTCAATAATCTAAACTGAGTTGAACACCCTTACATTACGTGACATTGTTACGTCACGTGCCACTGTGACGTCCCGAAGGAATTCAGTGCCGTCGTGATGATACGTTACGTCTTAGTCACGTGACACTATGGATGACATTACGTTATGATGGAAACACAGCGTATGACCAGCGTATTCTCGACACATTCTGTGCGTCTCTTTATTTAAAAGATATAATCGAGAAATGCATATTGTTTTTTTCAACCGAAGGCCAATGTTTGCAACAAAAAAAAAAGAAAAGAAACCTATTTCATGGCCGCCATACGCGTCGCAATCGCCGCTTTATTTTTTTTCTTCCTCCGAGTCAATTCTCCCTTATTCCTCCTTCCTTAATAACTCATTTTTCTTCCTCACTGCCCTGCCATTTTGGAAGGGATGGATTATCTTTCTCGCAGAAAACCTAGGTCATACGTTATCGTTTAAGGAGGCGCACGATCACTTTATAGCGATTGGTATACTCCACTTTAATATGAATTCAAGCTCATACAGCGCGACAGGGCTACAGCCGATGCTGCGAACGGTTCGAGTCGGGCAGCACCAAAAATGCGATGTCGAGCAATTCGTCGTTATTCTACAGAGCGTTTTTCTTTTTTTTTTAGCTGCACCAAATTTTTAGAAATAGGGAGCGTGAGATAGACTAATCTGATCCCTGGGGAAGTGTTTGTGGCCATGGCGGCCTCTAAAAGAAAAGGTGAAATTAGGTAATTAGTTAGCTAATTAACTAGAATCTTTTCCCTAACATTTTCATTTTTCACTTGAGGGCACATAACGTATTTAAAGAAATGAAGATCGACCACAGTCTGGTCTAGCCGTGTCGTCAAATTTGGATATAAAATTTCCAGTAGGCGCTACGGGGTCGAGAAATGTCACTTTGTGCAATGGCGTCAAACCCAAACTAAACAGGAAAGAGCGCCGGTAAAGTTGTCACCCCCGCCCTGCCGGGCATGCGATTCGCCATTATCGCGGCCGGCTCCTTTTGCTTGAAGCTGGCTGCGATAAGGACGGTCCATCGGGGCCGGAAGGGCGGAGCGAGAACTTTACCGGCGCTCTTTCTCGCTACAAATCCAATAGACTATAAACAGAGTTGTGTGCTCCTCCTGCTCTTCGCTTAGTTTCGGTTTGACGCCGTGTACCAAAGTGACATTTCCTGACCCTGTCAAGACCCTGACCCCTATTAGGAATTTTTTTATCCAAATTTTAAGACACGACTAGACCATTACTATGGTCGATCTTCAATCCTATAAATACATCATGTGCCCTCAAGTGAAAAATTAAAAGGTTAGTCAAAACATTTTAGTGAATTAGCTAACTAATATCGTAATTTCACCTTTTCTTTTAGAGGCCGCCATGGCCACTGACACTTCCCCGGGTCCCAAATTTCTTTATCTCACGTTTTCTTTTTTTTTGAAAATGTGGTGCAGCTAAAAAACAGAACACTCTGTATACTTGTATTCCCATTTGCCCATCCAATCATGCTCATAGTGTGCCGCCACTTTGAGCATGTAGTCTATGTGTACTTGTTTTTGAGCGCTTGTCTCGAACGTTAGATGACCCTCTGGATTATCGTTCAACAAAATAAGCTCGCAGAACTGAAAAAGTTATAGGTATGAATTATACTTCTGGTCTTGTTTCAACCCCAGTAACGGAGTCACGAAACTTGATTGTGTTAATAATAATAATAATAATAATAATAATAATAATAATAGTAATAATAATATATATATACATATATATATATATATATATATATATATATATATATATATATATATATATATATATATATATATATATATATATATATATACTGATGAAGACCCGTCTCGGGTCGAAACGTGTAAGTAAAGGAGATAAGTTTTTTGAAGTGGCTATATTCTATACAAACTCTCGGCAGCCAAGGCCCGGACTTCGTACTATATATATATATATATATATATATATATTGTCACGGGTGGTGACCAAAAACAATAAATAAACAGAAAGAAATAAACGTTGAATGTGGCGAACTTGTGCCAAAAATAAAAGGGTACAAAAGATAATAACAGAGCGTCGCGGGCGTCGTAGTCGGCGTAGCAGCAGAGTCGAACGCTGGGGCCAAACTGAATCCTGCTTGCCAGGTGGAGCCGCTTTTGTACACGCGTTGGCTTCTGGAGCATTCGATGCAGAAGGTTCGACGCGTAGAACATTCTAACCTCGAATCAGTTAGACGGTTCTCGAATTCACCAGAACATCACATTACAGTGTAAACAAAAATGAGTAGCCGCGGCCAGGAATAGAACCCTGGCCCTTCGCGTGGGAAGCAAGCGCGATCACCGTTAGGCTACGGCCGCGCCGCCTACTTGGCGCGCGGCAATATATATATATATATATATACATATATATTTCTCTTGTAAAAAATCTTCTAGTTTTATATTTGTTCTACAAAGGCAAGAGTTCCTTGATGCTCAAGAAGAACTATACGGATTAGTGCACTTTAATGCACATCAAGAACTCTATGAATTTTATAAAATGTGTCAAAAGGGTCAAAGGCCTCTGTAATATACAAACCACTACAATGCAAATTTTTAATGAAAGTAACTAATATATATATAAATTTTTTAGTATAGAAAATTGCACCAACTCTTCCCAATATTTGTTGGCTACCGCTTCCTGGTCAACAATATTTACAGCGGAATCAATCATCCTAAAGTTTCGAAATGCGCAGCCTTACATATTCTGCCAAGCTCGGGTGATGCAGTTCCTATAAATCTTGCCTCTATCTGAAATGTGTTTTGATTCATTAAATACTTTTAAAAAATGTCTCCACGGAATCAGTAAAATTTGCATTTGGAAGACATTTTTTCTTTCTCAAAATTAATCAAGTCATTCTGGGTGCTTCCGCAAACACAGGAGCCTTTCCTCTATCAGCCCGTCACCTCGTTCAGCCGTCCGAACTACCTCTGGCAGTTTCCACGCACCAGCAGCTTCCGAACTCGTACTGAAAGCATGGCTCGCTCGATTGTCGTCACGGTCGTACAACCCAAGTCCGCCTAAACGTAAAAACGAACGCCGCAAAAAAGAAAAAGAAACTTCACGGGAATTGAGGAAGAGCACCTCCCGGAGTTCGGAGGATGAGCAGAAGTGAGCGGGCAAGGCGAAACTGCCTTGCCACGACAATTTTCTTGCAGGCACGTCCACGCGAAGCTCCTGATGGTCTGAATTCGTTTGCAGAATAAAACGCAAAAAAAAAGGTGAAAAGAAAATGGGTGAAAAAAGTTGAGCCTAGCGTAGGCTCACGAGGGCCTCGCGAAGGAAAGAAACATGTAAGGTGTACAAAAGCGCTGGAGTGCTGACTGCAGGCGACGGTAGTATAAGGCAAGAGAAATTACGCCCCGGAGTTGTAAGCTCTGCAGCTGACTGGCTGTCTGATCTGATTAGGACACGAGCAGCGAGATCACTTGGGAACGGTTTCAGAGCTGTATATAGCGGCACTAACGAAGAAGGAACAACCATCTGAGGAATTTTGTGCCTCGGTCATTGGAGACCTTAATAAATTAGAAACCTCTTTGTTTGTATTATAAAAAATGGTGTCGCCGCTCACTCGGTCGATTCGCAGATGTACACGTGGTAAAACATTCCACGTTTAAAAACAAAAGTTATTACTCCAAGTTGAGTTTAGGTTGCTATTTCTATTGGTAGTTCACCTATTCTAGCTGAAGAACTCTAAATATTTCTCGCGTATCTATGTCAGCCTGGAGATCCGAGAATTAGTGAGGCCAATTCACAAAAGCTGTCAATTAGGTTTTCATATGAAATCTAACAAAGTTCAGTCAGTGACGGGAAACTGAGCATGGCATTACACATTGCCACGTTTTGTGAAAAGGCTATAAGAGAAATAGGTTATCAAGCCCCTTTTACTCTTCCCGTTTCCTCTTGCAGTAGGAGGTGACCACAGGTTCTCTTTCCTGCAAAGGACGCACTGATCCAATCCCTTCAATCGCCGGAGGATTATAAACGCAGCGACGACAGCTCTGCGGTGCTATACACCTAATTTCTTTTTTCTTTTTTTACTGTAAACAATTTTTGCAAAT
Organism: Ixodes scapularis; assembly: GCF_016920785.2. Lineage (NCBI taxonomy): Eukaryota > Metazoa > Arthropoda > Arachnida > Ixodida > Ixodidae > Ixodes > Ixodes scapularis. The sequence goes on along the minus strand of NW_024609868.1, from coordinate 167,891,457 downwards.
CTTTTTAACCCCACGTTACCTCGAATACATAGGCGTCTTATGACTAAACATCTGTGTTTTCGGTCTTATGTGTAAGGCCTAGTGTAAGGTCTACTATTGGATATTCGGCGTAAGTAAGTCAATCATTGATTTTTACGAAGGAAATTCGGTCTTCCATTGCAGCGTTAAGTCAAAATTGAATTGTTTCGTGCGGCATAAATCTATAGATTCAAATAAAAGGTGGTTCTAGACTTGGAAGTAAGCGTTAACAAATACAACTGTGACTGCGTTTACAAGATAATGTTCGCCAATTTCTTTCATTTACGCAAATTCAAATGTTCTACTAAATCATGTAGAAACAGCGATATTGTGACGAAGCTCACGTCTGCGCTGTATGAGCGGCTGACCAATCAGCGCACAGCAGGCTTCAAAGGCGCGACCCTGCCGAGAAAAAAAAATTTTTTTTTCATCCCCTGTACATGTGTGCCTCTGTCTATTCCTGGTGGCCGCACAACTTCAGTATCTTTAGAGTAAATATAATAGTCCCAGGATAAGAAGAGCAATGGAGACAAAAACAGATCTCCAAAAACAGCTAGGTGACTAGTGCCTGACTGAAAAAATCCCTCTAATCCTGGTATCGAAACAAGGACCTCTTTATTTCCAGTTTAGCGCTCTAGTAACTCAGCTAACCAGGACTTAGACGTCAGCAGAGAAAACGGGTTTTAACAGCTGCCACCAGTCAACAACAATCAAAGACAGGTCATCATGACCTTCCTTTTAAGGTCAAGATGATAGAAGTACGTATCATCGTAACCTTAAAATGCATGCCGTTCACCCTTGTTGGTGTTGACTGGTGGCAGCTTTTAAAACCTGTTTTTTCTACTGACGTCTTACTCCTGGTTAGCTCAGTTGGTAGAGTGCTCCATTGGAAATAAAAAGGTCACTGGTTCAAAACCAGGATTAGGCAGATTTTTAAAGTCACGCACCAGGCCCCTAGCTGTGTTTGGAGATGTGTGTTTGTCCAATGTCTCCCTTGTTCCCCTTCGTCAGAGATTATTATCATTACTCGTGTGCACCGAGCTTGCACGTTTGCAGTAATTGCATTATCAAGATATATTTATATATTCACTTTGCACAGAATATATATAAAATCTTACGCCTAAACAGTTTGATGGTGAAAACTAATCAACGACAAACGTAGTTATACAAATCTTCAGCCACAAACCTTGTAAATTGTAAGAAAAAGACGATTTATGGGAGTGCCGTTATGGTACATTCGTATTCTAAACCGTGATGAGTCCTAAGTAAAAATAATATTTATTTGATCAAACGTCAGTTTATTCGTTAGTATGTCAGAGTGTTATCGACCTCCAGAGAGCGTAGAAAAAATAGATCGAACAAAACACGAGGCAGATACATTTGTTACAACAAACTACAATTATGAGACACGCTTAGCTGACATTAAACATCAATTATCCTAGGAACTGATAAGCTCTGAAGAAGCTATCTTAGTTCCAAATAGTTTTATTGGAAATTGAATAAATAAAATTTTAGCGATCCACCAAACCTCGTTCTTCGTTGATTAGGTAAATAGAAAGAGAAGTGAATTGCGAGCTAACAAAATCACAGTCCATTTCTTCAATACCATCAAGAAATAAAATGAATATGCTAAAGACATTGTTTTTTTTTTTCCTCTAGAGATCTTTCTTACTTTTACCAGAAAAAAAGAAGTGTTAACCTCTTTTTGATGATGTAGTTGTTTTTTATTGCGGTTTAATACACGATCCTTTTCAGTTTTATAGTGTCATCTTGATAAACTTATATTTTGTGTCGGTGTTGTGTATACACTTTAAAAAAATTTTGAGCCTGCCATTTGCGACGACCGCCAGACAACACCAGCTTTTTGAAACTTTGTTACACCAGAATGGTATCTTGAGGTTAGCCAGAAGTTTTCCTAATATCTTTAGTATCGCGATCTATGTGCGCTGAAAGAGTACTTCGTCCTTCTTTTGTGATTCTGGAGTTTCTAAGAGATATGCAGTCAAAACTAGAGTGGAATGCAAGTTTGGTGCCTTATACTTTCAACTTTTTTGATAAATGGAATCATAGTCGACTCTGAGGGGACCGCAGGTGGAGAAAAAATCCGGATCAGGTATTTGAGCCTATATTGTCCGGGAGATACATTGATTTCATTTGTGCCACTTGGGTATTAATACGCGATAATTTTCCCAAGTGACCGGTTTTTGTGCATCTGTACCTGCGAACTATAATTTATGGATTTGGATGTTCGTAACATTTTTGGGCATTTCAATTTGAATGCAACTTGATTCACGCTCCTTCCGTTTCGCTGCCCAACCTAGATCTGGTATAGCTCAACGTAAATCAGCAAAAACAAGCTTGAATGAGATAACTTGCTGGAGGCAAACGAAAAGCACGAACGACTTGCGCTCAGACCATATGAAGTTTATTTTGTCGACGTCTTACGTCCTAAAGCCGACCACATACAACGACTTTGAACCTGCAAGGAGAATAACAAAAACGCACACACTGAAGCACGGGTTTCTCCGTCGAGTCACTATGAAATTGCTGCGCGATTTCAGCCGTCTTCTGTGGACACCAAAAGGCAGGGCCCGGCTTGCGATTCATTCGGAATATTTTTTGCACGAGCAGTTTGTGTGGGCATTTAAGAGTAACATTAGGACCCGAGCAAAAAAGAAAAAGAAATCAAAACAAACAACTGCAGGGCCTTTCGTTCTGCCGGTGAAACGAAATATACACTTCGTAGCCCTATGCATTTTGTCATCTTTAGTTGACACCTTTTGTTAGTAGGAACGCAATTTCCCGTACGCAAAGCGAGGGTGCGAAACCGAGATAATGAAACAAATTATATGGTTGTAGCGTTTAGAAAAAGAAACATGGTGAAAAAAAGCGCCGTCAGTTCATGCTCAGAAATACGCGCTCCATTTGTAAAATAATCAACAATAATAAGCATGCCCACCAACACGCGCACGCACAAAAAAAAAATTACACAGTACATAGAAAAACTCTCACACAAGTCACATTTTCCGCTTTACAATAGCTAGGCGGTGTTGCGCACCTCGTAGTATGAAAAAAAAACTTGCAAGAGGTTTATGAAATTATAAGAACACAATTGGCTTCTACACACGACGAGCGGAAATGGGGAAAAGGAAGCAAACACGCAAAGCCGAATTCTCGAATGTAATGTAAATATTAAGCACACCTTGACTGCGTAATGCACTTTTTTTTAAGTTTTTTGTGTGTGTGTTTCTTTGAGCGGCATCTTGTTCAGAAGGGTTGGGGCCGTCCGTACCAGCGTTAATCAAGGGCAACACGCAGGGCACAGGCTGGAGGATTTCCCGTCGCATTACGCCCCCCCTCCCCTCCCCCCTTTTTCCAAACATTTTCCTCCTCTCTCATCAGCATCCATTAACTATTGTGGCGGCAGTTATCATTTGCAGGGGCTCGCCCGTCCCCCCAAAATCGTCGTGTTTTCGCGTTCAATGACGCATGGAGTTAGCGGCACCCAAGGCTGCAAACACTCGAATCGGAAATGGAAAAAAAAATTATTAGTTCAATCTTTTAGGATATTCCCTCCCTTTTTATTCTCCGCCCGCGTTCCCTTCCTCCTGGAAGCGGAAAAAAAAAAAAGCAACGGGGGGATGAAAGGGCGCGAGGATGTAAACGTCCGTCGATAATGTCAAAGCCAGGTATAACTATACTTCGATAAAAGGTTTCGCGGGAAAATTTGCTTTCTCCGTTCGTATTTGTTTCTCGGGTTCGTTATTTTCTTCCCTCTTTGTTTCACAGCGCCAAGGAAAGGTTCGATGATTGGGTGCGTTGTGTTTCTATCAAGCACGCACCCGGTTTCAAAATTCCATACCCGGGGCTTTAAGTAAAAGTTAGAGCTTCGGTTTTCTAATTAACCCCGCCACCTTCAAGCAACCCCAGCCCGTCTTTCTCCCGCAAGACGAAGTTCACGAAAGTTAGGAAAAACGTGTCGTGTTTCCGTTTTGTCGGACTGTGTTCCTGGAAGCGTAGGACGCGAAGCCCTAGTGCAAAATTAATCACAAGGTCGCAATCTGCGTGTACTTTTTCACTGATGTCGAAGTTAGCTTAGAACGGGGTCTCGTTGAAACTCGTTAAAGTATAAAACGATTCAATTCGGCAGGTATACAGCATTTTGTTTGGCTTCCAATTGATTCTATATACATCCTCAAACGACTGATTGTTTGAATTTGAAAAAAAAAAATGGCTTTCCAGTTACACCGTTTGAAAAATCGTACATAGTGATCCGCGCGGGAGGTTTTGAAGAAGTTTCATAGTGTTACCTTGCCAATATACTATATTAATTCTCTATCGTATTCTGGGGAAACCGTAAAATAAATAAATAAATAAAATTGGGCCTGTACACCCTTTTATGCTCGTGATTGATTTTATATTAAAACGCCAAAAAGCAAAAGTTTGAATATTTCACATTTTTTACCATGAACGGTATTAAAATAGAAAAATTATTTTCACGCAGCTCCGGACGGTAAACACCCGCAATATCAATTCAATGTGTAGGTCTACCGACAGAATTTCACAATTGATTTTGCCTTAACAGCGAGAGAATTTGCTCCTGAAAATACCCGAACTCTAGCAGATATTTTCTCTTTCAATCAGGATTTTGGTAGCAGAAAATAGGAATTCGTCTAACTATTTCAAGTGTACAGAAATCATCCCATGTTCCTTTAATCCTCTGCATTTCACAAACCTGTCATTGCCTCCCTCTTTCGAAGTATAACAATTGATATTAATTAGAGGCCAACATGGCTTGTGTAACGCAAAATAGATTGCTTGTCCAGACCTGATGGAGACGAAGCAGCTGCTCTTTATCCAATACACCTTTTGCGAAATCCCCCAAGCACCCCGGCCCGCGCGCGAGGAATTGTGGGAGAGACTGTCCCTCGCCTGGCCGCTCTGCCTTGAGATCGCATTGCCTTGTCGCTTGCCTCCTCTTAATCCTCTGTTTTTCGATTCCATTACCTATTTGTATCTATTCCAGTGTATTTTTTATTGCTTCTAAGTGTTTCTATTACCTTCTGGGGGCGATATTTCTAGTATATATATAGTATTTGTGTCTTTATTTCGCCTTTTTCGACGGGAGTGCCGACGGACAACACGCCGCTTCACGCGTCGTTCCCCGGGTGAGTACTACCGTTGCTACCGATTCCTATCGCGCTGTTGGCTGTTCATTTTGGTTTATTTGACCCGCGTGCAGTCGAGAGGAGCCGTTTATGAACAACCGCGCGCATGTCATAGGGGTAGGCGTAGCTCTGAATCAACAGTCGCGACGCGAGAGACGAGTGCGCTGTGATTCGGCCGCCCGCGCTCGCTCCGTTGACTCGCACTGTAGAGTATGCCTTCGAGTGTCGCTTAAGTTGACCAAGATACAGGACGCCGCTGTGCCGTCGCGAATCATTTGTCCGAATTCCTGCGAAGCCGTAACACCGTTCGGCATATCCAACGCTGCGGCGCCTGACAACTGCACACAGGGGCGCGAGCCCTTAGCAAGTGCCGGCGGTTCAACGTCGCGGCTTTAGGAGAAGGTCGTGAACTTGAGGAGAAGAGGGACGTGAAATGCATTAGTCTTATTTTCTGTTGAAAGTACTTTTTTTTCGGGCAATAGGTGTCTAAAAATAACGCCAGTTCGATGGTGTTAAAGTAACGCGACTTGGGAAGAGGCTTTTTCTGCGGGGGCACTCGCTTCATCAAACGATATTTCCCTGACAGTTAGTTTCGTCAACACTGGAACGTTTTATTAACATCGACACTAGTTTTATTGACATATCTTGCTATGTTTTGCCGACAACATTTTCATTTTTTGGTTAGGGGTGCGCTGGTCTCTTGGTGAGCGAGGATACGGGTTCAAACACGGGTACGATACCACCTGTACACACTACGGCGAAGCGGCATGTACGGATGGGCCATGTGGGTTCTCATTTTTGTTATGAATTGCCGCCGACTGTGGCCGCAAAGCATCGTCAACGGGGCGGATCGGATAGTTTAACACGCGCCCCAGTGATAAACGCGCAACAAAATGTTCCTACAGGGTGCAATTCGCGTGTCGATGAAACTTCACAGCGCCGTGTGGTAATGCGTACGAAACAATCAGTGTGGATGAAACGAGTGTCGATAAATCGTTGTTTATGAAACGTGCGTCGATGAAACGAGTGTCGATGAAAGGACAGGGATTTACTTCCCTGATGGCTTCATGGAAGCTCTTACAAGTAGGACTGCGAAGGTGCCGCCAAGAAGAAGATCGACATGTTTTCTTCACGAGTCTGACTTCGCCAAGGTGAACCCGAAAGACAATGGCGGATTCTGAAGAGCTTGTTCGCGGCTACGGCCTGGTATAATGCAGAGATCAACATACGCCAGAAACGTAATTAGGCGGTTCGAGCCGTTGCTTGATTCGAGCATTGTCAAGTTTATTGTTATGAAGACAAACAATTACGCCGCTTGCATTCGGACCAAGATCAAGACTTCTATAGGTATTTCGCATGTTTTTGCACTTTTGGTTTAAATAACTATTTCGCATATAAACCAAAATTCATGAATTGAAGGAAAGCTGCAATCTAAATAAATTTGGATACATTCTTTCAGTTGTTGCGAATTACTGAACCATTGCTGCAATCTAATAGTGTCCGCAAAATTTTCTTTTTGATGTAAATCGGGAAAGTTGGTGCGTGTTTTCCGGCAACACCTATGCTGTTAAAGGGTTAAGTATGCTATCACGTTTGCTTGTAAATGCACCTGGAGAACTATACTCGGTAATGTGTGTGAGGGAATACGCGTCATGTGCCAGGGTTTTGAAGCATAAACATGCAACTGACATGCGCTCTGAGAGCAAGCAGAATGTTCGGAAGCATTTAAGAACAAAATCTGCTTCCTGAAAAGTTTTAAAATCCTTTTCAAAAAATATATTAGCTTCTTAATGTTCAAAACAGTATGAAATTAATATTTGTAACATATGCATTACTGGCTTTATCGGTTGTATGCCACATGTTATGTATCTAACAGCTCATTATTCCGAATGAGGGTGCATCCTAGGTTACATATGCAAGCATGCATAACCGTGCAGCTGATTGCGACGCAGAAACTTGACAAGGACGCCAGGCTTCACAGATGAATACATACTGCTTCGAAGGCTTCATTTCAGTAGACAGACTATTTATTCCCGCCAGCAAAGATACTCAATTACTCACTTTCTAAGTGAGAGATAAAAAAAAGAAATAAACTGTTTCTCTCTATCTGCACCACCCTGCCGGTATAACAGGTTTAATCCAATATAATATAAAAATTGAGGGCCGTAATTGGCCAAACGTTTCTTCATATACTGTCGATACTGTCGAAATCGGGGGAAGGCACTCACTGTGTCGGCGGTTCACTCATGCCCATCCCACACTGCCCACTACACTCATAAATAAAAGTTGAAACTGAATTTTAACGTTGCTCCACGGAAACCATCGCGAAGAAAAGCCGATGTTGTCACGATGTTGACAAGGAACTTGAGGCAGACGAAGAAACAGGCGGTGTCTGAAATACGATGATAAGTCTGACGCCCACAGCGAACTTATCGATGGCAATGTTATCGCTGGATCCTCACGCTGTCGCGCAGAACCTATTACGAATGAAAGTGAACGAAGTTGCGAATCAGCGACGTACGCTCGGGTTAGAGTAAAGCCGCGGTAAAAGCGAAATAATTGCTGCAGAATGCTGCAGTCGTAGAAAATCTGCCAGGCAGCCATGTTGGAAATATTCGTTTGCAAAAACAAGATTGCTTCGCGCAGGTCGTGGCGTCACGGAAAAGATGGGACGCAATTGATGGCGGAGGAATACAAGATTTCCTTTGAGGCGCATGTGCCGCTACCTTCTTGAGTTGTAACCGACTAGAGTAAAACAAGAGCAAAACAACAACAAACAAGGTATTCATGTTTAAAAAAATATTTTACCAGTTATTTGCATTTTCTAAAACACGCCACCTGGAATTTTGACCCCGTGGGGATGCGCGAGATGTTCCGCCGGTCCGAGTGTGGCACATGCATGCGAAATAAAATGGCGTAACGTTTCCAAGACGACGTACGCGGATGTGTTTCCGAATCATTCTTAGACGAACTCGTTTGGTTACAAAAAAATACATATGTTTCTTCGTTAAACCGTCGTCAGGTTTGCGTTGTATGGCTTGTCAAGGCTCGTCTTGTTTCATCGGCCATGTTGAACGTATTTTGTTCTTTGTTCACGCAATTCAACATACCGCAAATTTATGCGTTTAGGTCAAAACGATCGCGAGTTCTCTCTCAATTTGCTTGCGCACGGGCAGTATAACCGTCAAATCGGTCGGGGCATACCGTTCGCACCACTCACTGTATCGGCTCTGTTCTTTTTAGTTAAATAGTTCCCTGGTTGGCCAGTAGAAAGCACAGAAGACGACTCTTAGTGATGATAGTGAAATGACCAATTATCAGTATGGAAAAACACAACTAATGTGTGGCTTATTTCATCGGTCTCGTCTTCCCCCATCTCATAATAATAAAGTTACCTTCTTTTTTCTGGCATTCTTTCTTTCTAGTTTGAACTGTTGAAAATTTAACAGGTGTCAGATCTATCAAGTCGGAGCATATTTAAATGGAACTTCTGATTTTGCTTAGAAATAAGTCGAGAAGAAACGTCGAATCTCCTGTCGCGTTATAATCGAGAATATGCCACGAGCCTTCTGCATCTGGTCTGGACAAAGACTCGTTATCGGCGACATTCGTGACAAGTTCAGCGAGCTCGGGCCTAAGAGCCAAGGGTTAACGTGGCCCATGGGCTCCCTAAGCCAAAGGGTATGGTGAGTGCACACCGACAGCGGGAAGCGACCACCTACCTATTTCATCTTGTCGCAAGCCTTATGACCTCAACCTTCAAAGGGCTCTGCATGATTCGTCATATGAGATAACTTCTCAGCAGCTTATACGGATCCTACGACTCCGCTCCAACAGTACATCCCCAGGCCTTCCATAAGGTGACCGAATTGATCTGGGTGCAAGAAAGGACCCCAAATCTTGACCTGCATGCACCTATTTAACCTCTGGCCCAGTTGACGGGAGCACTACAGTAGCTCCAATGAAAACGAAGATTATGCCTGTAACAGACCACAGCATCACAAATCTGAGGAACACCTCCATTCAATCGAAACCAGAAAAAAATCTTCAAAATCTAGAGGTAAATGCACTGGTTTTGAGTTTTAAGGCTCTAAGGGCCGGTTGCACCAACGTCGCTTACCTTAACCCAAAGCGGCTCTTTCCTAAGTCGGTTTAGCGTCCTAAACCAAGCTCGGATAAGCACGGGTTTAAATTCCAGTTGCACCAACGTTAACCCGGCTTTACAGACGCGCCCCTTGCTAAACGCTGGATTTGCCTAGGGAATCTAGGGACACACGGAGCGAACTAGGGAACGCTCAGAGGGACGAATACGATTGACGGTGAGGAATCTCGTGATGTAAACAAAAAACCTGCTGTAGTCGGCGTCTGCTTTTCGCTGTATTTCTTCAGTGAGTAAGGAATTGAAGGTCTTCAAATGCAATCATTTTTTCGCTTAACTTTCAAAAACAGGAGTCGACGCTTTAAATAAACACGAATGCTCTTCACCTCCGTGATTGTGTGTTTAATATCGGTCGATAACAGAATATTTTGACAGTGACAGTAGTTTTCGTGCTCACATTTTGAAATAAAGGAGCCATCGGGGGCCCCCAATCTCACCGAACGCGAGGGGGATGCTCTACTCGCTACATCGCTGAAGACAAAACATCATCGAGAATAAGTAGGCAGGTAAGATGACTGCTAAAATCAAGTCATGTCTGAGACCAATGAAGTTCAAAACAGTGACGAACTCGCCACGGCAGCTGCGAAAATGCCCGGAAATCGTCGAATAGAAGTCGTCGAGATGCCGTCGCCACGAATAGAAGTTGTCGCCACGAATGAAATCTATAAAGAAAATATTCCTAAAAAACGCGATCACCAGAAAAATTACGGTCATAGAACGATACAGTTTTCTGAAGCCAAGATTCTACTCGCGAGACAAGAAAAATTCACCGAAGATTGTCTCGAAACTCAGAAGACGAAGGAAATTGACTTTCCGCTGTTTTATAATTTAAAAGCGCCGCAATATGATGCAAACGGCAGAAGTGTCGACAATCAGCTGATCGCCGAGATCATGTACTGCCACTGTTCAACGCCCTGATCGGATTGAAGGATATGCGTTGCAAGTGTAAATAAACAAGGTGGTAAATAACAATACGTTACAGTTATGCGAAAATCAGTAGGGTACGTAAACACGAATGAGGTCGTTGACAGAATAACCAACGGGAAGACTAACGTGAGCCCTACAGCTCCATACGTCTCTCGGTCAGGGCTAACACGCACTGAAAGTGGAGAGCCAACTTGAAAACAGGGGTCTTCACGCGACAATATTTTGCATCATTGTTACAATCTAAGGTCATTCTGTCGAGACTCTCACGCTGTTGTAGCCTAAAACACTTTGTACAACCAATTTCGTCCAGCGCGTCGACCGCCACAAACCAGCCGCCATGTTTTAAATCCAGGATTAAGAAACAACCAAAAGCAAAGCGCCCATGTTGAGCGCTTACGATAAACGTAGTTTAGTGCTAGGTTTAGCGATAAGCGATTATGGTGCAATCGAGCGAAACCGAAACTTAGCTTTGGTTCCCGGCTAAGCTCCGCTTTGCGCTTGGCGGCGCTGGTGCAACCGGCCCTAAATAGGCTAAAAACGAGCAAATGCCGATGGTGGCTTTATGGGTTAAATTGACGATTGTTGTGCGTGGCGTTTTTGAATCACTTTCAATCTCAAAGTATTCAAAAGAGAGCTTCTATTAGATAACAGAAAGTATAAAACAGAGAGAGGACGTAACACAGACGAGTACAAGAATGTACTCGTCTGTGTTTCGTCCTCTCTCTGTTTTATACTTTCTGTTATCTAGTACATCTTACCAAAACGCTCGTGAGGAATATAAGACCTTCTATATTTTTTATTGTGATATAGACGAAAGTATGTAAAGCGAAGTTCCAACTGCCATTTATTATTCGTCGATCTAATCTTTGTAAAAATCTCCGAACATTTCTCCGCAAACAACTGTAACCTAAACTGCTGTTTGTTCTTTTTTTAGTCGACTATGTTTAGTATCGTTTAATAAATATCCCCACGTGCATAACCTTTGATTGCCTTCCACATTATGCAAATTTTGTGTCTTAATCATGTACGAGTACTGATAGATAAATTAATAAAACAGGGGTTTTCACTTTTTGTTCAGTTTCAACAGCTGTATTTCAAAATTCTTTTTTTAACTTATTAGGTGCTTGCAGAGTAAAATAAAAACGTAAAAAGAGAGCGGCCAAAAAAATTAATAAAAGCTATTCTGTAGTGTTATTAAGATGAATTTCGCATTAAAATATAAAATTTCGCATTAAAAAAATTAGGCTTCCAATAGGAAGTGTATTTTACTTTAATGTTCTCCAATATTATACTTAGAAATTTCTAGCATAGTATAGATTATGTAGCGCATAGGGTGCCATGACTGGAGAGGCCTGAGGCCTCTCTAGTCATGGCACCGGCGAAATTGTCTAAAAAACCGCTTTCGGGATTTGCAATTTTATAGTGTTTTCAGACTTTGGAACACCTAACGAGATCAATGTCATTGATATGATAATTTATTAAACGTCCCTTACATTCTTATAATAAAGAATAAAATATACAGTTATAACCCAGAAACCCACCATCGGCATTTGCTTTTTTTTAGCATATTTAGAGGCTTAAACTCAAAACCAGTGCATGTACCTCTAACGGGATGTATTCTGGCTAAAAAAGGGGGGAAAAAACTTAACACACAAACAAAAAGTTTTTTTTTAAGAGCGTGCTGAAACTTAACAAAAAGTAAAAACCTTCTCTGTTTCATAATTTATTTCTCAGTACTCGTAAATGATAAAAGCAAAAGCTTTGCTTAATTTAGAAGACAATGAAAGGTTCCATACGTAACGAATAATTAATACTAGTTATAATGTCGCTTTACCTATTTACATATATATCACAATATCAAAAAAAAAAATAGACAGTCTCTTGAGAATACTTTGAGATTGAGAGTGACTCAGAAACGCCACACATGACAATCGTCAAAACCTCGTCATTCTTCCCCGCTTTTTTTAGATTTTTTTTCATTGAAACTAAACATGATAGGGACATCAAAATAAATAGGATTGATCTTTTTGGAACATGCGCCACGATATATAAATATTGAGGCAAAATAAAAAATACGACTGCACCTCGTTGCCTGAATCCAAATGAAACCGCCCAAGGAATATATATATATATATATATATATATATATATATATATATATATATATATATATATATATATATATATATATATATATATATATATATATATATATATATATATATATATATACCATAATATAACATATGATAAAAATGTGTATATAAATATACAAAATGTATCAGCTTAGTCTTTCGACAAGGCTTAGAACTGAGTTGGTCAATGGTAACACGTGCTTGGTAGAATTATCTGGTTTAAACCAACATATTTCAAGGTATAAAGTTCATAACCTCGAGCGTTAAAATGTACGTACCATCTTTTCGATTACATATCGGGCGGCTGCTTCCCTCCCCCCTAAATCCACTCATGACAAAACGCCAATGCGGAAATACCACTTAAATTATTAGCAGATCAGCACTAAGTCATACAGGCAAAGACCCAGTGGATTGCCGAGGTTAACCCCACCAGGAAAGAGCAGACTGACAAAGATCGAAACCATCTATAGAGACGACGGCACGGCAAAAGAAGCCAATTACCGGCACACATAAAATTTTCCGAAATGATAGCCACAAGATGCAGACGAGACCATCGAACAATGACATACGAGACGTCAGTCGAAGAAACAAATCAACTGCCCAAATAAGAGATATGAATAAAAAAAACGTCGTAAAGACGCAGCAAGACTAAACTGCGTCGACGACGCATAACAAGTCTGAAAAGAAAACAAGATGTACAGCACGTCGCATTACTCGGAAGCATCGGCAACGAGGAATCCTGGCATACAATCCTCGCTATTACGGGAAAGCAATAACGCAAGACTATATGGCACTGCAATCAGTTGCATCAAAACAAGAAATTGCCGAGCCTGTCGAGTGAATCCATGTGATCGTTTGAACCAGAAAGGACTGAAAGCGTAAAAGATATGCAAAACCTAGAGATCAACAGGAAACGCTTAAATATTTTAAAAGCAAAATACATCGAATTTATAAGGAAACAAAAAGCATAGCCGTCACGATCTGAGGAACCGTGTGGCATAAAAAGCCCACCCCAGTAAGCGACCTTCAGATCAGACACGTATGACATTTCTTGGGCTATAAGCCGGCATATCCTGGAGCTACATCTTGAATATTCAAGGTTTCAAGAAGGACATAAACAAAATTTGAGGAAGCAAGAAGAAACCATTTTTATTAAAAAAATAATGGTGACGACGAGATTGAGTAATCGAGCGGCACCTTTCGTCTCCAATCCTAATCAGTCGCCATTAAATCATTATCAGTGAGAGGCGGTCTTTGTGCTTTTTCCTGAACATGAACGAGGGCGGGTACATTTTGTAACAGCGCTGCAGCTAACTTCATACTCATTTCCAAGCTATAAATAATCCTGCAAAGAGATTATTTTTGTGCGCTTCTAAGATTCAAGCTTCTGTAACACCATGAATGGCAGAACTTAGAGTTTTGGTAAAACAGGCCCTTGGAGATATCTACCAAGGATGTCCATAGACTACAGAGCTAGTAGAATCTTGCGTTTAAAGAAATGAACTATATTTTTCAGCAGATGTCTCTGTTGATGTTTAGTGAACCTTTACGTAAATTAGATTCACAAACTACGTAGATCACAATTTACAAATGAATGCATTGTCGCTGACTCTAATTTTTTTGACGTCTTAGTTTATTATGTTATTTGTGGGGGAAATATTTATATTAATAGTATAAAACTGCACGTGTTGCTTCTTCTAGTTCCGCCTGCCGAATTAATTTTGCATAGTCAATAATATCGAAAAAAAATATCAATATAGCTTTTCATGAAACCGACGTTAATCTTGATTCAAAAATCGCCCTAAATTTATGCGTCAGTAGTTTAATATAGGTTTTCCTCCTGTCCTCTAATCTTTCAAATCTAAAAATTACGAGAATCATCGTTCCTCGTTATTTATTTTGCTTTCAGTAGTACTTCTCTTCAACCTTCTTAAAAACCTCCAAGATAAATATGGAAACTAAAGTCATTACGACATCTTCAAGCACACTTTTGTTTAATGTCGTTAGTGTCTCACGCAAGCTGTTGCGTTAAAGGTTGTCTTGACTTCAAAAATAAAATAAAAAAGATGTAGTGTTCCACTGGTCGTTTGCTTTCAATTACACCGGCTTATTTTTAGCTTTTCCTTTACTGCAGCTTTGCTTAGCAAAAACCCGGCTAGAGACGACCTGGAACTCGATCGTTAGAGCCACTGCAGTGATCAATGGCGGAAGGCTTCGTTACGGCGGTTTACAAATCAAACGAATATACCGACATCACACCTCTTAAACAAAAAATTGCACAAAAGCATCGCATTTTCTTTTTAAGATAAATGTTACAAAAACTTTAAATTCGCGCAATGCAATGTTCTGCAGCTGCGATCGCACATTTTCCCCATCGCTGATTTTTACGTATCGGAGCAGCGACGATACGATTAATGTATGAAATGCTTTTCACTGCAGTTTACTCAGCAATTCTGATAAAAAAAAAGTGTTCCAAAACAGCGCTCGAAAACCCTTTCAGAAACGACAATTACCGTAGAGTTGGCGGCCTGCCAAGTTGATTTCGCCTCTCAGACCAGCTGCGACGTGATCTCTTAGGACACGCTTCGCTCGCTCCAGCTGCGTAGCCGTAGCGCCGGTAATACTTCCTTCCTCGGTATGCACGGCAGAGGCTTCTTTACTAAAAACCTGCTATGCTTTCAGCCTACGTTGGTGCCCGAGGAAGAGCATAAAATTCTCGTAAGCTGTTTCCTTCACGTAGGGAAGGCCCTGAAACTCACGCACTCAAAAATCACCATCGTGTACGGCATGTGTCTGTACAGAAAAAAACACGCGTATTACATTGTACTCATCTTGCGTTCGCCTCTCATATTGGCAATGTACTGACACTACACCGGTAGGGAATCATATCACTTACAAGAAAGACCGAATTGAGATCCTGCACAACCCCGTACATTAAGAAACCTCGCTATTGCTAACAACCAAAGTTTATATCGAACACCAATAAGGAAATGTTCGCCTACCTAATCCCAAGACTTTTAAACTTGTTTTATTCTCATGATATTTACATCGACACCACGAGATATAAAGAATTAAGATACATTTTGCGTACAATTTCGTGTAGGATATATTAATTTGAATATTAAAGACTCTTGCTCATATTGCTTGTGGTGCATACTCTTTTTACGTGTAATACATTTTTGATGAAGTGTTTGAAGTACTAAATGCCAAACTATTTGTATTTTTCTTGATAATTCCTGCCGCGCTGTTGCTGCGGAGTGTATGGGGGCAGAGAGCTTGTCAAGCCGGCAAATCAGTATCTTTTTCTCGCTCCGCATCGTATATATTAAATGTACAGAGGGTCTTTACCCAACAACTAAACATGTATCCAAGATGTATAAAAAACGCAACCCCCCCCCCCCCCAAAAAAAAAAGAATAAAAAGATTTCCTATGTCAATTTTATGGCAATCAATGAATCTCTCAGCCATATTCTTTCCTAGCTATTCAGTCTTCCACTGCCTCTCCTCTCCCCCCCTCCCTCTTCACACACACACACACTCACCTTTCCGGCATTAGCTCACCTAGGCCGATGTGACACACCGGCGAAAAAAAAGTGGAAGCCGTTTACAACTCCCTGTAACGCCGAATTCGAGCGCAGCTCTCTAGGAGGCTTAGGGAAGGGTACTGAGGGGGGGGGGGGGGTCATGTGACCTCAGAGCGGGGGCACGTGACCTCGGGGAGGGGGGTCACGTGACCTAATGTGGGTCACGCAACCTCGTGGGGGGTCACGTGACCCCCGGGGGATGTCACGTAAACTTGGTGGGTCACATGACCTCGGGGGGTCACGTGGCTCCCAGAGAAATTTTTCTGCTAGATTTAGCGGGGAAATTTTTCTGATAGATCTAGCGGGGAAATTGTTCCGCTACATTTAGCGGGGAAATTTTTCCGCTAAATTTACCGGGGAAATTTTTCCTCAAGATTTAGCGGAGAATCTATCTCGCTAGATTTAGCGAGGAACTTTTTCCGCTAGATTCAGCAGGGAAATTTTTCCGCTAGATTTAGCGGGAAAATTTACCCATAATGCACCGCGCGGTTACGCCGACGGCGACAGCGACGCCGACGCCGCTCAAGCCGAAAACAGGCGCCTAAGAGCTGCGCTCTCAAAAACTGGAAGGCGATGTCGCGAGGGACAGAAGAAGGTAAACAGCGGCATTATGCTGAAGATTCACTGGCTACCCCCCATTCGGATTTTCTTTCTTCCCCCAAACGATTGCAAAATGGAACGGGCTTCCTTACAAAATTACTACTCAAGCCTCTCTCAGTGGATGTGTTTCCGCTTTGTGTACCGGTTGACGTAACTCCTTTGTACTTTTATGCTTTGTTTTATCTTTTTCCACCCTGCTACGATCCCTCATTAGGGATTAACAGTATTTGTAAATAAAAAATGAAATAAAATACTCTCCCTTTATGATATGTAAACACGGCCAATTATACTAGGGACCGCAGAATAGAGCTCGTGCACACTGATAATGTTGAAGTTTTTTTTTTTTTTTTTTTTCGAATTAGACTGCTGCATCAATAGACGAAGCCTAATCCCCATCCACAGGGCGCTAATACACTAATAAAGGTAGACGGAGCTATCGAGAGGTTTGTAGGTCGAGGCATTTCGAGATTAATAAACAGAAGAATCATAATCAAATGGAGACCAACGTTTCAGTATGAAAATGTATGGAAAATATGCAATGTCTGCACGATTTTCCTTGCAGGCCGTATTTGAAGCTACGAGCGTTACTTTGATTCGAAACATTTCTGTAAAATAAAAATGCGGATGAAAATATAATGCTGATGTTAAGGATTAAGAAGGTTATTGTATGTTGTACACAGACAAAAATAATCCTCGGGAAGTAAAGTACAAGAAGGATAAAGTAGAGAAAAGTAAAATGTAATTTGAGTACCTTTCTTTGCTTTTTTTGCTTTTTGGACTTAATGAATACTTTCCCATAAAATAAGATCTACCGAATTAACTTCAGGCTGCCTTAAACTGTAACGGTTATAATGAGACAACCCGAGTTCAAATTAAACGTGCGGTGTCGGTCGCTTCACTGCGATAAATTATCATCCCCTGGTATAAAATCATGGCACATTTCTTTTTAAAGTTGTAGCTAAGATGTTTGCCACTTCGTCTTTTAAGCACCTTAATACTATAAACGACCTTCGCGTCTGTTAGCAGATGCGCCAGTCTTCTTAGAGATGTTATGAAAGGTTACACGCGCCATCTATATATTTCTTGGAGTCCCCTCAGAGCCCAGCGTACGTTACAGAGGAGAGTGAGCAACTAAACACAGTAAAGCAAGGATAAATAGAAATTAAGCACAGTCAGGGTACAGAGCGCGACACTGTTATCGCGAACAAGCGATCACCAGTTTTTCCAGTTTTTCTCTTTGAAACAATTCGAACCATAAACAGTGTTTGCAATTTACTGGCGAACACCTACTGCGCAAATTGGTTGCGCATGCGCATGCTTGCGCTGCCGTGTGGCGAGGAGGATAGCAGGAAGAAAGTATGAGCCGAGTTTCAAAACACTCGCGCAAAATAGCGACTTTTGCATCCTCTTTGGAGTTTCAAATTCCAGACGTGGCCAATAAACCACACGACCCCGTTTAAACATATTGAAACACTCAGAATTGCACGCAAAGTACGTTAGATCCTTCATCTTCTGATATATTACAGCAAGAAGCGTTTTTGCTGTACGCCACGTTCAATGCAAGATACGGTTACACATTTTAAAGAAATGCAATGTGTCGCCATTTCGACAAAACACTGGAATAGCTGTGCAGTTCCCGGTATGTAAACCAATCGGATCAAGTGCTCATTTAAAACTGCCTGCGGTGTGCAGTAAAAAACGCCATGTGCTGAACGTTACGATAGATTTCCCAGCGAAGATCCTATCTACTCATATCGGAAATGTGCGGGAGATGAAGGGCTGACAGGAAGTTTACTAGAAATATTTTATATGCCGGGGGGGGGGGGGGGGGGGGGAGGGGGGATAAAGATACCCCTTCCCCCTTTCTTGTTCTTCCGACACCATGATCCCACCTAATAAGAGCCAAACGGGCGTGCTGATAACAGTAAGGCCCGCTTCAGACGGGGCAATTTTTCCACCAATTTTTAGGTTGCTGGCGGATTGTTCCCTAGCTTTCCCTAGATCGACGCGAATTGCTGAGATCGGGTCCGGCTCGAGGAAGTGAGCGACTCGGAGCAATTCGTAGACGTTTGAAGCGGCAGCAGCCAATCAGGGACGCGATATTTTCACGTGACAGCCCTGTGGTGGTGACGATGATAGCTAAAGACTCAGTTCTAGTTTGAAATGGATCGTTTTGGATATAAACATTTTCAGAAAAATGAGCTAGTATTTTCAAAGCCATCCAAACATATAAGAACACGTTTTTAGCGCGTAGCTGGGCGTCTAAATAGTGATAGACGAATCAAATTTAAGGCTGATGATGGCAAGTTGGAGCGATTCAGTTGCTGCGCGTGAATGCGGGCGGCCCGTGTTGCTGGTGTTGCGACGTCAGGTTGCTGGGTGAAATTGCTCCGTCTGAAGCGGGCCTTAGAAACGTGAGGAAGGTACACTGAGAAGGGAACGGCCTCCGCTAATGGTATTCTAGGACGATATGTGAAAACTTAATCGCATTTCACACCTTATAACTATACGTGTCAAGACATATCTTCTCGTTTATTACGCTTATCGTATTTAGCATGCTTCAGTGCTATTCAATTTTAAAAAGGACTACCCTATTATTGTCGGCATGGTCGCCAGAGCAAGAGGTCTGAAAAGTGTAATCACTGAATCTATACAAAATAATTTACCAGGAATTGAAGAAAAAGTCAGCAGACTTTGTGTTGACATAGGCTGCAGAAAATCAACTAAAAATATCAACAGAGATTAAACAGAAACTCGGCAGTCTTTTTGTTGACGGGTGGAGCAGGAAGTAAACTGAATGCTTTTCAACATGTAATCAGGAGAGCTGTAGATTTTATGTTGGCACCGTTAATAGAAAGTAAGCTTAGAAAGTACGATACGAAGTCAACAGAAAGAGTAAAATAATTTCGTTTTACGCTGTTAAGCAGTAAAGGTCAAGTGGAGCTCATTTGAGTGAACAATATGTCAACATGTCTTCAATAAAAAGTTTTATAGCACTTTATATGTGCTCATTTTGAAAAGTATCGTATCCCTGCAAGCTAAAGACACAAAGGGGATAGGTGTCTAGTTCGAAGTTTGCTTTGAGTGTTTGAAAAACTGACAGAAAATGGTAGGTGAAGCCATTGGGGCGAGGAAGGTCAAAAACGGCCATAAAATATTATATGCAATGTTCCGCGATAGCGTGAAGCACCTAAAGTATTTTGCTTCTATGATAAACCGTTCAATACATTGCACTATGGGGATGGAAATCATCAGAGAAATTAAAAAAGACTCGGTACGATGAGTGTGAACAAATCATTAAAAGACGATGCAAAGCGAGCGATTAAACCAAAAGATGAAAGACGATGAAAATTCTCCGTAATGCCAAATTAGAGCGCAGCTCTTGAGGAGGAGGAGGGGAGGGTACGGAGGGCATGGTATGTCCCTTCTCCTCCTCCGTACCTTATCCTCCTCCTCTCCTCCTCCTACCTTGCTCCTAAGCTCCTCCTCTCCTCCTTCTCCTGCTTTCCTCGTCATCTCCTCCTGCCGATGAATTTGTTTGTAGGTGACGTGACACAAAGTCGTAAAGCCATTTTCCCCGCTATATTGAACGAAGGAACTGAATTGGTATTGAGGTCACGTGACATCAATTTCCCCGCTTAATGTAGCAGAAACATTTCCCCGCTAACTTTAGCGGGGAAACGTTCCATAATGCAACGCGCGGTTACGCCGACGCCGACGCCGCTCAAACCGGAAACGGGCGCCTAAGAGCTGCGCTCTCAGATTTGATACAAATCTTTGTAATGCGAGATCAGAGCGCAGCTCTTGAGCATGAGGAGGGGAGAGTACGAAGGGAAGGGTTGTCCCTCCTCGTCCTCGGTACTTTGTTCGCCCGTTCTCCTCCACTCCTCCTCGTCCTTCCCTCCTTTCCTCCTCATCCTCTCCTCATCCCCCTCCTTTCCTCCTCAGCCTCATCTCTCCTCCAACTTCTCCCTTCTCCTTCCTTCTCCCCTCCTCATCCTCCGTACCTTGAATTCTCCGCTAAACTTAGCGAGAAATCGAATTGCTGTTGAGGTCACGTGAAGTCAATTTTCCCGCTAAATCTAGCAGAAAAACTGAATTTTTTCATACGTGACGTAACACCAAGTCATGTGACGTCATTATCCCCGCTAAATTTAGTGAGGAAACTGAATTGGTGTTGAGGTCAAGTGACGTGAATTTTCTCACTTAATTTTTGCGCGGTTATGTCGACGCCGCGAAACCCGGAAACGGGCGCGTTAGAGCTGCGCTCTAAAACTGAAGGGAAACTGTAGGCCGAAAATAAGAACTGGTAGCAGAAGGTAGTTTGTTTATATAAAAAAAGATATAAACGTTTTCCAAACAAGTTAATAACTGCGCGTTCACCTCCGTCCCTTCAATCGTTGTCGGATTAAAACACACATAGGTATAATTAACGTTGATCGGTACGTTGTGCAAGAACGTACACCGCAGAAAGGTATACATTTGTGAACAAAAATTCACACATCCCCATCAAAAAATGCCACTCACTGCAAGAACGGCCGCCCATGCAATCCGTAAGTAATACACAAACGAAATCGTATTTCCTGTGGATTTTTCTCGTAGCTCATTGAAGGCATAAGGCACACTAAGCAGCAAAGGGATTATTCTCATTTACATTACTAGGTATTCGTAAAGTATCTTTTCGGACGTCTTTGAGTCAAAAGAGCATTACCACAACAGGCACGTTTCCTGCACTTGTGCGAATCACGCGAAAGAACTGGTTTTTCAGAGTATCACTTGCCGCACGTTTTATTTTCTGAGGCGCCTTCACGGAACCTTCAAGTTCTCTGTTTTTTGCACTCATTGTTTTGATATGTTTTGAGAACTTTGTAGGTGCTTTGAATCAATAATATCATAAATGTATTTTAGATTCTTTAAAATGGCTACAGCTTCCTTAGCTATGGTTTAGCGCGACACGGCAGAAAACAAAAACCTACTTATTATAGCCCCTAAGGTGCATATTTCTTTCTAGAGCACTTTGAACACTACTCCTTGATTGAATAAAGTCTAGGTAGCGGGGGCTAACACAATTTGTCTTTTTTCCCTTTAAATAGTTAAATGCATCTTTACAGGATGTGCATTGCACATAACTTCTCTTCTACACTAAGTGTAATGTAAATAATGTTCAGTAGAGTAGACACAGGGGGAAAAAATCAAACCAGGCGACTTCGTAAGAGAAACGATTTAGCGCGAGGTACTGAGCCCACTTTCCATTGATTTTGGAGGCAAAGCTTTTAGAGTCTATAAAAATTTACATGAAACTGGAACGTAATCTCCGAGCCCTTAAAAGCTTTAACGTTTTATTGTATTTGTGCTTAGTTCCGAACGTCCATTATTAGGATATATCTGCCCCTTACAAACAAAAAACAAAAAAAAAAAACATGTTTAACTTTCTAGGGTTGAATATAAGAAAATGGACTTTGTTCAGTAAAAACCACTCAGAATGCAGAAAAACTGGTATGAGTTTATCATAAAGGTAAGACGTTAGACTCTTTCATAGTTGTTCATGGACGTAGTTGTATAAAAGCCATGTAATCTGAATTGCCTAGCATAACCCCACATTCTTCTAAATGTCGCTTAGAGCTAACATCGGTTTTGAGCTCACGAATGACGCGTGATATTAGAGTGTAATAGCGGAGTTTTTTGTAAAATGTGCCCACAAATCCTCTCATTGTAAATGGTGCCCACAAATAGTTCTCCTTGAGAGAACTAAAACTCACGGTGTTTTCTTTTAATAAAAGAATCTCGCACTTTCAAAATTAGACAGGGACTTTCTGAGTCTTTTAGGTCATATAAATTTATACGAACTTTAAGAGCGTTAGGTGCTTGGTTCTGTAACATATGTGATCGCGCTTTGAAATTACTGACTTCTCAAAAGTGATACGTTGATTCACACCTGGCGGAGCGATTCTTGAACACTCCAAAAATATGGTGGGGAAGGCCTCGACCCATAGATGGTCCTCATGGAAATAACTACAAAATATTTTTTCCCAAATTTAAATATTTTTAAAGTACCGGAAAACAATTGAACGTATATATTTATATGTTAGACCCATGAGTGAAATTGAACATTAAAATATTCATTAGATTAAATTATCTAATTGTTCGGGACAAACGTAAAACATTGATTTAAAATTATTTGACGGAGATGTATTGCTGCTGAATATATGCGAACTTAAAGCGCTACGCATTTTATATAACGTCTTCGCATGTACGTTTGTGATTGTCAAAATAATATCCTAAATATTTTAAATTTCACACTTTTAAAATAAACGCGCATTTCTTCTTTTTGAACAGCGCTCAGACAATATGAGATGCGTCACTAGATCGCGTTTTGCTTTACTGCGTCACAAACACCGTGGCATACTGACAACTTATTATTTAGATCGAAACTTTTCTTAATGCACGGCATTCACTAAGCTTTCTTTATAGAAGTCAGTGTTTGGCTTTCTTGATGTTCTGGTAGAGGGTATTAGTACATAACGTTCTAAGAGTCTACGGTTATTAAACCACATTCATGTAAATGGTATTGATGCTCCTGTTGATGAAATCCACCTTACAAAAAAGATGCAGATGAAACCTTGTGTGGGGTTGCGCAGTGAGGTGTTTCAAAAAAGTTACTCGCACGTTCACATTTGCCAGCGCCCATGCGCGGTGATTATTGGCAATTCTAGAATCGGTCGCGGTACTTCGTTTTAATATTATTTGGGATGCAGAAGCTGCTCCAGCTAATATGGAAAATTTGGAAAGTCACAAAATGGCGGATAGAGGGGCTTCCCCAGGCTGCGTAGTTTCTGAATGGCGGAAAGGAGTTTCTGAAGTTACAGTCATTCCGCGTTCAGGAAATCTTTGTGCTACTCATTTAGTTTTAATTTTTTTCTGCGATATTGGCTTATGTTCCCGGATTTCGCTTGATAACAACGCCACCTTACCTCCAACCTCTGTAGCATTTGTGACTTCTTCCCTAAACTTAATGACCCAAACGCTCCACTCTCCCGCACAATCCCCCCCCCCCCCCCCAAGAGTACGCCTCCTTAGAATAATCCGGTAAAGTAAAGACACTGTGACGCAATACTAGAGCTCGATAAGGTAATGTTCGGAATTATACTTTTTTAAGTCCATGGCTTTGCTCGTACGGGTGCAGCGTAACACGAAAGCTGACTTCAAAGAAATCCCGGAACCTTTTGACCCAAACCCGAAACTATTATTTATAGCATCTCGACTGCTGTGTACTGCCCTAGAATTCGAAGAAACCATATAGAAGAAATGGCACCCGGTGAAGATGTATTTTTCTTTTTTTTTTTTTATGTATAACCCCGCAATCTCCTTTCAAAGAACGGACGTTTCCAAAAAATAGGAAACTTGTTTATCACCCTTTTAGAGCAACGAGGACATATCTGTCACTAAAGAATTTTACGATTGATGCATACCCGATTCCAGCCTTGCTCCTACGTGTTTGTCACCAAAGAAATGGCACCATACTCTTCCTGACAAATGATGCGATCTTGCCCAATTCTCCGTTTGATGGAAGGCTTTGCCAGCGAAACGCGTTACTTGTAACAAACAAACATATGCTCGAAGCTTCACCATTAAATAAAACGCGCGTTCTCAGCCGAACGGCAAGATATTCAGTGTTCAGCCAGTAGCTTCCTTTTGCAAATCCTGGTGAGGTATAAACACGCAAACCGGCAAGTGTATATCTATTTCGATCCCCGTCGACAGCGAGAGCGTTCAAGGGTTGTATCGCCACATCTGGCCGGATATCGTTCGCCCGCTTTATTTCCGCACAACGAGCGTGAGCTAGCCCCGGTGTCTCTGCGCACTTTGTTCGTGGCGTCGTCCGTCGTCACGGTCGCTTTTTTCGCCGGTGTACTACGCTTTCTGGAACGCCTCTTTTGACTGCTGCGTTTAGCGTCTCTCCGGCCCGTCCATCCAAAACCTTCCCGAATGAGGAACCAACTGCATCACGGGAACCAGCTTATATCGGATGTCGCGATCCTGGCGGATGGTCGAAAACATTCTGGTCAAAAAAGTCGAGTGTCGCTGTCGTCACGGCGTCACATCTTGTGTCTGGTTTGGTTTCCGTCAGCTAGCTGGCTGCACAAGGACATACAAAAACACACCCGTCTGCCGCATTTTCCTCGGCCACTGTGCCATCTCCAGTGTTCTGGCGGGAAACAGTACGCCACTTTATGACGTCATAAGGCGGACGTCGGGTCACTTCTTCTGAAGATGCATCAAACACAAGTGGGCGATGCCCTCCAGGCACCAGAGTTCATAATACGGTGTGGTATTTCAGCGTACATCGATTCGCGCTAACTTTTAACAGTGTCAGCTGCAAAGCAGTGTATTTTCTCGCCAGATGACGATACAACGCAGCGCGCGTCTTCGAACGACGTGTCCGAACGCCCCAGAGTCGACGCTATAGTTAGTGAGCAGTCGACCGTGGCTCAGGCAAGTTTACGTTGCGTGAGCTCATCGTTGCAGGCTATAAGTTCCACTTAGTGACTGATAACTTAAGAAACATGGGGCGTGGCGAGTTCTAATCATTGTCTTACCACTTCATAGCCACTGATATTAAGGCATTAGGACGCCGACGAAAGCATCAGGAAGCGGGAACATAATAATTCACGCCCTGCATTTTTTAAAGAGTAGGTGACTACAGCTCTCATGTTCACTCTCCAAAGCTGGAGTTTTGTTTCTGCCTTCAGAGAATGAAAGTCAAAATAACACAGCCTTTCGCTTCATCCCCTATAAGTCATGATGCATTGCGCGTTAGGTATAGCCAACGTTACTAAAACACTCAGTTGGGACACTCAACCATAAAACCCGGGCGGCTGGCGTCCACCCAGTCCGAGCTAACTACGATAACAGCGCCACCCTTTAGCGATGAGTTGAAGCATAAAATTTGCTTTATAAGGCTACTGCTCGGGTCACTGAATGTTCCCAGAGTACCGAAACTCCCAGGCTGGAGGTGCTAAGATGGTGGATCAATATTTTTACTTTGGTCACCATGAGCATTTAGAAAGCATATTTTTGCATAAATTGAAACGAAAAAAGCTCTTTTTGTAGGAACTTTCATTGGAGATTAGAACAAATTGAGAAGAGCGTGATGTTTGCAAACAACTTTACATAGTTTTGCGGCGCAAATAATATAGTTTTTATACAGCCATGTCTCACCGGTTACTTCAGGTAACGCGTCCCGACCTGGGTGCGTCCCAACTTCGGTAGATAATCGCTGCACATCCTTGTGGGAGACGGTGGATGGCAGCCCTCCTTTCCGCTGTATGCGTTTCGGCACCAGAATGGCCGATTAGAGCCAAAACAGCGCAGTCACAGCGGACGCTATCGAATGCGATACTCCTGAACCAATACAAGCAGGGGTGCAGTTCCCCAAATGGCCGCTGCGGGAGAAATGGCGGAGTTGCGACCGCCATTAGTTCGGTTCTCGAGCACGGATCGGTGCCACTTTTTCAAAGCAGGCTTTATGGCATTTTCCCAACTGAGTTGTTGACCTTGTCCCTGGATGGCTGAAAGGGGCCGTGAAATTACTTTTTTTATCAATAACTTTTACATTACATAACTATTAACTTTTACATTCACAGAACTGCTTGGAAGCTGGAAAAGTTGTGTGGCAGGATCGGCCGGGTGGGAAGACGGGGCTGGGGTGGGCAAAGAAACAATAAAAAAACAATTTGTGAACTGTGAAGTCGGGGTAGTATATAAGATCCCGTCGTCCTGTGGAAAAGTATTTGTCGGGCAGTCAGGCAGATGCATTAGTGATAGACTAAGGGAGCATAATCTGGCCATGAGATCTTCACCTCGGGCCACTTGGCGGTACACAGGGCTAGGTGCGGGTGTGCGTCACTCTTTGCTCACATTGCCATTGTGACGCGGCACACTAACCAAAGAACGAGGGAGATTATGGAGGCTTTTGCCTTGTCACGGTGCGAAGAGGCTATACGTGTCAGTTGGCCGTCCATTGCCCTGTTTGGCAGCGAGATTGCTTACATGTGTCGTTACGAAGCAAGATTGTAATCGCATTGATAATATTGGCGGTTTTTCGTGTTTTGGTGGTTCGAGTGTTTTTATGTTTCTTCTCATTAAAATTCAGTTGTAGGTCAACGATTGTCGTGTACATTATACTCTCACTCGTCCTTTCTTTACTTTTTGCGCTTTTTTGGTTGTCAAGCATCACCAACTCACCCAAGTTATCACTCTTATAAACTTTTACACGGAAAATTAATGAAATATAAAGTTTTTCTTCCTCTGCAATACACCGGAAAATAATCCACACCATAATTTTGACGGCCGCGACGTACCTAGGCACTGAAAACAGAAGTTCCCTCGGCAGTAGGAGAATGGGAGCGCTTGCAGCGAGCTGGTGGTGTTCCGGTAGGTTTTACGCCAGGACTTTACTGCGCTGATGGCACCGATACCACTGAAATATTTTCTGAATCGACGCCTCTCATCACCGCCATAGCCATGGACGCATCGCAGCTGAGCGAAATTCAATATGATATGCTGCGCTACAACGACAGCAAGGGACTGGTCCCTTGCTGTCGCCGGTACATCTGTTAGAAAGTGCGGCGAGCCTTCCGACGAAGACTCCACTTCCTCGCCGGAATCAGACGACAAGAAGTGGCGACTCCAATGTACGGAATGTGCCGAGCGTACACGGATGACCTTAGATCAGGGGTCTCTCAAACCGATGTGCCTGCCCCCAGTGCTTCGACGTGGTTCCTCGATTGGCAAGCGGTGAAGCTGCAGCCGTTTCTTTTTAAGCTCCGGACTGCACAAACTGTAGTTCAGGCATTTGCTACGAGCGCGTTAGCTACGACTGCGTCCGCTGTGACAGGAGCGGTTGGAAAAACCGCTCAGCGCAGTACTTACGCACTCCTGCAAACATTGCAACAAGCGCAGCAGGTCGTCACTACAACGGCCGCTTCTCCGCCGCCGTGAACTGTTTCAGTGGTGCCTCTAAAGAGAAGAAGACGCGCTGCCATGCACTCACTGGCGCAGCGGAAAATGAACAAAATTTTCTATTGGCTCAAGCTTGAATAACTTTTATTTTGTCAGGATAGGCTCGCACGGCAGAGTGGTTGAGGAAACAAATAAAGAAAAAATGAAGTACGTCATCTTGGACGATCGCGACTTCATCCCACGACTTTACCGATAGTACAAACCTCGCCACACGCTTTTCCTACGATTGTAAAAAAAATATGTAATCTTAGCAGTGATATAGCAACGTAGAATTATGATTTCGTGATCACCTAGACGTTGCGAGCGTTCAGGAAGGTTAACACTAACCACTATCTTCAGGTGATGGAAACGCGTCAAAATTCGAGTTGTTCAAACATGTCTTTAAGTGCAATACTTACCAGTAATACCTAGAACTTGAGCACCCCAGCAGGTGGCTCGTTAAAACTTTGAAATGGCTGACCAACTACACGCTGTATAAATATCCATCCAACCCTCAATTATAATGAACTTGTGCACTCGCATGGAATGAGCAAAATAAGAAAAATGGGCGATGTTTGAGGAAACAAATGAAAAGAAAGCACTATTGTAGTCGAAGTAAACAAAGACGGCACGAGCGTTTCTGCTGTCCTGAGGGTCCCGCCACAACATCGCCGCACGAGTGGGTGGATCTTCCCTTCTAGGGCGTGTTGGGTTATCATCGCTACACGCGACGAGAATTTAGTAAAAGCAGCACTCTACGCAGAACGATGAGCTTCCACCACGCCGACCACGTCGACGATCACCCCCCCACCAGGCACGTAGCCAAGGGGGGGGGGGGGGGGGGGGGGGGGGAGAGGACCCATGGGGCCTGCCCCCCCCCCCCCCCCCCCGAAATCCTCCATTTTGCTGGGACCTCCTCTCCCCCTCCCCCTCATAAAGCATTTTGTCATGGGAAACAAAATCTTGTCTACGTGCCTGCCCCTTACGATATGTTTTTCAGCAGATAGCAGGAATCGCGACCGGCATGTAGCGTGCGCGACCGAGCTCTCATCAGCAGACGACGCTCGTGTGTTGACAGCGCAGGCGAATTGTGGTTTTTTCCTTGCTTCGCTTACCACACGATAGATGGCGCACGGCTCCGAACATTATGAAATTGGTAAATTTCCGTCACATCGCTAATAATGCTGCATAACGTGGAGCAGAATTTTTTTTTATAAAACTTTTAAGACACATTCGCCGGCTATTTATTGTTTATGCTCGCGATGCTGGTGAGATAGTCCCTTATACAACAGGCGTCGTGGATTTAGTTGACGTGCTTTGGCACCGCGAATACATCGCAGTGAAAAGGCGGAGAGATTTCGAAGAAAAGAAGTTATGAAAGTGTCGACTTTTCTTTTTCAAGTTGTATGGCGAAAACAACTTGGCTTTCTTTTTTGTGTTTTGGTTTTTCTTCTCACACTTTTACGACGTGCGGTGGATGAAATTCGATTTCAAAAGCGTTTCATGGTCACTTTAAAAAAAGGGGAAGCTGCCGTATGTTCCTTCCCTTCGAAGACCTCAACAAAAGTTGTGCATTAATCTTGAGTGGCTTGTCTACTGTATTTCTTTTCGCGAAATTCAGCCGTGAAGCTTGTTTTGCCGTTCCGATGTTGCAGCAGACTTTGAAAACTTAAGGCACTCCATAATGAATATCTGATGTCGTTTTTCCAAACTTCCGTTTTACGACCCATGTGTACGCGGCGCGCAAAGTGTTAGGTTTTTTAAAGTGAAAAGAGGATGGGGTAAAATACATTGTTTTCACAAACCCAACTGCCGATAAGCTACACTTTAGAAAATGATCTCCGCATTTTGCTCTCGCAGACCGCAGACCGTGGTGTAGGTCAATCATCGCAATCTAGCAAGAACCAATGTGAAATGCGAGAACATTTTTTGTCTGGATACCTTGTTCTCTAAGCAGAAATTTTGTCAATTGCAACGCCTCGTCATTCCCTGCTTGCACTTTGCAGACTGCAGTACTAGATCGCCACTCATTCATATGAAAAGCACAACCACAGGTCTTTTTCTATTCACAGAAAAAAAAAAAACAGAATGAAGCTAACTAATGCGATTTTGCTTGTAGAATCATCCACAGCGTTAGAAACTCCGAGCTTGGGTTTAATGTTATCGTAGCAGCTTGGGCGAGTTGGTTGCTCATATTAACACACACTCCTCACACACAAAAACGAAAGTAAAAATCCAAATGAACCGTGTTGTAGAACAGCGCTGTTGGTTTGAATTTTTCCTTTCTTTTTCGTGTGTAAGGAATGTGTGTAGAGCGTGAGTGTACTTCTGCAGTAGTGCGCTGCAGTGTGTGTTAGGTTTTATGCTCGGATTCATTTTTGAAAAATTTATTCTTTGATGTTCATTTAAGAAATAACCAATTATTTGAAAATCGCAAACCAGTAGAATGGCCTTCATCTTGATAATTAAGGAATTGTGACACCACAGGGAAGCCCGACTTACTGAAAGGAGGGCGGCTATATGCTTTCTTCCAACGAGGAACAAGGATATGCGAGGCCATGGGCCCTCGAATTGTATTTCGCACCATGGGGTCTTTGCAAAACGCGTTTGGAATGCCGCGCGGCGCCTGCCACTATAAGCGTTCGGAAATTATGGTTAATGACAATGCTTCTTCAACATCGCACGCGTGTATTCGTAGAAAATTACCGTATATAAAGTGGCCTTTTGTACCCTAAAACATTTACACTGGTAACTTTTTTTGTGTGTTTCACTCCGGCAGCCAATGAATGCAGTCTATGGGGTATGGTGATGAGGGAGAAAACTTTGTTCCTAAAATGAGATCTGCGACGTGACTGTCAACATGACCTGAGCGCGTGAAATATCCAGTTCAGAGTAACCTTTCCGGCTTTATTTTTTTTTTAGCTAAAGTATTTTGCGGTTTTGGTATTCGCCAACTTCTCTCCACTTCATTAATTGGCTCTCAGCGTGACCTGCCGCGAAATCGATAATCAGAAATTGCTATAATTGTAGAATTCATACTTCACTCAGTCAAAACATCCTCCGGGTTTTAATAAACTTAATAATAAGTTATAATAAAAATCATTGTAAAAATTAAAAATAAATGAGGAGAAGAGGACATGCAAGAGCTACGTTCCACAACCCTGCCGTCATCGACAGCATGACTGAACAAAGATCAGCTATATGAATGCTTGGGTAATTTTAGTTAACGTGTTTTTTGCATTTTTGCATACTTATCCCCCTGATTGTTTTTCCTGCACCTCTGTCACCATCTTCCAAGCTCTCGGGACCCGGACCACGTCAAGCCAACAAAGATTGGCTTTTTTGTCCGTTGCTCCGGCATCTGTACTTGCAGATGCAAATGAATGATTTGATTTGATCTGATTCATGCTGAGTGCTGTACTTTTAAGAATAATTGAGTACGCGAAACGAGTAAAGTGTTTCATACGTTCGTGTTTACTCCCCAATTTCTGTTTATTAGAACTGCAATATCTAGTAGAACACGGAGTGACCGTTTTAGCACGAACAAGTGATCACCACGTTTTTCGGTGCTTTTTTTTTTTTTTTCACCTGACCACAAAACTGCTCGTTTTAATTGAGGGAAGTAACCTAAGCGGTAATATTCCATTCCTCTGAATATTTTTGTCTTGAAAATTCAGAAAAGCGTCGATGTCGCGTCCCCCCTAACATTGTCCCGCATTGTATAGTGCTCACAAACGTTTTCACCTTTCACGAACTGCGTGTTTTTACATGATTGCGGTGCCGCAAGAATCAACGGCTTCTTGACGTAGCACTTTGCGACACTTTGTTCAAAACTACGTCACAAAACCGGTGTTCGATTGTCGCCAGTATAGCTCTCCCATGAGTGAAGGTACAACTCGCGTGTTCATGTATATGTTTGGTGAGTACTGTACATATCTTATCAACAACACTAGCCATCTTCACAATAACACGTGTATGCCAATCGTCGCGATTACTGAAGAAATATCTAATGCCAATGAGATTTTTTTTTATTATTATTCGCAGAAACCGTAGTATGAATCCATGTGTTATAAGACATCACCGCCTAAAAACCTCATTTGACCTTAGATTCACTGGTACTGACGAAAATTTAATGCTACTTCGCCAGGTCAACACGCTTGTGGAAACCTACACCACTTCATTGGGATGCCCAAGCAATACAAATAAATGGGCACTGTCCATTTGAGTGATGCGAAAATTTCTTAACAGCTATCTTAATGTTGGATGAAAACAATCGTTTAGTGTCTCACACATATTCGAATAAAAATATAAATAAAAAAATTAGAATATCTAGATACAACGCCGACGACAACTTTCACTAATGTGCGTGGTTCATCCTGTGCCTAACTCTGGATACATAAAGATAGCCTAATGGAATTTTCAGAAGGCAACGTTTCGTTACAAAATCAATTATTTAGAAGTGCCCGCATTCCCACACCTCACATTTTTTTTGTATCGCTAGCGCAAGAAAGTGCCTAAAATAATTTCATCGGAAATAAAACTTTAACCGAGGGTCTTGTCCCTATCTAGCCTGAGGACAATTTCATTAACGACGAAAAAAAACTCGCTACGACTACATTTCCTGCGCAAGAAACTGAACATTTCATAGAACAAATATGGGATAGTTTTATTACTAATGTTATTTCGCCTTCATCGTCCATATCCTGGTATGAAGACGAGATAGGCGGGGCCGCGACGTGTCGCTGAAGAGTTACATTGCTTTTTTGTCTGGTGATGAGGGCAAATATAAAATAAACTAATACTTGTAGCACATCGAGACTTTAAAAAAATGGCGAAATTAACAAGAAAAATATCGTGCGGGCGTGAAGGCGTCCTTTTTCATGTTTTTTTTTTCATGCATAGACCAATTTAATGCATAAGAGATGGTACGAGATGTTTAAGGTAAAAATACTCGAATAATAAAATGACCCGAGGTATAGCCCAGCATAAAATTCAGCGCTAATGGCGGAAGCGCCTCGGAGGCCAGAAAAAAGCAAGCGAGAGGCAAAGTTCAACGAGATGACGGCCCACTTCTTTGAAACAAAGGATTTTTTTAAGAGCTGACCTGCAGCGGTTTTTGGCATTTGTTGTCTGTCGATTACTATGATTTTGTGTGGTTTTTCTTTGCGCAAACCGTTCTAACCGCAGGAACGGAAAGTAAATAGAAAATCTTTCGATTCGTGTGCAGTAATATCTGCTCAAAAAGAGAGACAATTTATTTGGACTTTATATAAGGAAAGAGCTGTTGTGTTGGTAGTGTATCTCATCCTGAACATCTTGTTTACGACGTAATCAGCCAGTAAGAAATTTAAGGACGCAGCAATAACTAAACCTATCCACCAATCTTGCGATGGTTCTTGCTAAATGTATTGACCCGGTCACCTACTAAGATTTCAGCAGCGTGATAGATCAGGGCTATTGCAAGCCTCGTGCGCGGTTTCCAGAGATGACGTTGGACGTTTACGGCTAAATTTTATAGTTTTTTTCAAAGATGTTAGCTACTGTTAGCTACTCGGTTTCTGCGAAACGCTCTCTGGCATCGAATAGCCGCCTCCGTGGCTCCGAGGTGAGAGCGTCGGCCTACGGATTCCCATGCGGCGGGTTCGAATCCCGGCGAGGTGCCCGCAATCTGACGGAGGCTTATTGCGGAGAAGACGCCGTGTAACCGAGCTTTCGGTTGCACGTCAAAAGATCCCCAGGTGGTCGAAATTAATCCCCAGTCCTCCGCTGGGGCGTGCCAGATGCCCGCCGTTGGTTTGGCACGTAAAAGCCCCAAATATTTCTGGTGTCGAATGCGTCAGTGCAGCGGCGCTGCGAGGGCGGCAGGGCGCCTCCGCACACGTAGGAGGTTGGCATACGAAGGACGCACGCATACGCGCGACGTTCGCATACGCAGGCGCCACGTATATGCGGATGTCGTCCTTGACGTTGTCCCAGAGGTCGTCATTGAGGTCGTCGGAGAGGTCGTCCTAAAGGTCCTTCATGAGGTCGTCCTTGAGGTCGTCCTTGAGATTACCTAGATGTCGTTTTAGGGGTCGGTCTAGAGGTCATCTTTGACGTTATCCTGTCAGACACCGTTCTCAACATCGTCCTAATTGTCATCCTTGAGATAGTCTTAGAAGTCGTCCTAGCGTTCGTCTTAAGCTTCGTCTTTGGCGTTGTGCTTGACGTCGTCCTTGAGGTCGTCCTGGAGGTCGTCCTGGAGGTCGTTCTTGACATCGCCCTAAAGGTCGTCTTAGAGGTCGTTCTCGAAATCGTTCTCTACGGACGTCGTCCTAGCAAGCAGACAAATCCGCGCCGTGAATAAAAGGAGTGGCGGTACGAACACCTTCACATTTCCGCCCAAGCTACCAAGCATTTATCGGATTGAGTACATGGTCAATGATGATTGTAAAACAGCTTGAACGTTAAACTATCACAGAGGAAGGGAAAACACACACAAGAAGCTGCTGTGATGATGGGGAAACAGCTTGAACATTAAACGATCAAAAAGAGACAGACGATTAAACAATTACACCGAGATGAAGCAATCAGTCGATTTCTAAATGGAGAGCTGCAGTCGCGCTGTCATCAAACCCTTCTTGACATTGCTAATGATTGTTTTAATGTGAGCAAATTGATTCTTTGTGGTGATATTGAGACCAATCCGGGTCCCACAACTGAACAAATGTTCGCGCAAATCATGGATGGACAAAATGCTATAAAAACCGAACTTGTAACTCCAAAGTTGATTAATTGCGTACAAAATTGTCCGATGTTGACAAGTTACTGCATGAACTTAGGGTGAAAACAGAAAAACTCGAGGTGCTTGAGAGAACCATTTTAACCCTTGAGGTACCCTTAGTTCCCAAAACCGTAAAATAGCCGATCTTGAAGATTGAAGCCGTCGCTCCAATCTTCTTGTGTGTGGAATTCCGGAAACAGAGACAGAAACCGAGTCGCAATTAAGGAACAAAGTGATATCCGAAGTCTTTGAGCAAAGGCTTGGAGTGAAATGTGCTTGGATCGCAAGAATACATCGGCTCGGATAAAGTAGTGGCGGAAGACCGGTTATTTTGTTTTTTCGGGATTATGGTGAAAAACAAGCTGTCCTTTACAATGCAAAGAAATTAAAGGGAACGACTATTTACATAGGGATTGACTATTCACAATACACTCTGTCCAAACAAAGATTTCTCTGGGAAAGTGCAAAAGCCGATAAGACGGCAGTAAAAAGGGTATCTCTAACGACAAACTGCGAGTCAATGATGAGTGGTATGTTTGGGACGATATAAAAAACGCGCGTGTGAAACTTCCCGCTCTGTCATTGCCCATTCCAACGAATTGACAACCAGAAAACCCATATGCTAAACAACTTTGTCTGTTAAATTTAAATGCTCGAAGCATTTTGAACAAAGTTGAACAGCTTGAGTCACTGCTGCTAACCCATGATCCCCATATTACAGTGATTTCTGAGACATGGCTTTCCGACCACATTAATGATGATAGCATCATTCCTGCATCTCATAAAATATTTAGGAGAGACCGCCCATCACGTGGAGGGGGTGTAGCTGTTGTGTTCAAGGAAAATATCGATGTAGCGCTTTTGGACCAAATAGATGAGCATGAAAGCTTATGTTTGAAAGTTAGCATATGGGGTAATACTCTTATATTGTATGCTGTACACAGACCTCCTAATTCTCCTCCTGAATTTCTGCACAAATTTTACAACCATCTGTCATCTCACCGCAACAATAACAAAATGATTGTTGGTGACTTTAACTTACCCAACGTTGATTGGGTGAAACTGTCACCTGGCTGTTGTGAAAACACCGACATTATTTTTGACACCATGTTTGCTTTCGACCTCTTGCAAGTTGTCAATGAGGTAACACATGAACACGGATGTAGTGGTTCTATTCTGGACCTAGGTTTTATTAGTCGAGGTATTACAGAATATACAGTTTCGGTTGAGCAGGGTATTTCTGACCACAAGCTTGTTCACTTTCGTTCCTCATTACCCATCCAGTCAACCAACAAAAAAGCTAAAGTTAAGATTGTCAAAGATTTTTCTCGTTCTGATGATAATTTTATTATTATTCACTTAGAAGACAAATTAGACGACTTTAATGACTCTGATGTTAATATTCTCTGGAATAAGTTTAAACGAGCATGTATGTATTGCATTGATACATTTGTTCCCAATGTACGTAAACGTGTTAAGCGTTGCAACCCATGGATTAATCGAACTATACTCCACTTAAAGCGTAGAATCAAGCGGCTCAGAAAAAATGGGATCCGCAATAAAGCTCAAATTCCTGAACTTCAAAATGAATTACGGACGAACGTACAACAGGCGAGACAACGTTACTTTTCATTCACGCTCCCTGACTTCATTAAAAACGATCCAGATAAAATTTGGAGGTACCTTGGCAACAAACAAAAGTCAATTGATAAGATTAAAGTAAATGACGTTTTGATTTCTGATCATGGTGAAATTGCTGAGCAGTTTGATAGGTACTTTCAGTCGGTCTTTCTTGTCCCTGACGTGCTTGAGTATGATGACATTTCCTCTTCTTTTATTGCTGACCTTATATCTTATCAAGGCGTACTTTCAATGTTGTTAAACCTAAAAGAAAAAAGTCGTGCGGCCCGTATGGCATACCAAATTCATTTTTGCGCCGGCACGCAGAAATAATGGCAAAGTTTTTGACTATAATCTTTCGTGCTCCTTTTTCCTCGTGTGTGCTGCCAAATGACTGGCTTACAGCACGTGTAATACCGGTTTTCAAGAAAGGGGACCCGCTATCACCAAGTAATTACCGATCTATCTCTTTAACATGCACAAGTTGTAAATTCTTAGAGCACATCATCAGTAACGTCATTAGAGATCATTTATGTGAAAATAATTTACTGACCCAGTTTCAACGTGGATTTAGGAAAGGCCTTTCAACCACTACACAATTACTAACTATCATTCATGAGTTTGCACAAATACTGGATACGACAGGCCAGGTAGATGTTATCTCTTTAGACTTCAGTAAAGTGTTTGACAGGGTTCCCGACGGCAAACTAATATCAAAACTGTATAGTGTAGGCCTTCCTTCGCCAATCGTCAACTGGGTTCGCTCATACTTATTACGTCGCAAACAATTCGTCGACGTAGGGGGTTGTTGTTCGGAAACGCTGGATGTAACGTCAGGGGTACCACAGGGCAGCGTATTGGGGCCATTACTGTTTTTAATCTATGTAAACGATATTGTTGACACAATTGATTCTTCGTTAAGTATAAGGTTATTCGCGGATGACTGTGTGTTATTTAAAAGTATAGCTTCATCATCTGATCAGCGATGCTTAACTCAGGTCTTGGTGCGATACAAGATTGGTGTAACCCGTGGGATATGAAGTTAAATCTCGATAAAACTTTTTTTTACGTATTACAAATAAAAAAAATCCTCTTGTTTTCCTATTCAATTGATGACTTTCTCATTTCTGAAGTTGATCACTTTAAATACCTTCGTGTTACCGTCAATAGAACCCTCAGTTGGTTTGATCACGTGAATAACGTTTCTTCGGGAGCCTTCCGCAAGCTTGGTCTTGTACGGCATAAGCTTAAGAACGCCCCCCCCCCCCCCTAGCGTTAAATTGTTAGCCTACACTTCTCTCATTCGGCCCAAACTCGAATATTGTTCTATAGTATGAGATGCATCTACAAAAACACATTCCGACATTCTAGAAAAAGTTCAAAGACGCGCAGTTCGCTTTGTTTATGGAAAATTCCAACGCACCGATTCCCCATCATTACTAATGCAGACAAACAAGATACCTACCCTCCAACACCGACGTAAGGTTGCCCGTTTAAAGTTTTAACACCAACTTGTCAATTCTAAGGTTTCCTTAAATTCCTGTTCTTGCGTTAGTCCACTTTCAACCAAACAAGCAGGACACAATCACCGCTACTCTTTCACGCCCTAGTTCGCACCTACAAACACCCATTTAAGTTTTCATATTTTCCAAGGACAATAAACGAGTGGAATTCATTGCCCCTGGAACTTTTTTCATCACCTGATTTTGAATCATCATTGGAATCCTTTTATCTGTACCAGTGACCCTCGCCGCTTAATAGTTTCATTGTAGTATTTTTGTCAATGAATATTTTGATGGAGCTTTCAGCCTTGAAGTTTCATTGTAATCTTTGCCATTGTATATTTTGATGGGTCATTGTTACGGCTTTGTGATTTGTCGGGTTTTGATGTGTGTATTTTTTGTATATCTTGTATTCTGTGCAGCAGATGTCCCACCATTGTTTTCTTGTTTTATGTGCGGCCATTGTTTTTGTGGCGTTATTTATGTTTGCCGCCCACCCTGCTTGGACCTTGAAAGGTCTGCAGTATACACTTAATAAAAAAAAACATTATTAAAACAAAGTCTTTACTCAAAATTTGTGTCGTCGTATTCACGGTGAGGTGCGAGGTGAGTCTAATGACGAATGCTACCGCAATTCATAGAGAACCAACAATATATAGTGATTTCTGCAGCAAATATTTATTTTGTGATTGATTCCACTACCTTGACCAGGTGTGTTGCGTGATTCTATCGCTGTTGTTTTTGACTCGTTTAATTTATTGTTTGTTTTTGAACCGAAATGTAAATATTAACCTTTGTCCAGGTATTCTTAAGCAACTGCAAAAATCCGGGAATATCTAAACCCCTCCTCGCAACAACTAAATTCAACTCAAAACAAGTTAGATTAACAATAACCTGAAATACAAAAAAAATGGCTTTAGTTGTGTCAAAAGTAGTGTCGTTCTTACAAATCGCACAGAGTGTCGAAGTCTGGCAGCGTTCAGCTTCAAAGTTATACTTTCGATTTGTAATAATAATATACACGATTGATAATTAAAGAAAGTATAGTGAAATGAGAAATCCCGAAGTCGTGAAGTGCTTGGGCGTCACCACGACGCCTCCAAGCTTCCGCTGCCATTTTTAAGCACACCGTGAAACTTTTCATTCGCAAGCGAGGAGAAGGGCCGTCACGGCACGTATTAACCACGAAGGCGAACGATGGAAAAAAAAGACATGTCTTACTCCCAGCTGGCTTGCTTTTCTTCCAATGTAACCGTTGCATTATCAAAAAAAAAAAAAAAAAAAAAAACCGCAGATACGTATCGATATACTGATAAAGACGAAACCGGAAACAAATAATGAAGCCGGACACCCGCACACACCGTCTCGAGGAATCATCCGTTCATCATACCATAATTCGCCATGGAAGCAAATAAGACATCGGGCTTGTGTAAATAACAGTTTCGCTCGCAAAAAAAAAAAAAAATTAGTGGGCGATTACATTTTGATAAAATAATTTGTACGCTTTTAGTATTTAAAATTGTCTGTTCTTTATTTTCTCGTAAACGTAATAATGTTCATACATCTCCTCCCTCAAGATTATCAGTTAGTATTTTGCGGAAGGAGCCTCCTCCATTACAGTGACTAATACCTGTCTAAAATAAAATTGATGATTAGAAGCGTACGAAGAATTAAATATCAAAGATGGTCCCACGTATTTTTGCAGGCACCCTCGAGGGATATAATTTTCTCTGTGAAGATACTTTGGTTTAATACAAGAGGGCCCCACGAGACCAAATTATATATAATAAGTCTTAAAAACGCTGATCAAGGATATTCAAGCTCAACATCAGGACACCATGCTGAACAAGGTAATTCATTAAAGGGAACAAATTCTACCAGACAGCCTAAAACAATGTATTATGTATTACTAAGTGCGATAGACCCTAGTTAAGATACCGAGTTTCTTAGTAAAACGTTGCGATGCGAATTAGCCCCGAGGATCAGTTTGGGTGTATTTACTTCAGGTCAGTACTGCTTTCTTGCCGTAATTAATTCCGCAGTTTGCTTTGGCTATATTTCTGGCTTAATCGTCGGCTAACTTAAAAAATCCTCTAGAGGCGCCTAAACTGCAATCGAAGTGCTGCAGTGAAACGCACCTTATAATATATTTCGTGTAGAAATGATGTATGTTGTAGAATAGTGGAACACTAAGTTTGACACGTACTATACATTATGAGGAACTTAAACAATTTCGTTAAAAGTATCTGCACAGTAACGCATCCATCTCGTTCAGGCCAAAATATTGCCTGGAGCAAATAAATGTCAGGGGTGGAAACATTTGCGGATCTATGCTAACCAAAGCCATTTCTTTTTTTGAATGAACCTTTAACTTTTTGTTTTCAGCATTAAAAAAGGGTCACCGCGACTGGTCAAGGTTAAATAAACAAATTAAAAACGTTGACATTCATATAACCTTTTAATGAACCATTTATGGTAGTTTTTTGCGTTATTTAATGGGGCTTATTTTTGCTTTATTTAATCTAATTATTTCTCGCCAATTTACATTCCCTCCCTTCTGCATTAGGTCAAGTATTATTACGGTGGCAGAAATTAGTGAATACCTCAACTGTAAGGTGCAATGAAAGCTCGGCGCAAGTGCAGGTCTTAAATCTCTGCCAGGCCCTAGTCCTCGAAGCGTCAGCGCTGCATAAGACATAATAGGCGCCCTCATTAAGCAGCTTCATAAGAGAAAGAAGCGGTAAATTTGAAGAGAAAGCCTCCGCGCTTTTAGCGTCATCCGCTGTTCATTTGAATAAGGCTCCCCCTCGCCCTCCTCCTCTTTTAACTTTGTCTTCAATCTCCTCCGCCTTAAGGTCCCGACACGAACACAAAACGCGATCTCAAGCGCCTTGTGCTCTGCCTTTCATTTTTTTTTTTCTCCTTGTCACCTTTGCATGCGCCAACAACGACATAAATGAACGACAGAAAGCACGCATTATTTGAGTCAGCCCTTATGCAAAACCAAGTGTCGTGATAAATTCCCGCCTGTAAAACACCAGAGCTTTTAATATTAATTTCTCGTTCCCTCTCAGGGTAGTGTCTCCGGTGATGCGGAGGACTAATTGATTGCCTGGCGCTCACAATTACAGTAATAATTAAACTTTTGACAGAGAGGTTCATGGTTCTAGGAACCAGGGTAAGGTGGGACTATATTTAAAAATGCATTAATCCCAACACGATCGGTGAACTGTAAGGAGATTATTGAATCAAACCTATCTTGTCCTGAAAGAGCCGCATGATGTAGGGACACTGATAAGATTTGAATTAAAAGCTACCATACACATTCAATTCTTTCGAGCTTTCAAACAGACTACATTTTCAGAGCACCCGGACACCACTCTTGCCTGTATGATGTTACTACACTT
Source organism: Ixodes scapularis (assembly GCF_016920785.2). Classification (NCBI taxonomy): domain Eukaryota; kingdom Metazoa; phylum Arthropoda; class Arachnida; order Ixodida; family Ixodidae; genus Ixodes; species Ixodes scapularis. The sequence goes on along the minus strand of NW_024609868.1, from coordinate 167,850,573 downwards.
AAATTCTGAATGGGCATTGAGAAAACGGCAAAAAGACTGACAGACATTCAAAATTACCTAAGCTTTCTAGTGAAGTGCCTAGTGAACGCCCTGTGTCAAAAAGACACCACTTAAAAACAGTTTTCGTTGCACACTGTTTTCGTGCTGCGCAGCGAGGTCTAGAGCGAGCTTCCTTTCAATCTGTAGAAGGCAAGTTCGAATGCCCAAACTTTGGACCTGTGCTAGACAGTAACAAACCTTTTCCAGCGCTCCCAGTAGAGGCTTTCAGGCAGAAAAACAAACGGGCAGGGCCAGAGTACACACTTTAATACCGTCGCCGAATATAAATTGCTTCAATATCTGGGTTTTTGGTTCAGCCATCTCTATCAACGCGTTCAACCTATCTTGAAGGAAATCAGCGTCTATAAAATAAACAGCGAGGCTCATTTTCCATGAACACGAAGGACCCAATTGACGATGCACTTTCAAGCGGATGTCTGGGGTACCCTTAGGGCTGGCCCTCATTCCTTATGGTGAGGAAGTAAAGTAAACTTGTTCTATTGTCCCTATGAGAAGGGTCTCTGGACAACCTGTGCTCATCAAAGTCAGATTAAACGACCACGGCAATTTGGCAAATGGGTGTTTCATAATAAAGGAGACTTACTTCTCTAACTCCAAGCGTTTCAATAGTCTCCGAAATCAAGCGGTGAAAATAGAGTGTCGCTAATTATGAAAGTAGCTGCCGCTGAAACACGGTTCCATTCTTCAGATCGTGCGGTAATGCGGCAGCATCTCAGTGCTTACAAGATGAACGGTTAATGTCACTTTCTGACAAAACATTTTCACTGAAAAAATGTGTACGAGCTATACTCTTGAAGCTCCCTAACGTTATAGCAAACATATCGGCTGAAGCATCTCGAACACGTAATTCGCGATGCACTTGTCAACGAGCCACACTAACGTCTATAACTAGTCCCTCTGTGAGATTAGTTTCCATTCAGTTTTTTAAAGTATTCGCCTAAAAAAAAACTCGGCGAAGCCGTTGAACTGCTTCCAATCCCATTCGCAGCAGATAGCAAAACAAAAATCTAAAAACAGCGGAATCGAGTGCATTTCAGCGATGGCAAAACAAACCCAAATCAAGGCTGAAAAACGCAAAATCGCGCCTGGCCCTCAAGTTTGCATTTCAAGAGAATTCCGTACTCTATCAGTTTAAAAAAGACGGCAGACACTTGCTGGCAACGCAAAAAATAAAGAATCACCAAGGAGAAACGTGTACAAAGCCTAAAAATCAATATATACATTTCTAAGGAAATCAACAGTCCCGTATAAGATACAAAACCATCTTCTACCCCAAAAAGGCAGGCCCACACATACATCAGGATAAAAAGGAATCCGTGCAAAGTAGTTGGAGAGGTTGAAAGTATACGACCGGGAGGAATCGAGAGCGTTTAAAGAGCGCTAGGCGTCGCTATCACCGTCCGAAGAATGTCAGCTTCTGGGACGCGCAATCGCGGGGCCCTTGTGGACCGGCGGTGGCATTCCTGGAGCGGCGGGGGCCCAAGGCATGGGCTCCGACGCTGACAACATGCAACTTCCCATTGAGAGGGATCCTCGCAACAATGGAGGACGACTCCCTCCTCGAAATGCCGAAGAGCGCGGCCGTCTTTTGCTGGAGCACAAAGCTCGGCCGCTGCAGACTCAATATCCTCCGGCATCTTCCACGCTAAGGTCGCTCCTTCTTCGCAAATAGAGAAGCTACGCACGTAACCGTTCTCTTGTCAAAAGACGGCGAGCGTCGAAACCGTCGTCAACATTAGGCGCCTTCTGCCGTATTTTCACGTGCAGTATCGTCGAGCGAGCAGACGCAATGTGAAGAATTGAAAAGAATAATGAGCAATTAAAAAACACGATAAATCCAGTTGCCTTTCAATGTTTCAAAAGGGATACAACGATATTTTTAGTGAATATTGCCTATAATTATTTTAAACTTTTGTAACCTACTAAACACGTATTAGTTATTCTCTTCACGCAGAGGCGGTCGACAAAATAAAAGTAAAAAAACAAAAAGCGTTTACTTCATCAACTTGCTTCGAAAACATGTGGACGCCTGATCTGGTGCCAATTATATGCCACCAGCTTTCATTGTAGTCACGCGCAGGGCCTCGCTATGCAAAAGTCACATGCTGAGATCTAGATATTGTTAGTGTACGGCTGCACTCGTCCCTTCAGCGATTCGGCATGAGCCAGCACCCCAATGCTCACCGAGCCATCGATTCCCATGACTCCAGGACTATTGCACATACTGTGCTCGTGTCGAATCTATAATCCGCATTTTTTTTTTATCATAGGGTAACCACTGTGATAACGTCAGCATTCCAATCTCCACGCAATCGGTATGACGCTTGGAGAGGAGACTGGAATAAAAACAAAAACTCTTTATTTTTGTAGTACACTGCGACAAAACACTTCTTGCAAAGTGGTGTTGCGCGATACTCACTTGTGTTACGCAACTGCCTGTAAGCCCGAGCAAAAAAAAAAAAAAAAAAAAAAAAAAACGTTTCAGCCAAATATTGTTGCACCTCCCCTTTAAAGTCGTAAATCGAATAAGCTCTGAGAAGTGACAAAAAAAAAAATAGCTAAAGTTACAACTTATAAGTCTTGTGAATTTTGATGTATTCCAAACATTTTCTTTTCGTTTAAACAACCTGTTCGAAAAAACTTCTGCTATTGTTAGAGGTATTCTAACATATCATCGTTGTCTTGTTTGTTGTCGTACGCAATCTACAAACATTTTGAACCCGAGACGCCACGTGCGAATAATTTAAAGTACTGCAACTACGTTCTGTTAAGATATGTTCCTTCTGCGTTCTTCAGAACACTGGACTTGTGCTACCTCTGTGTAGATATCTAGAATCACCGTTAACAAACCATTTATTCTAAAAAAAACTTTTTTTCATTACAGTCATACGACAACGGGGAAACGCTTATTGTGATAATGAATTATTGCAAAGGTATAAGCGAGCTGTACAAAAATGACGATAATAATCCCTTGAGAAGAACAAGGCGGACAAAGGACAAACACGAATCTCCAAGCACAGCTAGGTGACTGGTACGCAACCGTAAAACTCCTCCTGGTCCTGGTGTTGAACCATGAACCTCTCAATTTAAAATGGAGCGCTGTACCAACTGAGCTAACCAGGAGTTGGACATCAGTAGAGCGAGAAGGTTTTATCAGCTGCTACCAGTCTTACAAAGAGGGGTAAAGGACCTGTATATTAAGTTTTCTAATGTAATACAATTAATAGAAAGGAAAGTTGCAATCGAGCTGGACAAGAATGACGGCAATAATCACCGGAGAAGGGGAACAAGGAGGACAAAAGGACAAACACAATCTTCAAGCACAGCAAGGTGACTAATACCTGGTCCTGGCATTGAACAAGGGACCTCTCCATTTTGATTTCCAGTTGGTGGAGCGCTCCATTTCGAATGGAGCGCTCTACCAACTGAGCTAGCCAGGAGTTAGACATCAGTAGAGCACACTGGTTTTATCAGCTGCCACCAGTCTAGCACCAACAAGGGTGAGCAGCCTGCATTTTAAGGTTATGATGATAATGCCATTAATGCAAAGAAGGAAGCGACCTGGACAAGGATGAGGGTAATAATCCCTGGAGAAGGGGAACAAGAAAGACACGGACAAATATAAATCTCCAAACACAGCTATCTAACAGGTGCGTAGACAAACAATCCCGCCTTGTCCTGATATTGAACCAGGGACCTCACAATTTCCAGTGGAGCGCTCTACCAACTGAGCTAACCAGGAGTTAGACGTCAGTAGAGTAAACGGGTTTCCTCACCTGCCACCAGTCCAAAACCAACAAGGGTGAACGCCCTGCATTTTAATGTTATCATGATAATGCAATTAAGGTAAAGGTACAAGTGAGCTGGACAAGAATGGCGATAATATTCCATAAAGAAGGGGAACAAGGGACCGGCACAAATTTCCGAACACAACTAGTTGACTGGTGTGTGACCAAAACTTAATTTCCAATTCTTTTAACCTAGGACATGCAAAACCAACCAGCCCAATTCCACGTCTTCCTGTGGTTTGTTTCTCTTAAGTTAAACCATGCTTAACCAAGTGGCCCAACTCATCGCCTTGTTGCAGTTCCTATCTTCTAAATCTTAGACCATGCTTAACCAACTAGCCCGACTCCATGCCTTGTTACAGTGTCTTTCTTTTAACTATGAACATGCTTAACTAACAGCCCAACTCTACGCCATGTCTCACTTGGTTTCTTCAACTAGTCCTACCTCACGCCTTTTTAAAGTCTATTTCATTTAACTTTGTAAATGCTTAGCCAACTACTTCAACGCCTCGACTCGTTGCAATTCCTTTCGTTTACAGTGCTGTGTGACTGTGCTTCTTCACCTTGTCGGTGTCCTCCGTCTTTTCAATGCTGTTTCTCTTAGATTATTCTTTACCAACTAGCAAAACTAACTCCTTGCTGCATGCAGACTGGAGCCTATTTGAAATACTCTACTCTATGCACTGTATTTCAAACATATTTGGCAGTAATATGGTGTCTTGAAAATACTTTCCATCAAAAATATTTTGTACTTTATCTTACTTACATTTCCCAATATCGTGCAATCGTTATCTAAAATATATTTTTCAATATGTCAAAAAAAGTTGCGGCTGGACTGGTTCACATCGATAGAAATCGGCGCACCCAAGCGAAAGTGTGAGCCGATCGCAATCATGAAGCGGAAGCGATCGAATACAGAACAGAAAAGAATCCAAGAGGAACTAATGAAAATATAAGAAAACAAGGAGATAACACAAAAAGAAGACACAAGGTGTTTGTTTACTATATTTCACCCTGCTACGGCAGCAATGTCCGTTTCATTCGCAAGTCTGGCACCCTCCGGAACATTTTTTGTACCGTGGACACCTCTGGGAGAAATTTGAAGTTCCGACCTTTTCATGGGGACAAAAATTGTATTCAACAAGATAAAATAAACAGTACATGTTATATGAGATCTAAATATGCAAGCAAAGAGTATTCCAAAAGTTCTACGACTTTCTAAACGCATTTATAAAACCTAGTATAGGCGAAAATTTAAGAAAAGACAAGAAAGGTAACAATACTGTGCTTCTCTTTGTCACCCTTGTGCTCTTCTTATTTACGCTTAACTATCTTTAAATGCAGCCTTTGGGTAATCTACTACAGGAAGAAGCGGCAAGTTGTATGCTCACCAAACTTGAGGTCTCCTTGGTATTTCAATATTCTTTCATTCCAAAAATGTTTCACGTGAACTACGAATATATCGATTACAGAACTTAAGAACACGATGACTTCAAAGTGAGCATTGTAAAGCCACCGCAAGATGTTGTGATGTGTGCTGGTTTGCTGGTTTGGTTTTGCTGGTTTTCTTAAAACTATCGTCTAGTAGCATGCACCAGTGAGGCTATTTCTTGAACAGGGACTGCAAGTAATACTGCTGCGATGTTGTTTTGATTGCTTCTGTTACTTGCCAATAAAGCGTTCTGGTGTCACTGAAGTTGATACAAATTAGGCAATGCGGAAGTATCTTTGAAACTACTTTATTTACTTTTTAGGTACTGGTGCTCTACTCAAAATATATTGCAGGGAAAGTAATCTGAGTAACCAAAGTAACCATTAAATACTTTATGAAGCAGGTTTTTTTTTTTTTTTTTTACTTAGATGCTTTTGTTGGGTATCTTTTCCAACTCTGGAGCTACATGCCTCTATAGTTCAGGGCATGGAACCGCAATAAAAGGACCTTTCGGCTTAAATTAGTCTCGTGGTATAAATATTGCACTATTTGTTGTTTACTTTTTATTTGAAAACGTTTACAGGGTGACATACGTGGTAACAGTCCAAGAAATTAAACATGACTTGGGGAGTTTAACGCATCCTTAACAGCTACGTCGCGAGCATCAAACATAACATCCGCCGTTTCATCTTCATACCTCGAACGCCTTCCATGCTGTTCTGCGCTCTCTGCTTCCCCCCCCCCCCCCCCCCCCCCCATTTCCTCCCCAGTCAATAAAACTAAAGAAAAAAAAAAACACTGGCCCACAGTCCCGTTTCAGCCGTCTCCGGCACAGCTGGTCCCTGCGCCGAGTCCGTCAGACTAGTGCCTCCGGACTTCCGCGGCTTCCGCTGCATGGGCTGCTGCCCTCCTGCACCTACAGAACGATCGATCTATTCGGGGGAACGTGCCATAGGTGCGCGGGCCCAGTCAAGCCGCGTCCCAGCAAGCGGACGGGACAGCGCGCGCGTGCTCTGTCCCGTTCAGCCCTAAGCTGACAGTGTGGTGCAAGATACGTGCTCGCCGGACCAGTCATACGCCCACCCATATTTTGTCACGTGATCATGGTCCCACCCACACCTATGCGCAGAGGGTGGGGTAGCGTGGTGAAAGGGAGGCGTCTGATTGATCCGGTTAGCGCGTAGCTCCAGCCACACTGTGAGTTTCGGAGTGCACAGAGCGCACCTCGCTCCCGTGCATCGATTGAGAGGACGAAGACGAACCAAACACCCCCAAAAAATTTACAAACAAACAGATATGCGGGAGCGAAACAAAAGTTTCTGGATGGGTTCCCCCGCTTCCCGAAAAAGGCACCTGACGAGGAGCAAGTCCCTGCCGCGCCGCGTCCACCAGCGCAGCGAATGCGCGTGGATGGCTTCGACTGTTCGCCGGCGTGCGACTCGGGGCTCGCCCTGCTGAAGGGCGCCTTCCTCTTTGGCGAGCGCCGAGGCCGCCTGACGGAGGTGGAGCGGATTTGGGGAAGGTGGAGGATGCGGGAAACAAAAAGGAGGCCCAGAGAAGGAAGGATTCGGAGCCAGGAGAGAAGGGGGCACTTCGGGTCTCTGGCTGCGGGGGCTTAATTAGGGCTGCGAAGAAGAGAGCGCTATTTCCGTCGTGTGGGTGGTGCCGCCCGCCTGTATTGTTGGTTCTGTTGTTTTGGCGACCCGTTGCTGCTTTTTTCAGTCGCCTCCCCCCCCTCCCCTTCATCTCCGTCTTTGTCTTCTGAGGGCTCTTCGTCGAACATAATTGATTATTGTTTGTACGGTGGGAACTCTGTCCCCGACTCTGAAGACTTAACCCCGATGGATTGGTTCGGAGGCTTTGTTTTTGCGGACGCTGTGTTCGTCGGATAGCGATGACTTTGTTTTTGGCGATTTTCGTTTCATTTCTGGTGGCAGCCCGGCAGATTTGAGGAGATTCACCGATGTGAATGTGACCTGGCCGTCTTGAGATCAGGTGCCCAAAGTACGCACCCGGGATTTCAATAACGATACAGAAACCCGCCGGGACGTTTCCATTAAGTTGTCTTCATTACTCAGTTGCAATACTGACAGAGCACGAATTCTCAACTGAAACACAATTATTTCACCATCACACAGTCTAGGACGAAGAACTTGTACATGAGAATTTTCTTCCGGAGAAACATATTCCTCTCTGTTTAACATATTCGACGACTTTCGGGTACAAACTCCATACTTATGCTTTCCAGGAAAACAGCCGATCCCTTAAAGAGGCCGCACAAAAATATTTGTTCTTTCAGTAAATTCGGCTGCCAATTTGTCTTTGAAGCTCATAAACTACGGAACACTTGATAGTTTATTTCTCAAAGCCGTGGCACTCGCAGAAAAAAAATAGAAAAAACGAGGAACATTCAGCTCGCCGCCAGATCAAGCGGCCACGTTATCTGCTGATAATTATATGCCACCAGTGTTCATCACAACCACACGTTTTCGGAGAAAAAGAGCATGAGACCCGGGCTCAAAGTTCTTAGAGTTTGACTATTCCCGTCACCGCAGCGATTGCACACTAGCTACTACCAGAATGTTCACCGAGGTGTTTGTTGGCTGTTACGATCCCGCGAGTACTAACGCTGTGCTGGTGTCCAGTTCAAAAAACCGCGTTCTACAATTGTCACAATAGGGTGATCTCCGCCACAACGTCAATGTTCGTGACCCCGGGACCGCGTGTCATCAAGTTTTCTTTCGACGAAAGAAAGAAAAACGAAATACACACTTTAATCTTTGAGATTGCACCTCGACTAAAGGTCCGTTAAGACAGATGTGTTTGATTGCGTTTGACTCCGTTAAGACTGCCTGCTTCAAGCTGTCGCTATGGCGACCCTAAGGACGACCCAATGGGGAGGCGCTGCGCTGCATGACGCAACGCAGCGCAACGTGGTACACGCAAATGTGTGAAACAGCCTTAACAATCTGCTGAGACAGAGGCTTCAGTTATGTCCGAATCACTGTAATCCATAAGCGCGTGGAAAATTAAATGAGAAACATTGCAACCCGAACCCGTTCACGGGTGCGAGAAACTTTTTCCGCCATTAGAGTGCGGTGCTGAGAGAACCACTTTACGATCGATATAATTCATGCGAGAGACGACTGCGTTGCATAACGAACAGGTTATATGAGCCTGTTCTCACCGATGAGAAAATATTCCTGGTCACTCTAGTCGCTGAGCTCTTCAATGCCTTGTTCGTAGATGTTAACAACTAATCCACCGGGGAAACATTTTCGAGCTATTGCATAGTTCTTCGCCATTCTTCTACACCAAATATCTCACTGTGGCGCGCATTGTTTGTGTTATTGGTAAATAATATTATCTGATAAAGTAAATCATCTGTATTGACTGTCATTTTTCTGAGTATGCGCCAAATGGTGATAAAATGAAAGCTCTCTTGCCGAAGTGCCTTCTACGATTGTGAAAATAATACTCAATGACGACAAGTTCAACGTGTTTTCTAATCAAAAGAATTTTTAAGTACGCATGTGGTATCTCAGAACCATGTTTCAGAAGACGAAGGTTTCAATTTTACGCCGTATACTTGAATAGTTGACCTTTCGTACAACTTGCGGGATTTCAATCGTCCTCCCACTTCTGTAAAACATTAAAAATTGTGACGCGATAAAAATGCGAAGTCGGTTTATATAAACTTCGAGCAGATCGAATATGTGTTCGAAGTTCTAACCAGGTAAACAAAATATACAAATGCCTTCCTTTTGTGTGTGTAAGGCGAACCGGTAATGGCGTGTTTATGACAAGAAAAATAAAACGACTTATCTCACCATTCTACACACTGCCGAAGACGAGAGAAACGGTTAATTCCTTGCAGTGAGTACAAACACAATAAAGAAATAACAAACAGAACTTATCCGCTCCTTTCTCGCTCCTAACGAGCAACCGGCCGCATCGTAAAGACAGCCCAAGTTCTCCAAACATTCGGCGTGTGATATACACCCGATAAAGCGCACCGTTCACCGAGTCCGACCTTCCACGAAGATCGTCTCCCGAGCGATCATCACTTGGCGTGAGACTCCCCAAAGAAGGCCGTGGACGAGAACCCGCCGCCGGAATAACTAGGGACGCTGTTCTGGCCAGCGGCGCGTCAAGCACCGCCTCTTCCTTTTCGGCCCACGATGCCAACGACCGCTCGTCACGTAGACTGTCCCCCGCGACAGCGCGGTGGTCGAGGAGTCGCGAGGGCGACAATGGCAGCTCTGTTGAGGAGACATATGCCGGCACTCCAGGGGCCCCTTCGGTCTGATCTTGAGGGCCTTCAGACTCCACCTGCCCGAGGGAAAGGAAAGGCCGGTCGGCGGCTAATGTTCCCGTCGCGTGCCAGGCGCGGATTCATCTCCTATGCGTGTGTTTGCGGCAAGCCGGGCTCTTGGCTCGCCGCTGGGCGGATGCCTTCTTTGCGAGCTGCCGACGCGTATTTTGTTGTCCTTGCTGTTGTCCTTTACACAGCGCGGGAATCTGGGTTCAGCCTGGAGCTCGAAGCTTGGAGCGGCTTCATTTCCCCCCCAAGGAAAACACACGCGACAAAAGTGGTCGAAGCTGGCACCTTATTTAATTAGGTACTCAATGTAAGCGACACGGGCCGAAAACTCTCGAAAGGCAGTCGATTTCTCGTGTTTGAAATTTGTGCAGGTACTTGGGAGCATTCGAAGCGTGCATATATTCGGTTTTATGGGGCTACGTTTCCAGAAAGTATCATATTCAACATCCAGCAGTATCCAAGGCTGGGAAATATCGCTATACAAATGCATCGCGATAGCATCTTAGAGATAATTTCGAGTATCTGTATATCTGTACCAAGACACATTAATAAAGAAAAAAAAGCATTTATATCTGAGTAGTGAAATAGATTTACAATATATCGCTCGAATTTCGATACTTTGCCAAACTTAGGTTTCTCGTTACATTTGTAGCATTTTTTAAGATATATCTAAAAGATGAAACTGCATGCTTGGTGCAAGTTGCTTCAGAATTTGTAATATGAACCCGCATTATAACACGATCCCTCTCAGTCCCCAACATTAAAAAAGGAAACTGTGGTTTAGAAAAAATTCCTTGCAAGAATAACCAAATCAGCTCCTCTCATAAAGCCCTCACCTATTTCCAATTTGGCACAGCGAACACTGTAAAGAAGTTGAGTGGAGAAAACGTACGGCACTGTTGTGTAACCTTGTAACACTATGGGTGACTCAGAAGTAGATAAAACGAGAGATTAAGGTGCGCCCTCACGGCAAAACAGGGTTGATTTCTGGCAGACGCCTTTCGTCAAGCATGGTACGCAGTCTTTGCCGTTCTGTAACTGTGTGCTTCGAGTGAGGTGACATGTTTTACGGCGCAGCTCTTAGGCGCCCGTTTCCGGATTGAGAGGCGTCACCGTCGGCGTAACCGCGCCATGACGATGACGATGAGGATGACGTCATCGCCACTGATGACGTCATCAGTGACGTCGCTGGTGCCGTCACTTGAGACGTCATCAGTGGCGATGTCAATGACGCTAAAATCCCCTCTAAATTTAGCGGAAATAATTTACCCGCTAAATCTGGCGGAAAAGATTTTCTCGCTAAATTTAGCGAAAAAAAAATCTCCGCTAAATCTAGCGGAAACTTTTCCCCACTAAATTTAGCGGAAAAATATTTTCCGCTAGATTTAGTGGGAGAAATTTCCCCGCTAAATGTAGCGGAAAGAATTCCCCACTAAAGTTAGGGGAACAAATTGTCCCCCTAAATTCCCGACAAATTTACACGCGATGCTCTCACAAAAGATGTGCATTGTCTGCGACTTGCGTTAAGCACATGCCGATCTACACCCATGTTAGTAGTGGGGGACTTTCCACCTTCTCCCCTCAGTACCCTTCCCTCCTCCTCCTAAAGAGCTGCGCTCTAATTCGGCGCTACAGGGGATCGGAAACGTCTTTATTTCATTTATTGCGGCATTATTGGTAAATAAGAAATGTTTTAGGTAACGAGGAGGGCATAAAATGACACAGAAAACGAAGCATTCACCACGAACTACACACTCCCCATGTACCACCGTTCGGGAACAAATGTATTTCTATAAGTATGTGTATCTGTATTCCGGAATACTTTTTCGCTGTATTTGCAGAAGTATCTCAGGGATATCCGTTGCATAAAATTAAAATGTACTTCAGTATCTGTATTTGGGCCTTAAAACACATGCATCTCAGTATTTATATTTCCGAATACGTTTTGGACTATACTTGCTCAGCCCTGGCAGGAAGTACAATTTAAGAAATGCCTGCGCGCCCACTTACCCTCGAAACAGTCATGGAGAGAATCTCTGCGATCTACGAAATCAGCTCTGCGAATGATTAGGCGAAACATTTTTTTTAGAACTGAAAATGAAGTTCGCGCTGTGGCATTACGCAATGAAAAGCGTCATGCTTGCTTTGCGTCATTTCAGAGCGCAAATATTGCGGGATTTTCTTTTTGTAGAAATATTATTTAAAAAAAGTACGTGTCCCAATTATTCATGTAAAAAACTTTTTTTTTGTCCTTGCTGTGTGTCTTTAAAGGTACAAAAAAAAGCAACTTGTCAATATTATTATTCGCAATCGTTACGGTGCATTCGAGAATAAAATTGTAGCTGCGAGGTCCACAATAACACGTATAAACAAATCAGACGAACGTTTGCAACAATATAATTCATAGAAGCACAAATAAGTGTCGGGGACAAGCTCTTGTACAGCACACATCCGTATCACCTTTCTTTGATAGTGAGTATCACCATAGAATCATCGCAAGAGATCCATTTTTCATTCAGAGTTTACAAGTCATATTCTGTCTACCGCTCAGGGTTATGGCCTTAGTCATTATAATCGTAATTATACTTTTCCCGCCGTTCTACGCGCTGGACCACGCCACAGCGTTTTCAGAGCTCTTTCTAAATATCCATAACAATTAGCGAGTATGAAACATTCTAATCAATCGACGACACCGGGATAATAAATCCATACTGAAACTATGAAGCCCAAGAGAAAGACAACGGCATTAAGTAGACAGGACAGCGCTCTATTCGCAACTGGCGTTTTCATACACAACAGAAAAGAAAGAAGGGATAGACGTTGCACGGAAGGCAAAAAGGACAAAAGTAAGAACAGAAATTTTTTTTAAAAAACACGATAATCCTAGCAAATATTGAGATAAATTGATATGTAGAAGAGGTAAGTGAGAATTTTAAAGAAACCTGTATTATTAAATACATTAAATGAAAACTAACTTTTAACATTATTTAAACACGACTTTCAAGGATGTAGTTTGAGGTGATCATCCACACCACTAGAAACATTCTAACACCTCATGTAGGGTGGTGGAGGTAGAGTAGTTCTTTTTCTGACAAGGGCACAGAAGGCGCGCTGACACAAACTTCCCCACAAGGCTCGATGGACTGCGGGAACGTGCAGCATGTCCCGCAATACTCGTCCGTGGCTGCCGCTAGAGTGGCCTCGAATGGGGTAGTGCGCTCACCGGGCTCGCTTTCTCAGGCGGTTCATGTCGAAATTAAGAGATGCTGCTCCGGTCGAGTTCTGCTGAAGCTCACCCGCGCGCTTCTGCGATCGCGTGCGTGTGCGTGTCGAAATGCCGACTGATAATACAGCTGTCAGTCCGTTACACTTGATGGCATTCCTCTTGTTTTTGCTCATAGTCTTTCTTTGAACTTCAAAAAACTAAGCTTTTTCTAAGCTTTCAAGATGTCGTTTCTCGGAATATATTGCGATGGCGTAACACCTTCATTGAAAACTCCCATGGTATTTCTCGGTTCGCACGTTCCGTGGTAAAATATCGCAAATAATCTAGACTTCTGATTGAAATCAACATCTATTCGCAAAATCATTTAATATCGAAACAACGCATTTTTTAGACATATTATCTAGTGACTGGAATTACACAAAAAGGTTAGGACAACAAGGTAACCTTCAGGTGTTTGGCATTTTCTCTTTTTGCCGCTTTCTCGGTATGCACCCAACAAAGGCACCTTTGGCGCGTCTTTTACCCAGGAGTATCCTGATCTACAGCAGGGCGTAAAACAGCAGTTTCGCCAGCGATTAGGCATTCTTGCATTTGAGTCGAAGAAAAAAAGCGCGAGACAAGAATAATCGCACTGACCACACGGCAAACGCCCGCAGATGAGCACACGCGAACTGCGGTCACTCACTCAACGCCGACACCGAACGCAAACACACGTGACCGGCCGTAGCGGCGCTCCAGGACGCTTAAGGAGGAGTCGACCGCAGCACCCCCGAGCGGCCTCCGACATGGACCGCCTCATCTCGAAGAGTGAGCGAGAGAGGGCGCTGAGTTCACTATCCCTACCTAGGCCACTGTACTGCCACTGCTTGCCAATCTTCAAAAATACAGAAGTTCTGGGGCAGCACCGTGGAAAAAGCTCGAGAGAACGTTATGGGGCACAGACCATCCCGGCTTGTGATGACGTCTATATCCTTGTCGGAAAAACAACTATTACACCTTCACCGCCCTACATCTCAAACTTCATTCTTCAAAGTAATATTAAAATAATTTTAGAAGTTATATTTTTATTGAATGCCTTTATTAATATAGTTTTTTTTTATTCTCACTTATCTCTACATATGAATGTACATCTACATTTGTTATGATTCACCTGTATCTTTAATTTATTAATTTTATTTTCGTTTTTTTTAATAACTTTTATTGCTCCTATCTTCTCTTAGTTTTCTATAAAAACGTCAGTTGTGAGTAAAGTGCTGTCCTGTCTACTTCATATCCTTCACTGTCCCTTGCGCTTTATCATTTCAATATGCTGAACCATCTGCACCACCTTAATATTTTAATGATCAATGCTACATCAAAATTGTAAATTTATTATTTCTTTCCGCCAATTTACCATATATTTGTTTTGTTTTTTTACAGTTTTTCTTCAGTTTTTATAGTATGCATTGTTTTAAACATTTTCGTCCATCGCGCCAGAAAACCGGAGGGGCCCCAAAGAGGTTCGTACGTATGCCGTAAATTATTCATTAAATGAAAAAAAAAAAAGAACGATAAATATATAGAGCGTAACCCCCGACTAAAACGTAAAATATTTATGAGTTCTACGTGCCTTCAATATTGTCGTACGAAGTAAATATACGTAGAAAAGCATTCTAAACATCGTTTGTCCCGGTGGTCTTTGCAAAAGTCAGCGAGCGCTCATCGTCTCACGTGGTCGTTTCGGCAGCAAAAGAAGCACGGCCGTTTGATCACCTTCGTCAACGCCGTAGAGACTCGCGATGCGACAAACAGTCGAACCCGCTCGACAGGCACTCGACGAGTGCGAGTATGACACGGCGTCTGCGAACATTTCGATCTAGACAAACACTGCGATTTGTTTGAACTGCCTTCGCCCGGCGGAAGCGACAAACGTTTTTTCTTCGGCTTCCTCCTACTGCCCACTAAACAAGCGTATGAATTGCTGGCAAACAAGTCGCTCTTTCTTCCCGCTTCGCTCCTCGCTTTTTTTTTTTTTTTTTTGTTTCACGCTACAAACGAGCAAAATGAGGGGAAAATCTAAAAAGCAGCGAAGCCCAAGGCAAATCGGAGCTCTCTCCCTCCCCATTGGAATACACACACACAGTCGGCAAAGGCAGGGAGCTGCCGAGGAACTGCTCCGGCGCTTAATATTGGAGGGAGTGTTGCCACCGGATCCTTGTCTCGTCTGCTCCGCCGGGGAAGCACATATTGAGCAGCAGTCAACAAAGGCGGGGCTGGCAGCGACGGAAGCGGCGAAGGCGACGGCCGCAGCGAAGCTTTCTGTTGGCTGTGATAACAACAGACGGATAGCGCACGCCGTACCCTCCTCGTCGACGCCACCGCCGACTGCCCGAGAACCTTCCTCCGCTGCAGCTTACGACGAACGGCAACGGACGCTATATAATATCCGAGCCAATCCGGAGTCACCTGAGTATCACGTGACCTTCGGGAAGCGTCCAGTGGCGTGCGGGTCGAGTGGTCACGAGTTACGTTCAAATGGATAGGCTGGCACCTGGGACGGATCTTGGCGTTCGCCGTGGTCCATCCCAAGAATGAAACTGCGTCTAAGGGAATCGCCCGCCTTCGGAAGCCCGGAGGCGGCCTCGGCAGCCGCGTGGTTCTTGTGCGGGCATCGCTCTCGCTGCTGCTGCGAGGCCCTCATTAATTTTACATTAGGCAGCTTCGACACCGGTCCCACCTGCCGTTTAACCTAGAGACGGACCCTGTATCTTCTTGCCAGCCGACGTTTCCGCGGGGCTGGGCTTCTCCCGGAGAGAATCCTGCTTTCGCGCTGTGGTCGAGGAATGGGCAAATAGAAAAGGGACACCGTTTTGCGACTGAAGTGGGAACCCATAGTGGCGGCAAAAGCGAATCAATGATTCATAATATTTTTCCGATGATGTCATCACTCCACTTTCGTCTCGAATTAATCTGTCATCTTTGTCTACTGGGCTCCGGGTTATTCGCACCACTTCCGTCCACGTGGCAGGGGGAGGGAAATACTTAGGGGCCATCTATGCCTACCATGCATTTGCGTAGGTGTGCGACGAATCTTCTTTTCCTATCGAGGAACTGCGTGAGAGCTACGCCCTGAAGATGCCGCAGTGTCGTGCTTTTGAAGGAGCCATGAAACGGTTGTTTTCTTTCGCTCAGTACCACTCAGAATCACTCCCATATGTCACTGCCCGAATAAACTTGCCTTGGTTGTTATTTTTATAAACGTTGGAAGTTGGCAAAAAAAAAAAAAAAAAAGATCGGGAAATATGAGCATCGTTCTTCCCCTCAACTCGGAGCCAGAACAAGCGGCCACGTGGCCTGGTTCCTATCCTTTGACGCCAACGTTAATCATTGTCACGCGCTGGGGTTGGCAAAGCAGAAAAGCGTGGTGAGCTTCAAGCATTGTTAGAGGTCGGCTTTTTTAATACCCGCTGTGGTTGGACACGAGCCACTGCCCGAGTGTCCGCCGAGGCATTGATTTTTTAAGAGCCGATGTCGAGTGCTCACGCAGTTCTCGTATCCAATCCATGAGCCGCGCTCGATAGTAGTCAAGTGGGTAGTTTCGATCCCAGAAGTACCTCCTCGAGCTTTGCGAAGGAAAGATAAAATAAATAGCCCCCTTTTATTCTCGCAATTCCTCCACAACAAAGAGGCTTCTAAACCAGTTGCGGACACTGCGAGCATACTTCGGCCAGACAAGGACGCATCTCCAAAGTCGCGATCAATCCAACCCGACATTGCTTCATGACCACTTCAAGTTGCCGATGCGTGCCAACACGAACAAAATGTCACAAGTGAATCTATTGCGATTATCTTGAGACAAGGGACGCCACCGACGCCGCGGGCCTGGGTGATTGAAGGAAGACGGCATAGCAGAAGGTGCTAGCCATCTTTGATTTGCTGCGGACAAATGGCGCAAGGCGACAAACGCGACGCGAGAATGCGGTGCCTCCAACCACCATCTCCATACAACGGTGGGCCCTTAAGGCACGTACCAATGCAATGAGCAATGTGGTTTTCGGAAAGAAACCTCTAATACCAATACAAGCAAGTCGAAACACCGTGCACAACATTTTACATTAAAAATTGTCACGATAAAGGAAGCGTGATAAAAACTTTCGAAAGATTGTGTGCTAAAACCATGACCCGGCTCGACGAACTCTGCGTGTAAACTCGGCGCGTATCTTCGGCCCTTGAGTGAGGTACATGTCCACCGCCAATGCCTTGCCGTTCACGAAATAGTTGAAGGCGCTTAGGGACGTGTAGCTGTTAATTCCTTCCCAGATATATCGGTCCAGGCCAGTCCAACAGGTAGTCCTGAAAGTGCGCCCACGATACCTTCGGCACATTTGACATTTCTTTCAGGAACAAGCGATCTTTCTTTTCACCCAAGGAATCAGGAAGGCATGTCGACCCCGTATAAATAAATATAGGTAGCTATAACGCAGTTAGTCCTCGGCTGTGAGATTTCTAAAGTACGCGCTATTCAATGAGGATCCTCAGAAAACAAGCAAAAACCGTAGACAGCCGGAAGTAACATACTCCCCCGGAAGTCTGGTCATTATTTTTGTTGTTTACCTCCGCACACCCTGCATACTGATTTCGTAATTTTATGAACTAAAGAAGTTAATTCGAAGTATATTTCTAGAATAAGCTCGATACATTGAGCATACTCTTAATATACGTTTAATGTACTTGGCATTTTAGTGGTGCGGACCGCTCGTCAAGCCATCGTGGCAGGCTAATGTGTACAGATATGACGTATACCTTGAAAGTAGTAATAATAAAGAGAAATATACTTCAGTATAATACTTCACAAAATGTTATGCACAAATACAAGATCTTTATATGTACTTTTAGCGTATCGCTTTTTACCAATGGTAGGGCGCGCATAGCGCTCTTTAACGAAATCTATTACACCGCGAATGTGTCTTCAGCCCATGGACTCAAAGTTTTTCCGTGATTGACAAGCGCTGGGAGTATGGGACCCTCTGTTCTGCGTTAGATGGACAAAAAAAAATAAGTGACACCTTCTACTCTTTAAGAAAAAGAAAGGGAAAAGATAGAAACAGCGTGTTTTCCTCCCTGCTACTGATGCACCACCCCCAGGCGGACACGAGATGAAGGGAGAAACGAGACTATGTCCTCCTTCTCCAATCAGACGGGACAAAACTTTCGCCTTCGCGCCCTATATATATATATATATATGCCCTATATATATATATAGGGCGATATATATATATATATATATATATATTTTTTTTTTTTTTTTTCATTTTCTTTTTTGGGCACATCGCATGCATAGCGTCGAATGAACACCGTTGAGCCGATTGAGCGCCGGTGGCAACGAAGTTCAACTATATTTCAATATCCCAGTTGAAAGACGTACAGCATTTTGATCGCACTGGATTCTTGACCACTAAAGTTGTGAAGCGAGCAGTCAAAGCCGTTAAAAGGTGCCAAATGTCAGAAAAATGCCAGAAGTGCTAAGCATGCTGGGTTGGGGTGACTGACTGGACGCCTGGTTGCACGCGTCACGCCGTTGCGCGCGTGATTACGCTGCTTAATGACGTTATGGAAACGTCGCAACCGAGGCCGGCAGATTCTGTTTCCCTGTGGCTACGCGTGTGCTGTGCAACATTCGACCTCCTTTCTGTGACCGAGTGCCACCCAACGATTAACGTAGTTTTGTGCTTCATCGTGCCACCAACATCGACTGGCATGTTGAGCGTTGAGATCGAAGACCCAAATTGTCGCCAATGTCGCCCTGGCTTTCACGTGTGCCAGTGGGGTAACAACAACATAAGATGAATTATCGCCGCAGATGACATTCCGTTTTACGGAAAATTCGATGGGCCTGCAGATATTTATGTTGGAATATTGGCCCGTACCGTAGCTCCTGTCGTACTGCGTGGCCAACCTAACCGTCGTCTTAATGCCCCGTTGGCCCCTCCACCAAACCGACTGCGCTCTCGGGCATACGACTGAACAGAATATGAACATGAAACGGAGGAAGCATGTCTGTCATGCGCGCATATTTACTGAGTTCGCACTTTTAGCGCTAAGCGAAATAAACGGGAAAAACAGAAATGTTGCAAGGTAGATTTGATTCGTGTTATATTGCCGGATTGTTTAATTAGTCGGGTAGTGGCCGATAACGAGATAAAAAGAAAACGCTGGTGACCTAATAATAGAAAAAAGCGGGTGTTCTAGTCCGTAAAATAGTACCCGATTTGATTTCGAATGCGCGCTTTAAAGCCCTCTCGTCTACCCCAAATTTACGACTTCTGTGGGGTAAAAGGGTAGCCAGCCGTGAAAATAATGTACGAGCTACTTGTCAAAAAATTATCAGTTCGAAGCACTGAATGTTTCATGTCCACCTACGTCATCCGGCGGGTTGGCGGAGAAACTCAGTACAACGACCGGTATATTTATTCATTTATTCAGCTGATCACATACGACCGAGAACCGCAAATGGTACAAAGTACCATTTGCGGCTGTTATCTCTAATTCAGCACGCTGTACACCTCACATTAAACAACACCTGCCACGAATCTCAATTTTTACCGCATTTATGGCGCTGCAAGGCGAATTCTCTTCCCGCGAAGCATCGCCTGCATCGCTTCAAGCTGAGTGAATACCCTAGAATGCCTTCATAATCCCACCTTTACAGAGTCTAGTTCAACACGACCGCAGAAGCACAATAAAATAGCAGACACAAACAAAAATTATTATAAAGTTAGGCGTCACTCGCGCCATTTTACAACGTGTTTTGCGGGAAAGCAGACACATGGATGCTAGGAACCTCAAGAAGCATTTAATCGGCAGTCGCAAATAATTACGTTACAAACGCTTGCTTTTTACTGGTATAAACTTATTCTGAACGACCTCGCGTCGTTCAGAATAACCTTTTAGTAATGTCATTACTCAACTAACTGCTAACGGCTTGGTTTGGTTTCGGTTTTAGTTTGGGTTTTGGCGTGACAGACACGCATTTGCTACAGTTCATCTCTTCTAGGATCGCGGTTGGGGCTGCTGAGCCGCGATCGCCGAACATGCAGGAATATCCGCGTCTCTTTCCTTACGTTTCGCCCGTCTCCATACACGAGTAAACGCTTTGACTGCAGCACTTGGCACGAATTACAAAATAAATTACCCAGTGATCGATTTCGACGAGTTGAATTTGCCATGGGACCGGCGCAGATATGCGGCGTCGATCTAAGAAATGCCGCGAAGTTAATAAGAGCTGCAGGTAAGAGGTTATTAAAACTTGAAGTCTTCCGGTGTTGAAAAATCGTAGCGCGGGCACGATATGCCGAAATAGGAGCACGCAGAGGCTGCAGGGAGGCGAACTCAAATCCTATTTGGTTCGCGTTTAGGTGCCGATGCATCTATGGGGGTCGTTGGTGCTAGTTGGTGCCACAGCTAGCAACACGTATAACAGAAGCTCGTGCTGCAGAACACGGGGATGCTGGGTTCCTTCCCCAACCCTGCTCGCCGCTTACGCCGGTGAGCTCGCTAACCAACCGGTATACTGAAACGGTGGAGGGTCCCGGTTCCAACTGCCTCCCCTGTGCGTTGCACTCCCCTTTCTTGGTACGTTTTTGAAAACTTTTGGTGGCCAAACTTGGCGAAAATTGTACGGGGCGAACAAAGAGGGCGAGCTCACCGAAGGTTGTAACGATACAGCACTGACAAATCCGACGAATCGATGCATACCAGAATGACTCGATGGTAGTTTCGAAAACCTGCCGGCACTCATACACCAACAATACCCGCAGGATTTTAAAAAAAAAGGTAATAAGTTTGACATATCCTGACTAATCCTAAAGTAGCTTTATAAAATCAAAGGTAAAAATGCCAATTTTATACGTTTTTAATTTGTGAAGCTACACCCAGCAAATGATTAAGCTTGAACCATATTTAGCCGCGTTGTGAAAACGAGTGCTTCGGCTCCTTTTGTGTCTTTCTTTCTGTAATCTATCTTTGTATTCATTTCCACACAAAGTCGACCCCGAGTGTAGCAATCCGTCGAGTACACGAAGGTTGACAGTATTGCCACCAGCCTTGATCCTAACCACCGCTAGGGTGAGATCGGACGTTAATGATTGATACAGTGGTTTTAGGGGAGGTTCATTTGATCTTAAGTAAACCATCTTCCACCATGAGGGCTTCCCCGAAAATCATTATATCAACCAATCGAATGCCGCGTGAGGGTCACGTGACCTTCGAGAGGGGCGCAGGGAGGTGAGAGGCGACTATAGTAACGTGATATGTTCCCAACGCTGGATTGGCTGGGATAGAGGGCGGCGTGCGTTGCGGCCCATTACAAGGCAAAAGTGCGTTGATTGTCTTAGCATTCCCTTAGGCTACACTTCGCTCCGACTGGAGGTGACTCTCGCAGCTTGGGCAGCCAAACGAATCGTAATTACGCGGGCCCTAGCCGGAGAAATTGTAACGATTTGGAAGCGGGCTTCGATCGTGGACTTGCGCGTGGCGTATAGTGGCCCTCGAGTTTGTCGCCGCGAGAGACATTGGCGCGGGGCGGCGGCGGTTTCCCCGGAATTGCGGTGATAAGGAAACAGATCGTTGCGCAGTGTGAGGGCCCCGTCACCGCCACCGTAGGGCGGTTACCCACTAAACTTATCTCGTCTTAATGGTTTCCGCAAGCGTTCCCAGTTGGCGGGCTTCTTTCTAGATCGAGAGCAATTGCGTTCTCTTGCCTCGGCTATTGTTTCTTTCATTTGCGTTTTTTTTTTTATTTGTGTTTTATAGAGGACGGCCGTTGGGGCAATTACTGTGGTGGCCTTATTGACGGAAACAGTACGTGCAATCAGGGCCTTTCGGATTCACATCAGGACCTGAGGAGGTACAAACTGAAATTTTGCTAAAGAAATCTAGCGCACATTAAGGAACCAGTTACGAGAAAAAAAAATCTTCCCTTGAAACTTTTTTCTTGACTTTCTTAGGTTTTAATAAATCTGCTGCTGCGCGTTCGTTTTCGCAATTTATGAAACTAAGCTATTTGTTAACCAGGGCTCGCAACATTCAAGCAGAAAAGAGGAACCTTTAGGACAGATGTAAAACAATTAGGCACATATCTTTATCTGCTTGTGCAGCGCGAGGCGCCCAAATTGAATGATATTCTTATCAGAATCAAACGTAAAGGAACGCGCCTTCCAAAGCCTATACAGTCACAAGTGGGAACTAATACCGCACATTCGACAATAACAAAACGCCGAATTCTCCCAAAACAAGTGTCACCCCGATTTCTTTCGTTGTGTTCAGCACTATCGAATTATTCTAAAAGTTTAAAAAAAAATATTCGAGGAAATAGGGTATCTTATATAGGTTATTGTAGCGTATAAAAATATGTTTGTGTTTATTCAAATGGCTTTTTAACAATCATTAGGTATTCCTTATATTAATACCAAAACTATCTCAAAGCGATTGGAACACACACCCAGAAAGATGTTAAAAGTTGTCTCCAGCTGTGAATCACGCAGCTGGGCCAAGATAATTACCACAGTTTTTGGGGGGGTTTTTTCTCGTTTTTTTGCGTTTCTTTCGGATTTAGAAAAAATCTATTTCTCAGTTACCTTAATTTATGAAGTCTCATAGTGCATGGAAAAATTTATCTGTAAAAAGTGTTTAAATTTGTTTAGGGAACCTCAAAGGTTCCATTTCAAAGGAATAACATAGGACACAATCAGTTTTTTTTTTTTTTTTTTAATTGCGATCAACCTTTTCGGCAATATCACCATGCGCTACGGAGAGTATTTACCGGTGGTAGCCATGATAGAAGACGTGCAGAGCGCGACACTCTTAGCGCGAACAAGCAATCGCCGGTTTTTCCAGTTTTTCTCTCTGAAACCAAGGGATGTCATCCAAGCTATTATTGCTACGTGAAAAAACTCATTTAGTTCTATAATGTAAGCGATAAAGTTTCGTGCTGGCTAATACTATTTAGAAGTAAAATGCGAAAATGCGCCGATGTAATGTTCGCGCTAACAGTGTCGCGATGTGTACGTTGTCTTCCTTACTCGGTGCACGTGGAACATTGTTCATCCGGCGCAGAGGCACAGTATCGGGCTGTGGACCGACAAGTTCGGGGATTCATTCGTGCTCGGTGATAAATACACGTATATTGAATCGGATTTGCGTAAGCACTCGCTCACTTTTTTTTTCGTTTATGTTACCACGGCAGCCATATCGCTCGTGCTCACATGCCCTGCTACGGGGTATGCCCAGGCGGACGAGCGAACGCAGTAAAGCGTTTGTTGTAAACCTTTCTATGGTATAAAATGTGATTCGGCCAAAACATGGACCGCGGTATAATGAGACAGGAGAACCGGGACGTGGCTTACGCTCGACTGAATTCCTTCGATGTTTGGTAAACGGGAAATCGAATATTCCGCGTCAGAAACAAATTCCCGAAGTCTCCGTTTCGCGCGTCGATCCCCTCCCGGAGCGGCGCGTTTTCGCCGACCGAGGCGAACCGCTTCTTCCAGCGCGGCTCTGGGGCCGGTCCCAATGACCCGCGCGAGGGGCGACCGATCTTTCAAACGGCCTTCTCGAAAGAAAGGCGCGCGGTGGGACGCCGGACGAGAGCAATTGCGCGGAAGCAACCGCCGCCCTTTTTTCTTCGCGGATCGCGGCGCAGGCGACAACCAAGGCCACGCCCGTGCACGCCGGACTGTGAAGAACGGCGCGTAGCTGCATGCGCCACTCACGGAGGATACGGGGATGCCTTGTGTACGACGCGCACCACCCTCCCGCTTTACCCTTTTTTAAATGGTGCTTAGGGAGGCCGAGAACGCGAATTTTACCACCCTTTAGTCCGGACACTGCCGCATTTCAACGGCCGGCGTCTTTTGTGGCGATCTGGTTGTTTCTAAGATTCATCGGAACATTTATATTTCTTATTGAGATAGGAAATGGAAATATTCGTGAACAGATTACTGACTTTTTTTTTTTCTCTTTCTTCTAGAACCAAGTGTCGCGGAAGAACTTTTGACACCAGCATTGCACCAAAGGGAGTGTGGCATGTATGACGCATCGAATATACGAGCGCAAAAATGCTTTCTAAGATTGACAGATCGGTTCCTCGTGCATTCCTTGCCAACACAAAGGGGAAATGTCAGATTATAATAAATATCCTCAGGGAACGTGTGGCGCGTGTGATGCGTTTATTTTTATTTCCTTCGACGCCTTTAGTGGCATTTACAAACTCCCTCTCGCGGATAAGCGTTGGCACACGTGAGTTCACAACCATCCAAGCAAAAGGTTTGGACCATGCATGAGACGACGTTTAATATCTATTTGGTTGTATAATTTATACAACCCCAAATGTCTGCGAATCGTTTTCAGAGATTTTATTGATAGATTGCGCATGTGAATTATAGCCGTTGCCTGACGGTTCTAATCCTCTTGTTTTTAAATAAGACGCTAAATTATAAGAAGCCGAAAACGGGCATGAGAAATGATACGCACAATTTTCTAATCAAAGTAGACAAACCTGCAGTATCCACCCCGTGTAGCACTTCCCAGAAATTTGTTAGAGCTCCAGGTTGGCAGTCATAAATAAACCCCCGGTGCTGATACTAACTTCTTGACGCCATATTTGACCCAACCTTTTCACAGTACGTATCTAATAGCGAGTTCGTTTCACACGCACTGGCACCGTTCAAGTTCTCTCCCAGAATGCGTCGCACTCGCAGTGTTGCACGGAGAACTGGATTCAAACGAACTC
The DNA here is from genome assembly GCF_016920785.2 of Ixodes scapularis. Lineage (NCBI taxonomy): Eukaryota > Metazoa > Arthropoda > Arachnida > Ixodida > Ixodidae > Ixodes > Ixodes scapularis. The sequence continues at coordinate 167,825,976 of NW_024609868.1, read as the reverse complement.
GCCAAATGCACCCAGTGCAGAAGACTGATGCTGCCGCCATCTATGTTGTAGAAAAGGTACCGACCTCAAACCGAAACTAGCGCCTTTCAGTTCGGAGTGATGGGTGGGGATACGAGAGTGCAGTCACTACCAACGTTTATCTACAAACGTTGAACGCTGCAACCTGTAGTTTATGGCTACGATTACTTCAAGCAACTCGGCTGCCGGCCGTAGAGATAGTTACAGACGGCGTAAATGTCTGCACCCAGCTGTCTACAAAGCAGCTGGTTGCAATCTTTCAATTCTTATAACCGTTTACACTGAAGAAAACTGATGATGCTGTCCGAGCAGAAGCTTGATCCGTTTGAGCATGGTATTATGCGTGAACCTCTGAAAGGGTACGGCTTAAAGCTTGTCTGTTGGAATATCCAGCAAAACTTTTCGTGAGTCTTTCGATTTCAATTGTCATTACAGGTGGATCAGATTTTAGCCTTGGTGAGGGTGTCGAGAACGAGAGCTTTCTCGACCAAAATACGACGGGGCAAGTTAGCTGACGAAGGTAAATATTAAACATGATGATGCTGCCCAATCCTCGGGTAAAGTCACTATGTTTAGCTTTCTCTGATGCTTATTGGGCAGTGAGAGCTTTCTGTTGGGGGAGTTTTGTCGACAAGTGTTCATTTTTTCACCCGCACACGGATGGTGATAAACATGTCGGAAGCAGCTGATGCGTTGGTTCTGAGCATTTCTTGACACACTGGTATATTTCAGCGTCTGTACGGCAACAGAGCGACATAAAACCTGCAAATAAAGCACGGGATGCCAATTGCTTCCTTCATGAAATAGCAGACGCTCACAATTCAAGCTCGCGTTTGATTCCGTTGCCCGCGGGACGCGATTTCTATCAGAAAATCTACTTTTTTTCCTTTCGGTTCCGCGCACTAGATCAGTGGTTCCGCGACACATCGTAGCAGACGAACCCTCGTCGTCTGCTCCCGCTCCTCGCCGACCTCGCAGGAGCGAGGCATGACGGGATTGCATTTTGTCGCACCCCCGATTCTCTCGGTGCAGTGAGCGCATGCACGCGAGGGGTGCCGCCGCTGAAACGAACTCGCGCTGAAACGAACTCGGAGAGTGCAACCCCTCGGGGAGTGTTCGCCGAAACGAACTCGCTTTACTCCGCGAGTGGGCACGCGTGGACACGAGTGCCGTGAAACGAACTCGCTATAAGCTATGCGCACTAACATAACACGATCAGCTGAAATTAGTGATTCATGGCAACTTAACGTCTTCGAGCGGCGGCGGTCTTATATACAACTCCGAGTTTCTGTAAATTTAGCCAACCATACGTCGCGAAATCTCTAGACTTCTGAGCGCCGAATTCCTCGGGCATCGTAAGAGCTGAGCGAGGTTCTATCTTCGTTGCGCAACCGTTCCGCGAGTGTAGAAGAGCCAGGTATTCGGCCGATACATCAGCGCAGCCACCTGCATTTCGTTCTTGCATGAGCGGTCCCAGACGTGAACGCCTATCAGTGGCCGGCTACGTCCGACGTGGCGAGCCCCGGAGCGCGCGGCGCTCAGAGGCCGCCGATCCATCACGCGGGAAGGCAAAGACGCCGGTGCGGTCCAACGGCCCTTCGCTGGCTCCCGCTATCAGCCGCCGCCACAACGCTCCGGCGCTGCCTTTCAGCGAGGGACGAAACCAAATCGGGCTTAGAAGGCCGCTAACCCAGTCACGCGTCTTGAACTCACCGCGTCACCGCGTCGGTTGGCCGCATCGAATAAAGCGGCGCACTCTACACAAAAGTACAATGCACCATGTGTTGAAATCCAAAAAGGCCGTGCGCGAAGTCCCATAACAGGTGACAGACACGTAGCCAGGATTTTGTTTCAAGGGGGAAGGGGGGGGGGGGGACCCCCCCCCCCCCCCCCCCCTTGGCTACGTGCCTGCCAGACTAGGGAATTGTAGTAGACCGTTTCCGCAGCCCGCTAAGCACCCCGATAGCGCTCCGTAATCCGCCACAAGACTTTGAACTATGCAGACAAGGCTGGCAGCGCGCATGCGCAGCTGCGGCATCTTTTTTACGGATACCGTAGCGGAGTAGAAAGACGATCCACTACAACTCCCTACTGAGGCAGCAAGAGGGTAGCGCAGACGTTCGCGTGCGCTTTCCCGCTTGCCGTACTGTTCCCGGCATTCTTTTCAGCGCCGAGGAGGGCGCTGCATGATTTACAAAAACTTGGGGTACGCTTTGCCCTTAAGAGTGGAAAGCGATAGCGTTGTCGAGTTCCGTTCGTAAAGCACTTTCATATAAACGCGTGCTCGTTGCTAAGCCACGCAAGCGTGCATGCGTGACCTCGTCTGTAGCGTCACGTATCACGCGACATCACACGTGGCTGTGACGTCATGACCCTATCAAGCGCTAAATTTGGTACTAGAATTTTACGCTAGATTTGGCGTGAAGATTTCCCTCTAAATTTTGCGGCAAACTTTTCGCTAGATTTGACGGGAATACTTTCCGCTAAATTTCGCGGGAAACTTTTCCCGCAAGATTTAGCGGGTAAATGCTGTCATTTATTTATTTATTTAGTACATACTGCGGACGTTCAAGGTTCAAGCAGGGTGGAAAATAAAAATAAATAGCGCTATGCAAAACAATGGTTGCACATAAAACAAGAAAACAATGGTGAAAAAACTGCTGCACTGCGCGCAGCCACGTGTCACGTCACTTGACACACGTGACTCCTCGCGCTGCATTATGGAATGTTTCGGTCCCACCGACGCCGACGTTGAATTATCTGCAACATGAGCTCCTAAACGCTATCATGTTAAGAGGTCCAGGCGGACCCACGTTCATCCGCGAGAACGGAACCGAGTAGAAAGGAAAAATGACTGAGCGACGTCACTTCCGGAGTAAATGTAACCACTCCCCCCCCCCCCCCCTCTCAACACAGCTCCGCTGAGTCCACGCAGGAGTCGACGTATGGTTTAGTCTTCTATTAGCATGCCATATGCTCTACGTACTACTTTTCCCGGCAGCGTTTGCCCAAGCGAGTTAGAGGAGATTTAGCAGCTGTTAGCCGCATGTGAATGAGTTGGTTGAGTCAGTATGACGAGTCGGAATATTAGTTTTAGCACCCGCTAGAAATGGTGGTATACGAGTAGCACTGTGGTGATTCTAGAGTGTGTTCGTGTTCGGGGACAAGCTAAGAATTCGCGTTAAAATCCCCTCGAGGATATTCAAATTACTCCGCAAGCAATTGCTTTCACTCTTTTCCTGGACGCCACTGACGTCACTCCTTTACAAATTCCCTTTATTACGAGACTGGAAGGAGAGCGGCTGAGGAAGCGAGGCCCAGGTTAGAGGACGCCGGACTGTCGCCGTTGTTATCAAGCTCTTCATACCGGCGTTTACGCCCCAAAGTCGTTCCGGTATCCGCTTTTGTCTAATAGTTTCTGCGTGACAACGTGAGAATACTACGCTGGGGACGCGGTCGAAGTGTCACCACGACCAGGGTTCCCCCTTCGGTGAGCCGTTAGGCTTAGCAATCACGGTCCACGCGCTTCATCGGCGCCGATGACTTCTCTTTATGGGTTCGCATCTTGACCCGGACTCGTTATTTTGCCAAATTGTAACCATACGAGTGTTTCTGTGGAGTGATCTCTGTGGGACAATGTGAAAATGTTTTCATCACCGTCGTACGCTGTAGATAATAGAGCGACTCATACGGTGCTGCCTCATCGGCTCCGTCTGCATCTGTGCTGGCGTTAATAAGTAAATGAGGTCTCAAAATTGCGCCCTCGAGGCAGTATTTAGTCGTCTTTGAAACACGCTGCCCTGGCCAAGTCTCGTCGTCGCTGTCGTTTGCATGGTAGCAAGTAACGGTCGTCTCGTCCCACGACTGTCACATACGAAGGTGTCATGATATCTGTCCAAGTTACACTCGTGTCCTGCCGTCACCCTCGCCCACACTCGATGAAAAAGAAATATTTCGGTTCTCTTCTCGATAGCCGTGTATCGCCTCCCCACGGTGTCGTCCAGTAGGAACAGCGGCGAGCTTCTCTTTTTCCCCGCACCTGGAACCGATGTCGCCATGTCGTCGCAGCGGACGAGGCACTACTTTCTCGAATGCTGAGTGAACACATTACGCCCGGGGACTAGACCACCCTGGCTTCTTAACCTGTCGCCGACTATAAGCATGCGTGGTCTTGATTTTGTTTAATTAAAAAAAAACTTCAAACGGGTTTGGCATTTCAAAAGGCTGCGGGATTCTGGTAGCAGGCTCCTTAAACATCGCCGAATTTCAGAATTGGGTGCGCATTGGGTCACGAAGAAATACCGTCGTCGTGATTTTTCGAGCCCAAAACCGCGTTCTGGGCCGGCGCATGACGGCGACGCCATTTCTCTCGCGAGAGCAGAGCTCTTGCGTACGCTATTCTAAAACACGCTGGAATGTGTGTAAAGCTGTCATTGTCATAGTCATTGACGGCTTCAGAAACGAGCTCCTCGTAGACCATTGTCTGAAATCCTAGCCCCCGGCGATAAAAATGAAAAATAATATTCTCAAACGCAGGCTGCCGTAAAGAAATGAGAGCGCACATTATATATATATATATATATATATATATATATATATATATATATATATATATATATATATATATATATATATATATATATATTACGGCATTTGTGACATCGGTGTTGTTCTTGGAGGTTCGTGACTACGCATTTCTGGCGTTCCTGCAGTACGATATGTGCGAATGTTTACAAAAGAAACTAAGACTCTCAAAAAGCGCAGCGCCGCTACTGTGTCATGGCGTCAGTGTAAACAAACATGGCGACGCCCATGCACCAGAGCAGACACTGGTCTGTTATCGCTCCGTTGGCAAAACAATTGCCGCCTCAGCCGATAAGAACGTTCATGAAAAAAATCACAAAGTAGAAAGCATGATGTTCTTTTTTTAACTTTCAGTGACTATCGACCCATTTTTTAAACCGCCGGAAGCAGACGTTGATCAAAATTTACGTCCCTGCGAACTTCCGGTCAAACGAGAGGGAAACGAGCCCCCAGAATAGCACCGCTTCTTCTAAAGTTCATGAAATATTTTATGAACAGTTCACCAGGTGGATAGCGAAAGGACCGGATCGCGAGATATTTATTGGAAATGTGTTTTTTTACCCCCGTAAGCCTGCCAATCACCCCTTATGCGTTGAATGGTACATCATAAGGACCTCGCTAAATCACCAACATCGTGATTTCCGTTGAACTTCGTCGTCCCTGAAATCTTGAAATCAACAGACTCGGGATGCCGGCCGAAACGGAGCAACCGGAAGTTTCTTGGAAGCCAAGACACGGCTTGTGCTTCAAGATACTAAAAGTGTGGATATGATCGCAAAGTAAAATTTTGACTTAGCTCCGCCTGCTGCACCTCAGCGAGTGCAAGAGAGGAAGTGGAAAACTAGTAAAGGTGACGTCTTCAGCGCTGTCAGGTGACCCTTGCTCGCATTTCAGCGGGCTCGGAGATGCAAACGACGATGTCACGAGGACCTTGACAGCTGAGAAGCGGCTGAGAGGCTCGCCGCAGAAATGAAAGCGGTTAATAGGAGGGGGGGGGGGGGGGGGGGAAGGGGGGGGGGGGCTGAACAGCGGTTTGAATCAAATAGCTGTACGTTTGCCCAGAGCCTTTACGCTGAATTCTCCCGAAATTCAATACAATATCCGGACTCAGGAGAGAAAAGAATACGTAGAACATCACCCCTAACTCAGTTTTCTTGTTAGCTAGCACGTAGAAATTCCAGGGCGAAGCTCGTTTCCTGCCAACCTGCCAGGGCCGATGCCCAATTCGGCATTTCCAGGAACCAAGAAGTTTCCCGAGAAGGGAGCGCAGCCGCGATGGCGGTGTTGACGAAGCGAACGAACCCGAGCCCGGACGCCGAGTTAAAAGTCGAACGGCTCTCCAAAGAATGATGGTCCCTCTTCGCGGGCCAGCGCTCCTTTCATGGATTCCTGTCCATGGCGCTTAGATCCCGCCCCCGCTGTTCCCCCTCTCGCCGTTTCTTCCGCGAGCTTCTCTGCTCCTTTGGTTGTGTTTGTCACACCGCCGATTTCTGCAATCTCGGCTCTTAACGTTTTTACGGTATCCTCCGTCCGTTATTTAGCTTCTTTCGCGGCTCCTCCGCTCATCCTCGTTTCCATCTTCTGGTGCCTCTACGTTTCTTACTTCATCCGGATTTCTTTTTTATTTTATTTGTACTTTTGTGTACATATAGATATAGAATCCAACGTGACCGAGTGTGTCATCCCGACTTCTTGCGGTATTTTTCTCTATTCTGGGCGTCGGCTTCTTTTCTGTCGGTGCCGAAGCGAGAGATGCCGCTGCCTCGGTCCGTCTTTTTCGGCGCGTTGCGCGCTCTTGCGGTCGTTTTCGCGGGCGGCTTCGGCTGCTGCGGCGACCGACGACGCTGCCGCCGAGACGGATGGAGCTATTTTCGGCTTCGATGGGATTCGCGGCGAATTTCGCGCCGGCTGACGCAACAAATGTGCCGTCTTCGGGAGACGGCCTTCCGAGTCGTGCATCGGGGGCGCTGCGGGCTGCGTTCCCGGGTGCAGCGTTGTCGCGGGACAAAAAATAGAGCTACGGCTTTGCAAATCGTTCATTACCTCGGATTTCTACACCCTACAAATGTCTGGGCATCTACTTTAATAGAGAGAGGATGGGGCGCCAATCACTGCGGATTACAGGTTGCGCCCGGTGAACGGGGATAAAAATTACTTTGACTTAATAATGTGATCTGTGTATGAAAATAGGATAAGTATATGCAAAGTTGCGAAACATTCTGCCTTTCTGTTTTGCAAAACTTTTTTTTCTTCTTTTTTTTCATTAAAAAATAAAAGTACTTTTATATGCGGGATATACATCCGACGTAATTATATGCCCTGGGAAAAAAATACTTTTGTTCGTTACGGTGAGCTCAAATGCCAGCAATGGCGAATGTAACTCATAAAACCAAATGTTAAAAAAAATCTTGTCTGTCCTAGGCATATTAAGTATACGTTTATAATATTCTAACTCGTTGTGTTGTTTTTGTAATATTATCAGCTACAATTTTTTCCAGCAAGTGTCCCGAACTCCTCTGCCTCCTGCACGACCCGTGTTATAATGCTTTGCTTGCTCGAATTTCGCTCGAAAGGAGCGCTAAGCTTTCATTATATGTGTGGTTCACAGCAGCTGTTCACAGCTTTCTCTTCTGGAGATGGTTCCCCTAGCGTGGGAAGAGCAAAAAAAGTGCCGCCCACAGCCCGTTTCTTTTCTTTTTTTTTCATAGTTATTGCAGTTCATGATTAAGGAAAACAGAAATTTCAAGAAATACCGGGAGCCAACATGCCTCCTGTCCACAACGCACTCTTCTCGAAATGAACAATCGTTCATTTCGGGAATCGGTGGCCGAGCAGGGAAGGGGGGGGGGGGGGGGGGGCGGATTGGTAGCCGAGTGGGCTAGCGCACACCAGCTCTGAGCACGTGGAGCGAGAGCTCGCGCTGCAGAACCCAGGGATCTTGGGTTCAATCCCCCCCCCCCCCGCCTGCCCATTTCGATCTGGATGAGAATCGTACAGGTGTGCAGTCGTGTACCACAACTGCGTGGTGCACGTTAAAGACCCAAGGCTAGCGGTCGTACTGCACTGGCTAAATTTCTCATCTACAGGGAGTGACTTGTCACAACTTTGAAATGGCTGACCAAGGGCACGCTGTATAAATATTCACACAACCCTAATTATTATAACAATCGTTCCGCTCTAATTGGTGGCGCTAGACACCGCCCGACTAGAAGATTTCAGTCTACTTCCCCTCATCCATTCATCCGACTCCACCGGACTCACTGTGTATACCCGCTGTTTCGTGTGGCCCTTACCAGGAAAAGATCTATTAACTTTTCACTTTGACCGCATGGCTATTAGAAGGTGATACCGATCCCCTTCTTATTCCTTGGAAGGGTAATAAAGATATAAAAAGTTAATAAGGTCTTTAAGAGTGTGTCGAACTGCGGGAATTGAAGGAAAGTTAAAGACGAGGCCAGGAAGCAGCAAGCGTGCTACCAGTTCTAATCACGATGCCGGTTCACCCACTTGCGTGTGGTTGCTTGCTTCCTTGTGCGTTGTGCACGCGACGACAAGACTCATCTAGAGCCACTGTATGTTTCAGCGTAGCTGCCAGAGTAGCGACACGACGTAAAATTATCTCGATGCAGGATATCAGAAGCGCCGATAGTGATCTCCATTTTGGGCCTGTGAGGTTTGCCATGGTAACCGTGCTGCTAGCGACGCCGGGCGGCAATTTTTTGCTAGTTGACATCTCCATTCGTCCATTGAAAAATGGTAAAAGACGCTTGGCATGGCGGTACGCCACGGGCCTCAGGTGGAATGGTGCCTCTTTTTTTTCTGTCAAGTGAGACGATTTGCAGCCCGGGGACTGCCGGGCGACGAGAGCTGCTAAGTATCGTATGTGCACGGACAAGGCGAGTGGTTTTCCGCGCCGCCGGAATGGCGGCTGCTTGGTGGGACGTACGTACCGTCCTTGTACTTTCGGATCTCGCTCCTACAAAACAAAATCCGAAAACGCCGGCCACGACAGGACGATTGCCTCGGGACATGACTGTTGCTCGACTGCCCCATAGTAAGCCGAATGTATGCTTAGCATCATACTTCAAGACCCAATCATTCATTCAAGATGAGATTATATCACCGATTGGCGAGGAGCGACGTCGACGACGGTCTCACCCACGTTTGGGCGAGGAACAGTCGACAAGGTTAAGCCAAGAAGGACAGCATGGTGGTCCTCAGAGGATTGTTAACGCCATCAAAAGAGACGGACACCGGATATGACGTGTTCTTGCCGACAGGCCAAGTCGTCGTCCGGAAGTTGACCATCATGCAAAATGTCAAGATTTTTTTTTTATCTGGTGTAGCACACATATCTGTGTTAAAAGGACCATGAAATGATTTTTCGACTTCTTCTGTCTCAGCTGTAATCCTCAACTCAAAAGCGAACTGTGAAATCATGCGGTCGCAACATGCTAGGGCACCGGTGCGATGACCCCAAGCTTTCACCCTGCTTTTTAAGCACGCCATAAAACTTGACATTCGCCAGTGATGATAAGTTCCGTCAGTGCAATCATTGGCTACGAAGGCGAATTCAAATATTCGTCAACGAATTGATTGTTGACGAGCGCATACGTCCGAGTGACGCAGTTTTCGTGTCCAATGCGTGAGCTAGGGTCGGCTGACGTCATTTTGGTCCTTGTAGGCATTGCAAAGAGGATATTTAGAACCATACACGCATGATATTAACATCTTAGCACACCGACATTATTGAGCATAAAACGGTCCCTGCTACAGAAAATATATATTACACGTAAAAATAATTATGTCTGTAACTTGATAACTACAAAGACGAACACATCTTTGAGCATTTAAGTTTAATAGTATGTGTTGATGCATAGTTATATAAAAGGTCATTTCATATACGTCATTTGAGCAAACGCCAGCTTGTCACTTGAAAAAATAAACCAAAAAACACTGCGATAAAATGCAATCCATTGCTACGAAAGCACATTAATCAAAGTCTTCAGAACTGCCAATTCGTAAAATCGTCGATTAGAACAAAAGGTTAAAGATCGCAGGCGCTTCCTCGCTAAACGTTGCTGTGGTTATTCGGCGACCAATGCCTGAAACAATTTCCCCTAGTCCCTACACCCGAGGTATATCTTTCGTTTCAATTCTCCGAAATTCAAACTTTCAAAGGAAGCTATAAAATGTGAAGATTTTATTCTAAAAGCTATATCGTAAAATCGTTGATTAGTTCAAAGCGTAAAGATCGCAGGAGCTTCCTCGCTAAACGTTTTTGTGATTATACGGTTACCTGGGGCTGAAACAACTTCCCCAAGACCCAACTTGCGATTCATACATTTCGCATCGGTTCTCTGACAGTACAATGTTGAAACAAAGCCAAGAGTATGCGAAAATTACATGCTAGATGTCTTATCGATCCTCGAACAGATCCGGGAATCCGAGCACCCCTACGGCGATATGACTGATTCTGTCGCACAGGTACTAATATCAAGAGCTATCTAGCAGAGAAAAGGTATAAAGTCTCATTCTTTCAGATCTTCACCTTATACCTGCATCAGAGAGCAGAGGGCACGACGAAGTCATAAATCGTCGGCGTGCAGCAACACATCACCACTCCGCACACCGAACAAACTCGCATCCACCAGCTCTGTGCGCTGCCATCTTACCAGTGACATCACGGCTCTCGCGAGGTCACGTGACGAGTCGTCACTCGGTTGCTATGGGCACGGTGCCAGCTCGGCTCGTTGCTATGGTACCGCGTCTGACCAATCGCGGTGGGAGGCGGCACAGGGAAAAGCGTGGCGCTACTCTAGTCACACCGGCTCTCTGGCGCATGGGTCTGCATTTAAATGGAGTGAACGTTCTGTAGTATTTGCAGGATCACATGTTGGCGCTATGAATAACAAATTGTAATTTATAGCATTGCTAAAATCCTAAACGAGCTAAAGGTGAAAAAAGTATACGCGAAACAGAACGGAGATCTACGCAACTGTTCAAGGACTGCCCGATAGATGGAGCCAGTACGTCCTCTCGGATGAATGGATGGATGTTAATGACTATACCCTTTGTAACTGTAGCTTGCGCCACCTAGCCTATGTTCTAAGCGAGCGCAAGGTTGCCCATGCCTGCACGTCACACTCGGTTGCAACCAAATGCTAGTCTGTAAACTGGCCTTCAAAGGTGTGAATATCTTAGGGCACGTAGATTCAAAATGAGAAAAAGTTGAGGAAAGGAGCGTGCATGAGTGGAAAGCGTAAAGTGTACACCACCAGCAATATGAAGGTGAACACCTTGCCTGGCTTCTTGCCTGTTTTACGGCTCCCTAAAGCTATATTAACTCTCAACGCCTCAAATGGTACGTGGCCAAGGGTCTAAACTTTGCGTTCTTGCCCTCTTCTGGAACAGAGCTTGTTCCAAAACTTGCAGGAGCGTCAAAAACAAGAAGAGGGCTGTTCACCTTCATATCGCTCACGGGTGTACCTTGGATTGCATAGTTTCTTTAAGAATTAATGAGTACTCTCATGTGGACGAGTAATTTCCGTAAAAATCAAAAAGTTTACGACGCTTACTTCTAGAGAAAGTGTACTTCCAATTAAAAAAACAACAACGAAGTGAAAGTACACAATCTGGCTTTTTTTTCTAAAAAAGTGCACGCCATTGCGCAGTGATTAGCTTAACCAAGCACCAGAAACAAAGCATTGGACTAGTATCAAACGGCCTTGAAGCCAACCATTACTGGGAGATTTTTCTACCGTAAGTTCAACCAATATTTTTCGTGTTCCAATCGCTTCTTTTTTTTTTTGTAACTGAATTAGTGCAGATTGTATTGCATAAATCTATATGTGACAAGTACGTGAGCAGAACTGAACAGGCCCAGTGGGTCGGACACTGCTTTTGTTCAAACATATTGCTGAACGATATTTATATTTTAATTTATTTTTTCTTTGGAATGAGCTCAAACAAAAGCCTTAGAACTATGATCGCAGCATATACCTTTCAACTGTATAGGTCATCACACAGTTCAACTCTTCCACACCGGATCGTTACGGCATATGGTAAACATGTCTTCCCATTTGGTATGTCTCTGGTCGTAGCAGTGTACGTCCATTGATTTGATTCGTACATTTTTAGGTAGCGGGAACCGTAATCGATTAACAATAGAAATTATTGAAGCCGAACACATCGTCAGGAATTATGAAAACTGTATCAGTACACCATCTTTAAACTTGACAGTAAAAGAAAAAAAAATTTTTTCTAGGCTTCTAGGATATTTTGCGCGTGAATCGGGAAATTCGGTAGCTCCAGACGTAGAAGAAGAGAAGGTATACATAAAAGCGAGTTGTCAGTCAGCGCGGTTCATTTGAATTTCTCCTTTCTGTTTTGTGTGTAAGAAGTGAGTGTACTTTCGTAGTAGTTTGCAGTAGTGTGTGTTAATATGAGCTGAAAATGTTCTTGGGGCGTCAAATGCACTTTCAAGACCGGAATTTTCTACTGTAATTTACAGCCTAAAACACTATTTAAACCCCCTATAATATTTTTTTGTGAAACACCTATAGGGGTTATTTTAAGCACTATTTGATGCGAAAGAGATCTTCGTCACCCAGCTGCCTTTATATGCGCCAGGGGTGACAGTACTCCAGGCACAATCGTTCTTTACGAGTTCAAAGAGCAGTTCGAGTGTCAAAAGACATTTAAGGACGGACTAGTTTAGAGTGCCGTTTTACGCGCCGGCGGTCTCTACATGCCGCATTGTGTGGACCACGCGTGCTGTCAGAAGCGGTGATTTTTTCGAACCGCGAATGCACATTTTGCTCAAACCCCTAAGACTCACGGAGCTGCTGTGATTGTGATTGACCGAGTGGGCTAGCGTACACCAACTCGGAGCACGTGCAGCGAAAGCTGGCGCTGCAGAACCCAGGGATCCCCAACGCTTCCCCACCCCTGCCCGTTTCGATCTGGATGAGCATCGTGCCGGCGTGCGGTCGTGTATCACTACTGCGTGGTGCACGTTAAATAGCCAAGGTTGTACTGCACCGGCTAAATTGCTCATCTACAGCTGGGAGACAAGTCGCCCGTCGAGGCAGACAAAGTTCTAGGCTGTATAAACATACACACTCCACTTTCGTTTTTACTAATACTTAGCAAAATATTGCGGCATATAATATTTAATTTAATTTCGATATTTCAACTTATATTTTTTCTTGAATTCACAAGTGTAAGCTCGTAATTTGCGATTCCCTATTTGGTCCTTTAAGGCCCGAATACTTCTAATACTACCCTAATCCTTTCGGCAACACCTCATTTTATGATAATACTTGGAGAAACATTCGACATTCAAATATTTCTCAGTATTTATTTTTAGAATTATCTGTTTTCTCTATTCAGCATTCCGCAAACGTAATGCGAGAATCTGTGATTCTCAATTTATGTCTTTAATGCTCGAATACTTCTTCGATTCGTACTATAATATTTCTTTCATCTGTGCAAGCTCTTCTAATCCCCTGAGAACATTTTCTTTGACCTAATACTTTTTAAGACATTTAAAAAAAAATGTTTATTTTTTTTCTTGAATCTACAAGGGTAATCTCATACTCTGGTTAAATTTTTTTTCCTCCAACACCTCAATACTTTTTTTTATATATTACTGTACTATACTAATAAAACTTTAATACTTCAAAAATCTATTCTTTATGATATTGCGCGAAACGTTTGTGCATCTTATATATATCGAAACCACTTTCTCTTTTGTCCCTCAGCAGTGCTCTCATTCTGCATGATTCTCAGAGCCCCAGTTACTCACTGCAATGGCGGGACGACGATGCTGTCCCCCGGGGAAAATACGTGCCCTTCGTTTCGGCTTCGCTGGGCAGCGTCGCCAGCCGGCGATGGCGGCTCTCGGGGCCCAAACAACGGTTCCCCCGTGTAGCATGACACGCTTCGATTCGAAACTGAATCCCGGCGATCGACCCTCGCCCAGTTCTGCCCGACGGAGTGCGTGGAGCCGTTCTCCGTGCGCGACGACGTTTTCCCTGCCAAACGCGGACCATCTGTCGTTTCAATTACAGCACCGGTTTTGCTCTCCGAGTTAGCCCGCTGGTTCCGAGCTCAAGCGGCAAGTATCGAACCTCTTTTGTTGGGCGGGAACCGGCCGACGGGACTGGCCGCGTGCCAGGCCTTCCCGCGCTGCCCGGGAAAAGAAACGTCATCGTGCCAAAACAATGCAAACTGACAATCATACGCACGCGAATTCGTAATATTGTGGAAGCCTTTCAGAGTTGCCGAGACAAACTAGGACGCGGGAAGCGACAAATATTTTGGTAGTTGCTCAAAGAGTGTGCGCGCGAGCCGAGAAAATAGTTGTCTTCCGGAGCTGGGTAGGAAGAGATAGTGGTAGAACGTTAACTATCGGCTCCTAATTGCCCTTACAGCGTGACTTCGACTTCTACATTCGGTGAAATGTTAGAAGCGTTAGTTGGTTATTACCCTTAGAACGTCCCGCACCCACTGGCAGCTGAAGAAATTTGTAAAGTTTTTTTTTGTTTTTTTTTTTTGTTGTTGTTTTGGGGGTAACCTTGGCACGTTTTCTGAAAACTGTAGAATTATGTGGACTCGCCTGGCTTGGAGACAAATAGTGTCCGGAAATATTCATTATATTGTTTTATTTTTAATGTAAACGGCTACAGCGTGTTAGCAATGACGACAGGGTGGAATGATAATATTAAAATATAAGACATCTAAATTCACTAATCGTTATAAAAAGGATTGGTTAATAATTACTTTTTAATAATTAAGTGCCAGTCATTTCCATCGCCGTGAGGATGGCACTCTGATAAATATATTGAACAATACCTTTGAACTGGCCTCCATTATTTCGATAAATCCGGGAAGTCTAGAATGTGTCGTGCGTGCATTATGTGTGCGTTATGGCTAGTGATGCTTTGGAACGGGGGCGTTTTGGGCTCATTTCGACTCACGACACACTCATATGCTCACCGGGTTTAATGGAATGGTCGAGACGAGCTTGAAGGGGCCGTGCACAGATATCCGCTTGGAATGTCCTTTCACTTTAGACGAGCTTACTGGCACTAGTGGAACCGAAGTATACTCGTAGCCCAACGCCACTGAGCAAGAAACTCCTCTGTTGAGGTGTCATTTCAAGGACAAAAGAAAGCGTTTTCTTTCAATCTCTTCTTCGAAAAAACTTGATTACGTAGGTTGGGGATCGCAGTTTCCCCCGTGACGATATTTGAATTGGGCTGATAGATTGAACCGGAGCATTGTGTGAGTACTCGGTTCCGACCCGCGATAATTGATAACTCGACAAGCATTCGGGTAGTGGCCTGTGTCCACTCGCTGCAATGACGACAAAAGCCGGACCATAACAATTGCTGGAACTCAGCGCGTGTCACGTGCTTTGCAATCAATTAGCATTGGCGGCGTATATCGTCTCTGGATCACGTGGCCGCTTGTTCCGGCTGCCAGTTGAAAAGGCGAACGCTGCCCGTTTTTCTTTAATTTTTTTTCTGCCACTCCTATTGCGTGTTGTCAAAAACGATAGCGTGTTTCATAGGCCATTATCATCGAGGATTCGTTCTAATCGGTATTTGCGGTAAGTATAACAATTGTGTCTCGCCTTTTTAAATTTGTTCGGAAGTTGAGTGTGCGAGAAGCATACTTTTATCAAAAGTTCGTTCACGTTCCGTAAATACTTCGCTAGGGAATATATTTTACTACGGAAACTTCAATGGCCATGGCGCCGACAGGTTTTACATAGTTCGAGTGGCTGGACGAGCACAACTTCGGGGTTGACTCGTTTGGGTAGGAAGGGATGGCTGCCGCCATTTGTTGTCGAGTAATCTCGTCGAGACAGTGGAGACAGCCGTCTCTGCTGTCTTGGCGAATCCGGTGTCTCGGTGCGTCGGCGGCTGAAGTTCCTAAATAAGAGCTTCCTAAAAGTAGCGACATTCTTTGAGGCGCCGACTGCGTGACCGTGCAGGTTTTAGGAAGCGAATGGCCGCGCCCATCAGAGATTTGAACTGAATGACGCCATTCTTTTACAGCGGAATGTGCTTTGTCATTTTTATTGGATGTCGTCACTTGTAAAAGAAGTATCAAGGGACTTTATCGGCGGCGGCCCTCTTCATCAGAGCTTAGCAAAAGCGAGACAGCGTGAACAACGCGATGCTGCATGCGTTCTCTCGGACGGGAGGCTTTCAAACCACTCGAGGAGAATTTGGGGCTGAAGGCGCGCTGTCTAATGCAAACAAGACCACTAGAATGTATGCTTCTAGTAAAGTATTTGGACTCCTCTCCTTTCGAGTGTACATGTAGCGCTTTCATTCTTTGGCGCTCTCGGATTGCGTGGAGCTCCTGGTGGAAACTGAAGCAATCGAGAGGGGAAGAGGTTTATTGCAGCCTCTAAGGTTTTCTATACTGGCTGCTGTCTTGAACGTTACACCCGCTGCGCTATCTGTTGGTGTGTGCTGATTTTCACCGTGACGCTGTGGGATAATCTGGAAAGCGACGCTTCGTCAGTCGGGTCATTGGTCAGACAGGGCGCTGCCTGACCAATGACCAATGACCACCCGCCTAAGAGAGCACGTCCTCGAGGGATCCAGTGCTTCAAGCGTCTCTTTTCATCCAATTGTTGAGCATAAACGCCTCTGCACAAATTGAGAAGCCCGATTCCAGGTCACCAGCATAATTGGAAGACACAAGAACAAGCTCGGCCGACAGATTATAGAAGCAGACAAGATGGCCGGTGACGAACACAGCATCGCTGCTCCTTCTCTTGGGTTGTCCAGAGTTAAGATTAACTACCTGAAGCAGAGCTGAATGAATCAAAGGGCTCATCTATCTGAATTTGTTCATTTCTTTATTCATTTTTTTTTAGTTTATTTGGGGATTTTTGTCTGCCTTTTCGTGTATATATATATATATATATATATATATATATATATAGAGGGTGTTATTTTTTAAGCTTAACAGAATTTTTAAAAAGAAACCATGAAAGCTAGGTTAATGCGGCCTGCGCAGGTGAGTTATACGGCCAGGGGGACATAGTATAGGCGGCTAATCGTAACGATCAGTCGGCCATTGATTTAAAATTCGTTAATTAACTTTTCAATTAATGAAAATAGATGTAGGGCCAGCAAGAAGGAGAAGAAGAAGAATCAGGGGCTTGAGATAGAGAGCTCGAGACCGAGGACACCATCGCGGACTGTCGACCGAGATGGAATGTACATATAAGTAAATATATGAAGGGCAGATGAACAACCCTTCATATGGTGACCCGGACGTGATCCCGACCTCAGCAAACTGAAATCCACACCTGACAGGACAACGCAACGGCAAGTCACCGTCGTTTTTCCCTTCACAGTTCTTCCCACAGTAGCCCAACATGGCTGACGCTAACGCCGGAGGTGAACAGCCGACCGCCCAACAATTGGTCCACCAACTCGGCACTATCAGCCGCCGACTACCCACATTCTGGCCTGCGGACCCGGAATTGTGGTTCGCGCAAGTAGAGCAGGAGTTTGCCCGTAGAAACATCACCGCACAAATGACAAAATTTCGTGAGGTCGTCACGTCCTTGTCGTCTGCAGAGGCAATGGAAGTGAGAGACATCGTCATTTCTCCACCAGACCAAGAGCCCTATGAACACCTCAAGCGAGAATTGATCCGGAGAACCACCGCGTCAGAACAGCGACGCCTGCAACAATTGATCACGGCTGAGGAACTTGGAGACCGCAAGCCGTCGCAGCTCCTACGACGCATGACACAACTTTTGGGCAGTCAAGCCTCCTTCCGGGATTCTTCCCTTCTACGAGAACTCTTTTTGCAGCGTCTGCCTTCGGATGTCCGCAGGATCCTGGAAACATCCAGCAATATTCCTCTCGACGACCTCGCCGAACTCGCCGACAAGATTCTAGATACGGCCCCACCAATGATTCAGGCGACCACTTACCCCACAAGTGGCCACCCGCTGCCTGCGACAGAGGCGTCTTCCTTTGATTTTCAAAGGCTGCACGATGACGTAGCCAATTTGATAACTGAGGTGGCTGCTCTTCGACAGCATCGTCCTAACCTGCCTCAACCGAATCACATGAGACGCTCTTTCTCAAAAGGCCGAGCAGACACACCACCAGTTTGCTGGTACCACCGTACCTACGGACCCCGTACGCACAACTGCTCTCCACCTTGCAGCTGGCCGAAGGAAAACCCCAGAAGCACTTACTGAAGGTGACAAGTCAAGTGCTTCCTCCCTCTCCAGGTCACCTTTTCTTTATCATGGAACAGAACACAAAAGTGAAATTTCTAATTGACGCCGGAGCCCAAGTAAGCGTAGTACCACCGTCTCCCACAGAACGGAAATCTAAAAATGTCGCTTCGAGCTTACAGGCAATAAATGGATCCGGCATAGCTACATACGGACAGAAGTCGCTCACTCTCAATCTTGGGTTTCCGCGAATTTTTCGCTGGATTTTTCTTATTGCTGATGTCCACCATCCCATCTTGGGAGCAGATTTTTTGTCATATTTTGGTCTCTGCGTCGATGTACGCCATTCACGTCTTTTTGACACCACAACCCGACAAACCGTTACAGGGGCCATCACAAAGGCATCTCTGTCACCCTCACCTGCTCTTCACAGCACCACTTCTATCTATGACAACTTGTTGAGAGAATTTCCAGACCTCGCTAGACCAAGCAACATTATGCGGCCTTTAAAGCATAATGTTACACACCATATTATAACCTCCGGGCCACCAGTTTACGCTAGAGCTCGAAGACTAGCTCCGGAACGCCTTCAGATCGCCCGTCAAGAATTTGACCACATGCTGGAACTGGGCATCATCCGACCATCTTCGAGTTCATGGTCTTCTCCACTTCACATGGTGCCTAAGGTGACTCCAGGTGATTGGCGTCCCTGCGGCGATTATCGCGCTTTAAACAACGTAACACAAGCTGATCAATACCCCGTGCCTCACATTCAAGACTTCTCAAGCAAACTCCACGGGATGAAAGTGTTCTCTAAAATAGATTTAATCAAGGCTTACCACCAAATTCCCATCGAACCAAGTGACATTCCCAAAACGGCTATTACCACTCCATTTGGACTTTACGAATTTATCCGTATGCCATTTGGACTTCGAAACGCTGCACAAACGTTCCAGCGATTTATCGACCAGGTGACAAGAGGACTTGATTTTTGTTTTGCCTACCTTGACGATCTCCTCGTTGCAAGCAGAAATCAAGAAGAACACCTGGAGCACCTCCGCCTTCTCATGACACGTCTGGAGGAGAACGGCGTCATCATCAACCTAAACAAATGCCAGTTCGGCGTTCAGGAATTGATTTTCCTTGGGCATCGCCTTGACACCAACGGCATTAGACCACTACCGGATAAAGTAGACGCAATTATTCGTTTTCCGAAGCCCCAGAACCTCAAGAAATTGAGAGAATTCCTGGGATTCATAAATTTTTTCCGGCGTTTTCTTCCTAACTGTGCTACTACCATCCAGCCTCTTACAGAGGCCCTGTCTCCTAAGAACAGCAAAGACCAAGACATCATCTGGACGGATCGCAGAGTCCTCGCATTTGAGAGGATTAAGGACGACCTCGCGAGTGCCACGATGTTGGTTCACCCGGTGCCTAACGCTCCAACGCGTGTCATGACCGATGCGTCCGAAGAAGGCGTCGGGGCTGTTTTACAACAGAACATTGAGCAGCAATGGCAACCTCTCTCCTTCTTTTCCCAGAAACTACGCCCATCAGAAAAGAAGTATAGTACTTTTGGAAGAGAACTCTTGGCAATACATCTCGCATTGAAACATTTTCGATACTTCCTCGAAGGACGCTCCTTTCACATAGTCACCGATCACAAGCCCTTGACTTATGCCTTAACATCCAGTGGACATACATACTCTCCTCGAGAAATCAGGCAAATGGCGTTCATTATAGAATTCACAACCGATATCAGATACGTCAAAGGTTCTCGCAACAACGCAGCCGACGCTCTCTCCCGCGCAGATATACAGTCGTTGGAAGGAACCTTCTTGAGTACCGTCGATTTTCATCAGATGGCGCGCTCCCAACAGTCAGACCAAGAACTTCAAAATCTACGCTCTGGACACACCGCGCTCAGGTTCGAAGATCTTCATCTTCCATGGTGCAGTGCCACTCTAACGTGCGACATCTCTACAGGCACACCACGGCCGTTTGTTCCTCACCAGTTCCGTCGTCAAATCTTCACGGCTCTGCACTCACTCGCACACCCTGGCATTCGGGCCACACAACGCCTAGTCACATCACGATTCGTCTGGCCCAAAATCAATGTCGATGTTCGCACATGGACACGTACTTGTCAGCAGTGCCAAAAGGCAAAGATTAATCGCCATACCGTTGCGCCAGTCGCCAGGTTCAAGCTCCCAGATACCAGATTTTCCGAAGTCCATATCGACTTTGTTGGACCATTACCACCTTCAAATGGATTTACGTACATTCTCACGTGCGTTGATCGATTCACACGCTGG
Organism: Ixodes scapularis; assembly: GCF_016920785.2. Classification (NCBI taxonomy): domain Eukaryota; kingdom Metazoa; phylum Arthropoda; class Arachnida; order Ixodida; family Ixodidae; genus Ixodes; species Ixodes scapularis. The sequence goes on along the minus strand of NW_024609868.1, from coordinate 167,805,831 downwards.
CCAGAAGCAACACCACTAACCAATATCACAGCTGAAGAGGTCGCCCAAGCCTTCATGACAACATGGGTCGCACGCTTCGGCGTACCAGACAAAATCACAACTGACAGAGGCCGACAGTTTGAGTCCCGCCTTTTTGCACAACTCCTACGGATTTTAGGAGCAACGCGAATCCGCACCACGTCCTATCACCCGGCCTCAAACGGTCTAGTGGAACGGTTTCATCGGCAACTGAAGACATCGCTAAAGGCCTGCAAAAATCCAACAAACTGGTCAGAAGCACTCCAACTCGTTTTACTGGGTCTTCGTACGGTCTACAAAGCAGACCTCTCCTCCACACCGGCTGAACTCGTTTATGGTACGACCCTAAGGCTGCCAGGCGAGTTTTTCCATACTCTCGAAGAAGATGCGGTACCAGACATGCAGAACTACGTATCAAGACTCAGGACGACGATGAAAGCTTTGCGCCCACCACCTACACGACAACCGCTTAACAGGAAAGTTTTCATGAGCAAAGACTTAGATACGTGTACACACGTTTTCGTTCGCAGAGACGCAATGCGGACACCTCTGCAGGCCCCTTATGACGGACCGTTTTCCGTCATTCAACGGGGCCCCAAGGCTTTCCTTTTAGACCTAGGAAACAGACACGACATGGTGTCTGTTGATCGACTGAAACCCGCGTACATTGAGAGTGTACAGGTTTCGCCCCAGACACCATTGAAACCATCGTTGCGACAACCTCCACGACTTCAGACCAAGTCATCAAATTGCCGACATGTGCATTGGCAAACCGTGCCTTGGCCTTCCCGGAGGGGGGAGTAATGTAGGGCCAGCAAGAAGGAGAAGAAGAAGAATCAGGGGCTTGAGATAGAGAGCTCGAGACCGAGGACACCATCGCGGACTGTCGACCGAGATGGAATGTACATATAAGTAAATATATGAAGGGCAGATGAACAACCCTTCATAGACATATAGTTCCAATTAGAAACTTGCTCAGCGTCATTGAAAACCACTAAATTAGTAATTTTCAGAAAGACTTTGAGCGCATGAGAAGCGTGGTAGTGTACTAAAGTTACCACTCGTAGAGCAGGTACAAGGCTGGGGCTAGATAAGAGACGGAAAAATTGCGCGAGCGCCTTATCGCAACCGCTAGCTTCGTACGTGCTCCACGAGTGCTAAGGTTAGTGCACTAATACGCTTCTCACGCGCTCAAAGTCGTTCTGAAAATGACGGATTTAAGGGTTTTCGATGACGCCCAACAAGTTTCTAATTGAAGCTATATGTCTATATTAATTACTTAAAAGTTAATTAACGAATTTTAACAAATTAGCCGACTGGTCGTTACGATTAGCCTCCTTTATTATGTCTTCCTTGCGGTATAACTGACCTGCGCAGACCGCATTTATCTAGCTTTTATGGTTTTTGAACAAAAAGTCTGTTAAGCTTAAAAAAACACGCTGTATATATATATTATTTTTTCATGTATCTTTTATTTTATTTTAAAAAGTAGGGAGGGAGATAGTAAGTATTAAAGGAGACATCAGTAAATGTTCGTTGCTAGTTTAAAGAACTGTGCTGTCTGTTCTTGTCTCTAAGTGTTTGTATCCTTCCTTTGATTATTCTGTCAGTCGGCAGCCAGCGGCGCGCGCCAGAGGTTACCTGTTCGTTCAGGCTCCCAAGTGTCGTAGTACCTCGTCCTGCTCTTTGACCTATCGTACACCTCCTGTCGTGTTGCCTACAAATCGCACCGTGCGGTGTCCGATTTCCGTTAAGCCCCTCGGTAAATTTGGTGCATCACAATTAATGACCTTTAATTGCGAGAGCATATCGTTATTCGCGACTAGCGATTCCTTCCTTGTATTACGCTTACGCATTGCCTACTAAGGGCTCTGTATGTTTTACGTTGCCTTGTCACTCGAGCGTGACACTGTTCACATAAAATCAAGCCCCTGAAGAAATTCTGTGTTAAAACGAAGACTAGTTAGCCCTAGCGTGGTTCGCTTGTAGATACATCCAGTTGCGAAGATGACCATTCACTTTACTCTTACAAGATGTCTAAGCGTTTATTTCTCTCAGAGCAAGCGAACCACAAATCTATACAAATATAATTGGCATTTCTCGGGCTCTGGAGTGAGGTTCACGCTCAACCTTTTCTAAAAACACGCGCTTCAAAAATATTCTTCACTTTTGGGTTTCTACTTTTCGCGTGTATACTTTGTGACAGCAGTGACACTTTTCTATAAAGGCGTCTACCATGCTTCCTCGCTTGACTGAGTCAGACACCGGTCAAAAGAAATGCGGCCGAATAATACCTGTCTACAGCCTACGACTGTTTCCGCGCACGATTTCGCTGCACCACATTTTCTCAAGTTTTGGGAAGGTTACTAAACTTCTGGATCCAAACCGCACGCAAAGAAACCTATGGAATTTGTGAGGCGCAATAAACGTTTTAAGCATGCTTATACGCGTGTAAGTACGTTGGTGCGTACTACCGAGACTCCATCAATTCTGCGAAAGCATCTTAATATAAATTATTCACGAAATGCCTATCATTCACTTAACGAGCCAATGATCATGTGCAAACACGGCATGCTAATCAACCCCGTACAAGAAGTCAGCTCTATGAAAGGCGCTTTTTTTTTCCTTCAACATAATCGCTTTTTGGTGTAATTAAGAGTGTCAACAGTTGGCATGAGGAATGAAGAGCCACAGGAACCTTGCAATTTCAAGATCGATGAGTCGTAGGAGTCGTTCCTTCCACGTACTTTCTTCGTTTATGGTTCTGCTTAAAGGCGAAGAGTAGAAACAGGAAGACGCGAGACAGGATCAATATTATCCAGTTTTATTCAACCTCCCTTTCGAAATAAAAGCGACTCATCAATCGAGCTGCCACGTGTGTGCCAGAGACTGGCCACGCCCTGTCACCCTTAAAGTATCAGCGGTCGTTGGACTGATTAAGACGCATCGCTCGAGTATGGCGATGTCGCGCGGAGGACCGCTCTCAACGACAAAATTGCGTGTGACTGACGACGGCACATTCAATCATGCCAAGTATTATCGGAGAAAATGACGCGTCAATCATCCGGCCATTTTCATAGGCGTGGGGCGTCGAGAACGTATTCCACGAAGATCAGCCTGTTCAACATGCAAAATGAGTCGGGATTACCGACGGCTCTGCACGACGAAGAATCGGGCCGATGCCTTATTTGAAGTACATCTCCGTAGACACAACGACCAAGAGTAGAGTCAGTGCCTGTCCCAAGTGCGCGTAATGAATGATGATGTTCCGGACCCAAATGACTCTCCGGACTTTCGTTCGCACCGATGCATTGAACAGAACCGACGAGAAAATTGCAATCCCGGCCGAGCGGTACTTTCATGTTATCTGCGATCCTTCTGTGCTTAGGTAACAAGAATGGTCCTCGATTCAAAATGGCGTCTTCGCGAGGGCATGGATTGATGATGCGCGCATCAACAGCCTCTTTTGACGCGGATGAGTCATGTCGAGGGCCTCGAAGTGTTTCAATAGCCCTTTCGCTAAATTACCCAAGCATCGAAGACAATGTTGGCAACTTAGGTACACGCTCTGCACATGGTCGCCTTCCCCATAAAACAGGTTCCAATTAAATAACCAAAATAGAGCGTACGTAGAACGCGCGTGTGAAGTGCCATTTGTTTTATTCTTTTCCTTTCGAACAGTAAGAGCTGAAAATGCCAGCACGCGCAGCGCGTCTGCCTAAGTTCCCGGCGTTCATTTTATGCTCGGCTAATTCGGCCAAGTGTGCGTTGGTTTGACCCGTCTTGCTAGAACAGCGTCTCAACGGAGAGTGGATAATCAAGAAAGCGCTTGAAAGGCTGGGGCGCGCGAAGGTCTTGAGTCCCGCTCAGCTCGTGCGCTGGCTTGGCAGAGCTTTCTTTCCCCCCGTCTCAGCTGGGACGCTGTTTCCAGCAAGCCGGCCCTGTTTTCCGCACGCTCCGTCTACTCCGCCTCACACTCCAACAGGCTCTGAGAAAGTCGTATTTACACTGCAACCGCAGATGTCATACACAAGGAAGGCATCCACGGAGTGCTCACGCACTTACCTTCCACGACACACGGCCGCTTTTAGCCACCCAGCCTCCACATAATATTTCTTCACACTGAAACGACCCATTCTGTGTTACCACTGTCTATGTCAAGCTGGCACGGTGAAGGGGCGATGTTCTTGGTGAGTCAGTGATCTTACATCAAGCCCCCTAGAAGCCAACCATTTCGTCGTTTACCCTGAGACTGGGGGGGGGGGGGGGGGGGGGTTTGAAGAGCAGAAGAAACAGAAAAAACAGACAGGTCTCAAACTCAGCTGTTTTTTCTGTTTCTTCTGCTCTACAAAAAACCCCCCCAGTCTCAGGGTAAACGACGAAATGGTTGACTTCCACCAGCTAGCCTGTACTTTGACTCTTTTCCCCTAGAAGCGTCGGGCGGAAACCAAAAATAGTGAGATTTTTTTCGGCTTGGCACCAAATCACAGTTGCAATCATGTGACATTACTTGAGAAAGTAAGGCTGAAGGCCTTACGTAAGTGCAGGCAAGCTTCACATCAAGTCCCAGAAACCGCCGAGATTGTATACGCAGAAAAAAAAAAAAAAAAAGATAACGAGACACCGCATAAGGATAAGAAAGCTGTTTTGTAACACTCGTCCTATACCAGGTGTTCCGACCGGCTCACGGTCGGCACATCTGACTGCTACCAAGGCCACACAATAAGCGTGCGTAAAACAAACGGCGCCTTGAAACACCTCAAAACATTAAGCGAAGGTATCAGGAAGAATGAAAGAAAACTGCATCCAAACGGGGGTTCTCGCACCCTATGAGTTGTACATCTTTATTATCAACATTACTCTTCGTGGTCCCCTTTTTTTCATGCCCGTGTAGCTACGTCAAATTCACTTGCGGTTTAATGGATAGCGTGCTTAGTGTCCTGCGTCATTACTGCTGCATAGGATTAGATCTACGATCCCCGCTAGTCTTCTGCACCGTGTAAATAAGCCGAAGTTCCTATTCTCTTCGATTTAGGCTTGGTGAATTTTACGCGTCCCAATTATTTTGTAACGTCCTAATATTGGATTAAAAATATAGTCAATGGATCATGCAACTTAATTTGTTTTGATTTATTTAATCGTTGTATTTGAACTATTTTTTTTTTGGGGTTAACTTATCGAGTATCTTATCCTTTATATTGTCTCGCTTTATTTTCTTCTGGTCCTCGAGACCGCGCTAGATTCCCAATCCGGCCCCTCAGCCAAAACGTTAGGAGATCAGCGAAAATTGTTTTTAGGACAATCTTGAAGTTATTGACGGTACCAAGGAACATGGTATGTGTGAAAGGACTACCTTTAAGAGCGACCCTGATCGTGCGCCGGCCTTCAACGTGGTTTTGTGAAGTTTCCTAAATAAAGTGTTAGGTGGTGTCGCTCGAAGCAATGGGGTTCCTTTGCAGGCTGAAAAGCAGAAGAAATGGCTATTCCATGGACGAAACAGCTTTCGCTCGAAGTCTGCTTGAAGTGGAAAGAAAAAACGCAAAAGACGAAAAACAAGTGGAAGGATTACAAAAACAGCGCTGACTTACAACTGAAATTTTATGTATATACCGTCCAGTTCGGGTTTACTTGCTGTACCGAGCAGAAGTAAAATTACAGTTGTAAGTGAGCGCTGCGTTTGTGTACTTTTTGCACAAAACTTCTTTATCTTGCGCTGTTTTTTTTTAAATTATGATGTGATTATCCAATTAGGCCAACTCCCGCGTTGTCGAAATCTGCTTTCCAACGTCTTCTCTTTCTGCTGCTTGGTCACTTTCCTAATCGGGCATGATTGTGATTCCTTCAAGATTTAAAGAAAGGTACGCTTTAAAGAAGTCGCCCGTTTACCCTACAAGCGTGGCGTGGGTAACACACAATGTGATGTGTCAGTGTGGAGAAATTGCCCCTGGAGACAGGATGGCGCGAAGCGGCCTTGTGGGGTGCAAGGAAAGCGCGAGAGCCTTCCGTGAATGTCATACTTGTGGATGCCATCTACTGCGGTTGCACTGTCCATCGGACCCTCTCGGAGCATTTTGAAGTGTGAGACGCAGCAGACAAAAAGTGCGGAAAACTAAACAGTTTTAATTTCATTCCCCTACTTAGCCGTTTTGAAGGCGGGTGGCAGGAACAAAAGGTACTTAATAGCACCTGACCATGGTCCGTGCTCCATACAGGTTTCAGAGCGGCACCCCAGATACAAGGCCACAACAACAACAAAACATTGTTTACACACTTTTACGTAATATATTATTTATGCTCCAAAATAAAATCCCTTATTCTTTTTCTGAATGTACATATCGAATTAACTCCTTCAGCAATTTCCAGAATTTGAGGAGGCATGTTTAGAAGTTCGGGAATTTGCTGTGTTAATGTTTGTTCACCATAGCTCGTCAGTGTTTGACCTCTAGCATAATCAACACGTCTTAATTTATAGTGAGTTTCTCTTCAGGGGAATTGGGTGCGAAACGACTCCGTGTCAGTTTTGAGATAATGAAATATGACTTTTGAAAGGTTGAACGTTACTAACTGTTGCATAGTAAGCGAGCGATGTTTTTAAAATAAGCAGGTGTGCGATCGTTATAACTTAAACACTCGATGGATCGGATTCCTTTTTTCTGGAGCACTAGTAGTTTTTCAAGGTTACTTTTAGTTGTCCTCAATTAGCAGTAATTTAAGTAAGACTGAACAAGTGCATATTATAATTGGCACTTAAGCCTTGTAGGTAATAAATATCTTAATTTCTGTGTAATGCCGATTGATCTGGAGAATGTTAAAGACAAATTGTACACATGAGTTGTCCAGTACAGGTGTTCATAAAACCATACATCTAGGAAGTTTAATGATTCAACCTTCTCCATTTTCGGTTAGCAGCTAGCCACAGTGATAGATATTTTAACCAATCATTAACATTGTGTTCAAGATAGTGGAAGTTACATGGGAAAAGTACAATCGAGTCGTCTGCGAATAATATCATTCCTGAGCGATGCGAAATATTAACTATATCAATAATATAAATAAGAACTAGTAATTGTCCTAAAATTGATCCTTGCGGGACCCCATACGCTGTTCGATGGATATCTGATTTGACGCCGCTATAGATGGTGAATTGTAATCGAGAACTCAAGTAAGCCTTAATTAATACGTTCACTGTGCCTCTTACATCATACATGTTTAGCTTTGATAGTAGTATTTGATGTTTCACTGAATCAAAGTCTTTTCGGAAATTAAGAAGTATTCCGATCGTAAACTATTTATTTTCAATGTTGGTAATATTTTATCTTTAATATTTACAAGTGTCATTTCCGTCGAATTATGTCTCTGAAACCAAAACTGCTACTCAGAAATTATATTATGTTTCCTGAAAAAAAAAAGGAACTAGTCAAGTGATTGTCAAATATTTATTCAAAAATGTACAACAAAAATAGGAAGCACAGAGATCTGCCTGCAATTACCGAGGTCATTCCGTGGACCACCCTTACGTACAACGCAAACGCGTGCTGCTTTCATTCGGTCTGCAAAGCAACCAGTTCACAATGACCTGTTGCATATGTGCGTTAGCGGAGTTACCATTAGCCTGGACATGAATTTAATTGGTTCGGCTTTGAGATTGTCTTAACCCGGGCAGCAATGTTTTTAAGACAATAAATTAAGATGCTTATTTTTATCTCGTCCGTAGGAGAAAAAAAATTGAGCTAGTAACTTTATGACGTACATATGAGCCGACATTAGCTGCAATGGTTGGGGGAGACGAGAATGCTCCTGATGTTAGAAAATGAATATTAAACATGCCTGAGAGCTGTTTTCCTCCGTATATTTTGTCGTCAATATTCAGTTCAGTTGGAGGTGGATCATTAGGCCAGAAAATCAAAATTCCTATAATGCTTCAGAATTTCTAGGGATCCCGTTTTAGACGTATTTACATAATATAAACGTCGTGCCTTTTTTATGCGCGAATTTAGTTTGTCTCTAACTTTTTGGAACTTAACAATGATAAATTTATCGCATAAGGAGTTTTCATATTTTATTCTCTTATCCAGCGCAGGATTCACCCGAGGCTTTTTTGTTTTACTTTTAGGGCTTTTTCTTTTGAAGTCTCTTAAGGGGAAGGCACGGTCATATAGACATATAAGCTTGCCCACCAGAAGATTGTATGATACGTCTAGATCGCTCTCATTTTATTAAATTCCCAATTTATATTTGACACCGAGGAGTAAAACATGTCAAGGTTTGCTGATTGGTCTGTAATTTAAACGAGACAAAGACGTAGAACTCTTTCTAAGTCTCTTAATTATACAAAATGTTGGCAGATGACCCTTACATTCCACATTCTGTGAGTTCATTAGGATTACAATTTGTAGTACACAAATCGATCACAGTAGCTGTTTCCAGTGTAACTTTTGTATGTATATCCATTATGTTATGAAAGTCAAAGCCTTGTACAATCGGCTCGCGTTTTATACACGGTGGGTTAAAAGACTATATATCAATATTGAAATCGCCAATTAAGTTGCAAATTGCAAGTTTGCTCCCTCATTCAGGGTAAATTTATACAAGATATCCTCTCGTTTGCATTGCCCGCTTAAGGAATACAGTAAGTGCAACAACTCTATAATAACGGTGTGTTGAAGCACATTACACAGTGGAAATTTCAATTTCTATTCATATTTTAAGCGATAGAGCAATCGATGACCTCAGGTCATCTCTTTGAATCATTGTAAGAATGATATTGGGTGAATCGATGTGCACCGGTATTTAAACGCATAAAAGTCACTTCCCTTTCTCGAACCGTGCTACGGTCCGATATTTAACGTATTCGACATTGCGAATGGGATCAAGAACCCATCAGATGTCCAAGCACCGTACCACGCTGCGGCCCGTTCTCTCTCGCTGCCCGTCGACTCTCGGGTGCTTCGCCCTTTTAAAAGCCACGGGTGCATCGAAGCGTCGACGCACTGACGCAAACTCGACCAACTGAGTCAAACTCACCGCCGCCAAGGCCCGCCACCCGTCCACACGCAGGCAACACTCCTCCCCGCACTCGCAGCACACCGTAGGGACCGGCGCTTCCAGCGTCCCGCGCAGAACAAGCACGCAAAGTAATAGTCATCATCGTAGGAGGGGTCTGAAGTCTTTGTTCATAAATCGAGGGATTCGCCATAACGACAGTCTATAAATCGGGAATTCAGTCACCCCCCCCCCCCCCCTTCCCTCTTCCAGGACGTACACGCCAACCTCGGAGAGAAGGGGCGGGCGCGGATCGCAGAGCCCAGCTCGCGACCTGGGAGCCCCCCGAGAATCATTCATCAAGTCTTCGCAGCTCGGCACCGGCTCGCCCACGGTCGCTCGCGGGCATCGGGGCAGGCGAGGCGCCGCCTTGCGGCCGCCAAAACACCGGCTCCGAGATCCTCTAGCGCACTTAACCTCGACGTTCTCCACGCCCGAACCCACCGAAAAAACGCAGTCAAAGCAGCGTCGACGGGCCATGGCCGTCTCTGTGACCCCTTTCACCTCACGATGAACTGCAACGGACAATACGAGCAATCCTCGAGAATTCCACGCTGTGTACGTACCACGTGACCGCTCCTCCTGAACTTCTTGTGATACACGGCACCGATGACTCCTAGCGTCTGCTGCGGTCCATTGTATGGCGGAAGAGAGTGGAGTAGGAATGTCGCCAAAATGGCCAGGGTGCGAGTTCGACTTGGTTCTACTTCTAAGAGTCGCTAGCGGAAAGTTCGACAAACTTTCGGCCGAAATTCAACTACTATGCGCATTCACGGAAACAGAAAACGAGCTCAAGCCGCATGGCGGAGGATGGTAACGCACTATTTAATTAAAAAAAAAAAAAACCTTTTAATTCTTAATTATATTGCATAAAAAATGGTAATTAGTTTTGCTAATTCAAGTTAAGCTAGTATGTGAATTATCTGTTTTTAACAATATAAAATTTACGCGTAGAAGTCATCCAACACCGTTCAAAAGTCCAACCTCGGCGAATATCGTCAAAAGTTCGATGGTTTCGAGGAACCAGTCGACCTTCAAGGTTCGACGTCCAACCTCAATTTCGGCAAAACTTCGGGACGCCCCTTTTGTCTCCTCCGCGATCCAGTTCTACATAAAGCAGAGGGAGAAAGTCCCATATTCTAGCGTCACCTTGATGCATGCCAAAGCGCTCGACATACCCTCCCAGGCCATGTCATGTCGAGCAAAGACGCAATCCTATTACACTACTTCCGAGCAGTGGACTTTTCCTCCGGATTACGAGGATAAAAAAAAAAAAAAAGATACGGAATAGCGGAGAGTAAGCCTGGAAGAAAAAAAGAAAACGAAGCTCTTCCTTCTTGTTATTGTTTGTGTCCTTCTTAAAGTCCAGGAGCTTTGGCTATGTCCGCGCGCATGCTCGTTCGATTCCCTGCTTCGTCCGAACGGTCTTTCAGGCAGACAAAGGGGAGGGAAGAAGGGTCCCGTAATCACTAATCCAATTGGAGTAATCCCCGATGTTTCCCCGGGATTCCTCCGTACGCGTTATCGGGCGTTCGCAGTCTCCGGCGGCCGTTCGGCTTTCGGTCCTGAGCGCAGCCATGGCGGCCGGCTGTGCAGCGTTTTCCCTCATGGCTAGCCTGGCTTTTTGTTTGAAGGAAGCGAAAATTCCGATTGTTTTTTCGTGCGCAAGCGGGCGACGGTCGAGGCTTCCGTAAAATTGATAGCGCGTGCTCGATTAGTTTTTCACTCGTACTTGGAGGTTCAGTTTGATTCTCTCGCCCTAGCGGAGGACAGAGTTTTTCAAAGTGCATCTAGCTCCGAGGCATATTTTTCTTCTCTTTTGTTTTGAAACGCCTCTTTACGAGGGGACATGCCCAGATGACAGAGATGTAAAAAAAAAAAAGAGTTTTCCGAGAACGTAACATTTAACGACTGTAAATTTTGGATCAGTAAGCCCCTCTTGGTTGTTTGTAGAGCCACAGGCACGAGCGAGTCATACTGTTCTTTTTATATATTATCAATTTTTTAGTCTTAACCTTTCTAATTATTATGTGAGGCAAATGTCTCCCATAGTTGTGTTGATCTTGTTTTATAGACTTTGTTAACTTGCAGAGTAAGGCATATAAAAGTGAGTCGCGTTTGTGTCATGTTTTTTCTATCTTGTCAGAAAGACATGTCAGTGGCCGAAACAGACTTGACTTTTATTCCTATCGGCGCGGCGTGTAATAGAAGGCTACGAGTAATGCTGTATACATGCAATTACTACGTAACACTCCTTCTCTCTTACGGCGAAAAATATACTATGTTCTTGTATTAGTCATAGTCTTGATAATGGCTTGGTGGGCGCCTCTGACGCGTACTTCTCCGCAAAGGACGATGTTGGGATGACATCGGGGTGGTTTTAGGGAAGCTTGCGTAGTGCGCCCGTCCCTTTTTAGCTGAACCTCAAGGTAGTTCTAGAGTCGGTTTGACTGCTGTAGGAATTGTGGCAGCTTCGTCAAGCTGATCCGCCGTGTTGTCATCGTCCGTCCGAGCAGTATCCGGAGAGTTCGGCAACAGGGAGGTTTGTAGAGCTTCCCGGAACTTGTTGCTTGCCCCTGACGACCATCTCGGTCTCAAGTGGTCGTTATGCACAAAGCGCGGCTGGCCCATGACTCAAACTAGGAATGTGCTGTCGCTAACCTGTGGCACCACCCTGGGCTCTTTATCGGAGAGTGGCTCGCCTCGTGTTGACTTCAGGTAGATGGCGTCATCTACCCGAATTCGATGCGCTGAGCTGCCTCTAGTTCTTGACGTTTCCTCGCGTCCTGCAAAAAACAACGAGGTCTTAGCAGTGAAAGCTTCACGCTGGGTTGCCTTTTCAGGAAGTGCTCAGCCGGTGTGTTTGCCGTCAAGGATTTCGGAAATTTCAATAAGGGAGCAGGAAGTCGCCTACTCGCTAATGCAGGCGTCGGTGCTGTTGCGCTCGGCTCTCGTGGAGTGCCTGTCTGAAAAGGGTTGCTTTCATGGTTTGAATCAGTTTCTCCGCTACTCCATTTGATGCGGCGTGATATGGCGGAGTACCGGTGTGTTAAATCCAGTGCCCACGTATAGATTCCGCGAACGCATCAGTAGTGAATTGCAGGCTATTGTCGCTAACATGCTTCTCTGAATATCCATACGCAGCGAAGATACCCTTGTGAAAATCTATTGTTTGTTTACACCGTCGTAAAGCACAGAATCTTTAGTTCTATCCACTCCGAATATGTATCAACGAGTACGAAGTTCGATCGTTCCTTTGCGACGAAGTCAACGTGGATTCACTGCCAGACGCGGATAAGGTAGTCCAAGGATGAAAACGTCCTGGGGTGGTGGCAAGCCTGGTTGTCGGGCAGTCGTGGCACCGCCGAACAGTCCTCTCGACCTCTTGGCTCATTAGTGGCCACCGCACATAGAATCATTCGTTTCACTTCCTGATTCTCCCCGTGCAGCCAGGCTAGTACTTGTTGTCTTTGTGCGTCCGGGATGGTGACTCTCTGGCCCCACGTCAGGCAGCCTGGCTTGTTTGAAAGTTTATGTCGACGGATGTAGAATGCTTGAAATTGACGATAGCCGTTGGTTGGTCAGCCGGACAATATGAAACGCACAACCTTCTAAAGGCTGCTGTTCCTCTTCGTCCACCTCGTCACTTGGCATGCAGCGTGCGGGCTGACTAAAAACTGCTGGACATTTCTTAGGGTCGTCGTAGTGTTTCGACACCGGCATTGGCAATCTGATATTGCATCTGCTAATTCCATGTCCTTTTGGTTTTCTATAGTGCAGCATATACTTATATGCAGCTAAAATGATGGAGCGCTGAATCCTCGCTGCTGCGAGCGGAGGGATGGGTTTGCCTGTACCCAATATGCCCAAAAGGAGCTGATGATCCGTGTGCGAACTGTCTTCCGTACAAGTATCTGTGGAAGTGACTGAGGCGGTAAACTATCGCAAGGATTTACTTTTTGCTTTGTGCGTAATGCGGAGTGCAAGTTCGCCTGCTTTTTTTTTTTGCAGGGGTCTTGGTGGCGTCATAAGGCCGAGCTCTGACTGATTCTCATTGAAGGATTGCGGGTAGACCTTCAGGCAAGCTGCCTTGAGATCTACCCACTATCCTTTAATCAGAGCGAATCAGAGCTCGGAGTTCTGACGTCACCACAACCCCTGCAAAAGAAGCAGACCCACCTGCCCTCCTCGCATTGCGTTCCGACGGGCTGAGGGTACGCGAATCAAATGCGACAGTCCTGTTTGATTCGTCAGGCATCACATGAAAGATCACTGCGCGGCCGTACGGTGATGAATCTCAGCTGAGTCCGATAGGCTACTTGACGTCGTGGTATGTGAGTTCTCGGCTATCAACGAGACGCTGCTTGGCTTCCGTGAATGCTTAAAGGCATTCTTTGTTCATGTTTACTTTTATCTTTCCTCCGCAGGTCATAGAATGGTGCGGCGACTGTCACCAGGTCCATGATATATTTTGCGTAGAACGTGAGGAAAAATAAAAAGGGAGGATTTTAGTAAGGCCAAATTTGAGCGCAGCTCTTGAGGAATTTTTATTTGGGATATACCGATGTAAAAAAATTCGATGTGCACACACACATATATATCTTCCTGACGAAGGCCGGACTCCGGCCGAAACGTCGAAGAATAAAATGTCCGTTGTGGCTGTAGTATATCCCCCGAAACAATATTCCTCAAGAGGTGCCCTCCAATTCGGCACTTCTAAAAAGGCGTAAACGTCTGTAATTTTTCCTAGGTCTGCTCACCTTCTAAGTATATATATATATATATATATATATATATATATATATATATATATATATATATATATATATATATGTATGTATGTATATAATAAGTCAGAAATCCGTACTTGCGGAGTTGCTATGCTAGGAGTTTATTGCATGTATTACGACACTTTCGCCGAGAGGCTCGGCTTCGTCAGGAGATGACATACATGTCACATGTATGTCATCTCCTGATGAAGCCGAGCCTCTCGGCGAAACTGTTGTAATACATACAGTAAACTCCTGGCATAGCAACTCCGCAAATACGGATCTCTGACTTATTACATTTTCCGGGTCCATTGTTCTCAAGCTACTCTCCCTCACCTAGATATATATACATATATATATATATATATATATATATATATATATATATATATATATATATATATATATATATATACGGGTATTCTTTTTTTAAGCTTAACAGATTTGTTTAAAAAAAGCCGTGAAAGTTACACTTATGCCGCTTGTGGAGGTGAGCTATACGGCCAGGGGGACATATTAAAGGGGTCTAATCGTAACGATCACTGGTCTAATTAATTAAAATTCGTTAATTAGCTTTTTAATTAATAAAAATAGACATATGGTTCCAATTAGAAACTTGCTCAGCGTCATCAAAAACCACTAAATCTGTCATTTTCAGAAATACTTTCGGCGCGTGAGAAGCGTAGTATTGTACTAAAATTACCACTCGTGGAGCAGGTACAAGGTTGGGGCTAGATAAGAGACAGAAAAATCGCGCGGGCGCCTTATCGCAACCGCTAGCTTTGTACCTGCTTCACGAGTGGTAACTTTAGTGCACTAATACGCTTCTCATGCACTAAAAGTCTTTCTGAAAATTACTTATTTAGTGCTTTTCGATGTCGCTGAGCAAGTTTCTAATTGGAACCATATGTCTATTTTCATTGACTAAAAATTTAATTAACGACTTTTAATTAATTAGCCGACTGATCGTTACGATTAGCCCCCTATAACATGTCCCTCTGGCCGTATAACTCACCTCCACAAGCGGCATAAGTGTACCTTTCATGGTTTTTATTAAACAAATCTGTTAAGCTTAAAAAAAAAAAAACACCCGGTGTATATATACATATATATATATATATATATATATATATGCGCGCAGTGTTGCCTGATGGGTCTTAAGAGATCTAAGCACCCATTCAGTTTCTCCGCTAAATTTAGGGGGGAGTTGAATTGGTGCATATGGGTGTGACGTCCTATAATGCAACTCGTGCACTGTTACATTATGGGACTCTTAGACGCGGCTTCTCGCGTATACACAAACTCATCTCTGTTACGTCACGGCGCGGTGGTGGCGCGTCGGACGCACTTCCGGTCCGGGGCTGTGGGCAGAAGTGCTCAAGTGAAACGTGTATTCCTGCGTTGTTTTGAAAGGAACCAGAAAAAAGCCTGCTTTCTCGTCAAAATGCTGCGACTGGGGCTGTACCAAAAGTGTCGAGAAAGATTTGAAGGTCAGTTTTCATGCGCTCGGTTCGTCCGAGAACCTGGATATGTGTCGTGAAAAGGGAAAACCAGACGCCGTCGAACCACGATTGCTTGGGCGGGAAGCATTTTGGGTTGAATGCACGGATACTTCTGGTCTTCAAATTTATTTGTTTTGTTCCAAATTTCAAAATGAGCGCCGGAAAATCGTCAAGTTGTACGGACCACCTGCAGACTACGTTCAGTGTGTCTTCAAGTTGAAACGGCCGCCTGATCGTTCGAACTGTCGTCTGCTCTTTCAAACGTTTCTGCTTTTCGTCTGCTCTTTTAGAGGACACCGGCCCGGTAACCAAACGTTGGCCCGGTACTTGCGATAAGAAGTAAGTGCAGGCCTCAAAAGACTTAAGTTTGAAGGTTGGTAAGCAGGCTGGACGTAAACAGTAGATACAAGGAGATATTGATCATTGTTACCAGTGGCCATCACCGACTTCTTATGCCTGATTCACTTGGTTAGATTCTGCTTCCGATTTTCAGTATCGGCGTCGACATCTCAGCTACGGTCCACGCTTTTGCAGTCCGAGCGACGTTGCTACTGAAAATTGCGAGCGAAATCTCATCATGTGAATCAGGCTTTACCGCACATTCTGCGGCGTCCACGCGGAATGAATCGCCGCATGTCAGATGATTCACGGGAAGCTTTGCGGTGTAACGAGCCTCGGTAATTTCGCTGACACCGCTCAAGTAGTCAGACATCGTTTGGAGGACGTAGAATCAACAATTTCAACGCCAAAAAGAGCGCGGGGACTCACACCGACGCCGAGAACATCGCATTTCAATGGTTTGTTTATGGGCGACGGCGAGCTTCTTGCCCACACCCCCATCGCGCATGCGCGGCGCCGGTGGTGTCCGCTAGGGGCACTCCGGGCGCTCCGGTTTGTTTGTAAAGATGAGTTAGTGTATAGCAGTTACGGCGAAGGCGACGGCTATGCCGACGGCAACTCCGACGCCGGTATATATCTGGAGAAGGGCGCCTAAGATCTGAGCTAAAAAATGTCTTCAGTTCTGTAACCTCGCTAGGTTGTGGCACCTGGACGCTTGCTTTTATTTTATTTTCCGTGGGATCAACACCATCTCCTCGGACTTTGTGTTTGAGATAGTCGATCGAGGTTTTGAAAAATTGGTATTTATGCTCATTCGAGTGACAGAGTGCAAGACGCTGCAACACTCTTCCCACCGTCCTTTCACATTGGCCGAGGTCTTCGTCAGCGATGACTACGTCATCGGTATAACAGCCCACGTTCGGGATACCGTTTAGAACTTGACCCATTAACAATTGCGAGATAGCTGGGGCATTTGAAAGGCCGAATGTCAGTCATTAAAAGTCGAACACCCCAAGGTGCGTGTTTGCGGTCAGCAGTGGTTTTGAGTTTTCTTAAAGCGGCCTGTGACAGATCCAGTATGCATAAAACTTTCCCCCACTCAGCGGCATATACAGGTGTTCCGGTGACGGCAGAGGATAGAGCGGGGTTGATGGAAACTTTGTAATCCCCACTCAGCCTCAAGTCGGTTCCGTCACCCTTCTCTACCGTCTCTAGAGCGGTCTCCCAATAACATTTCGCGACTCTCTGCACTATCCCGTCTTCTTCCGATTTCTCCAGCTATTCACATACAAAAGCTTTGAGAGCGCAAGGTATATGCCAGGATTTAGCGAACGGTGCCTTGGCACCCCAATTTAAAACGATATGTATTTAAACATTCTTCACCATGGCTATTGTACTTTTTAAAACTTCGTAAGGACGCTTCCGCAGGGTTCCCAACTTAAATTAGTGTTACCAGTCGACAAACTACACAGTCTTTCAATATATCATCACGTTTCCTAACCAATTCCTGCCAAGAAGGGTGGCATCGTTGCTCCTTCATCTTGAACGATGTCCAAGAGAAAGGTCATCTAGCACGCCTGTGCTTCACCTTGATATTTGATTTTCCCAGTACCTTTTGCTATTCTCTTGTATACGTTCGGAGCTGCACATTGGACTCTTCGCACTTAAAATGTGACAAATAATTCTCGAGTAAGCTCTCGAACATTATTGATACAGATGCTCCTGTGTCATTTACCGGCAGAACCGTCTTCCTTGGATTTCCAATAGTGCGCTATGCCCGGCTGATAATCTGTGGGTGTAGTGCACAACACGGCAATTCAAGTCGACTGATACGTCATCGGCGCTGTCTACATGTTTGACATTCTGTTGTCTGTTTCTTTCTCAACGTACAGCTCGTGACATTTTTTGTTACATACCCTGTACTTGCGAATAGGATACTAACATTTGTCAGCCGGGGGACGCAGGGCCCACATGCAGTTTGTTGGTCCTCCTTTTTTCTTTCTTTGTTCGATGTCCCTCTCTTTTATGCCTGCGTCATGGACCCTCCCACCGTGAATCGCATTGACGTGGCTACTCGTCACGTCAAACTCGAGCGATTGCTTGCTTTGACGCGAGCTCTTTGTCTAGCGCAACTTTGCGAACTAGCTGAAACGTCGGTGGTTCCGTTGCCAACAATGCCCTCTGCGTTTCTTGGTCCCGCTTGCCCGTGACCAATCTATCCCTTAGAGTGTTGTTGAGAAAGGTTCCGAAATTTCACTCCTTGCAAGATGTTTCAAATTTTGTAATGAAGTATTGAAGCTTTTAGTTTTCGCTGTACGCGTTGGTTAAACTGCAAACGCTCTGCTATGATAGTGTGCTGGGCTGAAGTGACTTTCCAAGAGCTCATTGATTTCTTCGAATGTATTCTGCGTCGGCAGAGGAGAAACTACGATTTCCTTAAACTCTTTGTGACATTAATACGTTTAGAAACAGCTTCAATTTCATGTCCGCCGGAATTTAACTTATGCCCACATAGTGTCAAAATGTATATTTCGAGCTTGGCTAGCTTGGAACATACTGAACGAACGTCACTTATCTGAAACGTTACTGTCATGCGTTGTTCCGCGTTGTTCCGAAGCTTGTAGCGGCGACCTTTTCGTAGGTGGGTTCGGTTGCTCCGGCGCTTACTCCGTTGCCATTTTGTGGTGGACACACTCGGGCGCTTTTTCGGTCGCCAGATGTTTTATTTTAGCAGACAGACACGGGAGTGGCCGGAGCGCAATTTACTTTCATTCCTCTTGACGTGGCCCTTATAAAAGGCTGCGCGTGACGTTCTATACACGTAAACCCTACGTAACAATTTCAAAATTTGATTATTAGAGTTCATCCCAAAGCTAGATGCGGCATATAACGAGTTCAGAATCCAAACTTCATTGTAAATCTTTTATAACAAAATCATTCGTTTAAGTAATGAAATCTTGTGTCATGTTTATACTTGGGCATACATACGAGGTTTGTTAGCGCCCCATAAATATTCCAGAAAGGTGGAAAGGATGCTGTATTCAAAGTAAGAACCAATTTTTTTAGGTCTCAGTGTAAAAGCCAAATATAGAAAAGCTTTGCTGTGCTAACATCTAAGACATACTTTTCCCTCTATCCATTGCACAAAACAATTACATCAATGTTCTGGTTTCTCAATCATCACATAGTTCTTTCAAGTTGTGTATATTAGAAATACACTGATTACAGCTTCGTTCTTTTAACTAACATGTTAGTGCGGTCTACCAAATTATATACTCTCGCGAGGGTCCTATATCTTATTGAGATATACAAACTGCATGTTGATATTTCAGTTGCTTATGGTAAACTTGAGTTATTTTTCTGTGCTTGCAGACGCTCGGGTCATCGGCTTGATATGAATTACAGAATCTTTTAGAATGGCACACCGAATTACATACATAGTTGTCGCGAGATGTGCCCGGCTGCATGTTTCCGACCACACTCACAATGGTTTGGTTATGGTATACCGTGCGGATGTGCAGTGACTTTTCGAAGCCCTCTGGGACGAACGTCCACCGTCCGAGTAAGCGATGCAACGTTCTCCATCATACATAAGAAGTCTATTTGTCACGATCATTCTGAAAACCCGGCAGCACGAAGTGCGCCGTGCATGCATTATGCGTGCACGACACGTTTTGATGGCTGGCTATGGTTGGCTACGACTTATTGTGCTCGGCGGTATGCTTAGGGTGGATTTGGATGCGCGTGCGGCACTTGTGTAGTCTCCGGGTGTCTCAGCATGATCGAGACAAGTTGAAATTTATCCGAGCCCCTTGACGTCTTCAGCTCACGTAGGGAGTTGCGCTTCGTCCTTCGAAAGCCAGCTGCGCGCGCTGAGAATCGCCAACTACCGTAGGATCTCTCGTATCCTCCCTGATCCAGCTACTTGATCTCTCCGTTTGCATCGTTCTAGTGTTCTAGCGGTTCGAATCCCGCTACGGCACTTTGTAACTTTGGCTGATTTTGATTAAGCATGATTAATTATGACTAAGAACGACCCATACTTATAATTTATTCATTGCCCGCCATGGGCTACGCATTCTTTATGTTGCATCGGCCTGCATGTAGCTGTTTTTTGTTACACCAAGGCGTGAGGCCTTTCGCATGAAATCTAGCTCCTAAACACGTTCTGCGCTACATAACGCATCTGTGAAAAAATGAAAAAAAAAAAGTCTTTAGTTCCAGAAACAAGCGAGCCGACGCTGGACAGACGACATGGCAGATGAGCGTCGGCGGTATCGGTGTCGTACCCAGCTTGCCGCCAAGCTAGAAAGAGCACCCACTCGATAAATAAACAGCTCCCGCCGAACTCGGGGGTTAGGGAAGGCGGCGTCAATCTGAATCCTTGTCGCATCACGGGTTGGGACCTCGGCCGAGGATCGAATTAAGGGGCCTGCGAGAGACATCAACAACCAGAACAGCAACGAGGATCCCCTCCCCCCTTTCTCCTCTCCCTGCCCCACTGCAAAAAAAAAAAGAAAGAAGGACTATACCCAAGAGGCAAGAGCCGAGCGCAGGACAAGCCGCAAAAGAGCGAGCCAAACGAAGGAGTAACGGCAAACTGCGGGCAGACGACCGAGAAAGTAGGTAATAATGGAAGACGGTGGAAGCTCGGTCGCGAGAACAGGGTGGAGAGCACGCCTCCGCGGCTTCCACCACGCGCTAGCGGAAGAAAAAGAAATGTTGGCAACACGGAGAAGGCTCGCAAAAAAAGGAGGGGGAGAGATGCAAAGGGAGGGAAGGAGTGCGACCTGCGTCTCGCTCCGGAGGCTGCGATAAATCTGCTTGACATCCTTTGTTTCCAACTTGTTTGCAGAGCCGGCCCCGACTGCTTCGGCGTCCGTTATTGTTGTTTGTTGGCGATCTTGCTCTTCTTCTTCGAAGGGGGAAGAACGGCGTGGGGAGGGTCGCTCCGTGTTTGATCCGACGGTTTCGACCCCGTTAGGAAAAAAAGAAAACTGTGAAGCGGCAAACAATGCCAGCAAAACGGGGAAGGAAACCGCGGGAGCGGATAAGACTGGGTTCGAGGAACAGGGTTCGCTCAGAGCGTGGAAGGCCGAAGCAGCAATTGCGAGAGGCTGCAGCGGAGCAACAGCGCGGGGGAAGAGCGGCAGAAACGCGCTCGGGGGCCCGCGAGGCGCGGCCGAAAGAAGCAGCTCAGAGAGAAAGCTACACGGAAACGGTAGACAGGCGCGGGGATATAAATCCATATCGAGCGCTTGCCTGGCACGCTCCGTCGCGAGGGGAGGCGTGAGGTTCGGTGCCATCTGTTGCTGCCGGCGCGGAGCGAGTCAGAGGAGCGCCCTCCTCGGCACTGCTCGGCAGGGCTCGGAAGATGGTCTTGCCGGAGTCCATCGTGGTCCTCTTCGTGCGCGATGACGATCGGGTGGAAAAAGTTTCCCCAGCAGGCGTGGATGTCGCAAGAATCTAGCCGAACCGGGTAGAATTGGGAGAGCGCTGCTGGTATCTGGGAAGCATACATCGTGGTCGCGAGAAAGCCGGGTTTATTTTGAGCACTTTGTTGAGTGTGCAGATGGCGCCTACATAATCTCCAACGTGATATAGTCACTGCTCGAGAGCTTAGAAAACGCAGGGCGCGGTCAGTCCGGAGCATCTCATCACCACAGCTGGTGAGGTTGCGGCTGTAACGAGCGCCGAAGAACCAGTGACGGGAAGCGTAACGATAATGAGCCACACCCCACGTTTCTTAAACTGTCAGGGAATAAGCAAATGTCACTGACTGAGACCCACCATTCATCTAATCTGCCCGTCTTGTTTTCTCCCGAGAACCTGAAATAACCGGTGGTGGGTAATTTTCGCTTCTTTCCTCCGTGAGTGTGACCGCTTCTTTCGCGCTCTTTTCCATACATCTTGATCAACGAGTGCCGACAAGCCCTACCATGCACATAGCGGACTTCGAGCCAGTTGATAGGCGGTTTTTGCAGCGGTTTGTGGTATACATAGCCGTGTTCGTCAACGTGCCCTATAGCTCAGCTTGCTGAATGCCTGGGCCACATTCCGCTCGCTACTTTTCTCGTCCGTCCCCCGATAACGCGCTTATAGGAGCGATACTTACAATATCCTAAGCAAAAGCCTCGCATGCGTGAAGAGATAGCGTCGTCCTCGTGCGCCAATCCATATCGTGGTTTGGGCTTGGCGCATGCGCTTAGACAACGGCGCTGCTTCAATGGCGTACGCGAAGGTTTTGCAGGCGATATTCTAAAACTCGTTATATGCACCGTTTGTTCCTACGATCGACGGCAGAGGACGCTATGCGCGCCCAGGAGGCCAATCCAATGCCTTGTCACGCGATCTTCGGTCGCGTGACCTTCGGGAACTTGGCCTGGAGTGGTAGAGTGGCTCTGACGGCTCGTAACGTGCGTTGCGGTGCATGGCAAGGTGAAACCGAATAAAGGACTTTCGTAACTACGTCGCGGAAGAGCGACAGTCGGCTGCATGAGGTCTCTCAACTACCCAGCCGCTAGAAAAAGCCATCGCCGTCGGAGCAGCGCTGACTCACCCTCTCCTCGTCATCGCAAGTTGCAGAATGTTTCTGCCTTTAAAATTGCGCCTTCATTTCCAGTTTCTTTACTCGTATATTTGTTTGTTTGTTTTTGTTCGTATATTGAACGTCGTGCTTCACTTCTTAGTCATATATAAGAAGGTTACATTTGCGTTTCAATTTGAATAAATAGTTGATGTACATATATCCTTTCTGTAACTTTCACTCCGAATAAACTTTGGTTATAAGCCGATATCTGCAGCTTTGTGTGATAAAGGACCCGCATAATTTTGGTTAAAGAGGATTAACAGAAATTTTAACGATATTTCTCAGGAATGCAAGGGCGTTTCTTATAAAAAGATATTTTATTAGAAAAACACTAGGGATGTATGTTAGGCTTCATTTCACATAGCTAAAACATAGAATCGTATTCAACCTTGTGAATGTTTACGCAGCAAAGAGCCAACCCGTCTTTGAGTACAGTGCCTGTCATTGGTTGGTTGTCATTAGGCTACTAAAGAAAACATAAAAAAACAACGTGTCATAAAAAAAAAAAGAACTGGTCGTATTCGGAGATTATCTCACGATCCCTCGTTTTGTATCACGCGGTATCGAACTAAGTGCACCGATCGAGCTGCATCTTGCTAACAAGCTCGAGAAACCAACTCTTTATATTTCTGCACACTTGTGAGATGTATCGGTAACTTTAGATGCCATTCCGATTGAATACAGTGCGTGCCGAAGTACTTCAAATGTGTATAGATATACGTTTACTTCATGATAGTTTCGTATAGGTAAGGTCCTTTGTTTCCGGGTTTTCTATTTTTAAAAACTGAGGGGGGGGGGGGGATAAATATCGGCAATTTGTTTCACGCTGGTAATCGGGTAAAAATCGGAATTTTAAGGTTGAACTGGCCATTGGTGCATGGCTACGATGCGGAACGTGAACGTTTTCCTTCTTCTGCTGCAGCTCGCGGGAGGGCCACTTCTCGCAAGCCGGCCTCAGCATCAAGCCTTTGCCGTCCCCACAGAGCCAACCGAGCCGACCGACGTGATTATCATCGAGCGACTACCCGTTCTAACAGCAACATCGTCAACGTCATCGGCATTGGAATGCTCACGTGGATTGGCTACAAACCCCGGAGCATCATCGCTGTCGGCCAGTGGGCATGGGTGCACAGCTACGATGCGGAACGATCACTTTTTTGTTCTTCTGCTGCAGGTTAGTAAACGTGACATTGGTCCTTGCTTTAAATCGAACTTGCTTAGTCGTGCTTCCATGCCCGGGAGCCTGTCTGGAGTCGTTCCGAGAGTTACTTTTAATGTTGTGTGGTGATGTTCAGGTAAACCCAGGTCCCATGAACGAACAACATGTTATACAGTTTAATGAAATGTTTAATTTATTACAAAGCTTTAATGCCCGTTCGCTTATATTCGAGGAAGGGCAAGCCACTGGGATTGCATCTATCAACGAGCTTAAAGCAAATCAGCGGTCAATTAAAACTTCGGTCACTAATCTTGTTCAAAGAGTGACAGTGGAATCCAAAACCGCAGCTTTCCCTGACATGCAGCGTGGGCTTGTCGCAGCGCACCAGACCATCGAACGTATGGAACGAGATAATCTAAACTAAAATTCAAGACACAGTGATATGGAAGATAGGTTACGTAAGGATAATTTGAACTTGCACGGTATTCATGACAGCATTCTTGAAACGTGGTCTCAGTCGGAAGATAGGGTGCTGTCTTTCTTATCGAATGTTTTGAATATAACCGTCTCGCATGAAGAGATAGCGCGTGCACACAGGCTGGGGGCCTTTGTAAGCGGCAAATCTCGCCCCAATATTGCAAGGTTTGAATCTTTGGAAACTGAGGAACGTATACTGCCATGCCGTCCCAGAATGAAAGATAATCTTGTTTCCGCAGCCGCAGAATTTTCTCCTGAGACATGGCTTGCGAGGAAACGGCTGCTTGATTACGGAGGAGTCCGGGGGGGGGGGGGGGGGGGGGGGGGGTTCTTAAGCTTGGCTATAACAAGCTATCGTTTGGAAAACGTTTTGCATACAATCCTACCAACGATAGCATCTATGAGCTGCCTACTTCTGCTGCTGTTCGACGAGGAAACAGTGGGGCACAGTCAGTGGCCGAAACAGTGAGGGGTAGTGAACGTTCCGATTCCAGCTTGAAAATTTAGATTATTTTTACTAACATTAAAAGTTTGTTCCCCAAACGTGGTAACTTGTACTCAGTTGTCGACTCCTGTGATGCGGATATAAGAGTTTTGACGGAAACGTGGTAGTCAGCAAAGGTTTGTAATAATGAGCTCTTTTATTGTGAGAAACGTTACAATATTTACAGAAATGATAGGAATGACAGATCGGGTGCTGGTGTCTTGTTAGTGGTGGCCAATACAGGTGTTTCTTCTCATGTTCCGATTGTCTGTGCTCTTGAGATTACTTGTGTGTGTGTTTTTTTTAAATTACAAACAAAGGATATTTTGTGTTTGTTACCGCACTTCAACGAATAATTCAATGTTTTCAAGTTCGTTGCACGATTCTATCAACCAACGTATTGTGCAGTTTCCAGACTCGCCTATCGTTTTGATGGGGGACTTTAATTATCCATGTACTAAATGGACTGCTGGCTACCCTTCTTGTGTTCCCTTTTTAACTGAAGCTAGCGAGTTTATAACGTTATGTAAAAATTTGAACTTGGATCAGGTGGTCCCAACTCCGACAAGAGTATCATCGTCATCATCGTCTTTGTTAGACCTAGTGCTTACCACTCCCCCGCACACTATTTCATCGATATCCTACTTGCCTGGCCTTAGTGACCATTCACGGTTCATGCGTCCAAGGGCTCAATGTTATCAACAGTAAAAAGTATTCGAGACTACAGTAAGGGTAATTTTACTTCCATCAACAGAGATATGTGTTTATTTCTTGAAGGCCACCTAGTAAGTTTCCTTAATCGTTCAGTTGAAAGAAATTGGAATATTTTTAAAACTTTTGTCGCTTTCTTAACAAATATGTACCTTATAAAGTAATTCGCAATCATGCGAATGCGCCATGGTACAATACAACTCTAAAGCGACTATTCAACAAAAAGAAGAGATTATTCCGTGCAGCAAAATATTATTCCACAGAGATCCGCTGGGCGGCATATCTTACTGCCGCTTCCAAATATGACAAAACAGTTAAAAATGAGAAACATTTTTTTTAATACCACACTTCCTTCCATGCTTTTGAATAATCCTAAGCGGTTCTGGAACACTGTAAACAGCAGTGATAACGGAAGCATATTTCTGATCTTTCCTGATGGGCAAACCCTAGACGCCAACGAGTGTGCTTCTGTGTTAAATGATGTTTTTGTCAAATCATTTTCTGCTCAGGGTAGCGTAAATGTACCCCCACTGCCTCTGCATGATTTCTTACCTATGAAATCTGTCGTTTTCGAAGTTGTTGGTATTTCAAGTGTAATAGATAGGCCTAAGATTGCATCATCTACGTGTATTTACGAAATTAATTGAAAATTTAAAAAAAAATATATATATTTGTCTAACATATCTCATGAGCTATTTTCACAGTCACTAGGAACAGGTATAGTGCCTAATGACTGGAACATCGGGAAGGTGGTTCCGTTGCACAAGTCAGGTGTTAAACACGATCCATGCAATTATCGTCCTATCTCATTAACGAATATACCGCGCAAAATCTTGGAGCGTATCATCTGCTCTCACCTGACTACCGTCTTAGAATCTAACAACTCCTTTACATCAGCCCAACACGGATTCAGACAATCCTTCTCATGTGAAACTCCACTCGAATCCTTTACGTATGATCTTCATCGCGTTCTTGACTCTGGCTCTTACACTGACTGTGTTTTTCGAAATTTTTCGAAGATATTTGATAAAGTTTCTTATTTTCTACTGATTCAAAAACTCAGCACCTTCAATATTGATCCACACATACTAGATCGGGTAAATTCCTTTTTAACTGGTCGTCTACAATTTGTAAGTGTTAACAACAAGATCTCCTCTATGGCGTCTGTTCATTCAGGGGTGCCCCAAGGCTCCGTAATTGGCCCTTTACTGCTTTTTTATTTATATTAACGATCTAGTCTCTAAAATTTCTTCATAAATCTGCTTGTTCGCTGAAGATTGCGTTCTCTATCGCAAAATCACTGACCAATCTGGCATTAGTCATCTCCAAACGATCTTAACCACACAGCTCACTCGTGCGATGTTTTGCTGGTAGAATTAAATACCAATAAATGCAAGTCTATGAGAGTGTCACACGCTAACACTAGCTTCCTACATATCACATTAACAATACACCCCTATTACCTGTTTCCGTTTACAAGTACCTCGGCGTCTATATTACCTCCAATCTCTCATGGAATACTGATATTGAGTATGTTGCTGGAAATGCCAATCGTATCCTGAGCTACTTAAGACGCAATTTTTTTCAAGCACCTTCATCACTGAAATTAATCATGTACAAGTGCCTAGTTTGTTCCCAATTAGAGTACGCTTCATTCGTGTGGGATCCCTGCCAACACTGCCTTGTCACTGCATTGGAAAGCATTCAAAATCGAGCAGCTCCTTCATCTATCATCTATCATCGCACGTCCAGTGTAACAAATATGAAAATAACTCTATCATTACCCGACTTATCTTTTCGTCGTAAACGTGCTCCTCTCTGCTTGTTTCATAAAATCTACCTTCACAACTCATTTTTACGCCAGTCACTTAAACTCGAACTATCTTATCGCTCCGCTCGCTTCGATTGCGCCCACAAGGTTGGCATACCAAGTTTTAATACTAACGCATTCAGTGTGTAATTGATACCTCGCACGTTAGCGGATTGGAACCGCCTTCCCGCTTCAATTGCTTCCATCACTGACGTTGTTCTTTTAGGGGCGAAGCTCCTTAGAGTCTAGCCTTGTGCGGCGTCCGTGCTCACATCGATTGCAATCCAATCTGTATTCTTAAAGAAAAAAAAAAAAAAAAACGTTAGCGAAGTCGCCAGGATTCGAACCTGTGCGGGAGACTCCAATGGATTTCTAGTCCATCGCCTTAACCACTCGGCCACGACTGCGGGACGAGTAGGGGGCTCTGAGATGTGGTAGTAACTCCACAGCTGGGGATGTCATGGATGAGACATTGCATGTAGCCGCTCAACGTTTATACAGGGGAGGGCGCTGCGGTCAAATGCGTATATAATCGCGTTAAACTTTGCATGCATTGGCTCAACGTTTATAGACGAGAGGGCGCTGCGGTCAAATGCTCAAATGCGTATATAACCACGTTCTATTTCACACATTCTTTTTCTGACATGGATGAAAACGAACGAAAAGCTCGGTATGCTGTGGCTCAGCGTATCAGCACCACCATAGCATCGCCACAATCAACAGCATTCACCACGTGAAGATGCGGTCATTTTTTTATACTAGCACTTAGTAACAGCACCCTTAGTTGATTACTTTCTTTGCCATGATTTTTTTGCGTGTTCACTCCCCTCTGAAATGTATAATGTACCTTGAGGGTAAATAAATAAATTAATGCATACATAACAATAGAAAGCAATATTTAATTACAATATATGCAATGTTCTTTTTAAACAATAAAGTCATTGAAGTACGCAAGATAGTAATAGGACATGATATAATAGCTACTTAATGTTTTCAATTTTTTGTAATACTTCTTGCTTAGATAATTTTCTGCATGCGCAGAACGTCTGTCTCCACCCTCGTCCCGTCCGGGTTTAGGACGTATATGAATTGAGGGTTAGGCATACATTTGCAATGCGCAAAAAATATCACCTCGATTCGAGCGAATAAAAATATATGGTGTTCCTTACGAGAAAAAAAAGCGTTGAAAAGAGTTTTCTAACCTTCTTTTTTTTTTTTTGCGCTGCTTAAAAACAAAGGAGAAGGCCAAAGGATTACTTCACAATAAACATAAAAACTTACTTTTGGGGCTTGGCCTAGGTCACTGCAGTTCACTAAAGCCGACAGAATCTAGGTTTATTTACAAGGTCTGGAGCTAGCGCATATCTTCCTACCAACTCTTTTTTTTTTTCTAGAAAATATCCGAATTCGTGAAAAAATCGGCTTGAACCCGATGTTAAAGAAACATGCTAGGAGTGTAAATATCGGGAAATATAGGATATTACTCGAAAATATGAGGCCCTACGTGTATGGCATGTGGTAAGCCGTTGAGATTTTGGAATGTCAGACATTCGTCTCCTGAGGTGTAAGTTTTAATTATCCTTTGACAAAAGTTGAAATTTCTAAGGTTAACCGTCGAATAAAAACACGCTACGTAGAATGGCTAATGAAAATAGGTTAGCGCTGTTTGCCTTAGTTGTGTACTTTCTACAAGAGGAATAGCCCTTTACATCTTCTGGTCAGGGCAAGCGTCAAGAAGCTTCAAACTTCATCTTAACTTCGATAAGAGCGCCTCAGTAAGAAATTATGTACTAAACCCCTTTCGGAAGTTCATTAGGTTGCATTGGAGGTCACCATTGCTTCACGCAGGCTCATGTACAGTATATGCTCAGAGTATGTGAGCAAGAGCTTTCGGGCAGGCGTTGGCACGGAATTTTGAAAAGGGATATTAAACTCTTTTTTTTCTAAACATCAATAAAGTTAGCTTGTTTTTTTACTCGTATTTAAAATATCTATTAAATGGTGTTGATTAAACAAAGGGAGACAGCGTGTTGCAAAAAAAAAAAAAAAGACGGAAAGTATTACACATCTCGCTTTAAAGTATCAACTAATCGATGATTTTTACGCTTCGAGTTTATGATGTGAATTCAGAGTTAGTTCAACCTATGCGTGACTAATATTTCTTACTCTACGATATTTCGCTTTTCTTAACGTTCGTGACTCAGTCCCTTCCGCGGCTCCCAGGATTCAGTAGACGACAGCGAGACCATCGGGCATCCATATGTTGTGGGCTTCGGTCCGGCACGAAGGACCCGATTCGGGAGCCAGCGGACCTTGGAACGCTTCTTCGGGACCAGACGGGAAGGACGACGGCCTAATCGTCGTCAACTGCTTAGGGCCACGCCTGGACGGACACACTGAAGCCGCGCGCGCAGACCACAGGAATCCGCCCAACGTCGGCGACAAACGGAGCGGAGAACCCAGTGGACCGTCCGAGGATGCCGGCTTTTTCAGTCCACTTGCGCTTGCGGAGTTTTAGAGCGCGCTGCGCTGACCTTTTTTTCCTGCCGCTTTAGAGTGAGGAAAGACACAAAGCCGAAAACAACTACAAGTGCGGCGATCGGGGGCCCCAGTAACGATGTTGTAGAGATGCCCATTAGAGGACCAACCTTGCGGAAATTGGAGTCCTCCGTTTGCACGGGCTTTCCCCGGATAAATAAAAAGGTTCCACCGGATCAGAGCAACGTAATGGACGAAGCGAACTTCTTTCAAGCACCTGCTTCCGCACATCACTATAAATTTGAGGCCTTGGACGGGTACTTCGCGCTGTCTCCGATGGAAATGACAGCTACTGTTTCCGCGTAAGAAGCGAGCGCTGGTCGAGGTCTGGTTAAAGTCAGAGCTTGTAACTTCATCCGAACCAACGGTTAGCATCTGTCAAAAGAGCAACTATAAGTAGCAAGACGCATCAGGTGTAGAACAACTGCAGATAACGGAGACTACGATAAACTTCCAATCAGCAGTGTTGTATATGACATGTTACATTGTAGGAGAGCTCGCCGTAATAGTATGAACCACGCCTCAGTCATGCAGCTTATTAAAATAAAATTATTTACCGTTACGGTAATAGCCGCATCAGCCGTTTTTGAGGAGTAAGTTGGATTACAACGCGACTAGGTTCACTGAATATTCGGTTCTTTGTCCTGCCTCAAAACTTGCGCATGACCACTGAATGAGACATATTTTTATGCACCTCTTTATTAGAGCTTCACTATGTTGTGATTATGTTATTGTTCGTTAATGAGACCCCAGTGTCAGAGCTATTCCTGTTCCACATAAGGAACCAGATTGTCTCCTCGTAGAACAGTCTTTGCTTTTGGGATGTCACGCTCCTTTTTCTAAACATGCTTTGATAGACGCACGGAGTGTTATCGTTCTAAAAAAAAAAAAAAACTACTTGATAAAAGCCCTAGTGCTGCAGAGTCATGAAATATGTCAATCTAATTTGGCTTGCACTGCCAAACAGGAGCAACCGCGATAAGAACCAGCTGCAATCCCAAATGCTAAGCAGCTGTAATCAATTTGCAGCAAACTGTGAAGGACAGTCGAGTAGAACATGTCTCCTAGCAGCAAACAGTGCGCCGCTACTAAGCAAAGCAGAGGCCGAACCGGGGATGACAAAAGAGTTTCGAAGTACACCTACTCCAGGTTCTCCACAAAGGATGTCCTCTCGAGGCAGTCCGAAGGACGTGAAGCTGCACACACAAGTCTCCCTAACAAGGCAACGCACATCGCCGCACGTCGAAGTGCGCCGGGCCATCTCCTCCAACACCAGGGAGCATCTCTCGACTCCGAGAGCACGCCTGCAAACAACAGCCGTCCGCCTTCGTCAAAAAGAAGTAAGAAACACGGCAGTGCAAAAAGCCACCGCGGTCGAATTAAACAAGAACCGCGCTCCGACGGAACAGGGACCGAAGCGATCTCCAGGCGATGCCCTCCGCCCACCCCAGACTGTGGCGAGAGTTTGGAACCGGAAGTCGGCCCGAGCACGCAACGGGAAGGCGTAAAGTAAAACCGGAAGCTGTCTCTGCTGAGCCAAGAAAACGGGGAAAGCGGGAGAGAGGACCAAGTGTTGTTTCTTCCGCCCTGGTGAACATCCGGCGTGGCTTTACAAGGACTGAAATAATCGAAAAGGCCGAAAACAAAACTCCGAAGAGAGAAAAGAAAAGGGGACGCGGGACTCCGGGGTTCCTTGAGGAGCTGCGAGCGGTAGCCTGGTTTTCTGTGCAGCCACGATGAAGCCGCACGGGAAACAAGCGAATTAAAGTTTAAAGAGAACCCCCGGTGTCGGTCGTTTTAGATAATTAAAAAAGCCGACGAGTTTAATTCTAAAGTGGGACGTTTGCGCTCTGTATCGTTCGTAGCGTCCCTGTTGTGGAGTGGTCTAAATGGAGGCGGGGTGATGTCCCTTCTCTTAAATTAATAGAGCGACAGGAACGGAGTAAGTTTTTTGACCGTTCAGTCGGTGCGATCATCTTTACATAAGTGTCTATGGGCATTCGCAGATGCCTTAAAGGGGCCCTGCAAGGACTTTTTTACTGGTTTTTAACTCGCACCGAACCTGAGCGAGCTGGACGTAGTAACTTAATGAAACTATTCTTTTACCGAAATTCGCTTTATTCTAAAAGTTATAGGCAAATTAAAATGACAAAAACAAGCAAGAAATAACCACCCTCATGACATCCTTGGTTGCTTGACTGGTTGTGAACTATAGGAGGGATAGTGAGCTCATCGGGCGCTCACGGCTGCCGCACTCCGTGACGACGGCGCGAAAGGGCGCCACTAAAACATGTTCTGAATAGGCTGTAGGCAGCGGGCGGCTAGAGCGGCTCGCATTGGATTTGCTGCGCGATTAAACACTAATTCGGCATTACATTTCATTGGCCACAAACGACAGCAAACACGGGGTAAAGATCAGTTCAGAATGGGAGCCACTTCGCGCTGCCATACCGCGAAACCGCAAGACACCGCTTCTTGCCGAAGGCCTTCGGAACGCTCGGAGCCCGTCGGATCCTCCTGTCCATACGAACGCAGCGCCGCCACGTACATCCGGGACCTTTCCATGTCGGCGCCTAATCGCACTACTCCTTTCTAGTATGCGCCGCCTTTTCCACCGCTTGGTGGCGGGTATGGCGACCGGTCATTTCTTGTTTCCGTACTTTATAAACTGCACATGTTTCTTTTCTGCTCCAAAATACTGAACAAAAACTACTTTTATAAATAATTGAACCGGTTCGCGCCACTTATATTTTATATTTAGAGTAAAAAAAGCTTTTAGCGGCTCTGACCACTAGTAAGACCAGGGCCAAAAACGTCACATTTTGCGCGCTTTCGGTAACGCGGTTCGCCCTCGTCGGTGGTGGAGGTTTCCGCGTCGTCCGGTTAAGATATGACACACGTATATCTAGTTACTCTCTCCGTGCCCGCTAGCTTGCCCGAACCTCGAGGGACGTGGAAACTACAAAAAAGGTAGACGTTTAAATATGATTGCAGGGCCCCTTTAAAGAGCAACCCCCCTCAATCTCCAAAATTTCGGGATTATGAGTCATATTACATTTAAAAAATGTGCAAAAGAAGAGAACGATAGACGTAGCGCGGTCGCGCAATGAGGTGGAATGGCGCCGTCACGTGCATGAGGACGGAGGTTCGACCTGGTTAATTCTCATAACCGTCGTGGTTAACGTCGTGGGTGCCACTGACCACTGCCACCAGTGTTCCGTGAAGTGTGTAAGCCCGGTTGAAGCTTCTACAACTATTCAATACTACGCGTAGCAACTGGATACTGCCAAAGTGGGATTTCGGAGAACGCGAGTAATCTTGGAAAACAAGTCGTTCAAGCAGACGACACGACGAATCTCCAATCGTTGCGCCATTCTTGGTGGGACGCCAGGGCTACCATCTTCGCTATGCGCGAGCGGCACGGCACGGCGTACGTCCCGCGAGGAGAGGGAAGTCCGGACTTCCCTGTCCCCTTGGCGAACAGGAAGAGAAGTTTTCTATTTTCCCCGCGCGCCGCGACCACCAGCGACCAGGGCGAAATCCCTGCGAAGTGTCGCCCATAGAGCTATCGCTTTAAAATCACTAATAAAAGGCACTACTTCGTTTGCTTCGCGAAACACGCGATATATATAGTGAAACGTTACTTTAAACATGAGCCGAATTCGAAACTGAAACAACGGCTCCGTCGTACAACATTGGCCTTAAGCCGCCCAAAAAAAGGGCTACGACGACTATGACGTATTGCGACTGGTAACGTGATCTTCTGTGTGACGACACGCGGTATCGGCGAGGGCCACCGTTGAGGCGGGAGTGTGCAAGGCGCAAGTGTCGTCTGCACCGCAGACTTCGCCCTGTTTTGGCGTCTACGACATTCGTCGACGTCTGCACAACTGCGGCGTCAGTCTGCGCACGCAGTGAAAGGAAACTCAGAGGTACAAGAGTCACAAACGGCGAGACAGCGAGACGACGATGGCGGTTGTGACGCGGGTGACGACGGTAACGGGTGGACGGCCGAGTGACTCGCAAGGCTGAGAAGCGCGCTTCGCAGGCGCATCACGCCAATCCCCTGGACACCGCTCAGCTCTGAGAAGAGACGGTGCAAACGTTACATGTTACGCCTGCACGGAGAAGTCAAAACAAACAAAAGTGGCAATGCTGATGACGTTTAGCTCAATGTTGCTTGCGCCACCATCGTAACATTGACCGCGCTGTTGATTGCGCCTCAATTCGCCCGCTAGAGTCAGTCGATTTCGGCAACTTGGAGCCTTGCAAGGTTTGCCAAAGCGTTTCAAGGGCCACTGAAAATTAAAAAAAAAAAAATAAATAAATAAACAGTCTGGTTTGGACATGTGCGCAAAAGAAATTAATTTTTAGCGGAAACAAATTGTTAGAACAATATTGATGGCGCGAGATTTATTTCGAGTTCTGCGCGCAAAGTCTATGACGTCATGGAGTGGTCATACATTCTTTTTCTTTCAACGAAAGGGTCGTACACTCTATCCACCTCAACGTGATGGCCAAGCCGATCCACTGCTCGACCACGTGGCCCATATACCAAGATAGGAAGTGGAAAGGAGGTGACTACCGACCAAATGGCGTCTGGCACCGTCAGTATTGCTCTAAGATTTTTTTTCGTGTAAACTTTATATCTTGACAGGGGTGTGCTAAGTAGCATGTAAAAAGAAAACAATTTTTTTTTCTTTTCAGTGGCCCCTTAAAAATCATTCAGACAAAACTAGGTCGTAATTCCCTTAGCGAAAACTAATACGTTTGAAATATACCACATTCTAATTTGAGTGTATTTGAAATACAGTTCATAATTGTAAGTACACGAAAAATAGACCGAAAATATAAACTTCTTTTTTTTTACTTAGTACTAAAATATACTTCTGAAAATCATTTTAAAATACCTTTACTTCAACTACATTTGAAGTTCCCTTCATGCGTTTCGAAATATGTAAATACTAAATTAATAGGCACAAAATACCTTTCGCATATATTTCTTGAAATATTTATTTAATTCATGCAAAATATATTCCAACCCTAAAAAAATGGAGCAATCAAAAATACGTGCAGAATACTCTTAAAATACCTGAAAATCGTAAATACTGTTGTGTTGAACTCTAAGTACCTTTTGACTGCAATAGTTTGGTAGTTTGACTTAAACTACCAAAATATTGAAAAGCTCCCCTTTTAGAAGCTCACATCAAGCAGATATGGAGTACACTGAAGCGTCTAAATACAACATTTGACTAGTTTGTCAACTGAATTGCGCAGCATCGCACTGATAAGTCAGCCAAGTTTATGTTATTGCTTTTTTTTGTTTTTTCTTTCTATCAAGAACACACCTGATCAGTTCCTTGCACACCAATCACAAATGGGGTTCGAACTACAACTACAACATTTGCTGATGCTGGAAAGCTTCAGCAGGTGCTGTGAACAGATACGTTTGGCGTGGTTTTGTTAGCACAATGTTAGTTCACTGAACGTGTATACTCACCATTGTACGTGATGTGAATAGTGACTTTAATATAGTGACATTAACTACCATATCAAATAGTCAACTACTAAAAAGAAAAGGCAGAACAACTACTGTAAAATATTTATTTTTCGCGGGCTCAATATTTCGCGATTTAGGTCAAAGTTGGAGTTTTCGAATAATTCGCAAATTCTGATTTTCGCGACGCGCTGGGATCGCAATATAGATTTTAATCTTTTTACATTTTGCCGGAATTGTTCACGGGACCTATTTTTCAGAATTGTAGGCGATTCGCGACCTTTGCGAGAATTAGGTCCTCACGAAAATAAAGTCGTTTACAGTATTTTAAAGTGAAGAAACTGCCTTGATTCGCTTCGTCCTAAGTGGTTCTACGCAGAGAAGCAATAACATGTATTTTATGAGCCGTTTGTGTGGATATTGTTTTAGGGACTGCGCCGAATTGTTATTAGTTGTACCAGTGCCTTTTAGTAAGAGATATCGTCCACGTACTTCAAGATACTGTTTCCCCTTTGACAGACTCCCGAGGAGAAGATCGGATACTTGGAACCTTAATAAGCGCAGAGGTGGTCACCGAAAAAATGATTACCTTCAATATGTAAGCTATATAAGGCTCTAGAGCAGTCAACGGGACTGTGAATGAGCTGTTCAGTGCGTCATGGTGTTTGTGTTTGCGTTCGTTTCAAATGTAGCTTTGCGAGATGTATTTAGTAGTGCCTTCAAATACCACAGGGACACCATTTGCTGACAAAACCGAAAATAAAAAAAAATTGTGTAACCGGTTTTTAGTGCATAAATGGCATCTTAAGTGTGAAGGGATAATATTTTTGGTATATCTAAAATATTTTTTGATTCATATTTATAATGTATTTTGAGTACCTTACGCGCGTATTTCGAATGCGGCCAAAATAATACAGAATAAATACAAAATGAATATTCGCACTAAATATATTTCGACTTCGTTTGAAGTACGGCCTCTTTTTGCTAAGGGAATATACGACGTGTGGTCTTCCTAAGTGATACTTAAAGAACTTAATTTTTTCTAAACAAAAGTGAAGCGAAGCTGCTTATGAAATCTCTTTTAGTCTATATTTTAACGGCTGGTTCCATACTTGCACTTCAAGGCGACATACTGTGCTACGGCGAGTAGCGTCTGACCTCAGCCGCCAAAGGAACTTTCTCATTGTAAGCAGTCATAAGTAATCATATATAATGCAGTCGGTCAAACTAAAATGCGAACTTTTTAATCAGCCTTGACTGAGGCTGTTCTGATTAATACTACAGACACCGCTACTTTGATAGTGTGGACCAAGTAAACTAAAAACCAGGCGATCTGCACTGTAGCCCTTGCTGCCCCATCATGTTGAAGAAATTTATTATTTTTGCAATTTAAAGCAACCTCGATGTTCCTTTAGACATTAGACCACGCGTCCGTTTACGCGACCACATGACGACTTTTGCAGAATCATACCTTAGGTCATTTTCTGCTTCTTGCTCGTGCTATCTAATGCGTCGTACCTTGACAACCTTGTAGGCGCAAACACTGATCTCCCTTTTCACAATATACCACATCGCATTAGGAAATGGTGAAGTTGTTTAAACCGATATGTGGCAATGTGTATTGTTACAATAAGAAAGTCCGCATATTGTCAGCGATGTCATCAATATTACAACAAAATATTAATAATAATAACAGCAATATTAATATAATTATTAATATTAGTATTGTTATCCTTGTCAAAAATAAGATATAGGCCAAAGCGTTGTTTACGAAAAGGTCCGCGTTTGTTCGCAGCAGGGTTGTCACTCCTAGCGCGCTCCAACGAGAATGGCGCGAGTCAGAGGTTTGCGCTAGCCTTCTGCCAGCATCACCGCAGCACTGGGACGCCAGAGCCGTCTGGTGGTGTACACAGTCATAGGACGTAGGACATAAACAAGTTTGAAACCGGTTGCCGGGAGTTTCATGCCTCATCGTGAGCGTCTGTCGTTCCAATTTCTTTCGTGTTTTCAGGTTCTTGTACGTCTGCGTCAACATGCTCATTAAAGTCGTCAATGACCGTTTTCAAGGACAATACTGCCGAAACAGTGGCATATACTTTGAGGTTCGCGAAGTGAAACGTGACGTGCGACGGACATTTTGTATAGAGTCCAAATTTCGCGCATTCCACATAGCTGAGCGAAGGAAAAATAAGATGACTCGTATTTGGTACAAACAATATGCTGTGCTGTAAGCCAAGTTAGAGTCTAATCGGATATTTGCATTTGCTGGTTGCGCATGTTAAGCACGACATGGAGGTGGCCAGTAGGTCGTATTTGTTGCTTAAAACCAGAACGTCTCTCGTATCTGAAACGGATATGCCGCTGATGTAAGGCATGGCTTATCGGAGAATTATCTACATCGAAGTAATGCGCAAACCATACTTTATACACACTGAGAGCTGAACAAGCAGATGACGTAGGTCACTATTTTTGCGGATCCTGCTACGAGAATTGTTCTTTGGTTATCTTATATTAAAGAGCCGCAATACTATTGGTTACTGATTAATATTAAGTTGTTAGGAACTCGCTACTTTCTTTCATTCTTGCGTTATCACTTAATATAGCCCTCTGACTAAAACACACGTAAAGACGGGACATAAAACAATCATGGCCCGTTATCGTTTTCTGCTTAAACAATAACGAATGCGAAAATTCACCCTCTCGCGCACGTTAAGAACAGTGCAGATTCCGCTAATGCCCGTGTCCCACTAGAGCGACATACAGAAACAGAAGACAGCGACCAGCCTTAAACCCATGCAGTATGCTCGCGATGTTACCTTGGCAGGCGTTCACTCTAGGGTGCCTTCATGTGCGCTTTGCTTAGGGTGGAGACATCTGGCCATTTTGTTCCCAATTTTACATTTATTTTTGTTCAGGAGCGAGTGAAAGAGCGTGTTCCTGCACGTGTCTGTGGCGCTGACTGTGCTATGGCGACATTTTGTTTTCGTCCATTTCTTTGTATTTTCCCCGTGAGCGCGTGCTGTCGGCATCGGGTACTACAAAGGGTGGCATCACTCTAAACAGAAGGTCATTGAGGCACCCTAGTTCACTCGTTCGGTGCTCGTGAAATAAGCACGAGCGATTGCAAGCCTGCCAAAGATACCCTCGCGTGCATGATGCTCGTGTTTGAGCATACCCTCCTTTATACTACAAAGCCTTTCAAGTCGCGAAAGACTGGTCTGAGGCTTGTCGCTGTCTTTTGTTTCTGTCTGTCGCTCTAGTGGGACATGGGCATTACACGTAGCTCCTCATTGTGCACTTGCTCTCGCGGCCGCCATATCTGCACTTGCTCTCGCTGAAAGGAGGTCAACAACGAGGCCCCAACCACGGTCATTTCGAAGCATAAAATCCGGCCACAGGTTGGCCCCATCGTAGGGTGACTGGAACGCATCTTTGACTGGTGCGTTAAGAGTCCTATCCCATCCGCGCATCGAATGTTGTCACGAAGTAGCAACTAGTGACGTCACGGGAGCCGGCCTGTAACACTGTCAGGTGTCGTGATCATGGCCGGTGGTTGTAGAAGTTTTCATAAAATGTGAACTAATAACGCAAGTTCCTTGTAGTCACGTCGTTGCGACTCGTCATTGATTAAATGTCCAGGCGCTGTAACGCTGAAGAGTGACCTTCGAGAGAAAAAAATCGGGTGTGCCTTATTGACCCCAATTGCTACGTATTATCGCAAAGATCGCTCCGGGCAGCGGCGCGATGCAAGCGTGACATTATCAGACAGAAACCGAAAGACTTAAATGGCCACAGTTTACACACACCACTGAAAGATGCAACTGAGCTGCGGTTCCTGCATGGGCGATTCTGCGACTGGTGTGTTTACCGCCTTCACGAGAGTGTTTCCTTATTTATGGCTCACTGACGTCATAAATATGTCATGCTTTTCCCGGCGCAATCCTGTTGGTGGCACAAAAGCGGAACTACGTGACGTACAAGGCGCGGGGCCGACGTCTGTGCTGGTGTCTGCTCTGGAGCCAGACTGTCAACGGAAACAAAGCAGACACGAGTTGCTACGCAGATGACCACGGAGACCCTTGCGCCCACACGCCTTTTTCGTGAGAATTTCTCCGACCAACTTCCAAGACCGCGATATCCGAGAGCGTGACACGGCGGCTCCGTTGAAGCGATATGTCGCGCATTTGGAATCACCTTTTGTGCATGTAAAGGACTGAACGGTAAACGTAGCAGTCGAGCACGGCCAGGCACTGCAATGAGCGATTTCTCAAAACACGTTTCACGCATCCGCAACCTTACCGGGAGCAACTTGGAGGCAACACTATCGGACATCTTGGCTATTTGTATGGAGATCACTGTAATGTCTGCGCTCTAATCGTGGCGTCGGGCGTAGCCTCAAACATCGCGTGTGCAATGATACGTTTCGAGAAGTAATCTAGCTGAAAACATCAAAGGCCTACAATTTTCCTGCGTCTCGTGCGAAGATATTTGTTTCGAAGATTCGAGTAACTGGGGGACAAGAAAACTTTCGAGGTCCCGTGACCACTTCTGTGATGAAGAAAGCGGGACGAAGCACCGCTCGGGCACAGCTTTTCGAAAAGTATCCAAGTGCCCATCCCTGACGATACTTCACACTCTTTTGTCAACATAAATCTGGTTGAAAAGTAGGGAAAGCGCACAATAAAGAACAATACGAAGACGGAGAGGCAAACAGGGCAAGCGTTTGCCTCTCCGCCTTCGTCCTTATTGCGCGCTTTCATTACTTTTCAACACGCATAACCAACTCACCTGCGTCGCTGCGTTATAAAGCTGGTCACGTGATTACCTCCAAAATGCAGCTCATGAGTTATTCGCTACGTGCCGTTTTCACGCGCAAAAGTTCGATTGAGCGTTCCACGCAGCCTGCATATATATGTGCCCAGTCATCCACTTTCTGAGCGCGTGTGAAGATTGCTCCCGAGGGCGCGCGTGGGAGATGCGCCGTGACTCACGGAGTTCTCTGGTGCGGTTGACGGCCCTGGCCAGGTGCGTGCGGGCCAGGG
Organism: Ixodes scapularis; assembly: GCF_016920785.2. Classification (NCBI taxonomy): domain Eukaryota; kingdom Metazoa; phylum Arthropoda; class Arachnida; order Ixodida; family Ixodidae; genus Ixodes; species Ixodes scapularis. Next base: position 167,765,854 of record NW_024609868.1, on the reverse strand, counting down.
TGCGCAGGTTGCGGAACTTGAAGGCTCGCCTTCCGCTTCCCACGCCACGTCCGCCAGCTCCTTCTTCGCCTGTCGGCGGCGCCCGGAAACAGGGCGCGGGACCGTTGGCACGGGACCTCCGCGGACGTCGTAAGAGGACGCTCATTCGAGACATGCGAGGGCGGAGGCTCGCAGGGACATCGGGACGGATGCTCGCATGCCCGTCATGCCAACATGCAATTCGTATGTCATCGTTCGGGAGGTGGGAATGGACGGTTTTTTTTTTGTTTGTTTTTTTCGTATTCGTGCAGTAGGAAAATTCGAGCCCAAATACACACGCGTAGGTGTCGAAGTTTCACGAAATAATATGTCTCCGATACACGGGGTATCCCGGAAATAAATGTACGGATTTTTTTTTTAACTTAACAAGAAAGTACGTATCACGGAACGCTCATTCTCCGTCAAAAGATAGCGGTTCAAATAAGATGACGAAGTTCCAGCATGAAGCGATAACTTATTTAAAGTCTATGAGATATTTTTTTTTTTATTAATTTCAGCGGGAAAATGGCAGCACACGGCGCTGTTAAATACACGAAGCTCTATGGCAGCAGAAACCGAAAATGGGCGAAAATGGGCCCTATTTTCCCGTGAAAACTTTCGAAAAATAAGTTCAAACTTCCAAATAATACATCGGTTTGTGCTGAAATTTTGGCATCCGGTTGGGACTTCTTCCGCTGCATTTGGGCGGAATATGAACGTTAAGGGTCGCATTTATTTTTCTATTTTTCTCCGGTAACAAAAAACTGTTATTTTTTTTATGGAGAAATGTTTGTAGAATATTCCAGCATGAAGCATTCTATAGCAACTGAAAGCTTCAGAAACGTGGGGCTTGGCTTAGCTACATTAATGTTTCTTGCTTTTGCGTCGTTCCGCCTTCTTATCGGGTAAGTCTGAAATCGCATTGGCCGAAGAGCAATAATGAGATGCGTGGGACTCTGCGTCTCTTACTTATGCTGCGAGTCACGTTATAAGATACTACCATCTCAAGAAGACGCGCCGTAACGACCAAACAATGTTCGAAGAAAAATAAAGTAATTTAGCCGAGTGCTACGTCGTCTAGTGTGAACGAGCTGCAAGTGCTTTATTATGTTATTTTTTTATTTCTTTTTCCTAGTATATTAAATATTGTTAACACTCGGGAAAAAAAAGCATACGGCGTGCAGCTTGTGCTTAGCGTAATTGATTCCACCGGCTCTCTTTTCACTCTACTTGGTTTCAGCGTAAGCCCAGAAGCAGCCATCGCTACGAACGAATGGACTAATCAAGCAGCGTCAGAAGCGTGAGTCACTGGGCCTCTTCTTTTTTACGCCCTAAGAAATGTCTGCGCGCTTACTTGCCTGCCAAACGTCCGAAGAGCCAAAGTCGGTGATCCATGAAACGAGCTCAGCGATTGATGAGGCGGAACATCTGTTAAGGCCGCAAAATTAAGTCTGCGCTGTACGTGACATTCCGCTATGCAAGCATGACGTTTTGCATTGCGTAATGCCACAGCGCAGACTTCCTTTTTAGGTATAAACGAATGCACTGGCTCAACATTCGCTGAGCTGATTTTGTGGATCGCAGATATTGGCTCTTTGAGGGTTGTGCATGTATGTAGACGCGCAGCATTTCTTAGGGTGTATGATTGTTTCAGCGTGAGTATAAGACGTTCAAAAACATGACAAACACCAAGATGGAGCACTTTTGACGCTGAACGATTGATCCCATCAGCCTGTAGCGTCAACTGCGTCTCGACTTAACGTCAAACGAAGTATGCCAATGCCGCGAAATAGTTTAAAGACGTCATGAACTGTGGAGTGTACGCGCAATGCCCTAATCTTCAGTTGTCATTAAACTGCCGCACTGGTACTTTTGAGACCCCGTACTTAAGTACTGCCGAGGGGGTCGCAAACCACCTAATTAGAGCTCAAATTGTTGTGTAGATATAATTAGCTCGCGCGGTGCAAAGACTAAGAACAGTTTTGATATCGAGTGAAATAAGCCTGGAAATTAAAATTCACGTAAAGCCCTCATCTTCATATTACCTTACCTAGTCTACGGAAGTTAGCATTAGCACGTAAGCGCACTGGAGTGCTATGTAGCCGATCATTGTATTCGTCAAACACCAGCGGATTATATCTGCTGGCTGCCTCGGAGGTGCTAATAAATAAAAATAATTGTCATATTTTCTTTATTAAAAGTTTATTTACAAAACACAAATTAGACTCTCGGCAATCTAAAGGCGACTTGGTCTTCCAACTTCGATTCAGTTACGGGAGTATGCATGTTTTTAAACCTCTCCCTGAAGAGTGTGCTCAAGAGGCAGTCGCTTTTTCCAGCGCCGCAATAAGCTGTTCTTTTAATCCGCTCACTTCGTCCGTTTGAGCTCGTTAGCTAGAAGCCCAGACACAATATGCTCCTACTTGCACCAAAGTGCGAACATACTAACAACCGTCACGGTTAATGCGCACAGAGTTTGAAACTTTCTGCGAGTTTCGCCATCCTCCGGAAAGCCATCGGCGGATAAGGGTGCCCAGAGAACACCGTAAACAAGGCCATGAAAGGAAGCGACATCAATCCGTCGGTTCCGTTCAACTATAATCAGCGACGAATAGGGAATCAAACTGTGGCCGAAAGAGTTAGAATGTTCCTAATTACGCTCGTGGTGGTCTATTTACGAGAACGCTAATAGACAAAGAGAGATCCAGAAACTAAATGGCAGTCGCTGATGTAAACCTGCTTGCTGTGTCGACGAAGCCTTTTAAACTTTTAAATGAAATTCGTTAGACGTTTCGGAACGCAAAATCTGCTTTCATAACACGAGCCTTTGTTTTAAACTTTGAGGCTAAATTTAGCACAACATTGCGGTTTCCGAATAGTAAAATTCCGCGTAAACGCTCAGGGATCATATGTCACAGGCAGGGCCCGATATGGCCGTTCACTTTTTTACACGAATTTGTGCGCTAGTCTGCACCAATGATGTAAATAGTGAGTTGTTCGCACCGAAAAGCCCTATTAACATCAAAAGGGTGATAAACAAAAGTCTCAGTATACAGTTTTTTAACCGCTTTGGTGGGCAATTTCTGTTCTTCTACAACGTTAAAATTGTACAAATTTTTACTTTATAAAGGAAGATGAACCATTCAATATGTGTGTAACGGGCATTGAATTGTCCTATAAGGCTGTAGAATATTCATTTATCTGCCGATAATGGCCAGTCTACAAAATATTGTTCTCCAATTGTGATTACCTACTAACATACTAGAGTGAAAGCTACAAAGATATACACGCCTTGGACGTGAGACGGAAGAGCTATATGTTCCTCTACCGATCACTTAGAGATCGGCTCAAATTTGCTTATTTTGTGGGAAATTGAGCGAGCGGTTGTACTCCACTGGCTAAATTGCTGATCTACAGCTGAGGCACGAGACGCCCATCAAGCTGATAACCTCCGGCTGCAAAAACATACAGCAAAATTATTATACGCAATTTGTTAAAGGCTGTGACGAAGCGGCCATGCGCTCTGAACGCTAAACACTTTCTTTTCCTGCGTTATTTCCGCCCTACACTTTAAGAACGTCCATCGTAAAGTCACTTTTCCGCAAAACACGGATACAGCCAATCACGTACAACAGTAGAGAAACCCCATCAAATGTAAAGACCTGAGAATACGATTGTACACGAAGGGCGATGTGCGCACGAAAACTGAGCATAATGTTTTACTCGCTCGTTTTCCCTGCGCACATCGATGAGGTTCTTCATCCTTTTCATTCGCTGGAATTTTCCTAATATTCGCCGTGATTGGCTGTCTCCATGTTCCGCGGAAAGATGAACTCCACATCGTTTTATAATGTGCCTTAAGATAGACCAACGACACAAATATTTGTAAAACATTTATGACAAGATTGGCACCGCCTTAACAAGACTCACCGCGCTTTCTGAACTTTTTCTAAGCACACTCAATATATTTCTAACCTTCCGTCGAGCGATGCCAGCACGGCTGACGCTTTTGCTTAGCCAGAGCCCTCGGTGCGAGAATATCCGTTCTATCCGCTATTACAATTAATTCCGGGCCGCCGAATCATTACGTAAAGCAAACGTGCGCGGTGTTTCGAGCTTAGTGTGATGAAGCCTCCTCGGCCGCCGCCGTCCAAAATCCAGTCTGATAGGGCGACGAGAGCGATCTTCACGGCGCTGAGCAAAGAGCTTGACTCTGCGCTGGCATCTCTCCCCCGCAGCGGGGACGGCCTAGACGTCGGCCGGAGTTTAACGACGGCTCGGCCATAATTGATCACCCATAAAGCGAGTCGTGTCGGCAGAGGACCGCTGATCCCTCTCGACGGCGACGGGAACTTTGTATCGAAAACGAAGAAAACAGAACGCCTCCTCGCTCGGGTGTGCAGGTGAAGGGGAAAACGGAACTCGTCGGGGATCAAAGATAATTATTCGGAGGGTGTTTACTTTCGAGGACAAGCCCCGCGAGAGCGCGGGCGCCATAGGTGCTTTCGTTCGAGTACTCTCTGGATAGAGTTCCCTTTACTGAAGGCCCTCGCAGCTTCAGAAACGCAGGCCATGGAAAGTATTACGCACCTTATTAATGCTCTTCAGCAAATGAGAGTGCACAATCGGGTGACAACAACGCCAAAGCCGCAGTCACGAAGCAAGATGCGGGAACATAATTCGTATGCTTTCTCCTGTGCTTTTCACGTTAACAGTGACTATACTCGCGTGCGGAGCACGGCCTACCAACTGTTTTCTTCGATGGCGGAGGATGAACTTATTACAAAAATATGGACGTGCATGTAGACGCTAACGATAGGACCTAAATGCTCTAGGTTTGTGCCTTAGAACCTGCCGTGAGAAATAAATAAAGTTATACGACGGCATCCAGGGACTGACAAACCAAAGGACATACAGAAGAGAAAAAAATAGAAACGAGAAAAGAGACAACAAAAAGAGTACGATAGTATTACTGGACTACAGCTCTCCTACGCATGAACTATCATTGTATCGACGGACAAAAACTGTGCCAGTAAAAACGTCCGCGTTAGTTTTTTTTTTTCGGGGGGTAAATGTCCGCGAAAAGAATAGGTCGCTACTTCTAGCAAGTTCCCACCCGTTCCGACTGTCGTGTACGAGAGGGAGGCTGTTGGAAAGAGTGACGTTTAATTCGCCCAGAAACAAGAGAAAGCCTGACCTTCAACAAACTAATAGGTTGCCTAGGTTTGCTGGCAAACATTCTAGTCAGAGAGAGCTTAAGAGATTCAGAGCGTGCATCTCACTATCAACCAGATATAAGTATCTTGACTACAGCAACTTTCAAAGAAGTGTGTGTTTGCCCGTGGGCTCCAATTGGTTACAAAAAAAAAAAGTATGGCCCAGAATGTAAGAAGTCATGAGGAGGCCTGACTGAGTTGGAAAACATACGAAACTTCAAAGAAAAAAGTAACCGGTGATTCGAAGCGTAACTCTCATGTTGCGGGAGACCAGCGGGGTTTCAACGTCTCGGTAAAGTGCGCTTCTTCGCAAGATGTCTCCTTCTGCGGGGAAGCCATCACTTGGGTGAAATCTCGCTGTTGTCGGAATGCCAAGTAAGAAAAAAGCGTGTCGTACTCTATTTATTTTTAATAATAATAACATTTGCCAACATAAGTTAAAACTACACAAAATCTTATGTCTTCATTGCCTATGTATAGTAAAAGTCATCCAAAATAATATTAAATATATTTTTTTTTGTTTATAGAGAACGCTCCCAATTTCTTTAAAATTCAAAACATAATGTGGTTTTCTCAACAACAAACTAAATAAAAAGTAAAAAGTGAAGATTGACACCTGACTTCAAGTGCGGCTAAATAACACGAGTTTTATATTCAACCTCTCCAACTACAGCCGCGTGCATACACCGGTCAAGTACGAACCAGACATGAGCTTCCTCAAAAAAGAAGTCGTTTTAACAAAAAGGACTGCCAAAAAACAAAAAGAAACCGACGAGTCATCGCTAGCCCAATCAGTTAGTCATTCACACCATACAACTCCGGTATCTTAAACCGTCAGCGTCTAGCAATAAAGCTTCCAGACTCGTTCAACAAGCAGCAACAGCGTACTAGGGTCTCGCGACAAAGTGTGGTAGTCGCTGAACATGGCAGGCTCGGCTGTCAGGGCGTGCAAGTCGGGACAGACAGGCGGGAGGGACACTCATGCTGGCAAGTCGGGCACCGGCCGCTGCGCGAGGGCAGGGTAGGGGACGCACCTTCCGAGAAGGCCGGACTCGACCCTGGGTTGTCGGGAGTCATGCGCGCTGACGACGAGGCAGCAGCCGTGGTCGCGACGGCGTCAGCAGCGGGCCAACGCCGCCGCTCGCACGCGGCAGCGCGGACCAGCTCCACGGGACCGACAACGGGCTGGACCCAGGGCACGGGGATCGGAGGTGTCCTGGGCAGCCGCCGGCAGACGTCGCATCGTCGTGCAGCGTGCGAGTGCACGGCGCCGCACGACGCACGACACCGCCGGGCGGCAGACGCACGTGCTGCGGGCGGCTGACACGCGGCGCGAACGCCCCGCACACTGACGGGGCGCCATCGGAGAGCGCCCCGACGCCCCCCGCGGGGGGGAGGAGAGCGCGGCTCTCCCCCTCGTCGCTTTAGGGAAAGGGGTCCCGAAAGGGACTCAGTCGTCCCCTCTTCCGAGTGCTGGATATGAGGGAGGGACATTCCCTCTTTCCCTCTACTCTGGTTCCCTCCTCTCCCTCCTAATGTCATCTGAGAAAGGTGGAAGAGAGAAATCCTCCTCGCCACTTCCTGGCATCCCCACCCTCTTCACCTTCCTGCTTTTTCCCGATGCTCTTTTTTCTGGTCCTTTTTCCCCCTCTCACCTTCCCTACCTCGATTTTGGTTTGTCGATAGTCCTTCTCAGTGCTTTCTTTTTTCGTGCCTCTTCCTTCTTTTACTCACTTGCTTCGCGTATTATATATTTCATCTGCCCCCCAGTACGGCCTCGGAGCCCAAACGCCGTTCCACCATATTTTCCTCTCTTTCGCCGACGTTTTTCCCCTCTCCCGCGCGGACGAGGTGTGTGCCCGAGGGCCGACTGCTGGTACATTTCACGACCGCCGCCAGACAAGCGAACGGAGACGAAAAGGCCCCCAACATCCAAAGGAAGCAAAGGAGAAAAAAGGGAAGTGAGAGCGCAGGCACATTCCGGGCAATCCTTCCTTTTTCTGCTCCCTCGCACTCCCTTCTTATTCCCGTTTCCGGTAATGGACGGCAGAGAATTAAGGCGCGCCGCCCCGCACCCAAGGTGCTCCGACATTAGGGCTGCGGGAGGCGATGCCCGAAGGTCGGCCCAAATTAAAAAGCTGCCCCCTGGCCGGACTCGGCTCGCCGCACCAGGGCCGGAAGGATCGGCGAAAAACCAGGTAATTGCAGGTGCCCCTAATTGCGTCGTCATTATATTTCACAAAGCCCTTTGTATTTGTTTTATCCAAACTTCGAATTAATGATTTCTTTTTTCACTCTCCGAAAGCGAAGACGTCCCATCATGGCGTGTTCGAAGAGTGGCGTGGATATTCGAGTTAAGTGAAAGAGGCCGGTGTTCGAAAGCCAGACAGATTTCATTTACCGAACTTTGACAGTCCTGAGGTAAGTTGAATTATACAGATCGCGGTAGAAACATAAGCACTCACACGGACAGATGGAAGAAAAAATCCGGCGATGTCATTCGGGATCATAAATTATGAACGAAGTATGGAAGAAAGGAAGGATTAGGGATCACACTGAAATAGATGCCGAAAATTTCGGCGCTATTGACCACTAAATTCGTTGAAAAATGTTTTACGCACAGGTTGAAGAACGCTAGCCCCATCTCCAGTCTTTGCTTAGTTACCACTTACAGCTCGCAGCCGCGTCTCTTCCTCAAGATAGGCTTGGTCATATGGTATTGAAATTACTAGTTGCATTGCGAAATTCTGAATCACTCTTATAGATTTAGAACATCAGAGTATATCTGGAAGAATGATTGGCAGATGGCCTGTTGTTTCGGAATCTCTTGTATCGTATGTCATCATTTGTGTATTTTGACGGACCCGCATATCTGGCATAGTATTTTTTTTTTTCAATACGCACTTTGACTAGCAATGATTTTGTGAAACTGAGGTGGCCCGCAACGCTGAATTTTACGTGACGATATTCATATTCAACTATTACGAGACGATGATTTCCTGTCACGTTATTGTTTTCACAGGAAAAGATGGGGCGCGTTGTGGCAAAACACGCGGTTCACGATGACATTGAAGATGCCTGCTTTAGACAAAGGTCTTCAAGTGTAGTTTAGACTTAAGTAAACCCCGTAAACAAGTGAAGAACTTGTCCACCATTAGCCGACGAGGGCTTGCATTTACAGTAAACAAAACGCAGCGCAACTACGTTGTAGGAACAAGACAGGGACAGGGAAGAACGCTACTAACAACTGTTTTTTTTTTAATTCTAGGAAAGCAGAAGCACAAAGTTTGCTATAGTGTATAAAAAAAGGAAACAACGAGAAAATAATATACATCAAAAGAGGAAAGGAAATATTTGTAAGCTTTATTTAAAAAAAAGAGCTATGCCCGTAAATAGTATCTTGCTTTCACCATTAAAAAAAAGAAATTAAAATGCAAAAAAAAAAAGTAAAGAAAGGGCGAAAACTCTGGGTATAAGGTTGGAATAAAAAAATGGAAAACGAAGAAAGCCATTTCTATTTACAAGTATCGGGAAGCAAGGCTCAAAAACTGTAGTTTCTTTGCCAACAGGGCCATTAACACAATTTTCGCCATTGATAGTATGACGTGCGTTTAAAAAAAAGTATCTCGTCCGCTTGTCACGAAAACGCTTGAGGAATTCCGTTTGGGTAAACAAAGTCTTGCATCGACCGTCACGAATGTGTGTTGTAGGATGTCCAGATGGTCATGATTGTAGGGACAGTGCTTGTTCTCTGGGTCTTGTGTTCTCACGTCAGCCAGATTGTCCTGCAAATACTTTGCCACATGAAAATGGTTGGCGGCGAGATGTTTTGGTGGCGCCCGCCAATGGTTACCTTTCGTGACGTCATTACCTTGTGAACAACAAGTTCGATGATGTTTGTAATTAGCATGGTGGAAGCTTGAAATCATTGCGCTCTGAAACCAACACTGCCAACACCGTCAGAATTGAAGTCCTTATATTACTCTTCTGTCCGTCGTGGGAAATCCTTTGCTGACGTCATAGTCAGTATTCCTCCAATTGTGGAAGGCCGATCACAGCGACGCTTTCGATCGCTCACGTCGGACCGGTTTCTGTGTATTTTACAGAACAACGTTGTTGGACAGCCGGTTGTGGGTTAATCTTTGGACAGTCTTTTTAGCTTTTCATGTGCTTGTACACCAAACCCTAATGCAACTCTTTTTAAGTTGTGGAAAACTTAGTGTACGTAACGGCTATTCGAATGTTATCACATTCGGATATTTATTGAGGTACTTCGGATACTCCTTCACATTCGAAGAATCGCACATTATTTTCAAAATTACTGGTTCATAATAGTTCAAACCTCAAACCACGCGACTGGAACTTGTCAGTTCCAGTGAGCTCCGGTCACCTAGATTAAACTTTTCAATGTCCCTTTTGCAACAATTGGGATATATCTATGGCCCCCAGCTTGGACAGAGAATCACTGTTTCCTATACTCTCGACGAGCGCAAAGAAAAGAAGTAAAATATGTCAAATTCGCCCTTCAGCGTTTCCTATAGGTCGCAGCAGTTGCATAGCAAGAATAATCTCTGCATTCACTTTTTGGAGAAAAAAAAACTTCAATGGGCAATCACTGGAAAGAACAAATAAATACCAGAGAATGACGAAGCATTGAGTGCAGTTAGAAATTAAAAGTTCGACGAAAGCAAAGGATAATAATTAGTTGAACTAACTTGTCAAGACAGTGTTCCAACAGACAAGAAGCGTGGTTTTATTCAAGTGCGACGCTTGTATACAGATAATGGTATCGCACGGCAAGCGCCGATTGGTCCACGATGCAGCACGAAGCAACTAACTACGTCACGCTATAACATTAGTAAGCAAACGAAACGCCATTTATGTTGTACTTTCAGACATCGCACTCTTTTTTTTAAATTTCTAATCGTATTATGCGTTTTGTAATTTGCTAGCTTCCTCCGTTGTTAGAAATTATTTGATATCTGCATGAACGGGGTTCACCGCGCCACCTGTGAAGCTGATTGACGGAATTCATTAAAATCTGGCTGCACTAGCGAGGACTGTGGCCATTTTAAAGGGCAACTCCGCTCAATTCCGGAAATTTCGGGGTAATATGTGATTTCACAAGAAAACCACACTAATAAAAGGCACTACGTCATTTGCTTCGCAAAAATGGGATATATGTATAGTTAAATCCTACTTTAAGCATGAACAGAAATCAAAACCACAGCTTCGGCTCCGTCTGGCAACGTGGGCCTCGGTCCGCCAAAAAAAGGGCGATGACGTGGTACGAGATGACACACGATCCTCTACGAAACGGCGGGCGGGACTAGGGCGGGCGGGACTAGGGCGGGCCGGTGGGGCACCGTTGGGGTGGGCGTATGCCAGGCGCAATGAGGCGCGAGTGCCATCTGCGTCTCACTCTTCACCATGTTTGGGTGTCTAAGACATTGGACGACATCTTCACCGCTGCAGCATCCCTAGTAAAAAATCCTATATGTATAAGAACTTTCTTGGTTCAATACCCTAGTGAAAAAGTCATTTTTATGAGAAATTTCTTGTGTACAATAAACACATATGAATCATACAAGATATATTATAACATATAAGAACCATATAATAAGTATATTTAATAATATAACATATATAATAACATATGAGAACGATATAAGAAACTTATAAGAAACATTTCATAAGTATCATATATGGTTCTTATATGTTCTTATATATCTTGTATGATTCATGTGTTTATTGAATACAAAAATTTCTCATACAAATTAGACTTTTTAATATGGTAAACGCATATGATTAAATAAGGTTGTTTAAGAGCATACAAGAACCTTATAATTACATATAAGAACAATATAATACATAAGCAGTTATAAGAAGCAGATAAAAAAAATTTCTAACTTACTACGTAACCGTATAATGTTCTTATGTTTTCTTATAAGGTTCTTGTAGGCTCTTATATGACTTTATTTTATCATAAGCGTTTAGTGGACCAAGAAATTTCATGTACACATTAAATTTTTTACTAGGGTTTCTTCTGCGCACGTAGTGTGAACTATACTCCGAGAGGCAATAATCAAAGACGGTAAGACTAGAGTCACTGATGCGTGAGACGACGTCGGCGGTTGTAATGCGGGAAACGGCGGTATAAAGGCCATACGGCTCTCAAGAAGCGCGCTGCGCAGGCGCGTTACGCCAATCAAGTGGACAACGCTGACTGCCGAGAGGATACGTTCCTGTCGTCACACGACACGCCTGCCCGGAGATGTAAATGTAACAAAAAATGAAAGACGTTTACAACGCCTTGTGACCCGAATTAGGGCGCAGCTCTTGAGGAGGAGGAGGGAAGGGTACTGAGGGGAAGGTTTAGCCCTCCTCCTCACCTTCTCATCCTCCCTGCTACTCCTCCTACCCTCCTCTCCTCCTCCTCCCCCTCTTCCCCTCCTCCTTTCCCCCCTCCCCCACTCCTCCCCTTCCCTCTCGTCCTCTTCCCCCTGCTCCTTCCCCCTGCATTTTGCATCATGAGAAATGTCCCATAATGCATCGCGCACAACCCTCGTGACGTCACGTGTGACGTCACGAGGGTCCCGCGCGGTGCATTATGGGACATTTTCCATAATGCACAGCGCGGTTACGCCGACGGCGGTGCCGACGGCGACGGTGACGCCGCACAAGTCGGAAACGGACGCCTAAGAGCTGCGCTCTAAAAGAGGGAAATGGTTATGACGTTTAGTTTCATGTTGGTCAACGCAGTAGTCTTGACTGCGCTGCTAGTTCAGCCTCAAATCGCCTGCTAGAGTCAGCTGATTTCGGCAACTTGGTGCGTTCCAAAGTTTGCCGGAACGTTTGAAAAACATTTAGACAGAACTAGGTCGTAATATTTGACGTTTTGTCTTCCTAGGTTAATAAAGCTTGGACTTGGGTTTGGGCTAGTTGATTATAGTACATACTGAATATGCTGCGCTGCGAATTTCTACAGAACAAACGCGTGACCAGAAAATGAAAGGAAAACAATGAGTTACATTGAGATCAGGAGAAACACCACGACATGAATGGGCGCAGATTAACAACTGTTTTTTTTTTCTCTCCTTTTCCTTGAGTGAGTTTGCCCATGCGTGAGTTTGAAAAAAATATCTTGGAAATATTAGGAAATAATGAAAGAATGTCTTCCTGAGGATGCGTAGACTCTCGATGTTTGTGGTGTTGTTTTCTATTCTGTTCTATGCGTTCGGTTTCTATGGTGTCAGAGGGGACCTTTGAGCTGGTGCAGGTGACCTCCTCGTTCTGCTGTGCAGTGTCTAGGCAATTCTATTTACTTTTCGTTCAGTGCAATTGATGGATCACTAACGCCAGTGCCGTGCTTTCCTGATGCCAAGTGGAAGGCTTCTATAGGGACTATTCACTGGCGGCCATAGCTGTGTGTGCGACTGCTGAGCGCGTGCTGATGGCGAGCTTCCACAGTTCTTTTGCAACGTGCATTCCGCACTCTCAAGATTGCCAGTCTTAACAGCCTATTAATGTGGGCTCGTTCTGAGCATGCGCTCTAGACAGCACCCACAAATATGGCGCCCAGTGAATACTCCTTATAATTTCGCGCCCGTTCCTATTTTTAGATCTGTCCAAGACTGAGGTAGTACCAAATAGTGCTTCGGAACTGCATTATGCACAATGCGCTGCCAGGTTGCCGGGTGCTTGCAATGGCCCACACGCGTATTTGTGTTCCCGGAGTCTCTCATTCAGGCACCTTCCTGTCTCTCCGATATATGATTTTTCACACGTGAATGGTATTTTATAGACAACTCCTTCTACGCATTCGACGAACTTGCTTTTGTGTTTTACCCGACACGACGATTGACCGGTTGTGTCGCCTTCCTCTTTAATTACCTTTTTGAAAAGTCCCTTTAGCTTGACGGGGGCGGATAGGATCACTTTGACCTGGTGTGTTTCGGGGATTTATTTCAGCCTGTGCGAAAATTTGCAAATTTATGGCATCACTACCTGTGGTTTTTTGTACGCGTCCTTTTCCTTGGTTCTGCGATTGCCTCTGAGTGTTGTTATGCATTTTTCTGCCGCAGCTACTAGCAGGGGTTCTGGGTAGCCGCTTGCCTGTAGTTGGGTAACGTGCCTTTGTACGCCTTCTGACGTCCTATGGTGGCATGATTCCTTTATGTCCTGCCAAACGCACGCAGTGGCGACGCTCCTTTTCATCAACTTAGTGTGTCCTGAGTCGTACGGCAGTATGCCTTTCTCCCCTGTGGTCTTGTTCATCCCGCAGGTATGCTTCCCTCCAAATGCCATTTCGATGTCTAAGAACTTCAGCCTGCGTCTCTCCGGTAGTTCCAATGTGAATTCAAGACTTTTGTGCGCTATCTTCGACTTCTGCATTACCTTTTCGCACACAAGGTCTGTCAGTTTGTTCATCGGGAAACATACTAGAAAATCGTCCACGTATCTGAAGCACCTTGTCACTCCGATCTGGAAAAACGGCACTAAATCTCTGTTGCCTCTTGCAAGGTATATGTCGCATATACCTTGCAAGGTATATGTTTACACGCAAAAGGAGGGCATTTGCATAGGCTCATGCATTGCGCTAGCCTTGCATTGAAGTCATATAGATTGCATTTAATAAAACGATGCAAACAACACAATAAACACTCTCTATAACAAAGTGATACGGAACCAGGGTGTAAGATAGACAGGTGGGGAAACGAAAGCCAAATGAGCGACCGGATTGTGTCCCCCTCGGGTTTCTCTTTTTCTGTGGCGCCACCTATGTGGAGCACCGCAAACTCTCGCCCCGGGTGGGCGACCGGTGGCGACCGGCTAAACTGACGGAGATGATTTCTCGTGGATTTTCAATGAAGGAATGTCGTGCTCTCGGTTTATTTTGCGCACCCTCCCATAAACTTCCATGCAAATTCGATTCTAATTTTTTTCCCTCTCGCCGCAGCGCCATCTGTCGCAACTCGGGGGTACCCGCAAGCAGACGAGTACATAATCCGGTCACGGCGCTGCGGTAGGGTTCTGTGGGCCGTTTCCCCACCTGTCGATCTTACACCCTGTACGCAACCTAACCACGATAGAAACTGCTAACTCGATTGCTCATATAAGCATGTATTTCATGAACTCGCTCTATTTTGGACGTGGGTAAGTGTCCCTCGTATCTGTGTGAAACAATATTCGTGGTCGCAAACGAATAGAAATCAAATGGCTGAACATCCGCCATGCAGCTGCTTGAAAAACCAGGATAATAAAAAAGAGTAATAATAAAACTTTTAATAACAAATAATTTGAAAAAAAAACTGCAATAAGTCAGTTATGTAAAAATAAAAATTTCCAAAGATTTTTTGTTTTGAAGAGTTGCCATTTTTTTACAATAATTATGACAGACCCATATATCTTGATTGATTTCGAGTAGTCCAGGATATTGCAGCGTAGATATTAAAGACGTGAGCAGAGGTAATGTTTTTTTTTTACGGGATTCTAGAATTTCTTGTTCGCAGTCTAAAACGCAGAGCAACTTGATGGTTCGCCTGCAAATGCTTGACTTTTATTTCACTTGCTCGAGTTGTCCTGAGCCTAAAAGTCTAGCAAAAATTACGTCGTTGCGCCATCATATTTCACATTGTTTTTCCTTACGTTGGGAGTTACTCCCGGCGTATCAGTATCAGTATGCCGAAAGGTCACGCGCAAACCACGGACGCACCTTCTTCGCAGACGTTGCTCTTGCTCTCAGTGTTAGTGCAACAAATCGCATTGCATATATACGAATAAAAATAATTCATTATTTTTTTTTACCCAGCAAAATCTGCGTACAAGGTAAAATAGGTACGTCGCTCTGAGCAAAAGTTCCCTTGTCCCCTTCTCGTGTAAGAGTTTTTGGAGGGATGCATCGTACGAGGGGGGATCAGGAAGTTTTGCCAGCTAGGCTATAACTTTTTTATTCTGAGATGTAATTGAGAGATGTTACATCCAAATTAAAGTTTAGCATGTCCTATTTCCCAGGAGTCCATAACGTTTCAATATAGTCGCCTGGCCGCGATGCAATTCGACTACCAGTGCACTATTCCCTGCGCCCGGTCGTAGATGATTGAAGGCGGTTGTTGACAACACCAACGGCTCACTGAATCGGTAACCTGGTCGTCGGACGCAAAGCCTGTACCCTTCAGATGTTCCTTTATCTCGGAAAGGGGCCAAAGATCTGATGGCGCGCAATCCGGGCTCTAAGGTCAATAAGGCAAAACATCTTGGAACTGTAGCTCCTCCAGCTCGGCGTTGGTCTTGTAAACCGCCGCCCTCAATCGTCTACGACGCCATGAGGAGAGTATACTGCACAGGTAGCGAAAGGGGATCGCCGCCTGTCGGGACTATATTGAAAATTTATGAACTGCTGAGAAAGAGAAGATTAAGAACTTCCGTTTTAATGTAACGTCTTTCAATTCCATCACCGAAACAAAAAAGTTACAGCCTAGGGGGAAAAACCTATTGATCACCCCTTGCATACAGATCAATGTTCGAACGCATAAATATTTAACGCTCGCAGCTACAGTAAATGACATATTAAGAAACGCGGAGCCTGGTTTATTATTTTTTTTATTCGTCCCACGGCGTCCTCATCCGCCGATTCCTTAACCTTACAGGCTGCCATAAGAAGGTGCTCGGCTCCGGAGGCATGTGGTTTAGAGAAGCTCGTTTTAGGGAACGCCGTTTTACCGACCCGGGTTTATCGAATGCCTTTATAGAGAACCCAGTTTAGAGGAAATGGCGATGAGCCTCCTTTTAGCGAATTCGGCCGCCGCGAAAAGGAGTGTACAGGTAAATCAGGTGAGTTAACATTTTTTGTAATGATCCACCGCAGACTGCCGCCGCAAAGCGGTGGGAGCGCAGCGGGGAGCATGGCTCAACAGGCGCACCAGTGATACGCGCGAGAAGTAGGAAAGCATTTTCTTAAAAAAGCGTCCTCTTTTCGATAAACGGCGTCTCTATAAACTGAGGCTCTGCTTTCTCTAAACCGTGCTTCGATAAAACGGTATCATTCTCTGAAATGTGCTTCGATGAAATGGCATTCGATCAACCGTAGTAAACCCGATCGGCTCAAGCCCTACGTTTTTTTTAAGTTGTCAGGGACACTCTAACGCAGGTTTCTGAGTTGAATTCTGTGGAGAACACGACACAACATATCACGTCGAGCAGTGCCAGGATCATGTCAAATAAGAAATCGCAAAATACGATTAGAAAAAGTTTCTTGTGTGCAGTGACGAGGACGATGACGTTTCACTCGCTCTTTATTCCTGCGCATATCACATTTGTTATGGGTCTATGCGGAGCGCGAGTTGGTCTGCTTTTTTCGCAAGAGTTACGGTGTCTTGAGAACGCCAAGCTCCGATTAGCTCCAAGCAAGCTGCCTCGAGACAGCTTGCTACGATGTCTACCCACTATTCTTCCAATGACAGCGAAGCAGAACTCGACATTCTGACGTCGGTGCAACCCCTGCGCAAGAAGCAGACCAACTTGCCCTCCGCACAGTCTCCGACAGCTGAAGAAAAGCAGGGTTTGGCTTATTATGCTCAGGCGCTTTTTTTTTTCTTTTAGACGAGCGTTTTAGCGTTTTTATAAGCTGGTGCCGATGCCTGGTGGGGTGAAGGGCGATTATACGATGCTCGAGAGTGGCGACGTCTTGTGTACGACACGTACATTCTGCCCACCTCGTCTCTTCCTATATCTTGCTCACTGTTTACCTTGCCCCAACCCGGCTATCCTCGCAGCTTTGGACGGGAGAGCGATAATATGACTATCTAACCTGCAGAGGGTCAAGCTTTTTACGTAGGCTTTTATGCTGTCGGTGATGACCATAGTCGTGATAATAGGTTCGTCAATCGGTGGTATACTTCTAATCTTTTGCCGTCATTGGCTGCCACTCAGGTCTGCAGAAAAGTAAACTCGCAGCCTTCTTCAGAGCCTAGCTTCCGCACCGTGTCTGTACCTTGGCCTACAGACAGGCCTTCGAGGAAGGAAGGCTACCTCTACGGGGGAATCCCCCTGTTGCGGAGGGGGCCACCCGCGGCAGAGCGTCGCTGCAGGAGATAAGCCAGTCGACGCCGCGGCTTCTCGCAATTTGCGCCTCGCGAACACGCACGCACGCGTCCTGTCTGGATGATTTACGCCCGTCCAGCGCCAAAGAGAAAATCCAAATAAATCTCGGTCATTTTAGGCTCTCCCGCGGAGCTCGGCTTTTGCCACCAGCCGCCGAAATCGCGCCCCGCTCCGGCGCCGAATATACGCGCAAATGGAAAGAAAAACACCGAGAGGAGCCCGCGTTGAAGAAACCGTTTCTCACAATGCCGTGGAAACAGCCACACGCTGAGATCCACACTGGTAGCCGTCTTTGCAGACGAGAGCTGCGGTAGTTCGCTTCCGTTTGTTGCTTTCATTCGGGGTTCTTTTTTTTCCTCGTATGTGGGTCTAAAAGTCACGAACGGATTGTGAAGCCTACTACATTTGACTCCAGGCGTGCCCTTGGATTTCTGTTTTCTTTCTGCAGCATACATATCCTTTTGTGTGTCTATGTCTGCAAGTTAATGCAGACGCTTCCTCGGTATTTTATGGAACAATAAAATTATAAATTGCGCGTTTTTTTTTTTTTTTTTTTTGCGTGCGAAGATGATGATTAAAAAATAATAACTGCCGCAAAAAAGAAGTACCCTAACTGGAATAATCCAGTTCAGAGTCAATTAATTACTTTTTTTATGACGAGCGTGACAAAAAGAACGACGGGATACCTTGGCAGCTGTACCACCCATTTGACTTAAGAACCAGACATTACTCTCCTTATTTCATCCAGTTTTCCGGCTAAAAGGCTCTCCCACATAAATAATTTCAACTCCGCTATGCGGAAGTAGACAATATGGAAACCCCAACATTTAGAGCCGCAATTCTGTTTTAAATGATTAATCAGCAAGTAAATATGCTGTGTATCTCAGGAAGGATAAAACACTCCTCGATTTCTTCTACAATATTCCTCGAAAATAATCATAGAATCATTTTTGTTTAGTTTGAAACTATTGGGAATGTTTATTGACTAGATTAATAATGGTGCTTCTACCAGTAAAGATTCTTACTATATACTTAATAGTTTATTTCATTGAAAGAAGACATACTTTTCGATATTTTTAGTGGTTTCGTCTCGCGGGAACATTTTAGAACGAATGATTGTACTTATAGCAATAAAAAATCAATGCAAAGACCGCTGACATATTCAATCAGTATGTCAGACGAAATTGGCATAGCAACACCGAAATTAAAGTCGCGAGTGCGCGCGTCTCGTTCAACATCACACCGTATGCTTTATTTTTAATTCAAAATATTATTTAAATTGTGACATTGACCGATCTGATTCTAAAGATTGCAGAACTTGGTTGTCTGAGTGATTTCGGGGAAGATGAACGCGCGAACAATTCGGATAATATCAAGTAAAAAGAAACAAACTACGAAGCCACCTTGCCGTTTGTATTTTTTATTGGTCGAACTTCATTCGCTCATGTTGTCGACCTTCCTGACTGCTTCCCATGAACAAGACAAATATCCACGAAGAAAATATAGATTTTAACAAAAAATTCCCCTTCGCTCAAAATGGTGGGTCGTTTTAAAACAACGCGCCTCGCTCGCTCCTTACCTTTAAAGTAACGAATTACTTTTCTCGTTGGTTTGACGACCAAATACACTACTGCTTTTGTTTTACGGTTAATTGTTTTCTTTTCACTAGTCGTTGCACTTCAGCTGTAGCAAGCTTCCATCAGTTACGTTTTCCCGCTTCCTTGAGAATACAACTCCGGCGATACTGAAGGGTCGTTTTACCGATGCGCTCGAAGAAACGGCAGTTTTGTGTTTCAGGAAGAGCTGGTGAATCTGGGATTCGCCTCTCTCTTTTTCTTTTTTCTTTTTTCTCTGCTTTAAACTTCCAAGTTTGCAAAGGGCTCTGTGACTTCCCGCGTTGGCAACCTTAGGGTTTACGTAAGATCTGTACACGATTCTAGAAGGGTGAAGGAAATTTCCAGCTATAGAGTTCATCTGACGTGTTCAGCGATAAACGTCGCTGCACTGTCATACTGTTTAGTCGTTTTTCGGGTAGCCCGTCAGCCGTTGTCGCAATAGTCGCTTCCTCAGGTTAGAGATAAAACAAGGCTGCTTAAACGTTGTTGTACACGTTACTCCTCAGAAGTAACGATATACCGTTTCTTGTTACTTGGCCTTCAAAACTACGTATGTTACTATTTCTTTGTCTAAAAAAGTAACTAAATATGTTACTCGTTATCAAAAAAGTACCTAGGTGGACGTAAATCATTACTAGTAACGAGTGACGTACATGCCTGGTTGGTCGTCCTTTCTGTAGGGCCATTAATGACAGTGATCAGGATACTTCAAGTTTTAGTTTCCTGGTATTCCGTTTACTTCACTTCATTGTTACCATAAAAGGCCAGGTCATTGTCATCTTAGATTCAACTTATCTTCTCCAGAGCAATGCCTTTTGTGGAGGCTTGTCAACGCCCGATTCAGTGCCTCGGTACTCGATAAGACAAGAGAAGGTCAGCAATGGCTGCCGTAATATGGCACACGCGTAAAGCGTCGATTACACTGCCTCCTGCGTTAGCTATACAGTTCACAACTGCGACGGCAGACTGTAAACGACAGAAAAAAAAAAGAACGAAAATTATATTGTTTGGAAATCGTTAGATATGAACTTTAAAGTGGTTGATTGAGTGTACACTTCCAAATACTACATTAACGAGAAACGCCCTCAGTTCGATGGCAGGTCACTGCGATCTACACGTGGCCCCTTGAGAGAAGGTTCCGAATTCCGAGCCGGAAGTGTGCCACATGCAACCGTCCTATGATAAGGCCTCTTTTTGTTACGTAAGTTTTCGTACGGGTAAGGCGTTGTCACGTCAAAAAAAAAAAAAAAAAACTCACGTATTTCGAATAATTCTAAGCTGCACTTACTGAAAGTAAATATGTTGTTGGGTGGCATCTCTAAAAGCGCAGAACATGATCGTTCCCACTTCTTGCTTGGTAACTCGGCCTACTGCGTTCTTGTCAGCCAACTTATATGCGAAGGGGTAATAAGATGTCCGCGACTCACCACGGCCGGAGTACTTTCTTAGCTGTCTGCGCTAGAAAAAAAAGGGGTGTAGTCTTACACCTTTTGTCACATATGATACACCCCAAAACTTTAGTTCGGCGTACAGTGCGCTGATGCAGAACTGACGGCCTCAACTTTTACGAGGGGCTTGATGACGATGCGATTAATATATTAAACGGGTAAAGTTCGTATCAAGGACTACAAAAAAAAAAAAAAAACACTGAGGTTTCGCAGTAAGTCCAAGAACACTCCGATTACTTTCTTTGGTCGTCAGTCACACCTATATTAGCTATTATAGCGAGTTGTACAACTCGGCTATCGAGCAACTTGTGAAATTTGGTTCCGTCGGATCAACATCAATGCGCAGCACCTCGAACTAAAATATTGGAGTGTCGTATTTGTGACAAGGGGACGTAAGAATATACCCTCGTTTTCTTTGAGTGTGTAACTATAATTGTGGTATTTCACATTTATACACGAGGCAATCATGACAGAAAGTCATAAAAGCCGGTCCTAAGCTACCTGGGGTTCGCCACGTGTAGTGGACTACACTCTAAGAAATATAGGGTGTACGGGGTCACACTCTTTGTCTCGTATGTTACACCCCAACACAACAACTCTACGTTCAGTCCACCGACGTCGAGCCGACGATACTAAATTTCACGAGCGGCTTGATAATCGAGCGATACAACTTATAAAGTAGCCATGCACGCCTTAAAGAGGTACTGAACTGAAATTTGGATTTCGCAAAGTAAGACTGCAGAGGTGTTGAACGGGACGCTACGAACTCCAAAGCATCACTCGTACATCGATATCTCAAACGGACGGCCGTACTTTTGGAAAAGAAGGGCGCGATCAAGGCGACTTCTTTGACGTAACTGCCCTCCGGGAGAACGTGAGAATGAGGAGAAGCGGCCTCGCTTCTCTCCTCCTCGCTTCGGTTCACCAGCTTGACGGGACGTAGCAACCGTAGCGAGGAGGAGAGAGAATGGGAATCGTGACGTGCCTTGTGTCGTCGGCCTCGTCGGCCGGGTCAATCGCGCACTTCTTTTCCAAAAAAATACGGCGATCCGTTGGATATATAGCCGTATGAGTGATATTTTTTGGTTTTGCAGCTTCCCGCCTATCCGCCCGGCCTTGTTTAATGAGCTCGAAATTTCGGTTCAGTATCCTTTTAAAGGCAATCAAGGTTCTTTTAGGCTTGCTGTAAAATCTCAGTGTTCTTCTTCTGTAGTCTTTGATAGGCACATTAGCTATTTCGTGCGTTATTTCCAACAGCTATAAAGCCGCTCGCAAAAGTTGGTATCGCCAGCTCGACGTCAGTGGACTGAACGTCGAAATGTAGTTTTGAGGTGTTACATATGGGACAAGGGGTGTACCCCTCTACACCCTCCATTTCTGAGAGTGTAGCCACCTTTTGTGCCTCCTATACACCGTTCCACCTTACGGGGGACTTCAGCGGTTGCTACGAGCCACCCCAGCAATTCCAACACTACAAACGTACCACGTGACTGCGCACTCCGCGCTTCGGAGCGACCTTCCTCATGGTCACATGGCACTCGCGTTGCATTGGATTGATCCTAATGGCTCGTAGCGGCCGCCGTGGTCCGTTGTAAGGTAAAATGGAGCATAATCTTTTTTTTTATTATTATCACGGATTTTTTACTTGAAATTCGAGCTCCAGCGAGATGCATAAAGAGGGCGTCTGTGCGCGAAAACGATAGAGGTGCTGATTGATGACGTCATGAACTTTTTCATACATTGCCGTGTCGTCGTGCAAGTTTATTTCCGAAACAACGCGTTGCTGAGCATAATGATTTTTAAATGAACAAAACGCAGAATATCAAGGACTAGACGAAAGGGAAGACAACGTAAGCGCCAACCACCGACATTCAAGGGACTATTCACTTCCTTTTCGTGTTACGTTAACTTAAATATGGACAAGATTAATTTGGATTATGGGACCCCAATTTAGGAAAATTGAAGTAGCGTGTGGAAGATTTCTGCGGCGCTGTGATCTCAAATTATATCTTATTTTTGCGGTTCATGGCATTCTTAAAGGGCCACTAAAAATTTAAATTTTTTTTTTTTTAACAGCTTGGGTGGGTGGGACATGTCTTTCGAGAAATGATTTTTGACCGAAACAAAAAATCAGAGCAATATTCACGGCGCGAGATTTACTTCAAATTTTGCGCGCAAAGTCCATGACGTTGCGAAATGGTCATACCCTCTTTCTACCTCAACGTGAAGGCGAAGCCGATCCACCTCTCTACCACGCGCCTGAAATACCGAGAGAGGAAACAAGTGGAAATGATGTGACTACCGACTAAATCGCGTATCGCGCCGTCAATATTTCTCTAAAAGAAAAACTTTTTTTTTTTATAATTTATTTTGTGACACGCGTGTCCCACCCTAACTGTTAAAAAAAAAAAAAAAAAACATTTCTGTGGCCTTTTAAGCCCTGAACAGTTTCCGCTCAAAGCTTCCAATATAGGCGTATTAAATTGACTGCTAAGTGACGCCCGCATGAACGTCGCACGCGCACACATGAACGCCTTTATAAAAGGCGTTGCGGCGTGTAGTTTTCATACCCAAAGAAAGCGAGTTTGGTTTTCTCCTCTATCTTTTGCCTGTTTGGGATCTCGCGCCGAAGGGTTATTAGCTTCCCAATTACCTGGCCGCAAAACAGGCTCCGGCTGAGATCGATACTCCGAAAATTGCTCTTTTGGGAGGGTGGCGACGACGCCAGACTGCGCGAGCAAGAGGGACCACCTGCGCGTGACGCTCTTCGTGTTAGGAGCAGTCGGACCAACGCGTCGCTGCCTCCGCCGGAACCCACGGCTTGGCCGACATTGTCGTCCCTGCGTTCAGGAAGGCCGACAATTTACTCTAAATTTTTTTTTTCTTTCACAACGGTAGTTGTTATACCTTGTTTCACCCTAAGTCTGACTCAGCCGACGCGATAAACTGATGGGACCCATCAAGCAGTGTCAAAACCGCGCCAGCCATGGTGTTTGTCGTATTTACACTCTTGCCCTGCGCGTCTACGTACCCGCAAAACATTCGAAGGGCCGATCTCTGCGATCTACGGAATCAGCTCACCGAATGATGAGGCGGAACATCTGTTTAAACCTCAAAATTAAGTCTACGCTCTGGCATTACACAACGCAAGCATGCCTCTTTGCATTGCGTAATGCCACAGCGCAGACTTCATTTTTAGGTCTAAACAGATGTTCCGCCTCATCATTCGCTGAGCTGATTTCATAGATCGCAGAGATCGGCTCTTTGAGTGTTTTGCGGGTAAGTAGACGCGCAGGCATTTCTTAGAGTGTACGTCTTCTATCATTGCTGAACCGATCGTGTACAAGGAAGTGGTAATCACTTGCACTTTTGTCGCTGCTTGATTGCTACCGTCAGTTCGCAGCGTCGGCTGCTGCAAAGGTGAACGAGAAACCAGTCCCTTTCAGCCGAACTCCTGCGGCGTCCTTACGTGAAAAATTCCGTGATCGCGAGGACAGAGCTACGCCCAACGTCCCGCCATCGCTCTCTCCCTTAACTCTAAAAAAAGCCCGCGCGTCTACTTTCCCGCACAGCACTCCGAGAGCCAATCGGCGCAACTTACAGAAGCAGCTCAGCGAATGACGATGCCGAAACATATGTTTAAACTAAAATAAACTCAGTCTGAGTTGTGACATTAAGCGTCAAGCGTGACATTTTGCGTTGCTTAATATCGCAACTCCGACTGCGTTTTTCGGTCCCAAAATATGTTTCGGCATCGTGATTCGCTGACCTGCCTCAGTAAGTTGCGCTTACTGGCTCTCCGAGTGCTTTGGGGGAAATTCGACGCACGGGCTTTTTTTAGAGTATATACATCATCGTCGTTCCTCGGACAGCCATATCATGTATTGCAAGACGCGCCACGCTCCCTCTCTCTCTCGCCACTGCCGTGGTCTTTGAAGGCATAAAGCAATTATAATTAATGTACGCTAGGGGTTGAGCTGGCGCTAGCGGGCTCTTGCGAAGCTGACAGTAACCTGTCGAAAATTTACTTCCGGTAAAGCATTCCCACTGGGAAAAGCGGGCGCATATTTACTCTGCGCTTGGTTCTAAGAACAAATGTTACGAATATTTATGACGTAGTAAATAGGTTGAAACATTTTTCATTCACGCAAACAAAAATACTGCTCAGTGTTTTTTTTACAATGCATGGCATTTAATGCAGTGCTGAAAAAAAATTCGTACATGTATTTATGTGCACTGTTGAACACTGTTAGCGCAATCACGGCTTCGTCGCTTTTCCGCATAATAAGCTTTACGTTCCACACGAATGAAGACGCCTGGAATACCACGAGAACCGGCAAACACTACGCAGTAACACTGGACCAGTAGCGGCCTGTGCATGTAGACAATCAAAACAAAGAGAAGGCCAAGTAATTATAGCCCGTTTTGCGATAAATAAGGATTGCTTCTTTCTCTCTGATCGTGAATATGTGCGAAGATGCTTGCTCTGTGTTTAAAACATCACCCGGGCGCTTGAGATTTTACAGAATAGGAAGAGGGTGCAAAACAGGTTCCAGATAAAAATTGCACGGTATAGAGAAATATTAAAAGAGAAACCTATCATAACCCACGTACGATATTCTTTACGTTTTGGGCGTTTTTAACCACTCGCAAAGATGCAGGACGGGGTCAATTTCAAACAGTGACAGGGCTGGCATATTATCAACATAGACGCGTCACCGGAATGCTTTCGAACTTTGAAAACACTTTGCGTTCCTTCGATTGTTATTTTGCGTACATCCGGCACTTGCTGTACGCACCTGCTTTGTAAAGGCTAATTCAGATGGTACCATTACACTTGTGATTTCGAACTTGCGACGTCGTTCTTGCGGCAAACTACTATTGCGGTGCGACTAGGAGAGGCACATCCACGATTGGTACGACAAAACAAAGCGTCCTCAAAGTCGCCTCAAAGCCATCGGCAAACATAGGACCCTCTGTTTCTCCTGTGGCTTCAGACACCACTGCTTCAGATGGTCAGGAGCTTCTAGCAGGAATCCTTGAGGACAAGACCATTGTGTGTACCAAGCTGGAAAATATAAATCGAAACTACACTTTTTTAACATCTCTTTGAATGAGATATTGCTTGAACTCGTAAATAAACCTGAAGTATGGCCTGCTGGCTTTATTTTTTGTCCTTTGTATTTGAAAACTGTCGCCTTCTCGGCACTTTCTAGAGCATTGTTTTGGCCCAATTATATCCGACGATGTCACGTAAAATTAACTTATAATATCAAAATACCAGGGCTCTTCGCATCAAACGTGAATTATTTTTTGCGAATGTGCTTGCTTATGATTATCATATCATTTGCTTGACTGAAACGCTGCTAATTCAATCTTACGCAAGCGGTTCCAATTTTTCAACTCAATGTTCCGTTTTAACGGCTGACAGAAACTACACTGAAATGGTTGAATATGGGGATGGTTCCGTTGAATTAGAATCTCTTTCCACGGTAGGCAAAGTGCGTCCAACGTTTCATGGGTTCAGTCGCTTCTGTCCATATCGGCTGGACTACTGGCGTAGCGCGCGCCACATAGCGGACGCGGCACGAAAAGCCTCCAGCCGTTTTAAGACGCTTGTCGACTGACGTTGATGTCGAAACATTGGTCACGCCATGGAATCACGCTACACCTCAAATTGACGCCATGACGAATCGTCACTTGACCTCGTAGGGTGACGTCAGGTGACGGGGAGTCAATTAATATGAAGGATGGTCTTCACTCCCCTAAACGACTGCGAATGTCGTCTAAACGTATTTAAACAATCGACACTTAAAATGCATTCCATCCATCATACACTTGGGAGATCAATCAACCATTTTTTTTTTTTTTGCATTTGTAAAAGTGCAGATGCCGGGAAGTAGACAGAAAGTTAACAGTTGTTGACTTGACAAGGTAAAGGCCGATGCGCATTTTTATGGCCCCTTTAAGGGTCTTGTTTTTTGCTCCGTGCCCCGAACAAGGCTCTCACGGACTCTCAGTACTGAGTGTGTGAGACGCACCGGGATATTTTGAAACTGCATTGCGATAAAAAAAGAATATGTGGCCTCGTGTATTATACATGGCTTAGCGTGCCAGCCTGCGGAGCTAAACTCTTCACTAGGAAGTTGCACATCACGAGTTTAGTTACCACTTCTTTTGGCTCAAATTAATTCCGACGTTACACTGTAGCACTGACATGCTTTCATGTACTACGCTACGTAATTCACGGTAAGTGTTCAAGGTTAATAGCCGTACTGAATTGCTCATACGTATATTGTCAATGGCGGCATAAGTACCTATATTAGTCAGTTTCCGATGTATACGCCAACTGAACAAATTGATACTGACCTAACAGTTAGAACTAAAAGTATAACATTAAAGAAGGAATACATATGTAGGACGAGGATGTGGTCGGGTCATCTTCGTGCAATGTTTATTCTTTCTTCAATTTTGACCAGCACCGACACGCTCTTCGTTCATTATTAACTAAGCCTACTTGCACACTTGTTTATTGGCGTAACCGCTTAAAAATATTTATATATTTATTTATTATTTACTCATTGATTCATTTCACTATACTATCAGCTCCACAACGGAGGATATACTAGACGCAAGCAGTAAAGCAGTAATAAACATATGGCATGGATGACACTAGAAGCCATTCATTTAAGATAGGTAAAAGTCACCTAACACAAAGGCCGTTTTAGCCATCCCAAAAACTAAAAAAACATTTCAGATAGATAAGGACACAGTTGATATAAAACTTAGAACAAATATATTAGTTGCATATCTAGACCCTATTGTTGGGGGGAGATAACAATTCCTAAAATATTTTTCAGCGTGTCTATCTTGCTCAATTCCTCTCGGATGTTTATTTTTTTAAATTCTAATGGTGTGAGGTGTAACTAATTTTCGTATTTCTATCAAGAGTGCGCCGTTTTTATTACTTCATAAAAACGGAGTACAAAAGTAAAATATTACACGGCCTTATCATAGGAAAGAATATAGCGCAGATTGTTGTAACTTCAAAAACATTCCAGCATTTGCAAGCAAAAAAGCGGAGTTTATAATAATAATAATAATAATAACAATAATAATAATCTTTATTCTTATGCGCCCGAAAAACAACCCGGAGGTCTTCACTTTGGCGCACAAGTCAATGCTAAAATCGAACAGAAACAAAGTAACATAATAAAAGGAAAGTAAAGCCCAGGTCAAAGGTGTGTTGGAAGCGCTTCCAGTTGATTGCGAAAAACAGATAGATCACTGAATATATCAATATTTGTATCATTAAGGCGATTATAATAACGATTGTATACGTGACAGGGGCGAGGATCTACACGTGGCATTGACGTAAAAAGCAGTATGTTCCTAGTTAACCGAGAAGGGACATGAATGTTAATTCTGGGTAAAAGCATATCGCTGTCTATCATCCCATTTACTACCTTATGTAGAAAAATCAGGTCACGCTCGGCCCTTCTTTCGGACAATGAGCTCAGAGAAATCTTATCAACGAGAAAGTAATAATCAGAATAAAAACGATGTTCAAAATAGCGGTCATAAACAATACGTACGAAACGCTTTTGCAGAGTTTCAATTTTCGCTGACTGCATTTCAGATATTGAGTTCCATGCTACAGATGCGAATTCAAGCCGTGATATTACTAGGCAGCAAAGTAAACGATTAATAGAGGCTGGGTTTTAAAACTGCTGCGGGATGCGAGATATCAGTCCCACTGCAGCTCAAAATCCTTCAATCCTATTACACAATTCCGGCGCCTAACTTGGTATTACTCGTACACTTAAAGGTTCGTTCACACATTTGTAACATATTTACAACCGAAGACACTGTGCCACACACTGGTAATTTCTTACTATCGGATAGGCTTAAAAGCCGGCTTTAAGTTTGTTCTGAGTGCTTACGACAGGCTGTTCTGCTGCGGAGCCTGTCCTTAGCAGTCACAAAAGGCTTAATAATCGAAGGTTGTGCACTCTGTTGTAGTCAAATTCAGGTGTGTAAACTAGCTCTTGAGACCGGTTCGAGGGCTCTTCTGACTGCTTTACGACCGACTACGCCGCAGCGCTGAAGCTCGCACTGAGGCTTATAAGCGGTTTTAAGCCTCTCCGGTCGTAATGAGTTTCGTGTGTAGTAACCAGCCATTAGCGTTGAGCACCGGATCTCCTACTTCAGTTAAATCTCTACAATGGTGCACCCAACTACGCTGCTGTCACTGGCTGCACTGCCTAGTTAGCGAGATGACAATGGTTATGGATTCCGCATTTGCACTCAGTTTGTCGCAAAGTGAAAATGAGGTTCAAAAATATACGAAAGAGTTAAATGCGTCTGTATATGAGAATATACAAGCGAATTTAACATAGTCGTGTAATAGGACTCCACCCAGGAACGTCCTAAGTTCAGCATCAATTCCGAGGCGCGACTAGAAACCGTTCTTTAGGAAATACTTTGGCCACCTTGTTCAAAGTGCGTCTCGCAAAAAGTTCCAGTTTTATTATTTTTTAGGTGTGGAAAGAACACCGTATTCGTACGAAAACATCGGGCGGCTTTAAGTCCTAGAAACGACGCGCCGAAACGGGACACTCGAACCCATTAGCGCGTGAAAATAGAAAGGGACCAACGAACAACACGCGAGACGTCAGGAAGCGCTAATGCAAATTTGTTGTTCGCAAGCCTAAAGCCGTAGGAAGCGGGGCCCATTAAGACGTAAAGATTGGAACGGGAACGAGATGGGCAAAAGTGCCGTCATCTGGAACGGCAAGAAGAAATGCAACAAGAGAAACAGAGGACGGAGCAGCGGGCGCAGCCCTGAAACGGAGCGACGGCTGCAATTCGGCCTTTCGCATGAGAACTGAGCAGCTGACATTCAAGAGTAAGATCGAGCTGCCGAAAGAGA
Source organism: Ixodes scapularis (assembly GCF_016920785.2). NCBI lineage: Eukaryota > Metazoa > Arthropoda > Arachnida > Ixodida > Ixodidae > Ixodes > Ixodes scapularis. The sequence goes on along the minus strand of NW_024609868.1, from coordinate 167,736,522 downwards.
AATCTTATTTCCTGCCTTCGGGTTGGCGGGGCCGCGGCTAGCGCTGCACAAACGCAAGTTTCTCCCCATGCTTAAGAGTAGACATACGCCGATGTATGAGTCCGGCTAGGGCGCTGTAAAGTTGACGCGGACGTTTTGTTTGCCGGAAACGTCGGAAGCACGGACGTTTTAAGGACGTCCTGGGCTTGACAACGCGAGTAGGAAGTGCGCCTGCGCTACGCTAATTTCCATTAAAATGGACCCTCGTTTTGGAAAAAAACCTCGTCGTTTCACGACCGGGAGCAGACACTCTCTCGAAAGAAAAGAAATTGTAAAAGAAAATATCGTGTCGATAAGAGGAATTGCGCACGGCGATCCGGCAACAAGAGGGCGGAAATAAATATCTGGCGGGCTTCTATAGCAAACCAAAAAACAAATGCGAAAGAAAAAGATCCTGCCACCGAAAGCATCGCCAGAAAAATAAAACGATAAATCTCGCCGGCCTTCAAGCAAGAGGGAGCGCGGCAAAATCGACAGGGGTTCCTATGCTTTATAAACTGTATAAGCGCACATAAAACGCAAGAAATGTTATGTCTCAAAAGTCCCCTTTGGGCCTTTTTTTTCCTTACGCAATTTTTTAGCAGCGAAAAATATTGCTCGACAAAAGTATCTAAGTCGATTGTGAGAGAGGGCAAAAAGAAGAAAAGTCGGATTGTCCCGATAAACTGCTCTAACGGAATCTTTTTACGCGGCGCTTCTCAAAGAGAACGAGGAGACTATATTTGTGCAAGAGGACTGTTCTACAACCTGATAAGCTATCTGTAATACAATAGCGGGTAAGGACGGAAGGTCCGAGAGACAGAGTGGTCTCGACTGGATACTCTCGAGCAACACGGTTTCTCGTTAAATGGCTGGCGCAGTTTGTTCGTTGCTCCTCTCGCGTTGTCCTATACTAGATTTCATTATCGATACGATTATGAATCCTCTTGGAATTGTTGTACGCATCTAGGATTTATCCGGAGTCGTCTTTGCGCGGGGCTACCCCACACAGACATGTTTAAATGTATACCTATTGCGTTTGTTTGAGAAAAGACCTTTTCACGGCGTGCGGCTCGCACCATTTTGTGTCCGCAGTCTCCCTGTCAATGTTGAACGAAAAAACGTTCCGAGTCCTGAAAGGCCAGCATTCTATTCAACCCTTTCATCGTTTTCGTAAAAACAAAAACATGCAGGAGCGAGACGTCGCTACCGTTCTCTTATCGCGACTGTTGTTGTTTTTTCTTCTTCTACCTTTCCCACTCCTCAAAGAAGTGCGCTCTTTCTTAGGAAAATTGATAAATTATAAAAACGTAGCTCGATAAACAAATGCTAATAAATATTATATTTTTATCTCCTTGACCAATCATCTCTTTCTGAAATTGTTCTATAGATCAGATGGCTATGTTCAGCTGGTATAGATTTTATCCCAATGGCATTGAGGAACTTTTAGATAGCTGTGAATAAATCACTGGATAAACACTGCATACGTTTTTTAATAGTTTATCCTACGAAATTACATGAAAAAGGAGACAAGCTAGATACATTAGGATATAAATTCACGTTCTAAAGAAGGAACATAACTTCATATGTCACATAGTGCGGTCTTAGTGCCAATCTGCCCGTGAGTAATAATGTCATGTAAAACATAAATAAATGACAGAAATCAAGTCGCTTCTCTGAACTTCAATGAACTCTCTTGATTTCAATGTAACTGTTGTCAACTGGTAATGTGAACCACATTTCCAGTGAGGAAGTTTTCAAAGGATACGCACAAGAATGTCTTTCAAATTGCACTGCAATTGTGTTGCTACGTGAAACGTTGGTCAAGCGGTATGGCGGTAAACCACAAGCGCTAAGCCAAGCGTTTAGTGGAATTAGTGAATTCAGTGGTGAGTAAGTGTTAGTTAAACTTGGAGTAAGAGTAAGATTTGTTTCAGTTAGAGATAGTTAAAGTTAGCGTTCGTTAACGTTAGTGGAAATAGTGGTGCTAACTTGACTAACTCACGGTTACGCTTTGTGCTGCTTCACTTCATCTAAAAATCTTGCCTAAAAACGTTTCACGTTAAAAAGCATCTTAGGCAAATTCACGATGCGCCCCACAGAACACCAACTATAGAATTTTTTTTTCTGTTCACGTGTGGTGAAGGCTTATATTTAGACAACTCTCGGTAATAGAAACAATATGCGTAGCCATCACCTACCGCAAATAAAATATGCAGGTTGCTCAACAAGACAAGGTGGCAGTTAAATTCTGTTTACATCTGATTCAAACCATAGAAACGATTCAGCCTACCTTTTGTCCACCATCTCGTACACGCGAACTTCGTCATTTCTAAACCCTCTCCCACTATCCTCCAATTTGTGTCCATCAGTACCTCCTACAATACCACCGAGGTCACTGCTTCGTACCCATCGTAGGTTGTTTTCTTCTCGTGCTTTTTTGCTTTATTCTACAGGCATCTTTCAGTCTGCCTGACGAACACCTTTTGGTGGAAATGCCTCCACTTCTCGTCCCCTGGCGCGTCTTTTTCCAATCCATCTGATGTCAAAGTTATGCGCTACCACCCTTATTATTAACTCATCAGCCTGATCGTCTTAATGTATTTTCTTCCGGACGTAGCGACTCACTTGAAAAGTTCTAATTCATGGAAATAATATTTAATATGGTACTTGGGAGGCGGGACCCTTGTTCTTCTCGAAAATTCGTGCTTTCTATTTATATTGCACTTGCTCCGATATTTTTTTACTTCATGTTATTAAAACGAGGTTCTCGGACCCGTCAAGTATAGTTTTCTTCTTTATTTTCATAGCCTCTTTATCTGTATTATTTCCAGATGAAAGCTGCAATAATTTTATTCAAAATATGCGACCCTGATTTTACGGCGGATTTCACTTTTTTTTTTTCAAGAGTGCCGCATCTTCATATATTCACTCGAATATTTCTTTTGTTAGACCTCCTTCAATCACACTTAAGCGAAATATTTTTTCTATAAAATTAGCAAGCAGTGCGGCACACTGTTAGCCCGAACACGACATTCGTATTCTTTCTATTTTACTTCGAATTGGTTTCGGAGGACATGACATTTTATTGTTTAGGTTAGTGTCGTAAAAACAATTTTTCCTAAAACAGTAGTTTTTGTGGAAATACTTTGATACTATGGGAAAAACAAAAAAATGCCGATTCCGTCTTCGTGTTAACAGTGTCGGGTTGTTTACTGCGTGCAAATAAATGATCGGGATTATGTTTCGGTTGCCTCATATAATGTTAATTGAATCAGAGCAGTGTGGCAAATGACAGAAGGTTGTAAGTGCAATGCACGTGGCCAAATTGAGAAACAAAATGCACCGCTCGCACATGTTAAATTTTCTATGCAGCAAAGTCGGGATGCTTATTCTCTACATTAGTGATTACAAACAGTGGCAACAAGAAAATTTCTTGTGCTTTGTGATTATTTAAAAAGATTCTAGCCAGAAATTTACAAAGAGCAGCAGAAATGTTGCATGTGACATGTGGAGAAAAAGCAACTGGCGAATGCAGGAACGTTCATCTGCAAGAAGACAAAACAAATTACGACCGTCGGATTGCTATCTTTGTGCAAATGCTATGCACCAGGCTCCGAACCTCGCGCCACCGCCAACACTCTGATTGAGCCAATGACAATTCGCGCAGCCACGGTGAAAGCAAACAAATCCACTGACATTTCTGCGCAGAGCAAGACATCTCTGTGCTCGGTACGCGCGCACGTGCGCACGTTCGACTGCTTCAAACAAATATTTCTAAAAATGGAATGGAAGAACCAAAAAATATAAACCATGGTGAATTCCACTCCATCTGCAATGGGAAAGATCGGCGTTAGGAAGGGCGGCTTCGCCACATGTTTTTGTGGTCACGCAGCGTTGCCAACTTGCCAGTGGAAAACGCCGTCGGTATTTTCATGAGTCGCTTCGCCGAGTCAACGATTTGCGGTCGGCTGGCGAAGCCCAATGTTGATTTGCGTGAAAAGTGCCGCGACGCTGCAGCGAGTGAGTTTCGTCCATTCTGTGTATGTGTGTGTGTGCCCTATGGCGTTTGCAAAATCGGATTTGTGCAGTCTTTTGGAAGCATTCGCGTCGAAAACTATGCAAAGAATGAAGAAACGATGTGCATATGGTCGTCGGTTTACACGCGTTGCATTTGGTGGAATGCGTACACGTAAACATATCTCAGATTTCTGATGGACCATGAAGCTTAGGAGAACATGAATATAATGCAAAATATTTAAAAAAAAAACGTTTATTTAGTACAGGCTACCGGTGTCGTAGACGACATTTTAGTTCAATCGATTTGGGGACGAGGGCGGCAGTTCTTTAGTGCCACGAAAAAAAAGTGATGAAGATTCTTTTCATTCTGGAAACTTTGAGTACATAATGTTTTGTGCTTGCTTTGTCGACCTTGCATACGTATCATGCTGCGCTTTTTTTGCATGTATACGGTTCATAAATGAGGAAGGGGAACAATAGTTGTAAATTAGTAGTACAAATGCAATAATCATAGATTGGCGCATAACGGCAAATACAACAAAACACACCATTTTTTATAATGAAGCAGTAATTTCAAGGAAACACTGATGCACGACGTTATATAGTGTGCACTTAACAAGGCCAAGTGTTTAAGCTTTGTTTGGTATACAAAGTAAAATCTCTTCCCCTCAATTATGTTATCGTGACAAGCAAAACAATTCCGTACGGTGAAAACCATATTTTATCACTACATTTAACAGTTTTACTGGGTTAGGAAACACCAAGAAAACTCATGAGAGCGCATGTTTGCCCAATCTTTATAACGGTTCATCTGGAAAACTAACGTTTGCCATTCATTACGTTAGTTTTCCCTTCTCGGGAGTTACCATGAGTTTTTTAGGTCCGTATAAAATAGAAAATAGAAAGTCTTACCGTCTGAAATTTGAAGACCGAATGTTTCAGGGCCAGCTCGGCCCCTTGATCACAGGTGACTGTTCTTATCCTTCACGTCGGGTCTCATACTGCATGACGGCGAAAATCTCGTCTTCTTCGATGTCGTATACCTTTTTACTAGTGTGCCCGTAACTCTGGCTGTGTCTGTGTCGAAGTCCGCATTCTCATCCGACACAAAACTCTCTGAAACGACCTGCATTACAATGGATGAGATTTGTCGCCTTCTGAACTTACTTTCTCACTTAATTTTCTTTCGCTTGTCGTTGTTTCAGACAGAAGAGTAGCCCGGCTATGGGGGCAGCAGTCTCTGTCACTGTAGCCAACGTCACCAATAGAGGAAATTCAGCAGAAAGCCTTAGACACATTCTCCTCAAGATCTGCTTTGTTCTTACGGTATGTGGAGGATGGCTACTGAGTGGTGAAAACTAGCAAAATTGACCCTTTTCAGAAACATCTGAATTCAATTGAACCGGCAATTCAATTCACTTTAGAGCTCCAGTCGGGCGGCTGTCTGCCATTCCTGGACGTCCGCACTGTGCGAAGGTCTAATCGATTGCCCTACGAGGTATACAAAAAACAACACACACCGGCCGATACTTAAACTTCGCTTCAAACTATTTCACGACACAGGAGCCCTCCATGCCCTCTGTACTCTTCAAACGAGCCTTCATGGTTTGCTCCACCGAAGAGAATTTAAAAACTAAAATCGCAATGATCAAACAAGTCTTTGAAAATAGCGGATACTCATCAAGATTCTTGAACAAGTCTTACAAAAGACTTTGACGCGATCCAAAAACAGAAGACACCGTTCCTATTTCCAAGCGAGTGTGTATGTTCCTTACATCAAGAGGACAGGCGAGACATTTGCGTCCTGTGTAAGTACGGCATCACTCTGGCATGTAAAGCAGTGTCGACCGTTGGCCATTTCTGTGCCTTCCAAAGGATCATTCCCCGAAAGAAAGAAAAACACAGGGATTTGTTTTCAGGATTCTTTGTGGTTGGGGAAAACAAAAACCTTGCTTGAACGACTAAGCTGCCATAAGTATGATGTCAAAAAGGACAGCGAAGCAGCGGGTTAGCTGGCGCACGCTGAGCAGAAAGATCACACCATTGCATTCAAAAGCAGCACATTCCTCGACAAAAAATGAATTGGCAAAAACGCCTGTTCTTAGAGTCATGGCATATAGAAAACAGCGTTGACAATGTCAACCGCTCTGCTGGAACACAACCAAGCAGCTACATCCTTGGATTAAGGACCGTCAAGCGGGCAGCGTCGTGACAATCAACCCAAAAAGACACCCTGAGCTTCAAAATTCAACAATCGCACCTGGAGATTTCAAAAGCACTTGGCTGGCACTTTGGAAGACGCCAACGGGAAAACATTGAGTCATTCGTGGTCGAGGGGCCGATGTGATCATTAAACGTTGGGACTTCAACATGCAGATGGTTACAGTTTCTATTTTCTATTTGAATAATTCCTGAACAGCTAGATTCCTTGTGAAAGGTTCATTTTTAATCTCGAAATAAACATTCGCTTCAGCGTCGTCTCAGGTGCAAACATCTAGCAGCGCTGGCTTCTTCTCTGCTCAAAACTTTGCCTGTGGAATACATCTCCGCGACCATTCGCGAGAGAGACTAGCCAGAGTGTGTGCGAAAACCAACGCTCAGCAGTCCATCTTCAATTCCCGAGGAGCAGGCGAAAAGATACCTCCGATTATACGTCCCGAGGACGCGATAGCAGAAACTGTTCGGAACCTCCGGCGTTTGTTTTTATATTCTTCTTTCTTAACACTTAGTCTGCGTTTAGTCAAATAAAATTGTCCAATTCAGCTTTATCATTTCGGGAACGGGATCCCACTAATCTTGCTCATAGGATGTCGTGTTTTTATTATTTTTTGTTACTTTTCTCATTATATTAACTGCGTGCAGATACGCCTTGAAATTACTGCTACTCAATTCAATTATATATATATATATATATATATATATATATATATATATATATATATATATATGTATATATATATATATATATATGTAACGCTTCTGCTTGTTGTATTTTTTCTTGCTAAATTGCTCAGGCGATTTGTGGAGACAGCGACGACGACGTGAGGCATTTACATGAACTCAATTTTGCGCGATAAATTTAAGCTTTTGTATTCTTCTAGAGTTGTACAAAAAAAAAACAAGATGTCAATAGAAACAGAGTCATTATATTATTTCAAAGCGTTTCTTTTAAGGAAGTCTATAAAAAAAAAACATGGGAGACTGAGACAAATATGTTTGCAATACAATGTCTTAGTATATTGTTTTAGATAAGACAGTTTAGAAAAAAGGTCGAAGTTTTTGTTTCAAAATTTACCGAGTGCTTATTTTTACTTTGAAGAGGTGGCAGAAATTTGTCTTTATTATCTTGCTTACAAATAAATACACGTATAAACTAATTACCGTGTTTGTTGTATTACCACGGTAACCCCAGTGATATCGGTAACGCGTTACAAGTAACCGCGTTTCCGGTAACGCGTTTCTCTTTTACAGCAACGTCTTACGTGCCCCTTACTTTTTCAAAACAGTATTGGGTAACGTACTTAGGTTACTTTTTTTGAGTAACGGGTAATGGACTTACATACCCGTTACTTCGCCTTCCCACGACTTGAAAAAGGCTACACTTCAATTTGTTTCCCGTTGTTAGGCGGCGAGCCATACGAATTTTGGAGATCTTGCGTTGCTTTTTGCGTTTTTTCTTGTCAGTATTCAGGTGAAACCGTAAGAAATATAAAGTAATTATGTTCAGTTTCTGCATAGACATAATGTTTTCTAAATGATGGCGCTTATGCAAACTCTTAAAGTCAAAACAGTCAAACGTGTTAATTAATAACTAAAAAAGTAACGCAAAAGTAACGTTCATTACGTTTTACCGGTAACGGTAGCGGTAACGACTTCCTTTTATTTTGAAGTAACGGAGGACGGTAACGCGTCACGTATTTTTTTTTTGTTTTTTTTTTGTTTTGCAAATAACGAGCTTCGCTACTTTTTTTCGGTAACGACTCCAAGACTGCTAGTACGGTGTGAATAATGTTCAGACATGTATAGCAAAACCTTACCAAAAGAGGCCCTACTACTTTAAGCACCCAGTTAAATTAGGCTATTGGTGTGTTTATCACTTCCATTTTATGCTTAAGCCAAAAGTTTAAAAAAATTACCAATTATAATTAACTCCAAGCAAACCATTTTTTTTAGAATTCAATTTGCCTTGGAATACACCAGTGATTGTTCATATTTAATCGGGCCTGAATAAGACAAATTAGGTTATTTTCTAGAACTGTAAACGAGATGCCGTTTCGAGTAACTTAACTTGTACCTTTGGACTTCCTCGAAACGTAGTCGTCTACTTTCAATAAAATAAAAAAATATATATACAGCAAGAGAACGTATATTAAGAACATATAGTGTCAAACCGCTCCTGTGTGTATTAGCATTCTTGCTATACACGATTCTATTCACTAAACACAATATATATATTCTAGCTAGAATTTGGGGATAAAAAAATGAGGTCCAAAGGTAACTGTTATGAGAAAAAATAGCACCGGTGAAACAAACGCACATCTTCGCTCCGTCAACATATGCGGCGTTGGTGCTTGGTGGCATTAAAAAATAATTTTCCTGTCTGAATATCCGAATGAAGAATAAGATAACTCTAAGTGATATGTGGAGATATGCATGATTGATAAGTTGATTGCATACACAGTGCCAAGGAAGCGTATATTGGCGAGGAACTCTTTCAGTGCGGTACCGCTCCATAGAGATATTGAGGAGATTATTTTAATAGGACACTTCCGAAACTTCGAAGATTTGAAAAAAGGACTAAAATGACGAACCAGATGTCAAAGTTTCTGCGCGAACCAATATTTTATTCTAAAGATATAAATGATTTTCCGAAAATGTCAATCGAAAAATGGTGGCCGACGGAGCTCTCGAATTGTCCTCTATGGCGCTAGAAACCGAAAATGGGCAAAAATGGGATCCATGTTCCCATTGCAATTTTCAGAAAATAACTTCGTAACTTTTGAGAAAAATATCGGTTCATGCTGAAACTTCGGCATCTAGTTCAGTCCTCTAGTGCTACCTTTCGGTGCAGAATGAGCTTTCGGCCATGCGTAGTTTATTTTGCGGTGAAAAAAACCTGTAATATGTTTTTGAACACCCTGTATTTAGGGTGTCCAAAATTACCAGGCCCGATCTAAAATGGACCGTAAAAATCGGCGCCTGCAGTTAGAAATCTAAATTTTTCGTCGAGTGTGTATTGCAAAAGTCCGTTTTATCTCGTAAAATCACACAGCGTGGCTCCCGTTTGAGTAAAAAATAGGGCCAAAATACTTGCCTCGGTCACCGGCGGATGGCGACTCAGACGACCGAGTCGAGTGGCGAAGTGAATTTGCGCACGTGCTAACAGATGGCGCTAGCTTTTTATTGAGGCTGCTCGTGACGGCCGTGTTAAAATGAACACATCTCTTTTTATAATGTTCCTTTTGTTTAAAAATAAAGGCGGACAATAAAAGCAAAACTTAAAGTAAAAATACGCGTCTGCATAACGACGGCGCTCTTGCTGCCAACGGATTTCGTCTGCGTGTCGTCTGCTTTTTTTTGTTGGTCGGCTACATAGAGTTATTATAATGTACGCTAGAGGTTCAAGTGGCGCTAGTGAACTGACGCAAATTGAAGCAGACAGCAACCAGTCGAAAATTCACTTCAATAATGCATTTCTATGGGAAATAGTGAGTGCATTTTCTCTCTGCGCTCGACCATAAGAGCGAATATCCCAAATAATTTGTACGTACTAGGTAGCTTGGAACATTTCTCAGTCAGGCTGACGAAATAAGTGGTCAGTTACGGCGTTTTTCTGTCAAATTCATCGCATGAAAACGGTGCTAAAACGGCTTCGTATGTGTATGTATGTGCACTGTCGGACACTGCTAGCGCGAACACGACGTCGGCGCTTTTTAGCATGAGGGATATAGGTGCCAAACAAACAAAGAACTACGCAGTAAGACTGGATCAGTAACTACCCGTGCATGTACGATCACAATAAATTGGAAGCCACGAAATCGGATTTGATTTTAAATAAGCAAGTACCGCTTTATTCTTTCTGCTCTGAGCGAAGATATTTGTTTGCGTTCAAAATGTCACCTGCACGCTCGACATTTTTTAAAACAAGTGTCCGATAAAAGCTGCCAGGCAGAGAAAACAATACAAAGAGACAGCTTTCATAGCCCACGGACTTTATTCTCTACGTTTTGAATGTTTTTATCCGCTCATTCACGACGGGGTCATTTTCATATAGTGACAGATCTTTCATATGATCAATATATAAGCGCCACCGGAAATGCTCGCTAGCCTTGAACACACTCTGCATTTCTTTCGATTGTTATTTTGCTTATAATCGCCGCTTGTTTTTGCACACCTGCTGCAGAACACACGTTTGGGACTGAAATGTAGCGAAGTTAAATATCGTTCACTGATGAAGAAAAATGCGCTAAATAAAGCAATTACACTTTTACATGTTAATCAAGGTACATACTATTCGGTACGATCCAAATAACTTTCCGACGAAGAGACAAAATGCACGTGTGTTTTCTTATAGGAATGCACAGGAGCACCGCAAAAGTAGACTGGTTGCTTTCTGCTTGAATCAGCGTCACGGAAGTCGTATAGACACTAGCGCCAGTTGAACCTCTAGCGTACATTATAATAACTCTATGGTCGGCTACAGTTTTGGACGCTGCTCCCGACGCCACCTATGAATACGTGGGGCAAACGCGCCCCGCCAGTGGACTCGGTCGTCTGCATCGCCGTCCGCCGTGGACCCTGGCAAGTCTTTTGGGTCTATTGTTTTACAGGAAGGGAACTACGCTTTTTGGTTTTATATGATAAGACCAACCTGTGAAATACAGCTTAGACCAAAACTTCAGAATGCAACGTGCAGGCGCCGATTCTTAAGGCAAATTGTAGATCGGGCCTGACTATTTCAGACACCCTGTATATTTCAATCGTTGCTATGATATCTTTACTGACAGGAGAAGAAACGCCAGGCGTCTCTGTTGGACGCCCGTCCTCAAGAACGTGCTCGCCTTCCGTCGTACATTGTTTGTTATCAGGGCTCGCCGGAGACGGGTCGCAAGCGGAATGAAGAGAAGGCGAAGCGCCAGAGAAATTTATGGATTCTATTCACAAATAACAAATACAAACAAATGACTAATCAGAAGGATAATCGCAAGAAAATAATACCCTGAAATTACGTTTAACTATATGGACCCTCAGTCCCTCCCGTCGATTGCCCCCTGAGAGTTAGTTGCGCGGACGAACCGCGAAGAGGCGCAGCTCAGCGTAGTTGCCTCGAATCCTTGGCTTGTGAAGTAGAAAAGGAGTTACCGCCGCAGCTTGGCCGTGGCAAGAGTGGGGCATGTCCTGGGCAGCAGCTGTAGACCGTCTTGCGATGCTGACCTTCTCCTCCGATCAAACCTCAGGTTTTGCTGGACATCCTCCCTTTCTCTTCTATTCTCTAACTGTTTTGCGGGCCACTTCTTTTTTCTCATCAAGGTATATATGCAGCCGCATAACCATGACAGCAGGACATGCGACCTTGAAGCTCACGAAACACACAAGTGTTCTCGAAGGTAGGAAGATCGAGCTCAAAGTGGGGCAACTTAAAGGACTCCATGCTGTTCTTATCCTGTTTAGTGACTATAAAATATTTAGCGCGCGAGGCTTGATTCAGTTCTTTGCCTGATGTACCCCGTAAAAAGCGTCAATTACCGACCCAGAGTTACTGATAATGTTCATAACATCCCGTGCACCCGAGGTCGAGTTTCTATCGGGCGGCTACTCCAAGGTCACGCACCATCGGAGGCTTGTTTGTATCCACGGTCTCCAAAAGCTCAAGAACGTTTCTCGCCTGTAGCTGGTCTTCCCGCACTCAAACGAAGCCGGCCTGGGTGGCATGCTGGTCGTCGCAGAAGGTGAACACCGCCGCGTCGTCCCCTTTTTCAGCCAAGTTGTTCTCAAGCGGCTCCGCGACGACCACTCACACTTGATGTGCGGTTGGAAAAAGTTTCCATGATATTCCCGTGTCAGAAGAAGACCTCGATCATTGCAATAGCACGCTCGTGAACCCCAAAAACAGAGAAAATTTTCATGTCGCCTGCATACAGTGGAAACGATATCGCCATGATGTGTCTACCAGCAAACGAAGGAAAGAAGATTGAGGACGCAGGTAAGCTGGTGAGTACTATGCAACATAATAAACCGGAGAGACGGAAGCAAGAAGGATGTACACAACACCCTCTCGGTGTTGTGTACGTCCTTTTTGTTTTCGTGTCTCTGGTTTTATTAGCTTGACTAAAAAACGTTTCCACGAAAGTGGCATTTGGAAATTGCCTATCCTAACTTAGTTGTTCATTGTGACAAGCTGCAGACTTTTTAGAGTTTTAGTTCACTGTGGAGAAGGCGGGTTTGAAGACTGGGTAGGACTAGGTGGAGGTGTGTTTCGGTGATTCTGAATTACTCGATATATTGTGCTAGTTTGGGCGCCCACAGTAAAACATCACATCATAGGCATCAAAGCAACTTGTGCTCCTGCCCTGCAAGAAGTCTTCTCTAAAAAAAACTAAACCCCATAAGAAAAAAAAAAAAAAAAAAAACTTGTTTCTAGTATCGGGATACGACATGAGTGATACGAAATAAGTCGTCTCGAAAATAATAGATAAATATTTTGATACCAAAGATATTCTGATCTTGGTAGAATTTTGGAAAAGTCTCTAAATTTCAAGACATGGTTTCCTATATAAAAGCAAGTATCAAAATCGCTGCAAGAGGCAGGAAAATGAAAATATCAATATGCCGTGTAATATCGAGAGAAACTCCGGGTTCCCAAATATTCTAGTGAAAAAGCTCCAAAATGCATTTTATTCATAGAAACGACACGCACCATCCCTTACACTTTCATTCACGGCGGAATTATTCATTCTTTACTGACTCGCACGTTACAACGTCAAAACCGAGATTCCTTCATTGCAGATATACGAAGCGAAAAAAAAAATGCTTCGTCTACCTGGCGGGGGTTCTAAGGAATCGTCGAAGAGGCCGTACAAATGCGTACCTTCCAGACAAAGCCGCGCAAATCAGCGGCACCAAAACACAAGCGTTGCGAAGGTAGTACCAATCTCGCCGGTGCGGCGGACAAAAGGGATGCAAAAACACCGGCTACAGGTGCGTCGAAAAACGATCCTTTGTCAGCGGCGGCGGCGGCGGCACGCGTGCATAAGAAAGGCTGGCGAGGAAAAGGGGTTCGCTAACAAGAGGCGAACACGGGGCCCTCCTTGGTGCAGACGCGTTCTTTCTCGGAGGCAGGGTTCGATGCTTGGAAACCTTCGATGACAAAGATAGTAACTCCTGCGAAGAAATACCCCCCCCCCCCCCTTCTCTCCGTCACGCCTTTTGACACCGGCGTGTTGATTCTCCTGGAAACAATCAAGCCTTCGACGTCGTCCTGGCGAAAAATGGCCAGCAAAATAGGAACACCAGCCGCTCAACACTTGCGACTCGCCTTCGAGATAAACGAAAATGCGTTTGCTCGATAATCGGACGAGACTCGGAGGTCGTAGCGTATTTTTTGGGCTATTATCCGCCGCAGCGGCAAATTGAGGCTGAAATAAAAGGTTTTGCCATAGATATTCCGCACCTCATACGTAGTCTATCCGCACGTGAAATATTTTCACAGACAGCATACCTTTAGAATAGTCCGCTTCACTGGCGCACAAAGAAGCTTTGTCATGCGGAAATCAATATTAACATAATTTGATTTTTTTTATAAACTTCGTCGTGCCTCGTAATAATGACTCACCTTTAAAAATCAAAGATTTATGTGGTTCGCACCTGTAGATTGCGCGCCGCGTAAAATGTTTCGTATAGTCCGCGGGCACTAGTCAGGAAAATACAGTATGCATTTTTCTTGAATATTAGTCGTTTTATCTTCCACTACCTTTGTTTGTTCCGATTTTGACCATCTAAGCAATAGCGGTTAAAAAATTAAAAAAAAAGGAGACACCTATTGTCTCGGTTTAAGCCCGCCGAGACGCCTCTTTTTGATTGTTGGACGCTGGGTTTCGCTGCAGTGGAAAGACACTCACAGCACCTGTTCACGGACCTGGGGCCCATCGATCACTTTTTCAGACACGTCGTGACCAGAGGTTGGCGGTCGGAACAATGCTTGCAAAACACGCGTGTCTATGGAGACGGAAGAGCGTGGCTGCCTTTTTTGGCGCTCAGACGCTTGGCTTGTAGCTATGACGCCGGGGAGTCCGTTGATGACAAATTGATTTTTGTTAAACTTTGAGCTACGACGAAAAAGAACCATTAATTTCCTCGAGTAAGCAAATATTAATCGTTACGGTGGTCTTCCATCGTCGCCTGGCTGCCATCAAAGGCGACATCGGTTATTCGAAAAACGTTTTTTACATCTAATTGCGTATAGGAGATTACGATACTATACGCGGTAATTTGAATGTTATACTCATTCTATTCACCAAATATTAAAATATTGGTGTATATAAAGATTTAGAGCACTACTCAAACAACGAAAACGTGTTAAACTTTATATGAACTGAGATATTAATTAATCAAAATTCACGTTTTCCAGCCTGATTTAAAAAATTCGCGCAAAAAGTTCGCCGAAAGCTCTGCCTACAATAACGCTTACAAGAGTGACTAGGTCACTCTTCTAAGCATCACTGTGGGAATGGCGCCCGACTCGTTTTTTGTGCGCTTTTTCCGCGCAAAATTGAAATCAGCCTATTTATAAACAACGCAAAAATTTTTAAGTTAATATCTCAAACAATACTAAACTTCTGCAGATTATTTTACTCGTTCTGACCTCTAATAGCGATTGCCGTCCACGCTGAAATTAGAACATGACATGTAAACCCCATAATTAAAAATGTAATGAACAGATTGTAGATAATTGGGGACCATATCGTAACGAGCACTCCTTTACCTAAAGTCCGCTGAACTTTAGAAACACCCAACGAGGAGGGCATTGGCAACTAGCAATTCGCACTTTTTTCAATTTTGTTTCCGTTAAACATGTTTCGTTGTATCCGTATATATATATAGAGAAAAGCGCGTGTATAATGGAAAGTGGTGTTCTGCATAACTTCTTATGAATATATATATGTACTTAGAGAAAATCGCACGCATTACTCTGAAACCCAGAAACAGACGAGTCACCGCACGAGATCCATATGTGGATTCCGGGCGTCACGCATAATCGGCAGTTCTCTGCCATGTTATTGTCCACAAGAATATATCGTACATCGTACAACTTCTTTCGGTTAAGTGCCGGAATGGGTCATGGCCCCAGCACCTCATGAACGTAAATGGTTCACCGTCGATGACCCGTACTCTCTACTTGACTCTATTGCGTTCTCTTTAAGATAATTCCTAATAAATAATTAAGTCTTTTGTGTCCTCTTTTGCTTTCCACAAGAACAATCAGCAGACGCGAAGTATATTCTTGACCATTTTGTTTCATGAATTAAATAATTATGTGCAATTTATACAACAAAACGTCACGTCATGGTAAGGCGGTATCTGTCAGGAAACCTAGGTTGTGGCCAGTAGAATCAAATTGGGATGTGTCTGTGTGTTCATCCAATCAGGAATCATCGCATAATGTTTTTCGGAACTTACATAAATGAATCTTTATGTCGGTTCAAGAAGTTAGGTTTTGCTGGGTCCCCGAGCCGCCATCCCTAACTTCAGTGAGCTTTTCTGCTTCTACGTTCTCAGGGTGCCGTTGTGCACGGGCAGATATTGAGAATCATTGTTATAACCGCCGTTCTTCTACAAAATTGTCTCATAGAGAACCTTGTGCACGCGTATTGCGTTAGTACTACTTCTATTTACCGGTCGCAAACATCTGAGGGCTGCATTTCAGTCTAAATTGAAATACCTTTTTTCTTGGTTCGTTCGTTCTTTTTTATATAAAATGATTGGCAGACAAGATACCATGAAGTTCTGATGTTGTGGTGGAAACCTGATAACAAAGGCGATAAGATTCTGGTATATTCAATTCATCTGTATTGAAAAGCCAGCGGCAGGGACACAAAGGTAGGATATAGAGATTTCAAAATATGCTTAACATCACTTGTGCGGCGGGCTTACTAAACATTCTAGTTTTTTTTTTTTATTTCGGCGCGTTTTTTTATTTTTGTAGATAAAATGGTTTAGGGGGACCAATTGTTGCCCTATTCCGAACAGTACAATTGCGAGAACATCGTTTGGCATGAAACTAAAGCGTCACCAGATCTTTCCTGTATGAGTTTCACAAGTTTATGTTGATTGGGCACTGTAATGTATGGTTGGAAATGTCAGCACATTTCCAATCGCTGCGAGTGGTATCACGAACAGCTGCGATTGGAGGTTCTCTGGCCTCAGCTATGACTGGAAGTTCAGATGTACTACGGGGAACTCCTAAGCATAGTGAAAACCAGCGCGTCTTGGATGAGGACAGAGACGAGGCATACACTGGACAAGCGTTAACTAGCAACTGAAGTCTTCTTATAAGAACAGAAACACTAAATTTGACGCTGATGCTAGTGCAGACACAGGCATGATGGGATCTTTAAACAGTTTATTCTTTACCCCATGTGCTAACCCAAATATTACAAAAAAAAACTCGATTCGCTATTCGTTAGTGTTATACACCTTTTCCGCAAGGGCGCGGCCATCTTGAGGGCACTGACTTCTGGCATGCGTTACAACATCGTTCCGACTTCTGCGAGCCGCTGGAAGATTTTCAAGAAGAATGCGTGACTGTCACACATTTTATTGTTTTGCCTCGGCTTTATTTTCTCGTATATTCCAGGTTGAAATGTAGAATTACGTATTTCTCCCGCATACCGAATACGGAATGCACGTGACTGAGAATGAAAGGAAATGAAAACGTCTCTCTTTATAGATAGTAATGCCTGGCAGACGCAGGTATATTTTTTTTTTTTGTTAAATAATAGGCATTAATTGTCTTCGAGGAGAAATCGTCCTCCTGTTGGAACAACACTATTGTGTCTGTGAAACGTGGTTCGCACCCAACATTTCGGCAATGGAGCGCTAAATTCGAGTATGCTGTTATTTCATAGGGCTGTGGTGTTCCCGGAGTCGGAAGTTCTTCACTCGTCGCCCGGATCGCCCTATATGAAAACTGTTGTGGGCGTAACGAAATACGTGACCCGTTACTTGTGAAATAAAGAAACGCGTTATCGACCTACTTTAGCTCAAAATAAAAGGAACGCGTTACAGTTACCGTTACCTTTAAAAGGTAACACACCATCCCTCGCGTTACATTTTTATTTATTTATTTGTAGACGGTAGCTGTATTTTTTGCCGACATCGTGTTTCGACACTGAGAAAAAAGGCGTGGGAGTTTTTTTTTTTTTTTTTCTCAAGTGGGACTTTTCACGTGGAGAAAATACTGGCAACATTTTGAAGGCATGGGGGATGAGTGTAATAATTAATTCCTTGGCGCATATATACTTTGTTTCAGCTTAGTCGTGACGCAACCGGAGCTACGAGCTAATGGGAAGCTGATTGCAAAGTGGAAGCCGCTAGGCCATTTTTATTTAGGATTGATTCAGCGATGATAGAACACGTACAGAACCAGAAGGAACACCATGATGGTGCCCTTTCGACTCTTTCCGATTGGTCCGATCAGCTCGTATCGTCGGCTGCATCTGGTATAAGAAACACGAGAAAAATAGATTGTGTAGTTTTTTCAGGTTCTAGGATGAAACTGTAACGTGAAACGTAGCTACATCACCCGTTACTCTTTTTAATACGTAACGAGTGCGTTACTGCGTTACAAAAAAGAAGTATCGCGTTACCGGTAACGCCGTTACTTAAAACGCGATACCGTCAATACTGCCTATATATGAAGCAAGAAATGAATTTCCTACCGCGTTTTACATTACACCCACAACCGTTCAATTGAGTCTCTTTGCCTGCGCGTTTGTTCAGGCCAGAACATATTCGGCTAATTTTCTCACGGGGGAAAAATCTGCATTCACTCCATACTGTGATGAAATAAATGAGTGAATTTAAGTACCAGAGAAAGGCGATGGATATACAAAATAACGGAAACCTTCTTTATTTTACTTTCCTAGCTTCCTCCTCTCTCGTAGTCCTTGTACCAGCCGTGAGGTCCGTTAATAATTTGTCGCAGACTGAAGTGATGACTCATTCTTATGATCCCGAGTTTATGATCTTCTGTATCTGGTTGAAAAGCTAATGTCTATATTGCGGATGCATGATTTTGTTAATTGTAACATTATACAGGAGAATGCTCTGCATTTCTTAATGAGTTTTAAATGTGATAACTGGTAGTTTAGTAAACCCTTCGCTGTTCTAGGGTGATACGACCAGCATACAGACTCTTCCTTTATTTGCACGCTAAGGAGGTCTAAAAACTGATTATGGTTCTTTTTTCGGGTGTCATAGAGACCGAGGGTCTACAACTTGTTCAGTTAATCCGTCAAGCACTTGTGAAGTGATTTTTTGAAAATCTATTTTCTCAATGAATAGCTGAGTTCCAGGCTCTGTTTTTGTGCCATCTAATGAAAGTGAACCTTAAATAAACGCACAAAAGTACGAGGACATGTTCACCCGAGATGCCGTTTTGCGTTTTGAACTTATTTTCGTCGTTATCGCCAAATTCACTCTTTAACACTCAACATGAGATCATCATGCGGCATATGGTGGTATAGTTCCAATTTCTGAATGCTGAATGCGCTGCGCCCTACGGGGTTACTGGCCTTCAGATAATGAATTACTGCCATTGAGTTGGAGACGCAGTAATTGTATTCAATCAGTAAGTAGGCAGTCGGGGTGTTTTTGCGAGCACCCCGAGGTTACGCGTAACTATGCATCTCGCGCAGATGCTATAGTGAGAAATGAAACTTCTTGTTTGTTGGTTTTCAGTGTGAAAAACACCTCTAACGTAATATTCTTTTCGCTCTTTGCTTCTGAAGCAACGTTTACTATATTGAGTTGCTGAAGTAAATTAATGGCTCGTTCTTTTACCTTTGCTGGTTGTTCTCAGACATGTCGAGCATTCTCGTTTTGCACTATTGCGGTTGCTTTGTTATAAAACATACCTTTCGGCACGCCGACAAAGCAACCTTCCTTGTCGGACAACAGCACGCATAAACTAGTGGAGGGGTGAAAGTCAGTCATGGATTATACACACCTGCTTCTCTTGGGTCTAAGTTCAGACTTTAACAAAATATCCACGCATTCAGTGAAACATCTTGGTTTTCAAAGTCTGCAGGTGTTGTTCTGGGACATGTTGGGCTCCGAGATTTATAACATAACCTTTCCTGGCGCATAACTTCTTGAATAGCAGCGTGAGTTCCACTTGGTTCCGAGGGAAATCAGTGACCTGGGCAGTCCAGACCCGGCCCGGCTCACGAACTCACGAACTGGACAGGGTAGCAAGCATTGTCCACGGGCCCGGGCCGGGCCCGGGACGGGCACTGGTACAGTGCGAACCTGCTTCGATGTTAGAATACAAACACAGTATATGACCTGCTATTTCTCCTTTTAAATGCGGTATCATTAGCGCCTGGTCGATCCGCAGACGTTTGACTGGTTTGGAGCACAGGTATATAAAGTTTAGAGCGTCGCCCCGGGATGGCACCACAGCCCCACCTACTGTGGAAACTGGTTAGGAAAATCCCTCTCCAAGCGCTGACGGGCGGCGGCGGGGTGCATATTTGTAGAGGTGTGTGTGCGTTTACGCGTTGTAGGTTAAAAACGGGGGGGGGGGGGGGGGGAGTGAGAGTCAATCGTGTATGCGCACGCGACGCTTTTGCCACTGGCTTTGTAGAGGCTTGGGGATCAGACGCATAGCAACGGAGGCTGCATTGAATTAGCTGGTAATAGGGAGCGATGCCACGACCTAACGCATATCAACCAAAAGATCGCCGGTAACGTCCCCCTTCACCAATTTCGGCTAGTGCAGCGGAAGACGGCGGGTGTATCGCTGGGGCGCACGTTAACCCTCCCCCTCCCCCCCTTTGCGGCGTTAGTCTACAGATAGCTCATTACAAAATATTAACCCACCTTGGGCCACCCGTACACGCCGCCTCGCGTTGCCAAGCCGGCGGAGAAGTGTTGAGAGGCTGCATTCACCATGCTTTGTTGTACGTTATATATAATCGCTGCGCGAAATTCTAACGCATTTCTTTCAGGATCAGCGTAGCGGCAGCAGCGATTTAGGCCCCTTTTTTACCTCAATAGTCTTGTTCAACATGTTTACCCTCCTAACTGACTGAAGCAAAACCCATGCGCCTAAGCACATAGCTCTATAAGATGTTTTTCAAGCTAAAGGTGGGATCTTATGCAGTCCGTTTTTGTGCCTTTTTGTTTAGGTTAAAGACTGATGAACACAGCAGCGCCAGTCTTTGAAGCATGAAATGCATTTAACGAAGCCCGTCCGCCCGTCCTTCCGCACGTCCATCCGTCATTCTTCGATAGATTTAACAGAGAAATTGATGTCATGTGACCTGGTATCAGGTGGCATTTAAACCAATTTAGATAACCTTATAAATGTAAAGAGAAAATTGACGACAAGAGAACTATACACCAATATGGTTTCCCTATTAAACTTAGCGGGGAAATTGATGTCACGTGGCTTGGCATCAAAAAACTTCTACACCAATACAGCTTTCCGCCTAAGTTTAGCAGGGAGACGGATGTCTATTGGCGCAGAGAGAATTCAGTTTCGTCGCTAAATGCTGTCGGGAAGTTACCAAGACAGCTTCGGATTTAGGAGATGTCCCATCCCCCACAGTCGGGGGAGGGGGGGGGGGGGGGGGGGGGGGGGCCTCCAGCCGGGTTTAATGAGGCATGCGACTCACCGGGCCGGGCTTAGTTCGGCAAACAGTCAGCAGGACCGGACCGGGCCGGGCCTCAAGAAGTGGGCCCGTGCAGAGCTCTAGTGCACCTCTAATTAATGTTGTTTTTATATGCAAAATTAATGTATACACGTTTGCAGGAAAGGCTCCGGTGCGCTGCCATTTTGAGGGATGCTTGCACCGCGCAACGTTTCCACCATGCTGGGGTGCGCCAGGGGCACGCCATTGGGGTGCGCAATGACAAGATGGCGGCGTCTGGTGTTTCGCCGACGGCTAGTATTAGCGACACACTTACTGTTTTAGAGCGCAGAAGGAGGTATCCAAACAGAATCGTAGCATTAAATATTGTAGGGTGGGAAATCTTTAAGGGTTGGAGCTGACTTTATAACGATGGCAGCCTCTGGTCCAACACGTCGTGGAAGCCAGAGCTGCCGCGAGCGCCGCCATTGTTGATGCAATGGCTATGCGCCTTCTGGCGGATCCTATAGTGACCGCTTTGAGACTTTAGATATTTAAAAAAAAATATTTCGATTTCTTACTGGTTTAGATATTTTATTTATTTGTATGTGATCTTCGCGGTCAAGGACAGCAGTTGTATGTTTTATAGCTACTTGTTTATTTACTTCTGCGCCCAGTGGTGTATGCTTCAGCAAGAGATGCTTGGCAACATTGTGCGACAATGAGCGAACGTCCTGGCTAGAGAGTAGGTCTGCCTTACCTCGGCGCGCGGTTCGAGGTTAAGCAGGCATCCCACTCGCAAAGGTGTTTTTGAGTTGCTATATTTTCTGATTTAGGTAGGCTATCGACTCATGCATTAAATAACGTCAGGCCTAAAAATCTTCTACCTGTAGGACCCCATGGGATATATGGTGTTTTTTGCTTCTTTCCCATATTGTCAATGTCTAATAGCCCCTGTGGTACGTGAGCATGACTCAGAGTACCGAACAAACAAACAGCTGCAGTGATATTTCCCTGACTCATTTTATGGTCCACTCAAGTCACCAGGTCAACATACTCTCCATTGTTTATGGGGGACGTTGAAATCTTCTTATTTGCTGTGGAAGACCATCTTTGACTTCTAGCCAAGGTTTCAGCTTTTAGTTTACTAATTTTAAAATGTGTAACAAAGTTGTTGCTGTGGGTCCAAGGTTTGAAAATGCACCATAGGGATCTCCACCAGGGGCGGTATGTTTTCATGTTGTTTGGAGCACTGTACTCATCTCTTCCGTGGTATACAAGCATTCAATTTTGTCATTGGTTTCTGATCTGACTATGTTAAAATTGGCTTCGAATTGCTTGGATGATATTCTGTACTGTAGGCAGTTTGCCGCCGCTCTTGTGTTTGAGATCAATGTGCAAAACTCACCAGCCACGTTCTATTCTAAGACACCTCGTTCTAGTGCTAAGGCACAAACAAATAATTTTTGAACAAAAGGGGATTCTATACTACGCATAATAATACAAACTATCGGCATAAGAGTGAATGGAGTAAACGTTCCAGATAATTTTCTCCATTTTTGTTTTTCTTGCGTTTGAAATTTCTAAAGCATAAGACCTTGGGCACGTTACGATTCAACATCCACCTCGCGACTTCCGGTTCTTTGGTATTGTTGTTCTGCCCGCGCCGCAGATAGTACGTAGGCACTCGTATCCCCTTCTATGCCAGTACGACTTCTTTAACACACGAGCCTTTGCTCACACCATCATCTTATGGCTTTATCATTATTTACTTGTACATTTCTGCCTATTGGCGTCTGATCTAAAAGCCTTGAAAAATCTCCTTTGCTCGAACATATGAAAACAAATTACCGCCTGAATATAGTAGGCGCTTCTTTAGCCCAGCATTATTTATATGCAATGGTTTGTTGTTTTAATTGCAAAAATGCTTCCGCTTTTTTACAGTTGATTACGGCTCAATAGGAATATAGAAAATAAAGAAATTACTCACTTTCGTTACACACATAATCATTATCACACAACTCAAAGCGTTCACATAAAATAAAGTATAGTTCCGCCATTGATCGAATATCTGCCAGCCCAACTCTGGCCGGCGGTGCACCTTTTAACAGCTTAAAAAAAATGAAGTAAAGATAAGGGAAATTAGGCTGAGCAAAGACAAGACTCGCATGCCTTACCGATAACTCCTTTTGCTGGGGTCTTGCCACTGCCGCTTTTTTTAGTCATTCTCCCACTCCGATATTCAGAATACGTGGGCACAGTTCACAAACACTGGTTAGACACAGAAGCCATACTCCAGCCGCTAGCTCCTCGTGCCTGGTTACTTGGCGTGTATCCTTCGCCGAAAACCGCTGCTGCGGGGAGCCTACCGCCGTCTACAAGAAGCCGGCCGCTCCGTGTCAAACAAAGGACGTGCTCGAGACAATCGCGCACAGGCGAAGTGCATCTGTCACGCGCACGTTGAGCAACACCAAAGCTGCCGCGAAGTGTGTCATTTAGACAAACGTGACAGAGTGCATTTTTTCTTCTTCAAGTCTAGTTTGTTGTTAACGTAGACGAGTTTTTACGGTAAGAAGGCACTAATTAATGTGCTCCCTTTTTTACCGCTGACAAAAAGAAACTTCCCACTGATCCGAGAGCAATGCGAGTACCATATTTTGGACTTCGTGGGACACCTATACGGTTACAATCATTCGCAAACAAATTTAAATAGCTCCTGGAAAGAACATTAATTTTATATACCATGGATGAAGAAAGAATAAACAATTAAAACAGGGACAACACAACTACATCTTTCAACTAGCAACAGACGAGTAAACTTTCAACAACGACCAGCCGACTATACCCAGTAGGAGTAGGGGAGAGAAGGGGAGAGAAGGGGAGAGAAGGAAAGATAAAACACGCCAAGTGCAAGTCAGGGTAGTAGGGTTATCTCGGATTTTAAAAATTCAACCTCAGTTTTCGTCAGCAGCAGGGAAGGGTTTGACACGTTGTTTTTTGCTGTGGTCATGGCGAAGATTCTATGATTTCCCTGCCGAATCTGCTGTCATGCCCCCCAAGGATTTTTGTGCCATCAAAGAGCGGATGACAACGCAAACACGAACGGGCATGTATGACTATGGGATGTTTATTCTTTCTTCATCCATGACTTAAACCAACACGCTCTTCTACTAAGCATAATTTTATATACATTCTCGGCCACAAACTATTAAAATTTCTCTAAAGATTGGTGTGTGATATGAAATATCTTGTTCATTGATCGTGTGTTTTGGTAGAGTTTAACTTATTGATATTGCGCCTATCTTTTATAGCTTTCTACTTGGGAATTCACTTAGTGCTTCCTTCTTGTGGCCTGACCTAAGGAATTTCCTAATTGTGACGTCATTATTTACGTGTCAGTAGTATCGCAATTTTAAGAACGAATAATGTATTGCAAGCTGCTCCTTTAGCGGAACAGAAGCGGCGGTTACAAGTGCGGTTTCAACCCCACTTAGCTAAGGGCACCGACGTGTTAGAAGGCGTCCAAAAGTCACGAAATGGTCGCAATTGCCCGGGACGTGACCGACGTTGCGAGGCATTTCGTCTTATTTTTATTCCGAGGCCCAGTATGATTTCTAGATGTTAATAATGCTACAAACGCCTCGAACAACCAAGTAAAAGACCAAGGGACTTAGGTTGTTTAGCCCCAGTGTGCCGGCGTACAAAGGATTGGCACAAAATCAACTCAAGTCAAGCGTGCATTGAATGAATGACTGCAGTAGGAACTAAATAA
Organism: Ixodes scapularis; assembly: GCF_016920785.2. Lineage (NCBI taxonomy): Eukaryota > Metazoa > Arthropoda > Arachnida > Ixodida > Ixodidae > Ixodes > Ixodes scapularis. Next base: position 167,711,859 of record NW_024609868.1, on the reverse strand, counting down.
ACAGACCAAGGACACGAACAGACGACCACTCTCATTTCAGGCTTGTCGTTTGTACTTGTCCTTCGTACCCTTTGTGTTGTTTTATTCTTTCGGATAGAAGTAACGCGAATGGTAACTTCACAGGGGCACTGGGGTCAATAAAAAAAGATCCCGTGTAATGAATATTATACATCAAAAGTGTAAAATATTATATTTAGGCACGTGCTATAAGTCTCATTCCAATATAACCATTGTGCATATTAAGTTTCTCCTACATTGTGGGTAAAAATGCGAGGTATTCCAAGAATGCTTCAGAGGGCGCAATGCCAAGTAATATGCCCAAACTAGAAATAAAATATAGGCGTTCCCGAGGTTCTGATTATCATTAGTTCATATTGATCAGATTCGTTTCAACCTAAGTTGACAACGGTGAGGGCAATGATTTGTCATAACTTGAGAGAAATGATTGCTTTGAACGTAAAGTGGAATTATAACGTCAATATCTTGTACTATACGGCCATAAATGTTCATGTTTCTCAAGAGTAATCTCACGCTTTACCCCGTGTAATATTGACTACCTGCATAAACAACTGCATTAAGGCCAACCCTGGCTGTGTATTACCGGACCCGTGTAAAAACAACCACACTGATAACAAATAAAAATATACAGAGAATGCCTGTTGTTTCATTATTTCTGGTATGGCCAAAGTGAGTCGGTAATACTTAAGGTAAAAAACAAGTGTCTATTTTTATCTTACGTGGAGTTATCAAAACCGAAATTCTCGTTTACGCTTTTTCAGAACCTCCCAATACCTTCCGCTTCTGAACGTGGCCAAAGAAGGAACGCATTATAGACCCATTTAAATTTCAAAGGTGAATAACAACACTTTTATACATTTGCCGTTTTTTTTTATATATTGCTTTAACATAATACAACAACCTATCGGAAAATTATAAAAATTTGAATATTCTTTCATCTGAGAAAAGGTTGGTGAAATGTAGGTATTTATACCTCAGCCTTGACCATGTTCAGAAACCGTGAGCAATTTATGGGCTTGCTGGTATTCTCGCGGCGATTATAGTTTGCTTGGCCCATAATGTTCAATTATTTGTGTTCGCCCGTGCGCGTGTGCGTATGCGTATAAATGTACGTCTGCATGTGTTCGTGTCCGTGTTTGTGTTCATGAGCGCGCACGTGTGTGCGTGCATGCGTGCGTGTGTGTGTGCATGTGCGCGTACATGTGCAAGTGTATGTGCGTGTGCACCTGCGTGTGCATGTGCATGTGCGTGCTCATGTGTTCGTGTTTGTATTCGTTTTCGTGTGCGCGTGTGTGCGTGCGTGCGTGCGTGCGAGAGTGCGTGGGAGCGTGCGTGTGTGCATCTGTGTACACACACACACACTCCCAAGCTCCCACGATAAAATAATCGAGTCTGGGTATCCTGAATCAGTAATCCTTTGTAGCTTCACTTCCCATATTCAAAGGATGAAGCATTCAGGATACCCAGACTCGGTTATTTCCCCAGCATGTGATACTTTAATAAAAAAGCGTGAAGGTTAGTTCGAATTCAATGTTGAAAGAAGCAGTTAGAAAAGAAAAAAAAGTTTTGGTTATTCCTTATCTTCACCGCATTTTACACCGACAAAAAAGTCGCGTATATGAGATGAATGTAGCTTTTTCAGCAAAAAACAAAACAAACTAAGTAGATTATGTACCGCTGTACGTGTACACAGGGAGGAAGACGCAAGATCAGAACATAACATATGCAAGGTAAAACACGGAGAAAAGTTCGTGTCGCGCGTAAAATTCGTGGTTTAACGTATTTCCTTCTCTTGTGGGCGCTCTTATATCGGGCAGACTGGCCGCTGCTTAAACATCCGCCTCAGAGAGTACCACAATTCCTCGCAAGGCACCGCTCGTTCACATCTAGCCATACATTGCCCAGATTGCGGGTGTGAACCATGCCTAGAAGCCAAGAAGACACCAGCGTATTACATCGAAACCACGACCAAACATATGGAGGGATGATTAAAGCCTACAACATCACGAAGAACAACAGCTCGTGTGTGAGCCAACCTTCGTTAACTCTGACCCCCAGCGAGATAAACTTTCTGGATTTAGGGTAACAATAGCTCCTCAGGAAGGAAAGAAGAAAATACGTTTTTACAATCAGATGAAAAAAAGGGGGCATATCTTACGAGGTGCCCAGCAAGCGCGCGAACATTTGACTTCGTGTTTTTTTTTTTCATTTCTTTGTCTTTATTCGTTATGTTCATTAACGAACCAGTTGTTAGTCAGAGCTTGTCTTGTCTCCTCTCCGTCGTTTTGTCCTCATGCCAGTCGCGCTGGTTTTCAACAGAAGTAGCTTAGAGACAAGGACCAAAAGTAAACAGAAGAAGCCCTGATGAGAACCACCGTTCGAGCTTCCCACTTTTCATTGGTCGTCCAGCGGCCGCGCCAATCTCGTGCGCGGCGGCGCCGATCCTGGTATTCTTTATATCTGACCGTAGAAATGTACGGGGCAAGCGGTGCACGAGACGACGACAGCCTTGTCTCTAGCGCTACTTGTGTTCTTGACACAGGACATCTAACCAATGATCTACACGGTTCCACCCAATGGCCGTTTCACACTACGGACTGATCCGCGGACGGATTGAGCACGTGTCGACATGTACGCAGTTCGTCCGCCTCCGAAAGCGCATCCACACGATGGAGACGACGAGCAGACACCAGCGAGGACGGACGGGTTCGCCAGCTCTAAGTGTCTCTCTTGGGCACCGTGGCACTTTTGTCCGAAAGACAAATCTACGCTTCATAGCGCGATAATGTATCTTACTGTACGCCGCCGTTACGCACACACCGAGACAGAACACTTTGATATGCTTTGCGCAAAGCGACACTAGCTTTACTAACCCAAGTTATGACAATGACACAGTCATGGTCCTGCTCGAGAAGGCTTCGGGGTGGGAGCGACAATGTTCTCGGCTCGCGAAGGTGCGTGTGGAGGTGCCTTCACTCACTCTGGGCTCGTGCACAACACTCAAGTACTTACACCACACACAGCCACAAGAAAGCTCTTTTCTCGGTAAAAGACTGAATTTACGTGCAAGAATTACAGCCGTGTGCTAGACGAGTTGTGTCGGAAACTTTTTGACACGAACCCAGAGGAGTACTGGAACCTACGTCTCGTCAGCCGGACAAAGTTTCTGCAGTTTCTTTCGCACGTGGAACCAAGAATTGCGTGACAAAATGAAACAGCGAACGCACAAAACACAACTATGCGCCATTTTTGCTTTAATCGTCGGCAAACCAAAACCAAGAAACCGTAGAACAGTTGCTAGACGCCGCTTTTCAAGTCTCTCCCGCAGAAATCCGCAATCGAAAAGGCGCATTACTTTATCAGTCCGTGCGTCCGCGGACGCACTCTAAGAAAAAATGGAGTAAAAAAGTAGCAACGGCGCGTCTTCCTCCCTTCTACTGACGCGCCCCCAACCGGACGCGAGAAAAGGGGAGGAACGAAACGTTTTTCTCCTTCTCCAGGCAGACGGGAGAAAGCTTTCGCCCTCCCGACTCATCTTCTTTCGGTTTCGTTTTTTGAGCAGGTCGCGCACGTTGTTTAATAAATAGCTGTTGAGTTCATTGAGCTTCAGCGGCAATAAAGGCCGCCTGTAATTCCGTTTTCTAGTCTAAACGTGCAGAACATTTCGGTTGCATTGACGCTTTTATCATTAATTTTATCAAACGAGCAAACGAAGCCGCTGGAAACAGCGAAGTTGCGGAGCAGTGCCAGCAGTGCCACGTACACTGGGGGATGGCCGTCTCCAGATTGCGGGACTCGTGCGCGCGGCGAACCGATGAAACTACAGTCGCTACAGTAGCGAAACCACGCGGAACTGTGTCGACGTTTTCGACGTTATGGAAACCGCAGGAACTGCGTCCAAGACAGGCAGGTTTTGCTGCCGGCTGCCTGGGTGCCTTCCGCGCTGAGTTCGGTTCTGTTTTCCGATGCCGAGTGCAACCGGCATCGGAAAGTGCAACCGGCGTTCGAGTGGTTCTGTATTTGTGCGTGTGCAACCGGCGTTCAACGTGGTTCTGTATTTGTGCGTGTCAGCAACATAGCTGCAACATCGTGATGGCAGTGTTGTGGGTTGTGAACAGAAGACTGGAATTATCGCCGATGTGACCGTGTGTTCGCGTATCAGTGGTGTAACAACAATATGAGATCGTAAACTGTCGGGCATTGATGCCGTTGGTCGGGCCGTGATGAGGGGGCGGGGTGTCGCAGGTTGACATTCCGCTTTACATTAAAAAGTTTAATACCACTTGAGGGATTACGTGCAATCGATCAACGTGCGGATAGTCATGTTGGAACGCTGGTCTGAACAGTAGAAGCTCCTATCGCTATCGTACAATGGCCAATATGACTGTCGAAATTGTCTCGTCCCCGAGAGCGATTGCGCTCTGGGGCAAGGACTGAACAGTACGAAATCGTGACGGAAAGCACGTATATTTACAGTATGGAATTCTGGCATTAAAAAACAATAGAAGGTAAAATCGAAAAAAAAAAAGCTGCCCTTTATTTTGCTGTTTAAATATACTACGGTTCCTGGAGAAACTGCCTTCCAAGTGGCGCGCTGGGATGAGCGCTAGAAGTTTTCGAGCTCGCCACGGCGTAGCTCCGTATTCTTAACACCTGCCGCAAGTCGCGGCTTTGACTGCATTCAAGTTGATCGAAAAGCGATTTCTCAGCATGTGAAGCATCACTTCCAGCTGAGTGAATATCCGCTCTACAGAGATTAATTCAAGACGGCAATCGCAGCTTTGCGCGAACAGCACAAATAGAAAACCAATAGAAATACAGGCTACGACGTGCCGTGTGGGGAAACAAACTCATGGCTTCGAACCGCATTAGGGCGGCTCGATTTATAGGCTTTCAAATAATTACGGCTTGATCGAGCGTTTACTTTTAATAAGAGATTCATCCCTTGAGCCATTTAAAATACTTTCAGAGGTATGACATTGCTGGGAAAAAATCAACATGCTGGGAATATTTTTTATTGCTTAGGGGCTCACCGAAAAGTTCCGTACGTTCAAAACGACCAGTATAAAAGACGGAAACGCAGAGCACGGGTGTAGTGTTCGGGTTAGTGTGGTGTTCCGTTGTATTAATATATGTGTGTGTGCCGTGTATGTGCTCAATGTATGTTCACCTAATGCTTGTAATAAGTGTAATAAGTGTAATGTGTGTCTATAGTAGAGGATCCCCAAGCGCAGGAGAGCGGCTCTGAAGCGCAGTAGTGGCCCGAAAAAAATTAATTATTTTTTGTAGAACATGAATTGCGCGGTACCAAGCGCCACCTAGCCTAGCTGCCTGCAATTACTCTGCTTGACCCCGCCATCTGGTGGCTAGCGATTTAACCTTTCACGCTACGCGATAAACAGTGGCTTCGAGTTTGTTCTTTCGAGAGCGGCTTTTGGTTTCGCGGATTGAGTTTGCCCTTCTTTGTGATGTGCGGTTGACGAAGGAATTGTGACTCGAGGAACACCAAAGGTAAGACTCAAAGTGCGCGAAGTAACTGGGTATCGGTTGTCTCCGTTTAACATCGCAGTGCTGTCGACGAGAAGACTGAGTAACTGCTTTCGAAACGCAAGTTTCTGTACCTGTAGGGGGAATCTGGCTTCGGAAATAAACACAGTTTGCGGAAAGCTCGTGTGACGCTTTTATTTGCTGCTGCTCTCGTCCCGTACAAGAGACGTAGCGTCCTGGTTAAGCCTTATTGGGCTCGATTTGCTCGATTCGGGGCCGCCATATTGAGATGCAAGCTACAGAGGAACGTTGCTCCCCTGCTTCAGGGACGAACGTTTCTCCCTTTCTAAAGGAACATAGGTTACAAGACCGTTCCTCCCCTAAGGGAGGACTATCCATACCCTTTTTTCTAAGAGTGCGGGGCGCGGTTCGCAGGAATCGGTGACGTGAAGGTCACGTGGTACACGGTCCATGGACGAAAATCGCGACTCGGTCCGTCGTGTGAGTGGGCTATCAAGACCTTTAGAGCTCGTGCACCGTCTGCAACTATGTGTGTATCTCTAGCATATTCAAGCAAAGGAATGCAGCCCGTGACGGGTCTTGATGAGCCCAACAAGATGTGCTACTTATGCAGGGCCGCAATCTTTGAAGGTCTAACTTCTAACTAAAAAACACCGACAAATATCAGTAGGTGTCAATAATTCAACGTCGGTTAAAGCAAATGAACGCCAACAAACATTCGTTGGTAACAAAAATATAAAATCAAGTAAAACCGAAAAGCAACATTTTGTATTGTTTGCCCCCATTGAGATTTTGTTTTCGAAACCCACCCTTCTAGACTTCTAATCTGTTTTTATAATAATCCTTTCCTCTATAATTCCCATTTTAGCGCCAGTCCGGAACAGATCGCCGAAATGCACCGGCGTTTTAAAACATAAATAGACATCGCAAAAAAAAAAAGAGAGAAGATTCCGCCATTGGATGATTTTAAGATGGAAATGCACGAATGGTCCTTCCTTTGAAGAGTCATACAAGAACCAAAATTTGTTCCGCGAACAATGAGAGCATTTAAAAGATGCATCGCCCCAACGAAAGGCAGGGTATATGTTTTTATGAACCCAGCATGTGTTTAGGTCGCGTGTGTTCGTAGACTAAAACATAACCCTAGATGTGAAAGTCAAGAGTCTTAGTAGTAAGTAAAGTATTTAACAATGTCACGACCAACCAGAAGCTGACAACCCTTATAAAATGTCTCGGTGAAATTAGAGCTAATTTTACAAACATGTATAGCAAACTCGCGCAACGAATGGTTTTGATACCGCTCATTATAAAATTATTTCTACGGTACCTATTCGATTGTTTTGCTTTACTGGCTAATTGTTGGATGTCAGGCTCTTCTTAACCTATATCAATCGCACATCTTCTACGCTTCTGTCTTCTAGTTTAATTATTTATCAGTTAATGTGTGCGCTTTCATTGCCTCAAGATATATCAATATCAATTAAAGAAGGTAAGAAGAAGAAATAAACATCAACATGTAAAATACGTGCAATCACCAAATCACAAGATTCCCGAACGAAGCACAAAGAGACTGCATATACTCATTATGCGCAAGGGTGGAATTATAACCATGGGCGTTCCGGCAACCCATTTAAAGTTTGCACTCAAAAATCAATTTAAGCGAGGCTCTCAAGAAAGCATCCTAAGATAAAAAGTGTATCCTCAGGTTAATTATACTGTCGTTCTATCTTCCAACCTGCCGTGCGTAAAACATGCTGCGATAGTGCAATGCCTTCAATTTAAGTTTTATCTACTAATGAAGATAATAAAATTACAACGCTTCTTTCTTATACCTTCGTTACGCGGGCACCTCTAACCACACTTGAGTCAGTCTTACCTTCAGCGACTCTTCACCACAGTTACCACACTATACTCTCGGACAGTTATTTCAAAAGGGGTGAAGAGTGCGCGCACACAAATTTGATGGCCGCCCATACCTTAAAAGTAGCGCAAGGTGCGTCGATGCACGAGGCACGTGCAACGTGCAGCCCTTGGGAAGATCATGGCGGCACAGCGCAGCACTGAGCTACATTTCAGACGCCATGTTCTTCCCAGAGGTGGCGCGCAGCACGTGTCTCGAGCATTTCCACGACGATGAATGGCGCCACTTTTTCCAGAAGAGAGGGGCTTCAGGTCAATAGCGTTGACCGCATAGACACACAAGGCTGTTCAAAAGTAAAGTGCTGGAACAGTGACTTATTGTAACTGCAGTTAAGTGTGCCCGTGTAACAAGGGTATCAGTCTATACACACACTAATTTTTACAAACAATGAAACCACAGCGCCCCAAGTGGCGCGCGGGGGCTGTGGGCGCACAATGGGGTGTGAGAAAGAGTCGCGGCGTCCCGCGTCAACAAACCATTGGGATACGGTGCTGCCGGTGTCGGCGTGAGTCCTCGTGGTCGTTTTCGCGTTGCAATTGTGAATTCTACGCCTTCCTGGCAATGTCCGATTACTATAATAACCAAAGCGAAATCGCCAAGGCTCGTTAAGCCTAGTTCACATGCAGCGGTTTTGGCCCTAGAGCGGCGCGATTTCTGCCGTCGCGGCGCTCTGGCCAGCACCAGCGGTTGAGCGGCACGAGCGCCGCGACGGCAGAAATCGCGCCGCTCTAGGGCCGAAATCGCTGCATGTGAACTAGGCTTTACGCTTCAAAACTTCGCCCAAATAATGCGACGCGGGGTGATCCATCTCGCGCGGACGCCGCTTAATGGACGCCTAATTCACATAATGAGATTTTGCGAGTTGGTTTCAGCTCCGATGTCGCTCAGGCTGTAAGATAAGGCCCGTAGGCGGACCTGCAGCACTCCACTTCAAATCCTTGTTTCGCGATCAGAATCGAATCGTGTAAATCAGGCCTAACAGTCGGTGAGCGCCACCGGTCACAGTGGTAAACGTCATATTGAATGGAACGTTTACATCAATCTGGCTTACACCAGAAACCCTTCGAGTTTACGCGTCTTTAGAGGCCTTCATATTTTTCGTATCGCAATTAACGTGGCGACAGCGTGCATAACCTTCGCGTGGTCTAGTGACCGTTGTCGTTTGAACGTGCAAACAGCACTTTAACGTGAATGCGCAGTAAACGTGGTCCGGGTGGTCAGGACCATTTTACAGCTTCCTCGCGCTCATGTTGGAACAACATAAATAGATATTGCGACAATAATTTTCGTTAATTCATCTTAAACTGATTGCGGCACATGAGATAAGGCGATCATGATCTGATGGCGTCAAGTTTACTTTTTTCACGGTACCTATCCATGTTCTCAGAGGAATTGGGCAGGCAGATAACACGTTAAAACGGATCTTGACAGCTTTCCCGGCAATTTCGGCGCGGCCCCAGTAACGACGTTTTGATTCAAATGCAAGGTTTTACCAAAACAACATAGCAATGCCTGACCCCATATGGCGTTTTTTTTTTTTTTTTTCCAGTCTTCAGACAGAAAGTGCGCAGGAAGTGCCGCTGCGCGGTTTTACGTAGGAGATTGGAGTAGGTGCATAGCTCGAAAAAAAACAAAAAGCCAATGCCGGCTGGCCGGCATTGCACGTATACTTTTAACCGGCTCAGAACCTCAGCTGGCAGCAACCCTGGTTGCTTAGCCTGGTTTGATCTTTGCCTTACGCAAGGGAAATAAAACTGCCAGGTTTTATTTCGTTTTACCTTTTCCTTTTTTTATTCGTTCTTCTTGACCCAAGAGAGTTTTCTTTTTAGGTCTTCGGTGCATGCGGTCCGCCAAGAAGACCGGTTCGTCGATATATCCCATATAAGAATATATGGACACGTTGACGAGCACAAGCAAGGACTACCCACTCCAGCAGACAAACAAAGTGTAACATGAGATTCTCTTGAGCAAGCGAGCATTCCACGAGACATCCTGAAGTGGAGCCACGCAAGAATCTGCTCTATTCCTTTTCATTTTATATTCTGCAACAGAAGGGCGAAGAATGACCGCAAAAAGACGCCGGCGGCAGCTGACACACCGACTCCTGACCAAACGAGCGGAGTCAAAGAGTTTACGGCGGTTCCTTTCTTTTTTCTTTTTACTCTCCAGGAGAATATCAAAACGCACCACTACAGCAACATATGTAGCGACCCGTCAACTTTAAGAAATTCAAACAAAATGTTTGGTTCTGGAGTAGCTTTTATTTTTCCTCCAAATAAAACTTCGCGTTACAGAAGCCCGCGCTTTTTATGCAACAACGTTTCTATTTTCACACGCCGGGTACAACGCTTTTCGAGGCCAGATTTATTTGCGCGTATAGGACTGCATACCCTAAACAATTTTTCTTAGAACGAACATGCAAATTGTTTGTATGTGATCTTAGTGTGTGTGTGTGTGTGTGTGCGTGTGTGTGTGTGTGTGTGTGTGTGTTCTTAATTTAAAGCTGCAGTGAACATAATGTATCTTACCTGGCCATTTCGCGGAGCTCGTTTCGGAACTAAAGTTTACTGCACATAAGAACCTGGTATCCTTTGACGTGACTTTATAGTTCACAAACTTTTCTGTTCCCCTGGCAATCGCCACAACCAACTACGCCCTCGAGAGAGAGAAACAGTCAAATGAAAGGACCACCTTTAGCGTCGATGAACTTTGCCGCCTCCTTGAGTTATGCCTTCCCTCGTTAAACAACAGTAGAGAAGAAGAAGATGAAAATAGATGGTGCTTTAAAGAATGTCGTAATAAACAACATAATATAATAAGTATATACTCCTCTCGTACTCTTTTTTTACCAAGGGAAGCATAACTCAAGAAATCGGCTAAGTATACTCAAAGTGTACTCTCCCTACTGAAAGCGTACTGAAAGTGTACCTATGGTCTACATGCAGTAGGAAGGGTGCCATACGGAAAGTATACCCGTAAATACGGAACTGGTACATGCATTTGAACTGTAGTCAGACTATACAGTAACTATACTCAAGACATACCCCACGGCGCATGTTTCAAATGTACATCGGTAGGTGTTCTCAAGTACACTTATTTAAATATTCTGTAAGTGTACTCGCTAGTGCATTTAGAGTGTACGACTATAAACTAACAAATTATTGTTGGCTACTTGGCTTCTGTTGAGTTAAATACCGTGCCCAAAGTTTATAAAAAAAGATATGTATATAAATGCACGAGCTATTTATCCGACTGCAAAAACATCTCGTTGCGTCAACATCTGACTGCAACTGCCGGCAACTGCCGTTAGCCATATAACCATGAAGCTTTAATTGTGACAAGAAACAAAATGTTAAAAAAACTGGTGGCATCCTGCTCTGTCGAACTGATTAAACAACGAAGCAATTTTATACGCACTGATTCGGCTACTTTTTATCTTATTTATTTATCTTTATTGATTTAATAATATTCAATGGCTCCCATACCATTTGAAAAAGAATATCAATTTTCTGGTGTGATTCTGATGTGTTCCTAATGAGCCATGAGAAATTAGGGAGTCAACGTGTAATGTGTGTTCACAGCCGTTTCACAACAGCAACTTACTTGAGATTTGACATAACATTTTGAAAATCCTTCATAGAAAATCCACGGTGTCGTTGCGTATTTCGACCTGTTGGCAACGAAAGCCTTCGCTCGAGATGTGTTGCAAATGTTTATGGAGGCGCTATTCGAGGGGGGGGGGTGCTGGGCAAGACACGCGTTTCTTCGTTGGGCTTCCGATCCGCATGACGTGGTAGATCGTTGCCGGCCGACTTTCCGTCCACGGCGGCACTTTCCTTTAATTTCTCGTCAAGTTTCCGATCGGCGAATAAACACGTTACTAAACCCTCAAGCGCTCCGGCGCGCACACGAGGAATCACAGGAACGATAGTCCCTCGGCTCGATAGTGATGGGTAATTTAGACCACTTCGATGGTTACAGAGTTTTGAGTGTAATCCGGAGTCCCCCTGAAGAAGCGTCGTGTAGAGTCCGAGGACCTTTCGTATCATTTTGTTTTAAATCTCTCGGCAACGGCAACATTTTTGATAAGGTGCGTGCAATCCAACTTTCAACCTGGCTGTGCTGCAGAAATGTCTTAGAATATTAAAATTCTCGTAATTTTTGGTTTTAGCAGGAATTGCTTGAAAAGCAAAGAATTCAAACCAACCAAAACCAGGACTTTCTCAGAGTGCATGAACAGTTTTAGCAGTTTTAGCGATTAAAACTTAATATCAGCGTCTTTCATGCCGTACAATAATATTAATATGGTAAGAGGTTTCTGAAGCTCAGCCAGGGCGAAGGATGGATCGCGTGCACAGTGTCAAAAGCGCTGACATTAACGAGAAATTTTAAAAGTGATAGGACAGATCCTTGGACTCTACACGACGCTTGTTCAGGGTGATTCCCGATTGCACCCGAAACTCTGCAACCATCAAATTGGCCTAAATTACCAATCTCTAGGGAGCTGAAGGACCTCTGTTCACATGATTCCTCGAGTGCGGGCCGGAGCGCGGGGGGGGGGAGGAATTGCTCTTAGGGTTTATTGGCTACCTACTGCGTGCGTCAAGGCGCGGAGGCGCGGACGTCCCTGGCACACGCACAGAGGAAAAACCCTGTTTCGGCAAAGCATAGCCGGTGTAGCCACGGATCAGCGGACTCGGTGATAGAGAGCCTGTATTACACGGAGATTCCATCTGGTCGATCGGGGTCGCGTGGCCCTTCCGAAGCTGTGCGTTATTTCAAAGCTGTTGCAACAATTCTTCGAGTCCGGTCATTTTTGGGAAACACGCACCCCGAGCATGCACTGGACACGAGGGCTGCCTCGGTGCTCGTCGTTAACTCGTAGCTCGTGTAGAGAACGAATGCTATGTCAGCGTTCGGCAAGGCCTCAAGTCCCATCACACGCCTCATGTCCAAGAAATGACGGCCGCCAACGTTGCTTCGTGGGATTTTGAAAGAGCGCTATCCCCGACACCTCAAGATATTTGCGGCAGCGGCTCGAAGAAATTCCTACCTACCACGTCTTTCTCCCTCTCGCTAGCCCTATCACCCTCCTTTTTCTTTCCTCCCCCCTTTTATTTTCCCCCTACGTTTTATAAAGTCTCTCGCAGTGGCTCATATTCGAAGGCGTATTAAACGTTCGGCTTTCAACGAGCGGCGTCGGTGTACTGACTGGCGAGAAATTGGCCGCGTCAGCTTCCCTAATAGCTCGGGCTTCATTCGCTGCCCCCCCCCCCCCTCCCTTTTCCATCCTAGCCGGCTTCCTTAATTGTACAAATTGGGGAGCGCGGGGAAAAGGACCGGTTGGCTCGATCACCTCGTTAGGCGAGTCTAAATTCGAACACGCTGACGATGGTCAAAACACCCGCACGGAGTTGGAATAAAAAAATTAAAAAACGCGCTTTAAACGGCCGGGAAACTAAAGCGGCGAGCGAAATAACCGGCCCCCTAGGAGTCCGAGGCTACGTTCGGATCAAATTAGAACAGTAAACAAGCGTTTTTCGGTGAGGCGGTGAAAACGTGTGTTTCGGGAAAGTCCCGAATAATCGAATCTGGTCCCATTTTAGAGTCGTTATTGAGTTAAACGCGGTACTGTTCTACAGTTTCTTGAACGGAGAAAAAAGAAGAGAATACGGTGAGGAGTGCAGTTCTGAGAATTGTTCGTTTTGCCGTAATAATCTTTGTTACGATTCTACTCTTTTTGTTTTATTTTCCTATACCAGGTTGCTACATTCACTACCTAGGGTTCTTTAAGATCCACGGGTGTGGTTATAAAGTCGTCATAGAGGCAGCTTTAAAAGATTAATGTCTGACTCAAGATATCACGTATTCTAATAGAACTTATCTCCGACCGGGCTCTGCCAAAACTTGCGGATTGGCATCCACACTATGAGGAAAAATTATTACACTAGGTGATTCAAATATCATCTTGGGGTCTTTGACTACCCTAAAGGCTGGGAGACTAGCCTTTGGGCCACGTGATGACCACAAGCCGTTGTGGAATGACCGTTTGTCTGCAAGTGACAACGGAGAGTGGTCACTTTCTAAGCAAATATTGATGTGCATCAATCGTAAATATTATCAGTAACTGAAAGAACAACAAAAAGACTGAAAAATGTGTTATTTAGCTTTCATGATCGTTCAAGATCGCCAAGATAACGCGTGTTGAGCGATTCGCATGAATTAGTGTGAAAGAAGTTCAATGAGGTCTCTGCCTTTTAGACTTGAGCATTGTCTGGTTGACTCTCTGAGCTGCCCTGGTCTTAATAACTGAGGCTGCCGTTGATCACCGCAACGCTTGTTTTAACGTGAGTTTTCGTCGAAATGAGTTAAGGATATTTTTCCCTTATTTCATTGTGCAGCTTTTTATATTAAGAAGCACCATATCGTATATCGATCGTATTAAACACTGACAACAACAACCGACAGGCTAGACACGATCAAAGAGGTAAGTGACTGCGTCACCCGTTCTATCTTTCCTCAATCTCGGACTTTGTTCACAGTAATATTCCCTTACCAGCGTGTTTTCCATAGCACATTTTGTCGAACATATTTTATAAAAGTTTATAGTTTCTGATGATTGTTCACCAAACAACAACTTAGCTTGAGTATTAGGTTCTAGACATATGCGCAGCGTTCGTTCTGCATTGCGTTGTGGAGCGCGCGGCGATGCGCCACGATATATGTGGAGCCATTCCGCACGCACACATACCATTGTCCCACAACCAGACATGTACGTAACGCGTTTCAAGTAACGAGGTACTTCTGCCTAGTTACCTTTTACAATAACAAGTAACCTATTTACCATAAAATCCCGAGAGATAGCCCAACTAACATCAAGAGCAAATCGGGTGAAAATATGGAGTAGGCTAACTTTCGCTGTACAATCAAGAAAAGTTTAAAAAAAAAATTCTAAGCTTGATATGGTGGCGAGGATCAACGAAGCAAAGACGGCTGTACTTCCCAGTCAGCAACGTTCGCTTATATCCCGCCAGAGTTTTAACTTGCCGCATTTACGCCGCGGAAATCATTGACCCAAGCACTAGTGTTACTAAGAGTGGGTTATCGTTCGGTGTTTAAACAAATATAGCAAATGAAGCCACAACTAGAAATGGGCTATCTTTCGGGGGTGGGACATCTCTCGGGATTTTACGGTAGTTGTTTTTACATAGAAGGAACGAGTAACCTACTTAGTTACATTCAAAGTCAAGTAACGACTAACGGTATATTGTAACTTTTGAAGAGTAATGTGTACAACGCCGTTTAGAGAGCTTCGTTTTCGTTCTAACCTCAGTGTGCGTCTATTGCGACCAAGGCAGTGGAGCAACCCGAAGAACAACCAAACAGAAGACAGTACGGCAACGTTTATCGCTGAACACGTCAGTCGATCTCAACAGCGCGAAATGTCCTGCACCCAGCGTACACAATAAGATTAGTGTGTTGAACTTTCTAAAATAGTGTACATATCGGATGTAGACCAGGAGGTTGCCAACAAGGGAAGACACGGAACCTATTGTCAATTTCGAACGTGATAAGCCAAAAGAGCAAAAGAGAGAAGGGAATCCCAGATTCACCAGCTCTTCCCGAAGCACAACTGTGCCGTCACTTGGAGCGCGTCAGTAGGACTCTTCAGTATCACCGGAGATTTATTCTCAAGGAAGTGGGGAAATATAATTGATGAAAACTTCGAAAGGCAGCTACTGCTTTAGTGCAACGACTACTGGAAAGAAAACAATATCTCATGAAAAAAAATCGGTTGATATTAAAATATGACGACCAACCAATCCCTAAATCTATACATAAATAAAAAATAAAAAAAACAAAAATGACCACGGCATTGACTTTCTAAACACGCGCATCCTGGACATCGAAACTAATCCTCGCCGTAGGCTCTTCCTTAAATCTTGGCACATTCAGACCACGCCAAAAAACCATTTATAGGTCTCTTGGCGCATTGCCATCTGTGTTTGTGAGAGGGCTCCCCCATATGTCTTCAAAAAACGATCAAAGAGGAAGAACAAGGAATCGTGCACATTCGCCTCCGCCATAGAGGAAAAAGAAGATTGCGGCTCCTTTCCTCCATAGTTGCCCATGAAGAAGAAGCCAAACAGGTTTTAAACGTTGAGCCCCTGATTTAGGAATTGGTTCGTCGTCATATTTTAATATTTATTTCCCCAACCAGACAGACTTCTGCCTAATGTTTACTTTTAAAATCGGCTGTGTACTTGGTCGTCGAAGTAACGAAAAAAGTAACTCAATACTTTTGAGGTAAAACAACGCATTCCTTTTGAGAATCGGTAACAGGTAACGTATTATTTGTGTTTTGAGCGAGTAAGGAGTGAAGGCATTTAGTTCCTTTTTTTGGTTAACGTGTGCACGCCTGTTCATAACTTACTTTCGCGACACTGTTAGCGTGAACAAGCCATCGACGGTTTCTTTTTTTTTTTTTTTTCTTTTAGTTTTGGTATTGGAGAACTGTTACTAGTTGGGGAAGCTAACCGAAACGTAAAGTTTTCTGCCCGCTAGAACCCTTTCGAAGTAAAATGCAAAGATGCGCCGAAGTCTTGTGCGCGTTAACATTGTCGCGCACTGTACATTGTTGCTGAATACAGAACGTCAACTCGCCGGTTTATTCTAGTTAGTTATGTTATACATGAATACAGATCTACGGACAAGGCTCAAAACAAAAACAGTTCTTGTAGCACCAGTATATTACTATCTCGCTAATGACATTGAACACGAAATGATAGGATAGTGCATGTTTTACACAACATTTGTCACCGTCCCACGGCTCGACCAAACCGTGCTGAAAAACTAAATTGACACAAATAAGTAACTTTTGATACTTTCAGTACATTATATTTCAAATGCGAAATGTTGATCCATTCAACTTTGATGCAATGGCATAGAGCGGGTACAAGGCTAGAGCAAGTAACCGTGTGAAACGCTCAGGTTTGATGACGGCCTGCTCATTCGGAAGTGCGTGGTGACGTCTCATTACGGGGTATGACTTGGGACATAGCATGGTACCCGAGGAATGCTGTATAGATCATGGTAGCTATTTACATATGACTATTGTTAGGTCATCACTAGTCCTTTCTACTTCCTGTTGTTGACGATGATTATAATTAGCACAAGGAACCACTCAGTTTTCTTTCACAGAAGTCTCTGCGTTACAGACTTAAGTATTGTGTGGTTGACTCTCTCAACTACCCTGCCGTTTGCGGTGTTCTTCTGGCTGTACGTAGTGCTTGACTTCTACGATTCAGTGGCGGGTGCCACTTCAGAGGCAGTCCGGTTCACTTGTAATGCAGCCGTGCCCAGAACTGATCTGCATACTGTTGGCGCTATTGTCTTGGGATGTCTACCGTTGTGATTTGTACACTATTAGGTAAGCAGGCAGCTCCAGGAATCCACCCGCGGTCATAGGCCGAAACCGCGCCCACGTAGTCTGTCTCGCACCAAAAGAACGGTTGCCTCTTTCGCGCGGGGGCGTGTCCGAATGCATGGTTAGACAAAAGCATCCTGGGACCGGATGCAGTAACCAAAGAACAGTACAGAGGAGTACCTTCAATAAAATGCTTAGATGGGCCAGTTGGTTCATCATGGAGAATAAGCGCCAAAGGAACAAGGGCAAACAGTAGAATAACAACGACACAGGGCCCTTCATATCTTGTGTCAAGGTTTTGCAGCAGTGGAACTTCAACAACAGACGGTAACTACTTGCAAGCTGCTTATAAGGCTGTCCGGCTGTAACTGGAGAGTACCCTGCTTTACTCTAAATATCGGATGCTCGGCTAACCTGCCGGACTTCGGGTGATGCAAACTGGTGGTGGAATGTTGTTGTACATGACTCATGTAAAAACTGTTTGAAAACAGTTTTTACAAGCGTCGGCGTCATCGACCAACGATGACACCGATGCTTCTATCCACTTTGTGTCCGAGTGAATCACGATCGTTATTATGTAACTCTACTCTGGTATAGCAGAATCCACGTGAAACCCTGTTCAGCGTTGTTTGGTCTCCAGCGGCTCACACGATTCTGCACCAGAGGCATTCAAATAGACTGGGCACATGTCTTGCTCCATTTTACATGTCTCATGTGAATTTACCGGCACCGGGTGCAAGGCTGTGTTGGCCAAGCTCTTTGTGACTGATATTCCTGAGTAGGTGATATAAATGAACCATTTTATGGCCCCACTACATTAAGTAATGACCACAGGTTTGCATTTTCGTAGTTTATTTTTCGTGAAATTCGGAAGCTCTTTTAGAGCGCAGCTCTTAGGGGCCAGCTCCCGGCTTGAGCGGCGTCGGCGTCGGAGTAACCGCGAGGTCACGTGACCCCCCCCCAAAGGTCACGTGACCTCCCCGAAATCACGTGACTCCCCTCTCCCCGAGGTCACGTGACCCCCCCTCAGGTCACGTGATCCCCCGAGATCACGAGACCCCTCGTCACGTGACTTCCTGAGGTAACGTGACCCCCCCCCCCCCGAGGTCACGATACCCCTCCCAAGGAGGACAGGAGTAGGAGGGAGGTGGAGGAGGAGGGGGAGGAGGGAGGGGGAGGAGGAAACGAAGGGAGGAGGCAGAAGGATGAAGGGAGGAGGAGGTGAAGGAGAAGGAGGGGTGGAGGAGGAGGAGGAGGGGAGGAGGTGTAGCAGGCAGGATCACGAGGGAGAAGGAGAAGTATACCCTTCCCTCAGTGCCCTTCCCTCCTGCTCCTCAAGAGCTGCGTTCTAATTCGGCGTTGTTTACTTTCATTTTTCAGTTTGTTTTTCGCCAGAATATAGGGGTTAATGAAAGCTTACTTTTGCTAGATTACAAATACTCCAAAATTCAGTGATTACTTTTGCTGTGTTCACAATGTTTCAATAATAAAATATATATATTCATAAATTTATCCAAAGATATCAAATCAAGAACTAAATCTACCTGAATCAAGTTATATTCTTTTTTGTGAGTTTGGCATTGGCACCCTTGCAATTGCAAATACTGTCTTGTCACACGACAAACCTTTAAAACGAGTGCTGATTGAATGATAAATGATACATTAAAACCACTCGAACCTAGAATTAGTCACTGGGAAGCACCTGCTCGGTTTTAATAGTGGAACTACCGTACATCTAGGAATATACCCAGCTGCACTGTGAATGTTTATGAGTTTTTATGAAGTTTTTGAGTTCATTATTTTCTCTCATGAAGACATAATCCCTTCTCACAAATAGTATAGCCAAAACAAGAAACCACAACAGTGGGTTTTTTGTGATTCAGAAGTGCATGATATAAGCTCGAACCCCAATGGGTCAATAGTCCGAGACTTTAAAGGAGACTCAAGCGGACTCTCCTCAGGACCGCTGACCCTCTGATCTAACTAATTTTACTGTTTTTGTTTGTTTCTTTGCCTTGAACTTTGGTGCTCTACGGAAATATCCGAATTCACAAAATTTTACTATCGTAGGATTTTAGGATGTTGAGATCTACAAGAAAACACAGAACCCTATCCGTTACTCACGATTAGTTTGTCTTTCTTATTGAAATAGAACTGCAATCGAAGATCCGTGTTGTTAGGGTGCCGTAGCCAACCTTGCTGGATACAGATCTTAACTCGGTAAAGCAGCTGATCTTTCCCGATTATCTACACTAGCTGCCTCGCTGTCAAGAGACAACTTTGAATCGTTGAGTTGGGACCTTGTATTCACCAGGCTTACCATTCTGTCGACATTGTGTCTCTTCAAAGACTGGCGAATGACTAAGGGCACCTACGTTGACATTCTTCTTTGTCTGGAGATATTGCAGATTGTGCTAGTAGAAACCATGGAGTAAAACCCAGTTTAAATCTTTGAACCAACAATCTTTGGAGTGGCCTTAATAATCCGAGTAAAAAGACTTGTCGGAAGTTTGTGGCCTGTGAGATGTTAAACTTTCAGTCCTACCAATAGTCTCAAAACCATGATACACTAAACACAAGTGCAACGGCCGCCTTCTATAGCTACGAGTAGCTCTGTTCGGCCATCATTAGGATCTTGGAACGAATACAATTGTGTGATTGTCTCCAAAGAAGCATCTAGTGAGCAAAAAGGACGCCGGAGGCGCCGTGACAGCATGAGTGACGACAGCGTGACTGTGCCCGTGATTTCTCAACGGCGGTGGATGTTTGTTCCGCGCGTTCGTGGTTTTTGCTAAGCGTGCTACTGACAGTGTGTATCTGTCTCCGTGTGGTGCGCCCTGGTCGGATTTACTAGTTTAACTACCATACATCTAGGAATTTACCCAGCTGCATTGTGCCTTGAAAAATATTTTTTTGCCACAAAGAACTCGGTTTTTCCTATTTGGTCTGATTGCCTTTGTCTACAGCTGTTCAAATTGTTTCACTGGTATCGATCCTGTGAAATAAACTTTCAGCACTATATGAACTAACCGTTTTAATTGTTACCGAAACGTCCATCATCTGGTAAACATACACCACCCACGGTTCACAGGCTTCTTCCTAAATGTCTTCCGTTTACGCCCAAAAAAAAGAAGCAATATAAGTTTAGGTGTTTTCCGGCATATCTGGTGACTACTGGTGAAATCCGGCTTTACTGGAAGTGAAAGAGTCCCGTAATTCAGTAAAATATATTTTTAATGGAAATGAAATTCTGGTAAAAACATCTGGTGACATTCCAGTAAATTCCGGCTTTACGGGAAGTAAAAAGAGTCCCATGATCCAGTAAAATAATTTTTTACTGGAAATAAAATTCCGGTAAACAATCTTTATTGATGGGAGTCCCTATTCCAATCAGAGAAGCATCACACGCCAGTCTTAAAGGCCGGTTGGGTCGAAATGCACCAAAAGTCTTGCCATGTCCTGAGCATTCTTAATCCTGATGAACGACTCATTCTGTTCCTTTCGTCTCTGCCATATCACATTTTTTTCAGCAGCCTGTACAGTGGTGTTATCTCGGCAGCATTTTTGGCAGAAGCTTCATGTATTTGATTAAGGCATGCAAATTCTTCGGGTCAGTCACCAACTTTCGTCTCAGGGCTCGGGACACTGCTGACAAGTTGTCATTGAAGTGCAAACCTCTGACGTCAGTGCGATGGCCTGGATGCCACGAATGACTGGCGAGGAGACAGTAAATAACGATAATAACTGATCGTTTAATAAAGCGAATTTGTGCCAGAACAAAAGAGAAAACTAGCGTCGCAGGTGTGATGCCAACAAAGCAGCAGGATTAAGCGCTAGTTCGAGATTGATTTACAGGGCGCGGCGCGGCTTCTTTTATAGCTTTCCTGGGAGCCTAGAATATTTTGCTTGATCCTTCTTGGACTATACATTCTGAGAATGAATAAGCTAAACGGTCGTCCAACCTTTTCGAAAGTTCTATTTACATAAAGAAAGGCATAAGGTCATGCAGTGCTGGGAATCGAACGCAAGCCAACTGAGTGTGAGCCCAGAGCGCGGCCTACTCGACTAGGTAAGTTTTTCCTTTTCTTTATCGTTTTGGCTACGTAAGCGCGCGGCAATATTTACCTTTTTGGCGAAACGTGCACTTCTTTCAGTGTACATTTATTGCACTGTCATGCAACCACTGTAGCACACGTCAGAGGGTAGTGGTGTAGTTTCTTCTTTCTGCGACAATCACATTGTTGAAATAAACAGATAGTTCCCGCAGAAGACTCAAGACGTATTCTATGTGAAACTGAATTATAGCAGGTGCCGACACAATCTCAAGGAAAAGCCTATTGAAGCCCAAAATACATCTGTGAGTATTGAGAAAAACATCTTCCGAGACTTCTCAACTCATCCAAGACGAGCTGATTATACGCATTTTGATGTTGAAGGTACTAACGACTTCTTCCCCATTCGAAACAGCAAAAAATTCCTACAATTGGCGAAAGGGATAGTGTTCTCTCTTGGTTCTCATTTTTACTGGTAGATAGAAATCGCCACAGAGTTTGAAGTTTTTGTTACTCCCAACCACATTGCATGACACGAATAGTAAAGTTGGGAACAGTCACCGGATCAGAGATAGTACTCCCTCTTTGGCAAGTCGATCGATTTCGTTGAGCAGTTCTGATGGGGTGCATAGGGGTGCATAGTTTGTGCCTTGCGAAAACAAGTGGCTTCATATCTCACGTTGCCCTATTAAAAATCCCTGAAATTGCCTCAAACACGGTACTAAAGTGGCCCAGCAGGGCCTCCAGATTTTATTTTCAGTGTAGCACGATTTTAGTCGCTTGCAAGCTCGCAATCGTATTCCTGGACTGCTTGAAAACTTCGATTGTGTCTCGTCCATAAAGAATTGGTTCAGTGTCGCTTTGCGGCAGAGGCCACGAAGGAACGACCAACACGAAGTTCTGTGCAGAGCCAAAAAAACATCGTTTATTCTTTTTCAATACTTTTATATTTGTCTACCCAGGCAGCATGACGCAGCGATACGCTGCGCGCGTAGCCAGCAATATAAAATATCGCTTCATCTTTTTTTTTTTTTCGCAAAAGCAAAACATAAGTTCCAGTCAAAACTCAGATTGTGCAAAAGAAAACGAAAGAAGAAAAGCAAGAAACGCTGTTACATACACTACGCACTTTTATAATTACTCCTGCACCTTTTCCAAGACTAACACGTATCACTTAAATACACAACTAGAAACATTAACATTCACTTCAACAATTTCAAGCATGTCACATTTTTTTACATACTCATCAATACCCATTCATTTAGGCTTCCTGATTGTTCGCCCATACCGCGTGATGAAGACGGGAGAGTCATAGGACTCTCTTGACGTTACAGGCGCGGGAACCAAAGCACTTGACTGAACCGTGTTCGATACTTCTCGTCCTCCCCTCTGTTCATGCTGGCTGGGAAATCGTAGCTTCCTCCGGTTTCTTCTTGTCGCGGCAAAAGCCCTTGTCTCTGCTTATCTCTTGCACTGTGGTCACTTTGGATCAACTCCGCTTGACTAAGGTTTGTTGGGTGCAGTTGCTCGGGTACCATGGGCTGCCTTGTTCAAAGCCGTCGACCAATTGGTATCTCAGCGGGACTCTTCCCAGTTATACCCCGAGTCGACCTGTAAGCCAACAACGCAAGGTTAGCATCAGATGATATTTCCATCATTCTTTTGACATTTTGGACCATTCGTTCTCCCTCCCCACTGGCCTGTGGGTATCGCGGGTTTGTTGTTCGGTGGCAAACGCCGCAGGTTTCCGCGAACCTCCCGAACTTCGACGACACAAATCGCGGTCCGTTATCGGAAATTACCGTTTCCGGTATTCCATGACGCGCGAAAAATACGCTTTAACTGCTCGATCACCGCCGCTGTCGTAGCTGATGAAAGATCTGAAACCTCGGGAAATGTGGAGAGATAATCCACATCCACCAAGAAGTCCGCCCCTTTTATCTGACAATGATCGATTCCCAGCTTCTGCCACGGAAAGTCTGGAGCAGACGAAGGCATCATTGGCTCCGAGCTTCGGTTAGATAATTGAGCACATACTTCACAGTTACGGAGCGTAATAAAAATCTGCTTGCTCAAGCCTGGCCACCGAACTCACTCTTGAGCACGTGCCCGGCATCTGTTGACGCCTTGGTGGCCTTCGTGCAACCGAGACAGCACCTCCGACCGTAGTTTTTGTGGCACAATTATCCGGTTACCGTTTAGAAAAAATCCATTCGCTTCCGTTTTCAGAGTTCTGTCCTGACAGTATGGTTGAAGAAAACAAGGCAGTAACGACTTTCTCAGTCAGCCCTCTCACATAGGCGTGTTAAAGAATCACAAACCTTGTCCATCTTATGATACTCTTTTACTTTTCTCAAAAAGGTTACTCCTCCCTCTAAGCCCATCAAGCAACGTTGCGTATAGCATGAGCCTTCCGCTACTGAAAGAACGCTGTATCTGTCTGTCTCGGCCCGAGACAAAGTATCTGCTGTGGCAATCAGCTTGCCGGGAACGTATACGACATTGAACCTGTACCGCATGAGTCTCAATCGAAACCTTTGTATCCGAGGTGGTAAAATTTCAACCGGCGTTTGCCCCAGCAGAGCCACAAGGGGTTTATGATCGGTCTCGAATACTGCGTCAAGCCCTCTTAGGTATTCGTCAAACCGTTCTGCTGCCCACGTTAAGGCCAGAGTCTCTTTCTCAATTTCCGCATAGCGCGTTTCCGCAGGCGTCAGTGACAGAGAAATCAACTCCACCGCGGCCGGCGTTCACCCGTTGTTTGTTCTTGTAGGAGAACAGCTCCGAGACAAAAGGGTGATGCGTCTGTCGAGACTATTGTCCGTAAGCTTGAGTTTCACTTGGCCATGCATCCCGAGGAGCAGATCATATTTTTAACGCTAGCCAGCGCCATATCTTGCGCCGGGCCCTGTGCCCACACCGTGTTTTTCTGGAGTAACTCCCGTAGCGGAGCTGTTTTTGCTGACTTATGGGTAAAAAGCGACTTAAGTGATTGGCCATTCCGCGATCCCTTCTTACTTCAGATTCATTGGTCGGAGACTTTAAATCTTTGATGGCTCTAACTTTATTTGCGTCGGGTTTTATGCCTTCTCCGCTTATGTTGCAGCCCAAAAACATGACTTCTGTGACATTGAGTACACACTTCTCTTTGTTTAGCGTAACGTTGGACTCCACCAGCCTGTCGACAAGTTTTCTTTGTCTTTCATTGTGTTCCGCCTGATTCTTTCGTACAACAAAATGTCGTCCATTAGATTAAACACACCAGGGCCGGTTTTCTCGAAGCGATGGTAAACCCATTTTGGTAAACCACGCTGCCTAGGAAGGGAAAAGTACCTAGGTACTGTAATAAACGGCTGGATATAGAACAACAATAATTATTTTTGATTGGGCAATAAGATGCGCCATCTACCGGTGAAACAAGCCAGTCGTTTTGTTTATCCTCTTTTTCCGCTGGTTGTCATCGATCTAGTATGGTATTTTAAGTCAAAATAGAGTAATGTTGTACTTGAAGACCAATTTATTTGCTTCCGATGGTACGAAAAAATTTTAGCTACTATGCTAGAGTTTGTCGACGAATATTCGAAAATGTAAGAAACATTTCCTTCAATATGTTTCGCCATAAACAACGCATAACTTTCCCGTGTTTCTTCCAGTCTGGCAACGCCGGTGCTGTAGTCTCGTTTTCGTTCCTTGCGACGCACGTTTCTGCGATTCCTGCTGATCTCAACTGTTTGCCCTCTCTTCCGTTTGCCCAACCGATTCACCGGTGACGAAAAGCTAAGCTTCTTGTCACCGTTGAATTGCCGGCTACCGGGGATATGTAGAAACCTCAATGCTGTCGGCATACTGTCGGCGCACTGTGAACAAAAAAACAGTACAATGTCTCAGCTGTTCACCCGGAACGAAGACTTTATTGAGGATAACCCCCTTTCTCCGCAAAGTACTCGCTGCTCACGAGTTCGCGTGCATAGTGTAACAAATTAAACGTCTTAGTATAAATATGAACCAACACACGTTCGCAAAACATTTTTTTTACTCACCATAAAAACACTTGCAAGGCTTATGTACCGTCATATGTCTTGGATCCTGGACTGCTGAAGAGTGATGCGTTTGCGGAATGCTGCCGTCGGTTAGTTTAGTAGTCCCTCTGAACTATCGCTTTGCTTGACTTGCTAATAGGTTGATGATGAGTCATTAATATAACAGCCAGATCGAAATGAATGTTCAGCAGAACCAAGCAGAACTATTAGCCCTCATTAAGCGACGCCGCGGGCATTTTGCTTCTAGGTGCTGCTCCTCCCTCGGCGCCCCTGCTCTCCCGGTCACGTGACCTGGAATTCCCCCTTCTAGGGACAATAGTTAACTTTAAACCACGGTTCGCGTTCGAGAAAACGGGCCCAGAAAGGCCTTCTAAAATTTCCGACATCGGTTTTTGAAAATATTTTTGAGCTGACGTTATTCCAAAGGGCAGCCTTGTGAAACAGTATCTGCCAAATGGCGTGATAAACGTTTTCAGTTCTTGGCGTGCTTCCTATAATTTGATCTGGTGAAACCCCGAGTTCGCATCCAGCTTTACAAAAACTGATGCGTCACCAAGCAGGTCGAGCGTTTGTTCGACTGCTGGCAAAACATACCGTTCCCGACGGACACTGTTGTTTAATTGCGTCAAATCCACGCAAATACGAACCGCGTCTAACGGTTTTAAGACAGACACAATTCCTGCGCACCAGTCTGTGGGTCCTTCCACCTTACGTATTACGCCTGGCTCTTACATTTTTGCTATTTCGCTTTTTACAGCTTCCATCATGGGAATGGGAACCCTCCGTGCTGTATTAACAGCGAAAGGTGCGGCGTGCGGTGTGAGCTGGATGGTGTATTCCCCTTGAAGCGTATTTAAGCTGTTGAACAGCTGCGGGTACAAAACGTCAAAGCGTTCGTTTTTGCCGATGCTATCTGCAAATATAATGACCCCCAAGGACAGAATTACGGTAGGCCTAGCAACACTCCACGCAAAAGGCTCATGACATACACTGTTTGACAAGACACCTAATTTTTCCATCGTATTCCTGTGGTTTTTCGTTTGCCCCCACCGAAATTTCTTCGACTCGATCCGGCTTAGTATGGATACCTGGAAACGTACATGAAACAACAGAGACTTCGGCACCCGAGTCTACTTTCGCAAAGGCAGGAACACCGTTAACGGTTATCTGCACACACCGTGTTTTCGCGGCCACTGTATCCGCGGGTTGCTTAAACAGTTATACAGGTTTTTATTCAAGGGCAACCCCTCGTACCTTTTGCGCTTTCCCCGCTCCGGTTCTGCAAATCTTGCTGAAACGGCCTCGGTTGCTGCAGTTGAAGCACTTGGCCGCTCTTGCTGGACAGGCTGACCGTGGAGGCTGGTTCCCTCCACAGGACGAACAGTACCACTCCCGAGAACATGCCAGTTTTTCGCTTCCTTGACGCCACGATGTTCCACTGTAGCGTCTGACTGCATCGATGTTCACGTCCTCGGATGTTACAGGCGATTCCTCGGGACGCAGTTCTCGTTGCTGCTGTCGTACCGTCTCCTTCAACCATGCTTTTGCCAACGCAGAAGCAAGCGTAAGCTGCGAGTCCATCTGAAGTGTTTCCGAGAGCTTTCCGTCCCGTATGCTGACGACCAGTCGATTACACAGCATTCGTTGTTTGAAGTCCCCATAATCACAACGGTCTACTAGGGTCTGAAGCGCCGTCACGTACTGGTCGATGGTCTCGTCTGGATTCTGCACACGCCGATGAAAGCAGGCGCTCTCGTAGACGACATTTCTCTCTTTCACGAAGTGCTCATTAAACTTATTTTCGACTTTCTCGTAGTCTTTCGAGTCTTCCTCGCTCAGGCCGAAGGTTCCGAAAATTTGCCGTCCCTTCCTTCCTAGGGGATAGAGGAGGGTTCTGGCCTGAGCCTCGCCGCTACCTTCGTTGAGACCGCTTGCGAACCGGTAGTCTTCGAAATCTTGAATCCACACTGGTCATTCCGACGCTTTGTCAATTAATTAACGTTACTTACCCTTTCACTGTGTGTTCACTGATTTTTGCAGTAACTTCTGGCGCCCTATCTATACAAACAGGAAAAAGATAACAAAAGTTTATCAACCTTATTTTATTTAGAAGCAGCCACTTCTTCTTGGGCTCGCGCAAATCTCAATGTATAACAGTCACTGGGGGCCAGGTGCAAATTTGCATCATGAGAGGCACGTTGTTTCAAGTCAGGGTTCTCTCGATAGGGCTCACTGTACTGCTGGCAGCATACAGGTTTCCATGCCACAAAAGTAAGCTGAAGGTTTGAGGAGCCCGAGCTGGAAGTTTGGTCTTCGTTTAGTGCGTCGGTTTCGAGGCGGTGGCGAGGCTCCTTCTTGATCATCTGACAAAAGCTGGCACTATGTCCGTGGTTTCCACACATGAGACAGGTAGATCAGCAGTGCATGCAGTCTTGGGACCGGCACGGCTCCCTACGGCGCCTTCCGCAGAGTCCTCGGCCATCCCCGATCTTGTACCGGTGTTCTGCTCGTTTCTCGGGTGGCGTCCTCACTGTACAAAGTGAGCCCCATCTTCCACGCTGGCTTCGTGTTTTCACGTATGTCATCAGCTTTTCGCAGTCCTCTCAATTTGCATGGCAAAATCCTTTCCAAGCCTGAGTATCGGCCTCGTCAGCAGATGTTAGTATTTCTAACCATTCCAAACCCCGCAAGAAGTGCGGTCTCGAGTCACCTGGTGCAGTGTTACGCCGAAATTGCAGCGTTCGGCCAGTTGACACACATCTGTTATGAACATTTGTACGGACTGTCTGCGACCTTTGGCTTCGTGTAAAAACGTTGTAACTTGCAGCAATCTTGTTTACCTGGGGAACATAGTATTGTCCAAAATGCTGTGCAACATATTTTTACCTGAGCTCGTTTACTTTATTGAGCTGGCAACGATTTCACTGTTCCTTCACCGCGCCGTTTCTTAGCGATGCTACCTGCAATGCCTGTCATGACGGCTTTTCACCGCTCCGGCCTTCAAGGTAAGCCTCCAACAATACCTTGTAGATGTCCCACGGTGTCTTTGTTTCTTCAAACTTCGGTAATTCGCTATCATGACTAGGACCGCGTATTACCAAGAATCACTTTACTGTCTCGTTGCCAGCTGATGCCTCACTATGTGAGTATGACCAAGGACGCAGCACGGTACCCAAGGAAAGCTTCAGAAAACATTGCAGCTCTTTATGCATGGCTCCTCGGGAAACATCTAAACGTTAAATTGGTCTGTTAGTGATGAATATTATGATTAGCTTTGAGAACTACGGCACACAAAGACTTTCGATACGGTATAAAAAAGGTTATTCCAAATAAAAAAAAAAGTGATACACAACTGCAGCTGTGATATTTAAATGAGCTTAGGTACAGAGCGTTGCCACTGAGCATTATAAAAATTATATAGACCCGTAATGTTTCTTTATCTGTTATCATTATCAAATTGCCGGCTTGACAAACCTGACAACATCAACAGTTACCCCGAAACATTGGGCACCATCCCACCTTTCTTTGTGCACTCTACATGGCATCTACTTTTTACTTTATCAGGAGACACTGATTGTGGCATCAACACTGTAAGAGAATTTTAGAGCCAAACCACTCACGCAGAAAAACCGCAGTATGCACTTACTTTCGGCGTTCAAGCACCGCTTCTGTGCATTATTGTCGTTGTTCGCAATGCTCAGTGTGTTCATAGTTGAGATGGAAATATCACAGCATCTTCAATGTCACTTATGGCGCTTCCTGTAATTTTTCAGAACGCAAGAGCATTCAAAATGCATAAATTTGGCACTTTCAGTGAAATGACCAAAATATGTGATTGCCATTTCTGCTTTTATGTCGCCGGAAGGGGTGCTTATCGTGAAAATTTTCTGCGTCGGCCAGCTGACCCCAATGCGACCTCGGATCGTGTCATTTCACAGTGACACGCCAGCTACGTCTGATGTATCGTAAAATGGCTATCTTTACCGTGTGTTTCCAGATTACTTTACCAACGAACTTAACAAAAAAAGATTTTCGGTGGGGCTCTCGAGCTGCCATATCAGGGCAGCCTGCGCATTCAGCCAATTGGAGATTTCACTATGCTACTCCTTTCAGTCAAATATCGATCATGATTGTGATTGTTTAAAATATATTCATTGGCTGGTTTATCTTGAAGTAACCAAATGTGTCTATCTCAGAATACTTCGAGGAAAAGCTTTGGCAACCTAACCGAAAAACACTCTATAATCTTTCACAATCTGGATCATGGAACTCGCAGTCTAACTGGAATTGTTTCCGGAAACCTGAAATCCAGATTGCAGACAAAAATATATTCTGAGATTAAAATCTGGATAAAAAAAAACAGATACATTTTCAGTTTCATATTACACATACCGTGTTTTTCGGTAGAGAAGGCTAGACTATCGGGCTTTTATTTTACTTTTTTTCGAGACGAAGATAAGACCACATGATTTAATTTTGAGCAAGCCAGCGTGCCAAAGAGGAATGACAACTCAGATTTAGGACGATGTTGTAGGTTTCACGTGTGTAGATTGAATTTATATCTGAAAGAGAGACAGGCGTCAAACTTAATTTGGGAGACAAGTGAAACGAACTCAATAATATTTGGGCTATGCAAACTCTGCATGCTTTAGATGAGTTGTCAGTGTTTCGGGCACATTTTACTTTCTAACAGTGAGTTCAGCTATAATGACTCTAACTCGTGATTTCGAAATTCTATCATTAAAAGATTTCTGCTTTCCTTAGTTCACTTGGAGCTTGTAATATACCTCGGACATGAAGGACAACCACACTTCGGCGTCCATCATTGTCTGAGCTGTGCACCCAATATTTTTTTTTTTCAGTTGAAGTGTGTCTCTCGTTTCGTTTGATCAGTATCTACCTTATGAACTGAATTACTTTTTACACGGTTGTGCCGTCACATGAGATTGTGCGCCTGTAGCTGTTTGGTGAGCGGCGTCACCAATCACCATGAGCCATGACCCCAGCGTGAGTTCAGACGCCCGGCATGCCTATATGTGCTGAGTGTGCCCGCGTCTGATGAAACTGGGGTCTTCGCAGTTGAGCCAAGGCCGGGGTAGGTTTTCTTCCAGGACCCCGGCTTAGAAAACACACCACCCCAGCCACCGCTCCTCAGAAACAGGCGTCTTGGATTGACTTGCCCAGGACGATTCGGGCAGGCGCGTTTCCTCACATCTCCTTTCTTCTGACTTTCTTCATCTCTCTTCTCAACTTCTCATGTGTCTGAGGTAACATAATTGTTTGAGAGTTAAAATCAATTATTTAGCCGATCGGTGCTGAAACCAATGGTTGTGACACCCAACACCACTACCCAGACCAACCTCCACAAAATCTTTATGTTACAAAAAAAGATATTAAGACGTATCTCTAATGTGCCGCTAGAACATCCAACTGATGATCTTTTTAGTAAAATTGGTGTTATGAAAATTTTTGATTTATATAAATATCGTCTATGTGCAAGATATAAAATAGAAAAAAAAAACATTATCCCAACATCACCTTAAGAACTTAGCGAGGCTAACAGATAAAATTTATAGATACCCAACACGAATTAAAGAACCTTGGGAAGTACCCTTTTTTAGAACAAACTACGGCCACCAAAGTTTAAATATACTTTGCCGGCTACCTTTACCCAGCTTAGTAGACAAGGCATTGAGCTTAGCAATATATCGGTGAGCATCTTACGGCAAATGTTTATTTCAAATGTTTATTTCGAAGCAAATTGTCCGCAATAGGCGCTAAAATCTCTTGAATTGATGTTTTCTTTTGCGTTCCTTTCAGTGATGTTCTAACGTTATGTGTATGTTTTCACTATTGCGTAAATTGTATCAATATGTTACTTATCTTGTATAGCGTTCGTTCTTTTTTTTTTGTAAAGTTTCTCAAACATGTAGTACAGATGTCATGTTTTGATTTTGTATAAATCTTTGGTGCCTGCATCGCGACTGCTGGTATAGGTGGCTCGGGGCTCGGAAAGCTGTTTTTACAGCTTTTTTCTCGTGTCACAGTTTCAACATTGTTTTTGTTGGAAAAAATAAAGGTACTATTATTATTATGTGACATGTGAAATTTTTTATCCAATAGCTGTGACATTGTGACAGCAAATACTTTGCTGTGGGAATATCTTACTCCGTAAATATCGAATTACCTTGGTACGAATAGAATTTGTATAGTTTGAACGACTGGCTGGGCAGCAGCCACAGGGGTTTTCTTATTTGTATTCAGAGTGGCGGCTGTTGCCATGAATCTTTGCGGACACCTTGCGCTCTAGAAAAGACAGGCATCTCTGTTGTCTCAGTGAAGCCGGTATCTCTGTGTACCCTCGGCAGCCCTCTTCCTAGGCACCGCAGGATTGCTTGAGAGCGTGGACAGTTCCTCGTGTATTTTCTCAGATGCGTGGTGTCTACACCGCTACGAGAGCATTTAACGCTACAGGTGCACAGGCGTAAATGGATGGCGGAGATTGTGTTTCCCCTGGTAAAGTGTTTGCTGCCACCGCCAACTGGCTTGCTTGCAACCATGACATCAATGGCCGTGGTGAGGTCACTCGCAACCAAAATGTCCCAAAATGCTTCTGTCATATTTCAATGAGCGCGTTTGTTGTGCTTGCAAGGATGAGACAATCAGATAGACCAATATATAAAGTAATTCAAAATAAATATTAAACATATTTCTGTAATAGATACGTCTATGCATGTAGGTTAATTTTATTATGTCTGTAAAAGTTTCTGACGAATTGTTAACTTTCGTACATTAAAAGTTTGGGAGCAATCACGATATGTTTTGTGAATGTCTGTGTAAACTGGAAAAAAAAACCGAGCTCTAAAATGTTATCCCAAGGCAGTGGCTTTTACACTCTGGTCCTCAGACACCCAGGGGTTCATGGCAACACTGAGGGGGGGGGGGGGGGCGAATTAATTCAGGGATCACACTAATGAGGACGTATAAGCTACATAAAAAGGTGAAAATCACCCAACAGAACGTCGCGGCAGCTATAAGTAGAGTTCTCACGACTAACAGTGTGCTCCTTCTGGTTTCTATTCGTGTGCGCACTTGTCGGAGTATTTCTCTAAGAAAGCATGTGCAAGATATGTGTGCCTTGTCTAAGCTTGACTGCAGGATGTCAGATATAATTAATGTTGTTTACATTAAGTTCGATTGGTGATTTCAGTTTTATTTTCTATTTACGCCGACAAAGCTCCCCAATGTATATAACACATACTTGTGTTACATACATATTACATGTATCCATATTAACATGTGCAAAAGGAGTCCACAACAAACTCCGAAGATTTGCTGGGGTGCCTGCAGCAAAAAGTTTGAGAAGAGCTGCCCCAGTGTAAGGAATTCAGTGCAGAAGCAGAAGTCCCTGTTGCATAACATGTTCATATGATTTTTAGATTGTGCTAATTTGTACATATGGGTATTCATCTTCTCTTGTTTTCTCTTCTCACAGTAGCCAGGCAGACAGCCCTTCAACCCAAGTATACTGCACCCTGGTGAAGATGGCTTCAGCATTTCTCTGCATGCAGTCACAATTGGTGTCCTCAGCGTTTATTTTCCAAGGCTGAAACACGACTTCGTTTTGCTAACGTGTCTATTCCGACCCTAAGCAGTATACATACTCTGGAGGTCAGGAGCACACTCACCGCCCTGGTGCAAGCCTTTGGTATTTCATAAGTGAAAATTGTCACAATTGTACTGCGGGACTTTGGGTCATTGTGAGTTCCAGACCTACAGTAAGACGGGGCAATTTATCCTGCTATTTCAATGCTGGCTGACGAGTTTTTAGCTGCAGGAACAGACATTTAGGTCATTGAGATCAACACATTCTACTGAATTGCTGAAACTCTAGAACGTTTGACGAAGCAGCATTCAATCCGAGATGCTATATATTCACATGATTTCCTGAGGGATCAGAATATTCATTTACACCAAGGTGTACTTTTTATTTTATGGTTTTAGGCAAATCGACAAAATACATAGGCATAGTCACATTTTATTACTCCAAAGGTTTGGGTTTATACCGCATAAAATAATCGCATTTCAAAAGGGCGATCGTAGCACTTGAGCCTTTGCTGCGCATGAACACGGGAGACTGGAATTACAGCTATTGCGACTTCAAGTTGGAACCAGATTTCAGATACTTGCCAGAACATGCGCAGGTGGTAGAGATGAATCCTTAATCAGTCGGTAGGTCGTTATTCTTGGGTTAGGCCACAAATTTTCTAAAATTATGTTTGCTTTGAATTTTGGAAACAGCTGCTTCCTGTCAAGCCGGTCTAACACATCTCTGTTTGCTATATGGCTACTGAGCACCTTTTCTTTTGGCATTCGTGATTTAGATTTTTTTAACACTGGAGCCAACCACCGAGCGCAGCGCCTCGTGTGGCAAGCACCAGCCAAAAGAAGCAAAAAAGTATTGGCAGCAAAGACCGTCATGTAATCGATACCGCCAGCCAGGCGGCCCGGAAGACCCTGTACAGTACGCATTAAACCAGTTATTCTCATCGTCCACCTTTTTCTACCACAACATGGTAGCAGCGGTGGGATTCCAAGTTTTCGGCGACAAGAACAAAGGCTGTAATAAAAGTGATAAGAGATAGGTGAGCATTGCACGAAGTTTCTGCTATTTGTATTGTTGCTACCGACAGCTTGCCAGGAACCTTAAAAAATAGACACTTATCAAAAGTGTGCGCCATCTAGTAAGTGCAGCGCCAACTATCCGAGTCCGCCATTGTTGGGGCACACACTCTGGGCATGTATTTAACGCCAGGGCTACGTCAGACTCGGCTCGTAACGAGGACCTGTGCTGTGTCAGCATTCGACAAGGACTCGGATGCCATTGCAGGGTTCGTGCACAAGAAATGATGACCGCAAATGTTGCTCGATGGCATCTTGAAATGGTCTAACAGAAAAAAGGGCCTCTTTTCAAGTGGGTTTATTTCACTAGTTGTAATTCCTTTTTTTATTTTGTTTTTATAAACAGGTTAAGTCGATGACATAAACTTTGATATGTCGAAAGCTTTTCGCACAGTGAATCATCTTTTTTATTGTTGAAACTTTGGTTCTATGGCCCAAGAGCTTGCTTAGTTAAAATCGAATTCCCTTTTTTATGTTAGATATATTTTCAGACAATTTTCTTAGAATGGTCAAATTACTGCAATGTGGCATGTTTTGTTCATTTAACACTCTGTTGGGTTAAATTTTTATTGTTTTCATGCGAGTTTATTGCTTTCTGTCACATTCAAATGGCCATTAAGAAGGTTGCAAAGTTGTTTTTGGCTTCGGAGAGTATCAATATAATAGTAATTAGAGTTTTATAGTCGTGCTGAAAAACAATACTCCTTTTCAGATTTCCATTTTCACAACGTTTCAAAAGTACCTACTGGATTATTTTGACCTGAGATGAAAATTTCAGACGTCCCACGCCTCTGCTCGCCTTTCCGCACTTTTTGGCCGGTCTATGCGGACCGCATTTCCCCCCAATGAGATGAACAATACTCGTCGGCCCGCCCACCCTCACGTTTTATGCGCCGCAACAAGACCCGTACGCAAGCAAACGTCGACAATGGAAACAAGCTACACCATCCCTCCACGAGCGTTTACGAACGGTACGAATATTGCCGGCAGGCTGAAACCATAAAAAGTAAAAACACAGTCAAGCTGGAGAACGAAAGATTCATACATTTCTTGTTCTCAAGTCTATTAAAGATACTTAACTGGTTTTGTGTTCCAGAGAGAGTAATTGTATTGATAAGTTTCTTATCCTCGTTAAACGCGGAAGCACTCAATTTTCGGCCCGGCACTCCTCCGGTATCTATCACTTGTACCAATTTTTTTCGCTTTGAAATACATATGGCATACACGACGTCAGAGCTGTAAAATGAATATGCATATCACTCTGTAAATTTAACAAGAACTAATGCATACACGCTAGTATTGCCTTGTGTTCCGCTTCAAACTCTTAATCGGGACTCTTCTTCGACGACATTAAGGCACACCAGAAGTGATCCGCAGCTGTGACTCGCTGGCCATTTCGCCCTTTTCTTCAGCATTACATTTAATGTAACACCTAGTGCCTATTTTCGACGCTTGTTTCTAAGTATAATTATAAAGGCAAAATCAAGTGGATAATATTTTGTGAATTTATGGTGTGTCATACGTGATGTGACGAAACATCCTAAGTAAAGTGGTGAAAAATCTTGGCCGGGTTGCTAGAATTAGCGTCTTAGCAGAGGTCTTAGCTTTGACTGTACGAAAGAAAGCCTGCCAAGCCTGGGGTGCTCAATCGCTTGAGACTCGTCTTTTCCTGCCACTCCACTCGTGCGCTGGCTTATGCAGTGCTTCCTTTCACAAAATCGGAGCTAAGACGCTTATTCTAGCAAGCCGGCCCGCGTCTTGCAGTACGTCTAAACACGCTGGCGTTACACCGCCCGCATCCACCATACAAATAAAACTCGATAGATTATCTGTTATGAGAAGAACGTCCGTCCTAATACCGTCCCCGATTCATTCTTATTAGATGTGTCAAATACGGAGGCGTGAAGAGAGGATAGTAGCTTTCTTTACCTCACCATTATACTCTGCTCCATCAACACGAGCAAAGCAACACTTCAAATATAAAACCAACCTAGAAAAACGTGAGCAAATATATAAAAACTTGCGACTGTGCATTGGCTCTAATGCAGTCGGTCCATTAGCCCAATACGGAGGCGACCATAAGTCAAAATGCGCAATCCAAGGCGGTTTCCGTTCCGCCGTAGCAAGCAGAGCGCGCTTGCGAGGAATTATGGTAATCAAAGTCACATGTCGCTGTTCTCGGCAGCAATTCTGAGTCGGGGGCGTATTAAATACATCGAGAAGCGGGTAGATTCGCCGCTGGGCCGCGGGAAGCTAATAGCTCCAGGCATCAATCTTGCCTTTTCATATGGGGCCATACTCACCTTTCAGAGATTCCGGTTACGAAGCAATTCTGGCGAAGAAGATAACAAAGTTCAGAAAACAAGATGTACAAAAAAAAAAGAAGATAAAGAACGGAAGCTACTTTATGCCGGAGTGGCCGTCGGGTTTTAGTGTGTATATCTTTGCTTTCTCTCGATCCGAAAACGTCCCATTGATATTCTATTGCGGGGCTCTTTGGAGCGTGATAGATAGCCTTGTGGTAACGTTTAATTTATCCTGCCAGTTTTTTTTTTCGAATTCTCGCGCCCAAGTTACTACGTGACGTATCCATTATTGATTTCCCGTTTCGCTTATCTAGACTATAATTGTGGAGCCGCCGATTTTCTCTTTTTTTATGACGAAGCGAAATATTTTTTAAGGTAAGAGACGATCCCTTCCTTTTATTGGTTGGTCTCTGATCCAGTACAAAGCAGATGTGCTTAATTAATGTTTTTAATACCGAGTTAGGTGTACGGCTACGTATTCTTCATACATCATAAGCGATATTCGACAGCCGGAACGTGGCGAGCAAACTGGAAGTAACTTTTTGGTGGAAATAAAAGCTAAATCGCCGACGAATTAAAACTGCACTGCCATGTTTAGTAACGGAAACAAAAAACTCATGATTCTAAGGAGCTCGATATAGTCCGACGTAATGGTACGTTTACACTTGCGGATCCGCTGGGCGAATCCGCCCAGTTTTTTTAAGCTGGGGCAAAACCAGACTTGTACGTAATCCGTTACAAGTAACGAAATTACTTTTAATCCCTTGCATTTATCAGTAATTTAGTAACGGATTAATTACATATTTTCTAGAGGAATGTTAAAGTAATTTTCTTACATTTTTTACGTAACGGATTCATAGTAATCCGTTACTATTTTTTTTACGACCAACCACAAAAAAAAAAAACTTTTTTTAGAAAGGAAGGCGGGAGAAAGCCTTCGGTTCTAAATTTTTCTTTTTTTTTTTTTTTTTTTTTTTTTGGGGGGGGGGGGGGAGGTAATATTAAGCGCAGTGACACTGTCACGCGAATTGACCAGCGCAGAGGGAGGCTGGGCACTCTTCAGTTCCGCAAAGCCTTTTTTTTTTTTTTTTTTTGCAACACCAAGTCTTTGAATCCATTTTTCTAGACCCTAACAACAATGTCAAAAAATTCAAATGAACATTTCTACTAAAAGAAAGAAAGGGGAAGGAGGGGTCAAGGTATATCAGTTTTTTTTTAGTCCCTTCGTTTTTCTTTGCGATCGCAGGTGGGGAGAGGGCACCAAGTGATTGTATGCCTCTTCGAGAAGCTCGAGGCGGTAATGCCCGTGCCCCACTAGAGCGACAGACAGAAACAAACGACAGCGGCAAGCCTCAAACCAGAGCCTTTCGCGATATGAGAAGCTTTGTAGAACAAAGGAGGCTATGGTCAAACACGAGCATCACGCGCGCGAGAGTATCTTTGGCAGGCTAGCACTCGCTCGTGCTTACTTCACGAGCACCGAACGACTAAACGCCTGCCAAAGGTACCATCACGAGCATGGTGCATGGGTTTGATGCTTGTCGCTGTCTTTTGTTTCTGTCTGTCGCTCTAGTGGGACACGGACATAAGTGCACAGACAAGAATTAACAATTTCCTTCTCGGTTATAGTGACTACGACCATGTTGATTGCGTCGCAACACGAGACAGCGCTCAGTTTACCCTAAAATCCAATAAAAGAGATGTGTTAACATCTGAAGGTGG
The DNA here is from genome assembly GCF_016920785.2 of Ixodes scapularis. Classification (NCBI taxonomy): domain Eukaryota; kingdom Metazoa; phylum Arthropoda; class Arachnida; order Ixodida; family Ixodidae; genus Ixodes; species Ixodes scapularis. Next base: position 167,674,183 of record NW_024609868.1, on the reverse strand, counting down.
TATTGCCACAAGCACGCATGCTCGTTCGTTTCTGCGTACTTATCACCTTCTCTTAGAAAGCAAGATGTGTTTTTTCTGTTTCGTTCAGCTTATCTGACCCTGTTTTAAAAGCTACTTCCTTTTTTGTAGTCCAAATTCTATGGTTGGCCCACTTTTTTTGTGAATTCCAGCCAGGTTATCTGCATCTCAATCACCCTTTTTGGGAGTCAGCTTTTTGCGAGCACTTCGAAAATGGAAAATAGTCTTCCTTTCTTCTTCTTCCTGTACTAACCCCAGCAGGACGCACCTTATCTCAAGCAGATATTTTACAAATAAAACATAAAGGTGGCGGACGTAGACTTGATATTCTGGCTTGATGAGAGAGTGAAACTCATGACTGGGGCCATAGCGCGGCTTAGTATTCCGTCCTTCGCTCCCCGTGGCATCTGCGCACGTCTATCTGGAGAACATCGGAGTAGACTGCAGTCGGTTCGTGCTCTGTGCGTTTTTACGCAGCACCGAGAAAGGTACACAGGGCGAACGTACGTGCGTCTACATTTTCTTGTTTTAACCGCCGTCCTAATTAATTGTTCTTATGAGTGTTCTTTTCTATCACTTATATTTATTTACTGGAAACCTTTTTCTATTCAACAACGTCTCAACCGAGGCTCGACCTGTTCAGAAGCAAAAGAAGAAGAGTATCGAGTCAAACCTTATTTATTATTCAATTATCAGCTTACTGTTACAACTATGCTTTGCTATTGTCTGGCAATATATGCCGGTATAGTAAGATGGACATAATTCTCATTTTAGTTTTGGCTAGACCCTAGATGTATGATGAATTCTACAGCTTCGCGGTTTCGACAAGGGAGAATTTTAGTAGATCGTCCCGATGAGTCCGATAACGATACCCGATACTCCACCGCCGCCTTTGCGATTCATCATATCGTTATTGGGGTATCGGAGGTATCGGAATGATCTACTAAAACTCTCGAATATCAGGCAACGGCTGCAACGACGAAGCTTTGTGCTATCTTCGAGGTAAATAGTACTTCCATTGCTTCACTGAAAAACCTCAACGCAGAACATCAATTATTCGTGAGGCACAATATGCCACTCCCATGCAGTGCTTCGGTTCAAAGGGTGTTCAGCGTAGCAGTCGACATATTGAGTAAGAAATAACGCAAAATGTCAGACGAGACTTTCGAGAGTCAGCTGGTGCTCAAAATACTTAAAGTCATTAAATGGAACAGGCTGCAACAATAAGAACTTGAATAACCTTCTTCCCTTTGTTTCTTCCTTGAGGGCAATAATGTTGAAAATAACACCACGAAAGTAACGGATTACTTTTTGGGGTAACGGTCACTTACTTTTATTGGAGTGTAATTGTAATTGTAATAAATTAGAATTTAGCCTCGAGTAATTGAACATGTAATTCCTTGCTATTTTTCAGTAACGTGTACAAGTCTGGGCGAAACGCTGGGCGTAAAACGCGTCGGCGAGCCGTATAGGTTCAGGACGCATTTATGTCGTCGAACGAGGCGTTTCGATGACCGGAAGGGACATTTTTTCCGCCATGCGACGCTGCGTACGTCACGAGTACTCGTTCTTCCGGGAGCAGCAACGCCCGGGAGATACAGCCGAGGTGGGAACTCTCGCCTTCTCGTCATATATAACGGGATATTACGAGAACAGCTGCCGCAGCCGGCGCCGCCGCTCGAAGGAAATAGATGGAAACACAACCCGCTCGTCGCCACCGTCGCCGGGTGCGAATCCGCTGCCGCGGCAGCGGATTTTTTCTCCGGTGTAAACGTAACATAACGCGGGCGCGCGCGTTCGCGTGCCATGGTTACTTTACGTCGCCGGAGAGCCGGCTCCCTACAGTCTGGCGCCTCGGCACAGCCAAGGCAACCGGCGGCGGCCGGCGTGCTCCTGCGGCGCCGTCGCGAAATAGGTATAATGCCCAGGGCCGTACTCAGAAAAATATTGGGGGGGGGGGGGGGGGGGGGGGGGGGGTTCGGGGACAACGGCGGCCATTTTGAAAGTGTCTATTTTCTTATTTTCGCCTATGAATCATGTGCATCGGTGGCATATAATGGCGAGTTACAGCAAACCGGAGAACCGGTCCCGGTTTGGTACCCGGTAGCCGACCGGCGCCACTGCGCGTGCGCAGAGGTGGAGATTAAAATCGGCTGGCTGCCAGTGCACCGACCAGGGCCGTACCCAGAAAAATATTTCGGGGGGGGGGAAGATCAAAACCCCCTACCCCCCCCCCCCCCCCGCCCCCCCCCCCCCCCTGGTTACGGCCCTGATAATGCCTCGTTCATACTTGCAAACCGGCAGCTGGATCCGCGAGAATTCTGACGCCCGTCGATGAAAGCAGGCAGAATTTTCGGCGGTGAGCAAAATCGCTCTGGGACCAATCTTGAACGCCGGAAAAAAGTATTTTCTCGCCCCAAACCGATCAAAACGCGCGGGGGAAGTGGCGCTTGCTGACGTCAGATCCCCGCTGACAACCTGGTGACGATGGCGACGAGACACGCGAGGGCAAGAAGGAGGTTTGAGAGCTCTCGTTAGCCCTTGTCCGTTCGGGAAGCTGCGAGAAGCTCGCGCAGCGCACTCCGCAGGCGGCAACAAATGTGAATGGCCTGATCTTTTTTCGGCGAGCGAATGCAGTCTCCGGCGAGTGCGTATTTCGCAAGTGTGAACGAGCCAGTATGGCTGAATCACACTCGCGGATTCGCAAGCGAATCCGCCGGGAAATGGACGCCGGGAGGGGGAATCCCCTCACCGGCGACGGAATATTCCATCGCGAGAGCAATCGTTCCGAGACCGATTTTTTCCGCGCGGAAAAACGTTTTAGGACGTCGCTGCCCATCGCAACGCACGGAGGAAATGGCGCCTGGCGGCGTCACATCTTGGCCGAGTCGCCAAGTGGTTGGGGTTGCCGCCGGAGTTGTTGGAGTTTCCACGTTGTGCAAAAGGCGCCTTCTCTCTGGTATCGTTGTGCTTACAGATATGCTAATCGATAAAATTATTCATCCCTGTTCGACGAGAGGCGTCTGAGCAACGAAGACAGTGCCTGCCCACAAAGAAGACCTGCGGAGACAAATTGACGTGAGTGGAACGTAGGCACGTTGTCTCCGTTTGCTCGTTATTTTATTGTTGCCTGAACGTCGGGCATTTCCTCGGCCCCGTGGGTTAGCGTTACCTGCAAGAGGGCATTTCTTCGAACACCACTCAAGCCAGGGCCATTCCTTTCTGAGATCCGCGAGAGACCGGAGCCGCGCGAACGCGACGAGTTTCAACAAATGTGAACGGTGCCACCTTTTTCCGCCCAGCAATTCGGTCGGTGTGAAGACGGATTTGCTCTAGTTCGGGCCAGGCTAGCCCGACCAGAATGATCCGCGAACGCTCGACTGGCTCGCCGCGCTGCCACTGTAGCACCCAGCCTCACGGAGCCTGGTTGTAACACCAGCCTCCAGTGGCAATTTAATGACCTGCGAGCAATGTCAGCGTAATCTGGGAAAGTGATAGCGGCGGACTATAGAGATGCGCATCTCTGGCTCGCCGGGGCTACCGTATAGCTAGCACCGCCCACAGCTGGCGGCCGCGCCGAAGACGCCGAACGTCCAGCACTTATCAATTGTTAATAGTGTGCCGGAATCAAACGGTAGTGATCGTGGCACTTCCCTTTCAAAAGTGAAACGAGATGCTCAAGACAACTGCATGTCCGAAACTATGAGATTCAAGTTACATATGATAAATCTAAAATACACTTTTTGGACATCGCGAGTATTTCCAATGGCCTCATTATTCCTTATTCATCCAACTAGGAACACGTTGACGACAATTGACTCAAACCTAATCCAGCGATTAGTATGCGCTAATCCCTCAGGTAGCACCCCCAATTACCTTTTCATGTTTCCTTACTCGCAGTACTGTCGTAAACTGCGTTCCAAGGAGCGGCGTTCCCTGTACGCGTTCCTTGGCTGAAGTTGAGTTTTCCATTCACAGCTGAAGTGTCGCGGGGCGACTTTGTGAAAATCTTGGCAGCAGATAAGTATTTTTTTGCCATATGTATTCTTGCGCGCCAAGATAGCCGCAAAACACTAAATACTTACCGATGGCAAGTTCTTGTCTCTCAGTGACTGGGGCGATTTGAACAGCACGCCACACGAGATGATGCCATAGTGGACCTTCCTTTGTCGCATCTACTGGGTTTCCATAATCTGCTTCGCCAAGCCACTTCAGTCAAGCAGGAAATACCCACGGTAGAGCATACTAGACCCATGCCTATTTCTATGGCAGCCTGCCGCCACAGCGCTGTCCGCTGTATTACTACGATGCCTAGAGATAATATCACCCTACCAAAAAGGTGGCCAACCGTGTCCACATTCCTCTGAATAAGCGGAGCTGAGCAAACGCGGTCCAGCAAATAGTCAGAGAGATTAGTGTCTATATCCTGTTGCAACTCAAGAAGGTAGGGCGAGCGTTAGAGGGGCCGAGGAGAAGGAAGCAGACGCAACGCTGGAGAAGAGAGGGGGAAACCCCCTTATCTCTTTAGCGTATTGTCAACTTCTTCCTCCCCGGGCCGTCTTACCATCGCCCTACCTTCTTGAGTTGCAACGGACTATAGTGCACACTAAGGTCCCTGAATGTTACCAGAGTATCGAAACTCCCAGGCTCAAGGAGCCGAGACAGAGGCTTAATCTTTTAATGCGGAAGCATTAACTGGGGTCTCATGGAGCGAGCCGACATCATCAGCTTTGAAACCATGCAAAACGACACCTTAATGAAACCACGAGCAAAGCTAGCCAACGGCACCTTTTGCACTTCGGTCCCATTGGGTGGCGTGCGTCGACGAGGCTCCCATTGGCCGCTGCGCGTCAGTTTGCGTGGTATCATCCTGACTGTGTTATCACACTGTTGTATTATCACTGATCACCGCCTTCGCTCGCCTCTTATCGGTTGTACGGCACGTGGTAATATATACGGCGCATGGAGTAAACCAAGGGGTTCGTTCTGCTGGGAACTACGACGCTGTCTGATGATTCCTTGCGCCGCAAGGCACACGACAGTTTGATCGATCGCTCACCCGATGGTGCTGCGTGTCCGTGAGGCAGCGACTCCACCGTTCCACGCCCAAGGCCAGCGCGTTGTACGCCGCGTAATAAAGAAGGGATCGAGCGAAGAGCGGCATGCCTGCCTTTGCATTCACAACTCATAAGAAGTGCTTAGATATACCTCGAGCCTTTTTTTTTTCTGTGATCACCATGAGCGTTTAGAAAATATGTTAAAAAAAAAAAAAAAGTTTTTTTTTTTTTTTGTTGCAACTTGTATTAGAGATTCGTACAGAGTTCCAGGAGCGTGAAGTTTTTATGAACTCTTAGTTTACAATGGTCTGTGGCACAAATAACTTTTTTCATATATAACTATGTCTCACCGGTGGTGATAGCAGGTAGTGCGTCCCGACCTGGGCGCTTCCTGACTTCGGGGAAAATTCGCGCCGCCTCCGCTTGGGATTCGGGGGTTGGCATTCCCTTCCACGATATATGTTTTGGCGTCTAAATGGCCGATCAAAGCTAAAATTTAACAATAACAGCGCACCTTATAGAATGTGATACTCCTTTAATATACAGTGAGTCTAGCGCACACTACCTCTGAGCACCTGGAACGAACGCTCGCGCTGCACAACCCAGGGATCCTGGTTTCAGTCCACACTACTGCCTGTTTCGATCTGGATGGGCATCGTACCGGCGTGCGGTCGTGAATCACTACTGCGTGATGCACCTGAAAGACATCAGACTAGCGGTTGTACTGCGCTGGTTAAAATGCTCTTCTACAGTTGAGACACTAGACGCCCACTGAGGCAAACTAGCTTGCGGCTGTAGAAACATACACACACCAATTCCTTAAAGGGATACGGAATCGAAACTTGAAATATAGAGAAAACATCAAGAAATGAGTTCAATATGATCAGCTAAGCCTGTAATGAATAATTGCACGGTCGTATTTTGAGCAGATGGCTATATTTTATGCTCTAAATGCCGCGATTTTGGCGAGCGCTTCAAAATCAGCCATGGAGGAGCGCGATGCATCTCGGGAGATCCGGCAGACGTCTTGACGTCATCATGCCTCGGACGACCAAGCGTACCGTAGTGACGAGTTTTGCCACTTGGAGGCGTCAACGCGTTACAATCTCGCTTTGTCGAAGTACCCAAGGGCTGTAGAGATCGCGGGGCCAGCACGCGCACCAAACCTGAGAACAACCGAAGCACGCGTTTGCACGTCGCGCGAGAGCTGAAACCAAGGTGGCTCACTTCGTTTTGGCTCTTTCCACCAAGACGCCTCGGTATTGCGTTCAGGCCTAGGCAATCTATACCAGTGAGCGGACATACCGCTGCGGCGCTGCTTTCAGAGGCATGTTGTCGTCACGACATTCCATTGAAGCTTCATAACCAACTACCAGGTGGTTTTTGATTATCGTTTAATTCACTTTAAAATATGTTTTCTTGCGTTTTCTAGCGCAATATTTATGTTTCTGTGGTTGTGCTGCTACCTGCGTCGTGTTGAAACAAAGAAATGAGCTCCAGAATTTGGTTTCCGTACCCCCTTAAAGGTGACTGCGCAAAAGATAACTCTCACACTCAGACCACACGCACACCATCAGAAAGGAACCTCTCACGTCGCCCTTACTGTCAACTCTGGTTTGTATTTTGTCTTCTTCCTTCACACCGATGGAAAAAAAAAGCGTTATGAAACGTCGTTGCTTTCATTCTGCTGCCAAGTAAAGCCACTCTTGTTCCGCGTGGTATTTCGACCTTTTTAAATGATTTCAAAGTCTAACGAACTGGTTAACTTTCTAGAGAAAAAAGTCATTTGTATGAGAAATTTCTTGAGTCCAATAAACACATATGAATAATACAAGATATATAAGAACATATAAGAACCATGTAAGAAATATATGAGAATTATATAAAGAACTATATTAGATATTTAAGAACCATATAAGAAACCTCTCACAAGTCTTTTATATGGCGCTTGTATCTTCTTATATATCCCATATAGTTCTTATATAGTTCTTATATGGTTCTTTTATGGTTCTCATATGGTTCTTATATATCGTGTATGATTGATATGTGTTTATTGGGCACAAGAAATTTCTCATACACATGAAAACTTTCAATAGGGCTCCGAGTAAAGTCTAGGTATAACAACGTTTTCTCGGAAAGTGATCTAGATGGATTGCTAACACATGTGTATCTCTGCTTTACGATACTTGCTGCTTTGATGGTGACTCTAGTGAATAAGTCATGATTCTTGCTAATTACGAATAACATTTTGAAGTTGGTTTAGCTTCCGTAGTCACGGCAGTGAATGCCGAGAAGACCTGAATTAGCTGCTTGGATGTTGTTGTTATGTTCTTTTTATCAGTCGTTAACGCATCTTCCTGTTTGACCTGAATCAAGTTTGCCCCATGAAAGATGAAAGCAATCAACCACTCCTCATGAGCAAGGGATATGAGGGGTTCTATGTTTTTTGTGTAGCCTGTATTGAATTTTGGTGTATTGTTAACGTTTTTATATAAACCTGAGAGCTTGTGGGGGGCCGAAAAGACAACATCAATAGTTGCTTGGTTACCCATCTTCTTGAGCTTATGGGATATGTTGTGAATGTAAGGTTTGACTGCCGGCCTTTGGTTTCTGTTTCTATCTCGTGATTTGCGAGATATCGTTTCACATTTTTTTTAATTCTTTTTAAGGAGGCTTTTAGCGACTGAAGTTAACAGGTGTGATGAGGTGGTGAGCAGGTGTGGTGCACAGGTGAGCGACTTTAGAAGTAACCCGCCTTCTGCATTGAGGATATATACTTAAGCTGCAGAGCTGACTTCTGCTGAATACGGGCAATACTTGTAAATGTAGTTTATTAAGCATTGATCCACCTAAGAGGTGCCTTTTTTAACAGTGTGCGTGTGGTCTGGCTGTGTGAGTCATTTTTTGCTCTGTTACCTTCAAGTCAGGAGTGCACTTCTTTTAACATTAGATTCACAGTCGGACGGACCTCAGTTCCCAACTGAGCGCTCTTACGGTTCTCTAAATTCGTTTATATATACCTGAATATTTTGTGAAGTAATGGCGCCTTTACACTTTCGTATTCGTGGGCGGATCCGTGCAGGCGGGAAGTGAATTTTGGAGCCGGGTGGCCATATGGACCGGTCGCTGGGGGAAAATCAAGATATGGGTCCCGGGGTGATCCAGATTTTTCGCCAGTGAAGAGTCAATTTCGTCACCCGGCTCCAACATTCAATTCACGCCTGGGCTCATCCGCCCTCAAATCTGCGAGTCTAAACGCACCATTTCAGGTATCTTCCTTACAGGACTGTGTACACGCGTCTACGTTACAGGAAGCTGGTAGGAGTGAGCCATAAACGTTTTTATGCTTCAAAAATGATTACGCAACTTCTTTAAAGTGTTATATGATCCTGTGAAGACGACATAGTGTTCCTTCTCACAAAAGGCTGATTCATGACACACGCATATTATATTAAAGTCACTCGTCGTGTCTTAATGTCAGAAAATCACAACCACTCAGTCAAGAATATACTGCTTCTTTCGAGGCTTCGCCATCCGATATGCGCGGTTGTTACGGTGGAACTTTCTCCAACTGGAAAGGCAAGTACCCAGTGGATTGACGTATCAACAAATCTCGGTCCCGCTTTCACTGATGCGCGGCCTAATCAGGCTCCGATGGAAATGAACTTTCGCTGCAACAAAACCCGCTCCCCCACCATCGTACGTCTTTATGCGCAAAATCTCCATTTGAACCCCACGATGCGTGTCCGCTGAGCCTCTGAAAAAAAAAAATATATATATATACCGAGGAAAACAACTCCAGGATATCGACAGCAGACATTTCCATAAAGACAAGACGCCTTCTTTTCTTGCTTCCTCCTCGAACGGAGATTATCAGCTCGTCGCCCCAAAACACGGAGGAACCTGCCAGAGAAGGCACATGGACCGCAACTTGGCCTCCGACTCAATCGCGGGCAACCACCGCGAACACGCACACACAGATGCGGCGTCGCTAAACATGTCGCCGCGCGTAGCGCTGCTTCCACTCTCCGGGGCCGCCCATGAGCAAAAAGAACAAAGCAGAGCAGCACGGCCCGAAGCCCGGTCGCGGGGGGGTGTGACGTCGGCGCTCCGGGCGGCCAGGTCTGAATACTGATTGCCAATTTTGAATGGGAAGAATAATCAGGACGCCTCGCTGACAGGATGGCCGCTATTTACCCGGGCACCATTCATTCTGAGTCCGCGCCGCCGCTAGCAAATCAGACTGAGAGCAGTGCCGGCAACCCGTGCGGCCGAGAAGAGTTGCCTTTCGGCCGAAATCGGAGTGAATGGAGCCGACCCTCTCGCCCCGTCATCGTTGTGGGTTCTTTGTCGGCAGGGGGAAAAACGGAGGAAACGCGGAAGAAAGTGACGTGGCTTTTCAGAACCTCGGAGTGTCGAGAAAAGAGACCACTGAGTGGTCGTCTGCTGGAATGTCGATCCGTCCAGCCGGCGACGCGCGCGCGGACAGTCGGAATAATGAAAACGCCTCTCAATTGAAACCACTAAGGCAAATTCAAAATGAACAGTTTTTTGTTTTCTTGTTTTCTTTCGGGACTGCCGGGCATGCCGCCATCTTCATTCAGCACGTTGTCGCAAGTAATCATTTCGTGTTGATGCGGTATATTTACGTTTGTTCTGCGCACGTGTTGAATTAAAAAATTTCCCCTAGATTTTAACTGTACAGAAAAGAGTCAAGAAGTCGAATACCCGAAATTCGTAGCATGCGAAAATACGCTTACGTTATGTTCCCAGAAAGAATGAGAGTATTTATGCCACGCTAATTTAAAATATGGTTGCTATAAAAGCATATTTCTGATTGCCTTAGGATATTAACTTTTTAGGATTCGTTATTCAAACCTTGGAGTAAGAGTCTTCCTTGTTGGTTATTGAGTATATGCAGGGTCGCGGGGCGCAATGGGAATAAACGTAATGCCCGGAGAGGAGGGACGAGGCGTAGCCTCCATAGCGTAACATCACCGTTTTTTATTAGGACTAACTTCGAATGAGAGGAAAGAGGAAGAAAGCACAGCACACAAACAAAAAAGATAGCTCTCCCGCGCTCCATCTGGTGGTGGTGCATGACACTTGCTAACACCCCCCCCCCCCCCTTTCATGTGCTAATACGCCCATTATACACCTGAAGACCCCAGCGTCCAAAAAGTTCACGCGTTCTTCTTTCATTGAGTGCCTTGCTCAGGGCGTCGGCACAATTGTCTGATGACTTCACATACAGTGGTCTTATTCTTCCTTCTTCAATCTTCTCTCTAAAGAAGAAATGACGCAGGTCAATATGTTTTCTGCGCTCTGACGTCACTTGCTTGCTTCTAAGAGCGATAGCTCCTTGGATGTTAACTTGCAAAACTTGTGGCTGAAGGACGAAGTCCATCTCGTTGAGAAAGTGTTGGAGCCACAGTATCTCCTTTGCCGCGTGGCACATTGAAAGGTATTTGGCTTCCATGCTGGATAATGCAGTGGACTTCTGCTTCTTGCTGCTCCACGAAATGGCAGCACCAGCCAGCATGAAAATGTACCCAATAAATGACCGCCTGTCATTTGTATCATTCGCCCAATCTGCATCACAAAAACCTTGTACACAGCCTCCTGTCTTCGTGTATGTGAGGGTATAGTTCTTTGTCTGTTGCACATACCTCAAAATGTTCTTTGTGCCGTTCCCCATCTGCAAGGTGGGGTGTTTACTGAATTGGCTCATACAAGTGGTTGCGAATGCCAAGTCTGGCCTTGTGCCTTCCGCTAAGTAAAGAAGCGCTCCAAGCGCTTGTCGGTACTTGCGCTTCAACTTCCTGTCTTCATCGGCAGGAGTAGATCTCTGAAACTTCATTCCAGGATCAAGCGGTGATGCCGCCCCTTTAGCACTTGTCATCCCAAATGACTCCAAGATTTCTTCGGCGTACGATGTTTGGTCCAATGTGAGTGCTCCATCTTCATGTCGCACGACTCTGATTGACAAGATGTCGCTAACCTCTCCGAGGTCCTTGGTGTTGAATGCAAGTCCAATGCTTCTCTTGAAGCTCTTGATCGCCTCTTCGTACTTTGCGGTAACAGGTCATCCACGTAGACACCTACGATGATGCCCCCCCTCCCCCTGCTTAAAGTAAACGCATGGATCCGCCTTGGACCGAGAAAACCCTCTGTCTTCAGAAACTTGTCCAGTTCCAGGTTCCACTCCCGTCCGGATTGACGTAGTCCATGCAGGCTCTTCTTCAAGAGACATACGTCGTCCTTGCGGTCCTCGTACTTCGCAGGTTGTTCCGTGTACACGGTCTCCTTCAAGGTCCCCCCTAGTGAAAAATACACCAGCTCGAGGGCTGGTGTGACTTGATGTTACACCAGACTTTTTCACAGATGTGATTTGGGACGTTTTCTGGTGTGACACCAGAAATCTGATGTGTGGGTAGGACATCAGAAATCTGGTCTTCTGATGTTATACCAGAAATCTGGTGTTCTGGCGGGACATCAGGTTTTGTTGTAATATGATACCAGACCACCTGTTGACTGGGTGTTGCTTTACTCACAAAAAAGCGTACAATGATAAGTTTGACAACAACGCTGCTGCCATAATTACTTTATTCAGGAAAGCAAAAAAACACAACAGTAAAGCTTCTGAAGCTTTACTGTTGTAGGGAGTTGGCCGTGATCAACTGGAGTTTGTCCGGAGCCACTGCCCTGCGTCGAAGAACCGGACGCCCTGTCGTTCCGAAATTCTTGGCATTTCAGCTTGCGGTTGACTCGTGTCTTAGTTACGCTGATCCGTTCCGCGTACCCCTCCGCACCAGAAATTTCCTCTTCTAAGGCATCATATTCGACAGACAGCTCGATTTCCTTGTCGAGCTCTTTCAGGGAAGCCTCCTTAAGTAGAAGAATATCAAATGTTTCTTCGAGCTCACCGATGTCGGTTGGATCCGTGGCCAGCAGACGCCAGTTTCGTTGATGATTTTTGTTGTGGCGGCTCGCAGGGTAATCCTCTTTCGCTTCAGGCGGTCGACGCCCTCCTCGTTCGTAGTAGGCATTTCGGCCCCAAAAACTGTAATAATTACTAGCTTCCTTTGTTGCTTGCTTTGCTACCAAACCAAGCTCGTCGGATGTAAGGAAAGCGCACCAACACATCTTTTCGGCTTCGACTCACAAAGAAGACTTCTTTGCTTTCTCAAACTTAAACAAGAATACCGGCGGAAAGGGAAAGAGAAACCCTCGGAAGAGGCGAGCCGACGAGCGCCCCAAGCTGCCCAAGGCCGCCCGGGAAAGTGCTCGGGACGAGGGGGACACCTCTGGAGCACAAAGGAGCCCGCCGCGGGGTCTCCGGCGACCACCAAGACGGGAGGAAACAAGGCACCCCGTCGGGGGACGGAGCGGCACACAAACTAATAGAAAACACGCGCGCGGACCGGGGGGAGAAGTCAACAAAAACACAACTCTGGTGTCACATCAAACTGCGTGGTGTGCACACCAGGCTGCCTGGTCGGCGCATGAGTCTTTGTGATGTGACATTAGACTCCCTTGGTGTACCCATCAGGCTGATGTGCGGGTACACCAGCACTTCTGGTGGGCACGCCAGGCTGGTGTGCTCGATACATCAGCATCGCTGGTGGGCACACCAGATATTCTGGTGTCACAACAGGATTCTTTGATGTCACACCAGGATTGCCTGGTGTATTTTTCATTAGGGCCATTTACATATGCAGCAGTGACACCAACTTAATGAATCTTCCAGTCTCTTTCCACTGCTACTGCTAACAGTGTTCAGACAGACTTGAGCTTCACCACCGGCGAGAAGGTCTCCTTGAAGTCAACTCCTACTTGAGAATAACCAAAGGCAACAAGTCGAGCCTTGTAACGCTCTAGGTCACCATTTTGTCGAACTTCTTCTTGAATACGCACTTCCATTTGATGACTTGTTGGTCCTTTGGTCTTGGAACCATTTCCCATGTGTCATTTTTCTTCAGGTTGCCTAGCTCCTCTTGTATGGCTTTTCTTCATTCCTGAGCATCAGGCATTGAGAGTGCTTCCTCCGCTGTTTGAGGATCTTCCAAGCTGCTTTGTCTCGTCAGAAAACAGGTACGAGAGGGTTTCGGAAGTTGCTTCTTCAGTGCCAGCCTCTCCGAACGTCTTAAAACATTGGTGGTCTCTGCCACTTGAGGAGTAGGAATATCTTCCTCTTCCGAGATCTCGACTTTGTCATAGTAGCTGGTACCATCATCGCTTCTCTCTTCCTCTGGTTGTGTCTCTTCATCAACAATGACTGTGATCAGGCCTACAGCACAGTCTCTGCCTTCTTCATTTAGTCGACCTCCAGCCTCAGTCTTGCATGGAAAGCTGTTTTCGTCGAAGGTCACATCACGACTGACGAAGAACTTGTCGTTGCGCCAGTACCAGAGTTTATACCATTTTACTCCCTTTGGGTAACCCACCAGCACACACTCCACTGCCTTTGGGTCGAGCTTCGTCTTCCTGCGTTGGTTCTTGTCAACCATCCATACCTTGCATCCGAACACTCTTAGGTGGCTCGACTTGACCTCTCTCCCAAGCCACTTGGCCTCGGGAGCCGCTCCGTCGAGTGCTTTCGATGGACAGTTGTTGCGAATGTGTGATGCAGTCACCACAACATCAGCCCATAGTTCTTTTGTGATGCCCGATTCAATCAGTAGGCACCTCGTTGTGTACAGCAACGTTCGGTTCATCCTCCCAGAATGCCTGCTGAGGCGTTCTGGGCACCGTCAGCTGTCGCAAGATACCATGCTTAGCAAGGTATTGGTGAATTCCAGGCTGATGTATTCACCTCCGTTGTCACTGCGTAGCATCTTCACTTTCGTTTTGTGAAGGTTCTTGACCATTTGGCTGCATTGGTCGAATCCGTCCAGCACTTCATTTTTCGTATTCATTGGGTACACTACAGTGTATCTGGACTAGTCATCAATGAACGTTACAAAGTAGTTCGACCGTCCCTTCGAAACAGGTGTGATCTTTCCAACAACATCCGAGTGAACCAGGTCCAATGGGGCCTTAGCCCTCGCTCCACCAGTCTTCGGAAAGCTGTCTCTCTTCAATTTGCCGAGTGCACATGTTGAGCACTTCGCGTCTTCACTGCTTCTCCCGATTTGACAAAGTTTTTCGACAGCTTCATGGTGGAGGTGACCGAGGCGTCGATGCCACAAGGCAACGTCTATCGCTTTTTCTAACTTCAATGTTGCACACGACTCACTCACAGTGTACAATTTACCATCACTCTTTGCTTTGAGAATCAGGTCACCATTGGCTTCACTCACTTTAGCCGTTCCGCTGCTGATAGTCGAGTTCAGTCCACGTTCCTCAATCTTCCCAACTGACAAGAGGTTACCGTCCAAGCTGGCTACGTCAAGGACATCTCTAAGCTCGACGGGAATGCCACCGCTGTCTTTCGAGAGTTCAATCTCCACTTGTCCTCTCCCAAGAACCTCCACGACTTCCTAATTTGCAGCCTCAGCAGACGACTAGCAGGGCTGGAAGCTGGTGAACTTGGCTCTGTTTGACGTCATCTGGTCAGTTGCTCCACTGTCAAGGTACCAGATGCCTGACCTTGACGAACTCCCACCTCTGGCACAGAGAGCCTTCTTCACTCCACTTGAATCTCTTCTTCTCTGTGAGCCACATCCTTCGTCATCAGGACTCTCCTTGCATTCTCTGGCGATGTGTCCAAAGTTTTCGCGCGCAAAACACCGGACTCGTCGTTTCGGTTCAGAGGGTCTCGTAGCAGTGCGAGTTTTCCTTTCTTGTAAAATGTTCTTTCCCATTACATTTATGGCGCTGACTGCTCTGTGTAGTGGGCTTGTTCTTCGTCATGAGGGCCTTGTTTTCTGCACTCTCACTCAGTCTGCCTTCTTCACGTTAGACTTGCCGCTTTTCTTCCACCAGCAGCCTTGCTTCCCCTTTCTTCGTCATGAGCGTTCCTTCGTCTTGCCCAAGATTTAGGATAAGTGGTTCGTACGTTTCTGGAAAGCCCATCAGCATCACCAGTGCCACTTCCCTGTCGGTGAAGGCGTATCCTCCCGTTCAAGGCTTCCTGTGTAGGTTCATTATTCGACCCAGGTAATCCTTCATGGTTCCGTCTGGCTTCATTTTGGTGTTGAAAAAGTCTCTCATCAACCGAAGAGCTTGTAGTAGGCCACCCTTCGAATGTATCTCTTCCAGCGTATTCCAGGCCTCGTGAGCTGTCGAACATTCCCCAGTGTCGTCCAGTACCACTACTAGGAACATGAATGTAAAGCCTTGTAACTGATATTTCTCTCGTCGTTCGTTATTTCTCTTCCACTATAGCCAGGCTCGATGGCTTCCCAACAGCCTTTCTGGACGAGTGCCGCTCTGGCTCGAATCGCCCACGCATGGTAATTTTCGCTTGAGAGTTTTGCTAACGCCATCGTATCGCTTTGCTTAGTCAAGAGTGGTTCGAAATAGGCTTACCGCGATGAACTTGCGTTTAATTCCTGTTTCGCGTATCGCGGCACCTAGCGAAGCAGGAACACACGTACTGGTCCGGCGACGTCTTTCACAAACTGTCGACGCAGTTTTTGCTTAGTTCACTTCTTCTTTTGCAGCACAGCCGAGCTCGTTAACCGCGTTTCCAATTCCACACCTGCGGCATGGTTTGTCGTCGGTGTCTTCGACGTAGTTGAGTCGTTCCTTAGAGGACATTAATGTCGCTCGCTCACCGCATTGCGCACCGGCATAGCGTCGTCCTGGGCCCATAACCTGTTGGTTATTGAGCATATGCAGGGTCGCGGAGCGCAATGGGAATAAACGTAATGCCCGACGAGGAGGGACGAGGCGTAACCTCCATAGCGTCACGTCGCTGTTTTTATTAGGACTAACTTCGAACGAGAGGGAAGAAGAAGAAAACACAACACACACACAAAAAAAAAAGAGCTCTCGCGCGCTCCATCTGGTGGTTGTGCATGACATTTGCTAACATTCCTTATGTTGCAACTTTCGGGGGACTTTTGTTTGGTTTTTGGCAGGTATCTTAGAGACTTAACTTCAAATATTTGCTCTCTTTCTGTTCCTGCTCTAACTTCCGCAATAAGAAGCAAACAATTTACCGGGTGTTAGGAAAAAAACCAAACCCTATTCTTCTTACCAAAAGAAAAAAGTGCGCGCGGCATTACCAAAACAAATACTTTTTTCCTGGGTAGAATTATAGCAGAGATGGCAAAATTACATTTAAATGGTAATTAAGCTACATTACTAATTACTGTTCTGAAAACTGCAAAACATGCAATTAAATTACATTAGAAATTACCTCAGACTAACAGTAATGACATTACATTACAATTACTTTATCTACTGCCTCGGTACCTTCAGGCAGTAATTTGCGCTCACTTTATTTCGAGAATGTGTACCAAAACTCGAACCCTTTTGTTTACACTGTAACAGCTTTATGCGCCTCAAAACGAACCATACTGATCAGTCGTTTTGCTGGCGCGCACAACACAAGTGGTAAACATGATGAATAGCTTCTTCTTTAGATGTGACTCAAAGAGTGTTGACTCACTGGTGTTGCTGTTTATTGAACGGTGAAGATCCTCAGTTAAACGATGATATGTTTACGTCTGCTTAATTAAGAACTTACATTCAGTGTCAGTATGTTAAGTCGGTCCATGAGAGCTCGTTCTTACAGGGAATCGTCACGTGAAACGTTCGCCTTCCGCCTCGACGCAATCTATTCCTGCTCTCCCAAGAGAAATAGTTGACGTATTCCCGGTCATTTCCGATCATTCCTCTCAATGAGTATTGTTCCCGATCACACGTAGAGGCCAAGTTATTGCGCGTTGCTGCACAAGGGGGCTGGTTATTTGCTAGGAAGCAGCGTCGCCAGTTGGTGAGATGGATGGCGCGATCTTCCAAAATGTCTACTTTCCAATAAACAGGTGGCAATATCTGCTCGTAGGCTTATTTCTGAGTGAACTTTAGAAAGAAAGGTAGCGAGGTGAATCGCGAGCGGCACCTGCTTAGCTCGTTTCCCGTATCTTTCGACTACAAAAATCACCTAACTTAATAAGGTGAAGGGTACGCACGAAACGCCCAACGGACTTGGCAAGGCATTTCAGATCAATTATTTATTCCGGTCCTTTGTTCTTCACAATGGCCGAGGCTTACGCTATGACCTTGCTTGACGAAAGAGCGCGAAGGCTGGGGATCTGTGGTCCTGTGCTCTGGGGTTTTAAAATAGGTCGACCACGCTGGCGATGTGCCTTTCGCCTTGTAGCCTATGAGCTGTTCATCCCTATGCTGTGATGGAAGTTACGTGCTCGTTGGAACAGTCACGCGTCTTCTTTGTTCTCGTAAGTACGCTGAGCTCGTAGCTCCCACCGCACTGCCAGCTTAGGAATGTACGAAGTTTAGTATCGTCGCGATGATGAGACGCCGTGAATCTGTCTTGCCTGGAGTTGGTGAGACGTGACCTTACAGCGATGTCTTACACGTAAGCTTTGCTCCTTCCCCTTTCCAACCCGCCTTTGTACATCTGTTTAGTTCAATGTACGAGGCTTTGCACCCAGGGGGCCTTCATTTATTTTCTCTCATGTCTCTTTCACAACATTTTACCGTGCAATTTTTTTTTAAACCTTGAAAACGAACTTTTTTGTTTGGGACAAAAGTAATTTCAAAAGTGCCGAGTAATTTCCTCTAAATTACTGTCTGAAAGTAATTAACTACTTTACTAAATCACAAGCCTAGGTAGAAAATTCATTACATTAATCATTACCACGAAAATTAGTTTAATTACTCTAATTTCATTACAGTAATGTCATTACTGCCATGTTCTAAGATAGTCTTAGCGCGGGCTACCAGAAGCACGAAAACACTCCTGCTAAAAAAACGAAACAACCTCAGCATTAATGTTGAGACAGGGCAAAGCGAGTCTGCCTTTGAGGTATGGGGACACTGTCTTGCGTCAGAGACAACATAATTACTTTTAGGATGTAAATAAATTGCATTATTAATTACTTTTCTGAAACTGCCAAAATGTAATTAAATTACATAAATTACCGCAAACTAAAGGTAATCACATTGCATTACAATTCCTTTCAGATTACTTTACAATACCTTGAGGCACTAATTCGTGCTTATTTTATCTACAGTATATGTATACTGTTGCAATCGGCAACGGCGGCGGCGATGGGCGTTGCCGGCCTTGGTTCGTCGTCTCATGTTTCGATCAGGGGCGGTGCTCGTCGTCTCGTAATTCACCACCGAAATAACGTGGCTTCGAGGCGCCGAATTGGGCGATTGTCTGCCCTTGTTCAAACCAGCGGACTTCGGACACGAACATTACGCCAGGATCTCGTCCAGCCTACCCCAAGACAGCTGGAAGGACGACGCCTTCGAAGAGACTGGTGCGTTAACGTATGACGCCATCGAGTGAGACTACCTCTTTCGGTGTGGTGTGCGTGGACATGTGGCGTAACTTGGACAGAGGTCCTTCCGAGAAGGCGTGGTGACGAAACTGGTGCACCGTGGACTCCAGCCGAGCCTGGTCCATCCTGGGGAGTCACGTCGGCCGCGACAGTACCAAAACACCGACCTTCCTGTTTACGCCGAAACAACCTTATGTGCCAGAAAATGAACCATCCTGAACACGCTTTGTTGCCGCACACAAAATAAGTGTTAAACATTATGAATAGCTTTTTCTTTAGATGTGACTGAAAGATAGTCGACTCATCGGTTCGCTGTCCATTCAGCGGTGAAGGTCCTTAGTTAAATTGTGATATGTTTCCGTCTTCCTGATTTAGAAGAAGTTGTATTGCGTGTCAGTTTGTTAAGTCGGGCCATGGGAGCTCGTTCTTACAAGCAGTCGTCACGTAAAACGGTTCCCTTCCACCTCGGACGCAGTCATAGTGCTGTTCTCCCAAGAGCATTAGTTGACGTATTCCCAGTCATTCCTCTCAAGCAGTATTGTTTTCAAACACCCGAAGAGCCCAAGTTATTGCGCGTTGTCACACAAGGGGGGCTGGTATATTTGCGGGGCAGAAGCGTCGCCAGCTGGGATAAGGGATAGCGCGAGCTTCCTAAAATATTTATTTTTTTCAATAAACGGGTGGCGATATCTGCTCAGAGGGTCACTACCAGTTCGGCCGGCCCTCGCGGAAGGGCCAAGCGTGGATTAGGGCCGAGCGAACCGGAACTGCCGAGTGCGGGGGCTAGGCCGACGACTGCGAAAGGGCCGGGAGGGGTGTCAAGGCCGAAAGAGGGGGGAAGGCCGGGCACGGCGGCAAGGCTAAGGGAGGCGAAAAGGCCGAGAACGGGTGCGGGGATTAGAGCGATCAGCACACGCGTGGCTACTCCGGCGTCGCGGGAATTCGTTGAAAAGAAGACCGATAGATGGCGCGCCCTGTTTTCGCTCCTTTCTGTTTGGAGACCTGTTTGGTCTGACAAGTTTAGTCTGGAAACCTGTTTTTTTTTTTTTTTTTTTCTTTTTTTAAAGCGCAGTTTATTAGCAAAACTTTCTTAAGGAAAAATATGAAGGAAACCAACCCGTCCTGGGTTTCGAAACCCAGGACGGGTTGGTTACCTTAGTATTTTTAATTGAAAATCCACTCGCTAGGTAGGCCAAAGTAGCAGACCTCTTATCCGCTAGGCCATGGATGCATGAGGGATTTTGCGTCAACTTTTTAGGAATATAAAAAGAAAAAACGAGAATGCACATCTCCTGTTTTTTATTTTATTTTTTTATTTCTTTCTATTACCAATTTTAGCAATCTCAAATATACTTGCCGCAGCTAAAGGACAGCAAGATGTTTACTTTCAGTCGTGATTAAAACCTGTTGAGTCCCGCTACGGTACCGGAATCGAAATTTTGTAATCGGTGCGAGAACAGTAGCCGTGGTTCCAGCTGGCCCGATACGCGCCCAGGCATAACTACTCCATGGCCGACCGCACCGCTGAAGTATCGTATCGAAGGTGCAAAAACGGTCTGCTAAAACTGAGGGATCACGGATCGCAAAGCATGCTTGGGAGTAACTACACACTAGAGTCACAGCTAAGTCACCTGCGTCGCAGACGGAATCTGCGCGAGGAAGACCGATGATTCAACTCAGCGAGAACGCGCTTGAGAGCAGACGACAAAACGCATCACTTCCGCAAATAAAAAAAAAACAAAAAAAAAACATAGTGTCTTATCTTTTAGAGCAGTGGTCGGCAACCAGCGGCCCGCGGGCCGGATCCGGCCCGCGAGGTAGTATCATACGGCCCTCAGCCTGCCGGTAATCCCCCCTCCCCTCTACGCAGTCAGCTAAAGAAAAAAAATAAAAATAAAGTTGACTAATTCGCTGCCCGTCTGCGAGCAGACTTTTTCACAAATGAAGTGCATAAAATCCAACTTCCGCTCACGAATGACTGGCGAGAACCTCCACAATGTTTTGCGACTCGCACTTAGCAGCTTGAATGTGGATGTTCGTAGTTTCGCGAGCGCAGTTCAACACCAAAAGTCTCACAGAGAGAAGTCTCTAGGTTTTCGTGGAAACGTCGTATCTCATGTTGTTTGCCGTGAAATAAAGAAACTCTTCATTTTCGATTTATGTACGTCAATGTAAGTTCGTGCAAGTGCTTTTCTTTTAATTTTAACTCTCTCTCTTCTCCCCTCCCTCCCTCCCTCCCCCCCTCCCCTCCTCCCCCCCCCCCCCCCCCCCCCCCCCCCCCGCTGCTTGCCGTCCGGCCCGTTCCGCCTAGGCATCCCGGCGACTCGGCCCGCTTCGCCAAAAGGTTGCCGACCACTGTTTTAGAGGATTACTGTGCCCCAACTTCCAAGCAGCACACCATTGCTTGACCAAATAGGCCCGCAACTGGCAAACCATTGGCTCCAATGTTGGCCTAATGTTTATTTTCTCGAAACCGCTACCCGATCCAACGTTGGACCATTAACTAATGACAATGTAGGACCACGATTCAACCAATATTTAGGCTAATATTGGACCATCATTTATGCCATCGTCGGACTCCCTTTCAACCAAAATTTAAGCCCAACACTGGGCCACAATTTCACCAACACCTAAGCCATCATTGAACCACTATTGATTGTGAATCCTACAACCAATATTGGCATCAAAGTTTAGTCACTGGCTTATCCAATATTAGCAACCAACCTTATGCCCTGGCTATTTAAATTTTGGCATCCGATTTCAAGCGCGGGTTGTACTATTTTCGGCAGCCATATTAGCGGACATGCAGCATTCTTTTCAGATGTATTTATAGTGATCAGTTGAACACTATATATTCATCTGAAAAGAAAGCTGCAGTAAAGAAGCCACATTCACTGTGGAATTTTTTTATCGCATCCAGGTAAATATAGAAGCACGCAATTCAAAGTGTACCGTCAATTCATTTTATTAAGTATTACAATTAAAGAAAAATTAAAGCGAAAATGAGTGCCAGGATTCACCCCTGCAAGCTTTGAACCGGGCAAGAACGTGGTGGGATCGCACGCAGAGTTCTGGGCAGAAAGTTCTGAAAGAAACAGAAGCGACGGCCTCGATTCAGGTGCCAGTTCCCACTAGGCCACCTCATACCACTGTAATTTTAAAAATTCATTTACCTTTCATCTTTAGTCACTGTCAGTTCTCTCTTACCCTTGTCAATTATGAATATCGAAATAAAATATAGCTTTATTATTCGGCGCTCTTTAATCAACTGTTCGATTAATCGATTCAGTTGCTCTCTAACATAAAATCTCAGAAAGGCCTACCGACTCTTTTAATGTTTACTTTTCTATAATGAAAACTTTCTTCTCCAGCGAATATTTTTCGCTATTTTGTATACAATAAACTTGAGTATTCTAGGAGATAGCAGTACTGCCTTATATAACAAATAGATGAGCAAGCAAGACACCCGGGCCGGCTTGCGGCAATCAGCGCCCCAGCCGACAATGGGTGAAAAAAAGCACTGCAAAGGGTGGGGCGCGCGAGCGTCTTGAGACGAGGTATGAGTCGCGCTCAGCTTCTGCGCTGGCTTCGACAGTGCTTTTCGTAGTCTCAGCTGAGGCGCTGTTTCCAGCAAGCCGGCATAGGCGTTAACTGTTGTTTTGTTCGCCCGACTTGTCCTAACTCAGAGCTCAACCGATCTAGTATTAAATATTGATAGTGATTAAAGAAATTAATCAAATAGTAGAAAGGTTAGTCCATAAATTGTTTAGCCCTATTCTTGCAACATCACAGGGTTCCTCAACCCTTCATCTAGCCTTAAGACCTGCTAATTACAATCTCACCATTTAAGTTAACACCTATATCTCTACGTTGATTTGGAAAAAAAAAAAACTTCTTTACATTTACGGCATTTGCGGCACAGAAATATGTAGTTACAAATGTACTAATATTTCCTCCATAATATTTACAAGTTATAAATCAAATCGCTAGCCTTTTTCAGCTCACCAGTGTCAAATGTACTACGAAATTAACAGTTCAATAAATAGCCTGTTATACGAGAGGAACATTACAGTTGAACAGAACATAACGCTTAAATCAATCAAGAATTCAAAATAAATCACGCACGTAAAAAAAGCTTGACGAGTAAAGAAAACTACAGGCAAATACACTCACATAGCGCGTTGACATAACCTAAACTCCACTTCCAGCCAACAAACCGAATCTGGGCCAATAAGGGTTAACCAACGCTTCTGTGGTATTCAGCTTTAGACATACATCTTGCGACACGAAGATACCCATATTTTAACAGGAAAAATAAAATAAAAATGACTTCGAACGTAAAAAATAACCAATCAGAACGTCTCTAATAGTCTATTAGAACTAAAAAAAAACAAAAAAACTTACAATTAGAGTTGTACAAGGCCTGTCGGGCCGATCTCTGTGGGTTACAGGCTGGGCAGGCTGGACTCGTCGGAGATTCCTGTCACAGAGTTCGACGCAGTCCAAACTCATCGGATCATAACAAAGCGTACATTGCGTAGCAAGAACACATATCCCCGATGGTCAAGAGGTCATCTCTTTGTCACTCACATGGAAGGAAGGGCGGTCCGTCGCGTCTTCGGTCCGCCGAAGCTAGTAGTGACATGAATGCACACAACAAAGGAAGGTCACAGGTATGTAGGGGCTGCCGAGAGTATATCCATGGTTTTGACTAGAGCCACTAAATGAGCTGCGTCTTGAGTATCGGCACTCCGGTCGCTGACATTGTTGTGGGCGCCGCCATTTTTGGTGCTTGTGCAGAGCAGAGGTAGCTGCCGATCGTCATGATTCAAAAGTGCGACTTCCTCAACATTAGATTCGGTGTAAGGAAGCTCATGTAATATAGCTTTGCTTTGTCGCGAACTGTTTAAACATTTATGGAGGACGAAAAAGCGTTTTCTGTGATTTCAGATAAAGCTTCACATAACTGCCAACCATGATTTTAAGCCACAACACGGCCAAGTGTCGTTACTCTGAAGCGTAGCTTATTTAGTGGCACAAGTTTTGACAATCCGCATGTTCAAGATCGCACTTGGCATTAAGACGGAATGCGCTGCTTGTGATCGGAGCTCCAAAACCACCGTTTTTGCCGTTTCCAGTAGAGGTAGCGTGGATGGTGAAGATGTCGAGCCCCTTCGAACGATAAAAATAGTCCGCTAAGCAATAAAATGCACTAAAACAACTTAAAAACTGACACCACGATGTCCTGACATGCGCATGTTGATCTTGCAATTCTTTTCTCCTGGAGAAAAGAGCTGTTTCTGCCCGTTTGTAGTTCCCGGTTGCGCAACACTGTTCACGATGGCGAACTCCGAAAGTTCCCCGAAACAGCCCCGAAACAGTCGAACAGTCCCCACCGTCCTCCAGTCGACCCCTACCTTATCGTGTGGCCTTGGTCAACGCGACCTAACTTTCTGTGTGTGTTTCGCTGGCTGGACTCCGTCACCCCTGAGCTGAGAGTGTGGAGGAGGCTAAGGTGCTCGGTGAACCAATCGCACGTCTAACTTTAATCACGTGATCACGCTCCTTCCCGTAACCACACGCAGAGAGCGGGGTAGGTGATGACTGATCCGGCGGGCGCGTAGCTCCCCCTGTACTGTCAGCTTAGGAATTAACGGATTCCTTGTCGCTCAAGGACGCCGAGTCCTCTTCGCCCACAAAGGAGATTTGTGTGGGGAAAACGGGAGGGTAACTGTTCTCTCATCACGTCTCTCGCCCTTTCTGAGGGAGAGAGAGGGTGCGCCATGAGTTTAGCCGGGCGAGCAATCCGTTCCGAGGCCGTCATGAGTTTAGCCGGCCGAGCAATCCGTTCCGAGGCCGTCAGGCTCGCCCCTCCCCTGTGCTCTCCCCTTTTTCAAATACTTTCGTCTGTTTCTGCTCAAATTTGCTATCCGGTTCAGAGCCGGACGCACTTTCGGTCTGGGGCGGTGGGCAGAAGTCGCCCTGCCAGACATGCATTCCTATGTTCCCTTGGAAGAAAGGAGACAAAAAACCTGCCTTCTCGTCAAAATACGGCGACGGGGGTTGTACCAAGAGAGTCTGGGAAGGTTTGAAGATCAGCTTTCGTGTGTTTTTGCCCCCTCCGTTCGTCCGAGAACGTGGATAATAGCCGTGAAAAGGGCAAACCAGACGCTGTCGAACTACGATTGCGTGCGCGGGCAACACTTTGTGGTCGCCAGATGTATTTGCTTTGTTCCAACATAAACGAGAGAAAAACGCCAAGTTGTCCGAACCACCCACGGATTCGGTGCGTCTTCAAATTCACACGGCCGCCTGATCGTTCGAACTTTCGTCTGCTCTTTCAAACGTCTGCTTTTTGTCGTCTGCTCGTTCAAACAAACGCGGCCCGTAGACTAAACTTTGACCCGGTGATTGCAATAAGAAGTAATTGCAGGCCTCAAAAGACTTAATTAGGCTCGGTGTAAATAGTAGATAGAAGATGTTGATCACTGGTACCGGCGGCCATCACCGACTTGTTACGCTTGGTCTGTTCCCGCTTCCGATTTTCAATATATCGACGTCGATCATCGCCGCTACCTTCTACACTTTTGCAAAACGAGCGACGTCGCTACCGAAAATAGCTGGAAGAATCTCATCATGGTTTTGGCGTCCATTCTGCGGCGTTCATGCGAATGAATCGCCGCACGTCAAATTATTTACGGAAAGTTTAGCGGCGTAACGAGCCTTGATAATTTCGCTTAGGCGATTAAAGTGGTAAGACATTGCGATGAGGACGTAGAATTGAGAATTCCAACGCGAAAAAGAGTATGCAGACTCACACAGACGCCGACAGCGTGACATTCGAGTGGTTTGTTGACGCGGGACGCGGTGCTTCTTGCCCGTACCCCATTACGCATGCGTTCGAACTGTCGTCTGCTCTTTCAAACTTGGCTGCTTTTTGTCGTCAGCTCGTTCAAACGACAGCGGCCCGTAAACCAAACGTTGACCCGGTAATTGCGATAAGAACTAAGTGCAGGCCTCAAAACACTTTTGAAGGTTGGTTGGGGTAAGTAGGCTAAGTGTAAGCAGATACAAGAAGATGTTTATGATTAATGTTACCGGTGGCCATCACCGACTTGTAATGCCCGATTCTACTTGCGGTTTTCAGTATCGACGTCCACCACCTCACCTACGGTCCACGCTTTTGCAGTCCGAGCAACGTCGTGTCTAAAAACAGCGAGCAGAATCTCATCGTGGGAGTCAGGCTTTAGCGCCCATTCTGCGGCGTCCACGTGAAATGAATCGCCGCACGTCACATTATTCACGCAAAGTTTTGCCTCGTTAGTTTTGCTGAAGCCGCTGAAGTAGTCAGACATTGTTAGGAGGACGTAGCATGAACAATTCCAACGCGAAAAAGAGCACGGGGACTCCCACCGACGCCGACAACAACGCAATTCAATGGTTTGTTTATGGGCGACGGCGGGCCTCTTGCCCACCATCCACCGCGCATGCGCGGCGCCGGTGGCGTCCGCTAGGGGCGCTCCGGTTTGTTTGTAAACATGAGTTGGTGTATATAAGAAAAACAAAAACAAAAACAAAAAAACTCTAGAGCAAAAGGACAAAGAGCGACTGAGAGACACGAAGCTCGAAACTCAACTTGAAGCCTACTGTCAAAATTAAAGAGTGACAATAAAAAATAAAATGGCTACCAACGAACAAAAAAAGGGTCGATATAAATTTCAAGAAAAATTGTCGGCCTTGTTGGCGTTCCCTCAGAACACCATTGAAGCTAACTAGATTATGCTTCAAAATAAACAAAACAGAAGAGCATGCGCACAAAAAAACAAAAAAAAAACACATTCACACAAACATGTGGGATGCGCTACATCGGTAGTCTAAAATATCAACGAGAGATGGGCGTTCGTACCTATGTAGCATGATAGCCCCACGTGCAGAATCCCTGTGGAAGCTTCAACCAGCATTGTTCCAATAACGGCATTACGTTACACACGCTCGCGTGCCCACTTATTGCCCCTTAAAGGGCCTCTGACACGCCCCCCCCCCCCCCCCAAATTATTTTTTTTTCATGCTAGGCGTTAAAATGTTGTATCAGGATATCACCAAAGAATTGTTTCACTTTAGGGTTGCGTAGATTCTTTATAAAAATTGAAATACGAAGCCAATTCAAAGTTCCCGCCAGTGCACTGTGACGTAACAGTGTACCGCAAGAGGTCGGGGCGGTCAGAAGGGAGGCATCACTGGAAGTCACGTGAGCTGTCTCACTCCTCGTGCTTACCGCGTCCGCGCGTATTATCGTTTTTATATTTTTGTTATTCTCCGCACCTGCGCGAGAAATTCAAGCATACAAGGTTTCTTTATTTGCTTTTCATCGTTTAATGAGCCTGTAACGGTAGAAGAAGA
Organism: Ixodes scapularis; assembly: GCF_016920785.2. Classification (NCBI taxonomy): domain Eukaryota; kingdom Metazoa; phylum Arthropoda; class Arachnida; order Ixodida; family Ixodidae; genus Ixodes; species Ixodes scapularis. Next base: position 167,647,284 of record NW_024609868.1, on the reverse strand, counting down.
GGAGTCAGTGAGCCTAGTCAACAAGTTCTGCTCATGTTCTAGACAAAACACGTACTTTATACTCGACGTTTACTTGTACTTGGCACACTCACCAGCTCGTATTCTCTAGACGGTGAACATTTTCAGCCTGGATAGTATCCGATGATTCGACGACTTCGGTGTCTGAACCTTCAGCAATACGATCGGGCGTGTCGTATGCTACACCTCCTAATTTCTGCGAGCGTTCTAATTTTTATTTTCAAAACTTGATAGCTTGTTTTGTCCCCAGTATGGCTCTGTACGATCGGACTGATGGCATGCACTCCTGCACTGGCTTGTACTCGCAACGCTTTGATCATTGACCTCCATCACGTCAATCTACTGACTCTTCGTCCTCAACTTTTACAGCGCGCAAACTAACAAACGGTGCAGTGATAAAAAGCTAGTGGAACTGAAACTTCGTTTTCTACAATCACTCGTAGAGAAGACAAAAAAAAAAAAAGTCTCAAGCACGGTCGTGGGGAGCACGAGAAGCGACACTCAGGTGACTTCCGGCGAACACAATTTAGTGACGTAAGTTAATGCTTCCCTTCTGACCGCTCCGACACATTGCGGTACACTGTTACGTCACAGGGTACTGGCGGGCACTTTGATATTTTTTGGCGTGTCAGAGGCCCTTTAATTAAAAGCAAAGCTCCGCCGTCACGGTGAGGACCCGGCCACCTGATCTGGGGATTCGCGTCATTGGCTCCCGATGAAACTGGCCATTTTAAGGCGGGGCAAAAGGGCAATGTGTCAGTCGTGGTCATTTAACACGGAGCTTTTGTCATCGGGTGCTTTCGTGCACCATCCAATCGTACATAGATTATCAACATTCTGTAAAGCGGTCTCCTTCGTGGAACTTCGAAGTCCACTGTAATAAGTGTTCGTGTGATCCTTTGCTGGATAAAACACAGATTCCGGGGAAGTAGGAACCCAAAACAGAGGAGAAATTTTTGAGGCGTTCAAAATCAGTGTAAATGAGTATGACGGTTGCATCAGTGCGTCGTCATTTTGCGTCTTTAAGTATAATAGCGAGTTCGTTTCACAACACTCGTGTCCACGCGTGCCCACTCGCGGCGTAAAGCGAGTTCGTTTCGGCAGGCACTCCACGAGTGGTTGAACTCTCCGAGTTCGTTTCAGCGCTGTCACCCCCCGCGTGCATGTACTCGCTGCACCGAGAAAATCGGGCGTGCGCCAAAGTGCAATACCGTCATGCCTCGCTCCGGCAAGGCCGGCGAGGAGCGGGAGCAGACGACGAGGGTTCCTCTGCTACGATGTGTCGCAGAACCGAAAAGAAAAAAAGTAGATTTTCTGATAGAAATCGCGTCCCGCGTGCAACATAATCAAACGCGAGCTTGAATTGTGAGCGTCTGCTATTTCATAAAGAAGCAATTAACAACCCGTGCTTTATTTGCAGGTTTTAAGTCGCTCTGTTCCCGTACAGACGCTGAAATATACCAATGTGTCAAAAAACGCTCAGAACAAACGCATCAGCGGCTCCCGAGTTGTTTATCCCCATCCGTGTGCGGATGAAAAATTTAACATTTGTCGACAAAACTCCCCCAACAGATACCTCTGTCTGCCCAATAAGCATGCGAGAAAGCTAAACATAGTGACTTTACTCGAGGCTTGGGCAACATCATCATGTTTAACACTTACCTACGTCAGCTAACTTGCCCCGTTGTATTTTGTTCGAGAAAGCTCTCATTCTCGACGTCCTCACCAAGGCTAATATCTGATCCTCCTGTAATGACGATCGAAATCGAAAGTCCCACGAAAAGCTTTGCTGGATATTCCAACAGACTAGTTTTAAGCCGTACCCTTTCAGTGGTTCACGCATAATACCATGCTCGAACGGATCAAGCTTCTGCTCGGACAGCCTGATGAGTTTTCTTCACTGTAAACGCAACCAGCTGCTTTGTAGACAGCTGGATGCGGAAATTTACGCCGTCTGTAACTATCTCTACGACAGCCGAGTTGTTTGAAGTCATCGCAACTGTGAACAACGCGTTGCAGCGTTCAACGTTTGTATAGATAAACGTTGATAGTGACTACAATCTCGCATTCCCACCCATCACTCCGAACAGAAAGGCGCTAGTTTCGGTTTGAGGTCGGTACTCTTTCTACAACATAGATGGCGGCATCATCAGTCTTCTGCACTCGGTGCATTTGGCGTGTTCGTTTGAGTCCAGTTCTCCGTGCAACACAGTGCGAGTGCGATCCATTCTGGGGATTCTGGGAGAGAACTCGAACGGTGCCAGTGCGTGTGAAACGAACTCGCTATTAGAGTTTGCACCTGACGTCACTTCCGGTTAGACTCAAAATCGAAACGATCGAAACCAACATTGTCGTCTGCTATCAGTGCCTTGACGCCATGTTGGAGGCATTCTACGTCTTAGTGTGGCAGCGGTAGTGCCGTAGTCAGAGAGCCGTCTTTTTATAGTCACATTTCAGAATATATTTTTTTCTAGTCAATCTCAAAGAGGTTCCTCATCTGACACGAAGTGTTGTCCATAAACCCGCAGTTGGGGTACGAAGCTTGTCTGGCGTAATTATAGAGTCAACATAATAGTCTAGAGCGAAATTCCCATGAATTTGGCCACGACGGAATGGCGAGGCATAGACCCGTGGACATAACGGCGGCCCTAGTTGGCGGTCCCGATGAACCCATTTTGGTTGCGACGCCTTAATATGCACAAAGAAACAGCAAAACATATATAATTTCTGTACCACGCTATTTTCTTTTTTACTTTGCAGAAATTCACCTGAATCGCGCGTTGACCAAATTAAACAAAGTTTACAAGCGCTCAAGCAACTTCAACTTCTCGAGGAAAAGCTAACACGTCTAAACCGGCCTATTAAAGCATGCTTCCAGTAATAAGCTAAAGGTATTTCCAGACTAACACTGACCATTATATGCCACTGTGTTCTTGCAATGTCGATGAGTAGATTCTGCATAATTTTTATGTGCGCGTTTAGCGTGACATAAGAACATTGAAAAAGCGGGTTCAAAACTTCGATCCACGAAGTTCCTTCAGCGTGGCGCAAGGGTGCTCCGGCATACCTTAAGTTAAAGGAGTCATGAAACGCTTTTTCAACTTTTTTCTGTTTAGCTTTCCTCCTCAACTCATAAATCGCGCATTGTACCAAGCAGTTCAAGAAGTCGGAAAGGGGGGAGACCCCCTTGCTCGGAATCTGGCTTGTGTAGCCGGACACAGCCATTGTCCCTCTAGAAGATTAGCCCGTCGCTCAAAATTCCGACTAGTTGCTTTCCCCACCCCGTTCACCCCGAAGCTGACAGTGCTGTGGAAGCTACGTGCTCGTTGGGCCAGCCACAGATTTTCCAAGTGATCATGCTCTCTCGCGCATACCGACCCGCAGAGAATGAGGTCAGGTGATGAAAGGGAGACGGCTGATTGATCCGGCAAGCGCGTAGCTTCCACCGCAATGTCAGCTTAGGGGTAAAGGGATTAAGTTAGGTCCGGTGTTGTGTGACGTGCGCTTGGGCCCTGGTGACGCGCTGCGGGGGCCCGGTTATGGTGGCTAGTAGCCCGGTGACGCGCTGCGGGGTCCGCGGATGTATCACAGCGAAAAGGCGGAGAGTTTACGAAGGGAAGGAGGTACGAAATAGTCCGCTATGTTTTGCAAATTTTTGTAGCGAAAGTCAGGCTTCTGACTTTCTACCTTTGTTCTTTTGGCCCACTGAACGATGTACTATTAGTAAAATCCCAATATAAATTGATTTACTCTAGCCCAAAATTCGTTTCATGGGTCCTTTAAGCAAGCTTTATGTTATCAGCTCCACTCAATATCGGTGACCTAAATTTTGGTCCCAAATCGTCGCTTTGCCTGTTATGGCTTATCTGTCGACACCTTTGTATGGTAAGGGGTACCAGTTATCCTAAAAATGGTGCAATGTCCATCGTGTCCGCACTTTATCCCAGCCTGTCTTTCGCCCTGGTAGCCAAAAAAAATTAGGAGAGCTTTTGTCGGTGAGCTTTTGTCCGGTGAGCTTTTGTCCGGTTACCTAGTGAGCTCGTGCACAAATAGAAACTCAGTACGACGTCATTTGCTTTCTCATAGAGACGCGGTTAATTAATCTTGATTCTTTTTTTTTTTTTACTCGCCTTGCAATTTTTTTTACATCTCTTTTAAGCATCCCTGATTGTTCTTCCCCACCATGGCAATCCCGCTTTTGCTTTATGACATACGTACCGCTCCCGTCTACGTAATCTTTCGGGATTTTCATGATAAAATTGATATCTGAACGTTAAGCCATGGTCACACTGCTCATAAATCCTACGAAGGACGGTCTGCGGAAAGATTCGAACGTGAGTCACCGCGAGGTCCATTCTTCGAATGCTGCAGGGCAATGAGTTGAAGAAGAGACATGGCACGCGGCATTCGAAACACAGATCTCGCGGTGACTCGATCGTGTCTGTCAGACTGTCTTTTGTATGAGGTGCAAGCGGTGTGAGCCGGGTTTCAATTTAGAATTCCATGTCGGGCCCCTGGATCAAAAAGGAGCAAATCCCATTCCGTAGATCTCCTCATTTGTTTTGTATCCAAACGTTTGCTTAGAAGACTTTTTCTTTGCAAATTACCTAGATCGATCGCACACACAATTCGGAGTGCACAGAATGTGTAATATGTGCGATAGGCTTAGCTGCCCTCGTAGGAGTATTTTGCACTTTTTTGTTTTGTTTTTGTGGCCACCTCAGACAGCACACATCAAGTGTACTCCTAATTTATCCGTGGGATCATGGTAAGTTTATTTTTCTTCTGTTGGCAGGGGCGCAGAAAAAACTGAGGTTCTAGTCTGCCTCTTGCCTTCCACTGTGAGGGCTTATAAAGTCGGAAGTAGTAGTACGCGACGAAACGAAGCTCCTGACCTTGCTGCGTGAAGACACTGCGCCAGTCAACCTAGAGGGGAGCCAAGAGGCTTCTATTCAAACAGGGCTTGTGCCCACGCCCTATTGGGCAAGCACATAAAAGACGAAGATGTTGAGACAATATACCGATCTCATTAAGTGTTTGGCGCATGCGTGACGCCGCCATAACTTTAGTTCACATAAAGCAAACGGCAGTGCACGAAAGGGCTCGTGCTCCACACGCGCAGAGCTCCAGCGCAGTTGTCGCACATGCGGAAAGACTAAAGTTCCCTCGATGCATTGCGGCAGCGTGGTCAAACTGGCTGGTGAGATCGGTCTATTTAGGAGCCCCCTGTATTATAGCGAAAGCTAGAGCACGAGTTCATAGCACTGCGAGAGGATCTGGCTGCACGAGAGCTCATGCAGCGGGGTTACGTTCTTTCGCTTTTCCAGACTTCACTCTGTCGTTACAATCGCTCGCTCAAAATGTGTGTTAAAAAAAAAGAAGGTTTTTAGGCCACGGTGGAAGGCATTTTTCTTCCACCGTGCTCCACGCCAGACTCGTCAAATCAAACAGGTCTCCAAACAGAAAGGAGCGAAAACAGGGCGCGCCATCTATCGGTTTTCTTTCCAACGAATTCCCGCGTCGACGAAGGAGCCACGCGTGCACTGATCGCTCTAATCCCCACCCCCGTTATCGGCCCTTACGCTTCCCTAAGCCTTGCCGCCGTGCCCGGCCTTCCCCCCTCTTTCGGCCTCGACACTCCTCCCGGCCCTTTCGCAGTCGTCGGCCTAGCCCCCGCACTCGGCAGTTCCGGCTTGCTCGGCCCTAATCCACGCTCGGCCCTTCCGCGAGGGTCGGCCCAGGGGGGATGCTGCCCTGCTCAGAGGCTTATTCCCGAACAAACGTCCCAAGGGTAGGCAGCGAGGCATACCTCAAGCGGTACCTGCTTCGCTCGACTCCCTTCTTTTCCGACAACTAAAAGCACATTTACTTAACAAGGCCAAGGATACGAGCGAAACGTTCTCGGGCATTGACAAGGCATTTGGTATTAACTATTTATACCGGATCTTCGTTGTTCATAACGGTCGAAGCTTACCGTTTGACCTTGCTTAACGAAAGAGCAAGAAGACGGGTGATTTGTTTGTCTTATCCTCTCACGTTTATAACATGTTGACCTCACTGGTGATCTGCCCATCGCCTTGTAGCCTATAAGCCGTTCATCCCTAAACTGACAGTGCGCAAGTGCAGTGGAAGCTACGTGTCTGTTGGAACTGTCACAAGCCCATATTTCGCCACGTAACCACGCTCTCGTTCATACCCCCACGCAGTGAAAGGGAAGGGCCGGGTGATCAAAGGGCGGTGGTTGAACTTGATTGGTTCTCGTGAGCTCGTAGCTCCCACCGCACTGTCAGCTTAGGAATAAACAAAGTTATGCTATCGTCGTGATTACGTGACGCCATGAACCTGTCTCGCCTGGAGTTCGTAAGCCGTGGCCCTCCAGTGATGTCTACACGTCAGCTTTTCTCTTTCGCCTTTCCAGCCCGCGTTTGTTCGTCTGTCGAGTTCTTCGTACGAGGCTTTGCGCTCAGATGGCCGTCGTTTATTTGCTTTGATGGCTATTTCATCAAATTTCACTATGCAACATATTTTTTATTTGTTTTTACTCGCAAACCAATTTCATCATTTGGAACAAAAGTAATTGCAAAAGCATTTTTGTCTAAATTATTGCGTGAAAGTAATTCGTTGCACTACTAAACTACCAGCGCAGAAAAGTAATTCATTACATTACTCATCGCCACAAAACGTAATTGAATTACTGTAATTTCATTTGAGTAATGTCATTATTGCCATCTCTGGTTGGCGCAGTAGATTATTTACCCAGTTCAGTACGACAATCTGGCCTTGGGTCTTCAACATGCACCACGTACGTAGTGATACAAGACCGAACGCGGATGCGATTCTAATCCAGATCTAAACGGGAAAAGATGGGGATTACACCCAGGATCCCTGGGTTCCGCAGCAACAGCTTTAGCTCCACGTACTTCGAGCAGCAGTGCACTAACACGCTGGCCTACCACTCCTGCCGAGTTCTTAAGAGCGTATTTTAAAGTCGCAGCGCGAGCTTTCAGTACCAATACCCCTTGAGGCTGAAGCCTGAGGTAAGCCCATGCTACAACTCCCTATTGAGATAATGTAGCCCGTTCCCTGTAGCAGACGGTATTCACCTCCACCATTCTCGGGCCTTATTGGCCGCTATTTCCTCGCTCAAATCAATAACACGGAAAACGGCACGTCCTAAAACCTCGGCATCCGGTTACAACTGCTATCGCTACATTTGGGTGGTGACAGAGCACTCTGAAAAGCATAGTTTATTTAGCTTTGAGAAATGCACTGCTTATGGTTTTAATGCGAGAAATTTCTGCAAATAACCCCACCGTTGTGCTGGATGCGCTGCGGTGGCGCTGTCTGTCAACCCTAGCGATGGCTATCTGACCTCTTAGGCAGGTGGCAGTTATTCCCCTGTTGATTACGAACGAGGACGCGGCCTTTGTGAAAAAAGAGATGAAATGCCTTCAAGGAACTTTGGTCTTGCTCATTAGAGACTATTTGAGGCGCTACAAGAAACAAAGAACAAAAGGCCAACATGCTGTGTACCTGTTAAAGACAACGCAAAGATCGTATGGGGTGTCAATCTTTTATGACCACACATCCTAATTTTGCGCCACCTCTCTCCTAAGCGGTGATATACGTTTTTATTCACATGTTCATTGTATGTACAGGTTGGTTTCTTCTAAGCGTGATCAGAATTGAAAAAAAAAAAGAAACTGCGTTTTTTTAGTTTTGTATCGAATTTGGTGGCCATGAGGGCCACTAAAAAAGGGCCAATGGGTTAATTATTTAGCTATGACACAAATACCGGTTCGCGCAGCACTGTTTTCTAACATTTTCTTACGGTAGGTATTAAGCCCGATTCACATGCTGCAATTTTGCTTGTTCGGAGCTGCGAATGGGACAGTGAAGTTTCCACCAGGCTTTCCTTGGCCGCAGGAGCGACGTCGCTATTGCGAAACTCTAAGTAAAATTGCACCTAAAGCCACTAAACCAGCTGCGCTTAGGGTACCGGCTCTCCGTTCCCCGACATAGTTGTGGGCGCCACCATTTTGGTGTTTGTGCAGAGCTCACGCAACTGCCCATCGTTATTATTCAAAAGTGCGACATCCTCAGCATTAGACACTGTGCTAGGAAGCTCATGTAATATTGCTTTGCTTTGTCGCGAGCAGTTCAAGCATTTGTGGAGGACCGGAAAGCGTTTCCTGTGATTTCAGATAAAGCTTGAGCTAACTGGCAACCATGATTTTAAGCCACAATAAGCCAAGTGTCGTTACTCTGAAGCGTAGCTTATATAGTGGCGCTAATCTCACATGTTCTTCAGTCACCGAAACACCTCGAATGTCGCGTGCCACGCTATCTCCTTGAGCTGGTTTCCACACTTTATACGAAGCACGGATGTCTCGGTGACTCTCAACGTGAGCATTTGTAGCATAACGTAAAGAAAAAACCGGTGCCGTGTAAACCGGCCTTTACGCCAAACTTTTAAGACTCAAAACGTTAAAAAAAAAAAAAGAAGAGCTCATAAATATCAAATTACCTTTACTGTAAAGCGTGTACAGAGGTAGCTTAATAAATGAAGAACTTGTGACGCACAAAATACCGAACAACCATCAAAAATCAAAAACAAACTTGGGAATTCTGGAACACCTACTCTGTTCTCCATACAATATTTATTCAGGCATTCCGAGATCTCCTTACGCAGATTCGTTCAATGTTGCGCAGCTTCTGTACGTCCAGCGCCTCATATAGACATTTCCAAAAAGAGCTCTCCAGCCGGTGCCACCTTGCGACCCTCAGACAGAAATTTCTGCCATCCTCCTAGAGTGTGGAAACCCGGTCTATTGGACTCTTCACATGCATTTTACGTTCGATGTTCGCTGTCCTTCCTTGAATTTGTTTTACTTATTTAATTATTCAAGACGCTTACATTTTTGTGTTATCTTGCACTCTGAAGACCAGGGAACGCGCTCAGTGCGCTAACATTAAAAAAAAAAAAAAGCTGCGGCGCCATTTGGTGACTAAAACAGGAACTATTGGTATGTGCTTGATGCTCCGTTTCCGCCGGCGAGCCAGCGTTTCATAAGACTCGCTATGCTGTCCGCAGAAGTGCGGACAAAAAATAACCGCTGATTTTTAAAGCGATAGCTTAATGGGCGACACGTTGAAGAGATTTCGTCCTCGTCGCTTGTCGTCGCCGTGCGCCGCGTGCTCGAAGAATGGAAAAACCCTTTTTCTCTTCCCTCTTGCTGCAAAGAGGGGGATCGGTGGCCGAGTGGGCGAACGCACACCAGCTCGGAGAACGTGGAGCGAAAGCTCGCGCTGCAGAACCCAGGATTCTGGGTTCCTCCCCACCCCCGCCCGTTTCGATCTGGATGAGCATCGTACCGGCGTGCGGTCGTGTATCACTACTGCGTGGTGCACGTTAAAGACCCCAGGCTAGCGACTTACTGCACTTGCTAGATTTCTCATCTACCGCTGGGAGATTCGTCGCCCGTTGAGGCAGACCAAGTTCTAGGCTGTTTAAATATACTCACGACATTTTCGTTCTTTGCTGCGAAAAGAGGGAAGTCGGAATATCCCGGACGCCGTACCGCGCCACGAGAGAGAAGAGTGCAACCCTCATCGTGTCGTCTGCTTGAAAGACTTGCTTTCAAGCATTATTACTCGTGTTACGCGAAATCCGGCTTTGGTAGTATCCAGTTGCTACGCGTAAAATTGGATCGTTTTCGAAACTTCCACTGCGCTAGCCCACTTACTTGACTGACCACTGGTGGCGGTCGTCAGTGGCATCCGCGACGCCAACGACGAAGGCTATGAGACTTAATTACGTCGCACATCCGTGCTCAGGTACGTGACGGCACCATTCCACCCGCATTGCGAGACCGTGCTACAGTTATTGCTCTCGTCTCTTCGCACATTGTGGGCAAAAAAATACTTTTTTTGTTGCGTGTACGACTACCTCAGTGGCTAACTGAATAAAGCTGAACGGTACGATTGGGGGGGGGGGGGGGGGGGGGGGGGCAGAGGGTGTGTCAGGCATTGTGCCTTTATATCTGCCCCCTCTGCGGAAAGAAATCCGCAAAACAAATGAAGGAAACAAAAGCTACCTTTTTTAAGTTCTAGCGATTTCCGGGAAAGCCGTAGGAATCGGAGCTGACGGAGCGTCGGCGGCAATGAGTCAAAGCGGTTCGACTGTGTGACCAGTCACGTTGGCTTCGTGCGCGTTGTCTTTTTTTTTTAATTTTTACCTAGTACTACTAGAGTAAGGTTGCTCTAGCCGGCACCGGCCGCTGTTTTGGTGCAAAGCCCTAGTCCGTGAGCGGAGAAGCAAAAAGTTCCGAAGGTGCACCTACGTCGTGGGGAACAAAATAAGCCTGACCACCCTTGCCCTAGCTCTTTCTAAATATAAAAAGGGCAGCCTGATAGCGTGACGGTTAACGGGGCTGCGGCATTTTACACAAAAATATACGTGCTTACGTTTTGTCTTGAAACCACTGAAATATGTGAAGTTTGCACATTCTTTTTCTGTCGGTTAAGGCGTCTGCACCTTTTTCTGTGTGACGAAATTTTAAACCCAGTTTTTTGGTGTCGTTCGAGTTTGTTACACAAATCAAACATTATGATTTTTGTGCTTCGTGCTTTTTGATTTGTTGGATAAATCAATAAGTGTGAAGCACAAATCAAGAAGCTCGATGATTCTACTTTTCTTGTCGACGACGGCCGCAGTGATAGTGTTAACCAGGCTCAAGGAGCAGGTGTTGTCATAATCACCAGTGCGATCCCGCGTTGTGCTAGACATGCATGTTGGCTTAGCGACTGTGATTCGCGCCCAGGTTAGGGGGTTTCCGTAGCCGCCACTCGTAAATCGCCACAACGAGATTCGGGAATCTCCAGACACATCATCTTTCATGGGGAAGGAGCAGCACAGAAAAAAAAAAAAAAGGTCGAAAATTCAACAATTTATACTAGGCCGAGGCGGCGTAAAACATTAACTGTTTAAGACGTCACGCTTAAAAGAAAGACAAACAAACCAACAATGGAAACGGTCGCGGTATATTCACCTGCGCGGAACATTTCGCAACGACTTCGCCGACCCGCTGGTCGCCGCGGCGTGATCACCCCCTTTCCCCCAGAAAACAGGTGATTGCCAGCATAACGCTTCTTTCCTAGCCTGAAACGCTATTTAAAAGTTATATTACATACAATTATTCTTTTTAGTCAAAAAAGCGCGCCGCATGGCAACTCCCGCATTCCAATAAGCCGACGCTTCGGCGTGGGAACATGCCATTAGTTCTTAAACCTACCACAGGAGGCGCTGATGGCGCGAGAGACGGTGGCGACATGGCGGCGTGCGCGGATTGCGCATACCAGAGCTCTTAGCCTGCTCGGCCTTCGCGGAAAACGAATGAACAAAGAAAACGTTGCCGTCGTTCGACGTTCCTTGAGGGTTATCTCGGCTGAGATAATGTGGAAAGGCTTGACGGTCTTCGCGAAAAAGTAAGTCATCTGTTGCGGGAGTGCAGGGTATGGGGACAGTTCAGACACGTCCGTTTCTTTGCTTCGGTGATGCGCAATAATCAAACTCCCTTTGAAAGGTGCCCTAAAACAAATCCGGATTCCGTCTGATGGTTGCGAAGTGGCTGATGTCGACATTGTAGACTGGATATGCCGTGTTATATGAGTTGTTTCTCCAATAAAGCATGTTCGGATAACGCGGCACCGTGGGGTACATAACAAACGTTGTTCAGTTGACGATACTTCTTCAATTCAATGTTGTCAGCAGGGAATACCCACGCGGTTCGGCTGTATTTTGTTATCAAATAGTTTCTACATTTCAGACCTTTGTAGATCGGCGAGGCCGAGCGTTTGGGGGTGTTAAATATCCGCTTAAAATAAAACAAAACATTGCCATTGCATTCTGTCTGTCGCGTACGAACACACTGAAAATAGTTTTGATTAGTTTGTATCTGCCCTCATAATTTAGAGAATGCTTTTTCAACGGACCCGTTCGCCATACAAAAAAAGAACACAAACAACAATCAAATGCAGCAATTATGCCGCCGCCAGTGTTAGGAATCGAGGCTACACAGGCTGCCAGCAGCACACTAGCGAGAAAACCCACAGCCCATCGAAGCCGGGCAACGCTTACGCACCCTCTCCAAACCAGGGACGTGCGCAGTGAATCGCCTGGTTCAAGACTCCCGCTGGAAAAAGTCTATGCTCCGCTTGCCTTAACGATGGACCGTAGTGGACACTACGCGCTCTCCCAGGCAATCCACCGCCACGAACGTACCACATGGCCATGCGCGTCGCAGCGTTCCTTTCTAAGGTCAGATGGCACACACACGGCATTGGTTTCGATGGCCCTTAGCGTTCGCGTCGGTCCATCGCAAGGCGAAGCGGCGTATAGAAGGCGCCACTCGCAGCAGTCTCAACACGCCGAGGCGAAACGCAAAACATCAATCTCCCCGCTCTTCCGCGCTGGCCTTCGGGCGAAACAAAGCGGTCACTGGAGAAAAATACCAACGGTGGCCAGACTCAGCCAAGCCGCCTGCCTTTCCATTGGCCGCCACATGAAATGGAGGTCGGAGCGGTTCCACAAGCCCCGGAACAAGTCGTCGTTGTCGTCATCGTCGTCGACGGGAATCGCGGCTCAGAGACCCCCGACCACCACAAGGGACTCGATGGGGAAAGGAAGGGAGGAACCCGTCCCGCGATCTTCATCCATCATAAGCCAACGGCCAAATGGCCGAGGGTCGCCCCCTCCTGGCCCGATTGTCACTGCGAGTGGTTACATAACTTATCTTCAATGGCCGCCGCCCTTCCCAGGAGGGTTCCGGCTGGTTCCGGCGGCGTTTTCCCCCTTCCTTCCGGGCATATCCGCGGAGATACTTCCTCTCCACTCGCTTTCTCTTGCCCCGCTTGTTTGCCAGGGGCACTCTTCTTCCTTCCCCTGACCAGCGCCTTATTCTACGGGAACCGTTCGCGATACTTGGATGCCGCCCTGTCTTTCGTTTTTTTCTTTCCGCACGTGTGTTTTGGCGTGTGGGGCCGAGCAGCCGAGATCAAATTTAATTTGGGATGACGGATTTGTCTTCCTGGACCGAGGATGCTTTGGATCCCGCCGGCCTGAGCTGGACGGCGCCTGTCTCCGCTACTCCTTCCAGGGACTGTCCGTCCGCTTGGCCTTGAATGTTCCCCGCCTTTCTTTTCATTCCTTCTTCTTTTGTGGTCGGAGAGTTATGGGTCGCTGACGACTCTGTAAATGAGGATTCTGCACCGTTGGCGTCCTTATGATGGGAGCGTCTCATGGTGTTCTCATTGTTTGCCCGCTGACTGATCTACGTGACACTACTTTGGCTATTGCTTAAGTTCTTTTGCGGTTTTTACTTCTTTATTTACGTTAAGATCTGCACAATGAAGTAAATAATTAACTCGGCTAAGTTTTAATCTTTCAAGGAGTGATGAAGGAATAATGTGTTCTTTCGTTACTGAAGGGAGTTTTCGCAGTATAGGTATATATATTTCATTTACTTGTGTTGATGTCGAGAGCACTAAAATGCATTACTTGAGGGGACATTTCAGAAAACTTAATACGCATATTTCATTCCAAATAAAAAAATCACGAAACGATTAGACACAAAAAAAAAATGAAATAAGATTGCAGCAGACTTAGATATGCTCTATTCGCGACTCCAGCGAAATCGACACCGCGTAGCGACAGCGCCGAGAAGCTCCGGAGAGGAGGTCGTTTCGACTTTGTCGTCTACTATCGTTGCTTGGTTCTCGTAGGCAGCATCGAACCAAACATCTTTTCCAGTAATTATTTTTATGATTCCGCCGTACCATTTCTACGCACTGACTAGAAGAAGGTTTCTACCGTCGAAAAATCGCTTTGCTTTCAATTGGAACACTGATTTTATGCTGCTGTGCAGGAATTTGTGGTGGTCCGCGTGCTGAACGACGAAAACGACCTCCTTTCGTCCGCCATTTTGCCTGAGCAGCGCGCCCTCTACAGTTCGCTGGAGTCGCGAATACCAAAGGCGGCCAAACCGCGGCTCGCGAGCCGTATGCGGCTCTTTGCTTGTCCAGGTGCGACTCGCGGATTCCCCCCCCCCCCCCCCCCCCCGCCCCTTTCCGCGTTTCCTCCAGAAACAAGGAAAGGATTTCAGAAAAAAGAACAGCTTGCGGTTTGGCAGCCTTGTGCCCCCCATTCGTAGAGTCTAACAGCTTTTCACTCGTATGTTTCCACAGATCCCGTTTCTTTCATTGTTCGAGAGAGTTTGCTGGACCCTAGGGGGAAAGGCATCAAGGACAAGGACTGTCAATTCATGCATGCGAATTCGGCTTGAGGTCTAAGAAATTCTCTATCTTCCGGCCTTTGTCACTCGCCGGTGATACTTGTCCCCTTTACATAACGGATGTCCCCTCCATATTGTTCCTTGTTGAAGGTCGCCGAAGCCCGGGTTGACCTCATTCATAGCGTCCACTAGTCACAGATGTCATGTTCAAGTTCACGAAGGACTGGGAACATTCTCATTTTTATTTTTACCGTCTTACAGTTGTGAACCACAAGCTGCTCTTTTATGCTTCGGGGGGGGGGGGGGGAGGTAACTAGGCGGCGGTTAGTGAAGGCGTGTCTGGAACGCTTGCATGGAAGGGCAAAAGGTTTGCTGCACCCAGGTCTTGCTTGGATTGGAAAAGGGGACAAATGCACACGGAACAGAAAAAGTGCTAAATGACGGTCAGAATTTTCTGCGAGGAGGAGCTGGAGTACCATCATCATTTCTTCAGCTGCCTCTACGATATTCTACCTGCTCTGTCGAGATAAGAAGTTAATCGTTGCCTACGTCTAACCGCAGAACCCCGTCTAACGACGGGGTTCTGCGGCCGTCGTCGCAATGACGTCCAACAAGAAACGCGAGAACGAATATGAACATCGGACATTACTTTCCGAGTGAGCGGAAGATTTCCCTTTCACAGAAAAAAGCGGTAAGCCCCTTTGCCTCATCTGTAATGCAAAAATTTCGCACCACAAGGCAAGCAATGTTCGACGGCATTATGAGACCAACCACAAATCGTTTTCTCGGGAGTTTCCAGCTTCATCCGAGTTGAAAAAAGTCAAACTAACCCAGCTTAAACCGAGACTTCAGATTGAGTAGTCTTTTATGAAGTCCTTGAGCAAGGAATCTGACGTAGCAGCCGCAGCAATCTTTGCAATCGCCTTGAATATTGCTCGTACCATCATCATTACTCGGAAGGAGAAGTTGTCAAGACAAACATCTCCGACCTTCCTCTACAGAAACTTGTCGCTATTGCCATTGATGGTGCGCTCCCTACGGTTGGTAAGAATGCGGGCTTCGTAGGTCTTCTGCTGAGGGACCCCATCATTCCATATTTTCTCCCAATTCATTGAATTATCCACCGTGAGCAGCTGTTGGTGAAGCACTCCAGCTACAAAGACGTTATAATCTCCGTCCTTCGAGTCGTCAACTACATGTGATCGAATGCAAAAACCTACTGGCGACTCCGCAATTTCCTCGAAGAACTGGAACTCCATGAAGCGCCCAACAGCGTATCAATTTTTTTTTTTTTTTTGCGGTACATTTGTTGTTAGTGAGCAACATACTATCAAGGTTTGTGAATGTCTTGAAGCCAATTCAAGCCAAGCTTTTCTGGAGGCGGAAAAAAAGCCATGTCTTCAACTTCTTGACGCATGTTGGTGTGCCGTTCTCGGTTACCTGACTGACGTAGTTCAGCACCTTGAAATTCTAAACATGTCGATGCAAGGGAAAGAAAAAAATGGTATCGGAATTTTCCCAGTCTTCAGCTTCCAAAACAAGTTAAGACTTTTTAAAAAGGACCTCGAAACAAAGCGCCTGATCCACTTCCCGCGGCTGAAAAGCATGCTGGATGCTGAACCTGAGTTTGAACTGACCGATGCTAAGCTCAGAGAATATTTCGAAAACCTTGAGGTACTCGAGAAGCGCTTTCAGTTTCGGTTCAAAGATATGCACCAACTCGAGCCCTGTTTCGCGCTTCTGATAAGTCCTTTTACGGTTGACGTGCTGAGTGTCGACTGTCCAACTATGGAAACCTTGGTAGGAGATGTAGGAGCCTTCGAACTGGAACTGCTTGAACTACAACAAAACGAAGAACTGAAGACGTTCCTGCGGTCTCAGGAAACTGCAGTATTCTGGCGGCAGGTGAGAGGCAAGGTATTCCCACGTCAAGCTCGCGTACCAGATAATCCTCTCCATGTATGGATCGACAAACTCCTGCGAGGCTTTGTTCTCAACAATGAAGGCGCACGACCCTTACGGACGAGTCGACCACCCGACTGAGCTGCTCCGGAGCGCAGCGGCGTCTTTCGAGCCGAACTTCAAGGGGCTTGTTTCGTAAACGGGGAAGACCAAAACAGACACACAATGAGCAACCTCTGCATGAGTGTAATCCACCGTGCCCGCAGCCGAGATGATTGAAATAAAAAAACCTGCCATGCCCCCTTTTTACTACGGCTCTTTACTAAACTAATTCTTTTCAATGTCTCTTTCCATATCTTTGGCTGGCCACCCCTGCTCTATATACTGTAAAATTAAAAATAAGGAAGCCCTTTTTTTTAAAACTGAACACACACAAAAAATATTTAGCACGCTCGCGCTACAACGATACAATATAGGTCACGAACGGCAGTCCTATAATTGTGGGCATTGGTCTTTATATGAATTGGCAGTGCACGCGGTTACAATATTATCAAGTAAATTCTTACAGGATTGATGCAGTGACTAAGAAGAAAAAAGTGGTTCGGTATAATAAGTCTAATAACTACTTTTCGGTAGTTATTTTTTTAATTGGTAAATCTAAAGGCAAGGTTTCAATGGGAAAAAAACTTGCTGGGCATCTCTGAAGACTATGCTAAATTCACCCACATTATAATGGCATAGGGCGTGCGTCTTACGGCGCTCCAAGAATGGCACAAAGCGAGCATTTTACGGTGCTTCGAAAAAAACACTTAATTTGGTCACGTTTTGAAGTTTCGGCTTCCTATCTAAGCGCATCTCCAGACCAGCAGGCTTGTTCTCTCGGGGACACAGTGCGCATCTAATCTGCGCCGGCACGCCTTGATCGCGTAATGGAGGTGACCACACGAATGAAAGCTTCTTCTTGCAATGTTATTCGAACAGCACAACGCTTGCCCGCCACGCTCTCTTCTCTCGTATGACGGAGGCGAGGCAGTGACTGAGCGCTTTGTCCGCAGGGAGCTGCCGCGGAGTTATAGAAAACCGAAATTCTTGAAAAGCTTCCGAAGCGAGTCCTTTCGGAACTCCGGAAAATACTTGGCGTGCATTTTTTTTGTGCTAAAGTGCTTTGACCTCGAGGTTTTCGATGATTCAGAGAAACCACCCAATAGAAACCTTGCCTTTCAACTTATTAATTTAAACTTTAATTACTCGAGAGTAATTAGTAACAAAAATATACCGAGCGCTAATAATTTTCCTAACTGGGCCCTTTGGCACGGGCCGATATGCTATTAACCCCTTTTATTCTGCGAGGTGCGTTCTTTCGCAGGACCGGGTTTGCCCTCTTTTCGTTCAGCTATCTGTAAATATGAGTAAATTAACAGACGCTCGAGACGTTTGCAAATGAACTTCTTTCCAGTTTGGGTGTAATTAGGCTCTTGGATTTCATCCATGGTCCAGTTTATTCCAGTCACTGAAAGCTGAAAACGGCAGGGAGGAGTTCTCCGGTCTCCTACCTTTGAGAAGTTTGCGGCGGTCTCGCGAAAAGCGAGGTGACTTTTTTAAAAACATAGTACGCATAGCCATGGCTTTATGGTACGTAATATTTTATGCGCTAAAATAATAAAAACAAACACAAATACACTGAAATCACAAAAAGTGTTGTTGTTTACTATTGTTTACAAGAGCCGCCGTGCAGTCGACGAACGGATGATTTTGCTTTTCCAAGAAAGAGTGTTTATTATTTTGTCTTTAGTCACCGACAGAATGAGAACAACTGGGAATTTTTTTCAAACGTGTGGCTTCCAGCACGAATTCCATGTCTTCCGTCGTGCTTTTGCCGCGCGCACGAGCTCGAGATGAAGGAGACTTCTAAGTGCCGCAGAAGCTCGAAAGCTCGCGCTAGAGGCGGAACACCTAAAGCTCACCCCTGCCGTTTTCACCTCGTCAGTATCTGTAGCTTGCTCTTTCCTAAAAATAAAAGCATCGTGAATAAATGTGAAGTGCGAGGGTTTTAGAGTTCAACTCTATGTAACTCCGGATCAATGGGAATTTTCTGGCCTATTTTTGAATTATTGTATCCGTGAGTCTTCCCAAAACGATTTATTTTTACTCGCAAGCACATTGTAGGGCATCGGAGCTTCTTGAGATTGTTCACTAGGAAACAAAAATCTATAGTCACTGTAAGGTGACTATAGGTTGTGTTCAGGGCGGTTGGGTTCTCATACGTCACGTTATAATAAAAACATTTGCGAGCATAACTACTCTGTCAGTGTCCCTTTAAGAGGCTCATATACGAGGCGGGATCAAATGAAACCCAATCGGGTCATTATATTAACACGAAGAAAAAGGTGAAAGCACTTAAGTAAAATGAATAAAACACTTAGGGAAGCAAGAATGCACCAGGGTTTCCTATAAGTCCCAGTACGCATCTAGAATTGAGTCCCACCGCCTGAAAACGAGGTAAACAACGTCCACGGAAGAAAAAAAAAAAAATAATGTGATTGCTCCTCGAACCATTTAGTCGTCGCAACCATGACGTCCCTATCGGAGTACATACATTGCTCCTTTAGAAATTTCTTTATATGTCAAACAAATTATAGTTGCAGAAGAACATATGGGGACAGTAAGCTGGATGCTGTAGAATGTCCCGTCCTCTCCGCGCTAACACAACATGCACAATGCATGGTCGCAACATGCGGCCGAGCATTTACGTGCAACTGTATCGCACAACACCATTCCGGGTATCTTATTCTTAATGGTTCTCTGTAGCTCGTCTACTGTCTCTGTACAGATTTTTACATTGATGTTTGTATCAGGCTCTTTAAAAGTCCGCCAACAAAAACCTATCATGATCATAACCACCTTGGGCGGATTCCCAAACAATGACACCGGCCATGTTCTTAACGTTGTCCAATGTAAAGCAAGTATGGGAGCAGAACGAGCACTTCCTCATTCGTACCTCAATATGGGCACGATAATTACAACGCTGTCTGGTTTCTCGACCGCTGATCTACGCGACGCAGTACGAACGGGTTTCATTTGATCACACCATACAGGTATATCCTTCGCACAACTTTATTACTAATTGGATGAGATCACTTCCACTTCATGCCGGTGCACTGATACACATATTTATTACCGCCATAATCGAGATGTTTATATCGATACTCTTATACTAGTCTGTTCATGTCGTTCTTGTCGTTTAAAGTTAAAAACAAAGATACCACGAAGGCTCTTTAATTAAAATATTTTTCCTTTACACTTTTGGTTATGTAATACTGCAGTTTTTTTTTTCACTGCATTATATTATTTAGTATGTAATATTCCGGCGTGCTTCGAACTAAAGTAAAAAACGATATCATCGCACGACGAGCGAATAATGCTATGCGGTTATTGCATTCAACGGGACTCGTTGGCGCGTGACGAAATTATACCTTCAACATCCTCCCAACTTTCTTACCTGCGTGATCGAAAACTTTAATAATTTCGCGGTGAAAAAAAAAATCTAATTGTCCCGAAGCGCGGAGCTCAGAATAAAAATTTAATCTCTGGAACGGCAGCTTGGTTACTCAGATTTATTCCGACTCGATTGCTAGCTTCCTAAAAGAGATTAGAACCCGAGGGCTTAAGAGATTAACACGAGGCAATTTCCCTTTGCATATGTAACTAGAGCACGTCCCCCCCTTTTACTGGAAAGAAAATTCAACTCTGTGTCTGCATGTTAGATTACAAGTATCGTCCGGTCCTTGAATTGTGTGTGACTGTTTTCAACTTTTCTTTTTGTTTTCTTAGGGGGGGCGGGGGGGGAAAGGGTGGCGAAAGGGGTTATTGCTTGAAAGCGTAAATTTCTATGACACACATTTGAGTCGTTTCTGCACTTTAGGCCTCGTTGAATGGGTATCTGACAGTTATTGATTTTTTTGTTTCTAATCCTAACCTTATTAGCTACGCAGCATTTTTTTGACAAAACCATGGATGTGCAAAATGTAATCGCTCATTATCAAAGTAATCCACGTTGATTATTGCGAACATCAGTAATTAAGCTAAGTTTCAAAGTATACTTCACGCCTACCCTCACGTGATGCCTACCGGCAAGCTGGGCGTACCATGAATACTCGTTGTCACATCAAAAATAAAAGAAGAAAAAAGTTCCGCTCTGCCTATTAAATTGCTTTTTTTTTAATATATGGCTGTCAGTGAAACTAGCGATGCTTTGTGCATTTGAAATATGTACGATATTATAAAATCCCAAGTAACACATGCCTACATACATATTAATTCTCCTCATAAATAGGAATATTTGTAATGCTCCGCACGCAGCCGTACTTCACTAACTGCAATAATACTTAAAAAACAAGCGAACTGCTGACGATTCATGGTAATAAAACCCGAGACTCAGGAACAAAGAAGGGGACGAACACAACACAACGTCTCAAACACAGCTGAAGGTTTATTTGTCAGACACTCGTTTAAAAAGGCGAGCCCCCCCGATGCCCCAATCGGCATCCACGGTCCCGAAGGTCAAGCCGCTTCCTCCCGTCCAGTCCACGTCAGCAGCCCTCCTCGCACACACATACATGCACATGCGCTAGGCGCCACAGCGTCCATGAGAACGTCCACGCAGTTGACTTATCACCCGCCACTGACACCACTGCTAATCCCCCACTTCCTCGCAACGCTTCCTTGCCCCCGCCGTCGAATCGTCCACGAGCACACCCCTCGGATATACCCTCATCCCGTCCCCCACCCCCTTTTACAGTTGCTGACGTAAACACAAACCTCGAAAACACATGTGGAAGCCCACCCAGTGAGCCAAAATGCGCCGCAAAGTAATCTCAAAGTAATCTCAAAGTTTGTGCCGCTATCCGTTCGTCAACCCTTCTATGTACTTCCTCATGTTTAATTACTGCTACCAACACGCCCGTTTTGTACTTACTTAACCCCGACCTTCCCAAAAACCAGACTTGTACGTAATCCGTTACAAGTAACGAAATTACTTGTAATCCCTTACATTTAACAGTAATTTAGTAACGGAATAATTACATATTTTCTAGAGCAACGGTAAAGTAATTCCCTTACATTTTTGACGTAACGGATTCCTTGTAATCCGTTACATTTTTTTTTTGTCAGAACCAACCCCCCCCGCCCATTCTAAATATTTCTTTTTTTGTAAGGTCGAGCGCAGTGACACTGTCACGCGAATCGACCAGCACAAAGGGAGGCTTGGCACTCTTCAGTTCCGCAAAAGCCTTTTTTTGCAACACCAACGCCCTTGAATCTACTGTATCGTTTTTTCAGACCCTAACATCAATGTCAAAAAATCCAAATGAACAATTCTACAAAAAATGAAAGGGGGGGAGTCGGGAGCAAGTTATTTCCGTTTTTTTTTTTTTTGTCCCTTTGTCTTTTCTTTGCGATCGAAGACGGGGAGAGGAGGACACCAAGCGATTGTGCGCCTCTTCGAGAAGCTCGTGGCAGTAAGTGCACTGAAAAGAATTAACAATGTCCTTCTCGGTTATACACCTTTCCAAGAAACGCTCCTAGGCCGGCGCCATGTTGCTGATGCTGATGCGGCTGGCCTTCTGTCAGATAGAAGTTTTCTGCCACCCTCTGGGACTGTGAAGACCCGCTCAGCGCGGTTCTCTACCTACGTTTTTGCGGTTTGGCATTCGACGTTTTCTCGCCCCTCTTGAAAGTTTCCACTTAATTTTTTTATGCGTGCTACGAACCCTTTCTGTGTTATCTTCCATTGTAAGAAATAAGCCTAGTAAGTACCTGCCTTTCAAGTTTTTCTGCTTTACATTCAGGGGAAACGAAGGAGGTGAAGGACGTCGAACGACCCTCGACGCGATTTTGCGAACATTGTTCTCCCCCCTCCCAGAGATAATCCGCATAGAATCCTCAGTCATATCCAAAAAATAGTTGTCCGGGTTGGGGTGAGAAACGGGTCAGTCGCGTTCGTTTCTTTGCCTTGGTGCAGTTGTGAAAAAAAAAAAAGAAACTTTCCCCAAAACGTGCACCAAAACGAAGTCATCTCGGATTCCGTCCGATCCTCAAGATGTGACTCTCGTCGACTGTGACTGTGTTGTTTGAGATCTTTCTCAAATAAATTATTTTGGATAACGCTGGATCGCGTGGTACGTACGATATATTGTTCGAATGTTAACCCTTCCTGTCCTGTCCATCAGTAAACACGTTATTTGTGAGCGTGAAAAATGCATGACTTTTGGCCCTCTTTTTTGCAATTTATTTTTGACAGCAAAGCGCTTTGTCGTTTCACATGCGGCGAATCCCGCGGCGCCGTTAAAACGTATCGTAAGAAAAAAAAAAGAACTAGAACTATGCATTCCAGTCGCATTCGTTCTGTCGCGCGCGTACCCAGGAAAAATAGTTTACAACTTTTTTTTTTTGCGTTTTTTTTTTTTTTTAAATGTGGCACAATATGTTTTCTCAATGTCCTCCGGAACATACATGTACCACGAAAAACAAAATATAGCGGGAAAAGACGAGAATTTAGCCGCCCGCAGCGTTTGAAACTGCGCCTACGCAGGCTGCGCCTAGTGAAATCACAGTCCACTCGGTTAGGGTTAGGAGGGACGCCGGTGAGAGTCTAGTCTCAAAATCAGTGACTGGGCTCAAAAACGGTTGGTTGCCCCTGGGGTCGAGTGTTTTTTGGAAAGGTGTATAGTGACTACAACCATTTTCATAATGTCACAACACGAGACAAGGCTAGGTCTACCCTACCCCTTTTGTGAGTCATCTTTTTGCGGGCACTTAAAAATGGTAATAGTCTTCCTTTCTTTTTCTTTATGTTTTGCCCCAACAGGACGCATCTTATCTCAAGCAGATATTTTTACAAATAAAACATAATGGTGGTTGACGTAGACTTGATATTCTGGGCTGGGAGGAGAGAGTGAAACTCGTGAGTGGGGCCATAGCGCGGCTTAGTACTCTAACTTTTGCTGCCCGTTGCATCAGAGGACGTCTGTCTGGAGAACACCGGAGTAAACTGCAGTCGGTTCGTGCTCAGTGCGTTTTTAAACGGCACCAAGAAAGGTACAGACGCAAACGTGCGTTTACATTACCTTGTCTTAACCGACGTTCTAATTAAATGTTGTTGTGAGTGCCTTTCTTTTTCTTTTATTACTAATATTTATATACTGTAAACTTTTTTTTTATTCACCAACGTCTCAAGTGAGGCTCGAACTGTTCAGAACCAAAGGAAGAAGAATATCGAGCCAAACCTGATTTATTATTTAACTATCACCTTACCGTTACAACTGGGTCCGGACATTTCGTCGAACGCAGTTTCATCGAACGCCGTTTCATCGAAGCAGTTTCATTGAGCATCGTTTCATCGAATGCCGTTTCATCGAAAGCCGTTTTATTGAAGCCGTTTCATCGAACGCTTTTTCATTGAACGCCGTTACAGCCTGTAATATGTTTGTAATTTATTTTAATTTTTATACACAACTTCACCTAATTCTTTTTGTGTGTGTTTTTTTTTTTTTTTTTCTATATCACTTGGTGCAGTGACGAGATAAGTTCCATCATGAACATATCCTGCTCATCGAGAAGAAAGCCTCCATGAAACAATGATCCTTATCCATGTCACATAAAAAAATGAAAAGTGAGACAAAAAAAAGAAAACAGAAAGCACGATGTACTTTCTGGTGAGCGGGTAGTGTTTTGTTGTCTGACAGCGTGTACGTGTGACTTTGGGTTATGCGAGTATCCGGAAGGGTTCAGTTTTCTTGAGTGGCAGAGTGCACCCAATCTGAGCATACAGATGATAATCAGAGTATTCTTATATTTTATTTCGCGTGCTCTCCTGGGAGAGTATCGCTATATTATAAGCGTGCTGTCCCGGCAGTTAAAAGTTTTCCGTGAATAAAAGTTGGACTAAGCGGAAGGGTGCAAACGAGCTGGTGTGAATTGCACATAACTGAAACCCCGAGACAGCAGGTAAAAATCCACACAGATACTAAAAAGGGTTTTAAGTGTAAGTCCCTTATTCGCACTGTCGGGGTTTCAGTCATGGACATGAGTAGAGCTTTCCAGTAAGTCACATACCCAATTGTTTTCATTTCTTATACCAATTATTTTATTTCTAGTAATTTGACACCACCTTCAAAATGATTTCACAAGTGACTACGTTAGTCTTCAAAAAAATGCAAAGTAAAACATCTATAAAGCACTGTTATGTCCCAAAACTCGGTACAGAGAAATTCGATGAAACGGCCCTTAGCGATTCGATGAAACGGCGTTCGATGGAATGTCCATTTATTCGATGAAACGGCGTTCGATGAAATGGCGTTCGGTGAAATGTCCGCTACCCTGTTACAACTATGTTTTGCTATTCATGACTTCTACAGCTTCGTGATTTAGACAGTGGAGAATTTAGATAGGTCCGATGACTCCAATAACGATATCCGATACTTCGCCGCCGTCCTTGCGTAGGCATCATATATCGTTATCGGGTACCGTTATCGCGGGTATCGGAGATATCGGGAGGATCTACTAAATCTCTCGAATAGCTGGCAACGGCTGCAACGACGAAGCTCTGCTCTAGATTCGCGGTAAATAGTACTTCCCTTGCTTTGCTGAAATAGCTCCATGCAGAGCATGAAGCATTCGTGACGAACAGTATGGCACTCCCATCCAGTGCCTCAGCTCAAATGGTGTTCAGCGTAGCAGTCGACATATTAGGTAAGAAATAACGAAAAATGTCTGACGAGAATTTAGGGAGGCAGCTGTTGCTCAAAATACTCAAGGTCATTAAATAGAACAGGTGGCAACAATAATAACTTGAATAATAACTTCCCTTCGTTTCTTACTTGAAAACGATAACGTTAAAAGTAACGCCACGAAAGTAACGGATTACTTTTTGGGGTAACGGTCAGTTACTTTCATGGGAAGGTAATTGTAATTGTAATAAATTACAATTTAGCCTCGAGTACTTTAAATGTAATTCCTTACTATTTTTCAGTAACGTGTACAAGTCTGCCAAAAACCCTACCTTCCCCCCCCCCCCCCCCCCCCACCATTTATTTCTGTCTCCTTCCGATGGCTTCAAAAAAAAAGCAGATCAATTTTACTTAACTTTTCGGCTGGATCTCACCCGTCATGGAGACGAAAACTCCGTTTCTGATATAGGACATGGTTAGGCTGTCTAAAGAAACGGAAGGATTGCTTATGCAGCTCCCAATACTCCCTATTCTAATGGTCTCCCTCACTATCCTAGATGATTTCTGTTCTGGCCCACTCCGGGTTGCACATTGCACTCCTCAACATGTATGGCTATTTCTGAATTTTGAGCCCTCAATTCTACTGCCCTTTTGTGGTCTAATAAGCTGTCGTTTACACATTTTCCTGTTTGACCAACGTAAGTAAAACCACATGTCAGTGGCAAACCACAAACAACCCCCTCCCGACACTCGACTTCTCTATTTCTGTGTTTTTTTGGGCACCCGCTTACCCCTCCCGTGAATGGGGTTAGTCTGCTTAGTTTAAAGTCCGGTCTGAAAACCACAGCTACGCTGATTTTTTTTTAGCAAGAGCCTTCAAATTTTAGGAAACCGAATGGTAAAAGAGAATGCAAATTACATTGTTCATTTCTCTTTTACTCGTACCGTACCCGCCAAACGCTGCAAACCCGTCGCGGCTACGCTACCCACAAGCTCCCTTTTGTATCCTGCCGCTAACAATCTAGACACTTGCGCCTGCACAGCCTCCGCAACCTTATCCGCACAAGGTTTAGTGAGCGCACTATTCAACAGTGAAGCGGCAACACCGCTCTTAACCGTTTTGGCATGACAACTCATGTAGGGCAACAACGGCCTGGCTTCATACCTGCCGTACCTCCAGCACAAACCGTTCGTCAAACTTATCTTAACATCCAGAAACTAGTGATCCATCCTTCGGAAATTCTGTTACAAAGGCCAGCTCAGGCGCTGCGTTTCGGATGAAATCTACAAGCAACGCCAAGTCACTGCCTCTCGTCGTACAAACCAAAATTTCATCGACATAGCGATTCACTAAAGCGGTCACACCTGATATCGACGTCAACGCCATTTCGACTTTCAGATCTAAAACCCCTAAGTAAATTTCAGAAAGAATGGGCGCCAACTGTGAACCAATGCACACGCCTTTTGTCTGAACCACTTCCCTTCCTTCAAAACCCACAGCAGTGACCGACAAATACCTCTCCAATAACACCAAGAAGCCACTAATGCTTATGCCGTAACTTTACTGAAACTTCACTAAACCTAACTCGAGCCAATCCCTCACACGTTGCAACAACACACCCTGGTCCAATGAATAGTACAAATCTTTGATATCCAAAGACCCCACTCTGCAATCTTTGCGGTGAAACACCTCCAAGAGCTCCAACAATTCTTCCAAATTCCTGAGCGAAAGTTGGTTTTGCAACGGCAAGACCGAAGCCCTTTCAACAAAAACTCCAAAAGTACCTTTTGCCACGTCACACCCTCATTGATGACAATCCTGAGAGGCATTCCAACTTTATAGTCCTTCAGAAAAAAACTTCACCGACAGCGTGCCTTTTGTTGTGTCCCTTACCCGTTCAGCAGTCCCCTCAAACTACCATTCGTTCAAAACTTCAATAACACCCTGTTTCGTTTTCCTCAAATTTACCATGGACTGCCGAAACAAGCTGTCTAGAGCCATGTCTACCTTTGTTTATAGTCACTCAGGGGCAAAACACCAGATGTCCCACTTTTGTCAGTTTGTAATAACGCTAAATTCTTCCGTTCCAATTCTCTTCTGACCGCCAGAACCTGACGAAAGTCTCTTTTGTCATAGTCTGCCCTGTTACCCGCGAACTCCGAGATGACTCTAAATGACTGTTCCTGGTAACTGGATATCGCGACCGAGTCCGGGATCCTTCTTCCCACAGCCTGCACAGCCGCGACAACGTCCAACCTTGAGGGCTTGGCATTCAGGCATAATTTCGGGCCATCCCCCCAAAAATGCTCAGCTCGGGGTGGCAACGTCACCCGCGAAGGATTCACTACCTTTGGGCACGCTTGGCTATTCTCTCGTGATTTAGGAACCGGGACAGAATTCAGGAACCGGGACCAAATGCAGACTAGCCCCATTCACGGGAGGGGTGAGCGGGTGCCCAAAAAAACACAGAAATAGAGAAGTCGAGTGTCGGGAGGGGGTGGTTTATGGTATACCATTGACATGTGGTTTTACTTACGTTGGCCAAACAGGAAAATTTGTAAACGACAGGTTATTAGAGCGCAAAAGGGCAGCAGAATTGAGGGCTCAGAATTCAGAAATAGCCAAACATGTTGAGGAGTGCAATGGGTGCAACCCGCAGTGGGCCAGAACAGAAATTATCTACAATGAAAAAGATGCGACTAAAAGGATATCGAGGGAGACCATTAGAATAGGGAGTATTGGGAACTGCATAAGCAATCCTTCCGTCTCTTCAGACAACCTAATCTGGTCCTATATCAGAAACATAGTGTCCGTCTCCATGACGGGTGAGATCCAGCCGGAAAGTTAAGTAAAATTGATCTGCTGTTTTTCTTTTTTTTTTTTTCTGAAGGCATCGGAAGGAGACAGAAATAAAGGGAGGAGGGGGAAGGTAGGTTTTTGGGAAGGTCGGGGCTAAGTAAGTACAAGACGAGCGTGGTGGTAACAGTAATTAAACATGAGGAAGTACATAGAAGGGGGGAAGGACGGATAGCGGCACAAGCTTTAAAGCTTTGATATTACTTTGCGCCGCATCTTGGCTCACTGTGTGGGCTTCCACATTTTCGAGGTTTGTGTTTACGTCGGCAACTGTAAATTGGGAGGGGGGCGGGAAGGGGGTATATCTGAGTGGTGTGCCTGCGGATGATTCGACGGCGGGGGCAAGGAAGCGTTGCGAGGAAGTGGGGGATTAGCAGTGGTGGCAGTAGCGGGTGATAAGTCAACTGCGTGGACGTTCTCATGGACGCTGTGGCGCCTAGCGCATGTGCATGTATGTGTGTGCGAGGAGGGCTGCTGACGTGGACTGGACGGGAGGAAGCGGCTTGACCTTCGGGACTGTGGATGTATGTTGGGGCATCGAGGAGGGGGGGGGGGGGGGGGGCTCGTTTTTTTAAACGAGTGTCTGACAAATAAACCTTCAGCTGTGTTTGAGACGTTGTGTTGTGTTCGTGCCCTTCTGTGTTGATGAGTCTCGGGTTTTATTACCATGTACTTCATTAGAATGGTTCTTCGAGTCAAATTCGAGTATAGAATAAATAGCACTGTCTCGCCGAATTTAACGCAGAAACACGTTGGTAAAAAATTGGCTCGTTTTTCTCGAGTTGAAAGCTTAGCTGGACGGTTCTTCACTTTGTGTTCAACGGCACCACAAAAAGGGGTATGCTGCCGGCCGGTGGCTTCCTACATAGTTGTTAGCTCAACCGTTGAAGGGTTGGTTGCTGGGGAGGCTTCTTGAAATCTCATCGGCGATAATCTATGTCGGAGAGTGTTGATTGCGCGATCGATGTAGCCATCCTCCCCAGATTTCTCTTTGTATCCGAAGAAACGCCTCAATGACGGCAACATGTTCTACTGGTCGCAAAGCAGGTGTATCTGCTGAGGATGCTGGTGCCGTCTCTTTGAACATCTGGTAGTACAGGATCGCTAGGTCACGGGGGCGACAGCGCATGAGGACGCGATGCAAGACGAATGCATAATCTAGGCGGAACGTGCAAGTCTTCTCTACGTATTTCGGAAACGTATAGCATCGTGGAGCTGACGTAGCTCTACTACGTTGTTGGAGCTGTTGATCATTGCTAGACCTAGAAGGTTTTCAATGTAATATTCGATCAAGATGTCACGTCGTCCAATTTGGTCGTGTAATGTATTTACAGCCAATCATAACTAATTCTGGACAGTCGTATTCTCTCCATAGTCCGCTTTGCGTAAGATGCGACGTACGTAATGAGTTATTTAAACTTTTCGAATGGCTTGATGTCAAGATTTACGTGAATGGTCACATTGAAATGATCCGATCCTTGCCACTTGCCATGGTTACCTGCAAAGGGAGGTAACTAGAGCTTTGAGAAAGAAACTGTTCGAAAACTCCTCGGGGCCGGTGTAAAGAAGCGTTGCTGGAAGTTAACGTCCTGAGAAGAAGGCCGCCGTACTGAAGGTTGTTGAGTCGGGAATTTGTCACGGCCGTGGCAATGCTCAAGGGTTGCGGCGGGCTGCCTCTAGACTGCAGTACGTACTGAACGCATGTAATGCTGCGCCTAATTCCTATACGGTAATCCTCCGCTCCTTCCAGTTTGATTTCCTGCTCTTCGTCGATTGTCAGGTCACTGCTAGTATTTTGTCGTCGAGCTCGACCAGACTTACTTGTTTTCGGATGAGGTAGTCCAACGGAAGCCGCAATTCCTGCTCAAGGGTGTCTGCGTCCTGGAGAAGGACGTCTATGCTGGTAAGTGTTCGGATCACGGCGGCACAGACAACATCACGGGTCCTGCGAAGGCGGTTCATGTTCTCTCGTTGGGCTTTCGCACCAATTATTTCAGATGCAGATATGGACCGAAGACATCGTCTGGTTTATATCTGCATGCACAAACCACAGTAAATCCTTTTTGTTTCTTGTTGTGAATATCGCAGGTCGCACTGTCGACGGTAGATTGTGGATTAGGCCAACCAACGCGGTTATTCAATTCTCATTAGTTCAAGAAAGCTCTTTTTTCTTGGCTACGTAAATAAGCTGAACTTAGATACGCCTGTGGTCGGGCATATTGTCACGAATGACAAGTGATGAGGCGGTGAATAACTGAGTAAACTGAACTTTTAATGGGGCGAACTTGTGCCCAAAACAAAAGGAAAACGAAAGATAACAACAAAGCGTCGCTGGCGTCGAAGGCGGCGAAGCAGCAGGATCGAACGCTGAGGCGAAAACTGACTCGACAAGGTCGCGGGCGGCCTTTTATCTAGAGTGAGTCACTATCTCGAAGATTCGGCGGGGAAGGTTCGAGCGTAGCGCGCTTGGGGCGAAAATGAACACGCACTTTCTAGAACAACAAAAGCAGGGATGAACGATAGAAGTTATGTTCGCAGCAAGAATAAACGAGAACCTTCTGCAAGTCTGCGCGCGGCAAAATCTAAGTTAGACCACTATCTAAAAGGCTGGTGTGATGGTAGAGGTTTTCAGAACTTTCCTTTGTATTCTCACTGTTTGTGTAGCAGATTGGTTTTAATTGACCAAAACAAAGACGACCATTTTTTTTGTGGAGTACCACTTTACGTAACAATTTTTTTTTGGAAGCACCTGAAACACACAAAAGTATATGTTTGAATTTTTTACAGACCCTTAATACTCCGCAAAAATATTCGTATATCATAAACATTGTAGCACTTCCACATATGTTTTAATTGATGCAATGCTATCGGAGCGCCTCGTATAATCCTGCTGGAATCATAACGACCAACACTACAAGCCATCTCAGGTGGCATGCAGTAGTTGAATGCCATCTCACAATTACTTATTCTTAAGCATTGCAGTATCTCACGTTGTAGATGGGACGTTTTTTGTTACCCAGATGACGACCTCGTCTCCTTTTCCGCTTCCTTCCGGAGATGAGAGGCTTTCGCATTATACCGAGAAGATTTCATCTCCGCATCTGTACACACAGCCGAGTTTCCCATTCGTATAGCGCAACAAACACCAACAGGAGCAACTTGGTAAAACTAACCTCCAAAGCTATAAACTCATGCCGGAAAAAAGAATGCCCAGTGGCGCATAAGAGTCCACCAAATGCCTCCATTTTAAGGCTGTGATGAGGGATCGGAGACCGAGAAGGATTCAACTCTGCGCTCCGAGCGTATCGCGCGAGACTCGCCTGAATTGCTGTTTTTCGGTCTCGTAACAGAAGCACCAGCTGCTACCCTCCCCGTTTCAGAAATTGCTTTTGAACTTTTTAATGTACGAGTCGAGATTGGATTCAATTTCAAAGCCTGTTTCGGGGTCTTTGTTTCATGGGCACTAGAGACGGTGGGAATTAATGTTTCCTAACACGGTTTCCTTCCGTGCGTTTGTCACTAAAGTGTCGATTGTCATCATTTATATAATGAGCTACTTCAAATTCACGGAACGTTCCCAGCCTGTGCTGTTAAAAAAAATAAAAAAACAACGTAACGTGTGGACGGCGGAATGCTTCATTACTTTGTATGAGAAGACAATTGCAGAATAATTTATTGCAGCTACTAAACAATGTATTTTATTTTGTCTAAAATGCCGCATCGTCAAATGAGGTCAACGTATTGTAGTGCGAAACGATTTCTCTCCTCTACGACACACAGTTCATTTCTCTGATAATATCTCAAGGGATTGTTGCTGGAGGTTGAAATAGGCATGCCCAGATACGTCACCCTTAAACAGATTGTGCTCTAAACGATCCACAATTTTTGTCTAAAATGCAGTATCTTCAAATTAGGGCAATGTAGCATAGTCCGATAGGATTTCCCTCTTCTATGACATACAATTCGTTCCTTTGATAATACGTCAAGGCACTATTGCTGGAGGTTGATAAAGGCATTCCTATATGTGATACTTTTAAAAGAGACTGCTCTAAAGCATGTATCACGTTTTGTATAAATTGCAGAGTCTTCAAATAAGGGCAATGTATTATAGTCCGATACCCAGTTCCCTCTTCTATTACACACAATTCCTCTCTCTGTAATAATATGTCAGAGCTCCATTAAGTCTGCGCTGTGGCATTACGCATGCAAGCCTGGCGCTTTGCATTGAGTAATGCCATAGCGCAGATTTCCTGCTTATGTCCTAAACGGATGTTCCGCCTCATCATTCGCAGAGCTGCCAGATGACAGCCGAACTATCAGGAAGTGATGCCTAACTCTGACATCTTTTTGGTGAATTACGGCCGAAATCCCCAAACTCTTGTAAATAAAGGTCAGATTTTGCTCTACTTTGGCTTATTCGGGCTTCTCAAGGCCTAAAACTCCCAGGCCATCGCCAAAGTTTGGCCCAGAGCTCTGTGCTACGTGGGAACCTGCCCTGCTTTGATTACTTAACTCTGGCATTTGTTAACAAATTGATGTTTAAAAATGCCAGATCCTAACCATACTACCAGAAAGTGAAGCCTGACCTGGCACTTGTTTGGTGATCGGGGACCCAAAACGCCAGATGACCACCGAAATTTCATGGCGGTCACCTAACTTTGGCACTTGTTGGCGATTTAGGCCCAGCAATTCTAGAGGACAGCTGAAATATGAAACATCAAGCCTAACTTCGGTGCTCGTTTGCCGATTTGGTCCCAAAGATGTCAGATGGGAGCCGAACTCTCAGGCAGTAAGCGTAACTCTGGCACTTCTTTGGCGACTTTGGCCCAGAGCTGCCAGATGACAGCCGAGCTATCAGGAAGTGAGGCCTATTTTGACATTTCTTGGTGGACTATGGTACAAATATCGAAAACCTTACCAATAAAGGACAGATTTGGCTCTATTTTGGCTTATTTGGGCTTCTCAAGCTCTAAACCTCCAAGACAATCGCCAATGTTTTGCTTAGAGCTCTCTTCTACTGGGGTACGAACAAAGCGTCGCTGAATAGGTTTTATATAGAGGTTGTATCAGGTGCACTGAGCGAATTTGATGCAATTGAACAAAACTTTACCCTACATCTAATGAGGGTTCAGAATGAACGAAGTATGCATGTTACATTGACACAGTTTCGAGTTATGCGAGAGGTTAGACCCAACATTCTGACTGCATAACCGACAATATAAGTGACATGGCAACCAAATATAAGATGACTATCCAAAAACGCTCCAAGATACCGAATCATTGAAATACGAGTGATAGCCTTAGTCTAAAGCGCATGCAAATAAATAATTACTTCACGTTTTGTTTTATTTTTCATAACAATAAATTTATTTTGGTGGGGATTAAATAATAAAAAAATTGCCTAACATCGATTGAGTATACGTGGCGCATCACCTTTCAGGCGCCTACAGTCATCGAATGAGTGAATTAAAAAAAATATTAATGGCGTCAGCAGATATAGCAAGATATTTTAATTTATTGCACAAGTGGCAATGTCGTTGATTAAAAAAAGAAACCCAAAAGGTCTTAAATTGGAGGCCTGAAGTACTCCTGATGACGAGAAAGAGGGTTTGAAAAGCTATTTAAAACACGCGCAACACATTGACGGTTAGTGTGGTAGCTTTCAAAACATTTTAGGATAATTGCCAAAAACCCGTTCAGTAACCATTTCTGTAAAACCAAAACATGACTCACCTTGTCGAACGCCTCAGACAAATCAAAATAAATACCACCTACTTGACCACGATTTGAAAAATGAGGCAATGAATATTTTAGAAATCTAGAAACATTTGTTTCGACGGAACGAACCTTAAATTAAGGAAACCATATTGGTGGGAGATCATGCGTTTTCTGAGATAAAAAGACACGTGGGCATATGGTGGAATCTCAAATGCTTTTGAAAAGGAGAAAAGCGAACATTTAAGATGTTAGTTACTTACGTAAATGCACAACAATGAACTCTTTTTACATTGATGGAACACCAGCAGATAAGGAAAGACTAAATATAAGCTGGAGCAAATGCGTTTGAATGGCCTTTGAAGGAACACTGACACCCCATACATGTTTTTTTTTTTTTTTTTTTTTTTTTTTGGGGGGGGCAGGAGATTTAGGATACAGAATGACGTACATTTTTAATACGAGTCAAAAAACTCAACTTCTCGAAACCGATACCGAAACACGAGCACGGAAACTCAAGGCCGGAAGTCACATGACTACACCCGACAGCGTCTCAGGAAGTCTCCAGACTTTAATTTAATAGAAAGTGTTTCTAGAAGAGTTGGACTGTCGTCTGAAAAAAAACAAAGTCCAGCAACATTGAGCAGAAGTTTCACCAACTGCATTAGAAATGGGAAATCCCAGAATATCTATCTTCAACCAGTTTTTTGGATTTCTTGACTCATTGGTGCCAAGTGCTGATCGATATTAAGGTATTTCTTACCAAGTATTGATCACACTAAGTTCATACCTAGAAATGAGGGCTAGCATGGTCTCCCATGTCTGTGACAACAGCCAAATTAACGAAGATGTCCTGTCGCGCTGCTGATACCAGTTTTCCAATAAATGTTTATTAAAAAATTTTCATTCCTATTTCGGTAAACCTTGGTTTGTACCATATAAACACATTGATATAGATTTGCATGACAATTAGCCATGTATGTATTACAGTTCTAAGAAACGTTTGTCACGTTAAACTGAATGTTTATATTTTTTTGTTCATTACCGTGTGTGCTGATCCGAACGTTGTAAAAAACACATACGTATGCGCAGCCATATACTATTTTAAAGGTAGTCCTGTATTACTTTCACTTTAACAATGAGAGGCGGTACTGCTTAAATTCTTGATTAATTTCTTTTACGCAGATGGAAACAACTTCGTCCCTGTATATTTGTTTTCGTGAGATCACCTTCCTTAATACTATATTCAGAAAAGGAAGGATGACTCCTATTTTTCATCTTTTTGGCGGAAAGGTTTCTTTTTGTGAAAAATAAATATTAAAATTGCGTACCCCACAATGTCTAAGAGCGGTTGACTAATTGCAACGGAGACGAACAATACACGCTTCATGCTTTATCTTTTTTTGTCTGCAACGCTGCCTACCAAATAGTGATTAGACAACAACAACAAAGTGGAATAATGGTAAGAAAACGTTATAATGGTAACGTGATGAAAAAGAACGTGATACATTTCCCCCACGTACGGCCTAGAAAAAAATTTTTGCTTGGCAAATAGCCTACCCAATCAAGAACCTTGGGGCAGCAATTCTAACAGAAGCTACGGTCCTGTTAAAAAGAAAAGCAATAAACTGCGCGATAGAAAATAAAACACAGATACATTGGTCCTGAGCAACGATAAGACGCAGTGCTAAAGCTTTTGTGTTTATTATTTTTTTTTGCGTTTCTGGATAGCAATATATTACGCATGTTTACAATAAAAAATTTCATAAAATGGCCTTTCACGGTCATTTGCTGAAAATATTTTGGGAAGCGATCCTCGTGACTTTGATAGGACCTTGGCGAATAACATGATGTGAAAGGCATTGTAGCCGAAGAATCGCCTGCAATGTAACCTTGAACATGCGGCTTGGCACACAACCATTATTATCACTCTCCCGTGGCAGTTTTTTTTTTTTTTTTTCATACGTAAACGTTTTTTTCTGGTTCTTCATTGGCCATACTTTTGCTGTAGTTCTTTGCACTTCCCATCTAGGAAATCTTGAGCATCTACTTTCCCAAGAAAGCACTCGTGAAAGGCTAATCGCTGCATCCTACGGATGAAACTCGGCGGTTGTTGAGGCTGAAAATATTTATAGGTCTGAAACAAAAACCTTCGCTTCGGCACTGAGCATGACGTTGCGCCGCGCTCAGTGCCAGAGCGCATACTTTTTGTTTGCCTAGATATAATTTCAGCCTGGAATTTGTCGAGCTGCTTCCACATAATGCAGCGACGGGCTTCCCCAAGTGCTTTCGTGGAAAACTAAACGCTCCAGACCTGTCAAAGCGTATGAGAATCTATGAAATGAGAAAAGTACAGGAAGCCTTGAGTGGGCTCGGGAGCAGTGACGACGACATGGCTCTCACGCCGCGTTTCTGCATTTCGCAGGAAATCCTGGCGTTTTTCCTGCTCTGGTTTTTACCCTTGGCTTCTGCTTCGACCGGGATCTCGGTTCCGCTGATGTCATCGTCTGAGATCAGCAGCCACGTGTGCCTCTTCAGCAGCATCACCTTGGATCGGCCGTCTCGGATACTCCCAACCTTCGGCACAACGGCGTCAGCAACAGCGACATCAGTTCCCCTCCCCTACTTAAACAGCATGCCACGCGAACACTACTCCAGTGGGCTCGGGAGCAGTGACGACGACATGGCTCTCACGCCGCGTTTCTGCATTTCGCAGGAAATCCTGGCGTTTTTCCTGCTCTGGTTTTTACCCTTGGCTTCTGCTTCGACCGGGATCTCGGTTCCGCTGATATCATCGTCTGAGATCAGCAGCCACGTGTGCCTCTTCAGCAGCATCACCTTAAATCGGCCGTCTCGGATACTCCCAACCTTCGGCACAACGGCGTCAGCAACAGCGACATCAGTTCCCCTCCCCTACTTAAACAGCATGCCACGCGAACACTACTCCAGTGGGCTCGGGAGCAGTGACGACGACATGGCTCTCACGCCGCGTTTCTGCATTTCGCAGGAAATCCTGGCGTTTTTCCTGCTCTGGTTTTTACCCTTGGCTTCTGCTTCGACTGGGATCTCGGTTCCGCTGATGTCATCGTCTGAGATCAGCAGCCACGTGTGCCTCTTCAGCAGCATCACCTTGGATCGGCCGTCTCGGATACTCCCAACCTTCGGCACAACGGCGTCAGCAACAGCGACATCAGTTCCCCTCCCCTACTTAAACAGCATGCCACGCGAACACTACTCCAGTGGGCTCGGGAGCAGTGACGACGACATGGCTCTCACGCCGCGTTTCTGCATTTCGCAGGAAATCCTGGCGTTTTTCCTGCTCTGGTTTTTACCCTTGGCTTCTGCTTCGACCGGGATCTCGGTTCCGCTGATGTCATCGTCTGAGATCAGCAGCCACGTGTGCCTCTTCAGCAGCATCACCTTGGATCGGCCGTCTCGGATACTCCCAACCTTCGGCACAACGGCGTCAGCAACAGCGACATCAGTTCCCCTCCCCTACTTAAACAGCATGCCACGCGAACACTACTCCAGTGGGCTCGGGAGCAGTGACGACGACATGGCTCTCACGCCGCGTTTCTGCATTTCGCAGGTGTGTAAACAATTTTCACTCTACGCTAAAAAATGCGACAATCGTTGCCTTCTTTTGCTCCCGAGCCCAGGAGAGCTGAATGATATTGCTTGTGATTGTTTTTCGATGGTGTTATTGTTGTTGCGCTCCGGCGACGTCCAGACGAATCCGGGCCCTCTTACTCGTTCGGAGGCTGCTCTTGAGGTTGAATCTCTACCTGATGAGCCCTCCGAGCAGATGCCTGTTATTTTTAACCTTCTGAAAGACCTTCAGGCCCGCTCTATTCATTCGGCAAAAAGTCAGGCTGAATTGGTCGCCGACGTAAAGTCAATAAAGGCTGGTCAGAAAAACATAGAAACTAAAATCGGTCACATCCAGCAAAGGTTGGATACCTTAGAAGAAAAAACAAAAAAACTTGACAGTTTAGATCAAGATTTGGCCGGTGTGTTGGGTTCCGTGAAAGTCTTGACCACCCAGCATGACTCTTTACAGTCGCGGCTAGACGAACTGGAGGACAGGTCACGGCGCGACAACCTTATATTTCACGGAATTCCTGATTCTCGTGAATCATGGCAACAATCGGAAGAACAATTGCGGAAATTTCTTGCGGGAACTGTTGACACCCTTTCGGGCGGTGCAATTGAGCGTGCTCATCGTTTAGGGTTCTGCTCGGAAAATAAATGTCGCCCCCTCATAGTTAAATTTTCAAGCTACAAAATAAAAGACAGCATACTTTCCGCACGCTCCAAATTGAAAGAAAAGAACATCAATGCTAGCGAGGATTTCTCTCCTGCTACGCGTTACGTTCGGAAAAAACTAATTGAGTTTGCTAAAAATCAGCCAGAAGCACCACCGTTTCAGCTTCGCTATAACAAACTAGTCATAAATAGGAGACAGTACACGTATGACACTGCAACTGAAAGCGTGATACGATTTGCGTCAGATCATACCCCTGATAACCAACAGCCCAGTCTGCCGACACGTGGTCTGAGATAAGAAAACGCGAGGGGCAGTGGACGAATTTTATCTAATGTTTCGGTACTTTTTTCTAACATTCGGAGCGTTATTAACAAGCGTGATTCCTTAACTTCTGCAGTAGATAGCTGTAGTGCTGACGTAATAGTGCTAACTGAAACCTGGCTGCACTCTCAGTTCCGTGATCATGAAATTTTCCCAGACGCACATCGTTTTTCTGTTTATCGCTGTGACCGCATAACCCGTCAGGGAGGCGGTGTTCTTTTGGCGATATCTAAAGAATTTCCATCTCAGTGTATATATGTCCCCAGTGACTTAGAGATTGTGTGGGCTATCATGGAAGTGGGCCACAAAAGAATTGTCATCGGTGTTTGCTATCGCCCCCCCACTATTTTGTCTAGTTTTGTAAACGATCTACACGATGTAATCAACCTTGTCAGAACTCGCTATCCCACGTTACCTTTATTTTTGTTTGGGGATTTCAATATTCCAAATATAACATGGGATGGCGAGACACCCAGTATGGCCCCCTTTTCCACCTTAGCTAATGAATTTTTAGAAATGTGCTCTGTCTTTTCATTCACACAGCTTGTGAAACAACCTACCAGAACGACCTCATCTGTCGCAAACGTCTTAGATCTCATACTAACACCTCAGCCCGATCTTGTATCTGACATCAGTTATTTACCCGGCCTGAGCGATCATGCCCTGCTATCACTACACATAAACCTGTCGCGACCTAAAACCATTAAAAAAGTGAAAACTATTCGAAACTACAGGAATGCGAACTTTGAAGCCATTAATTCTGAATTATCCGTGTTTCTTGATATTTTTTGAAGGATTTTGATAAACGTAGCGTACAAAATAACTGGGATATGTTTGTAACCAAGGTTAATGCTCTAACGAATAAGTACATCCCTACTCGCACTATTATCTCTAACAGTAACGCACCGTGGTTTAACGTTCGCATTAAACGTCTATCTAACAAAAAAAAACGACTGTTCAGGTCAGCTAAACTTTCTTCAAACGATGCGCGCTGGGCCGCATATCAGCTTGCTTCCGAGGAATACGTAACAGCGATAAGAGAAGCTAAAGCAGAGTATCTTCAAAATACTTTGCCAGTCATGCTAACAACTGACACAAAAAAAGTTTTGGCGTGTTATTAACCCAAAAGATAATAACGATATCACCCTCGTCAACAGTGATGGTAATGTCATTCCCTCTAATCAATGTGCCATCGTTCTTAATGATATATTTTCACGCAATTTTTCCGTAACTACAGACGTCCCATTGCCTAATGTAAACTCATGTGATTACCTTGCAATGTGTCCTGTTATTATTGATCCCAGTGGTGTTGAAAGCGTAATTAGATCACTCAAACAATCTTCTGCCCCTGGTTGCGATTTAATTGACCCAAAATTTTTAAAAAGTACCAGTGTTTATTCTTCTATCATTTTATCAAAAGTTTTCCAACAGTCCCTTGACGATGGTTATCTCCCTGCTGAGTGGAAGGTGGGAAAGGTTGTTCCACTCCACAAATCAGGTAACAAGAATTCTCCCCTTAATTATCGACCCATTTCGCTCACAAGCATCCCGTGTAAAATTTTTGAGCACATTCTGTTTTCTAGCCTCGCTAACTTTCTTGAATCGAACTCATTTTTCACACCTTCACAACACGGCTTCCGTAAAACTTATTCGTGCGAAACTCAATTGGTATCTTTCACTCATAAACTAAACGCCATTCTTGACCGATCATCACTCGCCGACTGCATATTTTTAGACTTTTCGAAAGCATTTGATAAGGTGTGTCATAAGCTTTTACTTCTTAAATTAAGTCAGCTTAATCTCTATCCCAAACTTCTTATATGGCTCGAATACTTCCTCATTAACCGTTCTCAGTTCGTTTCAGCTAACAGCCTCACATCTCCCCCAAGTGGCGTCCACTCCGGCGTGCCCCAAGGCTCTGTGCTTGGCCCTCTCCTTTTTCTTGTCTACATTAATGACCTCTCTTCTTGTGTTTCTTCCCATATTCATTTGTTTGCAGATGACTGTGTAATTTTCCGGGAAATTTTATGTGATAACGATATAACCACTCTTCAATCTCACCTTAACGCCATCTCTGTATGGTGCAAAACATGGTGCATGGAACTAAACATTAACAAATGTAAACTTATGCGTGTCTCTAGAGAAAATATTAACTCGCCCGTCTACTCTCTTAATAATGTGCCTTTGGACGCCGTATCTTCTTATAAATACCTTGGTGTCCACATTTCATCTAACCTAACTTGGAGCGTTCACACCTCGTACGTCATTAATAACGCTAACCGCATGCTGGGTATTCTTCGACGTAACTTTGCTAAAGCACCTTCATCCCTAAAACTACTACTCTACAAGGTCCTCATTCGCTCTAAACTCGAATATTCCGTTTCGGTTTGGGATCCAAGCCACGAAAACTTTATACACTCACTTGAAATGGTTCAAAATAATTCTGTTCGTTTCATATTGTCTAACTATAATAGAACTGCAAGCATCAGTACAATGAAATCTAACCTTGATCTGCCATCCCTAACATCCCGCCGCAAAATCTCTCGTCTTTGTCTCTTTCACAAACTGTTTCTTCATCCCTCCTTGCGCGCCGAACATATTTTACCCCCCCAATACATCTCATCTAGATTAGATCATGTTCATAAAGTCGGGATTCCATCGTGTAGAACTAATGCTTTTTTTCAGTCATTCTTTCCTCGCACATCAGTGGAGTGGAATGGCCTTCCCGCCCCGACAGCAACAATCAAAGATCCCCAGCAGTTCAAGAACGCCATAGCTAACATTGTATAAATAAGAGTCAATTTACTGTACTAATAACCACTGCATTTTTTAACTTTATACTTATACATTGTACCCACTCCCCTCTCTAATGCCTTTGGCCCTGAGGGTATCTGAAATAAATAAATAAATAGAAGGTCTACAACTCGCGTAATTTAGGCGTCTTGCGTAGAACTAGCAATAAGATTTACTTCATTTAGACTTTGTTTCCGGAGCCTTGCTGCAGCCAGGAATAGCCTGTACCAATAGCACTAAAGTGTTTTTTTTTTATTCAATACACTGACTAGGTTTTTTTTATATATATATAGAAATGAAACGACTGGTGGTTAACTAACATTTGAGGTTACTCAATAAACCCAATATCAACATGTTCCACTAGTCCTAAACTACACGACTGAGTGACCAACACCGATTCTGAGACATATTACGTTGGTAAAATTCTCAAAATAGCGATAATTTATTCGGAGATGAATGAATACTCGAACCTAAATGGAGCGCAACTCGCTCCCTCTAAGCGACTGTTTTGAGGCTGTAGAGCCGTCACTCCAGTCGCCTACAAGGCTCGAGCTGCGTAGGCATAATTTATTTCAAATAATCAATTTATTACGTCACAAGTCTTCACCCCCGTCAGGGTGTTCTTAGACCATTATGTCTAAACATTCAAAAACGGAGGATCTGCTGGAAAACTAAAATCCACGAGCTTTTATTGAGCTTAACTCGTTTTTCTATACGCACACAAATTGCTCAGCGGCACACTGCAGACTTTCTGTTGTGTCAGAATGTGTTGGTCCA
The DNA here is from genome assembly GCF_016920785.2 of Ixodes scapularis. Taxonomy (NCBI): domain Eukaryota; kingdom Metazoa; phylum Arthropoda; class Arachnida; order Ixodida; family Ixodidae; genus Ixodes; species Ixodes scapularis. The sequence continues at coordinate 167,605,617 of NW_024609868.1, read as the reverse complement.
CACGCATTTATATTTTCTAACTCCCTCTATAAACCGCGGTTACTAATTCCTCGTAGTGCTCAGCGAGAGAGCACGGTGCAGGGGGAGAGGGGGGAGGGGCTATTAATGCAGTATCGAATTCTTACTACCGTGTACTAGAATACGGGGTAGCGTTGGGACCGGAGCGGCTCGCGTGAAGCGTCTGGTGTAGATCTCAATAGTTGTCGACATCGGCGCATCTGCAGTAGGGTCAGTATGGCGGTAGTTGTGCGCGTGGACCGCGTGCGCGCAAACAACCACCACCAAGTCGGACTTCAGCGACTTTCTACTGCCCTGTCGACTGCAGCACCGCCATTGTTGTCTACACGCGTAGCCTCACAAGTTACCATTGTCAAGTCCTGCCGGTCCAAGCATTGTATTCTTACTGCGGCTAACCCATAATTGCGTGCGTTCTTCGCGCGTGCGTGACCGGTCGCAGTAAAAGGTACCATAAACCAGCGTCTGCTCTGTTCCATGGGCACCGCCATGTTTGTTTCTGCTGCCGCCATGACACAGTAAAAGAAGCTGCGCTTTTGGCGACACTCCGCTTTCTTTAGAAACATTCGAACACATCGTAGTGCAATGACGTCAGAAATGCATAGTCACGAAGCTCCAAGAAGAACACCGATGCCGAGAGTGCTGCCAAAAACAGAAATATCGTTTTATGCGCAGCCCCCCTCTTCACGATAGCCTCCTTTTGAGATGGTTATTTCCCATTTTTTATCGCCGGGGCAAGAATTTCGGACAGTGGTATATAGTTAATGAGAGTATGAAAGGGCAGAGCGTCTGCTTCGGACGTCCGGCATCCAGCACAAGATGCTTGTTTTCCCCGCGCTTTGGCTGCTTGTGCTCGCTCGATGCTCACAAGACGCAGGAATGACATCAGCTATTAGGAAGCTCGCGCCGGTGCCAGGACAACTAAAAAGCCTCCCCCTCAACCTGTCAGCAGCTGTGCATAAGCGCCGCCTTAACCAACCTTCAGTTTTTTTTTTCTTTCCTCTTGTTCTGTTTACTTCATCACCACTGTAAGAGGGCACATTATGATCCCATTTTATATTCTACTCTGTGTCGCCAAGAGCATTGGCCTTGGTGCAAGCTGGTCACCGCCTGTTTCAGTGGCTCGGTTTTCCGTAAGACAAGAAAAGGTCAGCAATGGCGGCTGTAACCTGGTGCACATTTAAAGCCTCTATAGAGTCTAGACCAGCCCGCGGCTCTGACGTAACACCGATGCGGCGGCGCTGTGGTCGACACGGCGCACGCGTGGGCGCTGGACGTAAATGAGGTTTCTGGCCCACACCTTGTGTCCGAACAACGCCTTTTCCCAAAGTGGCCAGACTATAGTGCTTGTTTGCAAACAGCGCGTCGGCCTATAAAGTTGACCATAAGGCAGAAAGTTTCGGAAATGACAACAAAAAAGAGCAAACATGAGTGGCTAAAGAGGAGTACGAAGCGACGCCGCGACGCTTCGAAAAGGCTTGGCACGATACAAAAAATTTTAAAACAGAAGAAAAAGAAAAAACGAAGATACTGCGGTGCGTGCTACGGAGGTCGAGAGTAGACGCCAGCGTCGACTGCGTTCCTTGTAAGACGCATTTCTGCATATTACGATTTTAGCTATAGTATATATATTAAATTACAGACACAATTTCCTTTACGAGTGCACATTGACTGGTTATGGGAGAACGTATAGATTACCGGTAACATTCGTCCTCCTGATGAATGCGGGGTAGCGCCGACGTGGTTAAGCATTCCTGAAAAGGAATGACAGGTGTGGAAACTCCGCTCACCCGAACGTGACTGGCACGCAGCATCAGCCTTACGCTAGTTTGAAGCACAATTGAACTAATAGAGACACGAGCGCAGGAGACTTGGGGCGATATAATTACTCCCCAGCTCGCGGATGTCGAGATAGTCTGCTTGCTAACAACAGCTTCCTTAAAGCGAGACTGGCAGCGGAGGGCGGAGGTTGTTTCCCAGCTAATAACGGGTTATTAGCAATCACGTTGGGCCCCGCATCGGTCCCATTTCTTTTTGGTGTGTTTCAACGTGACGCATTACTGCGTAGGAGGAACAACTTAGGAGGAGTGATTGTTTTTTAATGTTTCCTGACTGGCTTTGCTTCTTGCTAGGCTCAGGTGCGCGCTCTTTCCTTCGCAGTAACTCGAGAACTGACCTTGTTTTACGAGGAACGGCGGGAAAGACGTATGTAACAGGTTTACGTTTCGTTCGTTTACGATGGGCGCAAGAAAATCATCAGCAAATAACGTTTCAAACGTAAGGTCAGCATTCTATTATACAAAATGTGTAAGATTTCTTCTTCGATAATTCAACCTTCTGTTACTTCTAACTCCTCTCCTATATGTAACGCACGTTTATCTAACCCAAATATATGTCTAGTTCCTTCGTTGCATTGGTAACATTTCGTTCATCGTTTCAACAATATCATTGTGTCTATAAAATTGCTAATTGTAAACATCTTAAACGCGGAACAATTCGTATGTGCCCTATTCTATATAAGGTAAATATGTGAATTCTTTCATTATTCCATCCCTTCCATCTAGAATATATGAAATGAAGCCCTTCATCATTTTTCACGTTTTAAATATTTTTCCTACAGGCTTAAGAACTCCATTCTCCTTGCCGCTGGTACTATACTTCGTTTCAACTAAGGTCCGAGCACGGCCGATGTTATGAGCCGAAGGGCCAATTAAACAGCGAAAGAGGCACGACGTCATGACGTGCCTACTGCAGTTGATAGGACCAGCCGGTTTTCGCCGCTTCTCTCTGCGTGCTCCTCTGCCGGCCAGTTTTATAAAGCGCAGAGAGCACGCCATGACGCTGCGCTTTTTGCGCGGTATGATTGGCCCTTCGGCTCCTAACATAGGCCGCGCTCGGATTTAGGCTAAAACGAAGTATAGTCCTTACATAAAACGCAGATGGTCTACTTCTGTCTAGCCTAGTACGCCTAAAACAAAAGCAAGCAAAGGACTAGCACCCGTTCATTAAGCTGCGGGATCTTGTTGACACTTTCGCTCTAACATTTATACATGATATCTCAGATAATTAGAATAACAAAATTTATAATGTTTGTCTAGAGACGTCCAAGTCACAGTTCTGACTAGTGTAGTTCGCGACTAAGTAAATCTACAATATAAAACTGTAGTGCGGCTCCATGCGTAACGAGAAACAATCATTCCGCAAACGTAAAAAAAAAATAACCTTATCATGGGTACAGTGTACGTAGACACACAGACTCTACGGTCATTCCCCAAATAATGCAGGCTCCCACTAAAACAGATATGTATTCACTCGTTTTCGTGTGCATTAAGGTAATGATAAAACATCCGATTACACAGGGAGCGACCTCGCAATAAGTAATTCTAGCGTCCTGGAGGAAAGGACACACAATAGAGCTTATTTATTTACCTAATGTTATTTTGCCTGCAATGTTCTACGACAGCTCACGTGCACAGTAGAGTTACGCTTGCGAATGAAAATTCGCGACAAAAACAAGGTCAAGCCCCACTGTCGGTCTTTCTAGCCATGTGCATGGGTATCGTAGTACTACTTTAGTGACAGCACCTTTATTCAATTACATTGCCACATTGTTAATGACAGCGCAGCAGACTATGTGTGAAAAAGTGCACCGCACGACAGGCACAGAGAACGGCGCTGCAAGCTGGATTGAAAAATATACATTATCTAGCACTTTCCTTACCTAGGAATAACATAGAGAAAAAAATGACATATGACGTTTGTGCTCCCTACATGACAATGACACTAAGAAGAGTTTGAGAGGTCAAAATTTACTCCAAACAAACACACAAAAAACTAGAAAACCGTTGTTAATGTCATCCGTGTTGCTCACTGTACGTATGTGCTGCTGTGTGTCAAACAACGCCAAACATAAAGGCTTTATGCATCAAAGCTAATCAGCAGTCATCAATCAATAAACGTACCGGCCGCCTTTTTGGACCATAGCCAAAGCTACAGGCGGCCACGTTTAATCGCGGTGAGTTTAAAACGAAGTGTTATATTTCTGCAACGCCCCTATTAGCAAAACCTGCTACTGGTGGGTACATCGTAGCAGTGAACCTCGTGATGAAACCTAACGGCTAGTAGATTTCATTGTAGGGGGTGACAGAACATGGTGTAGCGTAGAATAGCTCCTTTCCATGTTAGCTGGTATTACCTAACAATAATTCTCCGCGCTCAAGTAATTAGGACAAGACAAGACTATAGTTACAGGTGACTAAAGAAACATAGGTCGTGGCTTATAATGTTGACTGTGTTGCAATTCCTTTTTCGCTGTTCTTATTGACAGATACCACAATACCCTACGGAACAATAATAAGACGCTCGGCATCCGCAACGTCCTGCGTTTCTTATGCAGTGTCACTCTGATTCTTTGGATTAAATCGAATTAAATTGTGGTTGTTTTATTTTCGGAGCAACAGCAGCTGTGGGCATAAAACTCTAAGAGCAGCTTTTAGTGTTTGATTGCTCTTATTAGGCGATCATGAAATTTTGTAGTCTTTTTAGTAAGAAGTCATTTGCCGGACTGGCAACGTCACGAAGCGCGACAGATTCGGCAAATGCTTAAAAGCTCAGTGTGTGCACTCCAACAAGTTTAGTTTCACGCGGTAATAATAGGGGCGATCCAAGAGTAGTAAAACTGCGTCTGTATTTATTTATTTATTTATGTTTGCAGAATGTATAATCGAGCACTTTTCTGCTGTCGTTTCTGTGCTATTGCGGACAATATAAGCTGACACAGTCCTTCGCGCGTCTTTGGCGTACCTTGCAGTTTTTCAGTGAGATGTGTCTCAATCTAGAAATGGAATGCAAAGTTTAGGTCCTATACTTCAGACAGTTTGACAACTTGAGGGGTGATAAAGCTTGTGAAGACTGCAGACACATAAAAAAGAGGTCGGATCGGATTGTTCGGCTCATATTGTCCGCGTGCCAAGGTGGTAAATCTACCCGTCTGAAAATGCAGGTAAAACGAGGTATATTTTAGCGTTCTGCCACAACGAGCGAAAGAACCTCGTACGCGTCCTTGTGGCGGATAAAGACGACGTGCATTTAAGCGCACGGCGGAGGTACGTGATTGAATTTTGCGTTTATCTTGCGAAGAACGATACTTAAAACATAACTTTTAAAATGTTAAGGCAAACATGTGGTGATCAAACAATAAGCCCTGTTTGACTTTTTGTGGTGAAAGCACTTTAAAGGCGATAAGACACAGGGGGATCACGAAGCACGTTCCTGGAGGCCAGTATTACGGTTAAAATGGTAAGCATTGTTAAGGCTTCGGAAATGTTGCAAAACAACAAAAGGCTAGCTTAACAAGCAGTTTCCTTCACTTAGTTCAACACAATGTGAGAAAGATACTGAAAATGCGCCGCGTGTGCCTGAGATGGGTGGCCAGAAATCTCGCAGAAGAGCAGACGAAACTTAAAGTACAGGTGTGCAAGAAAACTGTTTAAATGCCGGAGACAATTCTTGAGTCCGTAACCTCAATTCTGACGTATGGCGAATCGCGAATTTGTCATTATGATATGACCTGGACTCAAAACAACAGTTGAGTGTATGGTAACACGAGAATTCACCACTACTTAAAAAGTTATGAGTTTGTTGCTCGGCCGGTAAAGTGATGTTTGCGCTCTTTTTTGGGTGCTCATGGTATAATCCTACAGCACTCATTTCCGCGTGGACAGAGAGTTAACGGTGCTTAGTACGTAAATTTTTTGGGAACCCATTTGCATGAACCCAGAAGAAAAAAAAAAGGGATTTTATCAAGAACCAGGGGTAATTCAAGACAATGCCCGGCCTCACGCTTGTGCTCTAGCGTTAGAAGCGCTGACTTAAAAGGGTGGAGAGCGCAATCGAATACCCTCCGCAAAGCCTAGACTTGTCACTGTGCGATTTCTGGGCATTCCCAACAGTGAAAAAAACAACTGCGCGGAAAGAAGTTCTCCGTCAAGGATGCCGTGACGAGCGCCATGTCTGCAAAGCTAGTTAGTAGTGAAGCCGGAAGAGGGTTTTACGTCTGTTTGGTTCCTGCTTAAACCATTGTAAAAAAATGTATTGAATGTAAGGGAGGCTATACTTCGAAAACGAAGAAGTTCAGTGACTGCAGAGTCATCTGATTATGAACGCGAAACTCAGTCCCATAACTTTTTAATCCGCGCGATCGTATAAATATTTAAGATATTACCAGCCCGATTGTTATTCTGAATAGACCAAAAAGGAACAAAAGAGCACGTGACATAATGCTAACAAGCTTGCGTTCGCCTGTGTTGTTTAAGACTCAAGTTGCGATGGCGAAACATCTAAATTCCACTTCACATGAGAATTGCAAAAAAGCAAAAAAAATATTATGTTTGTTAACAAGCAAGTTTATACAAAAATAATATTTGGGGTATTTATTTTTTTAGAAGCAATGAATATGTAGGTTTGTTATTAACCAACTTTTTTTTTTTGGTATTTACTGATGCTCACTGCTTTAGATCAATTACATTATACAGAAATTCCAAATATAGTAAACAACTTTACACGTAATGTGGTACACAAGACGTTTTAAAGGGATACTTCAACGAAATTTGAAATATTCCCGTCGTGTTCAAAAATAGGTTGAATATGATCCACAATATCCGTAAAAGACAATCGCACGTTTGCATTTCGAGCCTGGTGGCTGTATCTTTTGTTATAAACGGCCCACTCTGGCAAGCTCTCGAAGAAGGCCCAGCGGAGACCACGTGACATCCAACGCAATCGTGACGTAGGTCGTCTCGGGACGAGCAAAGCTATGGCGAGGCTGACGTCGAGAGGATGGCCTATTCGTTCCAGACACCGAAGCGGTTGCTTTTGAACGAACTTTGAGTGACCGGTTAATCTTCTATAATCTCGTAGGGGGACAATAGCGACTTCTGCGACACACAAAAGGCATTCTCCGGAAGACGGCAGTTCCTCCTTTCCCTCTTCTTTCGCCGTGGCCGGAGGCGAGACAACCTCCGTCACTAGCTGCCAAGGTTCCTAGACGAGCATTACAAACGAGGCGTTAGCGACATCTACCAGGTGCTCTTTGCTAATCGTTTAATTCGCTTTAAAATTCGTTTTCGAGACTTTTTTAACAAGATATTGGTACGTTCAATGTGATACTGCTCCTTTGAACAGATATAGACCAAAAATGAGCGCCAAAATTTCGTTGTAGTATCCCTTTGGGTTTGCACATAAAAAGTTTGATAAACAAACACCTTTCAAAACGTGCTGCAAAAACAAAACTCAGAGTGTCGCGTAGGACGGTGCCGTGTATCCAACCGAACAATGGGTGTTTTAGTTGTAGACAAAATTTATTTTATTTGGAAGGTGACTCCTAGTCAGTTAATACATTTTAGCATCTTGATAGCATGAATAAATGAATAATTAGTCGGTAACTTGGCGAAGGGAGCAAACCAGGCCCTACAAAAACATAAAAAACCTAGTTTTTTGTTGTGAAGTTAGAGCAGCATACCGTGCTTAACCAATTAATAATTATTATATTTTCACCCAAACTATCTCTCCCTGCCAGTATATCAACCAAAGTTGGAGGAGCAAACATCGTTCTTATCACCCTTAAAACTAGCGTGCAAACAAAATTATCATCTGTGTATGGAACACTGACCAAAATTTAGAGAAACCTCCAACATCACCAAATGTGAAAAGGTTTTGGTTTTGCCTTAACTTGACATTGTATATGCGAATGGGGAAGCACTGCTTTCAGTCGAAGTAAATAACATGTCTTTCAAATCGCCGCGGCAGTTATGTGTTAAAAGCTAGATTAAATTTCGCGATACATTTAAAACAATCAACCTGTATTTAAAAGTAGTGTGCCAGCCAAAATAGCAACATGGAGTAGTCATATTATACCGCCAATGATTGAAACGGAAAGTGTTGAGCACTTTCAATTGGTAGTGCAGGTTATCGAAAGGATAGCACATACGTATCCAATTATGAACATGATGCAAAATCGTGCACAAAGTGATTTGAACAAAAGAGCAAGAAACGCGAAATACCGACGGGCGCGTACTCACAACTCGTGTATATTACAATAAGAAAGGAAAATAAAGCAAAATTCGTTTACGACAGGGGACTCCGCCACCAGGGAGAATATAGTGCAGTCGCAGTCAAGTGGAGTGGGCGTGGGTGTACGGCAGCGATGCAGCACCTAAGTTTTTTCGTTCTTCTGCCTCAGGTTTTTGGATGGATGGTTCGGGAAAGTGGGTGTCAGCAGCGCGTTCATCGCATCTTCCCTGCTGAAGCAACGGATCGTCCGCTCGCCTCCGGTTTCTACGAGCCGGGTTGCGCCGCTTCACATCCAGGATTAACCTACATCAAGCCATCCCTCGTTCTGCCGGAAGCATCGGTAACGGCATGGTCATCGGCGTCGTCAAGTTCATCCCCTATAAGACCCGATTCATCGTTGCAATCGGCCAGTGGGCGTGGGTGCACGGCAGCGATGCAGCACCTAAGTTTTTTCGTTCTTCTGCCTCAGGTTTTTGCATGGATGGTTCTGGAAAGTGGGTGTCAGCAGCGCGTTCATCGCATCTTCCCTGCTGAAGCAACTGATCGTCCGCTCGCCTCCGGTTTCTACGAGCCGGGTTGCGCCGCTTCACATCCAGGATTAACCTACATCAAGCCATCCCTCGTTCTGCCGGAAGCATCGGTAACGGCATGGTCATCGGCGTCGTCAAGTTCATCCCCTATAAGACCCGATTCATCGTTGCAATCGGCCAGTGGGCGTGGGTGCACGGCAGCGATGCAGCACCTAAGTTTTTTCGTTCTTCTGCCTCAGGTTAGTAAACGGGACTCTGACCCGCAATTTAAGTCGAACTTCCTTTGCATTGTCGTGCTTCTACGCCCCGAAGCTTGTGTCGAGTCTTTTCGAATATTGTTGTTGCTTCTGTGCGGTGACGTTGAGCAGAACCCTGGTCCCATGAGTGACCAGCAGGCTAAGCAGTTCAGTGAAATGCTTCGTCCTTTGCACGATCTTAACGCTCGTTCTCTAAAGTTTGAAGAAGGCCAAAATGCTGTCCTGTCTTCCATTAACGATTTAAAAGCAAACCACGAGTCCCTTCAGCTTTCCGTCACTAATCGCATTCAAAGAGTGACGGTCTTAGAATCGAGAACTGCTATCTTCGATGATATGCATCGCGAACTTGTCGGGGCGCATCAGACATTTGAGCGGATTGAAAAAGATAGCCTACAATTTAATTATAGGCTAAATGATTTGGAAGACCGGTCACGTAGAGACAACCTGTTTTTTCATGGTGTCGATGACGCAGCTAACGAGTCATGGACGCAGGCCGAAGAAAAAGTATTGTCTCTTTTATCAAATCACTTGAATGTTAACATATCGCATGAGCCGATAGCTCGTGCCCACAGGTTAGGCCCTTTTGTTGATGGTAAATGTCGTCCTTTAATAGTAAAATTTGAATCCTTCAAGATTAAAGAACAAGTTCTCTCCTGTCGTTAAGGTCTCAAAAACGCGCATTTTTCGATCGCCGAAGATTTTTGCCCCGAGACTCGCTTGGCTAGAAGGCAATTGCTGGAATACGGTAAACGCCAGGGTGCGGTTTTTAAACTGCGCTATAATAAGCTTTTTGTGAACGGTAAATGTTTTTGCTACAATTCGGTTAATGATTGCGTTTATGAATTGCCTGTTAAAACTGTTCATCGCGCTCATAACCGAGCTCAAACGCTGAACAGTTCGGGAACGGCACAGCCAATACCATAACATTCCCCGAGGGGAGATGTGTCTCGAAACCTTGGCTCAAATCTTTCTGTTCTTCTTACTAATATCAGAAGCTTAATTCGAAATCGTGACGATCTGAGCTTGGTTATTGACTCCTGTGATGCTGATATTGTGGCGTTAACCGAAACTTGGCTTTCAGCTAAAATTGGTGACAATGAGCTTTTCCTGTGCCAAAAAGGCTATAATATTTTTAGAGCTGATAGATGTGGTACCTCAGGTGGTGGCGTTTTGCTGGCAATAACTAATACTCTCTCTTCCGCCCTTATACCGGTAGCCTGTTCTCTAGAGATAATTTGGGTATGTGTCTCCATTAATTACAAGAAGTGGATTCTTGGTGTTTGTTACCGCCCTCCAACCAAATACTCTGAATTTTCTAATGTATTACATGACTGTCTCAATCAGATTAATGTGCGTTTCCCAGGTTCACCCATAATCCTAATGGGTGATTTTAATTATCCAAATATTAAATGGTCTGATGACGGCATTTCTTTATACCCCTTTAGCACTGATGCTAATGAGTTTGTTACATTATGTTCTGATTATAACTTGGTTCAACTTGTCAAAGCTCCTACCAGAGTTACAGCAACATCGTCATCCGTTTTAGATCTGATCCTTGCCACTCACCCAGACGTTGTTTCTTCAATATCATGCATGCCTTGTATCAGTGACCATCACGTACTTCACTTTATTCTTAACATACCTAAAGGGCCATCACTACCAATATTCAAATCTATTCGAGATTACAAGGCGGCAGATTTCACTACAATTAACCAAAAGCTGTGTAAATTTCTTGATGAATATTTAGAAGGGTTTCAGAATCGCTCTCTCGAGACGAATTGGAGTCTGTTTAAAACTATTGTAGATTCTTTGACTGTAAACTATATTCCATCTGTTAATATTCGCCACCATGCTGACGCACCCTGGTACAATAGAAAGCTGAAAAGACTGTCCAACAAAAAGAGAAAATTGTTCCGTGCCGCTAAACACGTTTCATCTGAATTGCGTTGGCAGGCCTATCACGATGTTGCTGACGAGTATGCCAAAACAGTAAAAAATGCAAAACAAATTTTCTTTAACCATACGCTTCCATCCATGCTTCTTAATAACCCTAAACGATTTTGGAATATTGTCAGCAATAGCGTAACCAAAAATATATCTCTTACTTCTTCTGATGGGATAATTGTGGAACCTGCCCAGTGTGCTTCTGTGTTGAATGATGTCTTTGTTAGATCATTCTCAGCTCTTAGTAACACTTATGTGCCTCCTCTAACTTCTCGGAATTTTTTACCAATGGACCCTATCTTCATTGATGTCATAGGAGTATCTAAGGTAATAGATGTGTTGAAGTGCTCATCAGCCGCAGGTGTTGACGGTATTAACTCTAAATTTCTAAAAAGTACTAAAATGTATTCGGCCATCATTCTTTCTAAACTATTCTCCCAATCACTTGAGTCAGGGTCCATACCTGATGATTGGAAGACAGGGAAGGTGGTACCGTTGCATAAATCAGGTGACAACCATGACCCATTCAACTACCGTCCCATATCTCTAACGAGTGTTCCTTGTAAAGTCCTCGAACATATCATCTGCTCCCATTTAGTGTCTTTCCTTGAATCAAATAGTTTCTTCTCGTCCGCTCAACATGGCTTCAGAAGGCCATTTTCATGCGATACTCAATTATAGTCTTTCACTCATGAGCTCCACTCCTTCCTTGATAACGGCTCTAGCACTGACTGTGTTTTCTTAGATTTTTCAAAAGCCTTCGATAAAGTATCCCATAAGCTACTAATCCACAAGCTTCGCACTCTAAACATTGATCCTTATGTGCTTGATTGGATTATCGCCTTTCTATCTCATCGGGTCCAGTTCGTCAACGTAAACAATAATAATTCTCATTTGGTGCCTGTCGATTCCGGTGTACCGCAAGGTTCTGTAATTGGTCCCCTGTTGTTTCTAATTTATATTAATGATCTTGTAACTAATATTTCCTCGCCGATCTGCTTGTTCGCTGACGACTGTGTCCTTTTCCGCAATATAACTGACCATTCTGATGTAATTCATTTGCAATCTGATCTTGACGTCATAGCTCTCTGGTGCAACTCTTGGCAAATGGAACTTAACACTAATAAATGTAAGTCAATGAGAGTATCCCGCTCTAACAGTTTATGTCCTACTTATAGCATTAACAATAAATCTTTTGAGTCTGTTACATGTTATAAATACCTTGGAGTCCATATAACCTCTGACCTTACCTGGAATACACACGTCGAATATGTTGTAAGTATTGCTAACCGCACGTTGGGTTACATAAAACGAAACTTTTTTCAAGCCCCTTCTTCTCTTAAACTAACCTTATACAAGTCCTTAGTCCGTCCTAAATTAGAATATGCGTCATCCATATGGGACCCTGGTCACCAAGGTCTTATCAGCAGATTAGAAGCTACACAAAACCGAGCCGTTCGTTTCATCTTATCTAACTATCATCGTACATCCAGTGTAACATCAATGAAATTAACTTTGTCACTTCCCAGTTTGTCGTCTCGGCGCAAAACAGCTCGTTTATGCCTGTTTCACAAAATTTATCATCACATCCCATCTCTCCGTTTGAAACTAATGCTCGAGCCCTCTTACCGTTCATCCCGTCTCGACCATATTCACAAGGTAGGCATACCTAATTTTAACACCTTCAAATTCAGCACCTCGTTCATACCTCGCACATCGACTGACTGGAACCACCTTCCCGCTTCTATTGCAGATATTAATGATATTTCACTCTTTCAGCAATCACTTATTAACAGCACCCTTGTTTGATTAATTACGTTTATTTATTGTTTGCTCACTCCTCTCTAAAATGTACTCTGTACCTTGGGGGTAAATAAATAAATAAATAAATAAATGATAACAAAAATGCAACTTTTTTTCCGCTCAAAGCAACCGCCGGCTGACAGCGATCGGCCGTGCCTAAGACGATAGACGCCTGAAGCACCTCGCGCGTTTGCTTTTCTTTGGAGCGCCAAGTGATGGAGGTTTTATCTAAAGACGGTGTGCACATAAAGGTCTTACAATGCACAGAAAAATGACCTCCTACAGTTAATATTAAAGAAAGATTGTGTTCTCGCAGCCGGTCATTCAGCCAGCGTTTAGCCTGTCCGAGAATAGCATCTTCCATACGAAAGAGGAATGCTATATACAACGCCCGACGAACAGGGAACAAAAGGAAGCGCATGTTTTATTGTGGCAGTTTTTTTTATAGATTTTCGGCTTTGGCGCGAACCTGAGAACAAATTTGTTGCATTGTTTTATGGGCTGATAGTTTTACAGGCATGCCATACTTAGTTGACCCTTGGTTTAGATTATGCGACATTTTATGTAGATATGGTGTAACCACCCCCCTTTTTGTGTCAACAGGGCGCCTAGTTCTTTCACGCCCCCTTTACCTTCTTTACCAGCGCTCCTATGACTTCCATTATTACCTGATTCGGGAATCCTGAGGATTTTAGTGAATCAAGTTGGCCCAAGAGTTTTTCTTGCTCTTTGTGCGCGATTGTTTATCATGTTCAACGCATACCAACTTGCCCAGCTTACCATTTTACTACAATCTAATGATGACTCCCAATCTGTCCGGTCAGCCTTCATATCCATCAACGTTAAGATCTCCGGCAATGCAGTACAAGTAAGTACGCACTGAACGAAGACAACTCTCGCGTTTTCAGTCACTCGACATCGATTTCAAAGCATTCCAATAAAATAAACTATAAACTTTGTTCACCCCTACACTGACAACACGTTGAAGCTTCGCGCTCGGTGAATCAGTCATGCGTCTGACATTCACAACGCGATCACGCGCAGCGCGCGTTAAGGTGATAGAATGGAGCCGCTTTATTGGGTCAGCAAGATGGCTCCCACGGCACTCTCAGCTCAGGGATTAACGAAACATAGTGAAGAACATTAATTGATTATTGTCAAGAGTTTACGAAAGTCTTGAAAATCTTATTTTCTCCTATGGAACTAGGTTCCGAGCAATATCGGAATATTTTAAAATAACAAACAAAAGAAAGGAAGAATCTTTATGACCAATAATAAAATAGGAATCGAAAAACCAATCGCGCTGTAAATTCGGGAGCGCTGAAGCTGAAAAGCAACAAGATTGTGTAATCAGTGCGGTATCAAACAGGGTAATTGATATTTGTTTATTTGCTCTCAAGCTTGTCGTGCGAGGCGTGGAAGAGATTTACAAACATTCTAAGCTGCAGACGCTGAAGGCCGATCAGTCCTCATATTGCCTCCAGCCGCGATTCTGGCCCCATCTCTTGGCAGCGCCGTCAACTATTTTACCTCGATGTGTTGGAAGCCACCGTCGCTTTATCAGTCGGTCTTGAGCTACTCACGATTCTCTGTGGTTCTTATCGGGCCCATATTGACCATAAATAGATTATGAAAATTAATTTCACGACGAACTTAACTATACACCCTTACCGCTTTCTTCCGGCACAAAATTTGTGCCAGCCTTCTTTCCGGGAAACCACGTACTTTTTTCATGTTCGCCCATGAAGATTTCTCTTCCTGTCTTGCACATAAAAGCGCTGGTTCTAGAATGCGGCTCCCGAAATAACAAAATTTTTTTTCCCTTCCAATTCCAATTTTCAGCGTAAAAAAGAAAAGAAAAGAAGTGAAACATATGTTAATATATATTTCTTTTAGACATATGCGTAGTTATATCTCCACGTAATTACCACATATATTTAGAGACTTATTACGACGTGGCACAAGATTATGAATAATTTCCCTAAAGGAGGTTGCCGCCAGGATTCTCAGTTGCTCAGTCACGTGTCAAACAAGACCATAGGTCGCCATAGGCGTTTGCCCCTAACCTCCACTATACTGGACGCCTGTTTGTCCTCCCCGGTAAATCATGCAGTTTTATCCGCACACGTAGCGTATTGGTGGATCTGTGGTGACTGCTTGTCTTGCCGACGCGTGATTGAATCACTTAGAATTCACAAGGCAACCGTATTTTGGGAAGTGAGTCAACAGTCTTGTGGCGCGCCATTTTTTTTTTTCAAGTTACCCCGCAGCGTTACAAGCATCATTGCAGGGGAGAGGGTGGATAGTGTCGTCTGAAATATAGTTGCATAATGATCTTATGCATGAAATGAACACGCAGAGGACATTTAAAAAAAAAAAAGCTCCAGTGCGTATCTAAACTGTGTGTATATTAAAATATTTATTAACACTCTTTTTGTTTTTTACACAGTTAATCAGAGAGTAGAAAAGGTACTTCCGTCCTACGTTAAATTGCCTTTACGGCTCTTCGCGAGCAGACTGCTGAAAAGCTCCCACCGTTCCTTGGATACCATTGAACGCCGGCGTCAATATTTGAGGCCGCCCGTCACAGATCGTTTCGTTTCCAGAGCAACACACAGAAAAAAATATCTATAACCGAATCTTTATTTTCATATTATAATTATGAGCGGGTCACAGTATCCCACCTTTGTTTTTCTAACTCGCTTGATGTACATGACAACAAATTATGATTATTGTACAATAGTTAATTAATTAGTTTTTATTACCTTTTTTGTTATTGCTTTTTTTAACGGATTGGTATCATACTTTTTTCTTTTTTTGCTGACAGCCACCTTTCTTGTGTTGTCATTGGCATGAGATAAAGAGTGAAAATAGACACTTAGTACTGTTGAGTCATGGCTACCAATATGACTAACAAGCCAAATCATAGTTATCATATTCAAATGTACACGCCATGCTCCGTGTGTCATGTTAGATTGTGAAACAAAGACTACTGGGCTGTATTTTTAATGGTAAGTTAAACGTATTCATAACTTTAAACTGAGGGTGGTTTCATGCTGAGGAAGCTTGGCACAGTCAGAAGAGCTTTATATGTGTAATATTAGGGCCCCCTTCGGGTGCATGGCTAATATAAGTCTCATATATTATTCAAATGTGGTTCCTTCCTTTTCATAAGAATTATTAGCAATATGAATTTCACGTGAACGTGTCATAAAAGCTTTAACATAATGCTGAACGTATATCCTTGGTCGTACATTCCACCAATGCTTATATTTCTGAATAAGTGTGCAAAATAAGTTGATAATAAAATTGTGAGTACATGCTCGGTGCGGAACACACACCGCGCCGAGCATGTACTCACGATTGTTTGTGACCCAGGTGCTATTGGCTGCCTGGACTCTCGGACCAGCTGCTATCGTCAATGGATTCCTCGCTCAAGGCGCTGATCCTTTGCTGACGCGGGATCGATCTACACCGGTCATCGTGTGAAGACAGTATCGCCACACGCCAGGATTCCTCCGCTTCGTTTGAAGCAAACCGCTCCCTTCATCTGGTAACCAGGGACCTCGACGGAGGGCGTATTTAAACGACCTTCAACGGCTGGCGCATTTGGGTCACACACTGCGCCGAGCATGTACTCCCGATTGCTTATGACCCACGTTAGTTATTTAAACAATTCTTCTTTCTTCAGAACTTCTAACCGTTGCCTTCTTGCGGTGTCGTGCCCCGTTAATGTTGACGTTCGCAGCACTTTGCGCAGTGTTCTTTGTAGATGTTCGTTTCTCATCTTCCGTATTATGTTTTGGCGTATGGTTTTGCTTTTGCCGGGGGATGTAGAACAGAACCCTGGCCCGAATGAGCTTTTTTAATTGGACACTCAGACTGATTCTTGCTAGTGCTCCTCAGTGCTTCGGTCGGTACTGCGTATCGAACAAGGGCAATCGCAGCTGCTGACAGCATTGCAAGTCATGCTGCAGTGGCAACAGTCTGTTGAATGTAAGCTGGTCTGGAGGAAGGACAACTTGCCTTGAAGCGCGCCGCCCTCTGTCTACGGACGATGTAATTGGTATGTCTCAAGATATCACTGCATTAAAAGCTGCTGCGGACGATGCTGAAAACAGACTGCGTAGAAATAACCTTCTTTTCTTCGGCTTGCCAGACACTCAGTCGGAAGACGCCGTGCTATATATGGTTACTGAAACTATGGGCATCGTGATTGAGAAACCAAATATTGAAAGAGCTCACAGAATTGGTCGCATTCAGTCCACCAAAAACCGCCCTGTTTTGTGAAATTTTGTCGCTTTAAGGACAAAGAGACTATTCTTGCCCAGCGCACAAGCTCAAATCTACTCTGTATGCTGTGCGGGAGGGTTTTTCCGCTCCGATTCGTCAGGCCCACGGGAAACTGCTTGCCTTTGCAAAATAGCAAGAGTCGCCATACCAACTGCGGTAAAAGAAGCTGTTCCTCGGCGGCTGCGGTTACATCTATAATACTTCTAACACCGTCATCCAGTCAAGAAGATAACTATATCGCAATTCGAGACGAGCAGCGGTGGCGGAGCACGTACTTGTGCATCCCGCGGATTTACCCTGCACCCCACGGCCTAGCGAGATAATTGTTTTGCTTGTCAACTGTCGAAGCATTAAAAATAAGGCCTATGCACTCGCTGGCCTTATTGTCTCGGTACAAGCTCACATTATCATTACCACTGAATCCTGGCTGGATGATAGTGTCATTGATGCCCCTGAAGTTTTCCCTTCCACATTTCAAGTTTACGGACGCGACCGGGACACCCAGGGGGGGGGGGGGGGGGGGGGGGGGGCGTTTTCCCACTCGTTTATAAATCCTTCGCAAACGCACCTGTAGAAAATAATGATGATTGTGAGAGTGTGTGGTGCAAGGTCATGTTTCGCAATGGTGAACATTTCTCGTTTGGTGCTTTTTATCGTAGCCCCAGTGGGGCAGCCTTTCTCCCTTCAAATCGCTTTATCATACAATGTTGAGTTTAAATTCGAATTTTTTATTCGGCGCTGATTTCAATATGCCTGATATACAGTGGACTAACAATTCACTCGCGCTTGCTTGCCGCTCTGCACTTTCCCTTGAATTTAGTACTATGTTCGCCACTAACGGTCTTTATCCGTTTGTGGATTTCCCCACACGTCGTCCAGGTTACTGTGCATCAATGCTTGACTTGCTTTTTTCCGATTCTACCAGTTTAGTCCAATCAGTCTTACCGATTCCAGGTATAAGTGACCATGACGGTATCCTAGCTAAAGTCTCTTTTGGACGACCAATGGTCTTGCTTCCCCCTTCTCGAAGGGTCTACATATTCGATAAAGGTAATTACGGCTTGATTACGCATAATCTGGAAGATACATTTGAGGAGTTTGTGGCGATCAGTGTCACGTCCGGTGTTGAATATCTTTGGAATCTATTTAAAAGCAACTTACTATCGCTTATTGATTGCCACATAGCGTCAAAAATTGTAAAAAGGACACAGCAAGCGGTGGTTTACCAACGAGATCAAGCGCTTACTGAATTGAAGTTGTCTCCTCTTTCGGAGGAACCTAAGCCAAAGGACGGATGAAATATTTAACATGCTAGACATTCTGGGGAAGGAAATTAAGCTAAAAATAAAAATTGCCAAAGATCACTTTAATTCCTCTCAATGTGAAAAGCTTAGGCGCAGTCCAAAGGAGATGTGGAAACTTGTAAAATCTAATGGCAAAGAAGATAGTACTATCCCTCCTATTTTAGCTGAACAAAGTTATGTATGTCATTAGTGATGTCGACAAGGCAAACTGATTTAATGATTACTTTCAGTCAGTCTTTGCAGTCACTACAAGAACATACTTTCAGAACCAGCTTCTTGTAATTTTGAGGCTACGTCAGATATCACTGTGTCGTATGATGGAGTTGTCAAACTTCTTTCTGAACAAGAAACTAACTCTTCCACTGGGCCAGATTATATACCTTGTTTTGTTTTGAAATCTTGTGCACCCATTATTGCCAAGTTTCTGGTTGTCTTGTTTAATTTATCCCTGTCGTCAGAGAAATTGCATCAGGAATGAAAATTCGCGAATGTTGTTCCTGTGCATAAAAGTGGTCCCCGTTCTTTGGTTTCCAACTGTAGACCCATTTCACTAACCAACGTATGTTGCAAGACTCTTGAACATATAATTTACTTTAACATATTTCATCACCCTCAAGCAAATATTTTTCTTTGTCCAGTTTCAACATGGCTTTAGGGCAGGCTTTTCTTGCGTCACTCGGTTAGTCGAATTTTCGTATGATATGTTTTTTGCTTTTGATTCTGGGAAGCAGGTTGGTTGTATAATGTTAGATTTTAGTAAGGCTTTTGATACCGTGTCACACTCGTTATTTCTTTTAAAACTTTCATCTTTAGGTTTACCTCTCTCTGTCATGGTTGGATAGCAGACTATCTTACCAGTCGCTCCCAAAAAGTAGTCATTAATGGCTCAGAATCTTACTTTGTTTCAGTAACGTCGGGTATTCCCCAAGGATCCGTGCCTGGTCCGCTTCTGTTTTTAACCTATATAAATGGTATAGTCGACGGCACTACCTCCAGAATAAGAATATATGCAGATGATTGTGTGTTATGCAGGGATATAAATAACCAGGACGATGCTGCCGCTTTACAAACTGATCTTGATCAAATACTCAAATGGTGCAGCAAATAGAAAATGAAACTGAATTATTAAAAGTGTAATTGTATCCGCTTTAGCAGAAGGCGTCTAAACATACGAAGTAATTACTATCTAGATGCAAATCAGATTACCTTGGCGAAGGAAGTGAAAGATTTGGGTGTTATTTTTTTCATCTAACCTAGCGTGGACTAGTCATGTTGAATTTATAACAGTGAAAGCAGGACGTGTAGTTAACTTATAAAGAGAAAATTAAACACGCACCTCGTGACGTCAAAGAAATACTAGACATTTCTAACGTACGTTCCCTCTTAGAATTTTCTGCTGTAGTATGGGATTCCGACACTAAAACCTTAATTAACAAACTTGAGGCCATCCAAAATCGCTCTGTCCGTTTTGTTACTAGCTCTTATCACTTTGATATCAGTGTCACGGCATTAAAAAAAGCATTGCCATGGGAGTCGCTCGAACATCGCGGAAGATTATCAAGGTATTTTTTTTTCTGATTAAGGTGATTCGTGAACCTACATGCATTGATAGGAACATCTACCATAAAATTCCTCACTTTTAGTTTCCATAGAATAGACCACTCGAAGAAGATACGGGAAATAGCATGCCGCGCATCGGTTTTTCAATCGTCATTTTTCCCACGAACAATAAATCAGTGGAATAGACTCCCCGAAGCTGTGGTTTCGGCTTCGGATGAAACATTCGATTGTCTTTTAAGTCGTTACTTACACGAGAATGATCCATGTGCTGCTGATGTAAGCAGCTTATAGTAAATACGTGTATGTTGTGCTCAATTTTTTTCTTTTTTTTTGTGATTGCGCTTTGTATTATTTGAAGCTGACGTCACCATGTATTGATTTTTTTTTATTTGTGTATTTGTAGTGTTTACGTGTAAGTTTCCCCCCTACTATAATGCCCCCAGGGCGAAATGTAGGTAGCGAATAAATAAAAAAAAGTGTATTTCATACCTTTTATAAAAATTAAAAGTCTCAAAAGTGTAGTTTCAAACCTTCGGTTTGGAAAAATACCTGCCTGTTTTTTTTTTTTTTTTTTTTTTGCTGTATAGAAAGCAGTTTCGATATTCGAACTCGTTTTGTGCCATGGTAGAAAGTCCAAGCTGTGCATGCGTCCAGTATTGAATAAAATGGAACTGTATCAAACGGCACAATTGTGCATAGGATAGCGCAGCTACGATTGTTCATACACTTAAGAGATTGTAAGAAAGCAAAAGATGTCATCGAGACAGTGGGTTACAGTTGGGTTGAAAATTCGTATTAAGAAGCGAAAAAAATAATTTGATAATTTTATTCGATTCAACCGTAAAGGCAACACACACAAAATTGTGCGAGTTCAAGGCAAACCTTAAGAAACCAGGAATAAAAACCGTAACAAACAGGTTTAAGGTTATTGATTGAACCCATCAAATTTGGAGCAAACTGGGATGTTATTTTATGAATTGTAGCGTCCATATCGGTGCTACACTTTATTATCGTAGCGTAAAGCATCGCCACACTCCTTTAGAGCACCAATGTATCTCAAGTCACTCGTACTTTTGAGCTTCACTGGAGCCGATTTGTTGAACTCCAGCTTAGGCAAGTAGATATTTTTTTTAGTTAAATTTTTTTTCTTTGCTGAGTACAAGCACGAAGGTTGAAATATACTGCTCCCATAAATTTTACCTAACCGTATTGCAATTGCTGTATCCTACAATTTGAGCCTTACATATTCCAACTGCCAAACTGTAGGATATATGTTGCGACTGATATTAAAGCGCGCAGCACATCTTCCCCGGATGTCAGTGACGTCAATGTTCGGTAATTACTTGCCGCTTAGCATCTCATTCCATAAGAAAAACAAACAATAAATACTGACAGCAATATTAAAGCCTCAATATTTACGTATCAATAGGCAAACGAGCAAAAAGTGCTGACATAATTTAGACCCACCAGATGTGGAGTAAATAAATAAAGGACAGCAAAATACAAAATTCAACATTGAGATTTTGAGATGGACATTTTCTGTGGCGTTGCTCGTTAACTTGTTTCCGAGTATATATTACAACGTTTAGTAACCAGCTCGCCCGCGTAATTTTGCTTCTTACAAACACTATTCCCATACGTGTCAAATTCCATCAGGTTAATAATACTGTTTTATTCTTATGCGTGAACAACTAACAAGAAAAGAATGCCATTCTGCACAAAGGATTCCACCGACGGGAGAAACCTGGCCTCGTTACGTCAGCGAGCACAGCGTTGGCTCTTTCTCCGTGAAGCATGATTAGGCTCGGTTCGACATTACGTCAGAGCACAGCCGACGTAAGCGAGCCGAGGGGACGATCCAGCAGCTTCTAAAGTGCAGAAATGCAAGCACAAAAGGAAGGCCGTCTTTCTCTGCTTGCGTATCTGCCGGATTACCCAATTGAGTGCACAAGTTCACCGTAAGTTTGAGCCTTGAGTTTTTTTGTGTGCGTGTGTGTGTTAGTATTAGTGTTAGTCTTAAAATTAATTTCTCCTCAGGACAGTGGCAACGCCGCCGAAAGGCCAATGGCCCCTACCAAGAAAACCCACTGCGCGTTGAGTTAAGGTCACCTGAAATATAAACCTTTCCAGCGCCTATTCCCCTGTCTAGAAATTCAGAGTCACTGATCGTGAGACCCAAGCGCGACGTACAGAATTCCGCAGAAGATCTGCGCATGTGCAGGACGCGTTCCACAGCCCTGTAATAAAAGATAGCAGCGCGCAGAAGGCGAATGTTAGGATGGTCTTTGGGCTCTTATCAGAACCAGCGAGACGGTACGACTAAACGAGGGACTGAACAGTCCCACATTTCGACGGAATCCTCAGCGACTCACGGTCTAAGTAGCGGATGTCGAAGCCCGGCTCCGTCTCGTAGGCCACCATGTTGCAGCTCCTCTGGTTGCGCTCCGGCGTCACCCGGTTGGACATCGGCAGCAGGTCGCCTCGTTTGCCACGATTCACCCCCGGATGCAGCCCGTTTCCGGAGGAAGCGGCCTCGACGAGCTCCACGTCCCCTATCTTGACCGGAAGTCTCCTTGTCGCAGATGCACCAGATCTTCCTCAAGTCACAAACCTACCAGGTCTAACACGTCACAAGCCTACCAGATCTAACTCAAGTCGCAGATCTACCAGATCTCGCTGAAGTCGCACATCTACCAGATCTACCTCAAGTCAAAGATCTACCTGATGAAACTCAAGTCGCACATCTACCAAATAACCTAAACTCACAGATCTACCCAACGTTCCTTAAGCCGCAGATCTACCAGATGGGCCTGCAATCCTCGCGCCCCGAGGCAGTGTCAGCGGGTCTCGTAGCACTCCGCTCAATTGAAGATCCCAAAAAGGCGTAACAGCACTCGATGTCGCTGTTAAATCATTCGCGATGAGTAGATGGCGAAAACACGTTGACGACTCCGGTGGCGCGCACCTTTGGACGCCGCACCGCGTTGCCATGGGCACCGCTGTTCTCGCGGGCGCCGTTGGGCGGACCTGGTTGCCGCTGGCGACTACGGGACAGTCAACAGGCCGCCGTGTTGGGCCGGGACCGCGACTGATGGCTTTTCTTTTGCCTCTTTTTTTTAAGTCGGTGCATATTCTACACCAGCGGTAGCGTGAACGAGACGAAGGGAATCGAAGTCCGGCCGCAGGCCTCATGACCGTCGCTGTGTGGTACGCGTTCTATCGATGATGCGCGCAGTCAATAGTGTATATTTTTGTTTCCGGAGTGCAGGAAAGAGAACCAGAGCGCAGTCTTATTATTTGTCTTTCGTTCCGAGAACTTTGTTCGTTTTCTCTCTCGTTCTTTATTGCTCGTGACGATCATTACAAAACAATCGTCAACACGGTTATTTCAAGCATTCGTAAAAACCTAAAGCTTGCTTGAGGGAGTTAATCTTCTCGGTTTTGTTCGTTTACTAGCAAGTGTCACGAAAAAATTAACGGAAATATTTAGAGTCAGGAACTCCTCTTCTTCGTTTTAGAGCTTTATATGAGACATTAAATACGACAGCACTTCTTGCCAAGAACGGGTTAATAAAATTAAAATTGCAGTAAACATTAAATTTCCTGTGATTTTTTTTTTTTTTTTTTTAATTTTTCGCCGTGAATGGCTGTCTCCGTGTTCTGCAGGAGCGTGAGCACAGAAACGTTTTTTAAGGCGGAAGATTACAAAAATCCCCCTCCCGCAGTCGGACCATGCCACCTCCTCTTTTCCGAAAGGGATATATCGAGAACTGGCAAAGCACTAGCTAACGCTTTGCAGAAAACGTTCCGCGGGTTTACGTGTTTTTATGTTTTGTGAAATGAACTATCGGGTGTTTCAAATAGCGGCAGACGCTTTAAATCGACCGCGAAATTCGGTTTCTTAACCTACGCTTTAAAAAGGCCTGCGCGCCTACTTACCCACAAAACACTCAAAGAGCCAATCTCTGCGAGCTACGAAATCAGCTGAGCGAATGACGAGGCGGAACAACTGATTAGACCTACAAATGAAGTCTGCGCTGTGGCATTACGTAATGCGAAACGTCATGGTTACTTTGCGTGATGCCACAGCGCAGACTTAATTTTGAGGTCTAAACAGATGTTCCGTCTCTTCAGTCGCTGAGCTGATCTCGTAGTTCGCAGATATTGGCTCTTTAAGTGTTTTGCGAATAAGTAGACGGGCAGGCATTTTTGAAAGTGTACCGCGCTACGATTTTCTGAAGCGTTGGCCACAGGTGGTGCATTTTATCTATAAAATTTGCAAAAAGCAAACATACCTGAGGAAAAATTAAAAAAAAATAAAAAGGCGTACCTCCTATAGAAATGCAGAGAAGCCATCGGTCTTCAATCAATAGGGCGCCGTATTGTTTCAAGATGGCTTCCGTGGCGTTCCGTCACACCTTGCTCCAGAATCCCATGCCTTTCATGCATTTTGCATTAGAACAGAGAGCATTTTCTCAATTTAGCATCTTGCGTCATTAGGCTTCTCATTTTTTTTTCCGTTAGGCGTCCACATTCACGAAAAGTGAGCATGGGACGTGTCGATCGAAAGGCCGCAACGGTCAACATCCCGGAGTCACTGCACCTGGCGGGGGGAATGAATTAAGACTGCGCGGCAGCTAAACGGTAAGAGAAGACTGAACGAAGCTCTCAGCAGGCTTGAAAAACAGGGCGTGATGCGTTTCGACAGCGACAGCCTGGTCGTGACGTGTCTTCTCCACAAATTTAGCGTGAAAACTGAATTTGTGCATAGGTCACTTGATGTAAATTTTTGCACTAAATTTAGCGGGAAAACTGAAATGCTGCGTAAGGTTACGTGATGTCAACGTTTCGGCTAAATTTAGCGGGGAAACTGATTTTGTTTACGCTCACCCCGTAACAAAAACTGGGGGATGGCCAACTAACGGCTGTCGCTGTAAAATGTCGCGCATTGCCAGTTTAAAAAAGCTAATGTCATTGACAGCGCGAAAAAAAAAAAAAAAAAGGGTGCGATTTGCTATATTCGTGGTTCTTGCTTCAAGATTCGTTCGCCCATGTTCTACTTGACAAATGTCGCAACCTGATTCGCTGCGAAGCAAGGATGAGATGCTCGGGCCTCGATATGCCACGCCTCTCTTAAGCTGTCAGCGACGACGCCCGAAAGCTCAAAGTGGCCACTACAGTGGCGTATAATGTAGCATAACGCCAGGTAACATTCGCCAATTTGATGCCGCAAAATTGCTATTTAATCCGCGCTAATCTTCCTCCCAGATCTTGATGGATGTTCATGTATAAAGGAGTCAAATGAACGCAGCCTCATCGGCAAATTTGAAGGCAGTATAGTAGCACTGACAGCTTAACAAATGTGTGGCCTAACATGTTCACGCTTCTTGCGTCGTCGTTTGTTCTCGGACGTTCCCATCTAATAATAAGGCGATCTCACTGGCTGCCGAGCGAAAACAAGAGACCAAACGACGGCTTCGGTGAGTCCGTTATCTATGTCTCCAAATAACAGCGCAAGTATGAGGTTAGATACAAACACACGTCACCACCGGCCACTAAAACAATCACACTTAGTAACACAATCACAGCAGACAAAACACTCACACAGCACTGACTCACAACTCAATCTATATTTTCATTTCTTTTTCTTCTGCGCATTTTCGATACATTTGTGAAGACTGGCTTTTTTTTCTTCAACGTCCCATGAAATGACGATCATGTGCGTTTTTCCTATAGTGATAGATACGCTAATTCTTTTCCTGATAAAGTGAGCGGTAGACTGGAGACACATTTATCGTCATAACTGGCAATATGTTCCACTTCAACTATCTCTCTTGTGAGTTGGCTACCGCTTCTGCCCAGCATTGTACACCTATAGATGTGCCGGACATCCGCATATTATTATATATTATTATATCTATTATTATTATATCTATAATGGGCTTGCTTTGGGCTTTCTGTGGAGCCAAAGAAACAAAACTTACCTTAAGTGCAGACAAAGTAATGACCTGTCAAAGTTGACCAAAAAGCGACCGGAGTGACGAGTTTGACATGTTTTTAGAAAACAATCGAATTCCTAAAAATATTTGAATGCGTCAAGGTATCTTTATAATACCTATTTAATGAGGGGAAAAAGTTGAAAGGATGTAGAAAATCACTAGCGCCAGCAGAGGGTGTCATACGCGCGACCTGCCACGGCAGGCAAAAACACTAGTTTCTGGCACTGCGGCTTCTACGGCTCGTAACTCGAGAACAAAAAATCTGGGGAACATGCGGTTTGCGCCCTCCTTCATTTGAGAAATGCCCCCAAAACATATATTTTTTTCGTGAAAATTAATAATTAGACCCTTTTAGCTTGCCCGATTTGAGATGAACACCCATATATATATATATATATATATATATATATATATATATATATCTGTATGTATATCGGTGTTTTCATCTCAAAACGTGCAGGCAAAAAGGGTCGAATCTTTAATTTCGCTGGAAACAATATATGCTATGGGGTCGTCTCTAAAGACGCAGCAGCCACAAACCGCAAGTTCGTCGGATTTTTTGTTCCAGACTTACGAATTTTAAAAGACGCCGCGGCGGAAAGCAGTGTTTTTCACATCCGTCGTGGGTCGGACGTTTCGCTCGATCTCCCATCGTGGATTTTCAGTCCACATTACATTCACCTTTTTCAAGCGCTCTGTGAGTGCAGGTAAAAGGCTCTAATACCATAAAATAATTTTAAGCAATTTTTTTTCTCTAAAAATGTCAAAAACGCCCCCTCGGTTAATTGTTGACAACTTTTGACAATTAAATACTGGTGATCTACTTGGGTTACGTTGATACTTTTTATATCTATGGAGAGCCCAAAACACGCTCTTTATATATATTATAAAATCACTTTTTATAATATAAAATTTCATTTGCGGTACGAATATAAAATCATAAAATTTCATTTGCGGTACGTTTACGTTAATGTTAGGCGAAAAGAAACAAGTACCAATTTCGAAATCAATTTTCTCAAAAACCCCATTTTTTTAATTTTCCTTATTTTTTGTTAAAATGTAGGTATGTTAGTTGTCTACCCGAAAAGCAAGTCGCGAAAGTCTGTATTTTATTTGTATGTTCTATATTTAAGCGTCAATATCGGAAAAAGACGTCTTCGTTTTGCAAGACCTAAGTCAGACATAGCGACCCGTGCGTTTCTATGAATTGTAAAAACGTTCTCTTGAGTTTTCGCCTGCGTTTTTTCATCAATTATAAACAAATTGTGTGGTATTGAATAGTCATTTATATTTTGATAAGAGCGGGAAACCACGAGAAAGATATCTAATGAAATCAGCAGGCCGAGTAGACCTTCAATATCGAAGAGACATAGACGTTTATTGTTTCGATTTATAAAACTTTCACTGTAAACTAGCATGACTAGTTATTAGCTGTCATATTACTAAAAAAACGAAGCTCACCGCATCATTGATATATTATATACAATTCTCTCCAAAACCAAACACTAGGTTTGTTCACCACATATCGCACAGATCATCAGGGAATGGCCTTTTACTTCCGTAATACACAAAAGTGAAGACACAGAAACGGTCCGAAACACACGCAGAGACTGTCACGGAGAGGGGTAGGAAATAAAAATAAAGATATAAAAATAATATTACCCAACTCCGATCTTAACGAACATTGCGTTAAAAAATAAAAGATTTAGGTTCGAGTGGTGCCAAGGCGATAGGTCCACGCCTGGTGGAGAGTCAGACAAAGAAGTCGACGGCACGTAAAGGTAAAAGAAAAAAATAAAAAATTTAATCAATACGGAAAAACTCAGCCGCACACCCAAAACCAAAAACCGACTCCTCCGGGCATTCCCTGAACGGGACACAACCAAATGCGTGCGAACACGCTCCCTATAGCACCGCTAGGCCGCTAAGCCATGAAGAAATATACCCAACAACTAAACAATGCTGGCAAACAGATTGTAAGAAAACATTAAAAAAAAAAGTTGAGCACAACTGCACACGAGAAACAAAGTTCAGCGGGGCGAAGAAACACACACGAAAAAAAAAAGAGTCTTAACTGTGAAAAGACGATGAGAGTGCAGGCGAGCTGGTGGTAGCTAATCATGTCGTATCACACCTGAGACTGCGGTGGAAGAAATCGGAAGAACTTTCAGCAGAAGGAACAGACACAGAGAACGTCTCAATTGAGACGTTCTCTGTGTCTGTTCCTTCTACTGAAAGTTCTTTCGATTTCTTCCACCGCAGTCTCAGGTGTAATACG
The DNA here is from genome assembly GCF_016920785.2 of Ixodes scapularis. NCBI lineage: Eukaryota > Metazoa > Arthropoda > Arachnida > Ixodida > Ixodidae > Ixodes > Ixodes scapularis. Next base: position 167,577,564 of record NW_024609868.1, on the reverse strand, counting down.
ACATGATGAGTCTTAACTGACCGACGCCGAGTTCAGTCCCACGACACTGAAGCCTGGCAGGATGACGGCGTCCAGTTGATGCTCGCATCTATTCTTCACTCTGTTCCGCACAGCCACGACTGCTGTGCGGAAGAGTGGCTGTGCGGAACAAAGTGAAGAATACATTCGAGCAGCGATGCGACGAGAAGGTAACCGAGACGTAACATGCCTCGAGCTTCATATCGGAAGAGGAGCTTTCGAGGTAGGTACTGCAGTTACTCAAACTTTCTCTTTCCCCTCCCCATTTTTCAAAAGAACACATCAGCCGGCGCTAACTTTTCATCTCGGGAGCAGACCACTCTTCACAAACGGTTATAGTTGACAAGGAGGCTTGCTTCGTCCCAACTAGTCTCCGGGTAGAATAAACACAAATATTTTTTTCCAACACGCTTTTTCCAACAGTTTTTTAATGTTAGTCCCCGGGCTTTGCTGTTTTTAAAAGCGATAACCCTTTGGTGCAATCGGATCTCCGCGATAAGAGATAAAGCACGGCCGTTCCAAGGATAGGGCGCTGGAAGCTTGGGCAAATACTCGGTATCGTTTCACGCGTGCAGGGATGGCTGGTTTCAAAATTACTCCACATCCCTAACGAAACCGGCCCATCTTCGTGTGTGCGTCTGCGGGATGTTCGTCCCGCGCCGCCGGTTTTAGCGCGCACGCGGTGTTGTTTTGGCCGGCAGAACGGTTGTTGACCGCCGATATTGTAAGGCCGTGGAGTCCTCATCCTCCCTGGCAACAGTTCCTGGGTGATTTCAGATAAGATCGACCAAAGGGTGGCTGGTCGACATTTTTAAATCAACTGATGTTTTTATATGACATTGTCTAGTGTCTGGTATAAACGAATCTACACTTAGTTTTGACCAGAAAAAAAATTTGGAGACAAGAAAAATCGTAAGGCAGGGAGAGGTGGACAGTTGATATAACGCGCACTGATGGAGGGGGCAAGTTTGAAAGTGAATAATTAAAACAATAAAATTAGGAGGATTTTAAAACTTTTTACAAACAAACTATGGGTACAACTTGCTTGTAATATAAGGTAGTAATATTTATTAAAAATTTATTTAGTTTTCTAAAAATTGCCAAACATGCCTGCTCGAACGACAAATGGCAAACTTTGGAAATCTGTATCTCATGAAATAATTTAACCATTATTACATAACTTGCAGAATTATTTTACTAATATATGGCTATTATTGAAAAAATAAATAAGGTATCTGAGTGACACAATAGTTACAATATATTTAGGCAAACATGGGGAAAAAATCAAACAAAGAAAAATTCCAATGCGAATAAAAAAAAAAACAACACCACCTTCGATTTTTTTTAAATTTGGGTACCCTGTTATACTCTATTTCGGCATTCATTTCTATTAAAAACAAGTTGCATCATTGCGCTGTGAAAGAAGAAACAACTCCCCAAAGTAGGGTCCTTTTTCAAAGCCTACACTTAGCAGTGTCCTATACAAGAAGTGACTCTGAGTTCCAGTTTCATGAAACTTGCACAAATCTTTTATATACATTTATTCAGATGAGGTCATTGATAAAAAGAGCGATCTGTCACACAGTAAAAGGGAGGAGAAACTATATACAGCATTTTACATAAGCGTACAAAGTGGTATCATATTAGAGACTAATGATTTGAGAAAAGATGATGCAGTGTGAAGTTGTACCTTCCGGTATATTTTACATCTAGAGTAAAATAAATAACTTTACTTCCACACACAAAAACAAAGATATAATAGTAAGATATTTAGGTTGGCTGTGTATTTACGATTACAAACAATTTCAGGTGACGGATGCCATAGTGCCTAACTGGAGCAGCTTCGATGCTCTCGGTGTATGAATGAATCGTGGCAAGCCGATATATTTTATCCTGCTCGAGGATAACATTTTGGGATTTTTTTTATAGTGATCAGATAAAAATTATTAGTAACCACCAACAAAAACAGTACGTTAAATACCCCGTGAGGAAAAATGTGATAAATAAGGTGTCCCTGCATTCAAAATGAGCAGTCCTTGGGAAATCAAATGCGGCACTTTACGCTAAGGTTTTCCTCGCTGTACCCATTTAATAAAGTTGCTTCCAAGCAGATCCGACTGTCCGTGCTAAATATACGTCACAGGTCCCTTCTGTTGATGACTTGCTGAGGCGCCACGCGTGCCAAGACTGAATGCCAGGGAAGGCGCGCACCGTCAGCCACTCTTCTTTTTTTTTTTTTGTTCACGATACCGAACAACCTCATTTTCGTCCAGATATACAAGATGCACGCCTTTCAGTTTCTTTGATAGAACGCTCACCATTGTCCTGGCCGTCTGAATTGCGCTTACTGAACGTTCTCTCAGGTTGTTCAGCGTGGCCTGGTGCTTCACGAGTCCGCCAACTCCGTCACATGCATTTTTCCCATGTGCAGATGCAGAAAATAACCACTGGGCTTGTGGGCAATCGTCCTTTGCAAATTGGTGAAGCTGGTAGCGATTCTTGAAATGACTGGCGGCGCCGTCACTTACGTACGTCACGTACGAGTATACCGCAACGTTGTCTTCAACCCACTCCTTCACTTTTTCTAGAGCCAAGCAAGCGTGAGCGGCGTCGTGACACAGGTCCTCACTGATGATGGCAAAGCTGTTTGTAGATTTTCTTGTCGTCACTACACATGTAAATATCGAAACTTGTTTTTTTTTTTCCAGTGATATGCTTGCACTTCGTCAGGAAGCACGATGGTCCAGTTTTCAGCAAAGTCAAAATGAAAGACAATGCTCCCGCGTTGCATGCACTGTTTTTCATCGTAGATCGCTTTACCTTGCGTTTGCTGGATATGGTTGTGAAGTACCCAACTTCCAACCGTCACTTGGATGACTTTTAGGAAAGTCTCAGGTTCCAAAGTTTTTTTCACAAGGTCGCCGGACTCCCATGTTGCAAGCACAATCTCTTCATCCTCCGGGATATCAAGTTCCTGGAGTGTAAGAAACTGGCCTTTTGGGCAGTGATCACAGTCTCCTTGAAGGCACAGTTCTGTTGCTGGGTCGCACAGAAATGCCGAGTTCATTTCACCAGTGTTGAATGTTGAGCCTGTAACGTTCTCTAGAGCGGCAATACAAAGATAATAATTGGCGCAGCGCACACAAACGCACACTTCCTGGTGTGGAATACATTGGACCCATCTAGGGCGCAACGAATAAAATTTCGTTAGCCCAACGCCGGAATCGGGATGCTTGTCTTTGTATATACGGAAGGCCTCTCGTATTGAGCGTGTCATGAAGCGCTTTGGCACGAACGTTTTCTCTCCGTTGAGCATGACAGAGATGACGTCCTTCTGGTTGGGATTTTGGAGCGAACATTGTAGCTCGTCTTTCGTGAAGTACTCTAGGGCAGCAGACAGGTTCTCAGGGCTCACCTTGCACCTCGTGTAAGGATCCGGCTCATACCACACGCCATGCTTTTCCTTGAGTTTTTGGGATTTACTGATGAGGTACATTGAGGCCTGTGGAATCATCTTTTGAACCTCATTCTTCGTCAGTGTTGACGGCAGGAGTGTAAGCAGTTGACAACGTTCCCGGAGAGAAGTGGCGGTTTCAAAGGCCTGCCGAAAGTTGTCCACCCACTCAGTGCATGTGGAGCATGTTGGTTCGGACGACCCCGATGGTGCGTCCCTGTCGTACGCAATACGTAGCCTTGAGCGTATATTCTTGACAGCAACCTGCTCCAGTTCTGTCTGCTTTCTCTTGACATAGGCAGGCCTGTCCCGACTTCTTACGATGCTTGGTTGTCTCAGCGGCGACACATCTGTAGGCAGTATGCTGCGATTTAGATCTTCAATTGCTTCTTCAGCTGGCACAAATATGTCAGGGCACTGCTCTGAGCTTCGCATCGAGATCTCCTTAGTGATGTGCATGAAGCAATGGTAGCACAGGTAGTCCGTCGCACTCACTTTGGTGGAACAGTCAGGCGGAAGAATTTGCTTCAACGAGTTTAGGTCCAACTCGCCAACACTTCAAAAATTCCGCTGCTTTGGTATAGTCTCTTTGTGTTTGCAAAAGTAATCTGCACAAAACACTCGTTCGGAGCTCCAGGACGTCTTCATAATGTATACATAAATAATAGAACTTAAACCCCAACTGATGGCATATAATTGCCAAGTGAAAGAACTACTGGGTGCACAAGTGACAAGTCCGAGGCTGAGGAGCTCACTCACTGCAAACGTACATTTGAAAAGAGAGGTCACAACTGAGGCTGTCGGCAAAGCTTGATCCACGTCAAAGGAAGAAAGAGGGAAAGTCTCCAGACAAAAAATTGTGGTCAGCGGCCTTCGAAAAAGACTTTCCGGAATCGCACTGTCGTCCCTCCACGCGCTGATATGAAAGCACCCGAGCTTCTACCACGTGGTTCATGACACAGCCTGAGCCATGTCGGCGACCGGTTCGCGAGGGGTTGGCGGTGGGGTTACGTTGATGGTCACTCGGATTAGCCCTTGCTGTACTGAGCTACCGCCTGCAGTGCCTTATCGCCGGCTGGTGTCAACAACGAGAACACACACACCCTGTCTACACCAAAACTACAAGCGTTCACCGCACACGCGTCGCCGCCGCTTTTAAGCTTTTGTGAAATTGCTTTCTTTTGCCGCGGAGAACCGCCTTATCTTAACTACGCGCCTGAAATCCTTCCAGGCGGGCGTACACAATATCAAGCGTTTCGAGAAATGCCCGTGGAGTAGAACTATGGGAAAATTTGGAGCCCGCGATGTCGATATCGTCGCCGTTGTGTTAGTACGCCGTCGCGTACTGCAGTCCCCCGTTGGGGGAGGGGGGGGGCGGTCTTACTACGATAACATGGCGATAGCGTTTACACTCTATGTATTTACGCGAGGCTCGAGTATTTGGGGATAATGCTGCCGGTTGGTGTGCCCCTTTGTGCCTGATATTATCGCCCGCGACGCCAGCGAGTGAGATGGCGACAGGCATGACTGCTCAGTAAACAGGCGTCGGCGGCCATGTTTTGCTGGTTGAAGCGAACCCCCTTGTCCTTGACAGCGAGCGGGGAAATGCGAAAAAAAGATTGTATCGGCCGTTTTGCCAGAACTAGCGACGAGTGTCGTCTGCGGTTTCCGGCAACTATTTTGCCATAATCGTGAGCTTAGCGAGGAAATGATTTTTGCTAGCCACAGAACACTACCACGCAGAAAGGGAATGCTTGAACATGTTTTTGTTCTGGATATATATCAGGGATATATATGAGAGAGAGAGAGAGAGAGAGATGAAGGTAGAGCGGAAGAGGGAATAGCATATAGTGTCGCAGGAGAATAAAGTAAACAAAGTTCCTAGTGGCCGATGGCTGCATGATCTTTTCTCGGATCACTAGTCCGTAGTATGATACCTCTTTGTACACAGTAGTTTCTCCTTAATTTCAGTGTGTGAACGATTTCTCTAGTTATCATTGGCCTCATCTGAATAAAAATATATAAAAGATGTGTGTTGGTTTCATGAAACTGGAGCTCAGAGTCAGTTCTTGTATAAAACACTGCTAAGTGTAGGCTTTGAAAAAGGACCCTACTTTGGGGAGTTGTATCTTCTTTCTCAATAAAATGATGCAACATGTTTTTAATGGAAATGAATGCCGAAATAGAGTATAACAGGTTACCTAAATTTAAAAAAAATCGAGGGTGGTGTTTTTTTTTTTATTCGCATCGGAATTTTTCTTTGTTTGATTTTTTTTCCATGTTTGACTAAATATATCATAACTATTGTATCACACAGATACCTTAGTTATTTTTTAAATATTAGCTATATATTAGTAGAATAATATCTGCAAATTATATCATAATGATTAAATTATTTCATGAGATACAGACCTCCAAAGTTTGCCATTTGTCGTTCGAGCAGGCATGTTTGTCAATTTTTAGAAAAATAAATAAATTTTAAATAAATATGATTACTTTATATTACAAGCAAGCTATACCCATAGTTTGCGCCTAAAACGTATTAGAGTTCTCCTAATGTTATCGCTTTAGTTATTCACTCTCAAACGGGCCCCCTCCATCCGTGCGCGTTAATGCAACTGTCCACCACCTCATGCCTTACGATTTTTCCTGTCCCCAAGTATTTTTTCTAGTCAAAACTAAGTTTGGATTCGTTCATACCAGACACTAGACAATAACATATAAAAAGATCAGTTGATTTGAAAATGTCGACTAGCCATCCTTTGGTCGATCTTATCTGAAATCACCCTCCTTTGCTTTCCATACTGCAATACCCTGACTGATTGACTCCTCCAGGGTGGCCGTCACTGTTCGTCGCGTCAACGACACATTCGTACCATTTCACTCCTCGTGACACAGGGTGCGCTGCTCGCTTTTCTGTCACGGGCAGCCCTATCTAACACAACGAGCGCGAAAGGTCGTGGTCATCTCTTAGTTCCGAAAGGGCGGGACGTTCGTATAGGCCAAAGAAGGGTCCGAATCAATACGACGTCTGCCGAGTTCTACACATTAAATATTTACGACGCCTGGTGGTCTGTTAGCAAGTGTTGCTGTCTCTTTTGAACTCCTCCGATGTAGCTTGCTGCCCATGATAAAATTTAAATGATCAATGAATATAACAGGGTGAAACTACTGGATGTCCTTCTTATGTGAGAGCGTTGAAAAAAGGCAAAAAATATTTCCAAGTTTGTGAGGACGCGCAATTCGCAAGTCCGTTTCGAGCCGTAAAAACACGCTTTTGTACGAGATTGATGCTTAAATATAGAACATACAAACAAAATACACACTTTCTCGACTTTCTTTTCGAGTAGTCAACTATCATATGTACATTTTAACAAAAAATGAAAAAAAATGGGTTTCTTAAGAAAATCGATTTTAAAATTTGTATTTTTTGGTTTTTGCATAACATTAACGTAAACGTACCGCCAACAGAATTTCATACAGCTAAGTGATTTTATAATATATATAAAGAGCTTATTTTCGGCCCAAAATCGGGCCAATTGTTGCTTCGCTGTGACGTCAAGAATCAGCGATCATGTTTTCAAGCGAGATGCCCGTCGGCCCGTTCCGGCACTCGTATTTGTTGGCGTGCATTTAGTAGCGACCGCGCGCGCCGTTCGGCACGCGCGGTCGCTACCAAAACTTTTTATTCCTGCGAGTTTTCATATAGTGGATTTTCGTAGAACAAATTTTTGTTTGTTTCGGCAATCAAATTTAATGCTGAGTCTGGGAACAAATGTGACGGCAGGCAGAAAACAGGATGCAGAAGTTTTTCTTTAGAAAAAGCTAATGCGGAGCGTAAACATCCTTCTCACAAGTATACTTGTTTGCCTGTCGCCTTTTTACACCAGGCTTGTGTACTGTTCTCTAGCACGCAGAGTTTGGTTCTAATTACCCACATTTTATTCTAGTGTCGTGGGGGCGTCGGGAGAAGAGGAGGACGGTTGAGCAAGGCGCGAGCGGGGGCCAGCCGGCAAGGAAGGAGGAAGAGCGTGCTGCACGAAGCTGGGGACCGGCAGGAACGATAGAGCCGTTCTGGCTAGTCTGGCCCATGGCGATCCCCGGAGCATTCCACCAGCGAAGTTCAAATCAGGACTGGCGGAAACGGCGACCCCTGGCCATACCGGCCTAGGCCATGACGATCGGGGAGTGGTTCCGCAGCGAGACTCTGGCTGTGATAGCCCGGAACAGCTAGCCTACGCAGCGCTGGCGTGGGACCGACGATCCGTAGGCGTGGACACGGACTCCGACTGCGAGCTATGAACGACGGGTGACAACTAGGGTCGGCGGGTCCGGACTGCCGGCTCTCGAAGACGGGCAACCGGGAAGTACAGTATACCGATTCGCTGACTTCTCGTGTTGTGTTGTGTCACTTCCTGAGAAACGAGTGAAGCATAGACCGATCGGGCGGCGATTATTATAGAGCGGCCCCATAAGTGGTGAAGACAACACAAACTGGTGTGCAAATGGCAACCCCCTCTAGCATATTCTCTAAACAATTCGACCTATCAAGGCTCCCCATGGTTTAAAAAAAAACGCATAAAGGACCAGGGACATGGCGTGCACGTGCACATGGCGACTGCTGAAATCGGGGTCACCGTCGCTCGCCACAGCCCGACGGCCAGACTGGCCGCCGCATTAACAGACACTTCCGCTTGTTGCGCTGAATGCAGCGCTCTCGTGGCGCCACCTGGCCATTGCCGGCTGGCTATCATGCACATGCGCCATTTCGCCCTGAACGACACACAAAAGCATGATATCGCATGATGTGAATGATCTCACTCCAAGTTTCGATTGATCATGACACCGCCTTTGTTGCACTTCCTGAGTGATGACTCCTTTGCAAAAGGCATACGGTGAGGCGCGCGGAAAGATAAAATTGTTTGTGCGACTGGATCATGCGAGTCACTTAATTTTATCGTAGCCGTGCGAACGTTATAGTTGACGCAATCATAAAATTCTATGCCCACCGGAACCAACTTGGCAACAGGAGCCGAAATCCACACGAGCCTTTCTATGCCACAGAGAGAAGAGGGCTAACCGTTTGGAGCGCTTCCCCAACTCCGACGTTCCCGCGCCTCCTCGAGGCGCCATCAGTCCGTTGGCGTCTCACCGTCTGCCGTGAAGCAAAGAGCGAACGCTGAGGAGAGACGAAAGCGAACCCCACCCCCCTCCCCCTTCCCCCATACCCCCTCTGCCCTCCACAGCTGGCTGAGACATTGCAGAGGGAGCTGGCAAGGAGAAGTCTGCAAGATCAAGCACCCCCATCCTTCCTCCTCCGCCCTCCACAGGACCCAGCGCGTTTACATGGCGGAGGAGCAGGCGAGCGACACTTAAACCAACCCTGAACCCCACGCAGTGGTTGCGAAGCGAGAGCCTCCTCGCCCACTAAGATGGCCCGGGAGCTCACGTGACGAACCCAGCTAAGATAATACCAGCGCTCACCGCGACTCATCATGGGCATGTTCCTCAGACTCACGTCATCACGCAGACTAATGCAATCACCGGCTCATATCGTCCCTAAGACTCACGTCTTGATTCAGGCTCACGCTCATGAGCCTCGAAACTCACAATCACACTCAAGAGAGCTCAAACCTCACGCTCATGAGTACTTCACTTAGTGCTCAAGCTCACACTCACACCATGAGTCCTCAGAACTCACGCTCACAATAACGCTCATCAGTTCTCTGAACTCATACTCAAACTCATGAGTCCTCAGGTCTCAAACTCACACTCAAGAGTTTTCAAAACTCACGATCACACTCATAATCATACTCACGCTCATGTGTTGGCAGGACTCAAACTCACACACTCACTCACGAGTTTTCAGAACTCACAATCACACTCACGATCAGACTGACGCTCATGAGTTCTCAGGACTCACACTCACACTCACTCTTGAGTTCACATAACTCACGATCACACTCACACTCACACTCAAAATTTTTCGAGACTCGCGGCATCAATCACGATCACCTCATATCTGACGGTGAGCGTGAGTAATCGTGAGTGATCGAACTCAGGAGTGAGAATGACGAGGTATGATTGGGCCTACCGGCGAAGAGGAGTTTGTAAAACTAAAATAGTCACCGATCACGCTAAGACTCGTGTAATCTCCTATTCCAGTGACCATACGCATGCCGGTGACCCCACCGAGAGAAACGTGCTTCGGGTTCGTCATCAGATGAAGGAAAAAGGCTGGTATGTACCCTCCCAGTGGAAGGCCGTCTAGCACCGCACCAAATACTTCTGGATGCGGCAGCCTGTGTCAGTGACGACACTGCATCGCAGATCCCCGCACCGTCAACACTTCGGCGCACAATCAGCAAGCAAAGGCAGCGGGCGAATTTCCAGTACAGCCTACCATCTTGCAGAGTCGACATACTAAAGCCCACAGAGTTTAAGGTAAGGTGTATTGCAGCACACAATCACAGTGCGCGACATATTATGAGAATAATGAGTGTTTTACCTGCATGCAGACCACAGCCAAAGGATATTCCTTTCTTCTCCACGACAGCGGAGAGGGCGACAGCGAAAGTATCCTTACCTTTGCTACCGAGCGCAACTTGAGCTGTGTGGCTCAGGTGACTACGTGGTTCACGGACGGCACCATTAAAGTCACCCCAGCACAGTTTTACCAACTGTACACGGAGCATGCCACAGTCAATGGCGTGGTAGTGTCAATGGTTTACGGCTGCTGCTCAACAAATCTGAAGCTGCCTACATAAGGTAAGCATTCAAGAGCTCTGATAACCGTATCAAACGAAACGCGCAGTGGCCCTATTATTGGATATGTGTTCAAACGCCTCAAATTTGTTCGCTCCTTTTAAGGTTTTTCGATGATGTGCTGAGTCATATGGGAGCCAACTGCTTTGAGGTGGCTCACAAGGTGTGCTCCAATGGTCACCACCATCGCTACAATTCAGATGAAGAGTTTACTGTTCTGGTATGCGGCTTTCTATTTATATGTCGTATTGTTGTCTTCAGTTCAGCAAATTGGTTACTTTATTTCTTGTGAGTGTTCAGATGAAAATGCTTCCAGCATTGACCTTCTTGCCAATCGCCGACATTCACGAGGCCCTCCAGGACCTTCTGGAGGTTTTCCCCACCGACGCCTCAGTCGTGGCGGACTACTTTGAGGACGTGTATATCGGGAGACCCCGTCGAAACGGCTTGTCGTCGGCTACCTTCCCTTTTCTGGTTTGGTCAGTCAGAGAATCAACACAAGCAGAAATGCCAAGGATGAACAACAGCATCGAAGCGTGGCACCGGGGACTGCAGGTAAGGACTTACCTAATCCTCTCAGAACTTGGAACTTTTCTGTAGCACATTTTTTAATTTGTGGCTCAAAATTGCAGTACGGTACTCACTAAAAAAGCTTTCTCCACGAGTGTTTGTGCGTTCTTTTTTTCTTTTCATGCCAGAGCAACGTGGGCTGCAGTTCTCCCAATATCTGGGCGTTCCTGGGTTGCATCAAGAGAGAGCAGTCCTTGACAGTGATGAAGCTGGCTGAAGCAGAAGGTGGCAGGACATCTTTGAGGGTGTCCAAGAAGCACGCCAACCGCAACCGGCGTCTTCAAATCATTGTGAGCCGCTACGATGGTCGCAATCATTTTGAAACCTTGAAAGCGGCAGCTCGGAATATCGCTATGTAATTTGTTTTAGGGGCGAAGCTCCTTAAGGTTTATCCACACGAAGGAGAAATCCGCCCCTTTCCTCCGCGGAGCGCGCATCACGTGAGACATACGTCATCCCTTTTTGACGCCTCGCGGAGCCGTTCTCCCGTTCTCCTCCGTGGCGGAGGCGCGGAGGCTTCGTGCTCTCAGCACGAAAGCTCCGCGCCTTAGTGATAAAGGTGTATCCACACGAAGGAGAAATCCGCTCCTTTCCTCCGCGGAGCGCGCATCACGTGAGACATACGTCATCCCTTTTTGACGCCTCGCGGCGGCGTTCTCCCGTTCTCCTCCGTGGCGGAGGCGCGGAGGCTTCGTGCTGTCAGCTTGAAAGCTCCGCAGGTGCACGCGGCGGAGCCGGGGACGGAGTTTCACGGGTTGTTGACGTCACGACACCCGTCCGCGGAGTTCTCCTTCGTATGTCTCACGTGATGCGCGCTCCGCGGAGGAAAGGAGCGGATTTCTCCTTCGTGTGGATACCCCTTTAGGGGCTAGCCATGTCCGTATGTCCGTCCGCCGTCGAGTGCACGTGCTCCTGCTCGTGAGCTCACGTGCTCACGTGCTCACGAGCAAGTGAGCACGTGCTCCCGCGCTCGTGTAGGGCAAAAAAAAGTGAAAGCTGCTTACAACTCCCTGTAACGCCGAATTAGACCGCAGCTCTTGAGGAGGAGGAGGGAAGGGCACTGGGGGGGGGTTAAACTAACCAGGGGGGGGTCACGTGACCTTGGGGGGTCACGTGACCTTGGGGGGTCACGTGACCTTGGGGGTCACGTGACCCCCAATGCCGATGATGTCATCACTGACGTCACTGATGACGTCACTGATGACTTCACCAGTGATGATGACGATGACGATGCGAATGTCGGTGACGTCATCAGTGATGATGACGATGACCATGCGGATGCCGGTGACGTCATCAGTGACGATGACGATGACGATGTGGATGCCGGTGACGACATCAGTGACGTCACTGATGACGTCATCAGTGATGACGACGATGACGATGCGGATGTCGGTAACGTCATCAGTGATGATGACGATGACGATGTGGATGCCGGTGACGTCATCAGTGATGAAGACGATGACGATGTGGATGCCGGTGACGTCATCAGTGATGATGACGTCATCAGTGATGATGACGATGACGATGTGGATGCCGGTGACGTCATCAGTGACGATGACGTCATTGGGGGTCACGCGACATCGGCGGGGGTCACGTGACCTCAGGGGAGTCACGTGACTTCGGGGGGTCACGTGACCTCGGGGGGTCACGTGCCCCCCCCCCCCCCCGAGGTCACGTGACCCCGGTGGGGGGGCTCGCGCGGTGCATTATGGGACATTTCCCATGATGCACCGGGGGTAACGTGACCTCGGGGGGGGTCACGTGCCCCCACGAGGTCACGTGACCCCGGTGGGGGGCTCGCGCGGTGCATTATGGGACATTTCCCATGATGCACCGCGCGGTTACGCCGACGCCGACGCCGACGCCGACGCCGACGCCAACGCCGACGCCGACGCCGACGGCGACGGCGACGCCGACGGCGACGCCGACGCCGCTCAAGCCGGAAACGGGCCCCTAAGAGCTGCGCTCTAAAAAAAGAACCGCATCTCCCCGTGATGAATGATCTTGATTGGGGCGAAGCTCTGGTGGTGCTTGTCTGCGTAGACGGTGAGCCGCAGCATGCCGAGCCTTTCGTTCGTTTTCATCCGTGCCAGAAAGAGAATGTGTGGTATGAAACGTCGTTATATACGCATTTGAGCATTTGTCCGCAGCGTGACATTGATGAAAACGATCGAAAGGCTCGGCATGCTGCGGCTCAGCGTCTACGCAGACACGCACCACCAGAGCTTCGCCCCAATTAACATCATTCACCACGTGGAGATGCGGTTGTTTTTTTTATTTCACTCAAGAAACTTGTTGTTTTCTAAGTACAACGATGACTTCTTTGGATGTTCCCTCTCTTCAGTAGAAATGATATATCACGTACTAATCTTTTTTGCATGCAAAGTCAAATGTATATAAGTTGTGCAGATTCGCGAACATCCGATTCGCACAGTGACAAGTTCCCCAATGACGAATGTTCCGCTGTTACAAATGGGCCTATTACCAGTTGGCCTATGACGAATGCGCACATGACAAACGAGCCTATACCCAGTACAGTCAACTCCATGGCCATTTCCTAAACGGCCATGGTCTCGTCTACATGTCAACTTTGGTGGTCCATTCCAAGGGCACTACTTCCTCGTCGTGGTCGATGTCGCTTCAAAGTGGGTTGAGGTCATGCTGGTGTCGTCATCCTCTCATGATGCTACGATCAACAGCCTTCGGAACATTTTTTCAACGCACGGACTACCAGAAGTTGTCATTTGGGGCAACGGTCCTGCCTTTGTAAGGGACAAGTACAGCGAGTTCCTTAACCGCATTAGGATCCGACGTAAGCCGATTGCACCTTACCATCCAGAATCAAACGGAGTTGCGGAACGCGCTGTACAAACCGTGAAACGGAGGCTGAAGAAAGCATATTCTGGAAATTTTCAGACCAAGATTGATCGGATGCTTCTGACATATAGAACTGCAAAACACTCACTAACCTTTCACAACTCAGCTGAGCTGCTCATGGTCAGGAAGTTAAGGACTGACCTAGACCTTCAGCACCCGGACATGCGATGTGGAGTACGTTTGAAGAAACTGGAGCAGAAGGTACGCTGTGATCAAGGAGCATGCCAGGGGGTAACCCTGGAAAAACAGTTATTGCCAGAACTTTCTGGACAAGTCCTTTGTGGGTTCCTAGATTCTTCTACGAACAACAATTTCGCCATCTGTGCAGGTGGAACTCAGAGATGGTACTTGAAACCGCAATGGGGATCATATACGAGATCATCGCCTTCCACCTATGTCAACAGAGAACGCGCAGCACGGAGCAAGCGATTCCTCCGCTGAACAAAAAAGGTCACCTGGAGTTTCCGCTAGCAAACACTTTCTAACGCTAAAACAAGTGCATACTGGCACAAGATCTTCGCAAAGGCAAGCAGCTTCATGCCAGATTTTACCAGCTTCCCCAAAAAGCCCGCAGAAGTGACTATCTATGTGAACCAGAAAGCCAGTGGGTCACTACAAGCCTTCGATTACAGGGACTCTAATTGACGTGTATAAAATTGAGGACGTTATTAATGTTTCCGGTGAAGAGGGGACAAGTTTGAGAAGTGTGATAATTGTGCTATCGGCGCCAGGCACGTAGCCAAGGGGGGTGGGGGGTGGGGGAGGGGGGGGGGGGGGGTGACGTGCCTAATCGGCGGCATGCTTTTGGTAGCGCGAGAGAAAAAAAAAAAAGGAGTGTCTGGCATCTCGGCGGGTACGTACTACGCGCCTAAAACAAGGCTGTTTTTTTTTTTTTTTTTTTTTTTTCCTGCGCTTGTTTTATTTAATAAAATTTATAACAAAAAAAGCTGTTCGCATAACACAAAACGTTTCTTTTGACACACACACTCCTCCACTCTTTAAGGAACTGCATTTAACATATATTCATGGTTCATATTTGTATACCCTTCTTGCGCAATATAAATCCATCTTCAATATAACGAACCATCTTTAACTTTATTTCTAATTTGACTCCAATTTCCAAACCTCATGACATGAAGAAAGACAGCGCTGGGAAAAACCACTGAATCGCACGAGCTATATGTTTCAAATGTTAAAGGGGTACGGAAACAAAAATTTAAATATCCAAATTTCGTTCGTAAATGAGTCAAGCATGACTTATAATAACCGTAAGGGATAATCGCACGCTTGTATTTTGAACGACTTTCTATATGTTTCCTTCCAAACGGTGCACTCGAGCAAGCGCTCGAAGGGAAGCGAACGGAGAGCGCGATGCGTCGTGGGATATCCGGCGCAAACAAAAACAAAAAGAAAACATTCCCGCATTTGTGACGTAGCAATGCTGGCATGGTTGTGAGCTTTGCCGTTGGTGGCCTTGTCAGCGTTGTGGTGGTGCCAATAGCGTAAACGTGTTACAACCGAGCCGTTCGAAGTACCCGTGGGGTGACGAGCGTGTGGCTGGCCCAAGAAGCTTCCACAGCACTGTCAGCTTAGGGCTGAACGGGGTGGGGAAAGTAACTTTTGTCCGAGTTTTGGCGGGCCAATCTTCTAGGAGGAGAATGGCTGTCCGGGTACACAAACGATGGTCCGAGAAAAAGGGAAGTCCCTCCTTTCCGTCTTTTTGGACTGTTTGGTACAATGCGCGATCTGTAAGTTGAGGAGGAATGCTAAGAAGGAAAATGTTGAAATTCAAATAAGCGGCGCTGCTCCGATGGAACTTGCAACGTCATGACTACGCAGCAAGTTCCCCGAAGTTCCTAGATTACCTCCAAAATAGGCTCCACACGCATCCACCAGGTGCACATTGAAAGATCGTTTAATTAGCTTTAAGATTAGTTAGCTTGTGCCTTCAAGAAAAGACTGGTATTCTTGAGGTTAGGCTGCAACATACAACACATTAAAGCTAAAAAAACGATCGCTGGAATTTCGCTTTCGTACCCCTTTAAGGTACAATCTTCCTTTATAACTATAATGCAATGAAGTGCAAAGGTGCAAGCGAGCTGGACAAGAATGACGAAAATAATCCTTGGAGAAGGGGAACAAGAGGGACAAAGGACAAACATAAATCTCCAAACACAGCTAGGTGACTGGTGAGCGACCTAAAAAATCCGCCTGGTCCGGGTATCGAGCCCAGGACCTCTCCATTACAAGTGGCGCGCTTTACCAACTCAGCTAACCAGGGGTTAGACGTCAGTAGAGCAAACGGGTTTTATCAGCTGCCACCAGTCTAACACCAACAGGGGTGAAGCTTGCAAATTTAAGGTTATAATTATAATGCAATTAAATGCCAAGGTGCAAGCGAGCTGGACAAGAATGACGAAAATAATCCCTGGAGGGGGGGAACAAGAGGGACAAAGGACAAACATAAATCTCCAAACACAGCTAGGTGACTGGTGAGCGACCGCAAAAATCCGCCTGGTCCGGCTAGCGAACCCGGGACCTCTCCATTACAAGTGGAGCGCTCTACCAACTGAGCTAACGAGGGGTTAGACGTCAGTAGCATTTAATTGCATTATAATTATAACCTTAAAATTTGCAAGCTTCACCCCTGTTGGTGTTAGACTGGTGGCAGCTGATAAAACCCGTTTGCTCTACTGACGTCTAACCCCTGGTTAGCTCAATTGGTAGAGCGCTCCACTTGTAATGGAGAGGTCCCGGGTTCAATACCCGGACCAGGCGGATTTTTCCGGTCGCTCACCAGTCACCTAGGTGTGTTTGGAGATTTATGTTTGTCCTTTGTCCCTCTTGTTCCCCTTCTCCAGGGATGATTTTCGTCATTCTTGTCCAGCTCGCTTGCACCTTTGCATTTAATTGCATTATAATTATAACCTTAAAATTTGCAAGCTTCACCCCTGTTGGTGCTAGACTGGTGGCAGCTGATAAAAGCCGTTTGCTCTACTGACGTCTAACCCCTGGTTAGCTCAGTTGGTAGAGCGCTCCACTTGTAATGGAGAGGTCCCGGGTTCCATACCCGGACCAGGCGGATTTTTTCGGACGCTCACCAGTCACCTAGCTGTGTTTGGAGATTTATGTTTGTCCTTTGTCCCTCTTGTTCCCCTTCTCCAGGGATTATTTTCGTCATTCTTGTCCAGCTCGATTGCACCTTTGTATTTAATTGCATTATAATTATAACCTTAAAATTTGCAAGCTTCACCCCTGTTGGTGCTAGACTGGTGGCAGCTGATAAAAGCCGTTTGCTCTACTGACGTCTAACCCCTGGTTAGCTCAGTTGGTAGAGAGCTCCACTTGTAATGGTGAGGTCCCGGGTTCGATACCCGGACCAGTCGGATTTTTTCAGTCGCTCACCAATCACCTAGCTGTGTTTGGAGATTTATGTTTGTCCTTTGTCCCTCTTGTTCCCCTTCTCCAGGGATTACCTTCGTCATTCTTGTCCAGCTCGCTTGCACCTTTGCATTTAATTGCATTATAATTATAACCTTAAAATTTGCAAGCTTCACCTTTGTTGGTGCTAGACTGGTGGCAGCTGATAAAAGTTGTTTGCTCTACTGACGTCTAACCCCTGATTAGCTCAGTTGGTAGTGCGCTCCACTTGTAATGGAGAGGTCCCGGGTTCAATACCCGGACCAGGCGGATTTTTTCGGACGCTCACGAGTCACCTAGCTGTGTTTGGAGATTTATGTTTGTCCTTTGTCCCTCTTGTTCCCCTTCTCCAGGGATTATTTTCGTCATTCTTGTCCAGCTCGCTTGCACCTTTGCATTTAATTGCATTATAATTATAACCTTAAAATTTGCAAGCTTCACCCCTGTTGGTGCGAGACTGGTGGCAGCTGATAAAAGCCGTTTGCTCTACTGACGTCTAACCCCTGGTTAGCTCAGTTGGTAGAGCGCTCCACTTGTAATGGAGAGGTCCCGGGTTCGATACCCGGACCAGTCGGATTTTTTCAGTCGCTCACCAATCACCTAGCTGTGTTTGGAGATTTATGTTTGTCCTTTGTCCCTCTTGTTCCCCTTCTCCAGAGATTACTTTCGTCATTCTTGTCCAGCTCACTTGCACCTTTGCATTTAATTGCATTATAATTATAACCTTAAAATTTGCAAGCTTCACCTTTGTTGGTGCTAGACTGGTGGCAGCTGATAAAAGCCGTTTGCTCTACTGACGTCTAACCCCTGGTTAGCTCAGTTGGTAGAGCGCTCCACTTGTAATGGAGAGGTCCGGGGTTCAATACCCGGACCAGTCGGATTTTTTCGGACGCTCACCAGTCACCTAGCTGTGTTTGGATATTTATGTTTGTCCCTTGTCCCTCTTGTTCCCCTTCTCCAGGGATTATTTTCGTCATTCTTGTCCAGCTCGCTTGCACCTTTGCATTTAATTGTATTATAATTATAACCTTAAAATTTGCAAGCTTCACCCCTGTTGGTGCTAGACTGGTGGCCGCTGATAAAAGCCGTTTGCTCTACTGACGTCTAACCCCTGGTTAGCTCAGTTGGTAGAGCGCTCCACTTGTAATGGAGAGGTCCCGGGTTCGATACCCGGACCAGTCGGATTTTTTCAGTCGCTCACCAATCACCTAGCTGTGTTTGGAGATTTATGTTTGTCCTTTGTCCCTCTTGTTCCCCTTCTCCAGGGATTACTTTCGTCATTCTTGTCCAGCTCGCTTGCACCTTTGCATTTAATTGCATTATAATTATAACCTTAAAATTTGCAAGCTTCACCTTTGTTGGTGCTAGACTGGTGGCAGCTGATAAAAGCCGTTTGCTCTACTGACGTCTAACCCCTGGTTAGCTCAGTTGGTATAGCACTCCACTTGTAATGGAGAGGTCCCGGGTTCAATACCCGGACCAGGCGGATTTTTTCGGACGCTCACCAGTCACCTAGCTGTGTTTGGAGATTTATGCTTGTCCTTTGTCCCTCTTGTTCCCCTTCTCCAGGGATTACTTTCGTCATTCTTGTCCAGCTCGCTTGCACCTTTGCATTTAATTGCATTAGAATTATAACCTTAAAATTTGCAAGCTTCACCTTTGTTGGTGCTAGACTGGTGGCAGCTGATAAAAGCCGTTTGCTCTACTGACGTCTAACCCTTGGTTAGCTCAGTTGGTAGAGCGCTCCACTTGTAATGGAGAAGTCCCGGGTTCGATACCCGGACCAGGCGGATTTTTTCGGTCGCTCACCAGTCACCTAGCTGTGTTTGGAGATTTATGTTTGTCCTTTGTCCCTCTTGTTCCCCTTCTCCAGGGATTATTTTCGTCATTCTTGTCCAGCTCGCTTGCACCTTTGCATTTAATTGCATTATAATTATAACCTTAAAATTTGCAAGCTTCACCCCTGTTGGTGCTAGACTGGTGGCAGCTGATAAAAGCCGTTTGCTCTACTGACGTCTAACCCCTGGTTAGCTCAGTTGGTAGAGCGCTCCACTTGTAATGGAGAGGTCCCGGGTTCGATACCCGGACCAGTCGGATTTTTTCAGTCGCTCACCAGTCACCTAGCTGTGTTTGGAGATTTATGTTTGTCCTTTGTCCCTCTTGTTCCCCTTCTCCAGGGACTATTTTCGTCATTCTTGTCCAGCTCGCTTGCACCTTTGCATTTAATTGCATTATAATTATAACCTTAAAATTTGCAAGCTTCACTTTTGTTGGTGCTAGACTGGTGGCAGTTGATAAAAGCCGTTTGCTCTACTGACGTCTAACCCCTGGTTAGCTCAGTTGGTAGAGCGCTCCACTTGTAATGGAGAGGTCCCGGGTTCGATACCCGGACCAGTCGGATTTTTTCAGTCGCTCACCAGTCACCTAGCTGTGTTTGGAGATTTATGTTTGTCCTTTGTCCCTCTTGTTCCCCTTCTCCAGGGATTACTTTCGTCATTCTTGTCCAGCTCGCTTGCACCTTTGCATTTAATTGCATTATAATTATAACCTTAAAATTTGCAAGCTTCACCCCTGTTGGTGCTAGACTGGTGGCAGCTGATAAAAGCCGTTTGCTCTACTGACGTCTAACCCCTGGTTAGCTCAGTTGGTAGAGCGCTCCACTTGTAATGGAGAGGTCCCGGGTTCGATACCCGGACCAGTCGGATTTTTTCAGTCGCTCACCAGTCACCTAGCTGTGTTTGGAGATTTGTGTTTGTCCTTTGTCCCTCTTGTTCCCCTTCTCCAGGGACTATTTTCGTCATTCTTGTCCAGCTCGCTTGCACCTTTGCATTTAATTGCATTATAATTATAACCTTAAAATTTGCAAGCTTCACCCCTGTTGGTGCTAGACTGGTGGCAGCTGATAAAAGCCGTTTGCTCTACTGACGTCTAACCCCTGGTTAGCTCAGTTGGTAGAGCGCTCCACTTGTAATGGAGAGGTCCCGGGTTCGATACCCGGACCAGGCGGATTTTTTCAGTCGCTCACCAGTCACTTAGCTAGCTGTGTTTGGAGAGTCCTTTGTGTTCCCCTTCTCCAGGCATTATTTTCGACAGTCTTCCGCTTGTCTTAAATAAATAAAAAAAAAACATAATTTGACAAATATTGGAAGACTAAATCTTAATGAAGTTTGCGAACTTTCTTTTACTAATAAAAAGAGTCATTCTTGTAGATTTGTCAATACACCAGTTATGCATTTTTGTTTCCTGTATAAATACTGTCACTCGTCGTTACCTTAATTTTAGTTTAATAATATAAACATGCCTTTAGTAGCTATTTACAATCAATAAGTGTTGATCAAATAAGTGTTTTGGTTGTCGTCTTTGGTCGCTGTCTCGTTTTATATTAATAATAATTATAATAATAATCTTTATATTTGGGTGCCCAAGAAGAACCACATTGATCTTCTGATTAATGCACTAACACAAAAAAATCAGGAAGTAAATACATAAGCTCTAAGCACGCTTACTAAAAAGATAAAACATCTAACACCAACATAATTCTAAGGGCTAGAATAATATCATTAAAATCGTGAGGGTACATAGAAATTGATGCAGATATGTCAAGGTGGGGGTGGAGCGAAGGTATTATATAATGAATGACTTGTTACCGTAAGGCTGCAGATGCCTTGTAAAGTAAAAATAATTTGGCTTGATGGTGCCTGATAATGAAAATAAATAAAATAAATTGGTTGATCGATTGATTTATTGCTTGCTTACTTGATTGATTGATTCATTCGTTGCACTGAGCAGCGAAGAAAGCGTTTTCGATCTTTGAAAGTGTCGACACCCGCCGAGCTCCTTCTCTTGACTGCAGCGAACCCAGGTAAGTGCTTCGCGCAAAACCAGATTCCGTGGAGTGATTACCAGCACATACTACACTAATCCTTCCTTCCAGCAAACTTGATTGCATACGGGCATCTGCCCTGTAGACTATTCGTATTTTAATAATAAACACAGTAGAACAAAATATCCGCAATTTTTTTTTCAATTTAGAAAAATTTTGTATATTTCCCTTATTTCCAGCTTTTAATTTTATCACTGCAGATGGTGGCACTAATTTCAACCGCAGGAACTAATCAAAGCATATCCCTGCGCCTCTTCTACATGTGTTCCTAGCTCGCAACGAGGAGGGGCAACTATCGTTTAGTTAATAGCAGTAACTCTGTCAGCAAAGGGAGCATAATTTTGCACTGATTCGCACATTATCTGCTCATTTCATTAAGTAACGTATAAAAATGTGTATAGCCCGTTGTCTATACCTGATTGTAGGCACGTGATGACGGTCGGTTAGCGCCGAGATCTTTCAGTGGCGCCATCTTATAATTTTTTTTTCGTGACGTCACGACAGGATTTGCCTCGATGTGATTCGCACGGAAATTCCTTTGCCTCGCCGTGATTGGCGGGATTTATCTCGCCTGTAACCGACGATTCGGCATGCATTATCATACTACAGGAAGCTACGGTTTGGCCAATCGCGAATTTCGACCACAGCGACGCTTTTTGTCACGCACGTCGCTAATGCATATAATGATCAAGCTCGCGCTGTATTACTGCAAGGCCATAAGTTATTAGTTTGGCGATGCAATGAGAGCGATAGGCAGTACCATCTAGAAGGCAAGGCCTGCTCATCTCGCCATTGTTAGTGGCTCCCCGACCCGCCCCGAGTGGACAACACGCTGAAACACGAAGAGAATACACCGCAAAGTGCCGACGCGTGCACCTTGGCGTCCCCGCGTTCTAGAGCCCTGCTCGTTGTGATGTGCTGTCAGATGCGCCTGGCGCAACGTTGTCCCAAACTAGGCGGGTCTGCGTGCATCCACTTGCGATGACGCTTAACAGTCCTTGCCTTATATTTGCTAATGCGATAAGTCGCATGCGTACCGCAAGTTGCCTCCGGTGACGTCGGTTAGTGTGAGCTTTACAATTGTTTCGACGTTGATTTTTTTGGCTGTCACAAGGGTTGTGAAAGCAACGCATAATTGCGACTTTTAGAGCGCAGCTCTTAGGGACCGTTTCCGGCTTGAGCGGCGTCGGCGTCGTCGTCGGCGTCGGCGTAATCGCGAGGTCACGTGACCCCCTCCCCCCCAGAGGTTGCGTGACCCCCCCTAAGGTCAGTGACCCCCCAGTTCATGTAACCCCCTGAGGTGACGTGACCCCCCTGAAGTCACGCGATTCCCGATGTCACGTGACCCCCCTCCCCCGAGGTCACGTGACCCCCCTGACGTCACACGGCCCCCCTGAGGTCACGTGACCTCAAGGAGTCACCTATCCCTCAGTACGCTTCCATCCTCCTCCTCAAGAGCTGCGCTCTAACCGGCGTTACAGGGAATTGTAAACGGCTTTCATTTTTACGCCTTCAGTCTTAAAAAAAATGGAGGAAAAAGATTCTCCTTTCTTTCTTTATTAAATGACCAAAAAAGGAAAAAGATAGCAACGGCGCGTCTTCCTCCTTTCTACTGACGCGCCCTCAAGCAGGCACGTGAAGAAGGGAGGAGCGAGACGTTTTTCTCTTTCTCCAGGCAGACGGGAGAAAGCTTTCGCCCTCCCAACTCAACTTCTCTCAGTTTCGTTTTTTGAGCACGTCCCGCACGTTGTTTAATAAAAGTTGTTGAGTTGATTGAGCTTCAGCGCCAGCGAAGGCCGCCTGTATTTCCGTCCCGCAGTCCAAACTTGCAGTACATTTCGGTTGCATTGACGTTTTTACCACTAACTTTTTTCAAACGAGCAAACGAAGCCGCTGGAAGCAGCGAAGTTCCGGAGCAGTGCACCAGCGCTGCGTACACTGGGTAAGATGGCCGTCTCCGGATTGCGGGACCCACGCAGAACTACAGTAGCGGAACCACGCGGAACTACGCGGAACTGTGTCGACTTTTTCGACGTTATGGAAATTGCAGGAACTGCGTCTAAGACAGGCAGGTTTTGCTGCCGGCTGCGTGGGTGCCTTCCGTGCTGAGTTCGGTTCTGTTTTCCCATGCGGAGTGCCAACCGGCAATCAACGTGGTTCTGTATTTTTGCGTGTCGGCAACACAGCAACATCGTGATGGTTGTGCGTTGTGAATAGAAGACTGGAATTATCACCGATGTGACCGTGTGTTCGCGTA
Organism: Ixodes scapularis; assembly: GCF_016920785.2. Taxonomy (NCBI): domain Eukaryota; kingdom Metazoa; phylum Arthropoda; class Arachnida; order Ixodida; family Ixodidae; genus Ixodes; species Ixodes scapularis. The sequence continues at coordinate 167,554,320 of NW_024609868.1, read as the reverse complement.
TCAGTGGTGTAACAACAAGATGAGATGACGTAAACTGTCGGGCATTGATGCCGCAGGTCGGGCCGTGATCGGAGGGGGCGGGGTGTCGCAGGTTGACATTCCGCTTTACATTACAGATTTTAAGACCACTTGAGGAATTAGGTGCAATCGATCGACGTGCGAAACGCTGGTCCGAACAGTAAGCTCCTATAATACAGTGGCCAATGTGACTGTCGGTTGTATCCTCCCGGAGAGCGATTGCGCTCTGGGGAAAAGACTGAATAGTAAGAAATTATGACGGAAAGTACGTATATTTACAGTGTGGAATTTTAGCATTAAAAATGAATAAAAGGTAAAATCGAAAAAAAAGCTCTAGGTACACCTAAGCATTTCTTACGAGTTGTGAATGCGAAAACATGCAAGCCGCTCGTCCTCTCCGTTTTTCATCTGCTGCGTACTAGCGCGCGCGCGCTTCGGGATCTCGAAGGCCATGGCGCAGCGGCCAGTGGCAGCCCCGTCGACGCGCGCCAGCCAATGGAACCGAAGGCGCCGGAAACCAGGAGCCGTTTTCGCGCTTCAAACTGATGACGTCACCTCACTCCATGAAACAGTTAATGCTTCCGGATTAAAATAAAGAAGAAGAAGTATTTTATTTTGCTGTTTAAATATACTACGGTTCCTGCAGAAACTGCCCTCAAGTGGCGCGCTGGGATGAGCGCTAGAAGTTTTCGAGCTCGCCACGGCGTAGCTCCGTATTCTTAACACCTGCCGCAAGTCGCGGCTTTGACTGCATTCAAGTTGATCGAAAAGCGATTTTTCTGCCCGTGAAGCCTCACTTCCAGGTGAGTGAATATCCGCTCTACAGAGATTAATTCAAGACGGCAATTGCAGCCGTGCGCGAACAGCACAACTAGAAAAACAAACACTACAATAGAAATACTGGCTACGACGTGCCGTCCGGGCAAACGAGCTCATGACTTGGAACCGCAGTGGAGCGGCTCAATTCATTGGCTTTCAAATAATTACGGCACGATCGAGGCTTTTTTTAATTATTATTAAGAGGTTCATCCCCGGAATCATTCAAAATACTCGGGGGGGGGGGGGGGGGGGGTATGACATTGCTGAAAAAAAAATAAACATGCTGGGAATATTTTTGATTGCTTAGGCAGTCACCAAGAAATTCCGTACGTTGAGAACGACCAGTATAGACGGAAACGCAGAGCTCGGGAGTAGTGATCGCGTTAGTGTGCCGTTGTATTGATGTTTGTAGGTGCCAAGTGTATGTATGCGCTCAATGTATGTTCACCTGATAATTCTAGTATGCATAATGTGTCTACACGTGTGTATAATAGAAGATCCTGAAGCGCAATGGTAGCGCGGGGAAATAAAAATATTTTTGTGGAACATGGGAAATGGGCTGTACCTAGCGCCACCCAGCCTAGTTACTTGCAATTACTCTGCTGGACCCTGCCATCTGGTGGCAAGCGATTTAACCTTCTTTCACGCTACGCGATAAACAGCGGCTTGGAGCATAGAGAAATATACTACAACCTAAAGAGTGGCCACTCAAGCCGTTTCGTGGCCCAGGAGTTAGGGACTCTACTGGTCGTAAGTAGGCGCAACAGTGCCACTTATCTTGAACATTTGTCAGATATATAATATTAATGAATTAGTCTATTGTATTGAGTAAACTTTTAAAATTATTACGAACTTTGAAACGTTTCAAAAACGACGTCAACGGCTGTGGCTATGGCTGCCGCGCGACGGTTGCCTTCGGAGTCGTGGACTCGACGGAGGGCGGAAACTTCGGCTGCGTGGTCTGTCTCTTGCCTCGTTGCAGGCACGTAGCCAGGATTTTGTTTCGGGGGGGGGGGGGGGGGGGGGGGCCGTCCGTGAGAAAATGTTGTATGACGGGAGGGGGGAAAGGAGGTCCCAGCAAAATGAAAAATTTCGGGGGGGGGGGGGGCAGGCCCCGTGCCCCCTCCCCCTCCCCCCCTGGCTACGTGCCTGCCTCGTTGTGTGGGTTGAGTTGGTTCCGTGGCTTGTCTCGTGCGGGTTTCTAGTCATTCTTCCGTTGCGGTCATGGTATACGGTACACGTAAGAAGTATTGTGACTGTAGTTTCTTTGTTGACGGACATTTGCATTCGGTCACTGAATTTAGAAGCCACTGGGCCAGATTGTTCTCCTATTGTTGCTGTCACATGGTCATATGTTCGAGCCGTGCGCTTTTCGTGGAACTTTGACGGTAATTTTTTTTTTTAAATGACCTTCATCATGTTGCATTTGTCACTAAGTTTCCTGTAGTGGAGTACTTTTTTTCCAGTGTTGCACTGTTGACATGCATTTTGCATGTGTATTCTTATTTTTGTAATGTACGAATAACATACATCACTGATTGTCTTCAGAGTTGATTTTTGTTTTGCTTGTCATAGTTACAAAAATAAATACTTTTGTGTGTCAATCCCTGGTGTCGTCCCATGTCGTCCCTTCAAGAGAGCACAAATCTGAAGAAATCCTTTTCGGTGTGCGGTCAGTTTGAATTATATGTAGCGCTGGATGACTTTTCTTCTGCAGTACAATTAAGACATATTTACAAAAAAATTATATTTTAAACAAAAATCATGCTAGTTACAATAACACTGACTCGTTAAACTGGAGGGCGCATGCTACTGCCCGATACAAAAATACCACCAGAATTCACCTTGAATCCACTCATTCATCTGGCCAGCGGTTACTGCGTGTATCCATCCATTCAACACTCAACTAGGGACTATACTGGCCGCTGGGTGCGCTCGCTGACACTGAATTGTGCCGGTGGGTCCTATGGAAGTGTCCGCTCTTTACGTAGTTGTACGATATCTCTCTATGATTCGGCCACCAAGGCAGCGATGCACGTCCGTTTGTGATTCGTGACAACGAGAAAGAAGGGCTTTTGGACGTCACATCGTTGGCGCTATTCCGCACAAGCGATGCTCTCTGCGTTTTTTTTTCCCCCCGAGTACCTTCTTCTCCTTTTTATATAGAAAGAGGTCACCTTTTCACAAAAACGTATGGTACGAATACTCCTCCAGCTTATTTGGAACAAAACTCGGGATGACTCGTACTAACTCTAAAGTAAAATAAAAAGTGAATATAGAATAATTTGCCGAGTCATGTCCGCACCCACGGAAGGTCGCGGTTAGGCGGCTCTAACGACAACGCAGCAAAACATCGGTATTGAAACGCCCGAGGTTGCCAACATTTTAACGAGGATTAGTGGCGCCATCCGTATCGTCTTCGCGAACGTTTTCTTAGAACTGCTTATCTGTACAAGCAAAAGATGGCGCAAGTGTGCATCGTCTGCTACAGCTGAAATGATATTCGATACTTATAACAAATAGTTAGCTTTTTAAAAATTATAGTCGTGGAAAGCTTTTTTTTTTTTGAAAGAAGTCTCGTTTTTTTTTTTTTTTGTATATGTGTTTTCCGTGTGCATATTTAAGCTTCAAAACATTGCTTCATTGTGAAATTCTTTAAACTATTTTGAAATCAAATACCAAGAATTTGCGTTTAAGAGGGCCACTCCAGTTCCTCTAGAAAACACAATTAAAAGATATAAAACCAGCTACTAAAATGCTTTCGACAGAAAACTTAGACGTCCTAAAATAAAAGTTTAAAATTTAAGCATTTTATACAGTGTTTACTGCTAGACGGCAAGAGTTGTGTTTCTCATATTTTTTTGCTGAGTTGCTAGGTTCACCACAAATACGCTCTAGAATTTCGTTACTCAGTAACAAGGCTACACCTAGTTGTGGCACTTTCAATTTGTATAAAAAGACACTTAAAAAAGAAATAAAAATATGTGTGCAGAAATTCGCAAAAAGACGGAAGTGAAAGACTGCATGTGTCCTTTGTCTATTTATGAATAAAATCAGAACTTTAGTTGGTCGCATTAAAAATGCATAAACCTAGAACTCATAGCGGCATGTCTCCAAAGAGATCAAAACCGGCGCTTTTTGTTTTTTATTACGGGTTACGTTTGCGGATATAGATATAACATTTTATTCTAACATATTGAAAATGAATGCGCCATTTATTTCCTATTCGAATGAATTGCGTTACTCCCGCACAGACGCGACATTTGTACCGCGAACATAAGCCTATGTACAGCCAGAACCGGCATTATTGTTGCGGCCATGGGACCGCAGCCTTAAGGATTGCACGTCAATTTATACCTTTAACAATGAGTGCAGTATATTTGAAGAGGCAAATAAGCGGGCGTACTTAGTTAGCATCTCGAACTCGAAATCAACATCATTGTTTGAGGATGAAAACCTCCAAACAAATCTGACAGCAAGCATCGTTCACCCCAAACTTGAAACCATGCTGCCTCTGAACATCGTCACCCACACTGCTGATCAGCCAAACTCTCCCTGTCCACATGGGCTGTACAAACTCTCATAATACAATAATTAAGTATGCTGCATTATACGAAACATCCATTGAGACCTCAACATGCTCACAGCCACCTCGCCTGTCCCACTCCTTCTTTCAACTTCTTCTATGTCCGCCAGGGCTCTGCAGAGTGAAAGACTCCTAAGAATCGTCGGTTATGCTTCTACTGTTGCGGAGTCGGACATATAGCGTGATATTGCCGCAGCCGGTGAAATAACCACAGACGCGTTTTCGCACCCAACCGCTACAACCGCTTCTTTGACGGCGAGTTCTTGGTACCGTCAAGCACCATTCGTCCAAATGAGAAACAGTTCAATGTGCCTGATCGCTACCACCAGTCATCATGTCCGCACTGCCACCAGTAATTGTCACACGCCTCTTGCTGCCACACGTCGTCGTCTGCTAATCGCCCTACATAGCAAATAACTTGCGAAGAAAATAACTATCTTGTTCTTATACATTTTTACCGCCACGACCTGGCGGCAGAAAAAAACAGACATTGGAGCTCGATGCTTAAAATCTTACGTGCATTTTTTTCTATCTCACCTTTTCGAGTTTCATTTTGCAGAAACATCACCGTCAAGCTTAAAAAAGAGTTGACAAAGAATGTTACAGCTTGAACACGTCTAAGCAAAACGAGCACGTCTATTCCTCTCGTCTGCTTTCCTTTTCCAATCTTCTGGCACTCTCTTGTTCGTTTTTGCGGAACCGGCACTTAAGAGTTTGCCGCGCTCCACTGCCATCTTTAGCTCCCTGAAGATGACATCTTGAAATTCGCAGTTACGTTTCGTCCGAAAGGAGCGAAAACAGTGTGACGTGTGACACACGCAGGGCAAGAAATTTATTTGACTTTTGCGTGTCCTCTCTACATCTTAGGGGCCTAAAGGAGGGTGCACATATCGGTAAAGGTACAAATAGAGGGAGTTTGGAGAAGAGAGTGGCCATAGCAGTAGGTATCCCAGAGGTTACAGCGGGAAGTCAATTTTGGATAAATACTCGAGTCTGCGTGTCCTCAACCAAACCCCCAAAAATGCCGTCCGTAGATACAAAATTACGCATAAAAACTATCTTGACTCTTACGGCGGGAAGGAAAGCTAACGGACGCGCATAAACGTATTTGTATCGTGCATTTTGTTTAAAAATAATGCGCCTTCAACGAGGTTGTCACGTGAGCTTTCTTTGCAACACCCAACACCTTCAATTTCTGAGTAATATCGAAACTGAGTAACCAACTGAATCAGCGTTGAGACTACGTTGCGAGTTGTGCACAGTTTGCTATTGCTGCTTTAATCGTCGGTACTAGTTCGGACGTAAACCTCCCGTTTTAGGCCAGTGTACAGTCGGCACGAAATGAAACGCGAACATGAAGCGCATGGTTTTCGACCCACGCTGAGTCACCTAGAGACGCAACACCGAAAGTTTCGACGCACTGAGCAAGAGACTAACACATCGATGGAGGAGCCATCTTCTTGCAGCTCCCATCTGGTTCAGGTGGTGCAGCATCTAGCGAAAACCATGCACCCACTGTTCGCGTTTCATTCCGTGCCGACTGTGCATCATGCAATGTCGCGCTGCTCAACTTCATAAATGGCAAATCATTTAAGCATACGGCACTGGGTGCACCAGTATGTTGCTGCGCGTAGAACGGCAGTCTCTGGCCCTACGGAACTGCTTCCGCCACTTGGTACACGGTCCGTGGAGTTTGTGCCGCTAGAACGAGGCGCACCTCCGTCACTCCCTTTCTCCGCCTCCTCCTCCTAGCAAAAAGGCGGTGCTATTACGCGTGTTTCAAACGCGATACCTGCGAGTGCCTTAAAACTACCGCCGTTTGCATGACGCGACTATAACATATTTTGGAGCCGAGAAATAAGTGGCTGCGTCCTATAGATCAACATGCGGCTCCTGTGTCAGGTCTCTCCATTGGGGCTGTTGTTTTCACGGCGCATGCGCAGAAACTTCAGCTCACGCGCACCTGGTTTCTGCGCTCGCGCAGTGCACACACCTGGGGGGGGGGGAGGGGGGGCAAACGCCGGCTTGTTTTGAAACAGTGTGTCGCTCTATATGTAAGCTAAGGTGAGCGGAGAAAAATAATGTGTTGACATAAAAAGTGTTTACAGCAGCGATGCTGCTACGTACCTTTACAGAAATGGCCACGCGATTATCTTGTTGTAGAATTGTCGTCACTCTTTCGAAACGCGATACCTGTCTTGAAGAAGACTCGAAGCAGTCTCATGGCTGATTCAAGTATTTTTATGGCGCAAGGCGAGATACTTCGAATCAAACACGGGAAGGAAAAGGAAAAGGGGAATAAATGCAGCGAAGAAATCAAATTTACAGCTACCCCATAGCGCCAATATGGGTCCTGCACCCTCTTGCCTTCTGCGCTTTGTTTCCCCATAATTTGGCAAAGTGAATATACTACTTCCATCTCAAGTCAATCAGAGTGACTGATCTAAGCACGTGACAGCTCGCCGCAGGAGGAGTGCACCTAATGATACGTTATTAGTCGCCTGGTTTTGCTTTACTGGTGAGAGCACTGGGGCTGCAGTCTTCATCGATTGCTAAGTTATGAAAAAACCGAGTATAGCTGGCATGGAAGCAGAAAGTGAACCAAAGAATGCTGGTCTAGTTCACTTTGCCTCCAATGCGCATGAACCTAATGCGAGTGGCGCGCACAGACACGCTTATAATTTAGCTTGCTACAAAGCTTGACTTTCAGGGCTGATAAACAAAACCCAGTGATCTCACGTGGGGAGTGCGAAGGAGTGTGACCGAGAAGCTCATTCAAAGCAGCTTCACGTTCCTACTGATGTTTTTTGTTTTTTTTTGCTTATAATATTAACTACTTTCTATTTTACTAACCACTGCAGTTCTTTGTTTTTATAACGTGGATCCCATGCCAAAAATTCGTAACGACTCCTGTTAGGTACTTGAGCATTTTCGGGGAAAAAAGTGCCTTGTGGTTTTCGTGAAAGATGGAGTTTTAAAGATGGTTTCGATAGTTACTGTACCTCACGTCCCCCTTTGTGCATGCATTGTACTGTTATCGGAAGTTTGTTGTCGAATGCGTCGGAATCATTCGGTAAAACTTTCCAGTGATCTTCCGGCGACGACAGAGCATCGCGTCACACAACACGAAAGAGACACAGAAAACGCATAATAACAATAATGCATTTTATTTCCGTCTATGATACATCAATGGAGGAGGCGATGGAAAAAAGCTGTGTTGAGACAGCCTGACGAGCCCATGGCCCCCTTATTGTCAGTGAAATACAAATTGGTGGTGAAAAAAATGGTACAAGAGCAAACATGAAGAAATTCTACAATCATAATACAAGCATTGCCTAAAAGCAAAAATAGTGGTTTTATTATGGTTTCAGATCTAAAAACGCACCGCGAAGTTCAGAGAAAGACATTTCTGCAATGTTAATTTTTTTACCCTCTAGCCAATTTAGTATTTTAGGGAGTGTGTATTGTAACATTTGATACCCATAGTTATTATTACATTTGGAAACTTTCCAGCATTCGACGTGTCGAGTAGTGTACGTAGGTGTACGGCACTGCAGGGAGGCTAACTCAAAAAAGAAGCTTGATTGTCTACTTTGTACCAACTTAAAAGAGGAAGTCAGCCTATAATTATATAGTTGTTTTATATCAAGTACTTGGAAGTGTTCATATAGTTGTTGAGTGTGAGAGTGGTAAGAAACATTTAAAATAATCCTCAACATTTTTTTTCTCAAACAAATATAGTTTCTGTAGGTTTGTGAACGTGGTAGTGCCCCAAACAAGGTGGCAATAACTTAGACTGAAATAAAATAATAATTTAACGCTGGCTAGGAGTACAAACTGATGACGATATGTTAGTCCAATAACACGTGATAATCTTGAAATAACACTATGTACAGTCCTAAACACACTTGTCTATAACGCGCGAGCGAGCGGCTTTCTCCGGGGAGCGCTGGACTGGTGGCATTCGCGGAAACTAAGCTAGTCACGTGACGCAACATAGAACGGCCCGCTTGAGGGGTGTCCCGCACACTCTATCAGCTTGATAAGCGATAAAAATAAAGTGCTTTATGATATATTTTTGTTTTTTGATGACGACATCCTTGATACGCCTTCATGCTTTACTCTGTTCATTGTTCGAGCAATGATGTTTGTAAAAAGCGCACGAGCAGCCTTCCGCGTTCGCCGCTAGCTGATAAAGTGGGCAGGACACCCCTCGAGCGGGCCGTTCCATGTTGCGCCACGTGACTAGCTTAGTTACCGCGAATGGCACCAGTCTAGCGCTCCCCGGAAAAAGCCGCACGCTCGCGCGTTATAGACAAGTGTGATTAGCACTGTACATGTGTGTCCCATAATAATAATAATAATAATAATAATAATAATGTTTTATTTTGCACCAAAAATACATGATGCAGGAGGCCTCCAGAAAAAGCTGTCACATAGACAGCTTGACAAAGCCGAAGGCCCCCATACTGGCAGCGTCGGGGCAACATAAGATAATAAACTATACAAATAAAAGTAAAAATAAAAATTGGAAACATTGTGACGAATCTTTTCACACAAAAAGATAAAAATACAAAAGAAAGATAATAAACTATACACATTAGAAATACAAATAAAAATGGACGTAACTTCCGTTCGGATATCAGAACAAACAGAAGCTTCCCAGGCAGCACACGATATTGGGCCAACATCGGAATTGATGGGACAAAGAACGGCCCAACAATGGCCCAACTGAGCCATGTGTTTACCAATATTGGAATTACCTGGGCCAATAATGGACTATCATAGCCAATGTTTTTCCAATATTGGTGATGCACTGGAATAAGCTGTCCAATATTGGACTGTGAAAGCCAATGGCTTGCCAATATTGGATAAATGCTGGCATAACCTGTCCAATATTGGACTGTCAAAGCCAATGGTTTTCCAATATTGGATATATGCTGGCATACGTTATCCAATATTGGACTGCCAAAGCCAATGGCTTTCCAATATTGGATATATGCCGGCATAAGTTATCCAATATTGGACTGTCAAAGCCGATAGGTTTCCGATATTGGATATATGCTGGCATAAACTGTACAATATTGGACTGTCAGAGCCAATGGCTTTCCAATATTGGATACATGCCAGCATTAGCTGTCCAATATTGGACTGTCAAAGCCAACAGCTTTCCTATATTGGATATACGCCGGCATAACCTGTACAATATTGAACTTTAAGAGCCAATGTGTTTTCCGATATTGAATATACGTTGGCTTAAGCTGGTTAATATTAAACTGTCAAAGCCAAGAGTTTTCTAATATTGGTGATGTCTTGGTATAGGCTGGTCAATATTGGTACTGCCATAACCAATGGCTTATCGATATTTACGTCGCCTAGGCTATAGACCCGCGAACCTCTTTTTTGCATTGCAGAAATAGGAAATTGGAAAAGAGTCATTCATGAGCTCGCTCGGGCGAGAATTTTATTTAGCCAACTTCATGGGGCGTACGTCGCCGGCGCTTTATAACCGCAATCACAAATACGTCCTTAGCTGCCTATAGGACTATTGCAGTTTTTTTGCCGGCTGCTCTCCATTCGCATTGCCTTACCTCGGCGTTGACAACTTAACTCCGTTTTTTTAGATTTAAGTATTTTGGTCTTTTCCAATATATTTTTTATATATACGTAGCGTTAACGTTTTCTCTTTGTCCGTGCCCCTGTCATGTTTGTATTTCTTTCTGCGTGCTCTATTTTTTATATTCAATGATTCTGTGCATATTTCGTCATTGTCGACGCAGGTGTCAACAAACATAAAGCCGCCGCTTACGCCGCAACCGAAGTGACTCTCAGTTTTACGAGAGTATATCGCGATATAAAGTCATATATTAAACTCGAGTGAAGTCTCGACAGGGTTGCTTCGACTGCCAGTGCACATGTCATCAGGGTAGGCAGAGCAACGACGTAGCTATCGCGACGCGAGAGCACACTGCGCCTCGATGTGGCCGGCCGCGCTCGCTCTGCGGAAATGTGAGCGTGGGACTCTCGAGCCCCGTTAGCTTACTGAAGCTGCTAGACCCTACTTTGTTGTCGCGAATCATTTGCCCTTCGAACGGTCGCGAAGCCGTTGCGCTCGGAGTACCCTACCCAGCATCTTTCAGAAACCGTTCGCGCAGCATCGCAACCTTCTGTCGGCGAGCGTGGGCGATTCATCGTGTGCTGCTATTCGGACGATGTGCTGCTCGGGCTGTCTTTTATGTGTAACTCTTTCGTAAAACAATTTGAAGTTTAAAAACGCGAACCTAACAGCGTACAAACAGTTTTAAATTTATTGATAAAAAATATATTTATATACTTATAGATATATTTGTGTACATCGAGCGCAAAAAATAGTCGCGCTTAGTTCTTCATTACATTATATTATATATTTATATATTATTATATTTACGTTATACGACGTAAAACATACTGTCTTCAAACTTGCCCCGTTTAGAACCACTTTTGGGCTGGAGAGCTTCTTTAGAAGTTCGAAAGCTGACCTTCAAAGGCTACGTTTACATGGATGCGACTGCAGCGCATCGGATCCAGTTAACGAATCGAATCGGTCCATGTAAACAACTCGGATCGGATCGGATCGGATCCGATCCGATCCGCTGGGACGGTGTGGTTTGAGATGGTCAATCCGAATCGAGACTCTCCATGTATACGCTAGCGGATCGAATCGAGTGCTCGAGCGAGGGATTACGGGAGCTTTGCTTCGCCTGCCGCTAGGCAAACCGGACACCTCGGAAACAATCTGAAGGTCACGAGGTTTGCGTTGTGATCCTTCGACACGAGGTGCCGCTGCTGGTCGTGCCGAATCCATGTAAACGTAGTGTTTGAAGTGGATCCGATTCGCTAACTGGATCCGATGCGCTGCTGTCGCATTCATGTAAACGTAGCCAAAGAGCTGTCCTGTTAAATCGGTATTGACAGCAGGGTAGACGCTATGCGTGTTTAAGGCCAATCCTGTCTCCGGTTAGGGTCACTTGACTACGGTCTCGAAGCTGGTGATAAGGCAGAGCACGGAACCTGCCTAAAGCCCAAGGTCACGCATAACATCTACTGCACTATCAACCTTGGGTAGGAGTGACAAATTCTCTCGCTGCGTTCATTGTTGAGATGCCCCTGAAGATTAGCCTTTTGTAAGCGCACCCCACCCCCGTTCTGGCCTGCTTGCTTTGTCCTCCTTCTCTTTTTTTCTCTCTCCCTAAGCTGAAGGCGCGGTAGACGGTCCGTACTCGCCGGACCAATGAACCGTACACGTTTTATCGCTTGAGTTCGCTCTCTGTGCGCGGGTAACGGCAGAAGCGTGATCACGTGGTTTGACGGATGACGCATTAGCCGTTGAAAAACTCGGAATGCCTGCGTCGCGAAGACCGGACCTAGTTTCGCGTGTGATGCGGCCTGCGGGGTGCGGGCCCGCTGTGGATTTCGCTTCTGTGGCAAATGGTATCTCGTTCGAAAAGTCCCACCCGTGCCGATTTCTTCATAGAAGCCCAAGACATTTTTGTGAATCGTTTAGTGTTCGGTTCGGCAAATGGCAGCGTGTGCTACATCGTGTTGAATCTTCACGGATCACTTCCTTCTGGTTTTTGTGTTTGAGTGGTTTTTCTGCAGTGCCCGTGTTTACATATATGTCGGATTACATCTTTCAAGTCCGGTATTTTCAAAGTAAGTGCGCTGCAACCTACTTGGTGATCATTGTCCGCTCTTGTATGGGTAATCTTCCGGATAACCTCTAGAATTGAGCAGGGCCTATCTCCTGGCAGCCGGGAGAATAAGTTTCCCGCAATCTTACCGACAGTCGCCTGCCATTATCTGTCTGAAATAATGTCACAACTGCAGGTAGAATGCTGACTTTTTTATTCTCCGTGCGTTTCGCGAAAACACGTTTCGTGGCCACCTTTTCGTCGACATTTTTGTTTCATCGACACGCGTTACGCGAATTTCGCGCTGTAGGGGCATTTCGTCGTGCGTGTATTCCTGAGGTGCAACGTTTCCTTGACATGCGTTACGCGAATTGCACGCTGTAGGGGCATTTCAACGCAAGTGTATTCCTGAGGCGCGTGCTCACCGAACCAGCCCACCCTTTCACGCCGCTTCATGCCAAGTCTGAAGCGGTTCATTGCAAAAAAAGAAAAGAGGGAAAAAGACGTATTTTGAGTTTTTTTTATGAAACATCGCGTGTTGATGAAACGATCTGTCTATGAAATGTCGTTCGATGAACTGATTGCACCGCCAATGAAGGGCGAATAGCGGTAGAATTTGGGGGAAAAAATTCTTCCAGCTGCCGGGAGACTGGACACTCCACAATAATTACCCCGGTTTGTGTTTACTTTGCAATCTTCTTAGTTGTATCACAGTTGAATAGTGCCTCTTCACATATTAAAAATTGCTGATTTTGTGCCTGTCTACAGAATAAGCTGTGTGTAATAAACTTTTTGAAGATTTTAAAACAATCCCTTGTGTCTGTCTACCTTCCTTTTTGCAAACAACTTGGTGAATGCACTTGCAAAGAGCCGGGCGAGTGCAACGATGGCCAAAAATCAGCATAACGGCCAACATTGGATCGGGTCGCGCTTCCAGTGTTGTCCAATATTACGTCGGTTTTCGCCAATGTGGGAGCACCTTGGCTGGAACCATGGTTTAGCAATGGCCCAACATTGGCACCAATGATTGGGCCGACATTGGCTGGAACGATGGCTGAACAGTGGCCCAACATTGGCACCAATCACTGGGCCAACGTTGGAAAGGGTAGCGCTTCCAATATTGTCCAATATTGCGGCCGGTCTTTGCCAATGTTAGGCCAATGTCGGACCGACATTGGTGTGCTGCCTGGGTTTGCCATTTTGTTTTCTGTCATGGTCGCCGTCTCGTAACGCGTCTCGCGTACGTCGTGTACCTCGGGTGGTTTTATAGTTTTATCGCGTTTATATGTGAAGACCTGCTGAAGAGAGCTTGTTGCTTGTGTTAGTTAGTCATCGTAAGTACTTAGGAAGTTGCGCGGGGTGACAGGTTTTTTTGTTTTTCTGCTCTTTGCGTGATTCGTGTGTCCCCTTTACCCCATATTTTATCTGTTTGCTGGTGCGCGCCAGTGTTAATTTTTTTTTTTTTTTTTGAGATGTTGGTTTTTGTAAAGCGGCGGCGATGTCGGTTTCCGTAAAGCGGCGGCGCTGTTCCGTCAGTTGCTGCAAGCCTAGTGATCGCGATGCCGAGTGTATCAGCAGCCATGCTGTCCCAGATCATTTGAGAGCTACTTGGCTGGAGGCAATCGGGGGTCCGTCTAGCGACACAGTTCTTCGGGTATGCTCGCGACATTTCGCTCCGGATGCTTTCAAGACGCGCACAAAGGTCACGGGACGTCTGCAACTGAGACGCGGGGCGATCCGTACGCTGTTCTTACCGACGGCAACAGCAGCAAGTGCAACATCATTGGTAAGCGACTCAGTCAAACTTCATTGTCTACTTCGCTATGATAGAGCTTCTAGTATTACATTGTCGCTTTTTCAAACTGTTGTGTGTGCAACTGCAAATCGTTGTAACGCTGCTAACTGAGGTTCACTGCGTAACTTTTACATAAGGTAGAAGTTGCAAACACAGCTTACCATCAGTGGCCTTCTGTGGCAACCAGATTCTCCACTAAACGAAATATCAATAATACATCAATACATCTTCCTTTATATGTATTCCAACCAGCTGCCAAGAGGATCAAAACTGAAAAGGCTAGCAGCTGCGTCTAGCAGTGACAGCCCTGCTGGAGGCTCCATTTCAGTGAGTTTTCTACCGCTTCCCAGTGTGCAATGTATATTGGGTGCAAGCTGCATGTTCTACTACAATTATCTTGCGCGCAGCAACCGGCAGAAGCGTGGCAAGGGCAAGCGGCTGCACATGTATCCTGCGATGCTAGTCAAGGAGCTGGACCAGATGTACTATCGGGGAAAAATGAAATGCGAACAGAGGAGCGCGTGGCTCGCGGTACAGGCTGCGCCACCTGGAAGTGAACCTAGGGGCGAGGGTGCGTGGCCTACTCCGACGTGTTCAGGCCCCTCGATTGGCGCTCCCCCAGCTTCGGCAGTGCGCCTCTCAGTGCGCTGAAAGTTGTCACCGCTATCTTTGCCTGCTCGGCGAGTGCGGCGAGCTTCTTTGCATTGCACGCGCTGAGCCAGCAAAGCTGCAAATGCAGCAAACATTTGCAGCAAAGCTGCAAATGTTTACTTTTCTGTAGGTTGCTCAACTTCTCAGCTGACCCAAATAGAGTTGACTCTGTGTGCGAGAGAAAAGAAGTGGAAAGGAGGTGGCTACCGACTAAATTGCGTCTGGCGCAGCCAATATTGCTCTAAAAAAATTTTTTTTCGCGTAAATTTCATTTTTTGACACGCGTGTCCCAACCAGACTGTTTAAAAAAATACTTTTTTTTTTCTTTTCAGGGGCCCTTTAAGGCATCCTGAAAAAGCTACGCAGTTCTTTAAAAGAAATATGTTCCAGCTGAATATTTTTATCGTGTAATTTATTTAATAATCTTATTCATTTGTTTTGTATCATTTCTAAGCCGTATCTTGTTCTACAGGTGTCTATTTTCCAAGGCTCATTTTTTCGCGTGTTGTGTACTGCAACATGTGGTTTTAGCCTTGCCAAGTTTCTTAAATGGCAAATGTTATTTCTTGTTTCTTGTTTATATTGCTTACAGAGGCGGAAATCATACATTTTTGTTATAGACATTACATTATATTTTGTAAATAGGGATTGCGTGTGAAAATGATTAGGCACCTTTTCTACCTGTCTCAGAGACCTTTTTTTGTAATATATGTATTTTCAGAAGATTTTCTTGCGTGGACGAAGCCCAGACTAAATGACAATAGTTGAATCTCGAAGAAAATAATGAATTATATATTAAGATCATAATGTTACGTGGGAGTATATACCTATTTCGATATGTCACGCCGAGGATCTGCGACAGTTTAATCATCACTGAATTTATATGATTGTCGCAAGACAATGTTTCCTGAAATATCACGCCTAATGTCTGTAATATATTTTCTGAAAAGAGAACTCCTAAAGTCTCAAAGGAACTAATCTTTTCTATTGGGCATAAATTAAAAAAATGTGTTTGTTTAATTCTATTATCTTATTTTTTTGGCCGAAAAAGTACCGCTTTTGTTTTATTAGTATTGATCTTCAAGCAGTTATACTGTGCCCAAGCCTCAAGCTGAGTTAAAGCCATGTTAGCCCTGTCTCTCAACTCATTTTCGTTTGTACCTGAAAAAAACGCACTAGTATCATCTGCATAGATGATAAATTTTGTCACGGAGCTGATATTGATAATGTCATCTATGGAAATGTTGAAAAGGAAAGGTCCAAGTATGCTGCCTTGTGGGACTCCGGCGGTAATATGTTTGATTTCGGAACTATAACCAGCTATATTTACGTACTGTTTACGGTTTTTCAAGTATGATTCTACTAGTTTTAAAGAAGTTCCTCGAATACCGTGGTATTCTAATCTTTAAGAAGAATGTTGTGGTCTAAAAAATCAAGCGCCTTCGTAAAGTCTATAAACACACCTAGCATTAAGTGCCCCCTCTAAAACTCCCGCAAAATGCATTCTTTTTGTTCAAGTAGTGCTTTCTCGGTCGACCTATTTTTTCGGAACCGAAATTAAGAACTCAATAAATCATATTTATCAGAAAAACTTACTAGGCGATAATGTAATACTTTTTCGATGCATTTTGAAAATACCGGTAGAATTGAAATTAGTCGATAATTGCTTATTTTATTTTTATCTCCCTTTTTAAAGAGCACAGTTACTTTAGCTATGTTCATATTTTGGGGGAATATAACGCTAGTTAAGCTCAGATTAGG
Organism: Ixodes scapularis; assembly: GCF_016920785.2. NCBI lineage: Eukaryota > Metazoa > Arthropoda > Arachnida > Ixodida > Ixodidae > Ixodes > Ixodes scapularis. The sequence goes on along the minus strand of NW_024609868.1, from coordinate 167,538,020 downwards.
GGGCTATAATATCTGAGACATGTTTGACAGGTTTAATCTGGACATCGTGCGGGTCACAGCTGGTGCTGCTTTTAAACTGTGAAATAATGGAAACTACTTCAGCTTCATTAACTGGATGAAAAAAATAGAACTACTGTTTCAAGATTTTAGGTAGTTGTGGAGGCAGCCTAGAAAGCGACCAGCCAAGTCGGAGTCACATTGCAGAACTGTTTTAATTCTCGAGCAGAAAGAGAGAAAGAGAAAAGAGAAGAAAAGAGACGAACAAACCAACAGACAGACAGAGCGCGCGCAGCACAGCGCGCGCTCTTGGCGCGTGCCGTTCGGCAGCGGTGCAGGTGTAAGGGGGCCGCTGCCACAGATGCCAGCAAAGAAGGAACAAACGAAAGAGGGAAGAATTTAGATCGTACAACTAAACATAACATTTTCCCCTCCCTTCTTTTTTTTTTTTTTTTTTTTTAAGAGTGTAGGAACAAGACGATGACAAAAACATTATGCACGCATTTACAACAGCAAAAATCAAGAGCAAGATAAGCACAGTTTAAATGAAGCACACAAATAGTTCACTCTACGTCGAAAACACAAAAGGAAATAGTTCACTCATTTCATCGAGTACCAAGGTCTCCATACCGCACTGGTGGTCGACGGTTCCGCCCCGAGCGCCTTAGAAGCACCTGCCTAGGACACTGAGCAGTTGAAGTTCCCATTCCTGGAGGCGTGTCCGGGGCAGGTCTGCACTCAGGTGTCCGCGATCGAGGCAGCTGCTGCATGGCCGAACTTGACTCTCGAGGTTGCCAAGTATGATGCCTGTGGTACGCGTCACCTGGAGTAGCAGTGTGGCTCGCGGGCTGGCCACCTTGAACGGCAGCCGGTGTCCCCTGCTGATCACTTCCTAGACTGGGATCGGAAGCAGCTGCGAGTTTAGAGGCATTCTTCCACACTCTACCATCTCCCAGCCGGAATGTCCACCGACCGACCCGCTTCATGATGCGTAGTGGCGGCCCGAAGGCCGACTCCCCCTTGGCTACCTTTCCTGGTTTCTTCACTCTAACCCAGTCGCCTACTCTGAATCTGGGGCTCTTCGCCGCTCGACGCCGGTCGGTGTACTCCTTCGTGTACTGCTGCCTCTGCTGCACTCGATGTCGCAGCCGTTGCAGCTCCTCGATGGGATTTTGCAAGAACTGCGCCGACGACAGTCCGAGGATGTTAAGGCGGGTGCGAGGCTTCCGTCCATGCAGCAGGAGAGCAGGAGAAAGTCCAGTCGTGGCATGGGGCGTGCAGCGATATATCATCAGGTAGTCTACAAGGGATGACCGGATGCTGCTCCGCTCAAGGGTGGCGCACTGGAGAAAACCCTTCAGGGTACGGTTGAAACGTTCAACCTGCCCGTTGGACTGGGGGTAGTAGACAGAAACCAGCTGGTGCTTTATACCTCGCGCTTTAAGGAACGTCTCAAATTCGCCTGAAACGAACTGTGGCCCATTGTCGCTCACAATGCTGTCAGGGTACCCCTCTCTGGCAAAGATGGCGCGCAGAAAGTCTGTGATCCTCCCCGTGGTGACGTTTGGGCAGAACTGTACCTCGGGCCACTTGGAAAAGTAGTCCACCAGCGTGATGGCGTAGCGACACGCAGGCTCCGCTCGCTCAAAAGGGCCCACGACATCGATGCCCACCTTTGACCAAGGTCGCTCTGGCAAGGGCACTGGCTGGAGAGGGGTCGGTGACGTCTTGGCACTCTTGTCTGAGGTGTTACAGATTTTGCAGGCGCAGACTGCACTACGCACTTCTGCGTTCATGCGGGGCCACCAATAGAGCTCACGAAGGCGTGCTTGCGTCTTGACAATGCCGTTGTGGCCCTCGTGTGCTATGGCGACAAGAGCGCATCGCATAGTCGTGGGGATGACGAATTGCTCTCCGCGCAGCAGGAGACCGTCGTTGACGGAGAGCGCATCCTTCAGGTCGTAGAAGATGGCCGCATCAGCGGAGAGAGCGCTCACTGGAGGCCACTTAGAGGTCACATATCCCATGACAGTGGTAAGCAGAGCGTCATTCGCTGTCTCCTCTTGCAGCTGTTGCTTCGTGATACACTCTTCGTCTAAAGCGACAAAGGAGATGATCTCGTCGTCGAACTCATCCCCTCTTCTTCCTGTGACATCGGCAAGCGGGACAGGGCATCTGCTATCTGGTTTTCGGCACCTCGCTGGTACTCCACCGTGAAGTTGTACTTCAGTAGGCGATGTGACCAACGGGTGATCCGTAGCGGGCGACGTCCTGCTCCTCCGGTGGACAGCAAAGACACGAGTGCTTGATGATCCGTGCGAAGGGTAAAGTGGCGGCCCCATAAGTATATGTGCCATTTTTCGCACGCCCACAAACACGCAAGCGCTTCTTTTTCCCCGACCGAGTATCGCCGCTCTGTCGAAGTGAGCGTCCTTGAGGCGAATGCGACAGGGAAGACGCTGTCACCATGACACTGCTGCAGCACAGCCCCAATGCCGTATGCCGACGCGTCTGTGGCCACGATGGTGGGCAACGTGGGGTCGAACATTCTTAGTGTCCTGGCAGATGACAGCAGCCTCTTGACTTGGTTGAAGCTTCTGTCCGCCTCGTTGTCCCAGACGGACGGAGTGTCTTTTCGCAGGAACCTTCGAAGAGGTTCGACCTCAGACGCTAACCGAGGCACGAGGCGAGAGTAATACTCCACCATCCCCAGAAAAGAACGGAGTTGGGTGATGTCCGTGGGGATAAGGGCAGCGTTGAGTGCATCCACCTTCGTTTGTAGCGGAGCAATCCCTTGAGCGCTGACTTTATGACCCAAAAACGAAAATTCTGGCTCATCGAATAGGCACTTGTTGTTGAGTTTCAGTCCAGCATCCGATATACGCCGCAGCACCTCACGCAGACGGTGTGTGTGCTCCTCCTTGGTCCTGCCAAAAACAACAACGTCGTCAAGGTAGACCAAAACACCTTCGCAGTCGTGAAGCATTTCCGACATCATCTGCTGGAAAGCTGCTGGCGCCGACGCCAGTCCGAAACATACTCTCTTGAACCGGAAGTGACCTTCGTGTGTAATAAATGCGATTAGGTCCCGGCTATCTTTATGTAGCGGCACTTGGTGGTAAGCAGCCGCTAAGTCAAGCTTGGAAAAATATTTGGCACCATGTAAAGCATGCAGAAGTTCTTCTATGTGCGGAAGAGGAAAGCTATCAATAACGACAGCTTTGTTGGCTTCCCGCAGGTCCACGCACATTCGAATTGAGCCGTCTTTCTTCTGCACCACCACAATTGGTGAAACCCATTCGGAGGAATTAATCCGCTCGATGACCCCAGCCGCTTCCAAGCGTCTGATTTCTTCTGATACTGACTGACGCGCTGCTAGAGGAATACGTCTCATTCGATGACGGACGGGAATGACAGAAGGTCGAATGTTTACCTTGTGGACAACTTCCTTGACACGGCCAAGACCCGGACTGAAGAGGTGCTCCAAGTTGCTCATGGAAGGCGGCAGGTTTGGCTTTGTTGGTTCAGGCACCACTGAAGCTGCAGCCTGTGGTGGAGACGATGCTGAGGCCAGCTGATTTTGCACCCGTGCCGACCACTCATTTCTCAATGCACTTGACGCTTCGTTCTGTGGGGCCGGTGTCAACCTGTCGTCCTCCTCTCTTGGCGGTCGCCAGAACCCTCTGTATCAGTATAGAAGCACGACCGAGTGGCGCCACTTATCTGGATATCGAGGGCTACAACAGCGTCCATGCCGAGTAAAAAAGTACCACGGTCAGCAATGTAAAAAAGTACTGTTGCCGCACGCTCCCTGAACATTACCGGTGCCTCGAATGCTCCCAGAATGGTGATGGGTTGCTGCCAGAAAAGTTCAGGAGCTTCACAGGTGGTGGTACAACTGTCGCCTTGCTCGCGAAATACCGGACGAACATGGCACTATCCACGATGGAGACGGCTGACCCCGTGTCAAGAAGAAACTGCAGCGTCGAGTCAAATACCTGGATGTTTAAGTACAGCTTGGTTTGAGAAGGTCCGGAAATGTGGGACACCTCCCACTGCTCGTCGTCGTCATCGTAGTAGTCGTCGACGATCTGCTCAACTTGATCACGCGGGCGGCGCAGCAGGGATCGGCGAACACTTCTACAAGCACGTGAAAAATGTCCCCGACGACCGCAGTTGTCGCAGTGCTGACCTCTCGCTGGGCAGACGTCATAGCCCCTGCAGTGTTCCTGACCGTAACCGCAGTTGGGACATGTTCTTCCGTAGCCGTAGTTCCGCCTTGGAGATGGTTGCCGCCGCGGTGATTCGAAACGCACCGAACGCCGAAACGCCGATCGTCCAGGGCTCTGTTGACGACTGCCACGGTCGAAACCACCATCGCCGCTACGGCCGCAGGTTACGCAGCTCTGCTGGCTAGGCGAGCGCGAAGCGCGTGCGTTCACTGACCGGGCTGAAGCAGCTGAAGAACGCCCCGTCGGAGATCGCACAGGTGACTCACGGCGCGAGCGCCACGGCTAGTGCAAAGATGACATCATCGGCTGAGGTTGACTCGTTGAACGCCCTGTGACGTGACAGGTCACGTGCTCCTCCGACGCCGTCGACGGCGCAGCTGGCGCAGTTGCCGATGCCCATTCTCGAACTTCCCGGCGTGAGCGTTCCAAATTAAGGACAGTCTGTAAGGCCACGCTGAACGGCAGCGCGGCGTCAAGTACCAGGCGTTCTTGAATCTCTGCGGAAGCAGCACCCACCATGAACTGTCGGCGGATGACGGCCTCGGTGTCGGCACCGAAGTTCGCCGGCACGGCCAATGCTCGGAGTGCTGAGAGAAAGTCGCGCAGAGATTCTCCTTCTTGCTGTTTTCTCATGTGAAACCGGAGTTGTTGCAGGGTCTCGTTGACCGGCTGCGAAAATTCAGCCTCGAGGACCGTGAAGGTCTCTCTATACACGTCGCGAGACGCTTGCCGGGCTTGCTGACCGTCTCCCGCCGGTGACGTTGCTGGCGCCGGTCCAACGGGAGCTGGTAGAGAGTCATAGATGCGCTGGCCTTCGACTCCCAGGCAGTTGAGCAGCTTTGCTTGGCGTCGTTCGGCGGAATATTCTTGAGTGCCAGTAGCCAATATGTATCGCTCGAACATTCGTAGCCACGATTTCCACGGTATCGGTGGCGTACCGGCCTTGTCCAGGAAGTTTGGTGGTGGCCGGTCACAGTCAGCCATGTTTGCGGCTAAGATGTCGGCTCAGGAATCGAGGAGGACGTTCGAAATGGAACGCACGGCCATTGACAACCGGCAACCGAGGTTCTCTGGTGAGCCCGGAATTCGTCGGAAGCAGGAGTCGTCGCGACGCCAGGACCCCGCCGACGTGAGCTTATGCCGAACGACGCACGTTTCCTCTGGGAGTGAGAGTGCCCAGGTTCAGCACCCTCGTCGCCAAAACTGTGGAGGCAGCCTAGAAAGCGACCAGCCAAGTCGGAGTCACATTGCAGAACTGTTTTAATTCTCAAGCAGAAAGAGAGAAAGAGAAAAGAGAAGAAAAGAGACGAACAAACCAACAGACAGACAGAGCGCGCGCAGCACAGCGCGCGCTCTTGGCGCGTGCCGTTCGGCAGTGGTGCAGGTGTAAGGGGGCCGCTGCCACAGATGCCAGCAAAGAAGGAACAAACAAAAGAGGGAAGAATTTAGATCGTACAACTAAACATAACAGCAGTTGCAAGCGTCTTTTGCTGAAATCATATTCACCGGGTCTACAAAATAGTCATTGACGGCATCTGCCAACGAACATTGAGCTAGCCGTGCGCCATTAGGAAATTTATGGTCAATTTGGCAGTGCGTCTCAGAACGGGCAAGTACCGAGCTTAATATGTTCCATACACGCTACGTGCGCCCAAAAGTTGCTTTAAAAGAATCAGAGTGGTACCGTGATCTTGCATTTCGTATTTCCTTAGTTAATTGGTTACGGTATGACTTGAATATTTTAAGGTTGACTGGGTCTCTTGTTTTAATAAATTTGTCGTATAGGACAATTTTTATATGAATCTCAACAAAATCACCATATTCACACTAAATAGAGTTTTATAATTTGGATTATAGTTGACGTAAGAAATGCAGCTTATAATGTAAATAAAATACATTGCTCAAAAACTTGCTATTAGTATTTGTTTGTTTGGTTCGTTCCCTCACAATTATATAGTTTTGAAGGTGTGAGTAAAGTTTCACGCTGCTACGTTCGTACTCATTTTTAGTTTCTTTATTGTATACATTTTTAGGATAGATTTCGCATACGCTTCTCGGTATGCAGGGCACAACTAGGTGTTTCTATGAAGCAGCATGTAGTCACGTGTATTTTTACATTCGAAATTTTAGAGGGCAGCTCTGGCGCCCGTTTCCGCGTTGAGTGGCGTCGGCGTAACCGCGGGTTGCATTATGGGATGTTTTCCATAATGACATCACACGTATCGCCAAGTGTGACGTCATTAGGGTTAAAGTTTTCTGCTAAGTTTGGCGGGAAATTGTTTGGCTAAATTTTTCCTGAAAATGTTTCGCTAAAAGTGGCGGTAATTTTTTTCGCCAAATTTAGCCCGAAACTTCTGGTAAATCTAGAGGGTAAATTTTTCCGCTAAACTTAGCTAGGAAATTTTTTGCTAAACTTAGGGCGAAACATTTTTTTGATATAATTAGCCAGAAATTTTACCCTCGTGACGTCACACGTGACGTAACTTGTGACGTCTTTATGGGAAACGTCCCGGTAGATTTAGCGGAAACATTACCCCCCTAAACTTACCGGGAAATTTTTCCGCTAAATCTAGCTGTAAATTTAGCAACAATTTCCCGCTAAATGGGCGGGGAGTAGGAGAAGAGAAGGAGAGGGTATGAAGGAGGAGAAGGGGCAAACCCTCCCCTCCGTACTCTCCCCCTTCTTCTCAAGCACTGCGCTCTAATTCGGTATTACAAAGAACTCTAAACGTCTTTCATTTTTTTAAACCTTAAAATAAATATTAGAGTAAATAATCATATATTTTCGTTTTGAGGTAAACAGCACTAATCTGGTTTTAAGGAATATTAAGCTGGAGCTCATTATAGTTTAACGACAAGGATAACTCACCCAGAAAATGATTCTAAATTGTTCCCGATGAGTTGCAATGTAGATGAATAAAACAACATGAAATCGCATTTTTTTGTGTTTAATTATTTAATGTATACTCGCAGTGCCGTTAAAGTTTATGCAGAAGGTACATGAATGTAAGCACAATCATATACACATAAAGGAACAAAAAGCATGGTTCACGGTATAAAGAATTCGTTATTTTCGTAAAAGCACTCAGCTTCGGCCACGCAAACCTCTTCCGGCGAATACAGTCAAATCACGGTTGTGGCCATTTTGCGTTTTAGAAAAGAAGAAAAGTGTTCCTCCACTTTTGTTTTTTTTAATTATCCAGCCTTGAGATACATCTAGTGGTGGGAGAATGTAGACACGTCTTTCGATACCGGCATGCCCGTAATATATACCAGGGGTGGGCAAACTGCGGCTCGCGAGCCGCATACGGCTCTCTCGCCTGTCAAACTGCTGCCCGCGGCTCCCTAGTCAGCGCGCCCCCCTTTCCCTCCTGCGTCCGCAAGACAAAAACAATCCTAGAATAAAAAAAAGACGCTCACAGGTTTGGCAGCCTACCTACAGCTGGACTGCTTTTTGACACATAGACAATGCAGCACGAAATAGTTGACGTCGAGTATAATCTTTGTTTCATTTCAGCTCATTTCAGTGCTGTAGTCGCCTGTCACACATCTTAGTGCTTGATTTTGACTTCGCTCTAACATATGTGCAAGAAAATATGGAGGTGGGTCCCCAAAAACACAAGCGTACTCTAATGTTGCTAAGATGAAAGAGCAATACAATGTTCCTTCCACAAGACGTATTTTTTTCCAATACCTTCGTATAATATCAGTGCTGGACCAGATACTCGACAAAAATATTTAAGATAAATTACTAAATGATGAACTATATAGAGTACTACTCAAGTTTGAATACAGAGTATCTTGAGTACGGTAGAAACACTTACAAATTACTTTGGAAGATACTTCCGCATTGTGCAACTTGTATCGACTTCAGTGACACAAGAATGATTTATTTGCATTTAGCAGAAGCATAACAAACCAGTGTTACTGTTTTAAGTACAACCGTTTTTGGTGCATCTTACACAACGATAGACATATTTTCAATAAATATTTTTAAGACGCGGAGAATTCAATTTTGTGCTAGTTGTATAGTGCGCACATTGAGCTCATCGTTCTGCTCAGCACCAGAGTCCATAAAGATATAAAATTGAAAGAATAAAACACGGAGGACAAGCAGAGGACAAAAAAACGTGAAAGAACGTGGTTGTCCTGTGCTTGTCCTTCGTGTTTTAGCCTTTCAGTTTCATGTATTTATGTTCAACCCGCTCGCCTTTTCCAGTTTACCATAGTCACTAAACAAGTTTTGAATAGAAAAAGAAATAAGTGAATAACAAGATACTTGCCGCGAATTCTTTAGATTGGTTACTCAAACGTTGCATGAGAAATGACTACACGTCAAACAGATTCGAACAAGCGGACACGGAGAAGCATTGCTGTCGTTCTTGTAGTGGTCATTTTCCTCATTTTTTTTCTCCTCGATACTCTAGAAGCGCGTTCAGAAGGCAGATAACTTAGGGAGGACTCTGTTTGCAATTCGAGAGCCCATCCTGCTCGTCGCTTGATTCGTGCCTTGTAATATTTTTCCTCGTGACTCAGGGTTGGGCTGTCACCGTTCTTCACAGACAGTGTTCCTGAGAGTGCTATACTGGAGTAAAGGTGGCCTTGTTGCCATAATGAAACAAAACATAAAGGATTGGAAACATTTGTGTTTTTTTGTTTTTTTTTGCTGTTCACTCCCCATTTTCTTCGGTTTGTTTTTCTGTTTGCATTTTGAGTCTGCATATGGTTCAGCTTTGAACTGGAGTTTGCCGGTTCCTTTTCCGGTAAAACATTCTTGAGACAAGTTTTTCATTTTTTCTTCAAAGATTGAAAAATGTATTTCAGATAATGAGTACAAGTTACTGAGACATGAAATTATAATCAAGTACCAAATACTTCCAATCGAATTTATTTGCAAGACACCCAATCACCACCCAATGTAATTAAAATACAGTATCTTAAGCATAAAATTTGAAATAGGCGCAAGTCTATATAATATACATTTTTCTTGCTTTGGCTATAACGCTATCTACATGATTGTTCCATCTTCAATTATATGAAAATACATTCCTATATACTTATATTTTTCAACACGTTCAAGTATAAAATTTTTAAGTTAATACATATTCCCTGCATTGAGAAAGCAGATTTATCTGCATTTCTTAAATTATTTAAGGAAATTTCATAATAACCACACCAGACCTCCAGCACTTTTAAATAGCTTTGCGAAATACGAGCGCTCACGTCATTTGCAAAAAATTGCCACATATTTGGATTGGAACCTTCCAGCCTAACAAAAATAGGCCTATTATTATAAAATTTGCACATTTCAAAATCAGAGAGCAAGTTCTTTCATTTGCTAAGAAGCTTAAGGGTACCAGCTACAGTATCTCCGAAGACTACTCTCCAAATACACGCACTGCTCGAAAGCATTTGCTTGAATTTGGTCAAAACCAACGAAGTCTCTTCAAGCTCCGTCATGATAAACTTATAATTAACAACACGACTTACGTATTCGATCACACTACACAAAGGGTTCTTCCACGTCCCTCATAACTATCAACGAACTTTTCTGCGAGTTCAAACAACATCTGCTTATCTCTCATTTAAGCAAACATCAGAAGTATTCTGTTAAACGAGAATCACTTCGCAGTCGCATTGATACCACTGAATGTAATATTGTCGTGCTCACCGAAACGTGGTTAAATTTATCTATTTCTGATACAGAATTGTTATCTTCTTTTCCTATCTTTGATATCTTTCGTCGCGATCATGCGAGCAAACGCGGCGGAGGCGTTTTGTTGGCTGCTCATCGCAACCTGCAATGCGTTGCTATTAGCACCACCTTCCCTTTAGAAATCATGTTTATATCCTGTAATGCTTCCTACCCATCCATTATTATTGGTGCTTGTTACAGCCCACCAGATGCCGATTCTTTTTTTTTATTTCTGAATTTTATTGAGCCCTTCGATGGATAACTACGTCATATCAGCACGCTCCCATTCTTCTGCTCGGTGACTTTACCTTTCCTGCGATAACCTGGGCCGGCCTGACACTTACTACATCCAAACACAACACAGAAAGCGACTTCGTTAACACATGCCTCGCATTTGGTTTATCGCAACCTGTTTCTTCCCCAACCAGGCAGACTGATCATTCTAACATCCTTGACCTTGTGCTTGATTCGCACCCAGAAAACATGTCGTCAATTACGTATTTACCCGGTTTCAGTGATCACGTAACGTTACATGCCACATCTCATTGTCATCTTTCGTACCCCAAAAATTTGAAGAAAATTTTCACACTGTAAAATAAAGATCGTTCCCATACCAAAAAGGTCCACCAACCTCAAGCAGCAGTTATCGTCCAATTTCCACCACCAGTGTTTCATCAAAAGTAATGGAGCATATAATTTACTCGCATGTTATATATTTCTTAGTATCGGTTAATTTTTTTCGTCCCAGCCAAAATGGATTTTAAAAGGATTTTCTTGTGAAACCCAGCTTGCTCTTTTTACTAACGATCTAAGTTCAAGTGCTGGTCATTCATAACATACCTGTTGATGCCCTCTTTCTAGATTTCGAAAACGCTTTCGATAAAGTTCCGCACCAATTCATTAAAACTTTCGCGTTTAAACCTCGACCCTTAAGTCTGTAACTGGATTGGTAACTTTTCAAACCGACAAAAATTCGTTCTTGCTAATAACCACTCTTCGCCCCGATCCCGGTTGCTTCTGAAGTGCCCCAGGGCACTGTTCTCGGTCCCCTAGTTTTCTTCATTCACATAAATCACCTACCTGCTAATATATCATCTAACATACGCTTATTCGCAGACGACTGCGTTGTTCATCGTCCTATAAATGACAGCACTGACCCTCACGACCTGCAGTCTGATCTTCACCATATCGATGCCTGATGTGCTAGATGGCTTATGTCTTTGGATGCTAACAATACCTCCCTTGTTTCTTTTCATAGTAGGCAATTTTACCCATCTTCTTACTACGCCATTCGTGGTTCCCTCATACCTCCTGTACCTTCGTATAAATACCGAGGCATTACCTTTTCAAACGATTTAACTTGGTCATCTCAGATAACAAACATAGCTAATGACGCGAATCGCGTCCTTGGCTTTCTACGTCGCAACCTACGCTTAGCCCCTCCATCGGTAAAGCTACCATCTTTCCTCTCACTAGTCCGACCCAAACTAGAATATGCATCTGCTGTTTGGGACCCACATCAATCTAATCTTACTAAAACGCGAAACCGTGCAAAGTCGCGCAGCAAGATTCATCTACTCAGACTACTCTTATCATAGCAGTGTCACCACACTTAAATCTCAAGCTAATCTTCTTAACCTGGAATCACGGCGCAAAATTTCCAGGCTCTGCCTTTTTCGCAAGTTTTATCACTCATCAATTGGCAGCTCTGTTACCGCACCAGCTCACCGTGTTTCATGCCGCATCCGTCATCAGGAAGTTGCCAATCTTTTTCATTTTTTTGCCAGACAGCAAAAAGGGTTGGAACGATCTGCCCACCGACGCCGTGCTCCACTCCAACCCCGCCCAATCCAAGGCATTCATCAAAGAAATGTTTTGATGCTTCGTACTAACCTCATGCAATACCTCGTATTTGGGGCATTTGAGGTTTAAGAAATAAAAAAAACTGAATCAGGCAGAAATAACTTAGTTAACATTGGCAGAAACGTTATTAATAAATATAGGAAATAATGATGGTCCCGCGTCAGTTGCGTAGCCAGGAACTTTTTCTCTTTTTTCTTTGGGGGGGGGGGGGGGGGGGTGGGGGGGAGAGAAGGGGGCTGAGGGAGCTCAGATGTTCATGACATGGTGTGCGGAGGGGGGAAGAGGTGTCAAAGTTTATGTGTATATTATAGGATTGGCTGGATTTGGGGGGGGGGGAGCTGAAGCCCCATAAGCCTCCCCCTTGGGTACGCCAGCGCCCCACGTACGCTTGCCTGCGGAACCCCGGAGGTAACGAGTACTGCGAGGTCCTTTGCCCAGCGCGACGCTTAGTTCACGACTAAACAGTTGCTCAGTAATTTGCTTGGTGACTTTACCCTTTCTACCCAGTGATACAAGCTTCTCCTATAAAACAAAATGTGGCACGCTCGCAAAAAAACTTTGCAAAAGGTAAAACAAATGCACACTACGTTATACATGTTTCCTGTTTTCTATAGCAATCCTTATAAATTATTTTGAATTATGTTAGCTGCGTAGCTCACAAATAGCCTCCACAGGAGCCCTGCTGGAAAGTAGCAACAGATATTAAGGTTCCGTGAAACAAAACATTAAGCTATATAGAAACTTTGTTTTTCATTGAAGAATTAACCCATTCATCACAGCCGCCTTGTTTCGCAGAATATTAGATGTTCGTAAAGACAGCGTTAGGTGTTTTTTTTTTTCTTAACGCAACTTTCGAGACACGGCTCTCGCAACCTGAAATTTGGCCCTAAATGAAGACATACAGCCGAAGAAAATGTGAAAATGACTCCTTGAACCGGCGCTTTACGCCAATCGATGCCTAGATGTTTCGGTAAGTGTTCCCAGGTGTGCGAAGGTGTTCGAGCGAGTTTTAATTAATTCGCGTCTTTGGAAGCGTAGTGCGGCTCAGGCACTCTGACATGCTTCTTGATTACTAATTAAGTTAAAACCGGAAGTTGAGGGGATAGGCGTTCGGCCGTAAGTGGCATCGTACACTTCTCACAGTCTCGCGTAGTTAGCATTAATTAGTTGTTGGAACTTGTTCTCAGCGTTCTCACATGAGCTGTAACCCTACCCGCCGTGTCCTTAAAGTGGGCTGCCGCCCAACTGTATACAGGTGTGGTTTGATACCATTCGATATATGCATAAAATTAAATTGTTGCGAGAAAGTTTAAGCCAGAGGATAACTCTCTTCTCGATGCGACTGGTGAAGTAAGACTTTCATAAAGATAATACGCCCTATTTCGCTAAATATACTGCTAGAGTGAGAAGGCAACACTAATGACATACTTGGCTATATGAACAGAGCGCATCACATTTATCGCGAACAAGCTATAACAATTATTTCTATTTTTTAATAACAATTAACGACTCTCGTCAAATTTATTAGTACGATAGAAAGTGCGCTAATCCGGAGAATTATATTCGGCACTAAAATTCGGTGTTCCTCTGTACCCCGTCGGAAAAAAAATGCCAAAAAACAAAATCGTCGTGTTCGAGCAAACTAAATCACGCGCTGGGCATTAAAGAGACCGTTACAGGATACCGCTCGTGCTAAAAACCAAGCGTACCTTTTTATATCTCTCACCCCTAATGCCTGCCTTTCCTAAACGAGAACAGTCATCACATTGTCGCAAGGAGCGCTTTATTAAAAACATGGTGCCTGTAACGCTTTTCCGTCTGATGCGTTCAACCGCGTCCAAACATGTGGTGCATCGAGTTTCGCCAGATGACGTCATAAAAGTATCACGCTGTCGCCGACAGCGATGCTGGCGGAGTGACAGCAGCGGGAGTGGGTGTGGCTGGGGCCTGTTCTGTGGCAGGTCGTCTTCCAGCTTGACAGATCACGGAAGCTTCGGCTGCCAGGAGTGGGGACTCCGCGACGACAGCGACACGCTACGTTTGCTCGTGCTTTTTACCCGAACCTTACCCACCAACCGCCAGGATCACGACATCCGACAGCGTGAATACTTCGGTTTTTGTGACGTCTTTCGTTGCCATTTCAGGACCACGTTTGAAGTATGAGTGGTATATATAGGGGGCTCAACACACAAATCGGAGACGCGTTCCAGTCGCAGCCATTAAAACCCTCAGATAACATTGTTTGACAGCGTGACAAACGCACGACGAGGCGAATCACAATCATCCTCTTATCACTTGGCAGCCCACGAGATTGCGGTATCGGCCATTCAGAGCGCCCCAAGAACCAATCACGAAGCTAGAAGCCTGATCATAACCTTAAACTGTCACTAACTATAGCACTCCACGTTTGACCTGTGTCGAATGGCGTGATGACGGCTAGTTTGTCTGCCCCCAGTAATTCCCTCGTTACAATTTCTCGTGCGTTTTCTAAAAGAAAAAAAATATATATATATATTCATACTTTTTTTTGCATGATCTGAGGACGAGACAACTCCGCTACCGTACGGGCCCCTCTGTCGGATTGCACATTGTTTCCCGTTCCAGCTCTGCGCTCGTAGCGGCCTGATCGGAATCAATCAGCCATCACGACGAAATTGATTCCGAGAAAAATTGGCTCGTCAGAGCGAGAAGCCCGACTGGCATTGTCGATGCCTGCCTCGGGCTTCTCTGCCCGCACCGCCCTGGGTCTCGTGCGCAGCAATCCTCGCACGTCCCTCGAGGGCATTCTGAAAAGGCAGTGATGTATAGTTTCCCCGCCAGGTTTCGCAGCGATGCTGTTGCCGGGAAGTCCGCCAAAGGGATTGTTTCACTCGTGATAGATGAGCGCCTTTGTACGCAGCTGCTGGCGATATGCCTCCTTTGGCTTTTTTGTATTTGAGAGGTTTTTCGTCTCGTTTAATTCCAACTACTTTTCTTATTGGAGATGCCGGCTTCCACAGCATTGACGATCGCAACATTTGCATTTTTTTTTTTTTTTGTTCTTGTTACCAATGTGTAGCGAAAGAGAGGCTGGTTGAGCGGGTACAATCACGCCTAATGGATCGAAAGACAATGACGGTCGGAGGTTTGATTTTTTTTCGTCCACTTTACCATCTTCCTCGCGATTGTCAAGACCCCCTGGTGACGAAGGCGGAAACCACATCCTAGCGACATCGTCTGTTACTCGATTTTCGTTGTGGTCGACACGCTCCAAGCACTTCGTGGAACAAGTTCCGAACGAGGAAGAATATGTATTCTTTGGCCTTCGATGACCTTCGCTATATTTCTCTATCGATTCATTTTCGAGACGTCCGCCTTGGTTAGAGTAACAGCCGTCATGTTTCCACGAAGGCACGAAGAAAAAGAGGAACACTGAGAATAGCTTTGCTTGCATTTTTAATGGTACTTTTATTATTTCAAGTTGTATCTTCCTTTTGTTCTGCCTGGTTGAGAGAAGTCTTTGACTTTGCACACTCTTAGAACAAAGGGGTATCGATAGCCCTCCCTAAGGGGAGGAACGGTCTTGTAACCTGTGCTCCTTTAGAAAGTGAGAAACTTTCGTACGCGAAGCAGGGGAGCAAAGTTCCTCCGTCGCCTGCTTCTCATTAAGGGCGGCCCCGAATCGAGCCAATCGAGCTCAATAACGTTTAACGAGGATGCTACGTCTCTTGTACGGGATGAGAGGAGCAGCAAATGAACGCGTAACACGAGCTTTTCGCGAATTGTGTTTACTTTCGAAGCCAGATCCCCCCACAGGTACAGAAACTTGCGTTTCGAAAACAGTTACTCAGACTTCTCCATGTCAGCACTGCGATGTTAAACGGAGACAACCGAACCCAGTTACTTCGCGCACTTTACATCTTACCTTTGCTGTTCCTCGAGTCACAATTCCTTCGTCAACCGCATTTCAGGCAAACATGGCTAACCAATCCGCGAAACCAAAAGCCGCTCTCAAGAAAACAAATTCCAAGCATAGAGAAATATAGTACTACGTAAAGAGCGGACACTTCCATAGGCCCCAGCGTCCCAATTCAGTGTCAGCGGGCGCACCCAGCGGCCAGTATAGTCCCTAGTTGAGTGTTGAATGGATGGACACACACAGTAACCGCTGGCCAGATGAATGAATGGATTCGAGGCAAATTCTGGCAATATTTTCGTATCGGGCAGTAGCATGCGCCCTCTATTTAACGAGTCAGTGTTATTGTAACTAGCATGGTTTTTGTTTAAAATATAATTGTTTTATAAGTATACCTTAATTGCGCTGCAGAAGAAAAGTCATTCAGCGTAGCGCTGAATGACTTTTCTGATATAAGTCAAACTGACCGCAACCGAAAAGGATATCTTCAGATTTGTGCTAACACTCTTGAAGGGATGACATGGGACGACATCGGGAATTGACACACAAAAATATTTATTTTTGTAATTATGACAAGCAAAGCAAACATCAACTCTGAAGACAATGAGTGATGTATGTTATTCATACATTACAAAAATAAGAATACACATGCAAAATGTATGAATAACACGTCAACATTGCAACACTTGGAAAAAAGCACAGTATTACAGCGAGACTTACAGCTACAAATGCGATATGATGGAGGGCATTTAAAAATATTACCGTCCAAGTTCCAAGTAAAGCGCGTGCATGCATATGACCATGTGGCTAATACAGCAATAATAGAAGAACAATCTGGCCCAGTGGCTTCTAACTTCAGTGACCGAATGCAAATGTCCGTCAACGAAAGAACTACAGTCATAATACTTCTTACGCATACCGTATACCATGACCGCAACGAAAAAATGACTAGAAACTCGCACGAGACAAAAAGCCGTGGAACCAACTCAACCAACACAACGAGGCAAGAGACACAAACCAAGCAGCCGAAGTATCTGCCCTCCGTCGAGTCCACGATTCCGAAGCCAACCGTCGCGCCGCAGCCGTAGCCACAGCCGCTCAAGTCGTTTTTTAAAGTTTTCGAAGTTCGTAATAACTTTAAAAGTTTACTCTATACAATAAAATGATTTACTGAAATGATATATCTGACAAATGTTCAAGATAAGTGGCACTGTTGCGCCTTCTAACGGCCAGTAGAGTCCCTAACTCCTGGGCCGCGAAACGGCTCGAGTGGCCACTCTTTACGTAGTGCTATATTTCTCCATGGAACTGCTGCCTTGTTCAAGATGGCGCCCGTGAGACCGCAGCTTTAAAGGCGAGAATTCGCAACGCGGCGCCAGCAATTCCTTTCAAGATGGTGTGCTAAGTCAAAAAACACGGACGAAGACAAAAGAAGAACTGCACAGGATGCGGTGTCCTGTCCAGTTATTCCTTTGTTTTCGTCCGTGTTTTGGGCGTATTACACCATGATGAGCAACCAACTAGCCCAACTAACCATTCTTTTAAGATGTCAGGTGCCTTATCCGTAATGAATGAAGATGTGGTCCTTTTGGCAAAGTAGGAGGGTGTTCTTAATTTGTCATACGTGACTCGGTAGACTTCCCTACGTGAAACAAGCTGTCGCTTAGTTGACCACTTTCGACAAATAGGGACGTCAAAGGTGCATTGGTGTTTCTCTTTTTACATTTCCCACAACGTGGTATTACCTATTGGGTCAGGAACCCTGTCTGGGTTGCATTCTTCTGGTAGAAGACCGCGTTGTCCAGCATGATGATTAAAACTCACACCTTTTGTATGCGCTGTTGCATTGACGAAAATCAAGCCGCTCTACTGAATCCGGCTCACCGGATCGAGCGAAGTTCCTCTAGCCACGGCGGAAAACCCGTGGCCCGCAAACCTTCGCAAGGACTGGGTGGGGTCTGCACAGAGCGGCTGCTTCCAGAAGCGGACATCCGCGCAAGCAGGTAGGCAGAGGCTCCGGAAATCCCGGGGAACAAGGGACATGTCTGGGAGACGATTCCACGTCTACCGAAACGTTGCACTGATATAGAACTGAATTACTGCACACTGAAAAAATAAGTAACAAAAACTTTCCGGTTGTCGAAATCAGGAATGCCAACATCTTTTTCTTTAATAAATAGGTGTTTTCGTAGACTTTGGTACTATGTGCACTGCCAGAGCAGGCTTCAATTTATTTCCACCTGTCGGCGCTCCTTGGCCATTGTCCTCTTTGTTACGATACGAAATCTATGCATGACCATCAGAATCCCCCCCCCCCCCCCAAAACACAGAGAGAAGCCTATCGGAAGTGCGAGGGACAGACACCATCATTGCTTTGACACTAGGCCCTGTCTGGACTTCGCCAAATATGAATAATGCAGTCGTAGTTCGGTGTTGATAGTTGCCTCAGCTGCTTCTTATTGGTTGTTACCTACGCATGTCTTATGGAGGGCTATAACCATGACCTCAAGTTAAAGAAAATAACACGGTGCCTGGTGCCTATACAAAGCTCGGGAGATGGAGGGTGGAGGGTCCCGCGAGACGGGGCGGAGAGGCTGTTCTAGCAGCTAAGGCTCGGGGTGGCTTCTGCGCAGTGAGAAACTGATATGACTGGAAGGAGAGCAAGAAAAGAACACGTAACAGAATAATTTGGGCGTGGGCTAGATTTACGCCGTAGAGATATTTAACTGGATATTTTTCTTTAAACAGCAGCACGGTTTCCAAAAGGTACTTTCCTGCGAAACACAGCTCTGCGACTTCATCCATGATTTGCACACTAATCTTCAATATCATGTCCAGACTGACGCAGTTTTTCTTGATTTTTCCAAAAGCGTTCGACCATGTCCCCCATCAACGCCTTCTTTCTAAACTATCATCTCTTTGCCTCGACCAATCAACGTTTGCATGGTTTTGGGACGTTCTTTTTTTCCCGTGTACAGCTCACGTCCATTAATGATCATGAATCTTTATTCATAAATCTATATTCTAATGTTCCCAGTGGTCCGTCCTTGGGCCCTTACCCTTTTTAATATTTATTAATGACATTCCCATTGGGATTTCTTCAATAATACACATTTTCGACGACGACTGCGTCATTTATAACAAGGTAACTTTTGTGCAAAATAATAACCAGTTTCAGGGAGCTCTAGATAAAATTAGCAGTTGGTGCAAAGAGTGGCTGATGTCATTAAACAAGTCTAAATGCAAACTAATTCACTTCACCAGAATGAAAACCACCCTGTCATTCAATTACTTCCTGGAGTCCGATCTGATTGAGATCGCTACTGTGTATAAATACCTTGGCGTAAGGCTAACATCTGACCTTTCCTGGAATAACCACATCAAAGCCATTACTGCCGATTCATCTAGAACTCTTGGACTAATCAGACTTAAATTAAAAAGCGCTCCACCCTTTGTCCGTAAGCTGGCCTTTGACACGTACGTCAGACCAAAATTAGCATATGCCTCAGCCATCTGGAATCTTCATCAACTGTACCTCATCAATACCCTAGAGGCAGTTCAGAACAGAGCTGCTCGCTTCATTTCATCCACTTATGGCTTTTCTTTCAGTGTCTCAGCGCTAAGAACTCAACTAACCATGTCCTCTTTGCAGCTTCGCAGGAAAGTCTCTCAGCTGTGCCTTATTTATAAACTCTACTGCCACATTCCCTACCTCAAAACCACTTTGTTATTACCCCCCCGACCGAACATCTTCTCCCCTCACCAACGTCTACACCATCAAGCGCGATTCTGGCTCTACTAACGCTTTCAATCGGGCATTTATTCCTCAAGCCATCAGCGACTGGAACAGTCCCCAACCTCCATTGCCACCATCTTGGACCCTGCTGATTTCTCTTCTGCAGTGAAACTACGCCTTTCTTGTCATTAGCTTCAAGTTTGTATAATTTCTTCGAGTTTCCCGATTGTATCATACTTGTGTTTGGCTTTTAATTGTTCAAATTCTGATTACGCCCCCCTTATGTAATCCCTTAACGGGCCCTTGAGGTAAAATAAATGAAATGAAATTATATTTAGATGTTACTCGAGGCATTAACAAAATAACATGCTGAACACTTAAGCGAGGTTCAAACAATACACACATGATCCCTTTTTGTAAAATTATAATAGCGGTTAAAGTTCAGCGTGTCCCCCCCCCCCCCCCCCCCATAAAAAAAAGAAGAAAAATAGCTTCTTGCTTTTTATTACAGAAACAAAATACACATTGCCGAACGCTGATTCTCCTCCCAAATGTAGCGCTTGCCGCCCGAAATAGATACCAAAGTTTCACCGAAAAACCCAGTATCACTTTTTCCTATCTGGATGATGAAATTGGAAATCAGTTTCTAAAAACCCGAAATCGAGGTTGCAAGCAAAGTAATAATTTCTGAAATCCCGAAGTCCAGGTAGAATCTATATAGAGTTCCAGTTCTATATCCAGATAGCGAAAAGTTTCACTGCATGGGTTTTTCGGTAGGGATAACTAACCGTTGTGATGCCCGTTTTTGCCCGTTTTCTGTAACTGGCGCCGCTCATTTAAATGAATTCAAAAGCTCCGTCGGCTGCCATTGTCCCGCTAAATTGTTTTAGGGAATCACTTTTAATGTTTGAATAAGATAGGATTCGTGCGGAAACTTTGGCATCCCTTACGATCTCTAGCGCTACACTTGGGCTCTTTAGCGCTACACTTGGGCTGAGAGTAGGAAGTTTTAGAATAACGTACGCAATTTCAGCGAACGCTAGCCCTAAATTAAGTGCTTGCGTTAGCGCACGCTACGAAGGAGAGTCTTAGAACAGCGTTTCTCCGCCGCGACGCAAAAGCTCAAGAATCTCGCACTTGCAACGCCACCATGATACTCACATTTTTTGTTTCACACACAATATGCTGTAACTTGAGAAAAAAATGTTTGGTGGTCCAGACTCCAGAGTAACATTTTAGATTTGTTTAAACATGAGAATGCGACGCGAGCGGTCGACCGGTCGTGTCCCTTGCGTCGCCTCGGCAAGGGAGATCTCGCGTGCTGTACTTTCGCGCACTGTACTTCGCGCACTGTACTTTCGCCGAGAAATGTTCGCGCATCACAAGCATCACGTTGCCGGTGATCGTAGCCAAACCGAGTATAATGTCGTCCCGTATTGAAAATCGCACGAGGATGCCGCCCACTTCGAGCTCACGACGCCGCCAAAGCGGCCGCAGCCACGGTCCCGGGACCGGGACAGGCTCTGCCAGGACGAGCGAGCCGCCATTTTTTAACTTTGCTCGTCTTGGCTTTAGCCTACTTCTCATAACGAATCCACCTTGGAGGAGTGCAAAGAAGCTTTGTGTACGCGCTCAATATCCGAAAGATCCTGTACGCTAAAATAGCGCGCGCAAGGCGCAAAACGTGGTTAGCGTTCGGCTCATGCACAGTGATGACGACGCTATTCTTCGCGTACGCAAAGCTTTAGCGTGCGCTATTCTAAAACTCTCTAGTGAGCGTTCTGCGGTGCGTAGTTTAGTTTTTGCGGCGAATAAAACCCTGAAACGTTTTCTTTGGGAAGCAACCTGTACTCTAAGCGAAACCAAAATATCGACGACCATTTTTCAAATGTCACTCGTTCTTAAAGCCGATATCTTAAAAAGAAAACAAAAAAAAATACTACTTATTAAGGCGCTGCTTTGGGACTTCAGAAGCAACAACAACATTGTGAGAGAGAAAATTGCCCAATAACAATTTTTGTGAAGACTGACAATGGCCACGTTATGACGAAACCTTGCGTGCGTGCTCTCCGAACTCAACCGAAGTTTAGGTGTTGTGGTTGCTGGTTGTTTTACATGTCTTCAGCGCAAATTATTACCACTCAATTTTCGGTCGTCTTCTATTAATCACGCCACTGAGCGCAAAGTCCCAAAGCTAAAGATACATCTTTAAAAAAAAAGAACGATCGAAATTCATAAAAGGCTTTGTCTCGTTCCGTTATATTATAACGATGTGGTATATTCCGCTGCTTTTTAATCTTTAAGAGCGGTAGTACTGATTTTTTTTTTTATTTTTGTTTTACGTAATTTAGGAAGTGAATGAATTTTCGCGCTTGAAGCTTGGTTTCTTATATTCAAGATAGAGAGATAAGAAGAAAAAAAACAGACACTTCATTTTTCATACGAGGCTCCCCGTAAGCATACGACAGTCAAAACGGGGAGTGCTAAAACTAGACTCTACGAATTTGCGAAACGATTTTTCCAGTTCTTTGGGTCGTTCAGTGAAGATTGCTAGTGTGGCGTGAAGAATATTGGAACGCTCCGCCAAATTACGACGCGCCGAAAAACGAAGAAACGTCGAAGGAATATTTATTCGTTGTTCTTTGTCTTTCGTTGATACTTAGTCGGCAGGGCTTGGCTCGGCCTTTTTAATCTTTGATAGTGGCGTTCAAGCAGTTCGGTACTCGTTTGACCGGCCCCTTAAGCCCCAACCCGGATGTGGCAATATTCTATGAAAAATAATCGTCGAATTTGCTCGGATTTCAGATTGTATTACAGTTGCGGTACGATAAAAGAAAAAATTCTGCCGGTCTTCGCAGGGAACAAGCGGCACTCGCCCCGAGCGCCGCATAACCTTGTCAAATCGTTCCGATAGTTCGCCCAACATTGACGCTTCGCCTAAAATGGCTCGATCAGTGTCGGGTTGCCGTCACCGACATAATTCAAGCTCTCGCGTATTGAAGCGGAGAAAAAAAAAATAAGAAAAAAGAAGTGTTTGAAAGTAAAAATCTTAAAAGTGGTCAAAAACTTACGCTAGGTTACGGGCTCGAGTTGAGCTAGTTGGTGCATTACTAGGATAGGGTACGCTTTAAGATATGCGGAGAATGAGTTGTGGTACGTTGCATAAATACACCTCGAAACTATTGTCGAGAGTGTGTGGAAACAAAACAAAAACGAAAGAATTTCTATCTAATGAGAGCTGACATGCGGATTCTTACAAATTTATGCAGAGTGTCGTCTTTATGTTCGACGGGGCTGCTCTCAGCTAAAACGTAATTCGCTAAAAACCGTTATTTTTCTTTTTTTTTTATTTTGAATGCTAAACAGAGTAGTCGGTCGGGTCAGATATTGTTTGCGTTCCAAAAGAACGTCCTCAACGTTCTATGTTCGTACGCAGCCGAAGCTACGATCCGATTGGGCCAACCAAGCACAGCCAAGAGAACACAGTCTCGGCGTTCATCGTTTCTGGGTGTTTGCCACCACAGACTATATTAATTCGTATATTTCCACCTACATTAATGGTGGAGCTCGAAGGGAAAAGCTGTGAAATACAGCTTGACCATGCCCTCAACCCCCTACATAGACACAACAAACAGAAATACAGGAAACAAAATGCTACTTCATGCGGAAGTAAAAAGCGGCTGGATAATACACGCACCAAACACACAAATAAAAAAAATATTGAATAATCCTGGAAACATTAAACGAACCGCCAGATCACTGGTATTTTACCTATCTAGGCTTACAAAATATTCTGCAAGCTGCTTAAATGACATACTAATCAGATCCAACTCACCAGCGTCAAACTGGTTCAGCAATTTAGGCAGCGTATATCTAATAATCTGAGAGCCGTAATTTGTCCTCCGCGCTACCATTTCAAAACGTTCTGCCTGGCGAATAGGGTAAACCGGTTCCTTTACAGATAGATGTCCCAAATTCGTAAAAAAAAATGAAAGCCGTTTACAACTCCCTGTAACGCCGAATTAGAGTGCAGCTCTTGAGGAGGAGGGAGGGGTACTGAAGGGGGTTCATGTGACCTCGGGGGGGTCACGTGATCTCGGGGGTCACGTGACCTTGACGATGACGATCCGATGACGTCATCAGTGACGTCACTGATGACGTCATCAGTGATGATGAGAATGACGATGCGGATGCCAATGACGTCATCAGTGATGACGTCATCAGACGTCAGTGACGTCATCGTCATCACTGACGTCATCAGTGATGATGACGATGACGATGCGGATGCCGATAACGTCATCAGGTTGCATGCAACCTGGATTGCATGCAACAGGTTGCATACAACTCGTTGCATGCCAGTTGCATGTAACCCAGGTTGCACGCCAGCTCCATGCAACCTGTTACATGCAACTCGGGAAGGAATCCGAGGTCACGGTGGAAGAAGAGAGAGGTGTCGTAACGGCGGCGCCTCGCCATAGAGCAAGCGTGGCGTAGGTTTGCTCACATTTCTTCCGTACTCCGCCAGATGGCGTAGCACGTTCGCAGTCCGAGGGGAGCCCCGGGAGCCCCTCATCCGCATTCCCCCGTGCCCTCATCGTTGCGGAAAGAACCCGTTGTTCGTTGTTTGCGGTCGTTATTTTATCCGGTACCATATTGCCATTTCGTGATGGGAAAGAAGTGTTTTGTGCCCCGTTGCACGACGGGGTACAAGACATGTCGCGAAAAGTTTTCGCTGTTCCGTGCACCAAAAGACGAAGCTCAACTAAACCTCTGGCGACATGCAATCCCAAGGAAGGACCGCCGCCTTGAGGCGACGGATCACGTCTGTGAGAGACATTTCGAACCACGCCGTGCGTCAAAAACCTGGACAGCGCTGTACAACGGAAACGTTCTGGTGAGCACGCCACGACGGGCATGTCTTGCAACGAACGCTGTGCCAACGAAGTTCCCCGGTTGCCCTTCTTATCTGTCCACGACCCCCAAAACCAGAAAGCGGCCCGCCGAAAGACAGCTTTCGGCACCGGTGAAAAAGAAAAGCTCTTCATCTGGTGCCACCAGCGAACGTAGCAGCGAGCACGTGTACTGTGACCAGGCCTCTTGCGCAACGTCAGCGTGCGATGAAAACAACATGGATGTGACGGAAGGACAGAAATAAATCGATTCTTGCCCACCATCGACCGCTGCACCCTGTTTCGCTAGCGTGTTTCATCACCTACCACTGTCATGTTTGCCGTCCAACTCGTGGGGATTTCACAAGCTTGAAATGGGTGACCGTGAGAAGCGTCGTATTCTCACAAATGCAGCACGCGAAGGGGCCTTGCAACAGCTGGCCGTCGGAAGAATGCGCTTCGGGAACAGTCGGTTGGGCCGCGACCTTTGTGACTTCCAAACCTGTTGAGATCGACGCAAAAATGCAAGTCACCACACTCCTGATGGGGAAAATAGTTTCCAAGGAGGAGCTTCAACATTCAAGTCCCATGTCAACTCTTGACGACGTCAAGGCTTTCCTGGAGCTCGTGGACAAAGTCACACTTTGCAGTGGTGGACCAAGCACTAGGGAGTATCCAGGAGCTGTGCCGGAAAGTGCATTTGTTGACATAAATGGCAAGTGGCGTCACAATCGTTGATCCTCAGTGTGGACGCGTCGGTTTGTCAGAAATGCCTCAGCCTGTCAGACACTTTGCGAATCCGCCAAAAAAGAGCAGCAGAGAGAAAGCGCAAGTCGAAGACAGCTGGTGTTCGCCTTCAGTATTCTCAGCGAAGTGCTGAAACTGTTGGAGCAGTACGGCGGGCGAACTATGCTCTGAAGAGGTCGAAGAATCGGCTCCTTAACCGGTTTAAACAGCTTTCTGGAGAACGTAAGAAAGCTCATGAAAAACTGCAGGAGATTTTTGAAGAAGACCTTGCAAGCAAACTTGACAGGCTTCACCTCCCAGTTGCACAGCTAACAGCAGTCAGGGAATGCATAACAGCAGCCAAGTCGACGAACAGGAAAAGCCGGCGCTACACTGAAGACTGGCTTTTTATGTGCCTTCTACTACATATACGCAGCCCCTCAGCGTACTGTTTCCTTCGGGACAATGATGTGCTTCCCCTCCCCTGTGTTACAACAGTGCGAAAGTACTTAAGCATGGTGAGAGTGAAATGTGGGTTTGACAAAGGATTTTTTGCAGCGTTCAAAAAGAAGATGGCCACCAAGCACGAATTTCAGCGCCGCGGAATATTGGTTTTTGATGAGATGCAAGTGACGAAGGAAATGCGGGTTCACTCAGAGTCAATGACCTACAGTGGCTTCACTGATTTCGGGGATGGTGTGGAGGCCAGTGATGACCTGACAGTCCATGGACTGGTTTTTACCTTTCGCACGTTTGGTGACCATTACTCCAAGCCTATTGCAGTGTTTGCAAGCAAAGGCCCCACAAAAGGCAAAGTAATTGCACAGCTTGTTTTGACGGCGATTTTTCTTCTTGAAGAAGCTGGTGCATTAGTCGATGGTCTGGTGTGTGATGGGGCAGCGACAAACCGTTTAATGTAGAAAGAGTTTGGAGTGACTGGAGCACTGCATAACACTAAGCACTTTTTTATGCACCCCGTTGATGACAAGCGTAGAGTTTTTTTTGTTGTTTTTTCTGATGCTCCACATCTCATGAAATGTGTGCGCAACCGCT
Organism: Ixodes scapularis; assembly: GCF_016920785.2. Taxonomy (NCBI): domain Eukaryota; kingdom Metazoa; phylum Arthropoda; class Arachnida; order Ixodida; family Ixodidae; genus Ixodes; species Ixodes scapularis. Next base: position 167,511,934 of record NW_024609868.1, on the reverse strand, counting down.
TGTATGCCGAAGAAGTTTCGTATTTTAATGGTGAGCGCGTTCGTTGGGAACACTATGATAAGCTATTTGTCGAGGTCGTGAAGCAGCCTGCATACTTACGTGTCTGCCCCAAGATCACACATGCACATATCAATCCCTCGAACACTAAAATAATGCGTGTAAAGCTGGCCACGCAATTGTTTAGCCGAAGTGTAGCCAAAGGGCTAGAGTACTACTCTAGCAAAGGTGTAGAGGGGCTTGAGAATGTCAATGATACAGTTGATTTTTCTTTGAAGTTCAATAACCTCTTTGACGCCCTCAATCGCAGTCACCCTAAAGAAGGCGTCAAGGTAGGGAACAAGGACTTGAGAGTTCTCGCTTCTTCATTGCATTGGCTTAATAAGTGGGAGATGGAGGTGGTGTCTGGAAAGATATCTCGTGCAAGTTTCCTGACTGAGCAGACTGCACAGGGTCTTCGTGTGACAATTTTGTCTGCTTTGGAACTTTCACGATTTCTGCTTAAGGACTGCGGATTTAGCTTTGTTTTGACGGGAAAGTTCAATCAAGATGTGTTAGAGCGTTTTTTTTTGGGACCATCAGGCAAGCAGGTGGTCAGGACGATCATCCCTCTTTGCCCACTTTCCTACAGCTGTTTAACATGCTGTCAGTCTACAGTATGATCAAGTCACCAAAATTTGGAAACTGTGAAGTGAGGAGCTCTCAGAATAGACGTGCTAACTTTAACTGATATGAAAGAAGCGTGCCAAGATAGCAGCAAGCAACAGACGCAACTTCAGAACCTTAAACAAAAGTTAGATGGCTTAGTTGCTACCGAAGTAGAATGTGAAAGAGTATTTGACCATGAGTACACCTCACCAGAAACAGTTCACTGCATCGTTTACTATCTGACTGGATTTATGTGCCGGAAGCTCCTCAAATGTACGACATGCCCAACATGCCGAGGAAGTTTAATTGAGGAGACAGCGCTTCACGCTCAACCGGAGAGCATCCTTGTCCAGTGTAAGGCTCGAGGCAGGCTTTTGCACCCAAATCGTAATGTCTTTTGCTTACTGAAAGCAGCAGAAATAGAATTTGAAAAGCATGCCACTTGCAGGAATGCCTATGAACTGACCATTGAAAATCTCTTGGAAAACTACAGATTCGCATTTCCATGTGTTGACCACAAAGAGGATATCATGGCCCAGTTGCTGCATCACTACATCGCCATGAGGATGCGGCAGCTTTGTAAACAAACAAAAAATCTGAAATGAAGAACAAAACGCAGCAGCTGCGGAAGATTGCAAAGCTTGTGTAAAGTCCAAGCTGTTTTTTGTGATACCTGCTTTCTGTGACAAATGCGTTTGTGAAATAAATTGTCAAAAACACTATTTTGTTGTCGTTGTTCAAGAACAAAAAAATATTATGAATCATCGACTCTGGACAGACAATACTCCTATTAGTACACCCACGAAAGATCTCGCAAAACTTTAGAAGGAAAAAATGTTCACTGACTGCAATGTTTGGGTTCTAGTTCACATACTAAACAAATGTCCACTAGCTGGCTCTAACAGTGGATGGGTATACTGTGCTTAGTGCGCTTTGAAGTTTGAGAAAAAATACTCTAAATGTTTTCGCGGCACGAAAGTCTGCTGTGTGGTTCTACTGCCGTGAACCCTCTACTTCACTGGGCTTAAATTTTGTGCATGTGACATTTGAAACGTAGTATTGCACAGGACTGATTTCAATGCACTAGCCTGTGCTAGACTTTTCGTTATAATAATAATAATTTTTAATCTTGTTTTACAATACAAAAAATCGGGTCCGTCAAAGCTTGTACGACGTGGCCCGGCAGCCGCGAATAGTTATCTACACAACGCTGCCATTTGCGTTAAAAAACAAAACAACAACAATACATCAATGACAAGTTCACTCACTTAGAAAATATACATAAAAATAAAGCAAGAAAGAAAAAAGGATACTTCGTTTTCTCATTACCAGAACCAAACGGTTGACATACAAAATATCACGCCCACCGAAAAAACGGGAACGTTCTCTTTTTATCAGAACCAAAAATAAAACAGCTTTTAACCGTAAGCATTTAACACAAAACAATTCTGCCCCTCAATACAGCAGATTAAAACTACACACGTTGACGCGAATCATTCATTCAGAAGGTGTGTTTTATCGAACAACAATAATAATACATACTTTAATCGTACCGTAGATGGGCTGACCCCAGCACCGTGAACCAAGGCCCAGGCGCAATGCCCAGGCGTACATTCCTCAAAAAGACAGTCATGCCCATGTCGCAGTGGCTAAAAAAAGCCTCAAATCTCCTTCCGCAAAAAATAAATAAATAAAAAGAGATATAGGTTGTTTACATACGTGGCGCAATATTTATCGCCGTCGTTGCCACCGCAATGACCGCGGCAACAACGGTCCTAGACGGCCACCTCGGCTGCCTCGGCCACCAGCATATCACCGCCACCTGCCGGGAGTTTCACGAAGCCCGAGCAAAAATTTTCCGCCTCGGCGCGCGTCGTTCAGACACCTCTCTCTTCTTCCACCGTGCCCGAGGTCCTCCCGAAGGAACCCGAGGTCCTCCCGAGGTCCTCCCGAAGGAACCCGAGGTCCTCCCGAGGTCCTACCGAAGAAACCCGAGGTTCTCCCGAAGGGACCCGAGGTCCTCCCGAAGGACCTCGGGTTCCTTCGGGACGACCTCGGGTTCCTTCGGAAGGACCTCGGATCCCTTCGAAAAAATTCACCCATAATGCACCGCGCGGTTAGGCCGCCGCTCAAGCCGGAAACGGGCGCCTAATGGTACGTTTACACTTGCGGATCCGCTAGCGAATCCGCCCAGCTTTTGCCGCTGGGGCGAAACGCTGGGCGGAAAACGCGGCGGCGAGCCGTTTTGGTCCGGGATCTATTTCTGCCGCCGAACGAGGCGTTTCGCTGACCGGATATGACATTCTTGCGAGGCGCGACGCTGCCTACGTCACGAGTACGCGTTCTTCCGGGAGCAGCAACGCCGGGAGAGAGAGAGCCGAGGCGGGAACTCTTGCGCCTTCTCGTCATATTTGACGAGACGTTACGGGAACCGCTGCCGCAGCCGGCGCTGCCGCCACTGCTCGAAGGAACCAGATGTAAACGCAACCCGCTCGTCGCCGCCGCCGCCGGGAGCGGATCCGCTCCCGCGGCAGCGGATTTCTTCTCAGGTGTAAACGTACCATAAGAGCTGCGCTTAAAAACGCGTGTTTCAGTAGCTTTCCAATTTGAATGTATTGCTCAGTCTTTAGTTGTATAAATTGTATATATTAATACCGCGGAGAGGCCGTAAACAGACCACCTTTATGAGAGTCAAACGGGACGCCACCGATAGAGCTCAACACCCTTTTTTGTAATAAAAGTATTTTCTCAATATTGAATAATGCAGCTGAGCTCCAACAGTGAATTATCCATTACTAACTTCACATTCTTAGGCAAAATTGATCGATGACGGTACATCAATCCAGCTATTCGTGACAGTTTAGCGATTATAAAATTAATTTATTTGTCTCAGGACATATTTTAAGAAACAAATTACTCCCAGTGCCCTAAAATGAGTCAGAATCTCAATTGGAGTTGAATTTAGAGAGATATCTCGCGTTAGTCTGTCCAATTTACCTTTGGTTTGAAAAATGACAGCTTTCGTTTTGTTCATGTTTATTTGTAATGAATTCTCCCGACTCCAAATTTCCAGTTTGGACAACGTCAGATTTGCGGTGTCTACAAGCACATCGCGGTCCTCTACCGGAATAAGCATTGTTGTATCGTCGGCATAGTTCACAAATTTGACCTTTGGGTTAATGTTTACGACGTCATTTACACATAGGTTAAAAAGGAGAGGACCTGATATACTGACCTGAGGAACACCACAAAGTATTGGTTTTACTGAGGAGGAGTTCCCATTTAGACAAAAATACTGGGCTCGATGATCAAGGTACCTAAAGTGTTTTTTTAGAAAAATTTTGTGATCAAGGCAATCAAACGCTTTCGAAAACTTCAGAAAAACTTCCAAAACTATTTTTTTTCGAAACTTTGCTAGATAAACTCTTTCTGCACAAGTAAAGCGGCCTTCGTTGAACGATATTTACTAAAACCAAATTCCGAATCTGTAATCAGTTTGTATTTATTTATAAAATTTGTCGAGCGGATATCAAGCACCTTTTCCACCGCCTTTGAAAAGACCGGTAGTATTGAAATGAGTCTGTAGTTTCCCCATTCCATTCCTGTCTCATTTTTTTTTTTATAAAACCGAAACTTTATCAATTTGCATGCGCTTTGGGAATGCTGAAGTTACTGAACCCATATTAAAAATATGACTGAACATTGGAGCTATCAGATCAACAACATACTTCACTGGTCTTATCTAGAAGCCATCGGCATCACAGCTTCCGCTTTTTTTTTTATTGCAGGATAAGAAAAATTACCTCAGATTCACATACTGGCTCAAGAAATATTGAGGAATCGTTCTTCGCATCACAAAAGCCTAGAATTAAAAAACACTGACACACCCAAAAAAATTTTTTTTTTTTTTTGCCAGGTGGTATATTATGGTGTCAGAAGACCAGCCAATCGATACTTTGGTACAGCCCCAGGTATATTTTGAATAAAGTCAAAAAACGCAACTGCTCAAAACCGAAACCGAAACTGGACTGGGAAGGAAGAAGAAATATAGAGGAGAAGAGAGGTGGTGAAAGTCACGTGGGTGTGATACGTTTTTTGCCCCAAACGACGCATTTGCAGTTTTAGAAGCCGCAAACAGGGGTATCGTATTTCTTTTTCTATTTTTAATATTAGGTGTGTCCCTTTGATCACCCGCAACTTTGATTATGTTTGGTGGTTGTGTCTAAACCATAGAAACTGGCACGTGACCACAGAAAAGAGAGTGAGCATGACCCAAACCGGCCAGTTCTAGATCGGCTGTTTTCTGTCAGAAAGAACACGATTTTCGAGCCGCGATTTGTTTTCAGGGTAGTTGGGCCCTCATATCTTATGTGCAAATAAAAACCTCGGCGAGCATAACTACCCTGTCAGTGCCCCTTTAAAGTTATGTTTGGTGCTCGTTATACGGACAAAATGATCATTGAAAGCGTTAGATAATAAACACCTGTCAGTATTACACTATCACACTCTATTTGTCCGATAGTGTTTCTTGGTTGATTTCGACCTAAAATTGGGTTTATCTATCTCCCCACAATATCTACATGTCCGTTTTTAGACTCAAAAACCTCAGAATGATAACGAGTTCTGGCGCGTCGAATCTCTACACGCAAAATAAATTTGGCGCGATGCTGCTTTTTTTTTTATTGCGTGTGATTTGGTTTGGATTGTAATAGCTGACGTACAGATGCAACGAACGGCGTGACTATACACAAAATTGTCCCGGCATTTAACTTACCTTGAATTGCCTTATTTTAATACTAATTCAAAGACGGCGCGATGCTTGGTCGCAATCTTCCCGTTATATTTATTTACTCTACGGTGCAATAAAAGTAAGACATATGCACATTGAAGCTGAGACACGTTCACAATTTCCGAGGGGCAAAGGACACCTCCGTGGAGAAAAGACGTGTCTGTTCCTTTTTGTGATAAGGGACACTGACGGTGTATTTAGGCTCGCCGAGGTTTTCATTTGAACGTGACCATTAAAGCCCGACTCACATAGTGCGATCTTGCTTGCGAATTCGCAGCTGCGACGTCGGGCACCACAACTTCTTCCAGGACTATTATGCCGCACAAGTGACGTCGCAACTGCGAAATCGCAAGTAAAATCGCACCGTGGGAATCCAGCCTAAAGACCGATTCACATGGCGCAATTTTACTTGCGTTTTTGCATTCGCGGCGTCTCTTGTGCGGCAAGAGAAGCGCCGTGGAAGCTACGGTGATCAGCGTCGCAGCTTCGAAATCGCATGAAAATCGCACCATGGGAAACGGGCTTTAGATTCTAACTACCAAGAACGCGATTTTCGGCTCCAAATTTGTTTCATTTTCGCCCGAAAACAGCAGGTCGAGAATAGGCCGGTTTCAGTCGCGTTCACCTTCTTTTTCAGGGTCACGTGGCGTTCAAGCTGTCAATAAAATAGTTAAACTCGCCATTCATCTAAGGCACACGTACAATGTTAAAAATAGAAAAGATTATGAACTCCATTTTTGTGGCCTCCAAGAAGCTGCAAATGCGTTGATTGAAAAACAAATTGTTGCGCAGGTTCCAGGAAGCAGGATGTTCATGCACGCGCGATTCCGAATATGGCGACGTACCGCGGGCTCGATGACGCTATGGCCGCGCACGGCGGATCAACGTTGTGACGGGCGTGGGGCCGCGACTTCGGAGCTGTCGTTCGTGATACCGGACAATCGATCTTCGAGCATAGTACATCGAGAGGAAAGGATACATACGGGGAAAACAATCGCGCAACAAGCTCCGCGCTCAAATTCATCACCGCCTGCTTCAGGCGCGAGACGCATGCGCGACAAAGCCATCCAATCCGCCGTACGGAACATCGGAAAAGTGGCCGCTTTAATGACTCGCCGCACGCGACAGTTCGAGACACGTGCCTCCGAGGTGTCGTTGGCGTCGTTCCGTTCAGCTACGGCGCCTTGGAACGCGCCTCCGACCGGAGTGTTTACCGCAATCAAAAAATTGGATCCTCGATTTCCGCCCGATGACGTCATAGAAATGTCACACTGTCGCCAGTAGCGATCCTGCCGGCGACCCAATAACTGTGGTGTATGTGGCAGACGCCTGTACTCCTGCAAGGCGCTCTCCAGTGTGGCAGCCCATAGAAGCTTCGGCAACCGGAAGTTGGGACGCCGTGACGACAGCGACACTCGCGTTCGCTTGTGCTACTCGTAGCTTCTGGTTAGCATTTCTGCGACCAACCAACTGGATCGCGACATACAACAGCGAGACACTTCGGCTTATGTTATGTCATTTCTTCCCACTTCGGGGCCAATTTTGATGTATGGGCAGCATACACTCTAAAAAAATGGGAGTAGAACTTCCTCCCTTAAACGAGGAACTCGCGTGTATCATCTATTGCTCTACAAAGGGAGGACGTTTCCTCCTACAAAACGGGAAGAAATTTCCTCCCCTAGGAAGGGAGGAAAGTTACCACCTATTTTTGCTCGCGGACAAAACGTTCCTCCCCTAAGAAGGGAGGAAAATCGCCACCTTTTATCGCCCAATGGAGGAAATTTTCTCCCCTCGCGTAATTCATATAGCTTCCACCAGATGGCGCTCAAAACAGAAAAAAAAACTGTTGGCGAAGTGCCATTTTGTTTTCCAATGTCCCACGGCCTCGACCGCTACATGGTAAATACACATACAACATTGAACACACAGAATACACGAAACACAAGAAGAACACCCCACAACAGCAACAACGCAGCGACACCTCCACGCTAAGTTCGCACTCTCTCTATATATGGCAGTCTTTAAATTATATTCTTATGGCATTCGCGACCTTCCACTTACACTAATCAAGTCATATTTACAGCATCGCTCCCAATTTGTGCAAATTAAAAATCAGAGATCAACACCTTTAAATATATTATCAGGAGTTCCCCAGGGAAGTATCCTCGGGCCACTTCTTTTTTTGTTATATGTAAACGACATAGTGAAACTCGATTCAAGTTGCAAATATATTATCTATGCAGACGACACCAGTGTATTTTTGTTCAGATTCATCCGAGGAGGGTCTTGTAAATAAAGCAAATGCGTTTCTTATAAAATTAAAAGCATGGGCTGAAGTAAATTGTTTAACTATTAATGTCTCAAAAACAAAAGCAATAATATTTCGCTCACGTGGTTCAAGCGATAGATTATACAATCCTCTCAACTTTGGATCCTTGCACATTGAATTTTTAAATAGTGTTAAAACACTCGGAGTTATTTTTTGTGATAATATGCTCTGGACTAACCTTATAAGAAAGCTCTGCTCTAAACTGGGTAAATCTGTAGGAATTATGAACAAACATAGGCATGTTCTACCGAAAAGCGTAAAAAGGGTTTTATATAACTCATTCTTTTATTACCATTTGTGTTATTGCAATCTCGTCTGGGGAAATACGTCTGATTCAAATTTAAATATGATACATTTATTACAAAAAAAGGTGATACGAATAATAGCAGATGTTTCTTACATTCATCATACCGAATCATTGTTTCAATTATATAGGATCCTTAACATACCGCAAATGTATAACTACCGTTTAACAATAGCTTACAGAAATGCTACTTACGGCCGTTCCAGTAAAATTCTTCAACTATCTGAATTAAAAGAAACAGAGAATCATTACCCGTCTAGACATCACCAACCTTGGAAAATTCCGAAATGCAGGACAAATTATGAAAAACAAACAATACGCTATGCTTTACCTTTTTTGTTGAATGAATATTGTGATCAAAATATAGATATAGTGAAAATGTCAAACAGCAGTATACTCAATTTGTATTTTAATACTTAAGAATGTATTCCTTATGTGCGCACTATATTTGCATTGTTTATTTCTGAACGCATTTTATTTGTTTTTGTGTTCCGTCATAGCTGCTGAGTGGGGGGTCCGGAGCTCGTCAAGCTGCATTTCTGCAGCTTTTTCTCCGGCCTCCCATTCACCACATGTATCTATGGTGAGAATAAAGTTTGTATTGTTATTGTTATTTTAGAATCCGATTTGGCCGGTGACTGCCATCATTTGTTGCATAAACACGGAGAGACGGAGCAAATACCCATAAACCATGACTTTGGTATCGCAACCGCTTAAAAACATCACGTTGCCCAAGTCAGAAAGTTAAAAAGCCCGTGTTGAGATTTTTAGATCGTTCAGTCACTTCCGCAACTCTATAAGCAATCCGTTATGGGTATGGCCCCTGCTATATATACCGTAGCGGAGCCGTGTTTTCATGTTTTAGAGAACGTCTGCAACCTGTTGCAGAATGTAGCGTTACAAGAGCTAACGCAATGCAACTATTTCAGACACTAAAGCTAAAATACAAAGTTGTACAGCAATTGTTAGTAATATTCTATTCATGACGCTATCTAAATAGAACGTTAATTTATTATCGAGTAAGCTTATGTTCATCCTTGCTTCTTTTAAAAGTACGTCCAGCACATTTGCGACGAGTAGACTTGAGATCCACGTTGTTGACGCCGGGTTGGCTTGGTCGTGTACTACAGCCGGCCCGCGCTTGTTTCGCGACACGAGAGAAACCGCGCGATAAAGGACTAAGTCGGCCGCATAAAAGAAAACAAAGGTGCGACGGAATTATTTGTGCACTTTACTTTTTTGTTGTTGTTGCGAGGGCGTTATTTGATATGTAGCACACAGTAGCAGAAGATGCCGTACAAACTAAAAAAGCGGCGGTGAACCGTCCGCTGTGGTGAATCATCCGTTCCTTCAAGACCGGGGATCCGCCCTCCCTCCCCCCCTTCGCCCCGCAACGAGAATGGAATGTCTGTACTACCCTTTCTTCCAAGTGGACTCTTCCCGAATGGACGGTTGACCTTGCTTCCCGGATCCGCTGCTTCGTTCCTTCGCCGAATCGTCATTTTAGTGTCATTTCTTGTGCGGAACTCCGGTTTTTGAAAAAAAAAAAAAAGAAAATCGCCTGTTCCCGCAAGCCGGTCGTGATCCCGATGTTGACGGACTACAGCGTGTGTCGGACGAAGTCGCTAGCCACAACGCACTGCTCGTTCCTATCGACTGGATATGCTGTTCTGTTTTACACAGAACTGAAATAAACGCCGCACGGATTACCTTTCGCTGTATGGTACGTACGCTTTATTTCAAGAGTATATGTTTCTCGTGGAGGTGACGGGGCTAGGAACGTAAGACGTGTCGACTCGAGTAGAGCAGTGATCTTAGCAACTACGTGATCAAGCAAAAAAAAAATTCAACGCTTATGCCGATTATTTATTGTGCGCCCTACTTGTTACTAAAGTTAAAGCAAATCGGCAGGCGTGCTGGTTAAGGATAGTTTCGTATCTGTGCGTCCTTTTTTTGTTCCCTTGCTCCAGGGTCACTATGTCTACTTGTCATGTAGCAAGTAACGCGACGAAAGCGGTCGTACTTGCCATGCCAGTAATAAGTCGCCACCTGTACTTATCGTAGCTGCAAGGTTTCATCCAAAATGAATAAGCACGATCTCGAAGCGGGCACATACGGTGTGATTCTTGCAAGACGCACGCCGTTTTTTTTGTGTGTTTTTGTTTATTTGTTAAACTAGTGTATCTCCGCTAGCGCCCGCAGCTCCGCTTTTTTCTCTCCTAGCACCGCGCATGGGCAGTAGTGGGATTGCTCTAGGTGACGGTAAACAATCCCTCAAGTTGCCGTCACCGCCATTGAACATGTTCGCGGCGGCAGCGGCGGTTCGACCGCCGCTGCCGCAGCGAACATGGGGGAGGAATTTTCATCCCTTTTTTAAACGCCACCAGGTTGCGCTGCATCTTAATCATTGAAATGGAGGAACGGGTGCGATTTCCTCCCTTCCGTAGGCGACAGGGAGGAACATCGCTTTTTCCTTCATTTCTCCTCCCTTTTTTTTTTTTTAGAGTGTAGGACGCTAAACTCACCATCGAAGACGCTTTAGGTGACTATAGTAAAGGCTCCGCCCAGTTTCAAGGAAACCCACCACCGGATGGATGGATGGATGGATGCTAATGGCTGGAAACCTATCATGGTATTCTTTCGCGCCCTTCTAATGTTGCCTAATTCCGCTTGACCCTGGTTTTTCTGGTTTTAAACCAAGGACTAGTTTATTATATTCCACCAATGTATGCGTGTCTTTGAAGATTTTAGGTAAAGTTAGTAGTTAAGTCCACATTCCCTAATCACAATAGAGCGCAGAGGACCTTAGGAGCCATCCCAGCGAAGCGAGCACTGCGTACAAATCACGTGACTACGCACCCGCGCATTGCTGCGTCTCTCCCGAGGATCACGTGACACGACTCACACGGCATTGAAATGGCATCTAGCGTCCGCTGCTGTCCATCGCAAGGTGAAACAGTGCATAATCGGGTCTCGATGGTCACGATCGGTCCCAGAAGGCCGGTTTGCTATGGATGCGCGAAATCAGCAGCTCGTTTCGTGCGCGCGTGAAAACTCCTTGACGTCCATTGCCTTCAACACGACGACCCGCGTGAAGCAATCCTTACATCCGCTCTCCCTGGCCAGCACTTCCTCTCCTAATCGGGCCGGTCGTCACGTGACAACATGACGTCATGACGCCATCTGTGGTGCCATTGGCTCCGACCCTCTGAGAGTCGAACTGCCGTGCGGCGAATATCTGGCAAGTGGGTTGCATGCAGGAGCCGGACGGATCCCCGGTCCGACGCTCCTGTGCGACCAAACCTGTAATATCCGACCCTCGTTCCGACATCTCGCACGTCGGATCGGGCAGTTTTCACGCGCATGTGTCTCGTGCTTCACAGGCTGAAGAAGCAGAGGGAAAAACAAAACACGGGCGGGGGTAGCCACGTGATTTCAGGCCATGAGCTTCCGTGCTCGAGTTTCGGTTTCGGTTTCGAGCAGTTGACTTTTTTTTTTTTTGCTTTATTAGAAATTCACATGGCTCTCCAGCAAGATAATGATTGGGTGGTTACTGACACCATATTAAATAATCTAAAACATTTAAAAAAATGAAAATATATATATATATATTTTTTTTTTGGGGGGGGGGGGGTGTTAATGTCCTTTTAAATTTGTCACGAAATCAATTGACAACCTGCGTGGGGGGGGGGGTCGGCACCTGGCGGCCCGCAGGCCAGATGGGGCCCGTGAGGCATTATTATACGGCCCCCGACAGACTTCCAGAAAAGAACCCCCCCGCACACACGGACACATACATATACTCACGCATACTTTATCTTCATAGCTAAAAGCGCAAGAAATACGACAGGCTACGAACCTCGTGTAATTTACACATGCAATTTGAAACGGCAAGACTGGAGGTTAGTTTGCAATGCACGTTCTCTGCATTATCCATCCGCAATTGGTGTTCGCCAAAATGATTCACCGGGAATCAATAATTAAGGTAGTTGTGTCTCTTATAAAAATGGTTCGCAATCACGGTCTGTATTGTTCTCAATTTCAACAGTTTTGTCCTTCATACACACATACATATGGACAGATCCCCCAGAGTAAGCCTCTGTGTCAGACACAAAGGTTTACTGGGGGGGGGGGGGGGGGGTCTGTTCAAGAGACTGGACAAATTTTTACGAAAAATTCTGTAGTCCACACAGCAACGACCAAGCGAACTTTAACCCTCAGTGATTGTTGGTTCGTCTGATTCATTGGGCATTCAGATCCGAACTGTGTAGCTCTTCAATGATCACGGAGTCAGAACCTGAGCTTCAGGAGCCCCGCCAAAAAGCGTGGAGCACTGCTCATTACAGCTAACTATGTGTTGTATCCGTTAATTTCATTCCCTCACCCAGCCCCCCCCCCCCTCCCCCTCTTTCCCATCTGGCCAGCTCCGTCTTTGCCTTGCGGCGATTGGGCCCCCTGGCGCAAAAGTTTGCCATGGCATATATCAGCCTAAAACTTCGGGAGCGACTACTTCCTCGCAATGCACTCGGGAAAGCCAGTCGATGAAACCTAAGGATGGAACTCGGCGAACGATGAAACTCATAATATCTATAGACCTAATATATATATATAACACTGAGAAGAAAATAAACGCTGGTGGAAACAGCAATATGCGCCGATTTATTCTTCCGCGTTTCGGCCGGAGTCCGGGCTCCAGATATATATATATATATATATATAAAGACAGTTACAATTCTCTGTAATGCCGAATTGCAGCACAGCTCTTGAGGAGGAGGAAGGGAGGGTATGCCCTCTTTCCCCTCTGTACCTTCCCCTCCTCGTCTCCTGTTCTCCTCCCATTTAGCGGGAAATTCAGCAAAAATTTCCCCCTAAATTTAGGAGCGAAATTTTTCCGCTTAATTTAGCTGGGAATTGTTTCTGCTATATGTACCGGTAACATTTCGCCGCTAAATGTAGCGTTTAAATTTTCTGGCTAAATTAAGCGGGGAAATTTTCCGCTTAATTGACTAACTTTCCGGCTAACTTTGGCCGGGAAAATTTCCTGCCAAATTTAGCAGGGAAATTTTCCCTCTAAATTGACTTGTGACATAACATGTGACGTCACATGACGTGAAAATTCAAGTGTGACGTCGCATGACGTCACTGCGACGTCATTATCGGAAACGTCCCGCCAAATTTAGCGGGAAAATTTCCCGCCAAATTTAGCGAAACATTTTCCCGCACAATTAGAAGAAAATATTTACCATCGTGACTTCAGGTGTGACATCATTATGGGAAACGTCCGATAATGCAACGCGCGGTTACGCCGGCGCCGACGCCGCTCAACCCGGAAACGGGCGCCTAAGAGCTCCAATTTAAAAGAAACAGTCTTCGCGGTGGCACTGGCTCAGCTCGGAGCGTGGAGCGAAAGCTTGCGCTGGGAACCTCCTGGGTTCGATCCCCGCCGCCCCCGCCCGTTTCGATCTGGATGAGTTTCGTACCGGCACGCGTTCGTGTGATCACTACTGCGTGATGCACGTTAAAAATCCCAGGTTAGCGGTTGTACCGCACTGGCTAAATTTCTCATCTACAGCTAAGAGACCGATTACCCGTTGAGGCGCATCTCCATCAAGGCTGTATAAACATAAAGAGCAAGCCGATTTTTTTTTTTTTTTGGTGGCACTGAGCTTCACGTTTCGCAATGCTCGGTGTCACAGCGCACACTCCAGATCTTGTGGGAGTGGGAGCGCCTAAGAGGGGTTACTAATACACCGCACCAATGCAATCCTGCTGTCGAAGAAGGCTCTCCTTCAACTTTTATTTTCGGCTTGGGGAACAGAACACCGATAGAAGCTAGAATATTTTTTAACAGGACGCTTTGCGTGAGAAAAAGAGGATAAAACGGGTAGCGGTGGAATGCCAACCGCTTGCCGGGACATTGAGTTGCAGTTTTCTTTCCACGGAAGTCACCAACTTTCACACAGTACAATAATAACAGTTGTCGTGGAATTCATTGGGATTTCTTTCTCCCGTTTTCGTTGCATGCGCGTAAACAGTATTTTTTTTTCTGTTCTTAAGCTTTGCAGGTTTGTTTTCAAAATGTTGTTTTACTCACCTACACGGTTTGTGTAGGTGAGTAAAACGGCCAGAGGGACATCGAATAGGGGGATAATCGCAATAATCAGTTGGCTAATTGAGTAAAGTTTGTCAATTAACTTTTTTAATTAATGAAAACATACATCTGTTTTTCAATTAAACATTTTCTGAGGGTCGTCAAAAACCACTAAATCCGTCATTTTCAGAAAGACTTTGAGCTCTTGAGAAGCGTAGCAGTACACTAAAGTTTCCACTCGTGGAGCAGGTACAAAGCTAGCGGTTGCGGTAAGACAGTGCGTGATTTTTCCGTCTCTTATGGGAGCCAACCTTGTACCATGATCCACGAGTAATAAATTTAGCGTACTACTGTGCTTCTCACGCACTCCATGTTTTTTTTTTTTCTAAAAATTACTGATTAAGGGGTTTTCGACGACGCTGAGCAAGTTCCTAATTGTAACCACATGACTATCTGCACAAATTAAAAAGTTTATTATTTTTTTAACTAAATTAGCTGACTGATCGTTACGATTACCCCATATACTATGTCCCGCTGGCCGTAAAACTCACCTGCACGAACCAAACAAATGAAGCTTTTACAACCTTTTTTTTTTAAACAAATTTGTAAATTTAAAGAACAGAAAAACCTGTATATGAACAAGGTGTGGGTATTTGAAGACAGACAGGAACAACTTGCCTTACACATTTGGGTAAATTTTCTGTCGATTTATTTTTCTCGCATAACTTCACGTACGTCGCTGTAAATTAAATCGATCTAAGTTTATTATTCTTAATAAAATTTTCCCTACATTACAGTTTTAGTTTGCTGGGATTCTACTGAATTTGTTTTGTCTATGGATAGACTGTCAATTGCTTTCGCGCAGGTATCGGCGGCGCAATTTCAAAGCTTGTGTTTTTTCTCCAGTTCGGGTGTTTTTGCAATGCGGACACGAACTTTGATTCTTTTGCTAGCCATTTTGAATAGGGAAAAAAAGCTTCTTTTTTCTATTAAATATGCAAAAATGGGGATGGCTCAATTACCTCTGGAATACAAACTTTACCAGAAGGCCCGCATTATTTTATTCACCCGGCTTAGAAGCAAATAAAATTTTGAATCTTCGTTAGATTGAACTTCGGCAGCAATCGTTAGCGGAAATCGTTCCAAAAAAAAAAATACAAATACAAATATCTGTTCTTTTTTATTGTTTTTTGTTTTTTTTAAAAAAAGATGGGTTATTCCGTCTCGTAATTCATTCCGGTCGTTTATATTTATCCAAAAACCGAAAAAAAAAAATATCTGACAATATTGTGTCGATGAATTATTTGAAGTGGCGGATACGAAGACCATAAACTGCACAGCCCTCTAATTAGCGTTATTAACTATCGGGTATCACTTAGAAAGACGCAGGCACGATTTCGATAATGGAAATGATATACGGCTTTAATTTTATGCGCGCGCCCCCGTTCCACCAAAAAAAAAGGTCCTCGTAATTGCTGCAAATCTTATTATAAGATATTGAAACTTGAGACTCTTCATAATAATACATTATTAAATCGAACAGACGTCTACTTTTAATTAAATTTGTTTCATTATTTTTGATGAGTCTGGCGTTTCTATGGCAGATTGTCTGCTGCCTGAAATAAATTATGCGTGGACGACTTCGATCGAAAACAATCTGGAGTTTTCCAAGCAATGCATCGCAGCTACTTTGGAATCCCTTAAAAAGCGGTGGTAATTGTCGAGTGTACCCTGACAACAAAAAGTGCATCTGCATTGAAATGATTTTGATGCCTCGGTGGTTGAGGAGTATTTTGGCAATTTCTGTTCGCCTGACAACCAGATCACGCCATAACAGGAATACATATCGGTAAAACGCTCGCCCGTGTTAAAACTAATGGAAGCAGTAATTGAGCACATGTTGGCTCAGTCCACGGGAAGAGCTTTCGCTCCACGCAGCGAGGTTGCGCCACGTAGAGCCTAATAGACGTGGCGAGTTCTAACATGCTCACCGACTTGGTCCGGTGGCAATCTGTTCATCAAACAACGTTTCATCGACAGATCATCGACAGGCGATGATTCATGAACAGATTGTATCATCGAAAAATCGTTTGATCAGCAACTCAATTATTTTTATTTTTATGAGCCGCGGCATTATGTTGCTGCAATGCGACGTGAACCGGTGTGCCGGGTCGGCTAACACGCCCCTCAGTGATACACGCTCGATGAAATGTCTCTACAGCGTGCAATTCATGCAACCAGTGTCGATGAAAGGTTAGTGTGGACGAAACGTGTGTCCCTGAAAGCTTTGTCCACGGAAAGTTGTCCACAAAAACATGTTTCTACGAAACGTGTTTCCACAAAACGACAGGGGACCCACTTGGACACCGATGCTCCAGTGCCAGAAAAATATCAACTCGATCCACCCTTTCAAAAGTGCGCGCATTGTTTGGGCATGTACTTTGAGCATGTATTGGAAATGAGGGCAGCGTCAGCGTTGGCCGTGAACACGGCTAAGCCCGTACCGAAAGCGAGTGCCACGTCTGCGTTCGGCAAGGGCTCGGACATAATTACACGCTTCGTGCACCACAACTGGCGACCACCAATGTTTCCTGACGGAATTTTGAAAATGGCATGTTGTATTTTGCTGCTCTTGGTTCTAACGTTACCATTTTTATTTTTATTGTTAACAAAGTTCACAAAGTGGAACTTGTTTTACTGAATTATTACCCTCATATTGCTGTAATAACTGAAACGTGGTTGCATGATGAAATTGGCTATGACAGTGTTGTCCCTCCTTCCTAGAAGGTGTCCCATAGAGACCGCCCATCACGTGGGGGAGGGGTTGCTGTAATATTGAAAAGTAATATTCATGCTGTGCTTTTAGATCAGATTGATATTAATGAGAGCTTATTATGCAGATGGATTGCTGGGGCAACAGCATTGTTCTGTACGCTGCGTATAGAGCTCCCCACTCTCCACCGGACCTTCTAAATTAGCTATATAACCACATGGCCTTGTAACGGAACAATAACCTTGCAGTCATCAGTGATTTCAACCTCCCAGGCACAGATTGGGCTTGTTTGACAGATGATTCACCTCAGCACAGCGAAAATGTTTTGACACTATGTTTGCTACGCTTTTCAGCAAGTTTTAACTGAAAAAAAAAACAACAACAACATGGGAGCAAGGTTCAAGCCACTCCGGTCTAGATTGTGTGTTTGCTAGTAGATGTAAATCTGAATATAATGTCAATGTCGGGAGGAATATTTCCGATCATAAGCGTGTTCACTTTTGTTGCACTTTGGCGAAAAAACTTCCTGAACCAAAAAATAAAAATAAAATCAATAAAGACTTCTCTAACGCCAATGGTGAATGTATCCTGGACTATCTTGAATTGGCACTTGCTAGTTTTAAAAGCTCTGACGTCAATGTTTCATGGAAAAAGTATCAGGTTTTATGCCACTAATGTTTGGATCATTTTGTCCTTAGTAAGAAAAAACGCGTAAATAAGGCTAACCCATGGATCAGTCGGAACTTAGTTCACTTAAAGCAAAAGATTAAACGTATAAAAAAAAACGTGCTAACAACGGTAGGCCAGAGAACATGCGGAGCGAGCTGGGACGATGCACCCAACAGGCCCGTAATTATTGCTTTTCCAACACACTGACTAATTTGCTTACAAATGATCCTCAAAAGACTAGAAGCTATTTGAGCAACAACGAAAAAGTTTATCCAAATAGATGTTGACGGTAAGGTGGTTGCTGATGTCAACAATCGCTCGTCATTTTAATGCCTACTTTTAGTCTGTACTTTCCGACGCTGAAATGCACGAGCGTGAAAATCGTGAATTTTCACATCTGAACGCCGACTTCATATCTCACGCGGGCCTTTTCTTATGGTATTGTATTAAGAAACCAAAAAGTATTTTGGGCCTGATACGATACCCAATGCCTTTTTGCGTCGCTTTGTTGATCCTTTGGCAAGCTTTCTAACTGATTTTTCGCGTTTCTTTCTTCCGAAAGATTGGCCCTTGTAACGAGTTGTGTCGGTCTTTAAAAAAGAAACCACCTATTTATGTGCAGCTAAAGACCAATTTCTCATACCTGTACACAGTGTAATCTACTAGAAAATGTAATTTAAAATATAGTAACTGGCTTCCTCAATAAAAGAACAAACCTTAATGGCCGAGTTTTAGCACGGATTTCGGAAGTGGTATTCAACAGTAACTCAGATCCGTACCACAGTGCACGAATTGCCTGCACGTTGAACAAGTCTGGTAAGATAGATGTTTCACTCCTCGACTTCAGCAAGGCTTTTGGCAGAGTATTACATAGAAAACTACTCCTGAAACTGCAAAGTATTGGTCTTCATCCAGCCATAGTAAAATGGATTGGCTCCTATCTGCGTGGCCGTAAACAGTATATAGAGGTTAGCGCTGGCTGCTCAGAGATGCTTGGTGTTACTTCCGGAGTACCTCAAGGAAGTGTCCTGGGGCCATGGCTGTTTTTGATATATGTTAATGATATTGTTAATGTTGTTGCTCCAGGTGAGAGCCGTAAATGTAGAGAGTTTGGCCATTCGTTGGGAAGTATAGGAGAGAATGTGGAGGCGCCATTGACCAAAAGCGGGCTGGGCGTGTTCCAGGGCGTCTTCAGAAATTCGAATGTGACCAACTAGAAGCCGGAAATAATACCCTGGCGGTGGACGTGAGAAACAAACCTGATAACTGCAATGGAGTAACTCTCAATGGCTGAAAATATGGTACACGTGATGTTTCAATCACGTTAATCCAAAATGATGGTGGAAGGGTGCGACTAGCGGAACGATCGACATGACCCGTACGCCAAGCGCCCAGGGCCGGGAATCTGCCGTCCGAACGGTCACACTCTGTCTGCGCAAAAAAGAGTTGCGCGGCGCATTCGTTTCTTACATCTTTCTGCATGCATCATGATCAAAACAACACGTGCACCCTATTTTCAACCACGAAGAGTTAGTACACTTCACTCTTACGCGTTTATTAAAACCATATACGAACATAGACTTTTGATCAGAACTGTTTGCCGCTACCACCGCTAGGGGATTCTTTTCGGCTTCTGGTTGGTCAAGAGAGCATGCCAAGCCCTCTTTCCGACTCTGCCGCACGCCCTGACTCTGCCCGCACATCCCATTGACCAAACTCCCTCAATACACGGCTCTGCTCCAGATGTAAGCCTCCATTTATTCGCGGAAGTCTGGGCGTTGTTTACAGAAGTAACGTTTCCAAGTGATCAAATTGCACTTAATTCGAGTTTAAATTCTATGCAGGGTTGGTGCGATTATTGGAAGATGAGCCTGAGTCCTGAAAAACCGCTTTTTATAAAATCACGAAAAAAAATCTTTTTTTAAGTACAAAATAAGGGACTATAAGGATTTCTGATGTAGATAATTATAAGTATATTGGGCTGACATTTGACAAACATTTGAGCTGGTCTAAACGTATAGACAACATAACATTTGCTGCTTTTAGGAAGCTGGGATGGATGAAGCACAAACTAAAGAATACGCCCTTTGATGTAAAGTTACTAAAGTACAACTCATTGTAAGACCTAAATTTGAATACGCCAGCATTGTATGGGACCTCTTTACCAAAACAGATATAAATAAACTTCAACGAGTTCAAAGGCGGGCAGTGAGATTTATTTACGATAAATTCAAACGATCCGACTTCCCCTCCTCATGATGCAGATATACGACAATGACTTGTTAAAGGAAAGAAGGAGGAAGGCAAGGCTACAGTTTTGGTTTGTTCTTGGAAATGATGGACTTTCTATTAATCGCCACTTATATCTATAACCCGTTACTACGAGACAGACCAGACATTATCAGCCACACTTACTGGCACCTTACTTTGCTCGCGCCAATCTTTTTAAATTTTCCTTTTTCCCCAGGACAATTGGTGACTGGATTTCTCCTTTCACTGAGTTAGCCGTTTCGTCCCAGTTCATGACTGCATAATTTCGCACTGCTACACTACCTTCCGCTTCTAGTGGCTCTTCATGTTCTATATAATTTTTTGTTGTTGTTTTCTTGTCAAAGGTATTGCTTGTATGTATGATGTCGTGTACTGAGTGTGGTTTATTCTCTCGAATTCACTCCTGCTTGGACCATCTTGGTCTGCAGTATGTTATAAATAAATAAACATGGGCCAGGTCGGCCGGTGGTGCCCCTATCGAGGTTTCCAAAAATAGGTTTTGTTTGAAGAGCACTGACACGGTGTAAGCACTTGCGTAATAATGCAATGTTTCGATTACACGAATGCTGCTTGGTAAGAAAAAAAACAATTCGCTTGAAAGAAGCACGCAGTTTTCGGAAGAGGCACTTCTAGTTCGATGAAGTTCTAGTTTTCTCTAGGTACTTGAGCCTCTTTGCCATCTTCACAATTCCAAATAGGGGATCGGTTGTACCTAATTTACTCTACGTTTTCCAGGCTTGAGAGTATATTTTATAAAATTTTTGCTCAACGTATTCTAACTCATCATTACTACCATTACACGTTTTTTGCTAGAGCGTTATGAAGCTCAACGACTTGTTCGAAGGTTAAGACTTGTTTTAGGGGGGTTTTGAATCAAAAATGGTTGCGCCATTGTAGGCTGCAACAAATTGGAGGGTGCAGTACTGCGGCTAACCCCATATGCATATTGTGGAGATGTGTGCCACTGCTCTCCCGCAAGGAAGGCAAGCAAGGCAGGACATAACAAAAAAAAAACCTTTACTAGTTACCGGCCAGGCTTCGAGTCTCCGTCGCCAAGACTCTCGTGAGCTACGCAGGCGTTCGCTCGGGAGCTCGCGCCCCGTGCAAGTGGCACGCTTTATATCGGTCACTGCGGCGCGTCACTGCACACCCTGGTGGTCGCTTGCCACAATATATATATATATATATATATATATATATATATATATATATATATATATATATATATATATATATATATATATATATATATATATATATATATATATAGGGTGTTTCAGAGAACGCAGGCCAAATCGCTCCTGCGAAAACTACTCATCGCAACGAAAAAAGGCTTGTGGCGTTTTGGTCCTGGGCCAGGGGCACATTTAGGAAAATTATTAAAGTACGGGTTAATTAAGTTGTTAATTATTTTTGCGTAATTAACTTTGTATTATTGTGTTTAAGGATATGGTTTAAATTAGAAAATTGCTCAGCATCATCGAGAAACACTAAATCAACAAATTGCAGAATGATAGAAGGCACGCGAAGCATTTTACGGCTTTCTGATAAACCGCAAAGAATTGACTGGTTTTTAAGTTTCGGTTTGCTATCGGAGCGCATCTCAGCCCCGGGGCACCGCGCCCCGTGGAGAGATAGTGCAACCAGCTTCTGCTGCGTCGCGCGATGACAGCGCAGCAGAGGTTGGTTGCACTATCTCTCAGCCACTGACTGAGTGGATGCTTTCCCCTAAAAAAAAGGGATAAAACAGAGGGCGTGAAGGTAGATATAAAATGTAGTAAACTGCAGAACTATTGTTGTAGTTCAAAATCATTACAAAATTACAGGCGATATTGATGACTCGGGGTCTGGAAAGTGATCAGTGAATGGCCACCATGATGGGTGATGGGTGGTGCATCTTGATTCATGTCAGTTACTGACTTGCCCTATTGAAAATTCCATCAAGCTACGTAATTTGGGACACTGACTGCCAGTCAGCAGCGTTGGTGGAACGTGATGGACCATCAGACGTCATCTGATGGTCCATCAGATGACGTCTGACTGCCACTGCCAAGGGAATTTCATCAACAAGGGCAGCATTTATATAAGAGTAAACTATACGCACTCATAAATATCGCCAAATGCCTCGATAAAACAAAATGTTCGAGAAAAAAAAAAAAAAAAGCAGCACCACCGCGCATCGAACCCGCGACCACGTGCGTACAAATCGGACAGCTTAACCGCTATGCCACGCCACAATCTCGATGTGACTATTCGTTTTATACGAAATACTTTGGCTGCAAATGCAGTTAAGCCGTCAGCATGTTATGCAAAGCACTCGTACATCACTCGCCGTACTTCAGTTCTACTCACCTGCCATGTAGAGTACTTTCGCGTCGTAGAACGATCCTTTTGTTCGCGCATCACCGGCCCAGTGGACCTGGTACACCCTGTCGTCTTCAACTACACCGCTAAAGTCCCTTACATCGTCGGAACTCACAACAGGCTGGGTCTTGTCGAGTAGAAATTCTACTAAAACATAAGACATTGTAGAGCCTGGGCAGGATCGACAGGTTGGAGCGAGCGGGCAAACAAAACGAGTCGAGAGCGATCGTTCATGAAAGCTCGGCGAAGCCTCTATGGGCGAAGCGAAGTGCGAAGTGTCGGGTTCGGCGCTTCGGCGGGCTTCTGATCAAGGTTGTCGGTCGGTTGCGTGTCATATCTCTAACGTCAGCGGTTTTATGGGCTCACGTCCCAAAATCGTTTTCTCGTGCATAGATTACTTTTCGTATTCATAGATTTGACGAAATAGTGGTATCCGAACGAACTTTACGTCCTTTGACCGTACGTCTGTCTGGACGTCAAAGCTTTCTGACGTACAGTCAGAAACAATCGATGTACAGTCAGAATCACCACCAAGACATCCTGATGGCATTTCGCGGCGGCCGACTGCCACCAGGAAACCATCAGAAAGCCGACAAGCGGGGTCTGACTGGAGTTTGACTGTCGGTCAGAGTAACTTGTTGGCCAATCAGACATGCTTGGCGTAGAGTCAGGCACAGTCAGCGGTCCACTAGAAAACATTGACTGCCAAACAGGGTTACATTGATGGATTTTTCCTTCGGGTGCCTTACTAACAGGCACAATCACAAAATTCCTCCGAAAGACCGGGTAAGTGGGACTCGATCCGAGGCTCGGTAAATACCTAGCCCACAATTTTATTTTCTAGGGGGTATATTAGCGTCCTTTTAACTGGGACAGGCGGTTCAAACTGGTACTTTTGACCACGACTACGTCCCATGTAGTACATTCCTCCTGTTTCCACGTAAAGAAAGTTCTTTCTGAAATATGCAGACCTCATGTGTTCTGGAAGAAGACGGTATCATTCAGATTTATAACATCACTGTACTCTATGTCACGCATAACCCGGGCGGCCTCGACTGAACCAAGCGCGTTTTAGAGGCTTTCAGCAAGTTTGACCAACATGCATTGTTTGTACAAGAGATGTCGACGTTGAAATTCATCAATGGTTTTTGGAACTGTTGATACCGGCATAAGAAGCTTTCGGGTGGTTATCATTTGAGCCCGTTCTCGTTTCGACCTTCTCAGTTGGCCCTTCTCAAAACAACCATTCTCAAAAAGATCTTCTCTCTTGGACCTGCCGCATTTGGTCCTTTTCCCGTTTCGTCTTTCGCATTCCAACCCTCCTCATTTGGGCCGTGCCGTTCTCGTTTCGCCCTTTTCACCTGGCCCTTTTTAAAACAGCCATTCTCTAAAATATCTCGCCTGGACCCGTCGCACTTGAATTATCTTTTTAGGGTAATATTAATACATTGATATAATTTGTGTGTGTGCGTGTGTGTGTGTGCCACACTACAGGCATACTCTCTCTGCTAAGGATTTTAACAGTGCATCAAGGTCGTCGTGAAAATCTACTAGCTGGCAATAAAACAGACCAACTGTCACTTTGTTTGAGGTCTCTCGACTTGGGACAATGCCGCCACTTCGATAATGCCGTGGTTCTCGAAAGGGGGTCTGCGAAGACACCCTAGGGGTCTCTGCGAAGCACTGTCTCATCAGTCAGGCACGGCAATATTAGTTGTCTTTCTTCACGTTGAGAAGAAACGTTCCAATTTTCGGGAGATAAGTCAATGAGATAAGTCTATTTCACACGAGCAATTACTTATATCCATTTATTAAATCATTATCATGATAACCTATACCTTTCTATTCCCCTCACCCCGAACGGGGCCCGCCATCATCTCCGCCTTTCTACAATGGGTCCGCGAAACATCGATGGTTGAGAGCCACTGCTATTATGTATGCTATTCGGGTAGCGAACATTTCATCGAACGCCGTTTCATCGAACGCCGTTTCATCGAATGAATGGACATTTCATCGAACGCCATTTCATCGAACGCCGTTTCATCGAATCGCTAAGGGCCGTTTCATCGAATTTCTCTGTATTGAGATTTGGGGCATAACAGTGCTTTATAGATGTTTTACCTTACATTTGTTAAGACTAAGGTAGTCACTTGTGAAATTGTTTTTAGGGTGAAGCCAAATTACTAGAAATAAAAACCATTGGTATAAAAACAAATGGATATACGACTTACTGAGAAGTTTTGCCCATGTACCTGTCAGAAAACATTACACTGGAGGTAAAGGACCGACAGTTAAAACACTTTTGAATGTTTGTGTCGTTTCTTTTTTTTACCGGCTGTCCGGGGGTTTCGGTAATGTGCAATTCACACCAACTCGTTTGCACACTTACGCTTTGTTGAAGGTTTATTCACGCAAAGCATTTAACTGCCAGGGCACCACGCTTATAATAAAACGATACCATACCAGGAGAGCACACAAAATAAAATATATTGATACTCTGATTATCAGCTTTATGCTCAGATTGAACGTCTCTGCTTTTTTTTTTTAGTTTTCAAACTCTACAGAGACAAAAGCTGCACAAAGTGTCAGCCAACATGGTTTCGGGCTACACCTGGACTGGAACCACCTCCCCTTCACTGTCAACTTTATTACCGACCCTTTTGCCTATGAATCATCTTCAGGACGCTTTCTTGGGAAGGCCAACCCGCACCAGATAATAGTAAAGCCCTGGGTGTACTCTGTCACCCAAGAAGACAGAATCCTTTCGGATCCTCACATAACCCAAGGTTACAGGTACACGCTGTCAGACAATAAAACACTAGCCGCTTCCCAAAAAGCACATCGTGCTTTCTGTTTTTTTTTTGTCTCATTTTTAATTGTTTCACGTGACATGGAAAGGGGTCATTGTTTCATGGAGGCTTTTTTCTCGAAGCAGGACATGTTCACGATGGAACTTATCTCGTCACTGCATACTGTGATTTAAAAAAGGGAGAATTAGATGACGTTGTGTATAAAAATCAAAATAAATTGCAAATATATTGCAGGCTGTAACGGCGTTCCATGAAAAGGCGTTCGATGAAACGGCTTCGATGAAACGGTGTTCGATGAAACGGCGTTCGATGAAACGGTGTTCGATGAAACGGCTTCGATGAAACGGCGCTCGATGAAACGGCGTTCGATGAAACGGCGTTCGACGAAATGTCCGGACCCACTGCTATTCATGTTCAATCAAAGTATCCAAATTAAATGTTCATCGTTTTTATTTTTCTCATTTGCGCAGAGGAAGAAAAGCAGGCGTCAATGTACGATTCTTAGTGCGTACCTCTACACATAACATATATCTGATGGTATGTTGGGGGCCCAAGGAAGCTAAGGCTCATCAACAAAGCCGCGAAGGCATAACGCCGTTAGAAGCGTGACGAACTAGTGCCATTCAGTCGTAGTGCAAAAGGGCGAAATGAGAATGAGTCCAGTTGCGAAAAACACGATTCGGATCTTATGAGAAGTTTTAAACGAGAAGGACCAAATGAGAATGGGTCGAAATGTGCAAGGTTCAAATGCGAATGGGTCGTTTTGAGATACACCCGAAGCTTTCAGTTCAACTTCAGGTGAAAAAAGAAAAAGAACAAGATCGTATTTTTTGGTCTTTTTCCTTTTCCTTCCGCAGAGAAACATTAACACGTCGCGATTATCAGCAGAGAAATTCGTCACGTAAACAGCACCCTCTTCATTAGAATGCGCACTAGCCGACTGGGTCGAAGGGTCCTCAACCTGAAGCGGGTCAGCAGGCGATGCGCCGTCGCCTAAGAAACCCGTCACTCGTGAATGCGCCCTGTTCAAATGTGCCATGAACGATGATTTCACACCGAATACCTTCTGACAGTTGGAGCACCGACACGAAACCAAATTACCGTCGGCGATGTAGCCATTTACATGTTTTAGCAAAGCCTCCCTTTTGCGGCACTCGACTAAGCATGCTGGTGAAGTGCACTGAAAGCTTTCCAAACTCCTCGAAGCAAACCGAACTTACCCTTACCGCCGAATTCAGAAACCTCCCTCAAACTGCGCTCGAACTGAAGGGCCCCTCCACTTCCTCGAGGAAGGCGCGAGGGCCGGCGCTGGCCAATCGCGATGGCGGATCCGTCCTTGCGATTGGCCAGCGCCGGCCCTCGCGCCTTCCTCGAGGAAGTGGAGGGGCCCTTCGGTTTGAGTGCAGTTTGAGGGAGGTTTCTGAATTCGGCGGTTAGGCGTTCGAATGTCTATGTCTTCTCAAAATATGACACCTGAGAGCATCATATGTAACAAACTGGCACCAGCATCCTTCGTCCAAACATGGAAGCGTGCTCATCCAAGTGCCTTGCGCAACCAGCAAGCGTGCTTGAACAGAAACTACAAATTCTGCAAGTAAACATCTCATTAGGGTGTTTTAGTTATGCCACCGTTACGCTATCCTTACCAACCAAGCAACAGATTGATAGTTAAATACCTGTCTCGAGTATCCAGTTACCTTCCGCTCCAAATTATCAGGTGGACGAAAATCCGGGAATGCCACGAAAGAACCAGGACAAATTAGCGCGGACACCGACGGGAAAATGAACCGAGCGTTCGCTTTGGTCAACACCTCCTAAAGAAGAAGGCCGTAGCGCTCTTCTCGTGACGTCGCAAAGGAAGGCCATGAGGGGCGCGCGCCGAAGCGAAGGCAACGCGGGTAAATCGACCGTCGTAACGCGCTTTTAGTCACATACGCATGTCATATTAGCTCAATTGAAAGCTGCACATAGCAACGGGTCTAGAAAACATTTTATTACACGAGCAAAATATTACACCACTAAATAGTCGGTACGAAACTGCACAAGATATGCGTATAAGACGGTTATAGAAAAATGTGATTGTTTTAAGTCGAAAACAGTTGAGTCACGAAATTATTGTTGTAGGAATACATATTTTATACAGAAATACTTCTACAAAATGGCGAGACACGCAGTGATTGTAAACAACAAAACAGATCACAGTTAAAAATCAGGTAGACGTAGTCAACGCGGACAAGACAAGACAAGTGTCACTTACGATCATGTAAGCGACGTTACCGTGTGCAGTCACTGAATTCTTGCATGATACCCCGGCCACGTGACAAAATTAATGTAATTTCTATTGAATTACAACATGGGGTCGACAAATTCGCTTGCGGTTCTTGTATAATCACTCAAGACCGCGAGCTGATTAAATCATATATCACTTAGTGAAAATATATTAACTTTTCCGTGTGGCAGGGGCACTAAACTTACTACTCAGTCAACTAATTTGCTTCTCCCTATTGGTTCAAGCTGCCTTAGAAAAAATATAACTTATTTTGCATACGATGATATACACCTTAAAACTGTTAAGATTCTAGCAGTATAGACGCGGTAAAGGCAATAAAATAACATTAGTATAAATAAACACAGAACCACAAACAATGCACTTTCAGTAATAGCACAAACTTGTTTTTCACCTTCCAGGGAAAACTAGATTACCACGCATATTTACAAATGTCGATGCAGCTGCACGCGAATAACGGCAAAGAACAAAATTCCTATCTATCACGCGATGAAAAAAAACAATTGCAGCATTTTACTTACGTCCTACATGACCAAAAAAGCCCGTAAATAAGTTGTTTCTCACCTGTCGATCGTATCCATACGTCCCACAATATCCGTGACGAAAACATTTGAACACGAACTCCAAGAAGCCTCTCTCTGTTGAGAGAGAGGTCTATCGATTAATCGACCAGAGTCATCGTTGGCTGGTGGTCACACATGTCACTCAAACCGTAGCAGGACTTGTTTCACGAATCCACGCAAATGCCGTAGTATCAACCGAACACAAAAAAAACTACCCGAGATTCCGGTGATGTCAGAAATACGACGGGAAACAAGTCTCAAATGTACCACGCACGAGAGCAGCGGCGACGAAAGGCTTAACGATGTCTACCCATCTCTTGCTCGTGTGCGCTCCCTGCGACAATGACTGGATTTTTTTTTTCGGTTTCATTCTCTTCTGAAATGTCTCAGCGTTCCTCTTCAGACAGTCAGCAGCTCATACACAACGTATATTTACCAGAATCGGAGCCCGCATGAGGGAAGATGTCGCATCGGACTGATCAGAGCCGGTTCATTCGAAAAGTGTTAGGTAGCTGCGGGACTGCACGTAGTCTCGCGGTTACGGGGATACTCATAAATATAAACTTGGCACTCTCAACCTTGGTAACGCGTTGTATATTACGTTTATAATATATATATAATAAATTGTACAAGACTGGGCTTTTAAAACGTATATTAATGTCGGATAAACGCGCACGAACACCATCGCGCCGCTTCGCAAGCAACACTTTTTTTCACGTCGATAGTATCGATAGCAGATATTTGCTCACGTAGCTGCGCCATGGCCTTCCTCCCTCCGACATTGTGACGTAACCCCTCAGAGTGCTATGGCCATATTGTTGCTCAGTTGTTTGCTGTTACGTTTTGCAGTTACGTTTTGCGCTGGCGTTGGCGCGGCGTCGCATGTTGAAATGAAGAACGAAGAAAGGAGGTGACGGGGAGAGAGGAGCCTCTCTGTGTTCCCGCAGCACCCGTGGCTGTTTCCGAAGGTCAAGCGTGGTGACCAATTAGCGATGCGCGTCTTTTCTTTCAGTTTTCTTGCTCCATGAAGTTTTGCTTTTCTCTCTCGCTTTTTTTGCTCATTCACGGTGCATTTAAAGTAATCCCTTTTCACGGCTTACTCGCAGTTTTTATTACGCGTATAGCGCGTAAATTTGACGGTTATTTTTTACAGTGTAGAGCTTCGTTTCGCTAGCGGGATCTCTGAAGCGGGAATTGAGCACACGCCTGCTGAGCCCGTTGTTTGCAGAATAGAACCTACCAAAAACACTCTATTGACTTTGTAGCAGGACTGGGGTAAGCCATCCCACGGCAAATCTTTTGCTTGATCTGGGTTTCTGGCTTCAATTTGTTTTCGTCGATGTTCACGAAGATGTTGGTTCCGTTAAAAGGGGCCCGGTGCTCTGTAAATCGTGCCACCGTCGTGATACCGACCCTCGTTTCCATACCGAGAAGATACCTGAACACGAGGCAATTGACTGAGGGCCATCGGGCGTTCGCTTCGCATCAAATGAGTCCAGGCATGTTCCCGTATGCGCGTGTATTTGTGTATGCTGTTAAAATTGGCGACACCGCAGACCTTCCTGTACGAGGTACTCGGTGCCGCTACCCTTCCGAGGGTAATAAATAGTATTTTTATTTTTTTAAGTGATTTTATTTATTGTATTTCCAAAATACTGCGTGCCAGTGATGCCGCCCAAACAGAAGTGGATCCGGTTTTTCTTCACATGATACCCAGAATGTTTACATAAAAGGAAAAGGAAGGACGATTAAAAACACATAAACCACATGAAACACAAATCACACTGAAAAAATATGGGGAGGGAGGAGTTCCGATCTGTTACACTTGTTGGAAAAAAGGAGTATCTAAAAGCATTTGTGCGAGCGAATATATGAGT
Source organism: Ixodes scapularis (assembly GCF_016920785.2). NCBI lineage: Eukaryota > Metazoa > Arthropoda > Arachnida > Ixodida > Ixodidae > Ixodes > Ixodes scapularis. Next base: position 167,482,162 of record NW_024609868.1, on the reverse strand, counting down.
TATTTCTGTGTACGGTCATGTCTAGTCTGTCTAGTAGATGATTGCAGAATTTTAGGGTTAAGACTCAAAGCAAAGTTTGTGATACCAAAGCTAAAAAATGAGTTTTACTCTAGCTACATGCCTTCGGGATTTTAGAGGAATGATGTATTTAGTTATAATTAATTCGTTAACAGAGTCATACCGGCGATAACGACTATATATAAAACAAATTGCTAGTCTCTGGACCTAATCAAGCCTGTTAATATATATATTTTTGTAGAGGATCCCATACAGTGCCAGCGTACTCCAACCGAGACCTCATTCGTTTGTTAATAAGCGAGGAGTTTGACATAAGAGGCCACGTATCTATGTTTGTGCCTCACTAAACCTAGTTTTTGACATGCAGATGCACAGATGCGTTCAATGTGTGAGGACCAAGAAAGAGTTTAGGAGCTAAATCTCCCTTTTCGTACAGTTTTCGTAATCCGCAATTTTATCAATGTGTCTTATACACGTATATTGAATTATTTCGTTCATACTAAAAAAACGAAATCTAGGTTTAACAACGATTCACGCTTATTTTAGGCTCTGGAGCCAGCGTCTTAGGGCTAGAAACCTGGTGCAGACTTGGGAACCAGCACTCGGTTTCAGCACCTAATCGAGCGCTTCCGAGTTTCACTTCTATACCATCTAAATTTAGACCTCCAAGTTCTCTATTCAACATGTCAAAATTAATACATATTAATTCCTGTAGACGTAGTTAGGGTCTCTTGATTGTGCATCAAATCTATGAAAAGAAGCAAGGGATTGCAGGCTCAGTTATTTCAGTAAAAGAAGATGAGGAAAATAAAAAAAGACAGGATCAAATCTCATCCAGGGAACAATGGAAAACAAGCGAATCTAAGATTAAAACTCTCAATGAAAATGCAAAGGCACAGGTGACGTCAATAAGAACAAGATCAAAGTCACCGTTTTGTTTATTTTAAAAAACTGCCAGCCAAGGCAGGAGTATGCACTACAAGTAGAATACATGCTGAGTACATAACTGGATCACAGAATGAAAAAGGAACATAAGTGATTGACATTATTACATATCATACACCATCAAAATGTTTTCTTCACATTTTATAAATGTACGGAAGCTTTACTAACATATGCAAGCTCTGTTACATTTCATGAAAAACTTCTAAACCCCTTACCTCTTTTAATGCTAAGACGGATATGGTGCACCTGAAGACTGAATGAATTGTACAAACCGCAAGGGATTCAACATCGAGTTCTTTGACGAGACAGGTCTGCAAGGGCCCCAGACTTTATATGAATACTCCAGATAAGGATAGAGAAGTGTGCTATCGGCTAGGGTGCCTTCATGTGCGCTTTGCTTAGGGTGGAGACATCTGGCCATTTTGTTCCTACTTTTACATTTATTTTTTGTTCAGAAGCGCGTGAAAGAGCGTGTCCCTGTACGCGCCTATGGCGCTGACTGTACTATGGCGACATTTTGTTTTCGTCGATTTCTTTGTATTTTTCCCGTCAGCGCGTGCTGTCGGCATCGGGTATTACAAAGGGTGGCATCACTCAACACAGAAGGTCATTGAGGCACCCTACTATCGGCTGCAAGTTTGACTCGCATTGTATGCGAATGAATTCATCAGCTCGTGCTATATGCCTGGCACGAGCCTGGACTGCTGGAGATGCCAGTGAAGTGTGCATTCTGCAGGCAGCAGCTCCCCCGACTCCTCGGTACCAGATTGAAACCATGGGAGCCACAAGGAAGATGAATCTTCAAAGCTTTCTCGAGGGTGCCTTTACTCCATGCAGTCCCCTTCATAGTGTGCTTTTTGTGATACTTAAGTTGATCTGCAGCGAGAAAGCGCTTGGGTCCAATTTTTAAACTGTTCTTTTCACGTTGCAACTGATACTCCTGTCATTGCGCCAATATCACTTTTTGATGCATTTAATTTAGTTATCTTTGTAGCTCTGTTATTGATCAGTACACCAAAAAGACTGGCATCCTGATGATACTACCTAATGCCATGTGTAGACAGCCTGGACAGCCCGACTTAAAAAGAAAAAAAAAACATATTTAGTCTTATTAAGTGGCTAACAGTGAGACAATACGCTCGGATGTAAGTAACAGTGTGTAACTCTCTGCACTCTTCCAGGAAATAAACAGCAGTCGTAAATAAAAACTCAGCAGCAGCTGATGTTTCTGCGGCAATTTGTTCAGGACAAGCTGGGAGGCAAGGGTTCGTAAAGTGCTGCTCAGACCTTGATTGGGGCGCCTCGGGAGGACATGCACTTCTAGAATTAACAAATTAACAGAGAGGACACTAGTTGTAGGTGTGCCTTGGTCGACCTGAAAACAGCATCATTGTGTAGAACTCCCCAGCAGCTGGGGTTGCCCAAGCAGACTGCCAAGGAAAAGCTGTGAAAGTTAGGTTCTGTAGACCACCGTTTGGAACTTGCTGGGGGGCCCTAGGAGGAGACACACGCCTAGAATCGACAGGGACGGCACAAGTGATGGGAGAGCCTCAGTCGACCTGGAGACAGTATAGGACCACCAAACTAACGAGCAGCTGTGGTCGCTGTAGCAGTCTGTCTTGACTCCTGAGGACGTTTAAGTACTGTGGGCACTGCCTTGTGGTGTTCTGTTCAAGCTTTGCTGAAACAGTACACCGCAAGGACTTTAGGGAGTCAAGTAAAACAAGAAAATGAAACTTAATTTTGTAAAAGGGGCATGGAAAATCCCTAGTTTGTCCATCGGATTTATATTGACAAACTGATGTAACAAGTCTTACTGAAGAAAAAATAAAGTTATGTGAGATGTTGCACATACCATTTACATTTCTACTTCCCTTCAGGTGGTTTACTCTATATCAGTAGAAGGTGACGGAAACAAATATTTGGAAGAGAATCATTCCTCAATTTTTTGCAATCCTTGGTTTTTGCACGGTTAGTGTTTTGAACTGGTCGATACTAAAGTGACCTTGTAATACAGTGAAAAGCTCGGATTTCAGTCAGGAGCACATTATGTAACGCCACCATAAACGTACGTTTCCTTTTTTTTTCTTTCTTTTCAGTTTCTAGGTTTGCCTGCCAAAGCACTGCACGTGAAATCTGCACTGTCAAAGCTGCTGGCCCGAGTGTGGGGTTGACCTCAATCTTTTTAATAATTGTGGTTCTGTGGATATTTATAAAGCGTGTAGTTGGTCAGCCATTTCAAAGTTGCGACGAGTCACTCGCTGTAGATAAGCAATTTAGCCAGTGCAGTACAACCGCTAGCCTGGGGTATTTAACGTGCACCACGCAGAAGCAATACTCGACCGCACACCGGTACGATGCTCATCCAGATCGGAATGGGCAGTTATGGGGATCAAGCTCTGTTTCAATAAGGCTGCGAGCGATAAGGAGACCCTATTGACGCTACGAGAGCGTCAATAGCGGGCGGACTAAGCCCACACTCTAGTGCAGCAAGAGCGTCGTCAGAGAAAACGAGCTCGTGCTTGTCGCACTGGATTCGCTCGCACTTACGTTGAAATGGGGCATATATAGATACATCCACATGCTCGCGTCCGCAGCCGTTACAGAGTTGCAAGTTATGAACTTTGTGGGAAAAAAATTAGGGCACGCGAGCACGTGTGCAACACCTGACGAGCGAGCGCACTCCGCATCTCCGCACGCACCCGTAAATGGGAGCGAAGCCGATGCTACAATTACGAGCAGGAGCAGACCGTTTTCAACGACGCTTACTTCCAACGGCACGGGCCTCCGTGCCTCCCAAGTCGGCAGTGTTGTGCTCGCTATTCCATCGCTCGCGCGTACTGTGGAATGGGGAGTATAATAGACCTATTGCTAAATTGCCCAAGCATCAAGGAGAATGCATGGATTGGTGTTACACGCGCCGCACGTGCTGGCCTCAGCAGTAGCAACTTTTCTAAAGCAAATGCCTAAAACAAATTGCATCTTGCACGCGCGTTCGTCAACGATATATTTTGGTTATTTACCTCGAATCGTTTATGCGGGGAAGGCGTGCGCGTGTGGCACGTGGAACACCAATCTCTACGTTCCCCTTGGTGTTTGGGTAATTTAGCAATAGGTCTATTCACTCTAAACAACTGTCCTTTTGCACCCTGGTGAGTTTTATACAAAGCACCTACATCGCGTACCTTTACGCCTCCCGTTAGGTTGAAATCTTTTCGACCGATTTGGTGAAACAAGATCTTCCCCCGAGGTTCAGTTTTCGTTCCAGGGGGAGCGCTGAAAAGCTTGTTTCTCCTCTCTTGCCGGCTCTTGCACCTGTAGGCGCAGCAGCCCGTCAGCTATTGGCGAAGTGAGCGTTCGAAAGCGTCGTTGTCGTCGGCCCACCACAATTAGCCGAATGCTGACTATGACGTCAGCAAAGGATATCTCATGGACGAAAATAAGAGAAATGTAAGAACTTCAATTTTGGCGGTGTTGGCAGTGTTGCTTTGAGAGAGCTATGATTTCAGGCTTGCACCATGCCCATTACAAACACCATTGAACTTGTTGTTCATAAGGTAATGACGTCACGAAAGGTAACCGAACGAGGGCGCCACCATAGAGTTATTATAATGTACGCTAGAGGTTCAACTGGCGCTAGTGTGCTGCTGCAAATTGAAGCAGACAGCAACCAGTCCGAAATTGACTTCCGGTAATGCATTTCTATGGAAAAAAGCGAGTGCATTTTCTCTCTGCGCTTGATTATAAGAGCAAATATCACGAACAATTCGTACGTACTGGGCACATTCGAACATTTCTCAGTTACGCAGACGAAATAATTGGTCAGTTACTGTGTTTTTATTTGAAATGTGTGGCATGAAAAACGGTGCTTAAACCGCTTCGCACGTGTATTTATGTGCACTGTCGGACACTGTTAGCGCGAACTCGGCGTCGGCGCTTTCAGCATGGGGGTTATACGTGCCAAACGAACGAAGGACAAGTGGAAAACCAAAAGAGACAGCAAGAACTACGCAGTACCACTGGATAAGTACGTCCTGTGAATGCAGACGATCAAAATAAATTGAAAGCCACGTAATATAGTCAGATATGCAATAAATGAGTACTGCTTTATTCTTTCTGCTCACGAATATGTGCAAAGATGCATGTTCTGGGTTCAAATCATCAACCGCACGCTCTAAATATTTGCAAATAAGGAAAAGTCGGAAAACAGGTGCCCGATAAAAACTGCCCGGCATAGGAGATAATAAAAAGGCATACCTTTCGCAGTCCACGTACTTTATTTCTTACATTCGAATGTTGTTTAACCGTCGTAAAGATGCACGACGGAGTCATTTTCATAGGGTGACCGAACGGGCATATTAGCAATATATAAGCGCCATCGCATTGCTAGCGAACCTTGAACACACTCTATATTCGTTTCGATCGTTAGTTTGCTTAGAAGCGTCGCTTGTTTTTACATACCTGCCATGAAACATAGGTTTGGGCCTGAAATATAGCGAAGCATAACATCGTTCAGTGGTAAAGAAAAATGCTGTAATTAAAGCAATTACACTTTTACAATATTAATAAATGTACATACTATCCGGTACAACCGAAATAATCAAAGTTATTCATGTTATTTTCCAGCGAAGAGACAAAATGCACGCCCGTTTTCCCATAGGAATGCACAGAGCACCGCAAAAGTAGACTGGTTGCTGTCTGCTTCAATTTGCCTCCCGGAAGTCGCATAGACACTAGCGCCAGTTGAACCTCTAGCGTACATTATAATAACTCTATGGGCGCCACCGAAACATCTCGCCGCTAATATCGTAGCAAGAGCTTGGGAAAGTAATGGCGACCGGAACTCCAACTGCGAAAGCAGGATGTCACGTGACTGGACTGGTCAATAGTTTGCGAGGCGGCTTGTTTAAAGAGATTGTCCGCTCGAAACCGGAAGTACTTACGTTTTTGCGCTTGTTACATCGAGGGAGCCTTCATGTAGACAAACGTCGTTTTTATTTTCATATATGATCTTCCGTTATCATTTAAACCTTTCGTGAGCGTATGTACGAAACTGCACCCCGAATTTCGCCAGTGTCAATGGCTGACATCCGCAGCTGCTGCGGCACGTCACAAAACCCAAAGGTCTGTCGGATGCTCCGGATAAGAAGCGTCGGTCGACGGGTGTCTTGTATTTTGTTTCGAATTATATTGTCACTAATTGAACCCTACTGAAATACGGTTCTTTTGATGCAGTTCCCAAGCGTGTGCAAAACAATTCACGCCTTTTAGCAGGATATTACTCGAAAACAGCCATAAGCTTCGAGCCAACGTATGCCGTTTCGCGCAAACACAACTGCGCCGGCTACCGATTGAACTAGGAGCGCTACGAGCGCTTGCAAAGCTAAGGATGCAGATATCGCCTCTGAAGTGGCACCTAGGTACACGAAGCGGCATCTGGGTACTCATTTCGGCGGATCCACTGGATCGGTGACGAGGCTGAGGGTCGTTCCCTGGGAGGTGATGCCCGCGGGTCGAAGGCAAACGGCGAATCGTTCAAATGCATGTTGTCACTTGACTTGGACGAGGGAGCCAACATAGAATCGTAGCCACGCTCTAGTTTCACATGCTGGTCAAACAAAATTTAGCTGCACGTGTGCTAAATTCGCCTTTTGGTATCGTCTCCGGGTGGTCTAGCTGTTGGTTTCGGTTTCGCGGCATAATCAAATTGATTGATCCGATTTGGGCGAGGAGTGGATGGGCGTAGTTTAATATCGTTGGCACACCACCACACCTCAGCTTACGAGCCTTCTGTCCGCTTAGAGCTCAGCTCGTAGCTCACTTCTCTGAAATGATTGCTGCATAAGCGGCATCTCTATCTTGAAGGGAACCCAGTCCCTACGCACGGTGGCGATTCATTTTGCTCGTCACTGCACGTCTCGCGGAAAAGTGTGGAACGTCATGTATTGGCTGGCATGTGCTGCCCGGCGGTTATGGCACCCAACCGCGCAACAAGTCGAGCACAACAAGAAAAACGAAGTACGCTGAAGCGTTCACTCGCAGGCAAGAAATGCTGGCTTTGTGTATAGTGACGTCAGAGCTTCAATGTTGCCAACGAAAGCAGCGTTTACGCTAGAATGCGATTGGAGCAGTATAAATTCAATTACTCCCGCAGATGGGCATATACAATCCAGATATTGTACGTACGATGCGTCTCGAGGCAATAACAATGATATTCGATTGTTTTCTCGAATACGAAATTCGACCGGACACTCCCTTTAAAGGGTGACGCCACTTTTCCCAAGATAGAGGTGCTTCAGGAACGTCGTGATGACAGCGACACTAACGCTCGCTCGTTCTTTTCGCCGGCATTTCTAGGACCAACCGCCAGGTTTCCAATAACTGACAGCATGACACCCCGGCTTCTGTGGCGTAATTTGTTGCCAGGTCGGGACCATTATCGATGCCTGGGTGGAATAGGACGCTAAACACGCAAGGCGGAGACGCGTCCCCGGCTCCGTACTGACACTGAAAAATAGAGTAGTCGGTGCCTTCGCCCCCACCCCCCCTCCTCCTCCCACCCCTTGCCGACGCAGAGAGAACTGCCTCCATCTGTCAGCTGTTGCACCAATCAGACAGCTTATTTAGCAGCTGCACGCTGCGGGTACTGATCTAAAGGTTTTTAGTTCTTACTTCTTATTCGTATAAGTTAGTTCAGCGAATTTTTTATAACATTAATGATCGTTCTTCGGTCATCCCTGTGCAAAATCTTAGTTCTGTTCATTCAGAATTCGATTCAAACGTTCGCTTCGAAAAGCATTCGATTCATTTTATTAACAATGTAGATTACCAACGTTCCCACGTGCGGTAGTGTATCACGAGTGCGCGATTTACTTTAATGACCACAGGTCAACAGTCGTACTGTACTGACTGTACTTCTCTTTTACAGCGAGCAACGACTTCACCATACCGCAAAAAGGGAGACTGGGTTCATGCTCTCTAAACGGCTAGCTAGCACCTAATTGTTTTTTTTTTTTTGTTTTCTTTTTCCGTTTTTCATGTTATATGCAGCTTTGGCCATCTACCCGCGAGGGTTAATCATCACGGGTCATGTTCTAAGGCCGCAAAAGCAACGGTGGTACTTCGTGTATCTTTCTCACTTGAAACCATATTATATGAACATACCCATCAACGCTCAAATCTGCACTGAAACGACGTTAAAAAGTAATTGTTTCATTACAAAAAGTGCGAAATCCGGATGACGGAGGTTCCGCCGACGTAGGTCTCGGTAAAATCAGCTCGAGACGTGCGCGATTCTTTCCCAAGACACTCGGAAACCTTCGGTCCTGCTCTCGACAGGAATACAAACGATCCGATGAGAACTACGCCTCACTCACTCCGCTGATTGGGAGAGCGCTTCATACGTGGGAGTCGAGACGAGAAACATTTCTTTTTTTCTGTTCGATTTGCTCGCGTGCAGTTGACGATAAGCAAGCCAGGCTCATCGGGGCAGACGGCAGTAGTTTTGCTCTTCGTTAGAGCCGTCTTGATTTCCGCACGCCGATCCCGTGGACCAATTAGCGTCCCCGTGGTGAATGCTCGTTCTCTCTTCTGAAAATAAACCAGACGTGATTAATTAGGAAATCGATAAGAGAATTAAGAGGAGTAGCTGGATATGCGACCTTAATTGACGGGTTCTTTAGCACGCGAGCCTGTCGTTTGCTTCCGTTGAAGCGCCATTTGGTCTTCGACAGATATTTTTCTTGTTTTTCTTCGAAGCCCCAAATCACGCATTGATAGGAAATGGATGTATTGTCCTCTCCCTAATTAACAAAACATATTTATTAATTATATTGGTTCGAGACTAATACACCAGAACTCATACAAATTATATCAATCGCAAATTAGACTACGCAAATGTTTATACCAAATTGTATGCGATTGTAATGTAAATATATATATATATGTATATATATACACACCCTACCGGACATTGGGAGGCCCAGAGCTCAAATCCTGGCTCCGCCGTTTTTTGGCTTTCGGCGGGTTCCTGAAAAACTTCAATTCTTTGATTTATTGGGTTAAGTATGGTTCATTCATCTGCACATATTCGTTTATATATATATATATATATATATATATATATATATATATATATATATATATGTGTGTGTGTGCGTGTGTGTGTGCGTGTGTGTGCGTGTGTGTGTGTGTGTGTGTGTGTGTGTGTGTGTGTGTGTGTGTGTGTGTGTGTGTGTGTGCGCGCGTGTGTGTGTGTGTGTGTGTGTATTGTTCAGTAGTGGACTGGATGCTACGAGAGAAATAATATAAACAGATGCTTTGATTAAGATATGACGCATTCACGCATTCGCAATGGCCGCATAGTTATAATCGGGACCTGCTCAAGAATGGACTTTCAACCTCTGAAATATAAAACAAAAAGAGGCGTGTCTTCACGGTTAATAGATAACTGGATGTTGTATTTTAAATATTTTGTCAAGAAACATTAATTTACGGCGTATTTAACAGGCGCTACATCTCCGTATGTTGCTTTTGAGGCAACTTTAATAAAAATACACATATATATTTCGAACATCAATATATGAGCATAAAGCCAATCAGCGTTGATGCTGTAGCTGTTCCAACGAAGTGGTATGTGTACAAGCTTAATTTTGAATCTCTAATGTACTTTCATTGAGTTTACAAAAATCCATCTTTTTTTGGAAAATCGCCCTTTCGATGTGTTTTGGGGGAAATCGCACGTGCACACCAAGAGCGTTCAACCGAGTCTTTAACTTGAAAGGTTAGCTCATGGTCGCTCGTGAATTCATGCAACGCGAACACGAGTCTTCATGCCACAACCTCGAAACCATGGGTTCAAGAAGGTCGATTTAAAAAAAAAAAACAGAGCCCATGGGATTTATTTTATATGTTTATTTTATTTTTGACACAATTTTCAAGAAGGTTAGGACAAAAGGCGAATACAATCACCTGTCTGGGCCCCAACCCCTGTAACAACACTCACCAGCAAGGCACAGATCGAGAGACAAAAATAAGATAAGAAGCCAGCTCACAGCACAGGTAAAGGAATAAATTATTTCACCCAGCTAAAGACTCTTCAGGTTACAGATAAGACTTAAAAAAAAAATCACGCTGATTAGTAACACAACTCACTAGGTATGCACACTAGCAACATTACAATATTATCTTATGTAATTTGTTTTATATGAAACATGGAAGTGATTTCCTTGGCCATCTCATACACGCACTAAAGTTTGTTTGGGATATCTGTAATCTGGTAGGATAATTTTTGAGCAGATTAATTAGTTCTAATTTTTGGTTTCAAGCAATAAATCACATTTCCACTTACTGTGGACCAAATCGAGCACTGGTTGAATACTTATTCTCCCCAGATTTTCACGTAACGCGGTTCCAGGTAACGCGCTTTGTTTTATCGAGGCATTTGGCGATATTTATGAGTGCGTATAGCTTTACTCTTATATAGATGCTGCCCTTGTTGACGAAATTCCCTTACCAGTAACAGTCAGACGTCATCTGACGGACCATCAGATGACGTCTGATGGTCCATCACGTTCCACCAAGGCTGCTGACTGGCAGTCAGTGCCCCAAATTACGTAGCTTGATGGAATTTTCAATAGGGGCAGTGCATGCGTTGTGTTACCTTTGTAGCGAAAGAGTACTGCTTTCGCTACGTTACGAGCAACAGACTTGTACGTAACGCATTACAAGTAATGGATTACATGTAAACGATTACATTTTACTGTAATTTTGTAACGCTTCAATTCCTTCCTTTAAGGAGTAACGATCTTTGTAATTGAATTGCTTTTTTTTGCTGTAATCGATTACAATATCACTTATTTCAATCCTCTTCAATTTCTTCTTCTTTTTTTTTTTTTGGGGGGGGGGGGGGGGGATGGGGCTGAAGTTAGTCAGCTCTGGGCAACGGTATTTTTTTTTTTTTTTTTCGAAACCACTAAGCACGGGATTTTGAGGATTAGTAGGCCACTACACTATGCTTCTTTTTACTGGGTATATTTGTTTTTGGTACACCGGAGGCTACGTACGGGAATGCAAAATGACCTTATCTAGCCTCCTGTGAGTAATGTATTTAAACAGCGCTCCTTTTATTTTTTATTTTATTTTTTCGACGAGAGGGATTGGGTGTGTGGCGTGACAAACGGTCAAGGCTTTATTCTTTTTTTTTTTAAGAACTCATCGCGAGATTCTATGGATTATGCTACCGTAATAAAAAAGGTTTAAATGAAAAGTAACGTGAAGTAAATGTTAAACGAAAAGTAACGATTACTTTAGAGTAATTTTTCGATTACTTTTTTGAGGCTGTAATTGTAATTGTAATCGGTTACTTTTTACAGCGAAGTAATTGTAATAGGTTACTCTTTTTTAGTAACGTGTACAAGTCTGGCGAGCAGGAACGGGTAGTATACAGAGTGTATCTTTTAAATTAAGATTTACATATTTGTTTAAAAAAACTCGCGAACGCTACACTTATGCAGTTTGTGCAAGCGAGCTATACGGCAAAGGGGTGGAGTACAGGGGGCTAGCTTTAACGATTAGTCAGCTAATTAAGTAAAATTCGTTAATTGAATTTCAATGAGCGAAAATATACATATAGTTCCAATTCTAAACTTGCTGAGGGTCATCAAAAACCACTAAATCAACCCTTTCTAGAAGTATATAACGCAGAGGCAGCATTTTACGGCGTTCCTTAAAAACGCTCCATTTGGACGCGTTTCTAGGTTTCGATTTCTTACTGGAGCGCATCTCTGCGCCCGCGGTCCTGCTCCCTGGTGGCTGAGACGCGCACCACACGTGCGCCCTTCTTCCCTCCCTCCTACGAGGGAGGCGAGGAGATGGCTTGACGCCGCGACCAGCGGGGAGCAGGACCTCGGGCGCAAAAATCTGCTCCGATAAGAAACCAAAACTATAGAAACACGTCGAAATTGAGGGTTTCTTTGAGAAGGGCGTAATATGCTGCCCCGGTCTTATATACTTATAGAAACAAGTTGATTTTGAGGTTTTCGATGATGCTTAGCAAGTATCGATTTGGAACCAATCTAATGTCTATTTTCAATACTTAAAAAGTTAAGTAAAAAGTTATACTTAATTACCCTACTGATTGTTACAATTAGCCCCCTGTAATGTCTCCCCTGGCCGCATAACTCACCTGCACAAACCGCAGAAATGCAGATTTCAAGGCTTTTTTTTTAATCAAATCTGTAAATCTAAAATAAAAAAACTGTATATTTGTTACTTTTAGCGCGAATAACAAGTAAAGGTTCGTCACTTTTGTTCGAAAACTTGCGCACTAGCAACCTTGTTTGCGCCTCCACTCAGGCTATGGCACTGGAAAGATAGATGACCAATCGAAAGAGCACTCAGTTAATTGATTCGCTGAGCTCTCGTCCTCTTTGGTAGCCTTTTAAACCATCTGTGCTGGTGAGATTTACGAGTACAATAAGAGTATTCCGAACTGAACCAGTTCGCTCTTTGTCACGATCTTTCTCGAACGTGGACGAAGGGGCCGAAGCACCCGCCGAGGAGAGACGACACGCAGCCTGGTTGTGAGGGTGGACGATGTCTGCCCGGAGCACGTGCGCTCAACGGCGTTTATTGGTGTGATGACCAAAGTTGCCCGCCGAGCCAGGCGGCCGCAGACGGGCGGACGGGAGGGGGGCGCTACATACTTGTTACACTCTTTATTCTCAACAAAGCGTGCGCGGTGTATTAAAACAGTGTATTGGCGAACGCTGGTAGCGCTTAGTCTAAAGAAATTGAACTCAGCAATGCCATCGATAAAACATCGGTCACAACAAAGCACAAAGTGTACCAACGTTGTCCTTCAAACGTCGTTTCTTACATCCCGCTCTTGTTGATATTATATATTATTGTGTGGGTCGCTCGCATGTGCGTCTGAAACTCTTTCCATTGACCGAATGCACGAATAGTTTTCAGAAATTGGGGCACCGCTCAATATCGCGAAAAAGAAACGGAATGGCGTACTTCACTTTGTGAATCTGAATATGCCTAGCATTCTAGAAACACTATCCATAATACTAAAGTCAAAATACTGAGTTAAAAAAATGCCAGTAAAACTATCATTAGACACATCGGAGTTTAAAAATTCACAGGGTCTCTTGTGTTATCCTTTAGACTGCTTGAAGGCGAAATCCTAAGCGCCGATGCATTAAAGGGATACTACAACGAAATTTCGGCGATTATTTTATGGCCTATATGTGTCCAAACGAGCAGAATCACATCGAACACACCAATATCTTGTTAAAAAAAGTCACGAAAAGGAATCTTAAAACGAATTAAGCGATTAGCAAAGAGCACCTGGTGGATGTCGCTAACGCTTCATTTGTAATGCTCGTCTAGGAACCTTGACAGCTAGTGACGGTGAGTGTCTCGCCTCCGGCCACGACGAGAGAAGAGGGGAAGGAGGAACTCCCGTCTTCCCGAGAATACCTTTTGTGTGTTCAAGAAGTAGCTATTTTCCCCGTACAAAATTATAAAAGATTAACCCGTCACTCAAAATTTGTACCAAAGCAGCCGCTTCGGTGGCTGGAACGACTAGGCCATCCCCTCGACGTCAGCCTTGCCGTAACTTTGCTCGTCCCGACACGACCTACGTCACGATTGCGTCGGATGTCACGTGCTCTAAGCTGGGCCTTCTCCAAGCGCTTGCTAGAGTGAGCCGTTTATAGACCAGTGTCCGCGCCAATTCCAGGGCGCCGCCATGTTTATCTACGCTCGCGCCACCACGCGGAAAGAACTGGCAGGCAGGAGGGGTGGGGGGCTGCGTTGGCGGCGTTGCTTTGGGGAGATGGATGCGGCAGGCTGTCCGAATGCACCGGCAGATCGTGAACGATGTCTTCACCAGAAGCCTCCGCGACCCGCGACAACAGATAAGATGTCGTGAACATTCGAGAACCCATCTCGATCAAGAAAACAAGAGAAAACCTTTGTTCTTAAATGTTCTCGGTGTCTGCTGACCCTTGACATCCGCGTTTCAGTCCGGGTTCAGTGCGTAGTAAATATTTCGCTACCGCTTTCTTGTAGCTTTCAAATGCTTGATTGTTGGCTTCTTGTATACGACATTACATTCGTGGCACGTTTGAGACCGATTTTCGCGATCTGCTTGCCTTTCTGCGGCAGCGCGGCTCTCCCGAGCCGAAATAAGTGGGAGGCGTTCACTTGATCGAACGCCGTTTTAGCGAATGAAAACGAGACCACGACGTTTCATCGAATGACTAGCGAATGGGTCTAGTTCCATAGACAGCTCGGATTAGCTTTCTTTTGTAATGTGGCGCCTTGTCTGCCGCTCCGAAGCGGCGTAAACGAGGTCTCCGAGTATGTTAACACGCCTCCCCCCTACACACACACTGCGAGCGTCTGGGTTCGAAACAATTAATTGCCAGTTATAAAGGATGGTACTTACTTGAAGTGGGAGCTGGAATTCTACGAGGTACCAAGAGACACTGACTATCGGGCAACGAAGCAGGGTGCCTGTGGGGGCGGAGTCTAGGAACGCTACTGATTAATATTGTGACAGGCGATCAGTTATGATAGCAGACGAAACTTCGACTCGTTAATTCAGAAGCTCGCGGTGATATTTTATTAGCCCTCGTTACAGCACACCAAAGATCTTAGGCAGTGAAATTCACATCACGCAGGCTCGTTAGTCGTAGTCAAATGAGCGCAGTCGACGATGAGGTGTAATGAGCTACTAAGCTTCACAGGGAAAATGCGCGTGAGAAAGAGTTTTGAGGAAGTCCAAAACACCGATCCAGCAGACGCACGTACGTACGTTTACTCCGGACTTCATGAACCCGACGGCGCAAGATCAAAGAGCACCGCCGCCATCGCCACCCGGTTTTCTCCGCACTTTGCGCGACGACGGCACTGCAACGGAGGGCACTCGCCTCGGCGTTAACAAACCGCGAAATAGATTAATTTCCCACTCTTGAAGTCATTCCCAATGATAAATGAAAATACCTCGGCGTTGTTGAACATCTGACGACACAACCAACACAACTGTGCCGCTGGCTGCGTGAGCCTGACACACTGTGCCGAGCGCCTGCTCGGCACTGTTGTTGCTCGTGAAGGCCTGCTTATTTGTAGTTGAGACGATGATTCCACATCTTTCGTGGTGCTTGCAATAACTTCGAAGGGCAGGGGAACCTTCTCACGAGGACGTTGAAGACACTCAACACCGGAGCCACCAAAGCAATCGCACAAACCGTCGCCATGTTTGCTTCTTCTTCGTCACTCGCGGCGCGGTCAACTCGTCGCGAGATGTTTTCTGGCTCGGCTAGATGGAAACCAACAGCGGCAAAGTGGCGTATGGACACACGGCTCTCACATTACGGGCACTATACTCGCATACCGCGGTAAACAGGACCGATGCCGGCGAAACGGCAGTCGGCACACCAGCGAAGAAGCCTCCAACGGGAAGCGGCGGCGCAGGCCGACGCAGCCCCCCCTCCCCGTGAGCGTCTGGGTTCGAGATTATTGTTCGCTTTTGCTCCTTGCGGTCGAGGCTAAAAAGAGCACTTCCGGACAAAGGTCTATAACGAGAAATACAGCCACCAGGCTCAAAACACAAACGTGCCATTGTCATTTACGGTTATTGTGGATCACATTCAACCTATTTTTGAACACGACGGATATATTT
The DNA here is from genome assembly GCF_016920785.2 of Ixodes scapularis. Classification (NCBI taxonomy): domain Eukaryota; kingdom Metazoa; phylum Arthropoda; class Arachnida; order Ixodida; family Ixodidae; genus Ixodes; species Ixodes scapularis. Next base: position 167,466,504 of record NW_024609868.1, on the reverse strand, counting down.
CAAATTTCGTTGAAGTATCCCTTTAAACGCAGACACATGATTTACTTCAATTCAATTCAATTCCTTCTGATTCGCTCTTTCGTGCTTCTTTATTTTGTTGCATCGAATTCGCCTGAGTGGTCACGCAAACCTTTTGTACCTCTCGTGTCGCCGACGTGTTTTCGCTGAAAACACGTCGGCGGTGCAACGATTTTCGGACTTCGGTCAAAGATTTCTGGAAGTTGCCCCCTGACACTTATGAAGTAAAGAACAGAAAACCGATTTCGCCTGCGTGTCCTAGTTGTTGCGTAAAAAAAAAAAGATAAAGATTGGCATTTCGGGCACCCCTCAACTCACTCCCAGTCTTCAGGGTCACACCTGGTCGCACTCCCAGTGACGTCATTCGGAGTGCCGTGTAGCTTCCCGTGTGCTATCTCGGAGGACGCTTCCCCTCCCTCTCTCTGCGTACATTAGCGGGCGCTATGCTGCAGCTTAGAGCCGAGCGAGGTCACGTAATCTTTCCGCCGTAGTTCCTTCGGCTGCCACTTGGGGCTGCAGGTGGGGGGAAAAGCTCGACTTTTTCTTTGCGATTATGCAGCAGAATCGCGACATTTTTAAAGAAGGAAGTGTTTTCTCTATCCTCTGGGACACGATAAACAACGTAAAAATGACGAGATGTAAATAGTTTTAATCATAAAATCGTTGCACCGCCCCTTGAAGGACTTTGAAGGTCGACTGGACGATGAGACATACGAGGCTTTCGCCTTAATACACCACTCACCAGCAACGAAGGGAGAAAAGTAACGGGTACGTTATTTGAGCCTGACGCTTTCTAACGGCGTGCCAGATCCCCATGGCTCGCTGCCGACCCGCGTCAACAAAATCTGGACACCTATAAATCGGACTGCCATCCTCCACAATAGGAGCGATTCATCTCGCCATCTTGCATGCCTATACTCATCGCTTTCTCGTGCTCATTAGACGCGGAACCACGGGCCTCCATGGTCAGGCTGTCGCGTTTCCGTCGTGGCGTGGCTCTCTAGAGCATACTAACGGTATGATTATTTTTTTATTGAGTGTCATAAGGTCACGGCAAAAAGAAGGCTAAAACCCGGGCACTTGAAAACACATTTTATATAGAATATGACTAATAAACAGATATATAAAAAGTTTATAGGATTTTCTTTATTCTCACATGTGAAAATTAAAACCATTTTAATTCGATTCAATTTTTAGAGCGCAGCTCCTAGGCGCCCGTTTCCGGCTTGAGCGGCGTCGGCGTCGCCGTCGCCGTCGGCGTAACCGCGCGGTGCATTATGGGTAAATTTCCCCGCTAAATGTAGCGGAAATATTTTCCCGCTAAATCTAGCGGAAAATTTTTCCCGCTATATCTAGCGGAAAAACGTCCCCGCTAGATCTAGTGCGAAAATTTCCCCGCTAAATCTAGCGGAAAAATTTCCCCGCTAAATCTAGCGGAAACATTTCCCCGCTAAATCTAGCGAAAACTTCCCCGCTAAATCTAGCGGAAAATTTTCCCCGCTAAATCTAGCGGAAAAATTTCTCTTGAGGTCAGGTGACCCCCGTGGTCACGTGACACCCCCAGGCCACGTGACCCTCACATGACCTTGGCGAGGGAGTCATGTGACCCCTCCAAGGTCACGTGACCACCCCTCCCCCCGATAACACGTAAACCTCAGTACCCTTCCCTCCTCCTCCTCAAGAGCTGCGCTCTAATTCGGCGTTACAGGGAGTTGTGAACTGCTTTCATTTTTTTCTGCTTTCCACAAAAAAAGAAATGAGGAGACCACCACAAAACCCACTGCGCAGTAGCACCGGTATGCTACCCAACGGGTAATGTTCTTTATTTACAAATACAGGCAGGGAAGGATCCTAACAGGTATGACAATAGGAGGTGTCTGAATTCATTAAAAAAACCTTGTGAATTGAAGAACCCAGGGTTGGAAACAAATGGTTCCTGAAAAACATGGTTCACAAAGCAGAGAAGAAAACAATAGTCCTGCGAGGAGCTTTTTTTGAAAAATTGCAGGTTAATCCATCAAATAATATCAGCGGCAGTTGAGCTCTAAAAAATGCAGGAAACAATCAGATACAATAAAGACCGCCGCAATAATGATCATTAGTTTTAGATTTTAGTGCACTCTGCAATCGCCCATTCATGTGAACTTCCCTAGTTCATGTTTTCCTAAAAATTGCTAAATGTCACAGAAGTGAATGCCGTCAAGCATTTGGTCTAATTTTTTTTAACATTTAAACTACGGTTTCTTTTTTAGAAGTGTTCGAGCAAGTTAACGTGGAATTAACTTGTGACGCAACGAGTAAGGTAATCAGGTGCTTATTCTGGGAACTAATTAGTCACAGTAATTCTTTGCATTGAGGGTTGAGGAACTTGCATTTTTAGTCTATTTTATCCAGGGTTGTAAAAGTTACTTCAAAAATGTACCTAAAATACAGTTACAGTTACTCATACGAAAATGTACCTAGGTGCGTATCTAGCTACTCGCTTAAAAATGTACCTAGGTACAGGTACAGTTCCTTCAAAGGTACTTTTTATTTTCACGTTAAGTATCTTTAAATCCTTTGTATACTGGGATGTACACAAAAACAGGTTTGATAAACGTGCTTTATTGGTGTCAATGGAAGAAATAAAGCAAAACGCTCTCACTAGAGCATTCGAAGACTTTCTTTTTCACTTGAGTGCTCGATTTGACCTCAGAATCAGGACTTCTTGGAAATGTTCATCCGACATCTACGATCGCAGTTTGGTAGCAATTGTTCCTCCTATGCTAAAAACGCGCTCCAACGCCACACTGCTTGGAAGCCCTGTGTTGAATTTTAAGAACGCGCTTTTCAGCAGCGACATGTGCTTGGGACAGTCCAGACTTCTTGTGGGAGCAAGTTCGGTGTACTGTACAAACTCCTGCTCCCATGTAGCAGATGAGGACGATGTTTCGCAGTTAAAGAAGTGCTCACAGTCTTCTTCATCCCCACCACTTCGTTCGCCTGACGACGCTTTTTCTATAGTTGATGTTCGGATAAGTTCGCTCTTTAGATAATCCCAGGCCCGCTTCCATTCCACTTCGCTGTCTATCCATGCAACCTTAAATTTTGGATGGCATACGGCAGATATTATCAAATGTTTTTCTTCCTCCATACCTGCAAACATCTTATTGATCGCCGCGATTAAGCTCTCGACCACCGGGCGGCAGTACCTCAAGTTCTCAAACAGCAACACGAACATTTTTTTTCGAAGTGAAGCCACTATAGGCATGAGATATGCCGTGAACATACTGTTTTCGCGCTGGAGAAGAGTTATAGCTTGTGCGAGAGGTGTAAACACCTGAACATACTCGTCAATAAAGTCAATGTCTGACTTCGTGAATCGCGGAATTTTAAAATTCTCGCAAACCTCCTCCAAACTTCCACTCAACAAACTAATGCATTCGCCTTAAAAAAAAAAAAAAAAAAAAAAAAAAAAAAAAAAAAATTTGAAGAATTTACGCAGGATCGCACCCACGACCATTCAATTGCGAGCAGACACGCTACTGACTAGGCAACGGAGGGCTTGGAAATGGCACTGCGATCCTGCCATCATTAGAGTGCCTCGATGTCTGTGTCAGCGTAAAGGCATTATCGCATCGAGTGTTGTTAGCGCGTGCCAAGCAAACACATAAATAAACCTTGCGGGGTAAAATGGCATCAAAGCACTGGCAAAAGCTTCTCGATCGCGCCAGGAGTGTTGTATCATAAGAACTAGGTCGTTGTGTGACTCAAGAGCATGAGAAGCGAATGAGAAGGCCATGCGAATGGGGCCCGATAACCCTATCGCATTCAACTCTTAAAGGCGAAGGTTAATCGTCCTCCCAGTTTTTTTGTTTTTTTTCTTCACAAACATTTGCAGTTTTGTAAAGTGCACAATTGGAGTTCGATTTATTGCGTGGAAACACTACGTGATGTTAAATTGCTTTACGACTGTAATTATAATATATTTTCAGTTATATGTTATATTGTATTTTCTACGATTTTGACGAAGTGAATAGAAAAGTACCTGTAAAAAGTAACTTCACTTAGTTACAAGTTACTGGAAAATGTACCTAAGATACAAATACAGATACTGAGAAATGAAAGTACCTAGGTTTGTACCTCAGGTACAACAAAAGTACCTAGATACCGATTTACAGTTACTTGTACCTAGGTACTTTACAACCCTGATTTTATCCTTTAAGTAACCGGCACAAGGCTGAAAAAAATGGCCGCATCTCCACGTGGTGAATGATGTTGATGGGGCGAAGCTCTGGTGGTGCTGATGATACTGATTTTATTGTTCATAGGTAGTGCTGATGGTGCTGATTTTTTTTATTGCTCATTGGTAATGCTGAGTTCCGGGTTGCATTTTGACTTCATTATTACTGTTTTATGGTCGGTGAAATGCAGAGCCAGTGGTTCTTCTAGCGGATCAGCTTGGATCCGCTGGAAGCCGTCGGAACGCATCACCACCGCTTAATTCAACGGTCCATGTCAGAAAGAGAATGTGTGGGATGGAACGTAGTTAATACGCATTTGAGCATTTGACCGCAGCGCCCTCTCCTGTATTGACATTGAGCGGCTACATGCAACGTTTCATCCATGACAGAAACCCCAGCTCTTCAGTTACTACCGGATCTCAGAGCCCCCTACTCGTCCCGCAGTCGTGGCCGAGTGAGATTCCACTTCCGGCCACCGCAGTGAACGGACGTGGGATGCCTGGCTCCCGCGGAACAGTTTCGGCGGCCCAGCTGAGCCGCGGTATCAGGTCGGAGGATGACGCACAGGATTACGCTGTTGTTTTGCCGGCATTGCCAACTGGGTCAGTCGTTTCAAACACTGTTTTTTTGCACGCCGACGTTAAAGGGCGGCCCTACCGCGTAGAAGATTTTCGAGATACGCTGGTTAAACTGTCGCTGTTCGCCGAGGTCACCGCCATAGGCGCGTATCAAATGAACCACGTATGGGCGGTGACCTTCAAGTCGACGGATGGTGTAAGACGGATGCTGGCTACTCCTGAGTTGACCGTCAAGGGCCGACGGTGCATCACTATCGACCCTAACAACCAGGACGTGCGCATCAAGCTCCACTGGTTGCTGTTCAACGTCTCGGAGGACGACGTGCGGGCGGCCCTGGCTCCGTACGGGAAGGCGCTGGAAGTCTCCAGGGAAATGTGGCGCGTCGACGGCTGTCAAAGCGTCGGTACCATGACGCGAACGGCGGTGCTGCGTCTCAAGGGGGACGTGACTCCTGCTGACATTCCACACCAGCTGCGTGTCGCCGGCGAGTTGGCCCTCGTCGTGGTGCCGGGCAGGGCTCCCTTTTGCCTACGATGTCAGCAGACCGGCCACATCCGTAAGGAGTGCCGCGTTCCCAAGTGTGGGGTCTGCCGGCGGTTCGGGCATGTCAGCGCCGACTGTGTCAGAACCTACGCGGTGGCCGCAGCACGTGTGAGAGGCGACGAGACGTCGGAGCTTCTCATGGACGAGGCGGACTCCGAAGAAGCCGCCGGGGCGTTCAAGGCGAAGGAAAGCGCTGCTGTGAGAGTTCAGCCCGTGCCTGAGCCCGACGTGCAGCCGGTCCCACAAGACCCGACACCGGTTAAGGAGGCGACGCAACGGGCCGAGTCACGTGAGCCTCCATCAGGTGGGAACACCGAACGGAACATCGCGGAAGCCGTCGCTTCCAACGTCGTTGCCAAGGAGGGAGACGAAGCTCCCATGGACGCCGATGAAGTCCCGGTCAGTGGCCCCGCCATAAAACGGATCCGTGACGTCGGCGAGGACACCAGGGTACCAAGCCAGGAGGAGCCGCCTCTGAAGGCAGCACCCATCAGGAGGAACAAGTTACCTTCCAAACAGAAAACTCCGTGGGATGACGTGAGAGTGGGCTTGCCACAGCCGAGTAACGGGCGGTCAGACCCGCCCTGATCGAGGTAAGCTCCATACGGTCCTTGCATGGCAGTAACGCTAGAAAGGGCTTTACGTGTAGCCACGATAAACGTGCGTGGCTTGGCAGCGAGACGGCGACAGTATCAGCTGAGCAGACTTTTTGCTGAAAATGAGCTGGACATTATAGCCGTCCAAGAAACCAAAGTCGAAAGCCAGGTAGCGACGGACCGTATGGTGTTACCCTTTAGATCTTTGTTTAATGTTTGCGTGTCACACGCGGTGGGAACGTCCGGTGGCTGTTGTTTATTTATCCGTCGGTCTACCGGTATTGTGGAGACAGCGGTACATACGTGTGCCTCTGGTCGGTTTGTATTGTGTGACTTTTCTTTTTCAAACAGGGAGTGGCGGGTTATATGTGTTTATGCCCCGAACCGGGAGAGTGAACGTAGGTTGTTTTTTGAAGAATTGAGTACTTATCTAGACTGTGAAAGGGTTGTTATTGTGCTGGGTGATTTTAATTGTGTTTGTGCACCTGAGGATCGGGTGAATCGGGCTCATCTTCGTGATCAAAGCGCATTTTATTTAAACGAGATGGTTGCAGAAAAAGCCTTAGAGGATGTGGCAGTCTGTGCGTCCGCAGGCAGCGTCAGGTTCACGCATTTTCAGGGCCGTAGTCACGCTCGCCTGGACCGAGCCTACATGTCGCTCGAGCTTATTCCTTCCTGCCACGATTATACAGTTCAACCAGTGTCATTCAGCGACCACGCAATGGTTATGTTCACCCTTGGCAGCAAAGCCAAGAAACCAAGTTGGAATTGGGCGCTGTGGAAGATGAACAGTAGTTTAATCAAAGATGAGTTTTTTTGTTCGAAGTTTCGTGAATTGTTTTGCAAACTGCACGAAAGCGAAGAGCAGTTATGGGGGGTAAGGTGGGAATATTTCAAAGAGGGCGTAAAGAAGGTCGCTGTGGAAAGGAGCAGCATCCTCAAGCATCACAAACAGCAGAAAGAAAAAACATTGCGGTGCCAGCTAAGCATATTTTTGACCGAAGAAAGTTCGAAACCTCGCGAGTTTACTCAGAAAATAAGGGACATTAAAAACCAGCTGGAAGTTATAGATTGTGAAAGATACCGGGGGGCAATAGTGCGTGCACGAAGTGAAAAGCTTTGGCTGGGCGAACAACCGACAAAACGCGCTCCAAGCGAAGAAAAGGGGTTTGCACAACGTGACGAGATTAAGGAAATCTGCTATAAGAACAACGTCACGCGGGATAAGAAAACAGTCGAGCGGGCTTTTGTCGATCACTATCGGGATCTCCTTGAGCGATTAGCACCGATAGACGAAGGTTTTGATATTGAATTGTTGGCACTGATGCCGCAGCAGGAAAAGAACGTCTGTAGCCGATTAGAAGAGCCAATCAGCGTTTGGGAATTGGAAAAGGCCATTGACGAGCTAAGTAGCGGCAAGACACCGGGGCCAGACGGCCTGGGTGCCGACTTTTACAAATCCTTTAAAAGTCAGTCAGCGCATGTGCTTCATCAAGTCCTGACTGAAGCATATCAGAACAAAAGGTTGCCGCCGTCCTTCTCGCGAACGCATACAGTGCTCATCCCGAAATCGGATGATTCTGTAAAGCTTCTTTCCGTTTCTTCGTACAGGCCGATAAGTTTAACAAACGTCGATTACAAAATATACATGAAAGTTCTTGCTCGACGACTGCAAAACGTGATCAAGTCCCTTGTAGGGCCGCACCAAACATGCGGGATAAAAGGCCGCACTATTTGCACAAATATACACGTTGCCAGAACTGTCCTTGAATGCTGCGACGCTTTTGAAGGCCGAGTGGCAATGTTGCAACTCGACCTCGAGAAGGCATTTGACCGGGTGTCCCATAAGGTTCTTTTTAATATCTTGGAATACGTAAATGTCGGTTCGATTATATTGGAAGGACTAAAAATGGGGCTTACGCAGATTGTACCACATGTTTAATCGTAAATAAGTCCGTTTCTGAAAATATCAACGTACGGTCTTCAGTAAGGCAAGGCTGTCCATTATCACCCTTGCTTTTTCGCATTGTATTTAGAGCCCTTTTGTTTGAGACTCATTCACAGTGAAAGAATTCATGGTTTTAAGTTAGAGGCCTGCGAGGTCAAGGTGCTTGCTTATGCAGATGATGTCGCCGTTTTTTGCTGTGACCAGAATAGTGTTCGGGAAGTAGTCAGCGTGGCAACTTCTTTTTGCAAGAAAACGGGCAGTGTTGTCAACTGGGACAAATCTGCTGGGATCTGGCATGGCAACTGGGCCACCACTCCAGAAGGTTTCTAAATGTTCGGTGGACAGCCTTGCCACCTAAGTACCTTGGCGTATCCAGACTATCCAGACAGCACGGAGTATTGGAAGGAGGAGACTGAAAGGGTCAGGATGAAAACGGAGGGATGGAGGGGCCGAGATGTGTCCATGTTTGCACGAGCCACGGTTTGTAACCTTTTCTTAATAGCAAAAGTGTGGTATGTTTTACAAGCGCTGTCCATGACGCGAATTAATGTGCAGAGGCTCCACCGAGTATTCGCGGTGTTCATCTGGGGCTCAGTATGGGAGAGATGTGCCCGAACCAATTTGTTCCGTTCTGTTCGCAGCGGTGGGTTAGGTCTGTCTCACTTGTTTATAAGGCAAATTGTGTCTCGGTTTATGTTTCTGAGAGATCAGAATCACTATTTTTTACGTACAGTTATGCAGGTTCGTTTGCGTAATGTTTTACCGAATTTCGTCGTGTCTTCCAGTGATGTTATTTGTGCAGGGCCGCGAGGCTATTTGCGAGAAGTTTTGCTTTCCTTCCGAATATTGAGTGTTCGTTTTTCTTTAGACTATCTAAGTACTGTTCGACGAAAAAAACTATACAACGATTTGGTGGATGTTTTAATGCCGGTACCTCTGTAAAGAACATTATACAGTGAGGGCCCTGGTCTTGACGTCCTGAAAAGGGTTAAGAGAATGCCAGTTAAACCCTCCATTAAATCCTTTTTTTTTTTCAAGCTGCATTCAGGTACTTTGCCTGTGAAACCATGGTTGGCGGTAAAAAGGATGTACGTACCATGGTCGGTAAATTGTTTACTATGCAAACAACCAGAAACGATAGAACATGTGTTTATTGAGTGCTGGGACGCGGTTTTCCACTGGGACATACTCCAGCGCACTATAAAGAAAACCCTTCCTATAAACCCGCGCGGCGTTCGATTCCTGTCAGTCGAAAATGAAGGTGGAGTTTCATATGACATGTTTATGGTTCTAAGCTTACATAGCATCTGGAAGACGAGAATGGGTGTCCGCCATGCGGAAGCGACTGTTCGTCCTGTCCGAGAAAATTTTATTAAAGTGTCGCGTACATTTGCGAAGTGTACCCCCAACGGCCTGAGCCTCCCGAATGGATGTCGCTTTTGGACGAGTGTGTTTCCTTGAAGTAATTTTAATGTACTCGCGTCAGTAAGCTGGGGCTGATGTGTTTTTAGTCTCCCTTTTGTAACTATGCTGAAAAACGCCAAACAGGCAATAAAGAAAAAAAAAAAAGCAGTCGTGGCCGAGTGGTTAAGGCGATGGACTAGAAATCCATTGGGGTCTCCCCACACAAATTGGAATCCATTCGACTGCGCAAACATTTTTTTTTATTTTTATGTGAGCACGTACACCGGCCGGACGGACGAGGCTAGAGGACCCTAAGGAGCTTCGCCCCTAAAATGGAAGCAGCCACAGAGACTTTCGCTGGAATTAGCAGGCTGCTATACACTTGGTCTTGATAACAATTTCGTGGAAAAATCGGGGTACCAAAAAGGTCATGAGGAAGAATATAGAAAGAAGTGAACAGGCAGTTTGCACCACACTAGGCAAAGCAAACATTAATGCTTTCGCATAAACGCAATTTGTCACAGATTCTATCTCGGTGATGCGAGTCCCATCTCAAGAGCATGCATCTTGGCAGGTTTCATCCCAATAAATATACTAAAACATAAGTTAGAACCCCACTAAACGCAAAAACAAGGGTTCTTCGTTTGTTTGTTTGTTTGTTTGTTTGTTTTGGGGGAAAGAATTGGGTTGTATTATTTTTTTTTTTTCACAGACAGATTGCAAAGTCGTCCTGGAGAGTAAACTTTTAGAGTTGGAGATTTTCGGAACTTTGTGACACTCTAATTTTGCTCTTTCCCGTAGATGAAAAAGTCTCAAACATGAATTGGTTCTTAAGAAACACGTGGAATCATCACCTTCTGGAAGCAGCTTTTGTTGCGTGTTGAAAACGTGAAATAGAAAGAAAGAAGGTTTATTCGCTGCACATGAACTACTTTCACCTGCACAATGTTCATTCGGCTTTCTCTTCTGGGTTACGTCACGTACGTTTTATCGTCGGAGTTGTGAGTCCCATTTTATACACTGTATTATCCTAGCAAGTAGACTCTTCAGCATTCGGGTATTAAAGTTATCTTGTCACGGATTAGATCAGGCACATAGATCAGGCTATCAAACTCGAACACTCTTTGAAATTTTTTAAAAATAATATATTACTTTTTAGTCTAAATTTAAATTCATTTTCGTCATTATAATTTCATTTGTTATTAAATGCAATTTGTTTAAATAATTTGTATTCCCGTACATCTTTGCAAGTATTTGCCTATCTCTGATTTGATGCATGCGAGGGTCACTGCAAAAAATCTGATGCACTCGTCAATGATCGAAAAGACTTATTTTTCAACTATTACTGCTTTTCCAAGTCTTCTACCTGACATTTCACGGAACAACCTATCCTTCTAAAACAATCTCAGCAGGACTGTCGCCAGTGGGTATCGTTCATCACATAGTGTCGTTGGTGAGCTAGAAAAGCACGCCAGAGAGTCAAAATCGCAGTCCACATGTTTTTAAGGTTTTTTTGCCTCATAAAAAAAATTAACCCGCCAGGTGCAAGCCTGGATTCTGAAGAAGAAGTGTGATCAATTTCATCGACGTGCTTTCGAACAAGTTGAGTGTTACGTTGGCAGAGTGGGCCGATGCCTCGTCTTGGGGGAGCAAAATGTTCCTCAAATTAGCCGTTGGTTGCCTGTCTTCGATTTTGTTCCTGTACCGTTGGCAAGCAGAGTGTGGCGCAGTGTTGTGCAGTTCCTATGCACAGTGAAAGAATTCATGGTTTTAAGTTAGAGGAGTTTTCTATGGCAATCGGGCCACGTAGACGCTACTTGAGAGGAAGGTGGCGACCATTTTCTCTCCGGCACTTGTTGGCCACTTGGACTTCAGGGGTGGAGTCTCACCAGGAAAGACCCAAACTGATGACTAGCGCATTTGTGCCGGAACCATGAGGTACACCCAGGGTTAGTCGTTCGTGAACTTAAAAAGAAAAATAACGTGCCTGTTTCCTTTTGGCGGTGAAAGCAAACGCGCCAAGGCGACGAGCACCGTGGTGAGGCACCTTTGGCGCAGCTTGGTTAGTTCCATCCGATTGTAGCGTTGGTTAGTGTTAGTAGGGAGTTTTAGGGAACGGTTTTGCACATCCGATGCGGCACGATGGCATGAACTGCGCGTGCGCTACTGCAGAAGACTCGCATATGTGCAGCTCGCACCGGAGAACCCATCGTACCGTATCGGACGTGCAAGAACGGTTCCCTAAAACTCTCTAATGGTAAACCCAGTGAAGAGTACACCGGTCACTACAGATACGGCAACAACGATACCGGTCTGGACTTGCGCAGGGTCACCGAAGTGAAGGAACATTTGCATTCGAGATGCTACGCTCTGAGACCTCTTTTCAAGGCGACTCGGCTGTGACGCTCCAGAAAGTTGTTTTCGAGTTACCCAGGTAACATTTTTTGCGCCATAACATCCGAAAATGATTAACGACATGCAGTCCCGGCTCTCTCTTTCTCATTTGTCTTCTAATTTTACTCAATTTAACGCATTCTTGAACTTTCCACCAAATGTCCAACACATATTATTCTGTCGTATTGACGCTGCTTTCTAGGTTCTTTGCGTGATGTAAGGTACGATGTTGTAATAATGTTATAGCGCCTTACTCAACACCGGTGTAAAGGTACCATTAAAACATTGCCACTCTGTGAGTAGCGTGCTTCCAAACTTTTTGCGAACGCTCGCTTATGAATTTTATTCAACGAACGTTCCTCGAGAGTATATTCACGAGAAACTCCTACCGCAATAAGACAATTAAGGTATTCTAGGCGTTAATTGGTGACGCGAGGGATCTCAGCCCTAAAAAATACAAATTTCTATTATTAGCTACAACAATGTTTATTTCGCGGCAAACAAAACTCACGCGCACAATCTGGAAGTGAAGTGATTTTTGGCGCTACATATAACCGCATCGGTGTTTGTTCTATACACTTTCGGTGCTCAGGGGGTCGAGGTTATTCCTGATGCGCTCTTCACCATTGGTCATTCAAGACTAAAAGCTACCACCCACATCGAAGCATCGGTTTATAACGTCCCGCGGTTTGTCAGTTACACGGTAAACTTGTAAAGTTTTGAAGATGTCGGTGCTCTGACCGCGTTTCCTTCAGCACGACAGCATGTTGTCCACAGAAGAGAGTCTCGAGTCGGTTCAGCAGGCTGCTGAGATGTGCAAATTGTATTGGCGCCTGAAAAAAAAGAAAAATATTTTGTTAAAAATTATCTTGAGCGTTTTTTTTTTTTCATATGACAAGCTTTATTTTATTTTAGTGGAAGGTTAAATAACTACGATAAACTTTCTGTCCAAATGCTCAGCCACGAGCCGGTAACGCGTAATTCGTAAGTAACGCCATACTTCACTTGTTACTTTATTCAGTCACTAAGTAACAACAAATGTTGTATTTACAAGAACTAAACAAGTGGCTAATTATTTTTTTTTTTGTTTTGACGATTAGCGAATAAACATGGTTACTTTTTATAACGGTCTGCCTAGCCCACCTCTACCATCTCCAACGGTTTCAGGTAGCAGGCGTTCAGCAGAAGAAACCCGGATTTGTTTGTGGGAGGGATTTGTGGGAGAGATTATTAGAGACGCTGTACGTATGTCTTGTCCAGCTTTATTGCGGTATTGGGAAAATCCCGCACATGACGGTGAGCGGTTAGCCATCTTGTTAACAAGGACATTTTTTGTCCTTACTATGGAGTTTCCCGGCCATTGCTTTGGAAGACTGTGTCGTACACCCTGATAGAGTGTTACCATACCTAATTATACTAGGCAATCCCTCCGTAAAATCGTCGCAAAGCTGCGACCTTTTTATTTTATTTTTACTACCGATCCTTTTTGAGGACCTTTGCAGGAATGGTATATAAACGATGGTACATAAAGATATACACGGCAGAAATGGAAAAAGCGGTTTAACTTGGAATAGTCTAACATGTCAGAAATGTATTGGAGAAACAAGTAATCTAAAAGAGTGTACAAACAAAAATACGCGCGCGAAAAATAAAGTTAATAATCATTTAATGTCGAAGTGTATTCCTGCACAGTTTAGGAATGCAGTTAAAGAATCAGAATTTACTATTTCTATGGGTACAGTTTTTGTGGGTAGTCTGGGAAGGTGCGCGGAAACAATGCAAATTGGAATACGTTATTAAGGAGATCAAGTCTAAAAAATTATAACTTTTCCTTCTTTGTGGTTTGATCTGAAGAACATATGATGTGCACCGGGACAATGAGCGTATGAAATGTCAAGCTTATTGTCCCAAAGCACATGGAATAGCTTTGTTCTCATAGCAAAGTGAGCTTCCTCAATCTCTGTAATTTTGATTGTTCGCCATGAAGGACTCTCTCCGTGTTTTGCAATGAAGTGAGCAGAATTCATCGTTCGCGCCTGTTCCGCTAACAAAGGGAGATCGGCGAGTTGCACACTTTTAAAAAAGCCTGTGCGTCTACTTTCGCGCATAACACTGGAAAACCAATTCCTGCTCCCTGCGGAGGAAGATAAGTGAATTATGAGGCCATAGTTGAATTAAAACTGAAAACTAATTGGCTATTGAGCGTGACTTAATCATCTGGGTACCACTCCTGGTTACTTCATGCTGCGTGTCCCATTGAACATTTTGGCTTTAGTTCTAACACAAGTTAGGACTCGCCATTCGCCGAGCTCCCCCGGAGCACGCAGGGATTGTATTTCTAAGTGTTCCGTGGGAACGTAAGCAGACGAACATTTTTTAGAGTGCGTATTTTGCCCAGCTCTCTCTTTGTTAATTAACGCTAATTGACACAAACGAATTGACCGCGAAAAAGGAAAGGCACGGGCATTTTTTAGAGTTATACGTAAACATGTTTGCTGGGACTCCGTCTGGTTGGGTCAAAAATTACAGAAATACAAATATATTTAGAGAAATACAAAAAAAGAACAGTTAGGCCTTCTAACTGTTTAGGACTTGGTTGGTGAAGGCCCGTATTTCTCTAACTTCTAAGAGATTAAAATTTAAAGAAAGTCTAACTAAAGCAAAGTATTCTAAATTACTCTCTAACGTCGTTGAGAGAGATATGTTTATGCAGTGCGTTCCAAACTAAACCTTAAATCTCAATCAAAACTTGTTTCGATTTGCAATTCCCGAGCTTCGTCCACCAATTTCAGCGGTTGACAGTTATAGTGCTTTGCACGGAAGTAGACGGCTATATTCATTATATAAGCTACAGCAAGATTTCTGACCACTTTTCACATGCGCTTGCACGTGAAATTTGTACAGAAGTATGTTTTAATAACTTAGAGAAAATTTTAAAAAAGGCACCTGAAATTAGAAAATTATTCCTCCCTTTATTAGGTTATTAATCGCGGCTTACGTCAGGCAGAAACTGTAAAGTGATAAAATAAAAAAAAAAACGAATTACTGATAACTTGCTTTTGTAATATCCGCCTCAGCTGGCACATTGCATTAAGCAATGCAATGTGTCAGTATTAAGCCGGCACATTGTATTGTATTTTTTGTCGTAAAAGAATATGTCGTAGTTGTTATTCACATTCAAATTACTAAATACTGATCTTTGCAATTCGCTGGCAAATGTAAGCCGCGAGGGGACAGATTCAACTCTGGAGAAGAAAGGAGAGCATTAGTTAATCCTGAGGTTACATTGACCCTCACAGAGGCGCGGGTAATCAGTTATTGAGAGCCGTCTAAGCAATGTGGCTGTCAAAAAAGCACACCACACTGCTTCTCCTTCTGGAGCGCAGCTTTCGACAGATATTCCCTCTTAGTTTTGGTATGGTGAACTGCACACAGCATAATTTCGATCAAAAATAGCGCGGAACGGAATTTGTTTTCGCCTATTCAAGCACCAGGTATGGCATATTTGGATGACGAGCAAATATTTTTCTGTTTAGGAAGCTTCAGTTAAGGTGAATATTTAAAGATAAATTGCTAAATTGTAAGTAAATATTTTGCTATTTTTTACACTCTCTACCAGACGTTTTCCGCGGCCGAAAACGTTATCCCGAAGAAATATTATCATTATGTGCATTGCCTTAACAAAAAAAAAAAAAAAAAAAAAAAAAAAAAGCCTTTTTACCTGTTATTATATATTGCAAAATATTATTTGAGGGAGGCCGAAGGAGAAAACAGAACGGGACGTTTCTTACGGCGTGTTGGTGAAAGGTAAAAAAAAGGGAAGTGTGCGATCCTCTTTATCGTCTTTATCACTGTCACAATTTCTTGTTTAGTTTGGACTGTGTATACACCTTGTCCAAACATCTGAAGCTTTTGCCAAGTGCCTGCGTGGAGGGTCTCAAGCTGATGTTTATTTTGAGCTCGCCAGTCCTATTTATAAACGCAATCGGAATGTCAGCTCCCAAGAAGTGCGCTAAACTTGGTGACAAAAGAAAACAACAAAAAAAAAAACCGCTTTCAACTGCATTCGTGAACGCCAAGGCCGTGCTGAAACGGCGATCAGGATGCTCTGCTTGCCGCGCAAAGTGTGGTGAGGCCAAGCAGGCTACGACCCTAAAGCTTCAGGAAGCTTGTCGCACCGCGTTCCAGACGTTGAGCAACTCCCCTAAGTGTGAGAAAATATCCCGAACAATGGCTCTATAGGATGAAACGAACGATAGCGCTGCCTGATGTCTGAGGTTGTAGAGTCTCACTACGCGGGCGTGCCGAGGGGCCGTGATTTCCTTACCACCCTAAGTGCGCCGTGCAAAATGCTGCAGATGACGCATTACACAAAGAATAACGACGCCATCTGGTTAATGCTAGATACCGATTGCCGACTCGTGCGAAATTGTTGTTCCTTTTTAAGAAGGAACAGAATTTAAGAAAAATTGTTCCTTTTTTAAGGGCTCCTGTACAAAGCTGCCTGTACACGTCGTGGGTCCCGAAACTGTCGTTGTGTAAAGCCTTGAGAACCAAGAATATCGGATAGCATGGATAGGTTTGCGCGACAAAAATATCGTGAAACTTTCATTGCGCCGGAAGACGGACCTGCCGAAAGATGGCACGAGCACGGGGTGGAAATGGCTACAATAGTTTGCTTCGCCTTAATGGGTTACTGGAAAACCCAACATCAATACGTTTTTATTGACTCAATCTCCTCAAAAATGCGTGACATACAAAAGCAACATTTGATTACGAAAAAAATATTTCTAGCGTGCAAACAGACGACCGCTAGATTTAGCGGGGAAATTTTCCCGCTAGATTTAGCGGGGAATATTTTCCGCTAGATTTAGCGGTGAAAATTTTCCGCTATATTTAGCGGGGAATTTTTCCCGCTAGACTTAGCGGGGAAATTTCTCCGCTAGATTTAGCGGGGAAATTTTTCCGCTAGATTTAGCGGGGAAATTTTTCCGCTACATTTAGCGGGGAATTTTTCCCGCTAGGTTTAGCGGGGAAATTTTTCCGCTAGATTTAGCGGGGAATTTTTTGCGCTAAATCAAGCGGGGAAAATTTTTACGCTTGATTTAGCGGAGAAATTCCCTCCACCCCCGAAACGAAACTCTGGCCACGTGCCTGAGAGAGAGGCATCCTCGTTTCCAGTAAGTCTTCTACTCTGCCTGTTGTGTTGTCTCTGTTTATCTGCTATTGAAAACTTTCACAAAACAAAGGGGATAGTGTGTTTGTCATGCTTCTTCCACTTGTTCTAAAAGAAAATAAGTATATTCACTGTATGTGGCATCCTCCATGAGTTCTTGCACCACTGGTTCTCCACCTTGCGCCTTCGGATATTTTCTTTTTCTATTGTGGTTCTCCATCTTTAGTGGAAATATTTCTCCGCTAAATCTAGCGTAAAAATTTTCCCCGCTAGATTTAGCGGAAAAAATTCCCCGCTAAATCTAGCGGAAAAATTTCCCCGCTAAATCTAGCGGGAAAAATTCCCCGCTAAATGTAGCGGAAAAATTTCCCCGCTAAATCTAGCGGAAAAATCTAGAGGGAAAAATTTCCCGCTAAATCTAGCGGAAAAATTTCCCCGCTAAATCTAGCGGAAAATATTCCCCGCTAAATCTAGCGGGAAAATTTTTCCGCTAGATTTAGCGGGGAAATTCACCCATAATGCACCGCGCGGTTACGCCGACGGCGACGACGACGCCGACGCCGACGCCGCTCAAGCCGGAAACGGGCCCCTAAGAGCTGTGCTCTAAAACAATTTTCCCAAGCCGAATTTGAAGTTACCGCGCGATCCACACCAGTGCAGTGACGTCAAAGATTGAGTCGTTCTCCAGCTCAAGTTTCTTACAGGTCTCCGTTCCGACTCGAAGTGTCGTGTTCGCCCCGCATCCCGTGATCAACTGCTCTTCTCCACGCCTGCCGCCTATCGCAGTGAGCAAACCGCGCTTCACTTTCGCGTTTGAAGTTCTTTTAGGGCCCTTTCAGCGATCTCAAATTACTTGAAGCAGTGTGACGTCGAAAAGAACGCGCAGTGGACTTTTATGAGCGACGTGAGGGGCCACGTCGCACCGCCTTAAAGGTCGCCCTGGCGAAGTCACAACCAAAGCTATGGTACACAGACACCAAACTTAGTTCTTTTGACCGTTTGACGGTTTCCTTTTCGAAGTCTGAGAGATCGTCCGGCACCTAAAAGAGAGAAGTTCGTCCCATTGCCCGTCTCACCGATCATCGTCGGTGCAACTTGTGCCGAGCGCCGCCAGCGCCGCCATGTTTTCCGAGGGAGGAGAAAAAGCCAGAAGACGACACCACTCCGGACCCCGATTTTCGGGATTTCAAAAAGAAGGGCGTAATGCGTTTGCAATAGCGTTAAAAACATGTTTTACGAATGTCGTATTAAATACTATGAAATGTCAGTTATGAAATTTCTAAATTTCATATTTTTGACGTCACGAATAAAAAATTAGTGAAGAGGTGAGAGGAAGGAGAGGAGGGCGCCAAGAAGATAAAGAGGCGCACGGGTGACGAAACATTTGTTTTCGCGTTTTTTTTTTTTTTTTTTTTTCTTTTTTTTGTGCGTTTGTGATTACAAGTTGCATCGTTTTAGACAGCAACAAGAAATACGACCTTTGGGGTGTCAGTTAACTATCGGCTCTTATAACATGCTCATTAACACCATTTCAGAATGTTACCTTAGGAAATACACTATTTGTTATATATTGGCCTCGAGATCGACCTAGAGGTGGCGCTACGGTCGCGCTATCATCATCATCAAAGCGGGGATAGGAGAACGGCCGCCCCCATAGGCTCTCCACGTTCGCGCGCGAGACGGCGTAGATTCTTCCGTTTATTTTGTCGCATACTATCGGTGCGAAAACAATTCTAGCGGAAAATGATGCGGTACTGTTCGGTGCTTCAGTGAAGATCGAATCGCGTTGCCAGCGTGCGGCCTAAATTTATATAATCGCTTCTGCGGGTGCGTCGTCTGCTCTTGGCAGACGTTGGAAAGCATGGATCACCACGACTGATGCCTGTCTCCGGCTGAACTGAAATATTTATGTTAAATATTTGTTTCTTTTAAAATGGGTGTATCGGTTCATCAACGTGGAAATTAAAAAAAAAAACAATAAATTCCAACCCAGATAACATATAATACTGGTACTGTGGGCTGTGAAATCGCAGCTTCTAAGCTGTTTTTTTAACTTCTAGCTTTTCCAGTAATATAATTATTTAGAATGAAGATAAGTTAGCGCTGTATTGGAAACTACTATGCTATTGAGTTCCTCTCCCCTTTTACTGTGCCATAGTGTGGGTAAGCTTTTTGGAGTCTGTACAAATTTGCTGCGTTGCGATGAGGAGGGTGTGTCTCTTGTAGTTAAGATCTGGGGGGATGTTCAACAAATGTATCGTTTCTCCTAAAAAGAAACGGAAGTGACAGAAGTGACAATTTTGCGTCTGATTGGTTAGAAGCTCAAATGATGAAAGTTCCCTCTTTCGTCATTTGAGCTTCTAACCAATCGGACGTGATATCGTCACTTCTCTCACTTCCGTTTCTTTTTAGGAGAAACGACATATTTGTCGGACATAGCCCCCCTGCAAACTGCACGGTTGGCAGGACAACTGAAACAAGTGAAACAAACTGTTCTAATATATCTGCCGTGACTGTAATAAGCGGGTGTAACCGAGGAACGTAGCAATGTTCCTGTTATTAAATGTTTTTCTCGGTAGTGTGGGTTCACCCGCTTCAATTTTCTTGGTGAGAGCCGCGGATGTCAAAGGGCTAATACTGTAAATTTCTGGCTAAATAATCTTGCATTCAAACACAGTACACTCTGCAACCCCAACAAACGACGCGCACCACGACACAGACAACATCGGCAGCAGTGATACTCACTACTGATGAAGGCTAGCGACCTTCACGAGATTTTCCGATCACTTTCCGCCCTCACCTAACGTATATTGGGACTGGGCAGTTCATCGATTAACTTTCAGATTATTCGAGTAATGCTTTAATTGCAATTTTTCTTTTGCCGGTTAATTGGAATCTTGTCCTGGAGAAAGTCAACAAGGAGTAAAAAAATGCCTGCTTTAATATTTTTGACGTCTTTATTTCTTTTGTGACACTGGCTTGCACGGTAAACCACTTCAGCGTGCTTGTCATTTCACCGAGAGGGATTATACCGTTTAAATAATAACTTAAAAATACTTCACTTTAAAAGGCTTCCCGTGTTCATATTTCTGTGGGAATCACAACGTAAAGTTTAGAATGGGAATGCAATATGCCATTTATGACATAGTAAAACCAGTAAAAAAACGTGGTTTTAACACCTTTCACGCAATATTACAGGCGAAAACTCAACATACGGATTTATTGATTGATTAGTCTATCAAAAGATAGCGATCAGTCGGTTTAATTTTCTAATCAAACCACAGAACCACTCAACATTTAATGCTTCATGGAAGCCACGGTTTGTGCGAGATAACAAAAATACGTGGGACCAGCGATTGTATACAAACCAACGCACTAAGATTATGGAAGCTTCCGACTTAATAATAAATCGCTTTGCTGAATTTCTACGCATGGGAAACGATACAACACAACCTTTAGTATGAAGAAACGGCAACAAAAACATAAAACATTTAATAAGGAATGTCAAGCTCAGCCTGAAACGGGCTTGCGTCGTCGAGATCCATGCTCTGAGCGTGCGCCCGTAGCAGACGACGCACGGCGGTATCCCCGCTTTCGCGCGTTTCCAATTTCGGCCGCACGGTGGCGACACTGTTCGATCTCGAGGCGAATAGAGGGACATTTCTTAACGACCTACTTAGAACATCAGATAAGTGAAATGAAGTGATAAGTGAGTCCATCAAGTGAAGTGTGCCATGTATTTTATAAACATTTCCAAATTAAATTAAACGCACAAGTGTAGTGACCTCCAGCAAGTTAAGCTGAACTGGAATGCCAGGCACCCCTTCATACATCTGTGTAGACAGACCTTTTTTCGTGTGAATATCTGGGTTTATACATTTTGGCGTCGCCGGCCGCTGAAAATATGTTGCGCTTTAAGAATTTCCAAGTGAAAAGCCGTTTTTTTTTGTGACATATTGTGAATTGCGGCGGTATCAAACTCTCTGACACTTTTTAAATCATGCAAAAACAGTCTTACAACATCTCAAACTCTCTTACAGCGTACCATCTTACAGCATCCCAAAACCATTGAATTTCGACGCGTTTCTAAGTTTCAGAATTCCCCCGATCAGAGCTCATATTAGCACCAACGGTATACCCGCGTGTAAAAGTGCGCAAAAACCGCCTCGCCTCCTTGGTAAAAAACACGAAAGTGTGGCGCGATCCGACGAAATAAAACACCGTCATGTTCGAATGACATATCAACAATGAGCTTTGATTCTTTCATTCATATCCACAAAGAAAAAAATGCACGGCAGCGCACGTTAGTTAAACGCTTTAGTCATTTGGGATCTGAACCGCCGGCGCGGAGATGCGTTTTCTTAAGAAAGCAAAACTTTAATCACATCTATATTGAGTCTTGTTTTTATTTAGAGCGCCGTAAAATGCTTCCCACAGCATAGGGTTTTGTATAGTGCGCTGATTTTTTTTTTTTCGGTGATACCAAATAAGCTTTTCAGTGAAGCCATACCTTTAAAATGACCAACAATAAAAGTTTATGTAGTTTAAACTAATTAAGATCCGATTTATACAACATCATTATCATCTGTTGGGCTAGTTGGTTCTACAATGGGCCCTTTTCCGTGTCTGTCCCCTCTGGAAGCGCTCTGTCCTGTCTTATCTTTCTCTTCTCTTGTCGTTTCCGCTAAATTGATCTGATCACGATTTATACAAGGCGTTAAATATTTTTTTTAAATGAGCCCTTTGCAAACAAGCAATATGATATCGACCTTTGTCTGCGCGACCTTTAGCAGCAGCCATTTTACCCGCGTTCGAAAAAACAGCGCGTCCTTCAATGCACAATAATATTTAGTTTATATGGACCTCGTTAATATAGATACACCACTGTACAAACAGTATTTTCGGCTAAAAGCTCGATAAATAGATGTGTTTATGTCTCGTTACTATAAACGAATCACGTTATAGAACACTTTTGGGGGGAACGTATATGTTCGCGTTTCAGAGACATCATTGTACTCCTCGCACACCCCACTCCCGAATAAGTATAAACTTATCTAGAATTCAGATAAGACAGGAAAGCACGCAAGTGGGTCATCATCTATGTATCCCATCTGAAACCCCTTAAAGCTCCCCATAACCAAGCACAACAGGTCATACCCCATTGATGAGGCGCGCGCGACACATTTCGTGATTAAATACGCTCAAAACATTAGTTTGACAAATTTGCTCTATTCTGGCCTTTTCTGTCGCATTAGCAGTTTTTATAAGGTTCTTAATCGCCAGATTATTAGAATCAGAAAGCACTTATATTTTCCTATTTGGGGGTACCTTCTTTAGATATATTCGTGATTACAGTGTTCTGCCTTAATGTGACTCCAAAAATTAGCATACTCTCACCGAGAGACAGATCTCGGTATTTGGAAATATTTTCTTATTTCCAAAAGCCAACCTGATAGGCGAAGGCAATCTTTGAATTCCAAACTTAACGAATGGACAATAAAGCATCGTTCAAAAAAAAAAAAAAGAAATAATAAAGTGTGCGTTCAATGGCAGACATAATGCAAACACTGTCGGAGCTATCATCGGCAACAGGTTCAGAACCCCCAAGATGCTCCGTCCCGGGGGCGAGCTTCCTGCCTCTGCTAACGCTAGGTCGCACGCATATCCCGGGAGAAGGCAACGAGCGCGTTTCAGAAGGTGGACCATCTACTGGGTACCTGTCGTCAACCATAGGAATACGTAATTGTGTGCTCCTCGTTTCAGAAACAAGACAGCATGCATTTTGCCAGATCGTTGGGTCTGCCTAAATTCCCCGCTATCACGTTGACCGCATTGAACATGCCAGGTTGCAATGGTTTTTGGCGTCCATTTGCTCTCGACCAGCAACCAGAATGTTCCCGCATAACGTCCTATGCACTGACAAAGCCTGGTAGATCGCCACGAAAGGCGGCCGCCGAAATGGAAAAGGTCGAGCGGAAAACAACGGATGAGAGGAGAGCCACGTGACTCGCGCCGCGCTGTGGCGAGACGCCGAAACACACTTCTCCTGAGTGAACAAGTGTGTTTCGGGTCCTCGCCGATGCAAACGCTGTGCGCTGAGGTCCAGGTTCCCCGAGAAATGGCGTTTTAACGCTCTGTGCTACCAGATCCTGGCGCTCCAAATCTGGGACCAGGCACTCTATGGCTCCGTCGTCGAACTGCCAGGCTTGGTTCCACATAAAAGCGTCGCATTTTCAAAACGCATCAACGGCGCTCTGACCACCTGGAGCGCTGCCCACTGGAACTGCCCGTGCATCTTTGGTGTCGAACTCGTTCACGCAGACGAGGGTTACCGCGCTTGCACTTTCAGTCGGAGCTCCCACGTCCCCCGAAAGTCTGCAGGTGGATAACTGGGTAGGTTTCAGCCGGAAGAAGAAAGGGCTCCCCTGGAAAAGATGTGAAGACGATTCGTGTAATCATTGCGCGGAAAACCTTGACATATTAACTTACTCTCGGGTAGGAATGAAATGCGAATAACGGAGTGCGTGGCCTTCGATACTTATGCTACCTAGAGGCAGTCAGGAACTGATGAAACTGTGTAATGGAGGAAGGGGCTACGAGGGTAGGCATATCGGAGTAGGCGCGCACACTCACAGCTCCCTTTCCGTGCCGTAATTTTATCATTTCACAATTGCCTCTACGTAGCGCAACATGCGTCGTATAGGCCACGCACTCCGCTGTTCGGATTAAATAGGTTTCTGAATGACAATCGGCTTGGATTTAGAAAATTTTTCACATCTGCTATACGGTTGCTTAAAAAATATCAGGATATATTTTGAGAATTGTAGCGCAAATGTCAAATTGACGATACACTTCTAAATTTCAAAAAAGCGTTCGACACTGTATTTCACTCCATTCTACTATGAAAACTTAAATGATTAAATAGTCATATGGCTGAGAATAAATGGAATAAAAACAACTTCATAAAAACAGCAACTCGCGGTAAATGGAACATGCTCGGGGCTTGTCTCGGTTACTCCGGAAGTGCCACAAGAGTCCGTTCTGAGGAAACTTCCTCTCGTTTTTATTATTTATATTTTCCCTCAAGTCCAATAGAGAATACGTCTGTTCAGGAACGATTGTGTATTTATAGTACAGTGTCTGGTGTAATTGACTCCACACAGCTTGTGAGTGACCTCAGACGCATTGGGCATGGTGAACGAGTAATAGTGTGTCCCTCAAAGATAGTAAGTACGTTCACGTCAGCTTTACCAAAATTAAAAGTTTTTTTTTTGTATCGCCTCTATAGTGAAGGAATCCTAACAACATCAAAATACAAATACGAGGTGCGATATTTTTTATATGGCGCATCATAAACGCAAGTCAAAAGTGTAATTGGGAAAATGGATAGGTCTCTCAGCTTTTCACAAAGTAATTTCGCAGATGTCAGTAGTGACGTTAAAGAAGCCGCATATCAAGCATAGGTTACGCCTCTTCTAGAATATACTGCCCTGAGTGGGATCCGGTTTACCGTGTGTATGTCAATTCACTAAAGTGCATTCAACCGCATCGCTGCTCGGTTTGTCCTGGGGAAGTACGCAAGTACTTAAGTACAATGCAAGTAAGGCAAAAGTTGGGTTGGCTTTATCGGAGGAGTGCCGCAGACGTCTTCGACTCAAACTTCTTTATGTTTATTCTATTAATCATGAAGAAACAAATATCAGTTTAATCATACTTACAATCACAAAACTATATCTTACCACGATCAGATAACTCTTGCAAAGTTTTGCCGTAAGAAGCCCGAACAAATATTTTAATGCGAAAGCATTAACTGTCCCATGGAGCGAGTTCACGTCATTAGATTGAAGCCCGAAAACGGCACCTAGTTTTCCCGATCCCAAAAAAGCGAAGTAAAGCTGATGGATTTTGCTTTCGGTTCTATGGACCTTTGTCCGGAAGTGCTCTTTTTAGCCTCGACCGCAAGGAGCAAAAGCGAACAATAATCTCGAACCCAGACGCTCACGGGGAGGGGGGGGCTGCGTCGGCCTGCGCCGCCGCTTCCCGTTGGAGGCTTCTTCGCTGGTGTGCCGACCGCCGTTTCGCCGGCGTCGGTCCTGTTTACCGCGGTATGTGAGTATAGTGCCCGAAATGTGAGAGCCGTGTGTCCATACGCCACTTTGCCGCTGTTGGTTTCCATCTAGCCGAGCCAGAAAACATCTCGCGACGAGTTGACCGCGCCGCGAGTGACGAAGCAAACATGGCGACGGTTTGTGCGATTGCATTGGTGGCTCCGGTGTTGAGTGTCTTCAACGTCGTCGTGAGAAGATTCCCCTGCCCTTCGAAGTTACTGCAAGCACCACGAGTGGCACGAAAGATGTGGAATCATCGTCTCAACTACAAATAAGCAGGCCTTCAAGAACAACGACGATGCCGAGCAAGCGCTCGGCACAGTTGTGTCGTCAGATGTTGTACAACGCCGAGGTATTTTCATTTATCATTTGGAATGGCTTCAAGAGTGGGAAATTAATCTATTTCGCGGATTGTTAACGCCGAGGCAAGTGCTCTCCATTGCAGTGTCGTTTTCGCGCGAAGTGCAGAGAAAACCGGGTGGCGATGGCGGCGGTGCTCTTTGATCGCTTTGATCTTGCGCCGTCGGGTTCATGGAGTCCGGAGTAAACGTGCGTACGTGCGTCTGCTGGATCGGTATCTTGGACTGCCTCAAAACTCTTTTTCACGCGCATTTTTTTGTGAAGCTTAGTAGCTAATTACACCTCGTCGTCGACTGTGCTATTTCCCTTAGCGAAAACTAAGACGTTTGAAATATACCACATTCTAAATTGAGTGTATTTGAAGAACAGCTCATAATTGCATGTACACAATAAATAGACCGAAAATATTCACTTCCTTTTTTTTTACTTAGTACTAAAATATATTTCAAAAAATCTTTTTAAAATACCTTTATTCAAACTACATTTGAAGTTCCCTTCACGCGTTCTGAAATATGTAAGTACTAAATTAGTAGGCACAAAATACCTTTCATATAGATTTTTTTAATATTTATATATTTCACACAAAATATACTCCAACCCTAATAAAAATGCAGGATCAAAAATATGTGCAGAATACTCTTATATTATCTGGAAATCGTAAATACTGTTGTATTATACTCTAAGTAACTTTTGACTGCAATACTTTGGTAGTCTGACTTAAACTACAAAAGTTATGAAAAGCTCGCCTATCAGAATTTCATTTCAAGCAGATGTGGAGTACACTGAAGTGCCCAAATACAACATTTGATTAGTTTATCAATTGAGTTGTGCAGCATATCGCATTGATAAATCAGCCCAGTTTATGTTATTGTTTCCTTTTTTCTATCAAGAACACACCTGATGAGTTCTTTGCAAACAAATCGCAAATGGGGTTCGTAAACTACAACCAGAACACTTGCTGATGCTGGAAAGCTTCAGCAAGTGCTGTGAGTGCCGCGTGCTAACATACTTGGAGCCCTCGCTTACGCCGCTTCGCAGCGGCAGACAAGGCGGCACATTACAAAAGAAAGCTAATCCGAGCTGTCTATGTAACTATAGACCCATTCGCTAGTCATTCGATGAAACGTCGTGGTCTCGTTTTCATTCGCTAAAACGGCGTTCGATCAAGTGAACGCCTCCCACTTATTTCGGCTCGGCAGAGCCGCGCTGCCGCAGAAAGGCAAGCAGATCGCGAAAATCGGTCTCAAACGTGCCACGAATGTAATGTCGTATACAAGAAGCCAACAATCAAGCATTTGAAAGCTACAAGAAAGCGGTAGCGAAATATTTACTACGCAATGAACCCGGACTGAAACGCGGATGTCAAGGGTCAGCAGACACCGAGAACATCCAAGACAAGAGAGGTTTTCTCTTGTTTTCTTGGTCGAGATGGGTTCCCGAATGTTCACGACATCTTAACTGTTGAAGAACGGGCCGCGGAGGCTTCTCGTGAAGACATCTTTCACGATGTGTCGGTGCATTCGGACCGCCTGCAGCATCCATCTCCCCAAAACAACGCCGCCAACGCAGCCCCCCCCCCCCCCCCCCTTCCTGCTTGCCAGTTCTTTCCGCGAGATGGCAATAGCGTAGATAAACATGGCGGCACCCTGGAATTGGCGCGGACACTGGTCTATCGGCTGGCGCGCGTCGACGGTGCTCCCATTGGCCGCTGCGCTCGTGAGTTTCCACGACCGCTCAAACCATGGCGCTGCATGTCTATCAGCGCGCCGTTAACACGGAGCGTCCAAGGTCAGCGTGTCCAGGGGAGCACCCGCGCCGACCGGCGGCGAAAAGTACGCAGCGGACGACAAAAGGGAGCTGACGAGCGGCTTGCATGCTTTCGCATTCACAACTCATAACAAGTGCTTGGGTGTATACTTCGAGCTTTGGTAAACAATCATTCTTTGTGCGTACCACAGCACAGTGGATTTTATTACGAGCGGAAGTCGTGTGCCGCGAGATTGCTGTTCTGCTTTATAATGCACTGTGCCCCCCGCAAATATGCCCAAAGTTGATGCGCATTCTTCCTCAATAAAAAATAAAAATAGGCTAAACGCCTGTGTTAAGAAAGCGAAAAAAATTATTTTCGAGAGCTTTTTTTGGTTTTGTTTATATCTATTATGAATTCAGAAAGGTGTGGCAGACCGTTTACGGCTTAATGGGATGCTGAAGAGAAATTTTAATTTCACCAAATAAGGTAGCAGGACTGTTCAACGGGGCGCCACAAACCCCAAAACACCACTCATAAAGTGATATCTTGAACGGATGGCCGTATTTTCGTAAAATAATGATGCGATGGAGTGAGAATCGCGACGTCGCGTTTCCCAGAGAATAGTTGAGGAGGAGGGGAAACGGCCTTGCTTTCTTCCCTCTTCGCGTCTTCGCGGAGTCAAAGCGAGAAGAGGAGGAAACGAGAATAGCGACGTCATGGGCTTTTTTGGCCTTGTTCAAGCGCGCTCCTCTTTCACAAAAATACGAACATCCATTTCGTCGTCTACCCTGAGTCTGGTTTTTTTTTAGAAGAGCAGAAGTAACAGTTGGAGATATCGTTTTACGTGTGATGCTTTCGGGTTTGTAGCGCCCTGCCTGGTGCCTTCGCGTTGTTCTCTGAAATCAAAATTTCGTTTCACCATTCCTTTAACTAGTAGAACAATTGTATGCTCAGCCCTGTGAACAGGGTCAAAATTGGTAATATAACTTTGGTCGGTAAACAGCTCATAGAAGCGATAAATTAGTAGATGGAGGTGCATACGTAGAATTACGAAACGCGAAAGTGAGCAGATAATTGTACTACCAACAATAACGTTATCGCATATCATCCTGTTCTCAACATCTACTAAAATTGATAAAATTATTATGAGCCAAAAAAACAGTGCGGCTGCCGGGTTTTTTCCTATTAAGTATGCAGCGTTCACCCTAGGCGTATTTAAATAAACGAATGTTTGTAAAGGGAATAGTGGGCCCAATTAAAAAAGTGGGGAACGTGACGTTGTTAAAAATTACAGACAAATATCAGTTTATTCCGTGTTCTGTTTATTAATAATTTGGTTTTCGCATCGCCAAATGGTTTGCTCCGAGGTCAATCACTGCACCGTATTCACACAGAAAGTCCATGCCTAGAATATCGTCTCTTGTAGAGTTTTGTAGTACGCCAAATTTAACGGGGCAGGTCTCGTCATGATCTCGACTCGTGCAGCGCACCTTCTGACGGGCGTAATCAGGTGTCGTCCGGCGGTTCGAATATGTGGGCTAACCTAACGGCGTCGAAAAGTTTTGTTGGCGGCGTGAGAGGTTCCCGCTCATAACAGAGTAGTCCTCGCCGCTGTCCACGAGAGTCGATGATGACGTTGAGGTTGTTCGGCACCTTTCCAGAAGCGTCGCTCCGATGCCTGGCGTCATTCAATGCCTGAGGCAATTAGAGTTGTGGTGCCTTTGTTTGTTCGTGGAGGTTCTTTGCGTCGTTGGTCTTCGGCAACTCCACCTCCAGGGGTTGCCGCGCTTAGTTTCCCTGGCGAGTGGTGAGGGGCGAGAGGCTCTCACGACGAGTTTTGTTGGTCGACGAAGTGGGACGTCGTGATGACGGTGACCGGTCCCAGCGGCGAGGTGCACACGAGGGAGACTGAGGTGGACAAAAGTCCTCATCGTCTATCTCCCGCGCCCGCGGTCGCACACTGGAGCATGGGCATCGGTCGTTCGGGTGGAAGGCGCGTAGCCCTATAGCTGCTGCTCCGGGCAACGGTGGTAGACATGTCTTGCTTCCCCGCAGCGGTAGCACAGCGGGCAACGGTCGGCTGTTCGCCACACGTCGGTCTTCCTTGGCGCAGGTTGTTACGGCGAGTGTTCTGGGCCCGGTCCGGTTTGCGTCGGCCATACTGTGGCGTCGGGGTGTCCAGTCGAGGCGGCAACAAGTGCTGGCGGGGCACCACTGGTGGCCTCCTGGCAATCGTGGCGTACGTTACCGACGGCGCTTCTTGAAGGGCTGTTGCTACTTTGATGGGAGCCTCCAGTTTCACGGCTTGCTGTACTTCCTCTTGTACTTCGGCGATGCAGAGACAAGCCGAGCAATCGGCAGCAGGCAGCAATTTCCTGAACTCCTCCCGGATGACATCGGAGATCATCTCTCGAATCATGGCCAGTGCCGGCGTCGAACCTAGCCAACGCGTTGGCAGCGTCGGGCAGTCACTGAGAGTGGGTGGCTCGCGCTTGGAGTGACCGCTTGATGTTTGTGGCCTCCATCACGAACGCTTCGACAATCACAGGCGGGTTTCGCACAAAACCTCCGAAGATTTTTTTTTTTTTTTTTTGCTTTTAGTTTGAGGATTTTAAGCTTCTTCGCTCTCCGCGCTTGAGGACCCGCGCGGTTGAACAGGTGAGGAACGTCTTCGACGAAGCTGACAACGCTGCCGTGTCTTTCTTGAATTCTTGCCTGAAGAAGTGCTTCTAGCGAGTTCCCGACGCTGCTGGCTCTCAAAGGTGTAGCTGCTCTTTGCACGTTTCCCAGGAGGTGATGGGCACTTCGTAGTTTTCGAACCAGAAACGATCCGTTCAATCCAATGAGAAGTAGATGTCCTGTGCTTTCTGCTCTGTTGTCCATCGGTTACGCCGTGCTACCCGTCCGTACTGGTGGATCCAGTCATCGACCTGTTCGTAAACTTCGTCGTAGAAGGGCGTCGGCCTACGAGGTGCGACGGGCTGGGACGCGGCGGAGCGGGCTGCTCATTGTCGACTTAGTGCGTTTCTGCTTTTCCGGCAAGAGGCCGAATTACGGGTGTGTTCTCCGGTTGCGGCGACCGGTTCGGGGTTCCAGTTCAGAGCGGTCTACTTGCCGGCTGGCTCTTTTTTGGGTAACTCACTCTTCCTGTGGTTTTTATGCCGGTCTCAAATCGGTCTCGGTTCACGGCTTCTTGGGGGCGTACAAGGAAAGGCATAGAAAGTTACAGCGCACCTCCACCACAAAAGTAGCGAATGGAAAACGACCGACAAGCGTAGAACTGAAAGTAAAACGTTAATTGTCGAACCTTTTCCAGAAACAAAACAAAAATGGACCATCTAGACAACAACAGTGAGAGTCAGGGCGTCGGCGTGACAGCTGGCTAGCGCGAGAGTGAGTCGGCATGCAAGGCCACGCTGGGCTCTCTATATGCTACGCTCGGGATCTCGAACATTCCGCCTAGAATGTTCAAGCAACGAACACTCTGGAGAGTGACTTGGAAGGTCGTGTTGGCCTCCTTTTCTATTATTATCGGTATCTAGAGTAAATTCGAATTTACTAAAAGTATGAAGTAGCCTTCGCTCTCGGCCATGCACTCGGCAGTATATTAGGAGGCCTGCGCCATTTGGAACAGGATGTATCACTCCTATCTAAATCACCTTGAAGAGCACAAATATCGGCATCAAAGATAATTTTTTTGTATAAAATGCAATCATCCGCATAAACTGTAATGTTTGCGGAAAGATTATTAGCAATGCAATTAATAAATATGTTAAAAAGAGAGGTCCAAATACCAAACCTCGTGCTACACCAGATGTTTATTTCATATAAGGGGATTATGTGCTGATAATAACCACCAACTGTTTTCTCACTCTCAAGTAATCAGCAATCCAGTTATAAACGTCGACATTAATGTGAGCTTCGTGAGTTTCTACATGGCAAGGGAGCCAGGTACAATGGCACAGGCCCTTTTAAATATCAGGGAACTAGAAGTAACCTCTTTATCACTGTCATAGGATTCTCCAGTGTCATGATAAAACCCAAGTAACGCTGTGCTACACGAGAGTAAAGCTGTGCTACACATAAAACCATGTTCAAACGGAGTAAAATAGTTATATTGCCACACGCGTCGGCGAGCGAGCGCGTGCGCGGCTCCACTCCCGGCTGCCGAGCGCGACGGACGTGTTATCATGAGCTCCGTCGGAGCGGTGAAAACGGCCGCGTCAGGCCGTGGTATTTCTGTTTCTGGGTCCCCCGACGATTACCAGGTTATCTTGCCTCCGATGCCCAACGAATACGTTGTGACCAACGCAGTCTTCCTGCATTGTGATGTGAAAGGACGTCCGTACAAGATACAAGATTTCCGTCAAGAGTTATGACGGCTGGGTGTGATGAAGGACCTGGTGGCTGCCGGGCCCCATCAAATGAACCACGTGTGATTCTTGAGGCTGCACTCGCTGGCAGCGAAGCAAAGGCTGGTCGATGCGAAAGAACTGACTGTGAGGAAGGGGGGGGGGGGGGGGGGGGGGGAGGGCGCTGCTTTGTCATTGACCCAGCGAGTTTGGCGGTGACACTCAAGCTGCACTGGGTCCCGTACGACGTTCCCAACGTCCTTGTGAAGAAAGCTGGAGCGCTACGGCAAAGTCGCCGACGTCACCAGAGAGCGATTCCGGGAGAAGGGGTTTGAGGCGGTCGAGTCGAACACCCGGATCGTGCGCCTGACCCTCCAGGATGGCAACATCGTCGACAGCCTTCCTCATGAGCTTTATCTGGAAGGGTGTAAGGTGTTGGTCGTGATGCCAGGACGAGCTCCGCTCTGTCTCCCCTGCCGGCGTAAGGGTCATATTCGCCGAGATTACCGCATTCCTCGCTGCTCCGACTGCCGCCGCTATGGCCACGACGCAGAGGACTGCGTCAAGACGTACGCAACCATGGCGCGTGACCGAAGCGAAGACGACCACTCGGACTTCCTCATGGACGTCGCGGAGGCAGAGGAACCGTTAGGAGGTTCTTCGCCGCACCTGCCTTCACCTCCCGACAGCGGTGGGTACCCTGCCCCTGCGAGCACCAGCCCTCCTGTTACCGCGACTCCACGATACGCCACAGAAGGTACGCAAGGTGAACCAGGAGCGATGGCCGCGGACAGCATGAACCCCAGAAACAGATGTCGCCCACCCCGCAGCACGCGAACCGAAAGGCGCAGGCGACGGCGGTTCTGCGGGCGCGGCTGCTCGTGCGAGGGATGGAACGGTGTCGGAGACGACGGGCATTCGGGGTATGTGTCGCCACTACCACGGCCACTCGACTAAGACTCCCCCTGGGAGCGGCCTGCCGTATGGCTCACTCCGCCGGTGAGAGCGATAGTTCTACTTTACCCCGCAGCGCCGGCCGTGGCGCTCGTTATCGGTGAGAGATAGAGTTCCTTTCGGGGGAGCATATCGAAGAACTCTATACTTCGTTTCACGTTAGTATGTACTTGTTAGCCGCGCGTGCTAAAAGCGCGAGATAGTTGCTTCGAAGGAAGCCTCGGCGGCTGCATGAGCGCTCGCGCAGCGAGTGCTCCTGTCAAGGCAGTAAAGGCTAGCCGCTCGCGCTAGCACAGCGTTCGCGTTAGTCCATGCTAAGGTAAGGCGATATATAGTGAGAGAAAAGCAGTACGCCTGGCCCGGCCCGGTGTGGCTATTTAGATTTTTTTTTTTTCGTGAAGCCGCACGTCTCAATTGAAACGAGTGCCAGATTGCATGAATGATGTGACAAATCTGTGTAGAATAAAAGCACATGATTCTTTCTGCGAAAAGCTCACTCAGCTGCAGGCTGCGCGTTAAAGCTGCATTCTGCTGGCAGTATGAGCGAATTGTCGTTTTCTTGTTCCCGTAACTGTTGCCCCGTTTCTATTACCACTGTAATATAGGAGTTATAGTTGGATATAGCTAGACCATATGATTTCCGGTTTAAACCGACGCTCGAGCACGCACGAGGTGTGCCATTTATTCATTTGTGAAGGAAAATATAAAATCAGATTCCGCGTGCGTAACTTCAGCAATATAAACTTCATTGTTCACAAAAAACAGACCAAGGGAGTCATATAGTTCACAAGCGGAGTACCTTTCGGGAAAGAGGCTTCCGCGAAAGCCTCAATATATTCTCTAGTGGGCTGTTTAGATCACCAGCCCACTTTGCCAAAAAAGGTCTGAGGAGTTTTCTGAAAAGGAGCTCGCAGAGCTCTTCGCTGTGGTAGTTAACACACCACATCAGCGGGCAGTCCATAAGGTGTGGAAGCACAGCGCTCGAGAGGACCTTGCAAATCCTTCAACAACCACGAATATTTGCCGACTGTAGAGCCCTCTCGACAAAGGTGCAGACGAGCTTGCACGGCCAGACAGTTTCATGTCGTGGATAGCTGAGTAATCCTTGGTCAAGGCTAAACATGGACTGATATGCTCCGTCATGCGATGCATTTCCCTTAAGTTGCGCTTGCATTCAGGACACGTCACCTGCAAAGTTTAACGGGTTCTACACATTAGCCTTCCTTGCTTTCACTGAGAAATTCTTATTGCTTTACTAGGTTGAATGTTTCAGCAAATTACTTTAAAATTACGACTATTTTTACAAATAAAAATGGTCACCTTTTGTTCGCAATCGAGGGCCAAGTAGCCAGCCATATATGCCAGCGGTGCGAACCCAAGTTCGGAAGAAACTTCAATGTACTTCATCAACATGAGGATTTCCTGTTCCACGAGTGGAGTTGGCACATTTCATCGCCGTCTGGCACTCAGAACTATACTCTGTTTCATACTTAGCGTGCAACGCTGTCAAAGCTACTGGCGCGAGCGTGGGGCTCGATCTCGTTCATCATTTGCACGTGTTCTCGCGTAAACAAAACCATAGATGAAGCCACGCGCTCGCGCCAGTAGCTTTGACAGCGTTGCACGCTAAGTATGAAACAGAGTGTAGAACGCGCATTTACATTTCCGGCAGCTTCCAAAATGCCAACACAAACCACACACGCGAGCGCAGGGTGACGCTACGATACTTTCGCCGAGCACAGCGGTGCATAGGTGGGGGGAAAGCGAGTTTTGCTGCCTCTTGCAACCGCGACAGCGCCTCGGTATCGGCGAAGCCAATGACAGGCAGATATTTTATCTGGGTAGCGGAGCAAGAGCGCGTTGGGCGCTTTCTCTATACTCCGTTTCACCTTATGTTGTACCGCAGCGAAGGCTGGAAGCGCGAGCTCATAGCGTTGACAGCTGCCTTTGCTGCACAAGAGCTTCTGCCGCCGTCATCTGCCCCAGAGCAAGGAGCTCGCGCTTACAGCCTTTCCTGCGGTACAACATAAGGTGAAACAGAGTATAGCTTTCAGCTCACAAGACCGCTCACCGATGTGCAGCGCCCCCACGGAAAATAGGAGAAGTTCTCCTCTCATGCGCGCTCTTTTGTTTTCGGAAAACATCGGCAGGCCGCACCAACAGGGGGGATCGAGTGGCCGTGCCACTACGCAGTTATATTACCGCCGAACGCTGTCTCGTCGAGGCAACACATGCCGGTTCTTGTAAGCACCGTGTTTTCCGTCTTGCCTCCTCTTGTCCTCTAATGCAACTTGCAAGGTCCCTGCGTGTGGGCACGTTAAACGTGCGCGGCTTATGTGCCCGACGCCGCCAATAATAAGTAAAACGCTTGCTTATCGAGAAAGATCTGGATATTGTTGCCGTGCAAGAAACGAAGATGGAAAGTGAGGCCCGGACGGAAAGCATGGTGCGAATTTTTGAGGCGCGATACGACGTTTGCGAAAGCTACGCCGTTGGAAGTTCGGGTGGGCGTCCTTTGTTATTAGGGAAGTCTTTAGGGAACGTTGAACAAGTGGTTAGCGGTGAGTCTGGTCGATTTGTAATGTGTGATTTTCTTAGTTCTAGCTATAAGTTTCGAGTCCTGTACGTTTATGCCCCCACCAGAATGATTGAGCGCTTAAGCGCGAAACACATGTACGACGAAACCGTCCGATCCGACGTCCGACCGCGCAATACGACGGTCGGAGGCGAGAGTTTTCAATGCTCTCCGATGCTACGAAAACCCTCGTCCCCCAAGGTCATCCCGGCAGTCCGCACGTCGGATCGGAAGGTTTCGTCGTACATGTGTTTCGCGCTTTAATGTTTTTTGAGCATCTGGAACAGTATGTACAAACCGACAGACTAGTTATTTTTCTCGGCGACTTTAACTGCGTTTGCGCACCGCAGGACCGTTCTACCAATACTCGGTGCAAAGACGCTACCACAATGTTTTTAAGCGACAGGGTCGAGCAGTACGGGATGGAAGACGTTGGTTACTCCGTGTCAGGACCGTCAAGTATGCGTTTTACGCACTTCCAAGGGGCCAGTCATGCCCGCTTGAATAGGGCCTAGGTCTCACTTGACCTCGTCGAGGCGTGTAAGAAGTACACAGTAGAGCCCGTGTCGGTTAGCGATTACTGCCTCGTTTCGTTTATGCTGTGCGCCACTAAGGAGGCCCCCAAAAGTTTACGTGGCACCTTTGGAAACTAAATTCGCAGCTATTAGGGGGCGAATTTTTCGTGAAGGGAGTTCGCAAAAAGCTCAGGGAACTGGGTGGCCTCCACGAAGGTTGCGGCACACAATAGGAATCGTTTAAACAAAAGAATAAGATGAGTGCAATCGAGCGTTCCAGTTTGATAAAACACGTCGAAAGGAAAGAAATAAAATAGTTAAGAGGCCTGTTAGACCAGCTAGTGCGTGAAGAGTGCTTATCGCCGGGCATTTTTTCGAATGACATCAACAATCTTAAAAAGCGGCTGCATGCTCTCGATACAGAACGGTTTCAGGGGGCCATGGTGCGGGCGCGTTTAAAGCGGCTATCGCTTGCAGAGTTGCCAACAAAAAGAGCCTTGGGCATGGAAAAGAAATATGCAAGCAAAAATGAAATAAGAAATATTTTAGTGTATGGTGATAGAGACGTTATAAAACACGCTTTTGTCGACTATTACACTCAACTTTTCAAGTATCGCGCCCCACAGAAAACGGAGTTTAATAGTATTTCTTGCCAATTATGCCAACACTTGATAATGAACTTAATGTGAGAACAACCGATAGAATTACGTGAAATCGAAAGAGCTATTCATAATTTACAACAAGGAAAATCGGTCAGCCCTGATGGTTTGGGAGGGAACTTTTATAAAGCGTTTAAGGAGGACGTCAATCCTTTCTTGTACGGTGTTATCCGCGAGGCATATCACCTCGGCATTTTGTCACCGTCTTTTTTAAGCACACATACCGTTTTCATTCCGAAAAGTGATGACCCCGCGAAAATCCGTCAAGTCAGTTCTTATCGCCCTATAACGTTGACAAATGTTGAATATAAACTTTTAATGAAAGTTTTGGCGGAACGTTTGCAGTCTGTGATAGCTAAGATTGTTGGCCCGCATCAAACATGCGGCATTAAGGAGAGAAGCCTTTTAACCAACGCACATGTGGCACGCAGCATTTTAGAGTGTTGCGATGCTATGGAGTGCAGAGAGGCGGTATTTCAAATTGATTTCGAAAAGCATTTGATAAAGCGTCCCATGAAATACTTTTTTTTTTCTATTTTAGAGCATGTAAACGTAGGCTCTATTTTGACTGAAGGTCTGCGTATTGCGTACCAGAACTGCGCCACCAGACTTATTGTTAACAAACGGGTCAGTGGCCGCGTTCCTCTTTTTTCTTCAGTGCGACAAGGCTGTCCACTTTCACCGCTGCTTTTTTGTATTTTTCTAGAACCCTTTTGTTTAAGCGTCATACGTAGTAACCAAATATGTGGCTTCAAATTACAGGCCAGTGAAGTTCGGATTGTGTCCTACGCGGATAAAGAGAGTGTTAAAAAAGCCGTAGAACTAACTTTGATGTTTTGTGAAAACACGTGTAGTTCTGTCAACTGGCAGAAGTGTCTGGGTTTCTGGCACAGCGACTGGCCCTCGACGCCTCCGGTTTTTGAGCGCATTGAATGGTCTGTCACGGCGGTGCGCTATCTCGGCGTTCCGTAAGAGTACTACCGCGCCAGCGATCAGTTTTGGCGCGAGGAAACGGAAACTTTGCGTGCAAAGGCTGAGAAGTGGAAAGGAAATGCCATGTCTATTTTTGTGCGCGCAACTATCTGTAACACCTTTCTAGCAGCAAAGCTGTGGTACGTACTACAGGTGATACAATGTACGCGAATTAACATAGAGCGTATGCATCAGGTTTTCGCTGTTTTTGTCTGGAGTTCCTCCTGGGAGAGAATGTTTCGAACTAATATTTTTCGTCGTGTGAACGACGGAGGGCTAGGACTGACACACATGTTTATAAGACAACTGGTCAACAGACTCCTTTTTTTTCGTGACCAGAAAAAACATTTTCTTAGGACTGTTATTCAGTTAAGGCTATACAATATTTTGCCAGAGTTTGTAGTTGCGTCGTGTGACGATTGTTTTTCAGGTGCATACGGCTATTTCAAGGAAGTTATCGGTGCGTACCGCTTTTTAGCGACGCGTTATTTTTATTTTTTATTTTTTTTAGTATCTCTTTGAGGATTCGCGTAAACGTTTTTCAAGAGATTTGATTGATTTGTTATTTCCTGTCCCGTTGTACCGGTCTAGATACAGTGCAGCCCCGGGACTAGACGTTTTAAAAAAAGTTAAAAAGAAGGTAGTTCCCGCGAACGTAAAAACTTCCTTCTTTAAGTTGCATAGTGAAACCGTGCCCGTTAAAACATGGCTCATCGCTAAAGGCGTACCAAAAGCATGGTCAGAGCACTGCATCCTCTGTAAGCAGCCCGAGTCAATAGAACACGTATTTTTCGACTGCTGGGGCACGGTGCTCTTTGGAGATGTCCTGCAGAGAACGCTAAAGAAGGACGCACCTCTATCGCCTCACGGCATTCAATACCTGTCTGTAGGAGAGGGCACAGTGACTTATAATCTTATAATGCTTTTGGGCCTGCACAGTATTTGGCAGTGTCGTCTTGCGGTACGCCACGCCGACATCAACGTCCGCCCAGTGTACAAGTACTTCGTAGAAACGGTGTGTCACCTGCAGGAAGTGATTAAAATGTAACAACCTTCCGCTGAGTGGTTGCCCGTTCTTGAAGAGCTCGCGATCATTAAGGATTTTTAATTTTCTTTTCTATTATCGGACAGGGTGGCTTTTTTTGCCCTTTATTGATGTGATTGCTTGTGTGTAATTAAGAAAATAAAAAAAGAGCGTGTGCTTGGCCGAGTGGTTACCGCGCTTGACTTTCGTGCGGAAGACCGGGGTTCGATTCCTGGGAGTACGCGTCTTTCATCTATTCTTTTAGTTTACTGTTCTGGTGAACTGGATAGCATTGGTGTTTACTCTAGGTCCGAGTGTTCTACGCGTAAAACCTTCTACGTCTATTATTAAAGAAGCGCACGCGTCTGCATAAGGGGTTTTGCGTGGCGAGCCAAAGTCAGTTTTCGCCCCAGCGCTCGATCCTGCTGTTTCGCCGACATCGACGCCTGCGACGCTAACGTTCTTTTATTTTATTTTGGGCACAAGTTTGCCCATTTAAACGTTTAGTTTCTCCGGTTAACTCAACGCCTCATCCTTTGTCATTCGTAACATATTGGTGGAGGTTCGGGGTACTGATCCCAGTACCTCTCGTAAAATGTCACGAATGAGAAAGGATGAGGCGTTGAGTTCGAATGGGCCAAGAAGCAGCAGCAGGCATTTTACGAGTTGAAGCGACGGCTCCCGATTCCTTCTGTTCTTGGATATTTCGAACCGAGATTCACACGGACGCAAGAAACGCAGGACTTGGCCCAGTACTGGTTCAAGTGCAAAAAGGCACCGAGCGGGTCATCGCCTAAGCAATGCGGACACTGTCCAAAGAGGAGAAAAATTACTCCACGACTGAGAAAGAATGCCTTGCGGTCGTCTGGGCAATCACGAAGTTTCGTCCGTACTTGTATGGGATCCCGTTCCGCGCAGCCACGGACAACATCTCGCTCTACTGGCTTGCGAACCTTAAGGACCCGTCAGGACGCCTCGCTCGATTGAGCCTTCAACTACAAGAGTTCAAGACGACTGTGGTCTACAAGTCAGGCCGCAAGCACAGCGACGCCGACTGCCTGTCCCGAGCGCCCGTCGAAACACCTTCCGGCAGCAGTGACGACGATGAAAACGAGCGCTTCCTAGACGCAGTGAACACCGACGACATGGCACGACGTCAACGAGACGATACTGAGCTGCGCGCACTAATAGCTCACCTGGAAGGGCGCGGAAGTACCATGCCACATCTTTTCTCACGAGCCCTGCCGCCCTTCGCTATGCGACAAGGTGTACTCTACAAGGACAACTTCGGGGAGAACAACTGGTCGTGGCTATTGGTAATCCCGGCCAACCTTCGAGGGGAGATATTTTAAGCCTGCCATGACGACTCGACATCTGAACACCTTGGTTACAGCCGGACACTGAAAATTTTTTTTGGCCCAAGCTCCCCAAAACCGTCCACCCATACACACGATCATGCCACGATTGCCAGCGACGCAAGAAACCTCCGACGAGGCCGGCCGGACTCCTGCAGCCAATTCCACCGCCAACTGCACCCTTCCAGCAGATCGGAAAGGATCTACTTGGTCCTTTTCCGCCGTCGACGTCGGGAAATCGCTGG
Organism: Ixodes scapularis; assembly: GCF_016920785.2. Lineage (NCBI taxonomy): Eukaryota > Metazoa > Arthropoda > Arachnida > Ixodida > Ixodidae > Ixodes > Ixodes scapularis. The sequence goes on along the minus strand of NW_024609868.1, from coordinate 167,426,754 downwards.
ATCATCGCCGCCGCAGATTATCTCACGCGGTACGCCGAAACGTAAGCCCTTCCTTCAGGGCTTTTTTGGTGTCCACGGTTTTAATGGCGCAAGAGCAACAATGGCCATACTGCGCCAAACAAGGTGAATCAATAAAAAATGGTCAATTGAACTAAACTATGGGGGAATAGTTCTATAATTTGTTTAAAAATCCAGTATTTTCAAGAAAATCAAAAAGACTTTTGAATGAAATCAGTGGTCGCTCACCAAGTAACAAGGCAGGGTGAAATGGAATGCGATATTTGAAAAAATCAGGAAAAAAGATTTGTGCTGCTGCCGAAGACCAGGACAAAGAAATAAAATATGAAGAACAGACAAAGGTTCACCGCAGCGCTCACAGGATGGAGGTTCTCCACCAATAAGTAGGTGGCTATGAGTAAGGTAGGTGTGGCCGATTCTCAGGCGGCATAAGAGGACCTCGTGGAATCTATTTTTGTCAAAAGATGCTTCCCAAATACCAAGGTCTGGCTTACACCTTCCTTCAGGGCAATCACGAAGTTTCGACTCCTGTAAAAGTCGCCAAGTTTTTCATCGAATCCATTGTCCTCCGGCACGGCGCTCCCGAACTCCTAATCCCAGACCTTGGAGCATCGTTCACGGCCCAGCTGAAGCAAGAAGTCCTTCGTCTCAGACACACCAGCCATCGTCGCACCACGGTGTCCCACCTGCAGACCAAAGGGCTGACGGAGAGACTCCGCAAGACTATTGCCGACATTATCTCCATGTAAGTCGACGTGGAGCACAAGACATGGAACGAGGTGTTGCCGTACGTCACATTTGTCCACAACACGGCCGTGCAAGAGACCACCGGGTGACATCCTTTCAACTGGTTCATGGTCGTTAAGTAACGACAATGCTGTACGCACGTTACCCCACGTACCGGCTGTCGACGGAAGCAACGACGCCCAGGTGGTTGCCCAACGGGCAGAAGTCCGTCAGCTCGCCAGACTCTGTATTAAAGCCCAACAACGTGTCGACACTGGCCGCTGCAATCTTCGTCGTTGGGACGTCGACTTCCGGCCCGGAGACATGTGGTGTGGGTGAGGACACCGATTCGCCGCCGTGGTCTCAGCGAGAAACTCTTGAAACGGTATTTTGGACTCTACAAGGTAGTTCGTCAACTTGGAGATCTGAACTACGAGGTGATGCCCGACGGAACAAGAACAGCACGACGCCGCCCACCACAACCTGAAGTCGTCCACGTCGTGGGCCACAAGCCGTACTGCGCACGATAAGACTGGGAACTGTGATCCCGTGCTACGCTTGATAGGACTGTGTTTTGCCAGCCTCGTATTTTTCTATTATTTTGTTTGCCTTGCTCAGTTTCTTTTTCCTTTCACGTGGCATCGAAACGAGCCTATTTTTAAAGGGGGTAGTAATGCCCCGCACGTCGGCGAGCGAGCCCGTGCGTGGCCGAATGGTTCTGAGCGAAGGCCCAGAATTCGATTCCTGGGAGTTACGCGGCTTTTATTTATGATTTCAGTTTACTGTTCTGGTGAATTCGAGAACATTGGTGTTTATTCTACAGGGTGAAACAAGGAGACGGCAGGCTCTTTAAATCGACCGCAAAATTCGGTTTCTTAACCTATCACGCTACGACTTTGTGCAGCGTTGCCCACAGATGGTGCATTTTTTTTTATTTTTTTTTTTTTGTAAAATTCGCAAAGAGCAAACTTACTCGAGGAAAAAGTAAAGAAAGAAAAAGGCTTAGCTCCCATGGAAACGCAGCGACGCCACCGGTCTTCAAACAACTCGGCGCCGTCTCGCAAGGGACACAAGAGATGGCGCAACGAACGCCGCCAACGAACGAGCATACGGCGCCGAGACCCGGCGTCTTAGCAGACAATCTCTTCGACTCAAAAGCGCCGCGCGTTCCGCAGGCGGCGGCAGTCGCAGAAACAAAAACAGGCGCTGTAACAACAAGGAACTGCAGTTCCTTGTCTGCTAAATACGCAGGCTCTCGGCGTCGTCTGCTCGTTCGTTGGCGGCAGTTGGCGTCGCGACCGCTTGCGCCATCTCTTGTCTCCTGTGCGAAACGGCGCCGTGTTGTTTGCAGACCGGTGGCGTCGCTGCGTTTCCATAGGAGCTAAGCCTTTTTCTTTCTTTACGTTTTCCTCGGGTAAGTTCGCTCTTTGCAAATTTTACAAAAAAATGCACCATCTGTGGGCAACGCTGCACAAAGTTGTAGCGTGATAGGTTAAGAAACCGAATTTCGCGGTCGATTTAAAGAGCCTGCCGTCTCCTTGTTTCACCCTGTAGGTCCGAATGTTCTACGCGTCGATTATTCCGGAAGCCCACGCGTGTACATAAGGAGCTTCGCGTGGCGAGCTAAAGTCAGTTTTCACCCCAGCGCTTGATCCTGCTGTTTGGCCGACATCGACGCCTGCGACGCTGAAGTTTTTGTATTTTATTTGAGCACAAGTCCGCCCTATTAAACGTTTAGTTTCTCCAGTTAACTCAACGCCTCATCATTTGTCATTCGTGACAATATATATTGAGGTGATGCTCCAATTATATGACCCATTTGGAAAACACTTAAAAAGTTCTTTCAAACACACAGACACAGCAGCGCTGTGTCTGTGTGTTTCCTTTTACTGGTCCTTCGTCTTTTTTGTGCTGTTTTAACCCATTCAATATTGCCGCTCGCGCAGCTGGCCAAGTAGGCAGCGCGCGCGTGGCCTAACGGTCTAAAAGAACAAATCAACAGAAAGATTGATGTGGACAAAGTCAAGAGAGCCATCAAGGAGCTGGCCCCTCGCAAGTCGCCTGGTGTGGACGGCCGTGGCAGCCTATTTTACAAGACTTTTGCGGAGCAACTGGCCCCAATCCTCCGGCATGTCTTCGCCGACATCCTGCGCAGAGGGTTGTTGCCGCCGTCGATGCGTCAGGCGGTCACCGTCCTCATCCCAAAGAAGCACGTCGTTGGCCCGATGGGGGTAGGTCACTTTCGACCGATCAGCTTGTTGACCAGCGACTATAAGATCTTGGCCAAGATTCTTGCTAAGCGGCTGGAGTCCGGGCTTCGCAGCATCATCGGCGACCACCAGACATGCGGCATCAAAGGAAGAACGATCGCCACAAACCTGCACGCAATGCGCATAGTGTGCGAGACTGCGCAGGTGCTACAGTGCCCGCTGGCTGTGCTGCAGGTCGACCTCTGCAAGGCATTCGACAGAGTGTGCCACTCGTTTCTCTTCTCGCTCTTGGAGGCCTGCGGGATTGGCGCGCGTTTACTCCAGTACGTGAAGCTATGCTACAGTGACATCTCAACCCGCCTGCTCGTAAACGGGAACAAGACAGCTCCCATTGCTGTGAGCAGATCGGTGAGACAAGGCTGCCCGCTGTCGCCGATCTTGTTCGCGCTCTACCTTGAGCCACTCTGCAGGACCATTATCAGTGATGCGAACATCAAGGGACTGACCTTGTCGTCAGGGTCGGTTAAAGTCCTGGCGTATGCAGACGATGTGGCGGTGGTGTGTTCGTCGGCAACTCAAGTGCAGGAAGTTGTGCAGCACATAAGTGATTTCTGCGCAGCCTCGGGTGCAGAAATGAACCCGGACAAATCTGCGGGTGCCTGGCTGGGCCACTGGGACTCTAAGCCCGAGAACTTTCTTGGCATCCCATGGACATCGAGTGTATCAAAGTATCTGGGTGTGTGCATAGATGTTGAGCAGCTAAGCACGGGCCGTGGCGGTATGGACTTGCTCCGCTTGCGGTCTAAAATGATAGACTGTTATGGTAGGCACACCTCGTTGATGCATCGGGCCTATGTCTGTAACTCTGTTCTTTTACCGACCGCGTGGTACACAGCGCAGGTAGTGCCGTGTGCGTCCCTTGACATTGCTAAAGTTCAACGCCTATTCGCGACCTTTGTCTGGGAGTCTAACTTTGAACGCATGCGACGCAACAACCTTTTTTTAAGCCAAAAAATGGGCGGGATCGGTTTGGTGAATGTTGAACTGAAACTTTTGGTTCAGCGTTTCCTGTTCTTTAGGGATCAGAAGAATTGCCTTATTTTGTCATCCTTCAGAGATCTTGGAGGATCCTTCTTGAGATCATGGATAGAGGATGTATCAGTATCTGCCCGGTCCCGGGTGCTAAAGTTTTGCAAAGAAATAGCGGCCGCAATAGAGTTCTTCGAAACAAGGTATTCAAGGGAGTATCTTCAAAAGGTGAAAAAGAAAAAATTGTACTGGGATACGCTCGATTCCCTGACGCCTCCTCCTTTGTACCGTATGAGTGCCAGAGGTGTCATTAAGTCCAATGTCTTCCAGCGTCTTCGGCGGTATCCAGTGAGAGTAGGGACAAAGAATTTTTTTGTACGTCTTCATTGGGGGGTGTTACCCGTGAAGACTTGGTCGGCGAAGAAAGGTTTTTTTGTACCTTGGTCTCAGAACTGCGCGCTGTGCCCGTTGTTAGAAACCCTTGAACACGTTTTTCTGTATTGTACAGATGCAGAGTTGTTTTGGGCCGAACTTAGAGCTGTGCTGCGGATAGACATGTATATGACCTGGAAAAAAGTGAAATTCTTAGAGTTCGGGTCAGGTCCGAACAGCAGAGCCTGGGAAGTCCTTGCCCTGCTTGGGCTGCAGGCACTATGGAGGTTGAGGACCGATCATTTGCATGTGGTGGAGGGGGGCAAGCCGGCATGGCGCCACTTCATTGACGGCTTCATGTATGTTGACTCTCTGCTAGAGGCCACGCTACAGCCTGACCTAGAGTGCTGGACGGTGTGGAAGTCGCGATTGCAAATCGCTAAAAACGCTTAGGCGTGGAGGCCATCCAAGTTCCCTTATTTACGTACACGGCTGCAAATGCCAGAGTTCGGCTGTTGGGAGTTGTGAATGTGCTAGGTTGCCCTACTACTGAGACGCTCTGAATTTGTTCTGTGCAGTTTTTTTTACCCATGTAAATAGCCGTCCTTTTACAATAAAAAAAAAAAAGCGCGCGTGGCCTAGCGGTTATCCTTCCTGGCTCCCACGCGAGAAGCCAGGGTTCAATTCCTGGCAGCGCCACATCTTTTGTTATTCCTGCAATTTAGTTTTCTGGTAGATTCGAAAATCATGTTTGGGGTCCGAATGTTCTACGCGTCAAACATTCTACGCCGATTATACCAGAAGCTCACGCATGTAAGTACATAAGGGGCGCCGCGTGGCGAACCGGGCTCAGTCTCGCCCCCAGCGCTTGATCCTGCGGTTTCGCCGACATCGACGCCCGCGACGCTCTCCTGCTTTCTTCTGTTTCCTTTTCCTTTTATGAATTTGGGCACAAGTTCGCCCCCATTAAACGTTTAGTTTACTTCAGTTTTCGTCGCCTCATCACTTGTCATCCGTGACAATATGACCATCAACCAACTCGCCCAACTTTACACCTTGTTTCAAAACACGCTATGCAAAGTTTGGATTTCAAAAGAACAAGTCTGATAATCAAACAATTTATATAAAAGATAAAATTACAGATAACATTGTAATTATGTTATGCACACTAGGTCTTCTTTATAGTTTAAAATGCGTTTGACACGGTGCAACGTTTTTTTATTAGGAAAACTTGAGCAGTTTCGTATTCGGGGAATAGTTTTACGCCCAAGAAGAAATTATCTAAAAATCTCTATCAATATGTTGATGCTGTAAACATTCTGAACTGAGCTCCTAATAAAACATGGCGTGCCACATGGCTTCATTATGCGTCTATTCTTATTTTTATTGCATAGTAAATATATCGTCCATATTAAAAATTATCCGTACATAGTCATGTGTGCAGATGATACGAATGTTTTCTTTATTAAAGCGACCAAGTAACTGCACGATAAAATGGCCAACAGTTGGTGAATTTTTCGGAATGGTAGCATCATATAAACTGCATGTTGATGCATCTAATACCAAATATGTATTAATGCTACGCGCGTTTCTGAGGAAGCGGGCCCGTGGCCGTATGGTTATCGCGCTTGGTTTCCACACAAAGGGCCGCGAATGCGCCTTTTTGTTGTTTCAGTAAAAGTCGCATTTTAGTCATTTCGAGAGCCCTGTTGCATATTCGAGGTCCAAATGTTCTACGCCTCGAACCTTCGACACCGATTGTTTTAGAAGCCCACGCGTGTACATAAGAGGCTCCGAGTGGCGACCCGGAGCAAGTTTCGCCCCAGCGCTCGATCCTGCTGTTAAAACGCTTTCAAAGCATGGGAAACTAGCCTTCTTCTATTTTGTTTTGGGCACAAGTTTGCCCGATTTAACGTTTAGTTTCCTTCGGTCATTCGTCTCCTCTATAATTTTCATTCGTGACAACATTAAACCTTCAGTCATTAAACAAACGTCATTATTACGAAATTAGCATAAACTTTTACGATATCATCATAGAATAAGTGAAGAACAAATACCTCTTGCCGTCTGGTCGTACGACGAGCTCAAATGGAATAAATACTTCAACCACTCAACTAAAAAAAAACACAAAAATGAATATATCCCGGTTGCATGTACGAAATAACATATCTAAGGCGGCTCTGGTTGTAAAACTGCCTGTATCATTCCTTGTTCTACTCCGATATCACGTACGGCATTTTGGTACAGGGCACTACCAAAATTGGAAATTATCAACAGCTTTTAAGGCTACAGAATAAAGTGCAGCCTATGTACGACGACTGCCATGGAAATCGAGAGGCCTTTCACCGCGAGCAGCTTAAAGGAGCGATGCAACAATTTTTGTACTGTGCACAAATATCGCTTAAAACGGATCCCTAATGTTAATGACCTATGAAACACGCGTTCGTTTTTCACCCCACGCAATAGAAGTCCCAGAAAAAAATTAAAGAAAAACGAACAGCGTTCACCCCCTCAACTCGCAGCCAGAACAAGCGGCCACGTGATCTGGAGCTGATTATATGCCGCCAGTGTTGATCGTAGCCACGCGCTGGGGTTGGCAAAGCGCAGGACACGCGCTGAGTTCCACACATTGTTATGGCTCGGCTGTTGTCGTGGTTGCAGCGATTGGACACCGGTCACAACCCGAATGCTTCTCGAGCTAGCAATTGTCACGAGCCCAAGTCGAGTGCCCACGCAATGCTCGGGTCCAATCTATGAACCGCATTCAAATATCGTCACTTGGGTGTACTGCGATCCCCGAGTTACGTCATCAAATTTTGCAAAGGAGAGATGGAATGAAAATGATCGCTTTTGTCCCTGAAATTACACCGCAACGAAGAAGTTTCTTGGCCAATGGCGTTGCGTGTGAGTATCCTTGAGTCCCAGGTGTGCCAGTAAGCTCGTTTAGAGAGAAAAACATTCCAATTGAATATCGTTGCACAGCTCCTTTAACATCATCAATATTGAGCTATTCCTATCGCCGGCTCCCGTGGGCACGCTCCTGGGGTTGGATTTTGTTCACTGCGAAAGCGAGAGCCAGATCTAATTGTCCTCTCGCTGACCGAGCCAAGATATCGTTCGCAGACGGTTCGTCTGCTAACAAAAGCGAGAAACACGGTTTTCTTGCAATGATGTCATTCGTAAACAAAACTAAACATGAAAGCACCTTAAGTCGTCTCCGAGCAAAACCGAAAAAAGTGAATTTGTCTAAGGGAACGTCAGGCTGAATTACTATCGCAAAAACACTAGACTGTCACTAGAGCCTGGGAAAGTAGCGCCAAGCTCCCGGTATGGTTGCCATTGTGGCTTATGAAAAGATCAATTTATCTCTGACCTCTTCGTTATGGGTGAGTGAATCTAATTTCGCTGGTGGTGGGCGGCTTTATGGCGACGTTTCTTCCATACCGAGATTTCGCTATCCACACATTGGCGAAACAAGCGTATATCTTCGTGCCACCAGCACATACGGTGTCGGTGCTTAGAGTCATTTAAAATGATTTTCTAATATTTCAATACGCACGAAGAACATTATCATCATAAGAAATCCGTGGAGATGTACTTAATGGATAAGTTGATTGCATACGCAATCAACTTATCTATTAAGCACATCTGTGCTTAATGGTGGTGCTCTACGGCGATCTTGGTACGAGTGGTATAGAACGACTTTCTCGAAACTTCGAGATACGAACGGGCCGAAGTGCGATTGAGAGCAATGGACCCCGATCAGCCAATCACCTTGCGAGGTTTTGGTCGTCTGTATCTGTCCGGCTAGCAGGCAGGGAAGGCCATAACCTTACTTTCCCAGGATCCAGTGACTTTAGTGCGACCCACAGGAAATGTAAGCAGCATAGTACATCTATGCTCCGACCAATTTTTCGCAGGCTCGTCAAAACCCTCTTCGATGACTGGGCATATACGTAATACAGGAAAGGGTCAGCTATGGCAGCTCTAATCTGGCGCGTGATGAAAGGGTAGATAAGGAAACCTACAACTCTAATCCGATTTCGGCAATTTCGTATTTCATTGAAGATGTCTAAACAACGTATTAGAGTTAAGGTCGCGGGAGTCCCAATTGGAAGAAACATTTAAACACCACGCCCACGTGTGTCGGTGCGCGATTTAAAGCCCTGTTAATGCCAGTCATGAAAATGATGAAATCGCCAGTCATAGTGACTGGCTATTTCATCTCAAGCGATGATATAGAAACTTATATCTTTGGACTAGAGAAAAAAACACTGCCGTTCCTTTCTTTTTATGTTGTCTAAAGTGGCAACAATAAGGATAGATACAGGACGTGCCATGAATAAGCTACGTTTTATCACGTTTGATTCCCGCTGTCTGCGGATACGACCGCTGCTAGCGCCAACTGCTCTTCGCGGCCAGTGGGCCGCTGAAGGTACGCAGCCTGGTTCGGCTTTTCAGTTGGGCAGTGTTCCTTTCGCAGGCCAGCACGCATCAAGGACTAGCTCTCTTTACAAGACTGCAGACGACATGCCCTTGTTCAAGACAGCGAGGCCTCTGAAGGCACTCTGCATGGAACACATCGCCAGAAACATCAACCAGATGTGCACCGGCCACACAATGACGCAGGAGGTGGACCAAGGCATATTTGACTTCATCGAGCCAAGGCTGTCTCACTATTTGCCTTGTCTGCACCACGTTTTAGGTTCCAAGCACACGCTGAGGTGCATAGTGATCTCCCTCTGGTCCGAGAGTGACGCCGACAGTGAACGACACCTCACGCAGATTGGCACGAAGGGGGACATACTCGAGGAACTACATTTCCTCCCCATCATGTCCGACAACCTCGTTCCGACAGTGATCTGCACTCTCCAGCAACTTCCTTTCCTAGTCAAGTTGACCCTACGCTTGGCGGACATCACGGAAACTTTAATAGCCGGTATCACGAACAACTGCGCCCTATTAACTGAAGTCACGCTGAGCAGCCTGAGCTTCGATGAACGGTGTTTGGACATGTTCACTGCGTGCACAAGACTGGAAGAGCTCGTGATTGACTGCACCGCCGCCGACACGGACCCAGATGCCCACCACGCGCAAGGTCTCCTTAGCCTTCCACACCTGCGCGTTTTCAGGTACGATAACTTGACGCGCGAGGTACTGCGCATTCCCTCGACGATGCAGTTGTCGCTTACCGACTACGCCGAGCAGAACGGGAAGGCTCGCTGGGCGCCCACCTTCTTGGAGCACGTCGTCAAAGTGTGTCCGCTGATCACCTGCATCCACGTGGATCTGTTCGGAGAAGAGGACGTCTCCCTCCTCCGGTTCCTCAGACACCTCAGCCGTTTGTCGCTCTCTTTAAGTCCTGTCATCGCGGCGAACGACATTGCCACCGAACTTCGACCGGTGTTCCGCGCAGTCGGCCACAACATGACATCCTTGAGACTCGAGATCGGCTGCGTTGATCTGGCCGACATAATCGAGTAAGTTATTCTTCTACCATGTCTTGATTCTACTTTCGGTCCGCAATTGACCTACCCGCTTTATGGATTACAGTAAAAAGTTGACTTATACTTTCTCCCGCGGAATTATTTTTACATTTATGGCTGAAGTGTGACTAGCAATTACCTGGCTCCTCCTATAGGAGCACATTTTTTCTCTGTCTCTATAGGACTGATATAAAAATGTTCGGCCTATCGGAGAAAATGTTTTTTCCTCCGCATTGAGAAATGCTTTTGCGGTAAAAAGTCTCAGACGCCAGACCGCTCTTTAAATTTAAGTAGTGTCTATTCTCCCGGCAGTCGGCAGAATAATTTCCCCGAAATTCTATCGGCAGTTGCCTCCATTGGTCCATCGACAGCTCAGATTGGGTTTTATTTCTCTAATGAGCTCTACCAGACTGTCGCCTCGAAGCGGCGTGTACGGGTGGGCACAGGTAGGTCAACCTTTTTGTAATAAGCCGCCACAGATTGCCGCCGCGAAGCGTCGTAAGCGCAGCGCGCAGGGGAGGATTAACACGCGCCCCTGCTACGCGTCTGCGTTAAAACGTCGCAGTTCTCTAAAGCTTCATTCGCCGCGAAGCTTCGAATGACATTTTAGCGAACGCGTTTGTGAAACGTTCATGAAGCGTGTTTAGCGCCCATGAAACGTGTTACCACGAAATACCGGTAGAATAAGAAAGTCAGCATTCTACCGGCAGTTGTCATATGATTTCAGACAGCCAATGGGAGGCGAATGCCTGTAGAATATCGGGAAATTATTGTCTCGGCTGCCGGGAGAATAGACGCTGCTTTAAATGTATATGTCGATCCAACCTCGGAAAAGTTTTTTCAAACTCCTGAATGTGGTGTTTGAATCGCGTGAAACGCTTTTTATCTGGATGCTTTTAACGTTAGCACGTTTACGAATTCATCAAACTGTAGCTTGGGAGCAACTGTAAACGGCTATTCAGAATAAAAAGTCGTATAGTCTTAATAAAAACCGCGCAATCGAAACTCGTGACGGCGCATCATATCACAGAAATATTAAAAACTGCATTCGTTCAGTGTGTGAATCGACTTCAAGTTGCAATCGAACACTTATTTAGGTTTCTTGGTGCTTCATGTGTTCTACGTAATGCCATATAATCGAAGCTTTCTTTTAATGCACACTGAATTGCACTCAAGATAATCGAAATACGAAGAACGGAGCGTGTGCCCTTCGGTACATGCCGCTCAGCCTGGCGACTGGCCGCCAAAGGTTGCGCCTACGTAGCAATACAAAAGGCACGAGGGTCCGTGTTCCTCCTTATCATGCCTTCATTCTAAAACAAAACATGGGTATAGTCTTCCGCCCCTTATCCCCTATAATAGCCCCCAAAACTTTAGTTGGACGTACAGCGCACTGACGTCTAACCGACAGCACCAACTTTTACGAGCGGCTTGATAGCCGAGCGTTTCAACTTATTAAATAGCTAAATCCTACAGTCAGCAGATGCTTTCTTTTTTTTTTACAATATTGCACGGACGTTGACCGGCCGGTAGGTCGCGGCGTGAAACAGCAAGTCAGCGAGGCTAGGCGTTTGCCTTGTGCCAGACGCGCGTGCAGTCTCGCAGACCTACCCTTTCACGCCGCGAAAAGGCGCTGATCTCCCGGCCGGTGGGCGTTCGATCTGGAAACGGTACGTGTCACTAACTGCAAAAAAAAAAAAAAAAAAAAAGGAATAATGGGGTTCTTTTGGACCTACTTAAAATCCTCGGCGCTCCTTTTTTCATCTTCTTTTTTTCTGTAGTCTTTTATACGTACTTTAGCTGTTCAATATGTTATATCGCGCTGTTATCAAGCCCCCTCGTAAAAGTTGGGGACGTCAGTTTGAAGCCAGTACGCTGTACGCCGACGTAGTTTTGGGCTGTATTATATGCAGTGTTGACGGCAGCACGTTACTTAATTCGAGTAGCGGTAACGTAGTTAAAAGGTGGTGGCGGACGGTGGTCAGTGGGGCGCTGCACGCGCTCCGGGCGATTCCATTCTGCCCCGATGGTAGGACTCGCTCGGTGAGGGGGGGAGGGGTATATAAAGTTTTGGATATCAGTTTCAAGGCGAAAGGCAAAAAGCAGTTCGTCAGTGTCATGCTCTTTCTTGGCTATGTCCTACAAACGCCACGATTGCCACCAATGAGAGACAGGTCTGAGCTAATGCGATTATTCTGTCTGTTAAAGCGTGGGATCCGTGCCATCCTTCTCACCAACAAATGCGCTCTTCAACTCTGCATATCTTTTAAATATAGGACTTCAGTACAAGTGTAATATTTATTTGACAGTGCCTGTTCTGAGAGCTTCCACTGATTGAAAGAACAGTGATGACTCTGCTTGTTTCTAGCCTTCGTGACCCTATCTCTTGGCCCGAGGCCGATGAAGCGCGCTCTTCCGCTGAACGGAAACCAAAATCTGTTAAAGCGCAACTCCTGTTAAAACGAAACCAAAATAAATGACTGGCATCGCTTTAGTGGCACAAAATGTGATCAGACAAAATATTCGTCTAACTGAAACCGTGTACTGCACTAAAACCCATTTTAAAGATGCGACAAGCTGCTCTTTAGCGCGGGCCAGGCGGGTTAGCTTTTAGTCTAGGAATAGCGGCGCAGCACCCATGTGACGCCACGTCGCGGTGGAGCTGTGGCTCATTGGTAGTACCGCCTACCGCGGCCCCCTTGTGTCGTCACATCGTTGCCAGATGGATGGATGGATGCTAATTAATGGCTATACCCTTTGTAACGGGCGGCAGCTGGCGCCACCTGACCTGCGGCTGATAATAAGTGTTGCCATCCCCCTAGCAGATAGTTTCCGTTTTGCCGTAGACGCCCGCAACCAAACACTGAGCCGTGATATTTATAAAACTCCACACAATACCGAAACAAAAAAAACATTCCACGTTGGACTTCCGGGACACTGATTTAGCTGAAAACAGTCGTAATCCCAAATTTGAAAATAATGACCGGAGTTGCCCTTGAAGCGCGTTCAGGCTCAGTTGGGCCCCAAACGTGTGTCCTCCCCTTGAGGCAGAATGGAATCGTCCGAAACGCGCTAACCCCCCCCCCCCCCCCTTCCCGCCGCCATCTCGGTCACGCGCTCCCAGTGGGTCTTTTATATTGCAGGAGACTGTACGTGTTCTGAAATCGCTGAACCAAACATGAACAACAAGGCGCAGTGAGTTTCACTTTTGAAGCTGCTTGATTGGTCCTATCAGTTCGTAGCGTCGACTGCGTCTGGACTTGAGCTGAAACTAAGTATAGACACGAATCCTCGCACCCCTGGTCTCACTGCGCACGCGCAATCTGCGTCAGCTCGTCGCCTGGCTGCGCTATATGTACCGAAAGCCATTCACTCCGCTGTTCGTATTTTAATCCATCTTTGTAGTACAGTAGCCATCGATATGAGCTGGAACGCGCGAACGGCGACCCGGAGCTGCAGACCGCGCGATGCAAACGCTCTCGTGCGTTCGGGGGAGAGGCATCGCGCGCCCGGGGGTTGCATACATCTACAAAGTGAACACCGTCACTGGTCCTTTCGTCCTTCCCCTCGCTGCCCACTAGGCTGCATTGTCTGTACTGCCTGGTCGCTGTTCCCGCATTCTAATTCATGTCGCAGACCAATACGTACGAGTGCGTGAATATTTAATGCGAGGGGGAATAGCTGTGCGTCGGTCAATCGGCACAGCCGTGGTTCCGGACAGGCTTCTTGATAACGCGGAGGCGCGTGCTCGGAGTAGAATCAACGCGCGGTGGCAGAACCAGGGTGCCCTGTCTCGGTTTCGCCCATAGTGGCGCTACTTGGGTAAATAAAGTTCAGTATATATACTGAACTTTATTTGAAGGTGGAATTTAAGTACGCCTTCAATAGGTGTGTAGACCCTCGAGCGTTCGCTTACTATAGTAAGCGAACGCTCGAGGGTCTACACACCTATTGAAGGCGTACTTAAATTCCACCTTCAAGCGACGCAGTACGTCGCACACCCACTCAAGGTTTGTTATGCAGCTACCTTTTTTAATTGAGAAACAAACGTTTTGGAGAAAGATAAATAGGAGAGTAATTCTATTTCTCGTAATTCGACTGCAGCGTCAGAACAATCCAGAAGCGACAGTTTTGGCTGGGCACTTTCCTACGGCCCCAAATACTTTCACGTACCAGTCCCAGCAGATTAGACGCTATGCGTGTTCGCAGTCATATTTGTGTTTGGGCCCCATGACTGCACTCTCCAAGCCGTCGAAAAGGCGTGGCACGCGCACCTACAAGAGGTCGTCATTTGGTAGGCCTAATGCGCACATAGCATATACCGGGAGCAGGATCGCTGTTACCAAGATGCTCTTTGCTAAGATAATTGAAACCTGGATGCACGTCCAAATATAGCGGCTTTTTTTTTCTTTTTTTTTTTTTTTTTGAACGCCATAAAATTTTGCTTTTGCATTGCATCTTTCTACAATAAGTTCGTATATTGGTTTCTAAAAATGCTTAGCAAGTTTTGCATGGAAACTATATTTATTTTCATAATTAAGTTTATGACTAAATTTTAGTTTTTTATCTGTCTTTGTAATCCTTGACGTTCACCTTGGCTAGCAGTCAGTTCCCGGATATTTACTTTTCTCTTGGACCACCCTATTTATAGGGATACTTGAAAACCTTCCTTGCAACACCCAGTATATAAATTCAGGATCAGCACTTTATTAATAAAGTCTTGCAGTGAGGTAAAACTGTTTCACACTTCATCCAATTGTGGTGTTGGTGCTATTGACGGAAAACACAAAATTATTGTTTGCTTGATTGATTCTCTTATAAAAAAAGAAAGCAATACAAATTGTTAGCAATCTAAGAGTTGTCCTGTGGTTAAACTAAAATTTAAAACAAATTTTTTTCCTGATATTTTTTTAGAAATATTTTTCCAATGTGGTAATATCAAGATTGAAATCTGTTTTCCGTAATTTTATACACAATTTTGTTCTTAATTCGATATAGCTTGTCAGTCTGGTAATCAAACGACCATAACGTGCCTGGGATCCCTAATTTGATCCTAGGAGTTCCTTAAGAACTCCGTATAGAATTTTGGTTATGTTCGTCCTATGCTCTTCCCAGGAGCCACCCATTGAAAATAGCCGCCGGACATTCTAGTACACTTCTGCAGCATTCTGTGGGATTTTGGCCGTGGTCGTCCTAGGCACTTCCTTTGAGCCCTTTACAAAACAATTTGGCCTCGGAATTTAATAATCCTTATAGCAGCATCCTAAAATTATTTCGTATAAAACTTGCTTTCACCTGAAAACAGAGCGGTCATAGGCTTATTTCAATCCTAAGCGCCCTTTCGATAGCCTGTCTTTAGCAATACAGAATGTCTGCGGCAAATTTTTATGAGGGACTCCTTGGGCGATTTTAGGAACGTGGTAGTGGTTCTTATCTACATGCCGTAATTTTTCTCATTTACGCCGTGTCGTTGCTAGGGTTTAAGTAGATTTTTTTTTCTAAGGTCCGTGTGGGAACATACAATGAAGAGAACGTTTTAGCCTACCGTGTTCTTGTGCCAGAATATGTATCGTTTTCTTTTTCTTTTTTTTTTTTTTTGAATACCGGGATTAACGGTTGACTAAACCGTTTACTAACCACCAGGCCCGATCCCGGCATGAAAATAATGGTACGGCGGTAACGCAATATGCTAAAACGAACACCTCACATTGTAAAGTGGCAATTGTGTTAGACTATTGCCGTATCGGTCATTGTAAAACTCGCATCGCACTATAAGGGCACAGATATACATCGCTTCCAAGTTCATAGCTGGGGCAGCTGTTCCCTCGGCGCGATTGTGCAGCCGAGGTGTGTTCTTGAACAGGTAACAGGTGCTTCAGGCATTCGCCTCGACACACAGGAATGTGCAACGGCGTATACTCAAGTTTGGTGTAAAAACCAATGAACTAAAACGATTCAACATATTTTTCTCCAACAGATACTGCACGGGCCTTGAGGTGCTGAACATCAGCAGCTTGCACACGATGAGAAAGTTCGCCAAGAAACGGACGGCCATTTTACCCCAGCTCAAGACTCTGAAGCTCTCCTTGAGCCCGACGACCGGAATTGATGATGGCTTTCCCGCTGAACTCATCCAAGCCATCGGCGCGAACCTGCAGAAGATCTCCCTCAAGGACTGCCAGCTCAGCGATGCCGAATTCAATATTCTTCTCAAGGCCTGCAAGTTCAACAGCGTCCGGGAGCTCAGCCTTTCCCAGGTCCGGGGCTTGACAGCTTGGAGCCTTCACGATCTGTTCGCCGCGCCCAATCCCCTGGAGACGGTGAAGTTGTATATGTGCCCGCGTATCTCCAGACCCGACATCAACAGCCTGCGGCACAGGGCTAAACTCGAAAACCTGGCCGTGGACGTGATTATAGATCATCACGACTGGAACTTGAGCTACCTCGGCCCTCCTATGTAAGCTAACCAAAAATAACCTCGTAGAAACGAGAGTAATACTATTATGAAGTGTAGTTTGGATTCTTTAGTTTGTTAAATGTAGCACTTTTGTACAATGTACAGAGCGCGACATAATAAACCTTTTTATAAAACCTCCGCTACCTCGCGCAGGCATTGCGTTTTGTTTCCCCTTTTTGCCACCTCTGTTCTCACCTGCCTCCAGTGTTTCTGTTCTCTGCAAATGAGTCACGCAAGAGGTGGCCAATACGCAGTTGCTTATTCAAACAAAAATCTTAAGTGGTATCTCCAATGGCGCCCGCTTTGCAGCATGCACCAAAATGGCGGCGTACAGAAGGAAGTCGGGAAATAGTGCCGATACTCTCGGCGTAGGTCAGGCAGTGGCTACATGTAAGAAATCTGTCAAACTTCCTGGTCCATGGCGAGCGTTTTCAACAACTTTGGAACACACACACTGTGCGGTACGGTGCTCCTTTCTAGCGTAAATGGATACGTCTAGACAACGATCCTGAGTGAGCCTTGTCTCCAACAAAAGTTTGTGGGCGCTGTGACTGCTGACGACGAGCTCCCATGGTTCTGTTGCAACGTGCATTCCGCACCATCAAGGTTGCCGGTCTTAGCAGCCTATTATTATGAGCTCGGTCTGAGCATGCGCTCTGAATATCGCCCTTAAATATGGCATCCAGTGAATACCCCCTATTGGCGACGTGAGCGATCGAAAGCGTCACTGTGGTCGGCCCACCACAATTGGCCGAATGCTGACTATGACGTCAGCAAAGGATGTCTCATCGAGGGAAATAAGAGTAATGTAAGAACTTAAATTTTGACGGCGTTGGCAGTGTTGCTTTGAGAGCGCTATGACTTCAGGCTTCCACCATGCCCATTACAAACACCATCGAACTTGTTGTTCACAAGGTAATGACGTCACGAAAGGTAACCGAACGAGGGCGCCACCGAAACATCTCGCCGCTAATAGGAGGTATTCACTGGACGCCATATTCGAGGGCGATGTTTAGAGCGCATGCTCAGAACGAGCTCACATTAATAGCCTGCTAAGACCGGCAACCTTGATGGTGCTAAATGCACACTCCAAAAGGACTGCAGAAGCTTGCCGCCAGCACGCGATGACCAGCAGCGCACACGGATATGGCAGAGGCTTTACACACGCGCCAGAATACAGCCGCCATTGCTGACCTTCTCTTGTCTTACGGAGATACCGAGCCACTGGAACGGGTTTTGACGAGCTTCCAGAAAGGCCAATGCTTGGAAGGACACAATGGATTCTAAGATGGCAAAAACCTGGACTGCTATGGTAATGACGAAGTGATGAAAATGGAATAAGCAGAAACAAAAACTGAAGGTCAATTATGGCGGCGCCCATGCGCAACTGTTGTAAAGCGTCTAGGCATGAGCTCTGTGAGCGGAATAGAAACAAACGTGTGGAATTTTTTGTTTTGTTTTATTTATTGAAACATTTCTTGCGAATTGGCGACGTGCGCGATCGAAAGCGTCACTGTGGTCGGCCTTCCACGATTTGCCGAATGCTGACTATGGCGTCAGCAAAGGATTTCTCATCGACGGAAATAAGAGGAATGGAAGAACTTCAATTTCGACGGTGTTGGTAGTGTTGCTTTAAGAGCACAATGATTTAAAGCTTCCACCATGCTCCTTACCAACATTATCGAACTTGTTGTTCGCAACGTAATGACGTCACGAGAGGTAACCATATGAGGGCGCCAATAAAACATCTCGCCGCTAATAGAAGCCCAGATCCTTCCAATGGCTTTCAAACCAACATTCGGAAAAGGGCTGATTCTGCTGTAAATCATCAAATGAATAAGTATCGTTTTGCTTGAGTTGATAGCACGAGGCCGACGCAGTGCCCCTGTGGACTTCCGATAGTGTACATTTATACATGCATTACAGCAGCTCTACATGAAGGCAGCCATAAATGGCTTTCATTTTTTGTTGCTTTTCAATGCGTTCGCTTTATTTCATCGGTGCTCGCGCAACTGGTTAATGACTTTTTTTACTCCCCATTGTTCTTGCTCAGTGCCGTGCAGGCATTGCAAACATTCATCATTACCATTTCAGTGACTGGGAATTTCGGCGAGGCAACGAAGGAATAGTTATGACCGCACAAACCTTGCGCGGCAGAAAAAGGCCTCTCTACGCGTTGACTTATACATGGCTTGCACTGACGTCACAGCCGTGGCCATGGTGTCGACTTTGCTTCTGATCGCATACCTTCTTCCTCATACAATTCACGCCATCGAATTTGTTTGTCTCAACAGAAATCAGAAGTAATGACCACCAGCAAGATGCTATATGACGTCAAGTGCAAATTACATACTGGTTTTTGCGCTACGCGCAGCCATCCAAAACGACAAACTTTCTTTGGGCAAATAACTTTTCTAAAACGTTTGTAAGAACCTGCACGCATTAAGAACAGGAGAACGAACAAAAAGAAGCGAAACAAAAGTAACGAGGAAAACCACGGCTGCACTCGGGTTCGCCGCTAGTGGGTGATAGCGGGCATGTTTACAAACGCCAGTGAATACGGCGAACGGCAAGGAGCTATCCTGTAGTGGAGCTTTATCCTAATATTCCTCTGAGTCACACTGAAATGAGTCATGAAACGATTTGTCAACTTTCACAAAATACAACTTAGAATCACTCCCTAACATTAATACCTGAATAAACTTGCCTTAGTCTTTCTTTCTCGCCGATGGCAGTCGCCAAGATCTGCATCGTTCAACCCCTCAACTTGAAGCTAAAGTAACTGGATCGTGGGAAAGAAGCGCCAAGCTCGTCATATGGTTGCCATTTTTGCCCTTGAAATGAGCAATTTCTTCTTGACCTCTTCATTATTGCACAGCCAATCTAAATTCTCAGGAGAAGGGTAGCTTTATATACAGATTTCTTGTATACCGAGATTTTGCAATCCACACACCCGCGAAACAAGCGTACATCTTCCCACCACAACACGCGGTGTCGGTGCTCGAAAGCATTGAAGAATAATTTTCCTGTTTTGAGATGTGCGAGGAAACAATAAAGTTGTTAGAGATCCGTGGAGATTGGCATGATTGAGAGGTTGATTGCATACACAGTGTCAAAGACGCTTATATTGGCAAGGAACGCTTCAGTACGATGATGCTCCATGGTGAACTTCGTGCGAAGGGGTTGCGAACGACCAGCTTGGTGCTTCAAAGATTTGAATGGACCGAAATGGTGATTGTCACTGTAACGAAAACCGATTAGCCAATTGCCTTGCGAGGTTTTGGTGGTCTGTATGTTAGTATGTGTTTGTGTTCGGCAAGCAGGCGGGGAAGGCAATAGCAATACTTTTTTCAGGATCCTGGGACTTCACTCGGAGCCAGAGCAAGCGGCCACGTGGCCTGGTGCCTATCCTATGCCGCCAACGTTAATCATAGCCAGGCGCTAGGGTTGGTAAAGTAGAAGACGCTTGCTGAGCTCCAGGCATTGTTAGAGTTCGGTTCTTCTTATCAACGCAGTGATTGGGCATAAGCAACTACCCGAGTGTCAGCCGAGGCCTTGATTTTTACGAGCCGAAGTCGAGTGTTCACGCATTTCTCGTGTTCAATTCATGAGCCGCGCTCGACTGTCATCAGGTGGGTGGTTTCGGTCCCACAATTACGTGATCAAGGTTTACGAAGGCAAAACTGAAAGAAATAGTCCTCTTTTATCCTCGCAATTTTACCGTGATAAAGAAGCTTCTGAATCAGTGGCGGTCTGTGCGAGGGCACTTCGGCCAGACTAGGACCAGTACGCCTCTGCAAAGTCTTGCACATTCCAGCCCGATATCGTTTCGAGACCTTTTTAAATTTTATTTTAAGAAATCCAGTATTTGAGAGAGTATTCCGTGCCCCCTTATAAGTGAAATACGAGATCCTATGAAAGATCACTAGTAATTAGAATTGCAAACTTGAGTCGTTCTCTCGTTCATACATTTCTCAACTGGTCCAGGTACGGATTAGGACGCTAAACGAACCAGTCGGAGACGCGCTCCAGGCGCCATAACTGGTAGTGCGCATTGTGTTTAGTCTTCTTATGTGTCACCTACTAAAGCTTGTATTGATACTGACCTTTAAACATTACAGGAGCGAGGAATAATTATTTTCCGAAATTTCTTTATCTAGATATTAGGAAAGTACTTAAAATAAGAAAAGCAAATTATGTTTATTTTGTTTTGTCCTAGGCCTACGAGACATTCTCACAACAAAAAGATCAGACCATATGATTAGCGCAGTTGTACAGGAAGGTAGCCATAACTGGCTTCGACTTTTCTTTACATTTCAATCCCCTCACTTTAATTCCTCAGTGGTCGCGCCACAATTAAGTCATTTACCTTTTATATTCCCCAGTGTTCATGCTCAAAAAGTGGGCATTGTGAGATTTTGTCATTACCATTTCAGTGACTGGGAATTTCGGTGAGGCAACAGAAGGACAGTTATGGCTACACAAACCTTGCGTGAGGAAAAAGGCCCCCTCCACGCGTTGACTTATACGTGGTTTGAAATGACTTTACAGCAATGGCCATTGTGGTGGATTTGCTGTTGGTCGCATACGTTCTTCCCCATACAATTCGCACCAGTACGCCAAATTAGATCCTCGTGTGATGTGTTCCCTGTTCTATCAAAATGTGCGCAGTTTGCGAAAAAAAAAAGCTAATATGTTTTTTGCAACGTCGTTTTAAGTAATTTTGATATTTCCATAAGCGAAACGCGGTTGAACAGACATTTTGCATCAAATGATTACTTCCCTCCTAAATACGCAGTGTTCCGTCGGGACAAGGAATATAAAAATCTTGACCATGATTTAACAACCCCGTGAGTTCAGGTAACGACACACGCACTCAAAAGTCTCTATATTATTTGAGACTTTTGACTCTGTGTGACGTTACCTGCAGTTTCGGGGTTTTTGAATCACATTTAATGTGCACCAGCTCGTTTGCGCCCTTACATTTTTTTTTTTTTTAATTTGGCTGTTAACTTTCATCGCGGAGCTCTCATTGCAGTTAAAAATCACTTGCGTGCGGGTCGCATGTTTTATTTTGAATCAGACAGCGAATCTTTTTGGATTCAGACAGCTCTCTGTGGAAAAACAATAGTCTTCTAATCGATACTTTATATTTTCCTTCTAATTTTGGTGAATCTAGATTTTTTTAACAGTTAGACATGTTGGCAGATATATTAGATGTAGATGGACATAGTATTGGGGAGGAGATCGAACAGTCACGCTTGTAGCGGTACACTTCAGCTGTTTGGGCAGCGCACTGGATTATATATATATATATATATATAAATATATATATATATATATATATATATATATATATATAAATATATATATATATATATATATATATAATATATATACATATATATGTATATTATATATATATATATAGGAGTTCATATCCTGGCTCCGCCGTTTTTTGGCTTTCGGCGGGTTCCTGAAAACTTGGACTCTTTACCAAAATGAGTAGCTGGGCGAGTTGGATAGACATCTTGACTTAAACAGCGCAAATAAGTTACGTAAGGAAGAGACAACAGGAAGGAAAGAGCGCTGATTCACAACTGAGGTTTTAATAATGATGTAGTGAAAGAGAAAGATGGTGTCAAGTGTTGTGATATTATTAAATTTAAGAAGGTTACAATTATTAACCTCTTTCTAAGGGTCATATTAACGGAATGACCATTTGCATTTCTAAGTAACCCAAGTGAATATATCTACGTACAAATATTCAGATGTGATCTACAAAGTTCTCGGTGACCCAACGGTTACTGGTTGTCACAGCCAGAAAAAGAAGAAGAATCACGATGTCGACGGTGGTCCCAAGGGCGTTGGCTTTCACAGAAATGAAAATTGAGAACAAGGAAAAGAAGAAGAAAACAGGAAGAAAAATAATTTAGGGACTAAAATTCAACAATTGGAGCTCTTTCGCCGTCAGTGCAATCGAAGGCGTACTTATGCAGGCTAGGCCCTTATTCGCGATCTTGCACGCCCCGTACACCTCTCTAGTCTTTTGATCCTTAAAATGTTTAAGCACCTTAGTCTCAGGAAACCTTGGTGTGCACCCGCAATCTCTCACATGCACGGCAAGATGGCCCGCTGGCGTTGAGTTTAGAGAAAGTGCATGTTCCCTAAGTCTCACATTGATGCACCTTCCAGATTGTCCCAGATACACCTTCCCACATGACAACGGTATTTCATATATGATGCCGCTCTGACATTCCACGAACTTTCTTGCATGGTTGATTTTACATAGGTCGTGTGTATCCCGCTGCTCGTTGATTTTTGGACATAATCTTTTAAGTTTGTCGGGCGCTGTGAGGAGGATAGGAACCTC
This sequence comes from Ixodes scapularis, assembly GCF_016920785.2. Lineage (NCBI taxonomy): Eukaryota > Metazoa > Arthropoda > Arachnida > Ixodida > Ixodidae > Ixodes > Ixodes scapularis. The sequence continues at coordinate 167,404,083 of NW_024609868.1, read as the reverse complement.
AAACTTTGCGGCTACTCTTTTTAGGTTATGGGAGAGACGGTGAATGTAGGGCATTACCACAGGTCGGATCCTTGTTCGGTTTGGACTTCCTCTTTGACGTTGTTTTAACATGCTCTCCACGATGGTGGAAATAACTGAGGTCGGGTACCCTGAAGCGCGAAGTCTCTGCAGCTGGTTGTTGAAGCTCTCTCCTGCTGTGTGGTCGCAAGACTTCCTCAGAGCCGCCCCCAACGTACTTGCAACAATTCCTCTCTTGACGAGCTTCGTGTGTGCGGAGTCGAATTGCAGAAGACTTTTCTTTGTTCGTGGGGCGTACATCCAGCATACACTGTCTTCGTGGAATGTTATTTTGAGATCTAAGAATTCGAGGGACTGGTTTTCCGGCCATTCATGCGTGAACTTTAGTCCCCCGGCGTGTTCTTCGAATGTCGTTTGAACGGAATCCATGAACTGTGTCTCACATTTGGGTCTGGCATTGAGGAGGATAAGATAGTCGTCTACGTATCTGAACATACGACTAACCTGGGGAATGTCAAGGCTGTCATCAATGGCTCTATTACATTTCGAGAGGTAAACATCTGTCAAAGCAGGAGCTACACAGGACCCTATACAGATTCCTCTCTTCTGTATGTAGTGTTCTCCATTGAACGTTACCACAGTTGAGTTCAAGCAAAACCGTAGAAGCTCAAGGAAGGAATCCACTGCCATTCCACAGTTGTTCTGAAAGGCTACTTCTCCATTGGCTTCAATGTGTTCTCTCAAAGCAGTAAACATCCCCCCGTGAGGTATGGAGTAAAATAAGTCTTCTACATCGAGGGATAGGCCATACCGAACAGATAAGATGTTGTTTTCCAGATAGTCAATCACCTTCTCAGAATTGGAGACCAGAAAAGGGTCATTCAGTCGCAGGGTTGCCAATTGCCGCTGGAGGAACCTTGACATGGCTCCTTGCCACGATCCTTTTTCTGTAATGACCACACGGAAAGGACACGCTTCTTTGTGTGTTTTCCCGGTGAAGAATAAGCCCAGTTGGTCTTTATCGGCTGATGTTATCTGTTTTCGTAATTGCTCTAACTCAAACTTGTGGCACAGTTGTAGAGCTCTGGCCTTCACTGACTTGGATTTGTAACCTTCTAGTTTCTTAAAATTTTTCCCGATGGCCATTCTTGCCTTGTTCGTGTAAATATCATGGGGAGCTACAATAAATCCTCCTTCTTTATCTGAAACAATTAAGTTTAAATTGTTCTCCTGGAAATACCCTACAATGCTGTCTAACTTGGTTTTACTGCATGTTGCGGGTGCCGTTCCCACTCTCATCATCACATCCATGCATTCATCGATACACCGTGGTCGGTACGGCAAAAACTCAAGAGCCGTACCGACCACGGTGTATCGATGAATGCATGGATGTGGTGATGAGAGTGGGAACGGCACCCGCAACATGCAGTAAAACCAAGTTAGACAGCATTGTAGGGTATTTCCAGCAGAACAATTTAAACTTAATTGTTTCAGATAAAGAAGGAGGATTTATTGTAGCTCTCCATGATATTTACACGAACAAGGCAAGAATGGCCATCGGGAAAACTTTTAAGAAACTAGAAGGTTACAAGTCCAAGTCAGTGAAGGCCAGAGCTCTACAACTGTGCCACACGTTTGAGTTAGAGCAATTACGAAAACAGATAACATCAGCCGATAAAGACCAACTGGGCTTATTCTTCACCGGGAAAACACACAAAGAAGCGTGTCCTTTCCGTGTGGTCATTACAGAAAAAGGATCGTGGCAAGGAGCCATGTCAAGGTTCCTCCAACGCCAATTGGCAACCCTACGACTGAATGACCCTTTTCTGGTCTCCAATTCTGAGAAGGTGATTGACTATCTGGAAAACAACATCTTATCTGTTCGGTATGGCCTATCCCTCGATGTAGAAGACTTATTTTACTCCATACCTCACGAGGGGATGTTTACTGCTTTGAGAGAACACATTGAAGCCAATGGAGAAGTAGCCTTTCAGAACAACTGTGGAATGGCAGTGGATTCCTTCCTTGAGCTTCTACGGTTTTACTTGAACTCAACTGTGGTAACGTTCAATAAAGAACACTACATACAGAAGAGAGGAATCTGCATAGGATCCTGTGTAGCTCCTGCTTTGACAGATGTTTACCTCTCGAAATGTAATAGAGCCATTGATGACAGCCTTGACATTCCCCAGGTTAGTCGTATGTTCAGATACGTAGACGACTATCTTATCCTCCTCAATGCCAGACCCAAATGTGAGACACAGTTCATGGATTCCGTTCAAACGACATTCGAAGAACACGCCGGGGGACTAAAGTTCACGCATGAATGGCCGGAAAACCAGTCCCTCCAATTCTTAGATCTCAAAATAACATTCCACGAAGACAGTGCATGCTGGATGTACGCCCCACGAACAAAGAAAAGTCTTCTGCAATTCGACTCCGCACACACGAAGCTCGTCAAGAGAGGAATTGTTGCAAGTACGTTGGGGGCGGCTCTGAGGAAGTCTTGCGACCACACAGCAGGAGAGAGCTTCAACAACCAGCTGCAGAGACTTCGCGCTTCAGGGTACCCGACTTCAGTTATTTCCACCATCGTGGAGAGCATGTTAAAACAACGTCAAAGAGGAAGTCCAAACCGAACAAGGATCCGACCTGTGGTAAAGCCCTACATTCACCGTCTCTCCCATAACCTAAAAAAAGTAGCCGCAAAGTTTGAGGTTCCTATCCTCCTCACAGCGCCCGACAAACTTAAAAGATTATGTCCAAAAATCAACGAGCAGCGGGATACACACGACCTATGTAAAATCAATCATGCAAGAAAGTTCGTGGAATGTCAGAGCGGCATCATATATGAAATACCGTTGTCATGTGGGAAGGTGTATCTGGGACAATCTGGAAGGTGCATCAATGTGAGACTTAGGGAACATGCACTTTCTCTAAACTCAACGCCAGCGGGCCATCTTGCCGTGCATGTGAGAGATTGCGGGTGCACACCAAGGTTTCCTGAGACTAACCGCCGAATTCAGAAACCTCACTCCAACTACACTCAAACTGAAGGGCCCCTCCACTTCCTCGAGGAAGGTGCGAGGGCCGGCGCTGGCCAATCGCGAGGACGCATCCGCCGTCGCGATTGGCCAGCGCCGGCCCATGCGCCTTCCTCGAGGAAGTGGAGGGGCCCTTGAGTTTGAGTGTAGTTTGAGTGAGGTTTCTGAATTCGGCAGTAAGGTGCTTAAACATTTTAAGGATCAAAAGACTAGAGAGGTGTACGAGGCGTGCAAGATCGCGAATAAGGGCCTAGCCTGCATAAGTACGCCTTCGATTGCACTGACGGCGAAAGAGCTCCAATTTTTGAATTTTAGTCCCTAAATTATTTTTCTTCCTGTTTTCTTCTTCTTTTCCTTTTTCTCAATTTTCATTTCTGTGAAAGCCAACGCCCTTGGGATCACCGTCGACATCGTGATTCTTCTTCTTTTTCTGGCTGTGACAACCAGTAACCGTTCGGTCACCGACAACTTTGTAGATCACATCTGAATATTTGTACGTAGATATATTCACTTGGGTTACTTAGAAATGCAAATTGTCATTCCGTTAATATGGCCCTTAGAAAGAGGTTAATAATTGTAACCTTCTTAAGTTTAATAATATCACAGCACTTTACACCATCTTTCTCTTTCACTACATCATTATTAAAACCTCAGTTGTGAATCAGCGCTCTTTCCTTCGACTTTTTCGCAGGTCAGCAATATTTTGTATTATTTTATCCAGAACGCTCTTATTTTTCACTCAATTGCATCTGAAAATTGCAACTGAGGACATCGGTTCTCCCGGCACGGGAGAACCAAGTATTCAGCGGTGATGACATCCCAAGAACAAAAAACGTTAAATGCGACCAACCCCACCTTGACCAATGCTTCCCTGGCGCATGCCGAGGAGGCAGCCTCTTTGTCCGGTCTAAAGTGCCCCCCAGAAGAAATTCAGGCCGACGTCAACATGATAGAGCGTGATGAGGATCTCACCGAAGTGATGGACCCAACGAACGCACTACCGCTCTCATCGCACTACTACGCAGAATCTACCTCGGACGCCTCGGACATCACGTTCGATATGCGGGACTTCCAAACTGTGCACTCTAGCAAACGGAGGAAAAGAACGCTCAACCTTGCGCCTAAGATAATGGCACACACCACCACGTTCCCTTCGGCTCTGGGCAATGTAGTGGTCTTCACTCCGCAAGACCCCACAAAGCAAGTCACAAGCTTTAATAGCATTCGCCTGACCGCGGAGTTAGAAAACATCGCTCCGTCCAGTATCCTGCAAATCAGGCCAAATAAGGCACTAAACGTCATTGCTATTGACACCCGGAACTTACAAACTACAGCGCAGCTGTTGAAGCGTGAAACTTTGCTAGGTGTACCGATGTACGCTTATGAACCAAGGTCCAAAACTCATGCCGTGGGTGTCATAAAGGACGTAGCGAAGGACATAACTGAGGAAGAGCTCAAGGCACAGCTTAAGAGTACAATTAAGCTTGCTCAACTGAGGCGCTTGGGTGATTCCCAAACAGTACGCCTCACTTTTCTCGGAAGTGAGCTGCCAAGTCATGTCGCTGTAGGCTGCGTCCGGCATCCAGTCACCGCATACTCACCACGTCCAGTGCAATGCCACTCGTGCGGGAAACTTGGCCATCTAACCCCAACGTGTGCGCGTCAAAAGATATGCCTTCGCTGCTCCAACGCCCATGACACCGAGGAATGCCCGCCAAACGCCCCATCCAAATGTGTGAATTGCGGAGGAAAACATCACGCGGCATCCCCACATTGCCCGAAAATCAAACTCATGAGAAAGATCAACGACTACCGACAGCAAAATGGAGTGAACCACGCTACCGCAAAAACAGCTGTCACTACGCTTAACAAAACAAAGGAAGACTCCCAGCTGAGGCCACAACAGTTGCCGCAAGCTTCGCAACACCAATCAACCTGGCCAAGCGTCGTGGAAGCGAATGCTGCCCCTGAAAAGACAGACGGCACGCCGAGTATCCCCACGATTTCAGGTAATCCCGCTGCTGCGGAGGCAGGAAATGTTCAACCACTTTCTTTGAGAAATCAAAGAGAAACAGTCGCCAGACAAGCCCCTTACCGTGAGGCGTCATCAGAAAGATCTTCTAGTCAGAAGAAACAGAGAATTCCTCCAGCAACTGCACCTCCACTTCACTCTTTCTCAAGCTGGCAAAACCTCGTCATGCCCCTCCTGCAAGCTCTTCGAAGCTTGGTGGCGGGCATCAACAACCCACTTGCCTCGTCAGTATTGAAAATCATCGATCTAGCCATGCCCCTTGTGGCTGAGTTTCTTGGATGAAAAACTCTGCACGATACGTACAACCTCACAGATCGTCGCCAAAGCTCAGACACATTCCGCTAGTCATGCAGTGGAACTGTGCAGGTCTCCAAAACCGTCTTGCAGAACTGTTGCTTTACTTATTGACTGCACCCATACCTATTCTTGCATTATGTGAAGCTGGCCTCCCTAGTGATCAGAGCATCTCCGGCTACGTGAGGTACTCAAACCCCACTATGAGCGGATTTACTAACGGGAGTGCTGCACTATTCATCAAAAAGTCTCTCCCTCAACACTCTATCGATGTCACTGATTTGTGTAGTGACCATCTAGAAATCGTCGCAGTGCAAGTCAGCGTATTTGGTAAGCCTTTATGTGTGGGGTCCGTATACGCACGCCCGGGAAAAAGCGGCCTTCCTGTTGCCCGTGTAGTGGCGGAGCTTAAGAAACGGTGCCCAAGCTCCTTACTTTTATGTGGGGACTGGAATGCCCACCACGAACTGTGGGGCTGCGCTAAACGAGACGCACGGGGCCTAGCTCTGGCTACAGCTCTAGAGAAGCACGATCTCGTCGTGGCAAATGATGGCCGTCCTACATTCTACCGCCCTCCTTGCACCTATAGCGCCATCGATATAACCGCCCATTGTACAGACCTCGAAGTCACGTGGCAAGTATTAGCCGACACAATGGGAAGCGATCATTTTCCTATTTTCCTGGATTTATAAGACTACCAACCGTCGAAGCAGCGCACAATTGATATGATCATTTGGGATACTTTCCGCAGTCACCTTTTATTGGTAAAGGAAGACGTATGTGCGGCTATTGTAGACGCTGCAAAAGCATCAACAGTGCAAATACGCCTCCCAGTACATTACCCCAAACCGGACCTGATTTTTCTGAATCTTTGCGCACGCAGGAGACAGGCCCAACGAAAGCTGCAGCGTTCTGGAAATCCGCTACTAAAATCGCATTTCAACAAGTTAAACGCCGCAACTATAGCGCTATGCGAAGAAGCTACGCAGACAACAATGGCACGATGTGTGTGCTAAATCAGATGCCCACACACCAGCTTCCCGGATTTGGCATATTCTCGATTGCTTTATGGGAGCAAGAAACAAACTGTCGCCCCAAGCCTCTCTCGCACTCCGACGAGGAAAAGACCTCCAGGTTATAGCGGACGAATTCGCTAACTATTACGCCTCGGTCCGGAGCCAATCGCAAGAACCGTGCGTCATAGTTTCGACTTCGTCCCCTCTTGATGTACCATTCACCCTTGATGAACTCCAGGCGTCGCTCCGTTCCACCAAAAAGCGCACTGCCTCCGGACCAGACGGCATTACCCACCAAATGCTCTGCAACCTGCCAGATGAAGGTCCGCAACTGCTTCTGTCCGAGTTTAACGTTATCTGGTCGACGGGAAACGTACCTGGTGAGTGGCGTTCAGCCTGGGTTGTGCCCATCCTCAAACACGGAAAGCCGAGAACCGAACCTTCATCTTATAGACCCGTTTCGCTTACTTCATGTGTGGCAAAGCTAATGGAACGCATGATACACGCTCGACTTTCTTGGTGGCTTGAAGCTAAACTACTACTGCCCGATGTTATGACAGGCTTCAGAACTCGGCTTCCAACGGCAGACAATATCTTAGACCTGCTCAGCGCAGTCGAACACAATTGGAATGAAAAAAGATCAACGTTGGCGGTTTTCTTCGATATCGAAAAGGCTTTTGACAGTGTGACCCCATCAGTTGTGCTACGAAAACTCACATCCTTAGGCATCACTGGGGTTGTGCAACGCTTTCTTAAGTGCTTTCTAACAGAGCGAACTTTCCGAGTAAAACTCGATAAAACGCTCAGTGCCAACCGTTCTTCCCCAAGCGGTCTACCACAGGGTTGCGTGCTTTCACCTCTTCTGTTTAATGTTGTCCTCTCCGGTCTCCCAAGCGCGGTTCCTTTTACCACACCAAGGGTCAACATGTCCGTGTATGCGGATGATATATGTATCTGGACGACAGGTCACAAGCACTGCAACCTGAAAGCAATTGTCCAGTCGGCAATAACATCTGTTGAGACATACCTTAAAGACTGTGGCCTGCGCATGTCCGCAGAAAAGACTGTTTTCATGATTTTTCCGGGGAAAAATCAACGATTCACCAAACTTGACCTGTGCCTTGGCGGTTCTCCCCTACGTCAAGTCGCAAACCATAGATTTCTAGGAATCAGCTTAAATCAAAGGCTGAAATAGACAAACCAAGTGAAGGCGATGACAAGCTCAACAATCTCGGCTAGAAATGCCGTCCGCCGAGTTGGTGGCGCAAACTGGGGCAATTCCCCTCGCTCAATGCTCTCGCTTCACTCAGCATTAGTAGTGAGCCGCCTTTTATATGCCTTGCCTTATATGAACATCCTACCCACGCCAGCTCTCAAACTGGAACGCATTCATCGACAAGGACTTCGCACAGCCCTTGGCGTTCCGAGAGGAACCAGCAACCTCAAAGTTTACGAAGAAGCCCGAACACTGCCACTGCCTCTAATGGCTTCCCAGCACCTCCTACTACAGATGCTCCGCCTTGAAGAAACTACTGCGGGCCTCTCTTTACTTCGAAGAATCACCCGACGACCCCTATCACGATTTGGCATTTCTCTTCGCACCCTGCGTTACCTCGGGTGGAAACCAAAACCGCCAGTCATCACCAGAAAATCTACACCTCCTTGGGCTGTTCGCACGATCTTATCCCATGAGCACGTTCCAGGCGTAAAGAAGAAAAACAATTCAAATCCCCCGAATCTCAAATATTGTACAGATGAACACGTTGCGACCGAATTCAAAGATTTTCTTCGAGTATATACCGATGGTTCGGTTGACCATCTCAAAAGAAGCAGCACCTCTGCCTTCTGCATCCCAAGCCTTGGAATAGAGTGGGCTGGACGGCTAGAAAGAATGGTCTCCACTACGACAGCCGAACTTTGTGCCATACTTGAGGCCTTAAAGGCTCTACAGACGTATCCGCCTCAGCCCACCGTCATTCTAACTGACTCCCGCGGAGCCCTTTTCTGTCTACGCAAGCAAACCCAAATAGGGGAACTCGTGGAAACTACAAGAACAGCTCTTTATGCACTAGAAGACGCTGGTTTCAGCGTTCATTTCCAATGGGTGCCCTCCCACGTGAGAGTAAGCGGAAATGAAACAGCAGATCGTCTTGCTTCTCGAGCCCACGATTTCGCTCCGACACTCAAGTGTCCGACAGACGACCGCTGGCTCCAAAAGCAAGTTCGCCTGCATATTTCATCACTGGGTCCAGCGGCAGAATCAGGGCACCAACCTTGCCTCCTAGGTGGTCTCAGCCGAGCAGAAGCTACAGTTCTACTTCGCCTCCGCACTGGAAGTGCGAAAACCGGAAAAGTACTGTATCGATGGGGCCGAAGGAAGTCGCCTCTATGTGACGCTTGCAAGGTCTCAGAAGACGCCGAGCACATGCTCTGGGAATGTCCTAAATACAACGTTCAAAGGCAGAGATTCTCCCAGCAGCTTCAGGACCTTCGTCCTCCACTTCAGGAAACTGATGACATTATTTTCCCACGGGGCTCTCGAGCCCGTCGCAGACATATGCAGGTCCTTTTTTTGCGTTTCTTAAAGGACTCTGGACTTTTAGCACAATTTTAGAAGCAGCCGATTCCAGAACAGCACGTGTGTGTGTGTGTGTGTGGGTGTGGATGTGTAGCGACAAGTGATTATTAACACTGACCGCCGGCTTTCCTTCTCTTTCCTTCCTTTCTCCTTCCCCATCTCCTATTTTCTTTCTCTGCTCTTCTTTACGTTTCCCTCTGTTCTTCGGACGGGACATCGTCGGCGTTTTTCCCGCATGACAAACTCCGTCCTCTCTACTCCTTCACGGAAATCCTCCTCCTCCTCTTTCCTTCCTGTTGTCTCTTTCTTACGTAACTTATTTGCGCTGTTTAAGTCAAGTTGGATTCTTTAATTAATTGGATTAAGTACGGTTCATTCATCTGCACAAATTCGTTTATATATATCTATATATTTTTTTTTTATCCGAGAAATCAAAGATTCCGATTCTAAGGCCGCTCCTCGTGCGACTAAGGCACTGGCCAGATCGAAGCGCTGGTACGCAGTCAGTGCTAGGCGATGTTCGATTTGTACGTTATGCTGTGTTAGTAAACATCGGGCTGTTGAGACAACAAGCTCGATAAATTGCCCCCTATAGCTCAATCTCCTGCCCAATACTCATACTTAGAGACTTCATTCCTGGTGTATATTAAAGTTTGGAACACTCAGCTCTGCCAACTCGTAACGCCTCACCAAACGCAAATATCATTTAGTCTTTTGTCAACTTTCATAAATTTAACCATTGGAATAGTCTTCAAAACACGGGAGTCAAAGAAAGAATAAAAACACTTAAGGACAAGGACAGACATCACTGTCTGTCCAATGTATCGGACCGATACATTGGACAGACAGGTCGTTGCCTTAACACGCGCCTACGAGAGCACGTCCTCGAGGTCTCTCGTGCTTCGGACGACACTTTTCACCCAATAGTGGTTCATCAACGCCTCTGTACGAACTGTGAAGCCCGGTTCCAGGACACCTGCACGATTGGGAGACATAAGAACAAGCTCGGGAGAGAGATCATTGAGGCATACAAGGTAGCCCATGACGATCACAACATCGCTGCCCCTTCTCTCGCCTTGTCCAGAAATGAGATCAACTACCTGAAACCAGAGCTGGATTAGCCAAAGGGCGCTCTATCTCAATTTATCAATAGTGTTTTTCTTTTTCTTTTTTCTTTCTTTCTGAATTATTTATCTTCCAGTGTATTGGGTGTAAATTTGTGTTTTTTTTCCGGGTGTATATAAATATATTAATTTCCGCATCTTCCTCTTTAGTCTCAAACGTTAGGAAGATAGCACTATTGAAGGAGACACCAGTAAATGTGTGTTGCTAGTTGAAAGAACTGTGCTGTCTGTCCTTGTCCTTAAGTGTTTTTATTCTTTCTTTGACTCCCGTATTTTCACCAACACGCTCTTTCATCTTTGTCTTCAAAACAATCCAGGAAATCTGTTAAATCTTGCCTTGGCCAACTTTGTTATAAACAACGTTATAAACAACCCTAATCCACTGGTATTGTTTTGTTTGGTACATTCCCTTTCTTGTCTCCCTTAAGCTTTCTGCAAAAAAAGTGAAGCGGAAAACAAAAACTGCAACTCCTTGTATTGTTTTTTAAGAGTCGACTACTTTTGTCCGTTTTAATATTTAAATAACGTAAACCGGGCACTCATACACAACATAAATGACAAACGTTGTGCGGTAAAAGCGTTTAACATATTGTATCTAGACTTGAACGCTTTGTTCCAAAAATACGTCCTCAAACAAGTCATTATCCTCACTGGTCGTTATCTGAGTTGAGATCAGTTCTAATTTCTAATCTAGCGTTCTGTTGCGCCAAATTTTTCAAATCATTTGCGAAACCAAATTTGTTGTTGCAGCGCGAAAAGAGACTGTGCCGTCAGTCAGTGTTGCGGGGTTTATACCGTGACCCAATGTGTTTCTGGAGGTAAGGACAGTACAGTCACGACTTCATCGGCAATAAATATTGCTGGCACGTCTAACATTTTTATTAGTGAAAATTTTGCTTCTGTGCGTTCTTACAGCCGGGATCATTTTCTGTGCCCGGCGTTACTGGCGGTGGTGGTGATTGCCTCTCAATTTCATTTTTTGAAATCGCCGATTTTGAATTTGCCAACACAAAATCTCAAAACTAAGTTATCGGTCGCATTTGACGGTTTTCCGGGTTTTATCTTTAAAGGATGTTCTCCTATTTTGACACCCATTTTAACGGACATTCTAAACCTGTCATTATAAACCTGCACTTTTCCTTTATTAGAAAAAAACTATATAGCTGTGCCCATACATAAAACAAATTAAGAACACGTGATGAAAAAAAATTATAGACCCCTCTCGCCGTTATGTCCGTTCGCAAAAATCTACGAAATGGCATTGTTGGAACATACTTCAAGCTTTTCTAAACACAGTATCCTCCCCTCCGAACATGATTTTGTGCTAGGAAAATCAATAAAAACGAACTTAGTGTTTTTTTGTTTTCTTTTGTTATTGTTGTTGTTGTGTTGTTTTGTTTCGCCCACAGTGAGTAAGCGCGGACAGGTTGACACTGCATATTTTGATCCAAGCAGTTTTATTTGTTTGATCATTCGCTAATTTTACAAAAACTGCAATCATACTGCATGAGTACTCCACTTTGCATCTTAATTCACGATTATTTGTTCAATAGACACAACTCTGAACGTGCCCTTGAACATCTCTACCGAGCTTTTGTTACCCTCTCTCGTGTTCCTCAAGGCTCCACACTTGGACCGATTTTTGTAATGTTTTCATAAATGACATCAGCTCATGTGTTAGGCATTCAGAAATCCTGAAATAAGTCGATGATATCAAGCTATTGAGGCAGATCTCATTTGGGGAGGACTGAATAAAACTTATAGATCTTTGAAAGAAGAGTTAAGGCAGAGGCGAGCTGGAGAATGTTAAGCGACATAATAAAACCGGAGACACGGAAAGATGAAGGGCACACACAACACCGTCTCAGACACAGCTAAAAAGATTTAATTACAACCCTCTCCCTTTATAGCAAACAAACCTCAACCGACGCGGTAGTGGAAAAACAGAAATCGCTAGTGTCAGCAAAAGGAAACCACCCATCGTCAATATCTAATCACTTACAACCTACGAAGTCAGCAAAACAAGGAATTGGCAGAAGAAAGTCTAAAAACTATATAACAGCAAAAACGTCCAATTACATTTTATCAAGAACAACTGAAGGAACGCTAACACAATTCCCTGTTGACATAATCCTATTTTTTTCTTTCATAACACGTTTAAACGGATCCAATTCTTTGCAAACTATCTCTGTCAATTTCCACCCTGGAACGCAACTGTTGCACTCATCTAGATGCTTGACTATTTCGCAGTTGGGCGACTTCGATAGCACTGCCATTTCGGGATCATGGGAAATCTGTACGTGATTGGTATAGTAATGTGTGGATACGCTGACGCTTAGTCCCAGCAAGACCGTTATGTCTTCTTCTAGGAAGCTAAGGCCTAATGATTTATGTTGTCAACTTGGCAATGCCTCATTGCAAAGAGTCTAATGCACCTTTGATCTTGGAGTTATATATAGACTCTTCTCTCTCATTCAGTACACATGTCAATTGCATCGCCAATGCCTTTTTTCGTACGTTCCGTATCGTTCCTAGAATTACACGTGGGTTTTCTCTGGCAGCCAACATAATGCGGCTATACTTTTCGTGAATTAGGTCAAAGCTAGAGTTTTCATTTGTCGTATAGAATTCTATTGTGCGCAGGCACAAAGAGAGGATTGAAAATATCCAGAAGCGTTTCGTTCGTATTTCTTATGATCGGTATGTCAGTCGCACAATTTACTTTGAATATAGAAAACTCCTAGAACTATGTATAGTTGTTCTACCTTGAGCGCTAGACCACACGACAGAGATCTTATATTTTTGCTTAAATGCCTTTAAGCTGTAATTGGTTTCCCTGATCTAACATTAACGATTAATATTCATGTTCCGAGACAATTTTTGCGAATTTATATTACATTTTACGTCAATCAATCATATCAAACTTGCCCATGATACGCATTCAGAACTTGTATCATGCCATTGACGCTCCATGTATTGACGTTTTTAATCGATCTTTTATCCCGTTCAAGATTTTCGTCAAAAATCTCTAGAAATATTGATTCCCTCTTTGCTGCATATTTATCGTGCATCATTACAAAAACGAGAGATGTTAATAAACGCAAAAAAATCAAATTAAAAAAATGAAATATTGCATAATTATGAAAATGACGCATTCAAGTGTTCTTTTTCTTTCTCGAACAATTATTGAATGGAATTAATTATCACCCGTTGTGAATACCGCCCATTTTCTAGACGTTTCTTTTATGATATCGGAGCAAGTGCAGCCTGTATAATACTGTTTTTTACTCCACTCTACTCCGCTCCATTTGTGTAAAAATTTCGAAAGGAATTGACTGCACTAAAAAGAAAAGAGTCCCCATCACTCCATGTTTTGTTTTCTCGCATACACCTCACTCAAAACTTTGCTAGAAGCACCCGGAAAGGCCCGTTGATTGGCATACCGGCCGTATCCTTCGTCCACAAAGCATATGATCACTGGCGCCGACGATAGCCCTTGCCGTTTTTTGATTTCGCATTGACTTATTTTAATTGTGCCACAAACAGGAAGGAAATATATGTGGAATTTCAAATTATCGCTTCTGAAGTTGTAAATAACTCAAACGGCTTCATAATGCATTCTTTTTTGTTGCTTCATCTTGTAAGATTACCCTTGACGCAATCTTCCTCTGAGAATGACAAAACCCATTGGTTTCACAACCTGTAGTCATTTATTGACTGTCAGTGCGGCGCGCTACGACCCAGAAAGCTTTTTCCACATGCTTCTGCGCAGGTCTTTAAGCAATGGCCAAGCGCCACTCATGTGGCCGATTGCACCTGGGCACGTCGCGGTGGAGAGGGTAGGAGACGATGATAATATAGGGTCAACCTAGTCGAATCCTTTGTACCACCAGGTGGCCCGCAAGTTTTCCTATTCTAGTTCTCGCGCACGTTAGGGGCCTGCGGGGTCTTTAATGAGCATCCTCCATCGCGCAGAACGCACACGCCGGTATGATGCTCATTCAGATCGTATTGGTCAGGGGTGAGATGTTGGCTCTGGGTCCCCGTGTTCTACAGCGAGAGCTTTCGCTCCCCATGCTCCCATCTGCTGTGCAATAAAACATGTAATTTTATACTATTTTCTTTTTGCTTCGCGGAACGCATGGTTCATACACGAAGTAAAGAAGAACGTGATCTTGTCCGAAGAGGCGCCTGTTTGCTGATACGGGACAGCAATACATCACGATCTCGAGTCTGAAATTTCTTCAGTTATATTTTTTCACCACGCTGAATGTGTTCAGTTTAGTATACTGGTACTCCAGCAGTCGATCCAAAATGTACCTTGTTTATATTAGTCTCTAAGCACATACAGTTATGGAAATATGCAAATGTCTTGAGGTAACGCCATTTGAGAAACAACCGTAAACCGAGTAGTCGGGCATGATTTAGAAAACAGATTTTATACTAACTACAAATGTTTTAGTTGAATGAAAGGAAAAACTACGCAGTAGCAGTCATATTTAGGTTAATTCTTGTAAAACGATACAGTGTATGTGACATACAGGGTATAGGGTGTCCCCGATTATTTGCACCAAACTTTAAGAAAAAAAAAACGGAGAGCTCCGCGTTAGGGATACCGGTTGTATGTTCTTAGCAAACGTCATACAAAAGTGCACGAATTTTAGTGTGCTTTGTGATTGAATTAATTAGGACTAAATAGCCAACTTCCCAATTATTCGTATAAAGGTCGACGCGTAAACTGGAAAGTTGTAAAATCCATTGAGAAAATCCCGATTAATGTGTTTGCTGCATAATACGCTTTGAACGCTTTTTCTAGCAAAAGAAAAAAAAAAATCCGGAAATTATAAAAGCAAAACGTGACAACGCGCTTGCGCGTTGCACTTGAGGCGCTCTGAGACGTGCTCTGAAGGAACGAAGTTCACCTTATGACTGACGCGCTGTACGAGACAGGGCTTCGCGGAAGCGAGCGCTCGCGCCTATCTTCGGGGCCCACACCAACAGGAACCCATGTCTTGGACAGCACTCCAGGGAAAAGGTGGACTTCGTTCCTTTAGAAGACCTCTGAAAGCGCTGCAAGCGCGACAAGCGGCCCGTTGGCACTTCGTTTTTTGTTGTTGTTGTTGTTGTTGTTTTTGTTGTTTTTTTTTTATTTCACGGCCTTTCTTTTTTGGCTAAAAAAGAGAAGCGCGTAAAGCCATCATGCATCAACCACCTTAACTGGGTGTTCCTCGATGCTATCTACACACTTTCCAATTCCCTACTGGGTCCTAAAACAAATATTAGTCATAAATAATTAAATGACTAGGCGCACCAAAAAGAAAGGAATCACTGTACTTTTGTAAGATGCCTGTTAACATCATACAATTGGTTTCACTCCCGGAAAAAACTTTGTTTGTGTTTTTTTCTTTTCTTTTGTCTTTTTCATAATCTGGTACAAGTTTCCTGTGCCTATGTATAACTAACTAAGCCTTTAGCGACAGACTCAAAACGCTCAAGACGGTGCACCGAGTGACAGCTTCTTTGTGAAGCTTTAGAATTAAAGCATTGCTTTATTCTTACAAATGCGATCATTTCTAACGCGGCTGAAAAATCGAATGGAAACCTTCATTGCTACGTAAGTTTTATTTCAGCTATCTTTAGGTGTGTTTTTTTAATATGTATTACAGCGTTTTCTATAGAAAAGATAATAGAAAACATCGGTACACTGCTAGCAAAGATGTCAAATGCAGCTTGTATCTAATCATTTCAATATTTGATTGTCACCAACTAAAGATAACATATTTGCGAAGAAAAGATTCGTCTGGTCGCTATAAAGTGTTTTGTTTTCTCTGCGGGCAGTGTTTAATTTATTTGTTTGTTTGACGGGGCTGGACTGATAATTTCTAAGTTTTATCAAGCCATTACCCCTGAGCTCCGGAAAAATATACATCGGCCAAACCGACCGGTGTATAAATGACTGATCGCGTGAGTACGGTTTGCCACACCGGTCAATCTCAGGGAGCCAACTTAGTTTGCACTGTTGAACATGCAGCTCTCGGGCACAATTTTGGTACGAGGAGAGGGGGGTGGTTAAATGCGTGAGCAAATCTTCGGTTTATTTACACGAAAAAAGATATTGTCTTTGTGAGCATGTGTTGACGCGATTATGGTATGCTTGTTTCCCTCGTTGGACGTAGTTTCAATAGACGTTTAGTTACACCTCAGCACTCGTCTTGTCACTGCCCGCCTTTGTCCTTGTAAATCGGGCACTGAATTACCCCGATTTGTAAAAATAAAGAGCCACACAAGAGGTTGGCTAAAAGACATTAGCTACTGCCAGGGAAAGAAGGCCCTATAATCTGGTATACTTTCGCACCCGTGTATGCACTCTTTGTTTGTTGTTCACCAGTTGGAAGAACAACCTGAAAGCTGCTAAAACAAAGTAATTATTTGTTGTCGTACGCGCATTACGGTCTTACAGGTATTTGAGTAAGCAAATATACTTTAAAAAAAAACCTGATGTTCATGGGGCGCTTGAGCATGCCTTGTACTGTAGATTACGCCTACTTTAGTGGAGTGACAATTGTGCTTACTGAATCAATGATCATCCAAACATGATTGTAAACAAGCAATGAACATTACCACAACTTGCTGACCGTTGGCCGTAACGGTTAGGGCGTGGGCACCGCAGTTCTGGTAACCGAATTCCAACTTGAGCCGTCCTGATCTTGCCGTTCTAGACACCAACACTGGCGTCTTCCTGGAACAAGAAATTATAAGTATAATATTACATGAAACGCGGTATTTGACGACCGATCTTTTATCTTTTTTTAAGGCATTGAACAGTCGTTTCAGGAAGTGAAGAAGGAATATGGTTTATTAACTGATATCACGTGACCTCACGTCACGCGATATGGTTACGTGACTTTACGCCACGGTCACAAGTAGTGGTGCCACATGACGTCAATTGGTGTGTATGTGCACTGATTCAATATTCCCGATAGATCTAGCAAAAAAATGAAAGCCGTTTACAACTCCATGTAATGCCGAATAAGAGTACAGCTCCTGAGGAGGAGGAGGGAAGGGCACTGTGGGGGGGGGGGGGGGGGTCACGTGACCATGGGGTGTCACGTGACCTGGGGGTCACGTGACGATGCCCATGCCGATGACGTCATCAGGGACGTAACTGATGACGTCATCAGTGATGGCGATGACGATGCGGATGCCGGTGACGTCATCAGTGACGTCACTGATGACGTCATCAGTGATGACGATGACGATTCCCATGCCGGTGACGTCATCTGTGACGTCACTGATGACGTCATCAGTGATGATGACGATGACGATGCGGATGCCGGTGACGTCATCAGTGACGTCACGATTGACGTCATCAGTGGCGATTACATCAACGGGGGTCACGTGACCTCGGGAGGGGGGTCACGTGACCCGGGTAACCATCGTGACGGTAACCCTAGTAACCCTTGTGAAAGTAACTCTCGTGACACTCGTGAGGGTAACGCCTGTCACCCTCGTGAGGGTAACTCTCATAACCCTCGTGAGGGTAACTCTCATAACCCTCGTGACCTTCGTGAGGGTAACCCTCGTGACCCTAACCCTTTTGAGGGTAACTAACCTACTAACCCTCGTAACACTCGTGAGGGTTACGAGGGTTAGTAACCTTTGTAGCCCTCGTGATCCTCGTGAGGGTAACCCTCGTGAGAGTAACCCTCGTTACCCTCAAGAGGGTTACGAGGGTTAAGCGCGAAACACATGTACGACGAAACCGTCCGATCCGACGTGCGGACTGCCGGAATGACCTTGGGGGGAGAGGGTTTTCGTAGCATCGGAGAGCGTTGAAAACCCTCGCCTCCGACCGTCGTATTGCGCGGTCGGACGTCGGATCGGACGGTTTCGTCGTACATGTGTTTCGCGCTTTAGTCGCGGTTACGCCGACGGCGACGGCGACTGCGATGCCGCTCAAGCCGGAAACGGGCGCCTAAGAGCTGCGCTCTAAAAAGAAAGCGTTTTCCGGGTATTCAATTACGTTTCCGGGTATACAATTACAAATTACTTGAATTCGTGCATAATTAGGCACTTGTACAGTTGTGCCATTAATTAAGAGGAGGAACGCATGATTAGAGGCAATAATTTCAAGAAGTAGAAAGTTAAAAAAAAAAAACATTTTATGCTTTAAAAAATGTTTGGTCATTTTATCATTTGCTGTTAACGACGCCCGATTAAGATAATATAATTTGTTTGCCACCCACGAATCCGTATAAATCAATCATCCTTTTCAGAAGCGTCCGTTAAGGCAGAATTGTTCGCACCCGCTTTTCCTAAACGGAATGCGTTCGATTCATTGCATGTGCACTCATTCAACACTTTTGTACCTTCCGTCTGCAAATTTCGCGCTTTATTTGATTTAGCCCCAATTCGTAATTAAGATAACTGCAACTTTTACGCGTGAAGCATAATTTCTTGTGGTTCGAAGAATCTATCTCCTAGTCAAAAGCACTAATACAGCCCATATTGCGTACTCGCTAGCACAAGCTCGGTTAAAACTGTTTCGGGCGGGTATGTTTTCGCTTCCAAACACTGCACCGCAACACGCTTTTCCGCACTTTGTTCGCAGCCTTGAGAAACTAGAGGCCGTTTCCGTCATCAAGAGCCCTTTGCGTAGTCACAAGGCACGCAAATCACTCGAAACAAAGGCGCCGAAAAGGTGTAGCTATGAATGTGAATGTCTAGAGCACCTTCCACTCCCTTAAGTGTACAAATAATCTGCAGCGTGTACTCTCCCAGTCGCGTAGCACCTAACAATCTGAGGCTTCTAGGAGGTTTTTCTCCCGTGTACGCGTTCCGATTGGCGGCGCACTAAACATAATAATTTTAACGATAAAGACTGCGATTCTTAGGTGGGGTTCCAACAGAGTAGATCACGGTATTTGTGGTTACACAACGAGCGAAGAAAATATAAAAACAGACAATTGGTTTTCTTTTAGAATGACAACACAATCGAACAAAACAATTGCACCCAAACGTTATGATTATATATGATAAGATTGGAGTAACGACTAGGATTGCTGCGAAATAATAATTTTATTAAGGTTATTCCGATAACTTACCCTTCTTGGAGAAAGTAATAATTATGAAAGTTATTACGGCAGCGAAGTTAGTGTAAGCTAGTGTAAGTTCCTTCTTCTCTTAGTGGCATGTCCTGGATAAAAATGACTCATTTCGGGGATGTCTACTTTATAGGGCTAATAGACAATTTACTTTATACTTTCTAGTGACAATAGACCCCGATGAAGCGACATCGGTGGTCGCCATTTTTTGGGAGGGAAGTGAGCGATCGGATTGGATTTCTGGCCGAGCTCTCATGCAGCGCTCGTTCTCGTTCCGAGCTCAGTCAAGTTCACCCCGATCGCTGACAGACATGGCTAATTGGCGCTGCAGAAATGCTGCGCGTTTTACAAATAGGGTCTATTAATTAACTTACAGAGTATCTTCATTCGGGAATGACAATTTCTTTGAGATAAGGCACCAACCTGCGCGACGTGGCTGAGGTGAGCACAACTTGCACTTGCTCCGGCTCTACGCAGGTCGGGTGACCGGACGAGTCACGGAACTCTAGATGCGCCACCCCGACGGGGTTCTCCCGGCGCGCCATGCTGCCAGCTAACAAAAACAAAATGCAAGTACTACACAGTTATTTTGCCGTAACCTGTAACAAACCTTAAGGCAGAAAAAAACTGAAGCAACATAATGACCAGTAGGCTTTTTTTTATTTTTTTTTTGCCTCGCAACAAAGCGCGCAGCTATTATAAGCGCCAAAGTGCCTGGCTTTAGACTATCTGTGTGTTTTTTTTATGCTTTCATTGAACTGCACTGCGAAGGATTACCAAAAAACAGAGATGGCACTAAAAGATAACACGACTTTTGTTTTGTATGTCCCGACGTTTTTTTTTTTCTTCTTAGTCCCAGTGTCGATTATCGGTAGCGCAATATAGTTCAGTCGAAGCGATATAGAAAGGGTTGTTACGGGTGCTTCTACGCGTGTTGATGTTAATTAACCCAGTCGGCAAGGCAGTCTGCGATTGATACGATAACCCGAGAACTTGGGTAGCTTATATTTTCAGCCGAATATTTCAATCACAGTATCGCCAAACTGACAAAAGTAGGAATCTGCAAGCTTGCATCACTGATTTTGCCACATCATAACACCAAGTTGCTATATATAGAATACAGACTACTCCAAAGCAAGGCCTTGGAAACTACTCTACGCGCCATAAAACAATAACAAAAACAAATCTGCTTTCGTTAAAATATGCCAACTAAACCAAAGTCACGTACTGTTTCTTCCCCCAAACTGTTTCGCATATTGACATCGCTATCTCAACTTGTAAGTTTAATTTCACGTTAATCGACTTCTAACAGGAGCAGCGCGAGAACTAGAGGTTAGCACATACCGTTAAAGGAAAGTACCGCAGACGTCTTCGAAGGCCAGTTCTCGGAAGACACGGCACCGTAAATTCTGTACTGTCCCTTGGCGCTCTCACCATTCTTGCAGAACCTCAGCGTCCGCAGCGTTTTCGAGTTATCCTCGATTGTTCCCTCATCCGATACAATGGGCTCAGCGCCCTTATTGAGTACGCCGACGAGTGGAAGCACAACCTCCGGCATCTCCGGTCCGAAATGCAGAAGCGTCTTCCCGAAGTCGTGAATCTGCCTGGCCTTGACCAGCGCCGCGTCCAAGGAATCCTTGCGGGTGCGCAGAGTGTTCTCGTTCTCCCGCCTGAACTTCGCTATTTCCTCGAGCAGGTCCCGCCGCCGTGCCTCGAGCGCTTCGACGTACCCGTCGTAGAAGAGGTTCACCTCTCGAGTAATGCTGCTGACGTTCCTCTCCAGGGTCTGACTGTTCCGCAGCGTTCCGCTCGCCGAGGATTCCATGCGAGACATCTTCCACCGGAGCCTGGTCAGCAGGATGCTTGTCCTCTTCAGCTCTTCTTCCTTGGCGACATTGAAGTCGTTCTGAATGTGATCCTTGTGTTCGTACAAAATACACTGATCGCAGGCCGTCTTTTCGCACGTCTGACAGAACGTGTTCAGCACACACTTAGAATGAGTAGGGCAGTAGGTCTGCCGTGGAACCTCTGTGTCCTTGCCAACCGTAGGACCGCAGGAATCCTGAAGAGACATTAGGTTGTGGGAGTTTGTCTTCCGCTGTCTTCTGTGAGCCCTGGTGCAGAAGGAGCACAAAGAGAGCACGCAGATGATGCACCTGTTCACTGCACTGGTGGTTTTGGTGCACAGGTCGCAGAAGGAGCTCCGCTTGGAGCGGGATGCAGGTTGCCGCGACGCGCTTCCGTGGCGGCTGCCAAGTGGGCCGCCGGGGGTGCCGTCCAGAAAGCGGGTCAGGAGCGTGTTGGGCGGTAGCTGGATCGGGGGCCCGGTGAGCGCCGTCTGGGTTTTGCAAGCCGGACAGACGACAACCCGAGGGTCGACGCTTCTCGTGGCGAAATCGACCAGCTGGATTGCCGTGCGCGGCGGTGCGGCCGTCTCTTCTCCGCGGGCAAAGTCGCTCGAGGAAGAGTACCCCGAACTCGGGAAGGAGTGCCGGTCGCGAGTCGGCGATACGGAGGCTATTTTCCTCGAGGCGTGTTCGATGTCCGACACGCGCGAAGCGTCGGCGACTGCCAGGCGCTCGAAGCAGTGTCGGCACAGGGTATGCAGACAAGGCAAGATGCGAGGATCCTGGGGCCTCTGCTGGCAGGCGGCACATAGCAGGTCTAGCCGACTCGCAGTGCTGATGGAGTTAAACGAAAACCTGGGGCAAGAAAAAAAATTTGATTTCGCCTAGAAGACCTTATATTGATAGAACAAACTTTAAGGATGTAGGATACATTTTGAAAACCACACTGCAGGTTTATTGTGACGACACGCAACTATACTCTCGAACAAATTCGGAATGCAATGTGGTCAAAGCTAAGGGTACCAGTGCGCTCGCTTACTTTTAGTGCATGCAGAACCATGCGCCAGATCTAATTATATATAAATTTGCTTAGATATTTGTTCCAGATTAAAACCGCAAAACATAAAACCACTTTCAGTTAGTTCCACGGTCACTATCCTAAACTACCATCTGACTCGTGTACCATGCTAAGTAGGCTTCATTACTTTCGCGTCTAATCATTATTTCTACCACGTGCTGATGTCTGTTCATGTGTATGTTGTTTCTAAGTTGATATAGCTCCCAAACATTTTTTTTCAATCACCAACCCAAATCAAGGGACATGGAAGTCGCTACAGAAATATACAAGCGCACACTAAAAGCGCAAGGTCGTAATTTTTTCTGTGATTGATTGGACTAGCTGGTAATAACATGCACAGCTGGTAAAACATGCGCTGCCATTGGTATCAGTATTCATATTTTATTATTTTGTTAATTGTTTTCTGGGGAGATGGGGCACACGCGCCCTCTCTTTTTCCACGGGAATCTGATTCCCGATGTAGAAGGATTTCAAGCAGACTTTTTTTTTCTTTTATGATCAGAGTAAAGGACGCAAAATATGCTTTGCCAAAAACGCCAAGATTGTCCCCTAATTTATTTTTTTACCCTCAGCAAAAAGAAAAAGTCAAAACGCATATCAACATGGGGTTTGCGCCTTCCATAAGCCATCGCCACGGCCTACTATGAGTTTTTTGGGGTTTTTTTTGGCACGCTGTAGGATTTGAAATCAAGGAGCCAAAACTGTGTAGCTATAAATGTAAGTCAATGCAACGGCCTTTTATAGACTTATTTCTTAATATGTATTTGCCATTTTACAGGAGAGGGCCGCTCCCTGTCGGCACAAGATTGATATCCAGTTGAGATATGCTCACACCGGATGATATTTACCCTAGCGATTATAAGTATATAACTACAATATTTCCAAAGTCACGGGAGGGTAGTGGTTTAGAAAACAGGTACCGTACTCATTGTTGGCGGACAAGGACATGCCGGGCAAGCTCCGGAACCCTGCAGACGCCGTCGAGCTTCGGTGAAGGCAGAACAATCGAGTGCCCTTCGATGCCTCTGGTGGCAGGGCTGAGCAGCGCCGTTTCGGAGCACGAAAGTTGGGTGGACGTACACGGCTGAACCCATAAAACCGGGCGGCGGCTTGCGCCACCTAGGGCCGTTTCATAGCACCTCCGTTGACACCAGCGTCGGACGCATGACACCACGGTATGAAACAGAGCGAGCACACGGCTCCGTTGCGGTACGGACGGCGTGGAGTTCTATGTCGGGACACGATGCAACACACTGAGGAGAGCGCGATGTTACCGCTTGAGCCGCGGGGCCAGTGTTGGGCCACGCCGCTACGGTTCCCTCGCTGTCCCGGGGAGAGGGAGGGAATAGCTCGGGAAGCCGCCAACGGACGGCTAAAAGTAAACCCGGGGACACCGTCAAGAGAGAGAGAAAGGAAGAGAAGAAATAGAACAAGGTTAGCGAGGCACGCATAATGTTCGGTTGCCTACTGTTGGCATTTGGTTTGGGCTCTCGGGATTTTGAGGGCAGACGACAAACTTAGACGGTCGAGAATAAAATTGCAGATAAAAATAAAAATCCGATTGCGGTTCCTTTATTTGAGATTCCCAGTATTTATAACGGCCCCAAGAAGCGAAAGCGATGGCTGAAGCAATCCTATAGAACAGTTCGAGTACTAATCTCGTAAAGACCTTTCAGTGGCAGTTCAGTGAAAGGTACCGGAACGTTCGCCACCGATTAAGGGTCGGGCACCATGGGATGAACACCCGGCGAACTGGCGAACTTCATCCGGCGCCACGACCGTCGGAACATCCCCTCTTATAATGCCACGAGCAGCGAACCCCTGCGAAAATTGGCGCTCTTGAAAGAATGCGCCGCAAGACCGACAGAAGGGAGACAACACGAAGCGTTTCGTGTTGTCTCCCTTACTTTATCCCTGTCTTGCGGTGCCTTCTGTCAAAAGAAATCATGTACCAACTGACCCATCTGTCACCATTGATGAAAATCGTCGCTTTTCTGGAGCATATTTGTATTATGCAGTCACACTTAAAGCTATACAATGGTGTGAACACATTCTCGGAGACACCGTCGAGGGGACGAAGGAGGAGGGGAAGGTACGGACGAGTAGGAGGAAAGGGGGAGGAGGGGAAGAGAGGAGGAGAGGAGGGGAGGGAGAGGAGTAGGAGGATGAGGGGAATATCCTCCCCTTGGCACCCTCCCCTCCTCCTCCTCAAGAGCTGCGCTCGAATTTCGCGTTACAGGAGTTTGCAAACGTATTTTTATTTTAAAAGCGCAATAGATCCTTTGTGCTTGCTGTGCCAGTTTTCGTAGTTGTCTTGTAAAGCTAATATAAGTTACGAAAGACGTAACTTATATTACGTCTTTCGGTTAAAATCCAGAATGGGACAAAACTATCTTGCAATTGAAAAACCTTCCCCCTAAAAGTACCCAGAGTTCAGTTAAATGATAGAATTCTGCAAGCATACCGAGCCACTGGCTCAGCAACACTTCCTTTGATTTCCTCGCCCTCAAAACTCTGACTGAGTTTTTCAAAATCAACAAAATACACATCCAGTGCAACAATGATTTCAAGAATGTTAGGTTTTCTGTAGTTAAATATACGCAGACTTCCACTATCACAGACTTTTACACGCTCCAAATTCATTTCAGAAACGACATCATTGTGATCACTAATTCCAGGAAGTACAAATATAGACTTTAACAGATCTGGCTCAAACACAAATTCGCAAAATTTGCCACTATTGCAGTGTCCACGAGTTTTCCCAGCAAAAGACTTTTTGCCGGTGCCTTAAGACTAGGGAAATTAAAATCACCTTTTTATAACCAACCAGATCATCAGATTAAATTGTTTCAGTCATCACTGTGATCGCAGATAATACGTCAACCGAATTTGCTGGCGCCTGGTGAAAAGCATATATGCTGAAAAAGTTTTACCATTGCAATGTTTCAACTGGAACCATACAGCTTCGAGCGAGCCGTCATCAACTTCAATTTTATTCGAAGAAATGCACTTGCCTACGAGCTTGTGAAACTAGAAAAATCATCGATCTTGTTTTTGATTCGACGACAATTTATTACAAAAAAAAGAGACGGCGGGGTGCGAGGTAGGGCGTGGTAACTTGAACTGCGCTACCTGTTTGATATCTTCATCACAAATATACTTGACGTAACTTAGATAAAGAGCGTCATTCCTTGAGTTGACACACCTGCGACTGCTGGCGAAATCCCACACATGCCGCATTTTTCTGCGTATAACTCTAGAAATCCTTGGACGCACTGTTGCAAGGCATGTAGCTGGGCTAGTTGGTGGTACATACTGTTTGGTGGGAACAGCCAGTGCCTCCTGTATAAGTTACACTATACCTGTCAGTTTCTCTCCAAGACATGTCCGGGCCCGATGCTTCACCTCACAACACGCATGTTCAGCTAGGTAGCGCCGCCTGGCGGACGTTCGTTTTGTCTATTTTTCTAGCATGTTGTATTTACCTTAATATTGAAGATATATCATATTAATATATACTGTAAACGACGGAATTTTCGCGGGCTCAAATTTTCACTAATCGGGCCAAAGTTGAAAAATTAAAATTGTTCGGAGGGTCTAATTTTCGCGAATCCAGACTGACACCTAGAAAGATGGAAAGACAACCGGGCCGGAAGGGGGGGGGGGGGGGGGGGGGGGCTTCCGGCCCGGTTGTCTTTCCATCTTTCTAGGATAGGGGTTAAAAGCGCTAAAAACGACGGACGAGTAGCGCTTTTAACCCCTAAACATGTTCAACCAACTAGCCCAAATCCAAACCCTTCTGCATCTTTCTAGGATTCTGCGGCTTCAGTCAATCAGCGAAAATCTAGGAAAGGGAAGACGGCAGTAGGTTGTGTGACTAATGGTTCGGAAGTCACTGCCGTTACCCGCAGCTTCGAGACGCCGACAAAGGCTGGGTTAGTGTTCACATCGGTTTTCTTCGGTGTGAACCTTTCTCGAGTTCACTTTTCGAGGTCACACAGTCTGCATGAAAAGACAACCGCCAAGGGCAATGGGGTCAAACCAGTGTGTGTAAATAAGTTAAAGGTCCAAACTAACTGGGTCACACACCCTTAACCTTTCTTGGGTTCACTTTTCGAGGTCGCACACTCTGCATGGAAGGCCAGCGACAAAGGGCGATGGGGTCCAACGATTGTACATAAACCGACTCAAAGTAGGTTTAGGGACCAATCAAACTTGGCTGCGTACCATGGTCGTCGACGCCAGCACGCTCTGTGTCAGTGCAGTACGTTTTCTTGTGCCCGTCAATCTGCTGTCCCGCGAGGTCCTTACTACGTTACTTCAAGCCAGTGGTCGAGAATGCAGAAGATCATCATATGCCGAGACTGCCTGACCCACAGGTATGCAAGACCACACGTGATAAGCGTTCTTTTACGTCGGCCAATCAAAGTGTTATTGTCATTTCTACCGCCGTGGACTCCCGAAAGCGGAAACGAGGGCCCTACTCTGCTTACAATGACGAACTTAGATGTAAGATTGGAAAATATGCTGCGGAAAATGGGACAATTGCTGCAGTGAGGAAGTTTTCCGATGGAAGAGAAAAGCTTCTCAACGAGAGCACCGTCAGGGGGATGAAGACCTCCTATATCCAAGCCTGCAAGTCCTGTCATTCCAAAAAGCTGGCTACTTTGCCTGGTAAACTTCAAGGTGTCAAGCCTGTGCTTGGAAACTTGGATGATGACGTACGGGCGTACATTGTGGAGCTCAGAGAAGGGGGCGGGGTTGTAAACTCCAGGATTTGCATCGCTGCTGCACTGGGCATTGTGCGGGCGACCAAGCCCACACTCTTGCCAGTGTTTGGTGGAACTCTCGTTGTCGACAGACCCTGGGCAAGATCTTTCCTGAACAGGATTGGATTAGTCAAGCGTAAGACCACGAAGACTGCGCGAAATTTTCCAAACGATTTCGAGGGTGCCAAGAAGAAGTTCCTGCAGACTATCGACGAGAAGAGAAACCACTTCAGTATTCCCGACGACTTGGTGCTCAACTGGGACCAAACAGGTGTCAAGCTGGTTCCGGCCAGCAAGTGGACGATGGAGGCCCGAGGTTCCAAGCAAGTTGGGGTGGTTGGCTTGGACGACAAAAGGGAAGTCACCGTTTTGGTGACCACGACGCTTTCTGGCAAACTCTTGCCTCCTCAAGTGTTATATGCAGGCAAAACAGACAGGTGCCATGCCAAGGTCATGTTTCCAAATGACTGGGACCTGTGGCACAGTGACAACCACTGGAGCAACGAAGCCACAATGCTGCGATTTGTCGACACTGTTCTCCTTCCGTACGTGGAGACATGCAGGAGTCGTTTGGGTGGTGCCAGTCAACATGCACTTTGCATTTTTGACATCTTCGCTGCACATCGTACGAAGAGTCTTCTGCAGAAACTAGCTGCAAACAACATTGAGTACGTCTTCGTCCCGGCAAGCTGCACGGGACTCCTGCATCCGAACGACCTAAACATTAACAATGTGTTCAAGACTGCCATGATGAACCGCTTTACCCAGTGGTATGCCGGATGTGTGCAAGAGGTGGTGGAGAAAGGACTAAGTGCAGCTGACGTTAAGATCAACTTGCGAGCAAGTGTTATGAAGCCCGTTCACGCAGCATGGCTGACTGAAGTGCATGCGGATCTCGAGAACCGCAGAGACACGATCCGAATCCGCTATACTCTGGCAGGAATTGTCTGAAGGTACCAAATAAACTTCTTGAGGTGAGCTGAATTCCGACTTATGGCGTTATTTACTTTAGGATACTTTCCATATCATATTCACATATCACGTATAATGATATCGTTATGCTTTTTGGACGCGTGTTTCTCCGGTGTCTCAATGCCGCTTCCAAGGTGATGAAATTTTTCCCGAATTGTTCGCGAATCGGAGGCGGTTCGCGAAATTCGCGGAAATTAGGTCTACGCGAAAATTCCGTCGTTTAGAGTATGTTGTTTTTTTAACGACATGCCGAACACTGTTCTGGGTGTGACCGCTTTGATTCAAACGAGTTTCGCTGAGACAAAATTCGAAACTACGAAACAAGCACCGTCAGGCTTCGTTTTTCAGCGCGAACGCGGAGAACGCTTGGCCGCTTGACAGTCTGCTTTGGCGGCAGTTTGGGGCTTTGGCGGTCACCTTGAATCGCGCGCATAGAAATAGTTGGCGCCAAGTCGTGTGCGGGTTAAAAGTAGGAAAATAAGAAGTAATATTCCGCTGAAAACGGCGAGCTGGTCCCGAGCTGTCAGTCAAGAACATTTAGATATATTGCTGTCGGTGCTGGTGGGCGACATCACTGAACCTCCTACGGAAGAGATGTTTGGCTTCACTACATAGCAGGTTTGTACGCCTAGGTGGCTCCATCGCACGGCAACCACACGTACTATTTGCCGTCTCCCTTCCGCTCGCCAGTGCTCGGAGCTGACAGGCATAGTGTAACTTATATAGGAGGCACTGGAACAGCGCAAAAAAGGACGTAGGACGAGGTCGAAGAAACACAGACAGGGCGCTGACTTACAACTGAAAGTTTATTGCTCTGCAAGAAGAGAAATAAACGCAGAAAGGAGGAAGGGGAGAGAACAAACAAATCAAACCAATAACATACGGCATCACCCACGCCCATGCGCCGTCACACGAACCTGCCACACTTTCTTACAATATCTACCTCGTCATTTGCAAGGGCAACGGAAGGAGCGCTCACACACGTGTCAGCTCCGATACACGCCATAAAATACGCTTCGTCTATCTCCCTCGCAGTCTTGTTTTTTTGACGAGAAAAAATCTTTATATCATGAAATGACGGCATGCAGCCACACCTATCACAATGGACCGCTAGGTTCCCTGAGGGCGAGGAACGCAAGGAAAGTGAATGTTCCCTTCCCCTCACGTTTACACAACGCCCAGTCTGGCCAACATACACCCTGCCGCAGGACAGGGGTATCTGGTACACGACCACAGTTGCACAAGCGACGTACGGGACGCGATGTTTGACGTCGCACTGAACGGAAGGGCGTCCCTCTTTACTCACAGTAGCACAAAGGTGTGACAGCTTAGGTGGCGCCCAGAAGACGACAGGCACCTCAAACCTACCGGCAACGCGCTTAATTCGGTGGGACAAGGCATGGATATACGGGAGTACGACAGGTCTGGTGGATGGCTTTTGTTTTTTCCCAGGACTAGTGTGCCCCCTAAACATCCGAACAAGGAACTCAGCAACACCCACCACAACCGCCGAAGGGAAGCCCACAGAGGCAAGCCTTTCAACCTGAGTCACAAAACTTAACCCACACCTATGGTGACAGGATTTTAACGAAGACGCCCTGAGGAACGACCCAGCAATGGCCCTTTTCACCAATTTTGAGTGTGCCGAGTCATAAGGAAGTAATCCCTTCTTCGATATGGGATCATAGGCCCAGCACACGTGTGACGTCCAAAGGCGGAGATTAATGTCCAAAAATTGCAAAGCCCCTTCTGTCGGGACTTAGGCCCTGGGAACATTCAATAAAAATGTCCACAATCTCTTTAACCACTTGAACGCAGTCGTTCTCAAGGCTGGGCCTAAGGACAATGAGATAATCATCTACATATCTTAGCACTTTCAAAACGCGTCCGTCCAGTCTGCCAGCAATGCCTCTATCACACCTCGCCAGATAGATATCACTAAGCACCGGTGCTATGCTAGGCCCTATGCAAATGCCACTCTTCTGCTAAAAGGTATCACCCTCGTAGGCAAGGTAGGTTGACTGGAGGTACAAATGCAGCAACTCTAGAAACGAATCACTCGATACCCCTGAAGAGCTACTGAACGCCACTGCCCCATTGGTTTGGGTACATTCCTCCACGGTCGTCATGAGCTCTCCGTGGGGAATGGAATAAAACATATCCTCAACATCGAGGGACACGATGTCACAGGATCCTGGGTTATCCTCCCTCAAATAATCAACCAGAGCCTCCGAATTACGTATCGAAAAAGGGTCATTTAGGGTGAGCGAGGTCAGGTGGCGCTGAAGGAACGAAGACACATGCAGGTGCCATGAATCCCTTTGGGTGACAATAGCCATAAACGGCATCAACTCCTTATACGTTTTCACCGTAAAGAAAGCTTCCAAGCTGAGACATTTCGCTCCTGACACCGATTTTCGAGGCCTATCCAAATTAAGATCCACACAGAGCTGAACGGCAGCGCCTTACCTTTCTTCAAATCCACACCTACAATTGTTTGTTCTCTCCCCATCCTCCTTTTTGTGTTTATTTCTCTTTTTGCAGAGCAATAA
Source organism: Ixodes scapularis (assembly GCF_016920785.2). NCBI lineage: Eukaryota > Metazoa > Arthropoda > Arachnida > Ixodida > Ixodidae > Ixodes > Ixodes scapularis. The sequence continues at coordinate 167,373,655 of NW_024609868.1, read as the reverse complement.
ACTTTCAGTTGTAAGTCAGCGCCCTGTCTGTGTGTTTCTTCGACCTCGTCCTGCGTCTTTTTTGCGCTGTTCCCACCAAACAGGACGCACTGCTACAGGAAACTTTTAATTTACTAACGTACCCTATTTCTTCTTTCTTTTTAACGACTCAAAGCTTGCAATCGTTGGTCAATTTCTGTCCGGCCTGGAAGTTTCCTATCCTATGAGCACTTACGCCAAGCCTCGTTTCACACAGTTCTTGAACGTGTGATTTTTATACCGACGATGACTCGTGAGTATTTACGTCCCTACACCGTGAAATAAAAAATTACACCATCTATTGGGATTTTCAAAGATCATCGAATTTTGACACGAGGGACTGCGTGACATTCTGTTGACTTTCGAAGCTCTTTTTTTCATTTAGACGCGATAGCCTGTAAATCTGTAAGGGTCGCCTACATGGGTTTTTAAGAATGAAATTCGTGTTTTAAGTCGTCTCGTAGATTCAATTCGTGTTTTAAGTCGCCTCGTAGACTCAAATTTCATTGGTTTCGATACTGTTTAGTTGAACCTTCATTTCATTTCGGTCGTCCAGAATTATCTTCAGAGTCGAACCTGGGTTTTATTTAACCTCTCTGCACATTATATGTAGTAGGAAATAACACGCAAACCTCTGCAACAAGAAAAATATACTTCCATTTTGAATTGCGAGGGCTGACTGCAGGGTTCGGCAGTATCGCGATACATTTGCACCGCATTAGTGCTTCAGAAATACATTATGTAGTTATATTTTTCTATTGCGATACAATTCTTCAACTGTATTTTTCATTTCTATATGAAAACACATATTCGTTCGTATTCCTGCTCCAAATGATTCTCTCCTCTCTATTGGAAATTCCCCTTCTCATGCGCTGAGAAACCGTATTGAACCATGATAAAAAGCGCTAAAAGGACGTACACAAGATAGAAGGCAAACACGGGCGCTAAGAAACCGTTTTGGAACTGCTTGCCCCGGGAGTACCCCAGCGCCCCAGTTTCTCCATCAACTCCCCACAAGAAACCAGTAGACTTATCTGACCATACCTCATCTACAAACAGCAGCAGCAACCTCTCCTCGAACCACGCACGACTAATATCGCCCAATGAACTGCCAGCAATCATCCCTGCAGCAGATTAAAGAGTTCGGTTTACGTTGTCAGCCTGACGTTGCCACTTGTCACCACGACGTCACGTGGGCTGTGATACAATGGTATGACATGATGTTATCTGACGTCACGTCACATGACACCGTGACGTCAGGTGACACCATGATGTGACATTGTGACATTATGTCACGTGATTCTGTCACAGCATGCGGCACTGTGACGTCACGCGACATAAGGTTATGTGACAACGCACTTCCCGGATGGTTGCATGACACAATGCGGCACTGAGACGTCGGTTCAAACCACGGTGTCAGGTGACAGTGCGACGTCAGGCTGTGACGTCAGGTGTTAACCTCACGCGACACTGTAATGGCTGGTGACACTGTGACGTCACAAAGAGAGGGCCTTCAAATGCTATGCATTTAGAGCACACAGGGGACATACCCAACCCAATCTCTATGACAATTTGCTGGATCACGCATACCCGTTTGGTCACTGAAGCGCGGGTGCGGCAACCGGAAGTTCCGTATCGGCCATCCCTGAGGTACCGGAAGTCGACCTTTTGGAGCGTTTGGACAAAACTGCCGTCATTCGCCAAAAAAGAACTTTAAAGCCTCGAGTAAACGGTCGTAGTTATCTCTGAAAAAACTTTAAAATTTTTACTAGGGTGCAGCACTGCGGTGGGAAGGCACAACTCGTCGTACGCAAGTCTCGTGACCTCATCGAAGGGAGATTGCCACGCCGAAGGGCTGCGTCGCTGCCTTCGCACGGTCGGATACCGATCAAGGATCGACGCCGTGTGGGTGTGTTAACCTTTCGGGAAAGTTTTGAAGCTGTGTCCCGCATAAATGTCTTTGCCGAATACATATCGGTCGCGGACTTCTCGATCGTCCAGCTGTTCCGGTAAGTTGCTCTGATCAGTGCTTGCTTTTATGCACCATTACATAACAATGTCCGAAATCTACCCGAATGGATCCGAATTACTCAAGTCACATTGAAACACACATTTAAGTGCGGCTTACAAACCACATCGCCGCTTTTGAAGAATGAAAACAGGGGCGTCATAAGTGTGCGGGATATCGGGGGATCGACAAAACTATATAGATTTCCGTCCACTTCCACTGATTGAATCGCTAGAAAAACCTTCAAGGCGAAAAAAGAATCGCCGCCGCCACTGCGTTACCTCCCCCCCCCCCTCCCTTTGTTCCATCGGCACGGGATTAAACTCCCCAGATAACGCATAGTCATCCCAGGGACATCCCAAAAAGATCACCACGTCCCATATCTTATAGGGGACATCCGCAAGACTTCCAAGAAATTACCTTTATTCAGACGTCCTAATACGTGCTTTCAGTGACATCGTTGGGATGTCCTGCTAAAGAATGTCCAGTTAAAGAACTCCGTGGGACGTGCATTACGGGACGTTTTTAGAGATCTTAGCAAGGGCAAGACAATCGTCAGGTCGAATTTCTCACTGCACCGATTTTTTAGCTGATGAGGAACCATAAGAAAAAAAACGAATTTTGCGTAGCTTTGTGCAGGCAGGGGAGGCTATGGTGGTGCGAGTAACAATCATAAGTTTTATCAATTAGCGTGGAATAACGAAACGGGGCGTGAACCCGCAAAAATACGAAAGAAGTCGGAGGTGGCTTAACCCAGAGAGGGAAATAAGAACAGGAGACTGCAATAGGTGGCGCTATAGTAGCTTGCTCAGATGCGTATTCAGCGTAATCTTAAAAACGCCGCTATCCCTTAAATAAAAAATCTTCTGTTTCGTTCGTAAGCTAAGTTTACAAGCCATTTAGTATTTGTTTTAAGTAAATACTTTCTGTGTACCTGCTACGAAACTATCACTCTCTTTCCGCCCCTCCGATGCCCGCTCTGCCCGGTTCGCCGAAAACTTCCCTTGCACGCCTAAAAACCGCGTCAAACAGGTGGCTAAGGACTTGATTATAATGCAATTAAATGCAAAGGTGCAAGCGAGCTGGAAAAGAAAGGACGTTTCTGGCGGCAATTGATAAACTTTTTCTCAAGGCTAAACGACCATGGCTCAACTGAACCGTTCCTTTACGGGACTAGCATGGACATGCGTAAAAGCGCTCGTAGTAAGATTACATTATTTGTTTTGTCTATTTATTACGAACCTACCCGCCCAGTCTTGGTTATTTGAATCGTGCGCACACTCACATAAGCGAATGACGTTTTAGCGAACAGCGGTCATTTGAGCGAATCGACGTTTTAGCGAATAACTGGGGCGCGCGTTAACACCCCCCCCCCCCCCCAGCCTGCGCTTACGCCGCTTCGCGGCGACAGTCTGTGGCGGCTCATTACAAAAAGGTTAACCCACCTGGCCCGCCCAGTAAACGGCGCCTCATGGTGGCCGACAATTTCCTAAAGTGCCTTTTGATGAAAACCCGGCGTCCGCTAAAACATCGTTCGACCAACTGAGTGCCACCCTTCCGTACACATCTAGTTCTTCATCATGCCCAAGGTTTCTAGAACAACTTTTCACAGACGCGTGAACAGTGCTTCGAACGTTTAAGAGGGGGCGCACCTCAGAGCCCCATAGAGAATACATGAGGTTTTTCACCAAATTAAAAAAATTCTCACATAATAACGGCTGCGCGGATCTTCTTGAAAATTTCGGCTTTAAAGACATTGAGTCATTATCAAGACACTAAGCGCAACAAATGTTTCATCATAAATTTAATTATATTCTTTAAAAAATCATGAAAATGGTCAAAATCGGCTAATTCGGCACTCTTGCGTTCGGAGCGAATTTACAAAATTCTCTAAATTCAAACATAAGAAGTATTGCGCTTAATGTCTTCTAAATTTATTACGGAATCGAATAATATTCAAATTATTCATGTAAGTCGATTTGTTCCGTAACTACAGCAAATATAAAGAACCAAGGTGTCGGTGCTTGTTTTCGTCGTTTTTAAGGTACCTCTCTCTCCCGTGCGGTGGCGCTCGCTGTCCACGAAATGCGAAATCGTCCGTTCGGAGATCGGCCGGATCGGCACTGTGCGAGGTGTTCTTCCGCGGCCGTATTCCGCGCCCGTATCCTGTTTCATTCTGCACGCCTAGGCGTCAGTGTGCGTGTCTTGCTTTCCTGGTTCTCGCTGGGTAGGTCTCCGTGTTTTCGCAAGTGGCAAATTCACCTTGGAGCTATGGGTCGAAGACAACCGTCCTGTGGCAAGCGGACCGCGAGGTGTTCCACAACCTCGCGGTCCGTCAACGCGTTGTGCTTGTTTCTACTTTTTTTTTCGTTTAAAAACGGGCTTTTTTTTTTTTTTGACGCAAAGTTTTATTTTATCGTTATCCTTCACACAAACGTCCTTCGGCCTTGGGGTCGTGGAAATCGGGGATGAAGCGTGCACAGAGTAGATCGTTCTTTGCCTCCTTTTTATTTTTCACGGACGTCCTGTGTCCTCCGTACGGTTCGTGGTCACCGCAATCTAACGCGGGGAAAAATGGGTCGCCTGCTCTGTAGTCAGGGTATTCCTAGGGGAGGGTGATAACTCGCTGTTCTTCTGGAAATTCACATATCACCCAAAAAGGTGACATGGGTAATGATTACGGTATGTTTTTTCCGGTGTTTATTTTTGAGCGAAAATCGGTGCATGATTTTCGGTGCTTATTTTTTAATCACCAGTGTATTATGGGTTGAACGTCTTGTGATGACGCTAAAAAGCGTTGATAACCAAAGAAAAATGCGATTGGACAAGAACATTTCAAATTTCCAATTCTATTCACATATCCATTACGCTCTTCTCGTGGGAGCATCTATCCTGACGAAAAATGCCTAAGTCATTGAACTGTCAATGCAAACTCAGTGTACAATCTTTCGGCCTAGAGAGGTATTGCGCACGCTCGAACGCGCTTCACAGCCCAGTAGACGAAGTTGGTGGCACCCAGAAGGCGAGTTTTTGAATGGTCTGTAGTAGGCAAAAGAAACAAATAACAATCAACGCATATCAGCTCTTCAAGCGAAGAGGCGCGTTTCTAAGGTCAATGGTTCCGGACGGCACTAATGTTGTTGGCGTTGTCGTAAGATGACGTCAGTTCATACGAACTGACGTCATCTTACGTGATCACATGACACAAACACGTCATCTTACATGATCTCGTTACACGAAATGACGTCATCTTATGTGATCACGCTGCACGAAATGACGCCATCTTACGTGACCACGTAACATGTCATCTTGTAAGTCAACCTCTCCCCACAGCAGCGCGCTCCGCGCTTTCCGGGCCCGTGCAGTGCTGTAGTCGAAAGCAAGCTCCCTATGGCAAGCGAAAGCTTCTGAAGTCTCACATTGAGAATACTCGCAAGCGACCGTCTGTGGAAGCTTCGCACGTTGAGGTTTTTGTTGAGATCAAGTCATCGTGTTCCATTAACTATAGTTGAAGTTATCGTTCAATAAAGCCCTAAAAAATATGAATGTAGTTGGTGTAGACATCAAGATCTAATCAAAAATGCGGTTTGACGTCGTTTAATTAACGTGTATATACAAGTGTAGAAAAAAATGAGTTATTTGTGCATAGATGTTTAAAAAAGTGTTTATTATTCGACATAGGACTTTGGGAGAAGGATGTGTTCAGATTTTTCTTCATGAGCGCAAATATACCTGACACAATAAATAGTGACGATTTCATCGTCCCAGTGGTGAGCAGGTGATTTCTTGCTCGAAACAATGATGCCATTTCATAAACCAAGTTCTGTGACATATGCTTTTCCAATGTCTGGTCACTATTTTGTAAACCTTTCAGTCCAAACGAGTATACTTCTGTTTGTCTTTGTTAGCTTAGGAGGGGGTCACAGAGCCTATCTTTTTGTCTTCCTCTAGGACAGACGTACAGAGTTATACCGCAACACGCATCTGTGGAGCACACAGAGCTATCGCTCTCCTGTTGGCGGTACAGTAGCAGACGACACAACGCAGCTCCGTAGTCTATCGAGGGCACGGCTAGCCGCGGCCCGTAGCGCGACCGTTAAGACTAGGGAAATGGTTTTGAAGAACCGAGAAATGGTATCTTGTATACAATAATCACATGTCGTTAGTATATTCTACTTGCTATGCCAAATAAATATTTGCAGCTTGTGAGAATATGTTTGCGTGACGATTTACCGTTCACACTCCTGACGGATGTTAGCGAATCCTTCCTGTTCGTGGCTCGCAGTTATCGGTACCCCCTCGGAGTGACTTCACCATATATATTTTTTTCTTGCTTGCAGGACATCATAAAAATCACAAACACGCGAGAAAAAAAAAATCTTATGACTACGCGTGATTTTGAGCTTCGCAGCTCTAAAGATGCCCGGTAAATGTCGTCCAGCTTAGGAAGAAACTAATCCTTTTTGTTGGAGTTTGACTATCGTATGCTGGCAGCTCGTTTCCGGTCTGTTTTGGCAAGTTCGGCTTCAGGGCGCTGCCATCTTGCCTGTCTGGGGTGCGCTTGGACCAGTCATAATCCGATTACGAAGCCTTGCTAAGGCGTCGTAATCGGATTATGGCCGCTCACGAGAGCGCACCCCACTGAGGAAGATGGCGGCGCCCTGAGACCGGACTTGCAAACGTGTATACTCCGTTTCACCGTAATTTGGCAACCCTCAGTCAGAGCTGCTGTGAGGGAATCACAGTCGCGGAGCAAAGCACGTGACAGCTACTTTTAGGAGCAGTACTATGGCACCTGCAGCGCGTCTCTGTCTGGTGTGAGCTTCTTATGCTGGCCATACATCAAAAGTGGTCCCGAAGTGCAACAAATGACGTTACAGAAGACGGAGTGTCACGCTGTTGCATCTCGCGATCCTGGCAATTCATCGTAGAAATGCTGGCGAAAACCACGAGGGAACACGAGTGTCGCTGTCGTCATGGCGTCCACACGAAAAACAATTATACAATTTCGACGTTTTTGTAATTCGGCAATTTAAATTACTGTGTACAATTTTTAAGAAAATAAAGACATCATAACCAAATAGGAACTTCCGTGCTAAAACATGCAGTGCGAAGTGAAGACAACTACTATCTTTTTTTTTTCTTGATGTCCACAACAAAAAGGCTATGCAGCATCGATCCTACCGTTCTTTTTTTTTTTTCGCACATTATGTGATGTCCTCTAACATGAAAGTACCGACGTAAAAGCGCTGTAGAGACGACATAAAAACAAAAATTTAAGTGAATCGAGCTTTGTAGTGGAACGGAAAAAAATAAATAATTAACGACTTTTTACGGTAAACACTTCACCTCTAAGTAGAACTACAAAAAAGTGACGGTTACGCGCTTTCATGCCCATTTCAACAAAGTTGGGAGAACGATGTATTGAAGTAGAGTAGACAGTTGGGCGAGTTGGTAGTTATTGAACATAGTGACAGTTGCGCACACAGGGACAAGGACAGAGAAGAGGAACACGTAGACGACAGACAAGCGCACACTCACAACTCATGTATTAACGAAAGAAGAAAAGAAAGTGGTACAGAACGCGGAATCCGCTCGAGCGTTGGCCACACAGGCACGAGGGACCAGAGGCCCGAGGGCTCGAGGGGTACTGTTAAAATTACCCACACGAAAATGATTTTAAAAAGGCAATTTCCTCCTCTGTTAATGACACAGACGGAAAGCTGACACATCGCTCGCCCATGCTTAGAATAATGAAAGCTTCAAAAATCTCTCTGGTGTGTTTTTCCCGGTACCTGCCTATTATCTTGGTGTCCGCTAAGGATGGCGTACAATTACACGATTTACAGTGAAGGGGTAGATGGCCCCCCACCGTAGACTTTAGAGAGAGATTGTGCTCTCGTAGCCGGTCGTTCACACACCGTCCGGTCTGTCCAACGTAGCTTTTACCACATGAAAGAGGGATACTATATACTACACTCAGGGAGCAGGGCACATAAAAGTGGGAGTGGTTCTTGTGGCACGTATGTTTTTTTTAAATTGTTTACCTTAGCATGAACTTTTTGACAAATTTGAGCCATTTTTTGGGGGGCTGACATCACTAAAGGGACCCCGTAACGGCTAGCCAGTGGGTGCGTTGTCGTTGTATGCCCACTATTTTTTTTTTTTTTTTTTTTTTTTAGTTTATGGTAGTTTTTGCGTTGATGGGGTATCAAGGTAGACAAAAAGAAAAAAAAATGAAATAGCGCCTCGACAAAACAAAAAAAAAAAAAAAAAGTTGTTGCGATCAGGAACGTTTTCAAAGCGATTTTAGGAGCCTGCAGTGTTACCACAGGAGCAGGATTGAGAGCGTAACCCACGCACTTGAAGAGAAGGGGAAGCTCTCGTCTTATTGGAACTCTCTTTTATGGGTTTCCACGTCGCGATTGTCCTTCAAAATCAACTGTCATTTATTTCTCGCTCGTGGCTTCCAAGTACTGGAAGCCACGACTCGAGCCACAATAGTTTTGCGAAATCAAGGTTTCGCTGAAATGGATAACTCTCACGTACAGTTCGACGCGCAATACCTTTGCCGTATTGACTCGCGAGAGATGCCCCCAACACGGCTGAGTATGGCGGTGCTCCAGACCTAACATCTAAATTTTGTTGCCTTACCTGTTACTATTTCGCGCCCATTTTGAGCCATATCAAAATGAAAGCGCATGATGGAATAAAAATGACACTCGTTTTCCGCTCGATGGAAATTTCACGCCAGCTCGCTGTCTGTGCTGGTACCTTGAGCGTTTCCCAGCGATGCGAAAAGTTAAAAAAAAAAAAAAAAACGTACGATGGCATTTTTTGCACACGTATTACTTCTATAACACTGAGCCACCTCGTATCCTTTTGTTTTTCTTTCATGGTACTAATTTCTTTCTGCGCATTACGGCTGTTACGACGCTAAGTCTGTCTGCCCTTCGAATTTGAACTTAGGCTCAGATCAGGGACGAACCAGTTTAAATCAGGAAAATATAATTAACACTGTAGCAAAGTAAATCTATCATATCGATCGTAAATACGATTTGGCACATTCCATCTGAACACATATTGTGAACAGCGAATGCAATAGCGAGTCAGCGTGCAAAACGCCGCCACACTGAGCTACCATAACATCTCAGCGATTTTTGCATAGCACCGAGCACGGAAAAGAGAAAACATAAACGAAGCAAATTTATTTAAAGCCCGGACACTCCGTACATCCAATCTAGCTAAGGTTATCAATAGACTCGACCATGTCATTTGTCGAAACAGATAAAAGACGTTGGCAAAAATGATTAGACTGAATAAGTGAATCTAACGCACGTATTTTACCAACCGACGGTCGCGCGCCTTCAATACCCTTTCCAATTGTCATTGCGCACCTTGGACACACTTTGGGGAGCAATGCATATTTACATCGCCGCCCGAGGTCTCCATTGAACGTGTAGTGCGGACCCAAATAAAATGCTAACCTGACTCTCAATCGCTCACCGCAAAGGACGATTTCGAACAGGCGGTACTGTAGGTCACTTGAGATAAAAAAGAAAAACAAGCTATAGAAACGAGCGTCGCAAAAAAGGGGACCGGCATTTTTATTCCTACCTCCGAACAGAAACGAGCGCCACCCACTGCATCACACAGCGCAGAGGCCGGACTCGGCCACCGCGCGTAATACCAAACGCGCGCGAGGGAGGGAGAAACTTCCTCCGCCGGGAGAACACGGCACATTTCGGGATCTATTTCACGCAGCGGATAACGCGGGCCTTTTCACACCTCGATACTGGCGCCATCTAGAAGTTGCGCGTTCAACCACGTTTCGAGCCGCGCGCCATCTGCTGACTGAAACGGACGAATAAATAGAGGTACCGCGCCCTCTTAACCTTGGTGCACAGGCTAACGATCCAAGCAGTCGAAACACATCTGATGTCGGAACTTTGCTTATGGCCCCTCTCATATACTTAACAGAAATCTGTACACATTCCTGTTAGAATCAGCTTTGCCGTCTTACCTCTTGTTCATTTGCATTAGTTTCTAATAACCTTCACCAGTGGAGGCCACCCTATGAACTCCTAGAATTTATCTAGTCATTCTATGTAGGCGAAAAACTGTTTCTCATCGCACGGTTCACAGGCGATGAGCATTGTTTGGCAGTAGTCCATCATAGGTGGCGGCCGATGTTGCTTCTATTCAATTGAGCGCAATTAAGAAAAGCTGCAGACCATCACTGTTCACGCAGTTTCTCAGACTGGTAATTGAATTACGGACAGGTGTACAATCCAGGAATGGTTCTGTGAGTACCAGGGTTCAAAATATTTCCCATAGTATGCTAAAGTAAGTGCCTAACTGATGCTTCCTTCCCTCCCCTATTCTTCTAGGGAGATTCCAAAAAGCTAGACAGAAGCTGCCTTCAGCACAGCACACGTCAGACTTGCACACTGGAGAACAGCTTGGCCGTGTAAAATGTGAAAAATTCAAGGTAAAACTGCCACTAATAAGCGACTCAGATTCAGGTTTCGAGAAGTTATATGTGCCACCTAAACCACCCACCCCTCCACTGCGCCTGGAGGTGCCTCAACAAAAGAAAGGCAAGCCACGCTTGCCTTTCACGCTTGCCTTCAGACATGTGCACTAAAGACATTGCTCCTAGCCTATTGGCCAACTATCCTACAGTCCTTTCATGTTCTTTGGGATACCTACATACTCTGAAAGTTCTATGGTGTGACAAAAATCAAAAATATTTGCCTTGCAGCCACATCCATCGGCTTGACTCCAGGCCAGGAGAAACGTTGCAGAAAATAGCTGGGTAAGAATGCAGGCAAGTGAACTTTGAATGATTGTTTAACTTTAACTACTAGTCTCAATCCTTTAATCGATTTACTGTTGCAGATATTAAGTCACATACCCCTTCACATCATCCAATGACTGCATCTCTACCTTCGCAAGTTCCTTCATCAACGAGCAGACTACACAGTACTTCCGAAAATTTCCAATTATAAAGAACTGTTCAATGGCAAGGAACCTAGTTGACAAATGTGCAGGTTTTAAATACGTTCACTTGTGTTTTAGTATCGCTCAGCTCTAGCTTGTGTCAAGAGGCCATAGACAACATAGAAACATTCAAATATGAATACAATGTCAATATTGATGAATAAATTAAGTTTTGGATAATTTTCTTTTCAAACGAACTATGTGTTGATTTCTGAAGAGATTGATGTATGAAGCGGCTGTCCTATACACTTGGTAAGTAACAAAAAGAAAAATGAGTATTCTGCGACCAGCGATGCTGCAAGATGATGCGTGGTATTTATAAAATTATATAAAAACTTGAATAAGCCTTCATGAGGTAACTCATTGGAAAACAAAGTATCCCATAGACCACTGACAGATGTAAATAGTTATACGGATATCAGTTGACATTCATGTTACCGGCGTCTAGAAAGCAGAGAAAGGAAGTTGCGCTTGCCAGTTTTTTACTCCAAAGAAGAATGTCTACCTGTCATAATATTTGGCAAACCTCTTTGTTGCCATCCTACTTTATGCTGACAGATGCAGTTTCTTCATTTTGTTGTACGTCAAGAAGAAAATATAATACTTTTCTTTAGAGTATTAACTGACCTCTGCAGTTGCCTACGCGCCGTTCAATTTTGTGATTTCTTATATTCAAACATTGGCTGCCTTCCAAAGTGCTCAAAAAAAAAAAATAACTGGCGACTGATTACGTTCAGAAACATCACCTAACATCACAGATTAAGCAGACGCCAATACCCGCCACCACACGACAAGCTAAGCGAAACAGAGGCCGTAACCTGGAGATTACTGCAAACGTACACCTACCCCAGCCCGGCGACTCTACGCCACTGTTACCCGAGCCTATACCTGACGGGCGCGTGTAAGACGTGCAAAAACAGAGCTACGCTGCGACACATGCTTTGGCAATGCGCCGGAAAAGAGACTATCACTGGCCACAGCTCACGTTGCGGCGGACGTTAGTCAGGGAGAAAATTCGAGGTCAATCGTCGCCGCCGGGGCCGTGGGCGGCCGCCGCCGCGGCAGCGGTCGCCGCCGCGGATCGCCTCCGGCGGCGTGGCCGCCGCTGGGAGGAGGCGCTCACCAGCAACGACCTGGCCGACCAGCTTTGGGCCGTCCGGCAAGCCGAAGATGCCGCCCGGGTCCAAGGACTTCGAGCCGTCACCTGAGGCACCACCACCTCCATCATCACCGACGGAGGGTGGGACGGGGCTTGACCGATCTGAATAAAGTTTATTCTCTCTCTCTCTGAAGAAGCCAAAACAACCCTGAAAGATCTCGAGAAGGCAACAATACCCTGGTTTCGGCGCGCCACAGAACGATACGCATCGCAGGCAAAGAACAACTCAATTATCTAGTTTTAGAGCGCAGCTCTTAGGCGCCCGTTTCCAGCTTGAGTGGCGTTGCCGTTGCCGTCGGCGTCGACGTAACCGCGCGTTCCATTATGAGACTTTTTCCCATAATGACGTCACACGTGACGTCACGTGTGACTCACGAGGGTCACGAGTGACGTCATGACGGTCATGAGTGACGTCATAATGCAACGCGCAAATCACGAGTGACGTCACGTGTGACGTCACAATGCTCACGAGTGACGTCAGGAGGGTCCCCAGCGACGTCACAAGGGTTACCAGTGACGTCACTCGTGACCCGCGCGTTGCATCACGGGACGTTCCCACAATGACGTCATGCGTGACGTCACGAGGGTCACGAGTAACGTCCCGAGGGTCACGAGTGAAGGTTATTCCTGAACGTCACAAAAAGGTCGACATTCACGTGAATCCACTCCTCCACTCGTGAAGGTCACGACCCTCACGAGGCCTTCACGAGTGACGTCACCTGAAGGAGGAGAAGGAGAGGAGGAGGAAGGAGAAGGAGAGGAAGCGGAGGGGAAGAGAGCAGGAGGAGCATACCCTCCTCTCCGTACCCTCCCCTCCTCCTCGCCAAGAGCTGCGCTCTAATTCGGCATTTCAGGGAGTTGTCAACAACTTTTATATTTTAAATCTATTTTAATGCTGTTATTTTTTTATGATAGAAAGCTTTCACCCTAAAAAAGTGTTGACAATAATTTGTGCTACCTAGTCATTTAAGAAGTAATTGCGTCGAGCTGTGCTATATGTTATCTGTTTGCACAATGTGAAAATGATGTGCAGTCTTATCTAAGGAGTTTCTTGTGCACATTCATTCAAATTAGTGCACTTGGAAAGTAATACATAATTAGCCTGAAGGGTCAATGATACGGTGTTGAAGCTCTGCCAGATTTCCTTCCTCTATCAATCTCTAATATGTTCCAAATGTCAGCGAAAACATTTGCCCCACAAAATCAAATTTCTCCCTGCAAAACAAAATCACATTTCGGAACTGTTGCATCTAGCCCGCTCCGGCACTCTTCTCTTCTTTCATTAGGTCATGTGCGGTGAAATGCACTGGTCTTGCGATACCTGGAGGGGCTGGGGCAGGAAAGGGGGGGGGGGGGGGGGGGACAAATACTAATGTATAAGACATTGCAGCAAGCAGAAGATTGGATTCGAGCTAACTCAGTACATTTTCTCTTGAAAATATGCTATTCTCTGGATTGGATTTGAAGGGTGGTCCGCAGACACCGTCTTAAAGGGACCCCTAACAATGTTCGAGCGTCTACATTTTTTCGCGGATTCTGCACGTTAGTGGTCCCGGAAACCCAGGGGACAGCGAAAGAGCTTGAAAGTATTAGCGCATCATATTTTAATTTGACAACTCGGAAACACCTGGTCCGACGGTGGCGCCGCGAGGTGCTGAATGCGCGCGCATAACGGCGCTCGCTTTCAATATACGTCACATTTACTGGGTTTCGTAATTGCCGAGAACCGTCCCAGGTATTTTGAAGCGAAATAAAGTAGATCATTTCGTTAACCGTCTTATTTCTTTAACAGGTCGTTTTTATAGAGCTAATCAAGTTGCAAATTAAAGTTCAAAAAGGGCGAAAACAACGCCTCCTCGCTCATGCGCGCCTCCCTGCGGCGATTGCGACTTACCATCGCGAGCAGACGACAAGTGATCCGTGCAGACAACGCGCTTCGTATTCTCACTTGTGCGCTCCCGATCCCGGGCAACTAAAAGCAGTAAGAAGAGCCATTTGGTTGTTGGTGTCAGGCTCCTCTTTAAACATAACAAAATATCAACAAGATCTTTTTTTTAATGGGGCATTCTTTAAAGCGTGAGTGCATATGAGCTTTCAAATCGGGATCCGGAAAATGGTATATTTCCGAAGGAAAAAGATACTGAGTTAAATCAAAATCAAATCTTCCTGTGTGTAGCTCAATGATGCACACTAGTACGTGTTACCCCCCCCCCCCCCCCCCCCCCCGCTTTCTAGCACCAAAGGCAACGTCACCGCACATGACCAACTGAAGGACAGAAGGAGAATTCCGGAGCCAGCTAAAGAGCCGATTTTGATATGCGGTTTTCGCACAGAGGGGGGTTTATTTTCATGTCTGCCGGCATTTAGGATATGTTTCGGAATGATAGAGCAGGAAACATCACTAAGCTCAAACACTGTGTCAGGGCTTTTCAAATTGATGTACTCAGAATGTAAATTTCAGGAGCTGTGACAACTAAAGATGTCTTGACTATTACCAAAAAAGAAGACAAAAACCCCATTCTCAGCAGGAGAGAAACCTGCTCTCCCCACTAGCGTTCCTTGTGCTTCCCTTTCTCTCCTCGCCCTCCACTGCCCTCCTCTACCCTCCCGCCTTTCTAGTCCCTTTCTCTCCGCCTGGCGTTGTATTCGCCTGCACTGCACACAATTAGCTACACGGACTATAGCCTAAGTCTAAAAAGACAACCATATGATGACGGAAATGACCCCTGTGGAAGGGTAACAAGGGGGACAAAGGACAAACACAAATTTCCAAACGCAGCTAGGTGACTGGTGCGTGACTGAACAAATCTGTCTGGTCCTGGTATCGAGCCTGGGACCTCTCCATTTCCAGTGGAACGCTCTACCAACTGAGCTGGTTGGTCCCTCCAGACATCCCGTCCACCACTCCCCAACCAATCGCAGTTCCTTCGCAGAAAATTGAGAAAAGTAGGTTAGAGGGTTTCACTGCTGCGGTTGTCGAGCGGAACGGGCGCTCGGTGGATTGAGTGACATAGTACGCAGCTTTCTGCGCTTAGCCGGGCCGCTAGAAAAGCGCTCGCGGGCCGTTTGTTGTGCACCCCTGCTCTAGGTACTATGGTATCTCTAAATATTCCTAAAGCCCCTTGATATGTTTGCCTTTGTCTCGCAAGAAACGTCAAACGCGCGAATGCACGAAGCCCTGTCTCAAGCGGCCCTTGGCGGCGTAGCCAGCGTTGCACTGAAATGAGGGGCCCTTGAAAGCGACTGGCAGCGGACCACCGAACACTCGCTCGTGACATGCGTCTTATTGCGTGTTTCAGAGCGATGGTTGGCGGTACGTGTAAAAAATGCCTTCATTAAGGGGGCTTTAAATATTCGGATATAGGGAGGCACTAGTGAGGGTGGGCGCAACTCAAATCTTGGAGAGTGTTTGCAATTTAATGGCGGCGCCTAAGGGAGAGGATTGGAAAAGGATATGCGCCAATGTTGCCTGCGTGGGAGCAGACGCCCCCTCTGTTGCAACTCTGTTGCCCCATGTGCCTTTCCACCTCTCGCCTTCCATCGCAAGCAACCACCGCCTTGGCGTAGCCTTTCTCGGTTCTTCCTCGTTCCGGGAGTAGCAAATGTCGAGAGGAGAAAGCAGTTGTCAGACAAGCACGATGGCGGAATTTACTATTTTTCGCGTTAAACAAATACTTCACGAAGCTAGTGGCTATAGAATAGTAATCATTTATACCTTGCGTAAATTATTCAAGCACATTAATAGGCTCTTATGACCTGAGTAAGGAAATAAAACGACCCTTTGCCCTGTAGACTCCCAACAAAACTTAGCAATTAAATGGCGTCCATATCCCGTGATTCCCGATCTAGCAGTTGCGCCCAGGGTGTCGAACCGGAACCGAACCGAACTGTTATTATTAGCCGAACCGGAACTGAACCGAACCGAAATCTTCGCCGCCATCTTAGAACTGAACCGGACTTGAATCGGAAGAATATAACGGTAACCGGTACAAACCGGTTCACGGTAATTTTTTTTTTTTAATTGGCAGCTCTATATATTGATCAAATCGTCGTATGCAGAATTGCAATGTGTAAGAAATTGTGGGTTCTCGTATCGCTTTTCTTTTGGCAGAATGATTAATCATGTGTCACATGGTCACTTTACATGCATGGTGTCAAGTATAAAGACTGGAACGCGTCTCCGACCGGTGTGCCTACCGCGCCCCAAAAGAGTGGCCCCTCAATTTCCGCTTTATGACATCATAGAAGTGTCGTGCAGTCGCCGGTCGCGATCCTGGCGGTGTCTCAGCACCGTTGGTGTATGTGGCAGACGCCTGTTCTGCTGCAGGTCGCTCTCTATTGTGGCAGTTCGCGGTAGCTTCGGCAGCCACAAGTTAAGACGCCGCGACAACAGCGACACTCGCGTTCGCTCCTGTTTTTTGCCGGCATTTTTAAGACCAGCCGTCAGGATCGCGTCATCCGGCAGCAAGACACTCCAGCTTTTGCGATGCCATTTGGAGACACTTTGGGATTACTGCCGATGTATAGGAGAGGAAAGATGGGACGCTGAACACACCAGTCGGAAACGCGCTCCAGGTACCCTGGTGTCAAGACATGCTGTCAAGTAATGTCACGTCACGTGGTCCAGTAACGTCATGTGACTCACTGCGTCAAATCGACTTAAATTTAAAATGTCACTAGATTTATCAGCGTTGTTGACAACGTGACGTCACATGGCATCACGTCTTCGCACCACAAGTCATGTTGCACCCTAACGTACTCGCTAGTCATGAGCCGGAGTCGAGTGCTCGAGTCCATGTCAATCAGCATCGCCAAAAATTTGCGTAATCGGTTGTGTTCAATTAAGAATGAGAATAGTCGAACTCTAACAATGTCTGAAGCTCAGCCTATGCCCTATGCTTTGTCAACCCCAGTGCATAACTATGATGAACACTGACGTGTATACAATTAGAGTCAGTTCACGTGGCCGCTTATTCTATAGTCGGTGACAGGTCAAGAAGGACGTGGAATCTCCTCCCATTTCTTTCCACTGTAGCAGAGCAAACGCTGGCAATCAGCTGACCTCCTCTCCAGCGTTGGCTCTGCTAAAGTGGAAAGAGGTGGGAGGAGCTTCCACTTCCTTTTTGACCTGTCACCGATTATAATTGTGACTTGGGAAAGAGGGGGGGGGGGGGGGGGGGGGCTGTTTCTTTCCTTGATTTTGTCTGCGTCTAATGCATATTACTATTTTTCAAGTTATCGAAATTGTTGCACGACTTATTTTACACGTACACATCACTGAGGCACCCAAATATGTTTTCTTTGTTACTGAACGGCCTCAGATAGTTGTCTTAGTGAAGCATTCACGAAATGTGACTTATTAATCTGACGTTACATGAAACTACAACTGTGTAGGGGAGGGGTATCTGATAAGAAAGATCCTAGTAGCCTCGGAGGGACAGCAGTACGTTGCCAGTCGCTCTAAGTCTCACTTTGCCCTTCTGAAATTTTTCCCCATGCTTCAACCACCTCCATATTTCGTTTATTTTGGGTGCAAAATAAAAGCAATGGAGAATTACGGTAATCAAGGGGTACAAATAGAATTGTCGAATTAACACCGCCAAACGGAGTAGGGAGTCACTCAGGAAGAAACAGTAATTTCTGAAGGAGAAACGAAAAAATGAAAGAAAAAAAAAAGGGGGGGGGGGAGGTTTAAAAACGCCCTGTGTTGTAAAGGTTCCTCTGCTCAGCATCTTCGGCAGAGGCAAGAAAGCGTGGCCCCGAATACAACTATCCTTGCAAAAAAAAAAAAAAAATCTAACCAGAAAGCGCGTTTTCGTGATGACAGACGCTCGCGCCGTCCTTCACCAAGCAAGACTGATCTGTGTCTCCCCAATACATGGCTTGCACTGAAAGTGAACCTCCTGCAGCGTGCCTTTTTCATTACCTGATTTCATTTTCCTACCAAGAGAAAATCTCAATAGACCCTTCCGGAAAATCTCAGGAGACCTCGCGGCAATGGGAACTGTGGGGCTGCTCGTATGTATGCTTGTGCCGGCTCGAACGCTGCGTATATTTTAGTAGCGACGCGGTTCATTCTCTCCCATCATTAGGAGCTCACAGCGCCCAAAAAATGAAGCGAACCGAAAAGGATCTCATCACATTCTCGTTTTGGCTTTCCTTCTGCCTTCTCTGCGTTCTGAAACCACAAAATAGTCAACGTCAACTTCGTCCTCGCCTCCTGATTAATCTCACGTGCCGTACATCGGAACGCCACAATGCGTCAAGCCTACGGTGGGGGCGCCACAAATTTCCGGAAAGGCCTATTGCCACCAGCACATAGTGCAATGACGTCACGTGCAAACCAATTTAAACAGCTCAGTTTCCTCGTGAAATGCGATGTTCGCAGCACTAGCTAAAGTAGATGTCCAAATTGTATATTTGTGCAGTCTAGATAGCAGTCTCGCGATGATATTTATAGCAGCCAAACAAAATGTTAGAGCCCACGACTGAAAGCACAAAGTTTTAAAGTGAATGCCAAAAACATGTGCACGGTCAAACCGAATGCAACATTAGCCTCCAGAGGCAGTATTTCGCGAAGTTTCGAGTTCATACAAACTGATGGCCAAATGTGATTTAAGTTAGTATTATGAGAATCTTCGTCTGTCCTTCAGACTACTTCTGTGTAATTAGAAATATCATTACATTTCTATAAATATATTTCTGCGTTAAGGCATCGTGCATTAGATTCGCGATTGAAGATTACCATTTATTACGGTTCCCTTTCTGCTCATTTCGTGTACTTGACTTCAGATCTATTATGTGAGCACAAAGCCCTTCTTGGTATATCCCGCGACGCGGTGTTTCACACTCCCAATCGGCGAAATAAAAAAACATGTTTGCACAGTGTCATAATCGATCGCAATTGAACTAGTGCACCGACGACGACGACGAGCACGACGTGCGTGCAAGAGCAGAGAGCGCGTGCAGGGACTTTCGAGTGGCAGCAGGACAAGCGGTCGCTGATGGCCGTCACCGAATAAAACCAGTTATTATTCGGTGGTGTAGCTGTTGTCGGCACAAACACAACACTGGCGACGAGGATGGGATCTCGATCCTGGCTAGTTGCTACAAAGCGAGGGGCTGCAACCTCTTGGGGCGCGATTGGTTCCAAGCTCTCCACATCAGAGTACGGGGAATAAACCAATTGCAACAGCGGAACACGCCACCACAAGTACAGGCGGTTTTGCAAAGCCATTCCGCAGTATTCCAGGAGGACATTTCGGGATACGCTGGACCACTGGTGCAGTTGGAATTGGAGGAAGGAGCGACCCCCAAGTTCTGCAAGGCTCGCCCAGTGCCCCTTGCACTGCGACCAGCAGTCACCCAGGAGCTCTCCCGACTGGAAGGACAAGGAATAATCGAACCAGTACGGCATTCAGACTGGGCCACTCCTCTTGTCCTTGTCCGTAAAAAGAGTGGTGAAATCAGACTCTGTGGCGATTACAGAAGTACAGTCAATGCCGCTTCAAAAAAGGCGTCCTACCCGCTACCAACTACAGGAGATGTCCTAGCGAACCTAAGAGGAGGGACCGTATTCTCGACGTTGGACATGTGCCAAGCCTACCAGCAGTTGAAAGTGTCCGAAGCCGCCGCGGCGGTTCTGACCATCAATACCATAAAAGGCTTGTACAAAGTAAAACGCTTGCCTTTTGGAATATCAGCAGCGCCAGCTATCTTCCAGCGTACAATGGAAACGACGTTAGCTGGCATACCGGGAGTAAGCGTCTACCTGGACGATATTATCGTGAGTGGACAGAACAGCGAAGAACATGCAGCACGTCTAGACCAAGTACTGTCGCAACTGGAAAACGCAGGTCTGCGGCTCAAGAGAGAAAAATGTCACTTCGCTGTGAGCGAAGCCAAGTTCCTTGGGCACAAGATTGACGCCGCGGGAGTACATACTACGGATGAAAAAGTGCAGGCCATCTTGGACGCACCAGAGCCGACTGGAAAAACGGAACTGCAAGCGTTTCTGGGCTTGCTGGATTTCTACGATCGTTTCCTTATGAATAGAGCCACAACGGCAGCTGATCTTTATGAACTTCTACAGAAAAATGTTTCTTGGGAATGGAAAGGCAAGCACCAGGAGGCTTTCCGGAAACTAAAGCGGCTGGTCAAGGAGTCCACAGTTTTGGCGCACTACGATGAAAACAAGCCGTTGCTGCTCTCGTGTGACGCATCGCCGTATGGTGTGGGAGCAGTACTTGCACAGGAAGATGACTTGAAACGTGAAGCCCCAGTTGCCTTCGCGTCAAGAACATTGGGTGCTGCAGAAAAGAATTATTCCCAGCTAGACAAAGAAGGGGTGGCCATTGTGTACGCCGTGCAACACTTTCACGAGTACATTGCTGGGCGGCACGTCACAATTTATACAGATCACCAACCGCTTCTGGGAATTCTCGGGTCGACAAAACCCATCCCACAGGTACTATCTCCACGTATGACCAGATGGTGCGTCAAACTGAGTGCCTACGATTACACTCTGGTATACAGGCGAGGTTCGTGTCACCAGAACGCGGATGCACTTAGCAGACTGCCTCTACCAGGCATTGTAGACGAACCCTGCCTGCCGGGAGACGTGCTAATGTTGGCACTTTCTCCAATTCCTCAACTTTCACCTGAGCAGATTGCAGAAATGACAGTACAAGACAAGATTTTGACCCACGTGTACAAGGCTGTTCAAGAAGGACGTCTACAAAGTTTGAAGGGCGAAGACTATCGTCCATACAAGAGTGTCGCGAATGAGCTGTCGCCCGTCAACCGTTCTCTCACTCGCGGTTCAAGAATTATAGTTCCTACAGCGTGCAGAGCCCAAGTATTGGATTTGCTGCACGCTGGCCACAGAGGCGTGGTGGCCATGAAGAGCGCCGCGCGTGGATATGTGTGGTGGCCCGGCATAGATAGGGACATTGAGCGAAAGGCAAGATCATGCCTTACATGTCAGGAGCACCAGCGCTCTCCACCACAAGTAACCGCTCCAGATTGGCACCGAGCATCGCAACCATGGGAAACAATTCACGCCGATTTTGCTGGTCCACTGGAAGGAAGAGTGTTTCTAATTGTTGTGGATGCTTACAGCAAGTGGCTGGAGGTGCGACAAATGAGAAATATTCAATCCAGCTCAGTCATCGAGGAGTTTAGGAGCTTGTTTGCAACATTTGGACTACCAGAAAAGGTAGTTACGGATAACGGAACATCGTTCGTGTCACACGAAACGGAAGCGTTCTTTAAGAACAACGGAATCAAGCACATCACCAGTGCTCCGTACCATCCGGCCACAAACGGACAAGCCGAACGAATGGTGCAAGAAACCAAACAAGCACTGGCCAAAGACAACACAGGTGATGTTGCCTGCAGACTTGCTCGGTTTCTCTTTAAGCAACATACAACCACAAGTGCGACAACAGGGGAGACGCCAGCCATGCTGATGTTTGGACGACAATTTTCAACTGCAATCACTCGGCTGAGTCGTATCCAAACCGACCAAGGGAGGAAAACCACAGAAAATACTAAGCAGTCTTGTTTCCCCAGGAACATTTCTATCGGCCGAAACGTAGTTGTGAAAGATTTCACCCAGCCGGGACACTGGATGCCGGGCACTGTCACAAAAAAGATGGGATCTCGATCCTGGCTAGTCGCTACAAAGCGAGGGGCTGTTCGACGCCATGAGGACCACATCAGCAACCGAGCTGACCAACAATCAAACCAGCCAGTTGCGGAAGCGTGTCTAGAGGACACGAGTAGAAAGTCAGCTCAAGGCCCAGTGCCCCAGTGGACTATTCCAATCAACGGTCAACCACCAAAAGAAAACGTCGAGCACAATACGCCAGTACCAGTCTCTAGCACGCAACCCGACGGAGCATCATCCAGACCGGTACGCCTGAGAAGGCTGCCTGACCGATATGGTGACTGTCTCTAAAGGGGGGAGAAGTGTCATAATCGATCGCAATTGAACTAGTGCACCGACGACGACGACGAGCACGACGTGCGTGCAAGAGCAGAGAGCGCGTGCAGGGACTTTCGAGTGGCAGCAGGACAAGCGGTCGCTGATGGCCGTCACCGAATAAAACCAGTTATTATTCGGTGGTGTAGCTGTTGTCGGCACAAACACAACACACAGCTTTCAACAGCTGGTGTATTCGAGTATTGTCCTCCCGTATCGGTCTCAAGCAGTTATGTGACATTAAAAGAGTACATCATAAAAGACGGGACAGGAAGAAGTAAAACACAGGACGAGAACTAACTTGCAACTAAAAGGTTTATACCGTCCTCTATGCGCTACTCTTTTATTATATCTGTCAACAACTAATTCTAGCCCGTGCATCCATTATTTTCAGTTATGTGAACTTAGTAGTGACATTTATTGATGATAATTAAACTATATTTAATTACTGACTGAAGGTTTGACAACATAAATGAAGGGTCGATCACCTTGAAGATATACATCATAACTAAATGCACCCGCAAATTTTCTGAAAGATGCTCTGCAACTCTTTTTCGGCGTTTTTATCCTTGACAGGCCCGAAATTAATTGTGATAGCGTTAAATAGCTAAGTTTCTGACAGATATATAACTCGTCAAACATATAAAAACCTGTAATTGCCTCCTTTATGTCATGAACAGCAATTTTATGTGTCTTTGACTGGACAAAAACAAAGTCCACAGGGAAGCGTGACGGAACTTATACGCACGCAGACTGTCAGAGCTGCCATGTCGAGTAGAGCATAAAATACTATTTAGTTCTAGGAATCATAATGAGTTTTCTCTTCGGCTTCTATTTGCTCAAACTAACATTTTCAAGTTTTCATTTTTTTCTAAGCACTAGACCTAATTTGAACACACTGCCATATAATATTTTTTATCTTTTTGACTTTAATAAAGCACGAAATGATCACCCTTTTTAATTCATGTCATTATGTTTTCTGCCACATTTTTAGCATTCCAGCGTTGATTGTTTATTCTCACAGTCATCGCAATTCTTTTTACTGTTAGTTATGTAAAACAATGGTGGGAATGTTGAAAAGTGCCTTTTTTATATCTTTGCATCTTTTGGATCGGTACGTTGATCGTTTATTCCGACAGTCATTGCTATTCGTCTTGCTGTTAGATATGTAAAATGATAGTTGAAATATTGAAATGTGTCCTTTTTTAGAACTTAAAAGTAAACATTTGACAGAGATCTGTCTGGTTGGGGATAATTAATTATTAAAAAAATTCGAACACCAACCAAGCCCGTCTAAGGGACCCTACGTTTCGAGGCCGATTCGGCCTCTTCTTCAGGGTCGATTTTTTCGTTTCCTTCTACTGCGTCTATCTTTTCTGCTTCTTCTACGGCTGTGCCTTTTTCAATAAAGTGACGAAGCCTGTTGATATAGGCGGATGGTAAGGCTCCGAGAGACCTATTGATGTTCTGCGGCGTTATTTGAATATGCCAGGATTCGAGAAACAGTCTTTTTAGGGGGATTTGTCTCACCGTCAATGATGCATGCGTTGTCAAAGTCAATACGATGGTCCTTGACGTCGCAGTGCTCAGCGACCGCGGTACGCTTGTGATCAAACTTGCGCACGTCGTTTTTATGTTGACGGACTCTCTCTGTAAAGTTCTTTGTATCGCCGATGTACGTGGCCGCGCAAACCCCGCAAGGAATCTTATATATAACGCCTTGGGCGATCGGTTGGGCGTGGCATGAGTCGTCCAAGGGTAGACACAGGTTTGTGCGCAACTAGGATACCCTCTTTCGCAAGCACACATGGCAGTGCCTTGCTTGTTCCGTTGATCTAGGGAACGCTGATGCGCGAGGTTGGGCGGGAATTCGCACTTGACTCTTGCTGCACGTGTCATTGGTTTCGGCCTCCACGGCGGGCAACGCGATAAATAAAGCTGCTCGTGTAGCCGTTTTTTTTTTTTTTGTTTTTTTTTGTTTTTTTTAAGGTCAGCAACGACGGTTTGTTTTCCCTTTCTTTTGTCCTCTCCTGATGAGCAGATGGTTTTTGCCCTGGTTAAGAATGTCCTGACCACCGACGCCTTGTGATTGGCTGAGTGGTTGGATTCAAACTGGAGGTACAGTCCAGTGTGCGTCGGTTTTCTGTATACAGAGAATTTTAGCTCTTCCCTTTGCCGTTTTACTAGCACTTCCAGGAAAGTTAAGGTGCCGTCCTTTTCGCGCTCTACAGTGAACTGGATGGCCGGCTTGGTGGTGTTGAGATGCGCCAGGAATTTGTCCACTGTCCTAAAAAAGTCTGAAGTGTATTTATAGACTTCAGTATTAAAAAGTATTGAAGTATTAAAAATATATTTTTAATACTTCACGTCCTGAAAATTGAGCTCGAAGGTAACAGAGTTATGGTGAGCGCGTTGGCGATGATTAAATTATCAGAAAGAATAAACAAAGAGACCGACACGAGTTTATTCTTTCTGATAATCTGAACAAACAAATTGAACATAAAACTTCCGGGGTAACTACATCCTCGTGCAAAACTTCAGATATGAACCTTTGAAATTCGAATTTTGCAAGGAGTGTAAAATATGTTGGTCCTTATGGCCACCCCACCTGCGCCTCTTACAAACACACACTTTCCCCCACCGAACACAACTAATACACACTCACCCACACCTCTTCACCACCCCCGCCTGTCCTGCCTGCGGGGCACTCGACACTCATCACCATTCCCTTTGCGAATGCTCCGCAGACCCATACCCCCCTCTTCCCTCCCCTCACCTCTGGGAGCAGATGTTGCGCGAACCGGAGGAGTCAGCCCAAGTCCTGACCACCTCCCGGGCCCTGGCGATCGCGGCGGCCCTCTTGGCCTCCACCACCCCCAATACCTGATCCCGGAAGAATGATAAAGTTTCCTCCTCCTCCTCCTCCTCCTTATGGCCGCACCCTGTATATTGTAAAACGTATTTTGTAAAGTAAACTTTATGATATTGTGAGGAAGACAAAGGTGAAGTGTCGGGCACGGGCGCGGGGCTCGCGCCTGGTCGACCGAGGGAAATTTGGACTACACTCAACCGGCGGAACAGTTCCCTTTTGGCCATTCATTACCATTGTAGTAATCTCATTAAACACCCTCACAAGTGGTGGAGGTGCGGAAGTTCCCCTACCTCTTCGTGGTCGGCCACCCCAAGGCGTGCTCAGGAGCTTCGAAGCGGGCGCACCACTACCGTCGCCATGCCAGACGAACAACAAACTGCACCAAGTGAACCCTCACGGCCACCTCCCAACTACGTGAAAAACCGCCAGCGGGACCCTCCAACCTTCAGCGGCTCCCCCCCCAGGCGACGTCGATGACTGGCTGAAACACTACGACCGCGTAAGCGCTCATAACCGTTGGGATGACTCCCATAAGCTGGCGAACGTAGTGTTCTTTCTAAAAGACACAGCCTTTCAGTGATTTGACAACCACGAAGACGACATCAACTCATAGGATGGCTTCAAAACATCGTTTTCAGAAGCGTTCTGCAAGCCGGAGAGCCGCAAACAACAGGCAAAAGAAAAGCTATCACACCGCTTCCAAGCTGCAACCGAGACTTCCACAAGTTACATCGAAGACGTCCTTCGTCTCTGCCGACGAGTGGATGAGCAAATGTCCGAGGAGGATAAGATCCGACACCTATTTAAAGGTCTGTCCCAGGAACTCTTCTCTGTTGTAGCCCCGAAAACACCCGCGACCGTACAGCGACTCATATCAGAATGTAAAACTTATGAAGAAATGCAGAGCTCCCGGATCAACAAGGCGCCTTTCGAACGCCTTCCTGAAGTTTCCCTTAGCCCCGTTTCCAACCTGAACCTCCCGCAACTCATCCGGACCATCATCCGCGACGAACTGCGGAGATATTTTAACCCATCAAGCTTGACTGACGACGCCTCTGGATGTGCCATCGAGCCAGAAACCATTCAAAAAGTGGTGCAAAAAAAACTCCGTGCAGCTTTGCAGCCGCCCACCTCGGTTTCGTGCGCCTACGCACCTTCTTCACCTGCCACTCCAGCGTTCTTCCCTCTCTGCTCTATCCAGCCGATGCACCAGCGCTACACCGCCCCTTTCCACACGCACGAGAGACCCCCTTCACGCTCCTACGGACCGCAGCGCCGAGCTGACCTCTGGCGAACAGATGACAACCGGCCAATATGTTTTTACTGCCGTGCTCCCGGACACGTCACCCGCTATTGTCGCCGCAGGATTAGCCAAGAAACTTTTCAGCGTGGAACGCCATCTTACTACTGCAACGACACCCACACTTCCAACGACCGCCGCGATGGAAGTCCGCTTCCAACAGCTGGAAACCGCCGCAGCAGATCGCCTTCCCCCTATCCCGCCCGCCGCCGTTCAGTTTCGCCGTTCAACAACGCTACCGCTCCCACCCTGACGTCAAACTAAGCGAGGCAGCCTGCGGCCAAACCGGAGGTCAGGCTGCACAGTCGCATTTTGCAGTAAATCCTCCAGCTCTTGGACCTAGGACCGTTAACGTTGAAATTGCCGGCGAAACATTCTCTGCTTTGGTGGACACTGGGGCCGCTACATCCTGTATTTCTGAAGGCATCCGCCGACGCTTACATGCCGTCTTAACCCCAGCACGTGCGCATTTCTTGCGTCTAGGAAATGGCGCTATTTGCCAGTCACTGGGATGTGCAACCCTGTCAGTCCTCATCGCTGGAACTCACTATGTTATTTTATATACCGTACTTCCGGACTGCGCAGCCGATGTCATTTTAGGATCGGACTTCCTGGCGTCAACACACGCCCTAATCGATTGCGCCAGCCGTGAATTACATCTTAATTCTTTTGACCCTTCTGTCGAGTTAGCAGAGCATCCCGCCGTTAACTTGCACGCAGTCCAGGATGTGTTCCTGCCTCCGTTATCTGTCATTTTCGCAGCTCTTACGACTGACCAACCATTTCCAGGAACCTCCGGCCTTCTCGAACCATCCTTATCCCTCTTCACCAAAAAGGGGATTGCTGTGCCCTTCTCTATTGTCACCATAAAACAAGACAAAGTTCATCTCTACATTACAAATGCTTCTCGCCAACAACAGATTATTCCACTAGGAAGCCATATAGCTACGTTAAGGATGTATCAGGAAGACAACATCGCTTCATTGTCTGACGGTGTTTTTCATAGCCCATCCTGCCTTCCTTCCAATCAATATCCTTCTCACCACATTAGAAACATGATCGACCCGGACCTCCCAGACGAACAACAGAAAGCGCTGACCCACCTACTAGGAACATACGAAACTTTGTTCGACTTCGAGAACCATACCCTTCCGACAACCTCCTTCGTACATCACACTATTGACACAGCTGACGCCCCTCCAGTAAAAAGTCGACCCTACACGGTTTCCCCTGCAGAGCGTGCCGTCATACAACAACATGTCACAGATATGCTCCAAAAGAAAGTCATCGAACATTCGTCTAGCCCATGGTCCTCCCCTGTGGTCCTGGTGAAGAAACAAGACGGATCATGGCGATTCTGTGTAGATTATCGACGCCTCAACACTGTAACACGAAAGGACGCATATCCCCTGCCCCGAATCGACGACATGCTTGATGCTCTTCAAGGATCCTCCTTCTTTTCTTCCATGGACCTCAGAAGTGGCTACTGGCAAATACCTGTAGCCAACGCCGACAAACCTAAAACCGCATTCATAACCCCTAGTGGCCTCTATCACTTCAATGTTATGCCCTTCGGACTTTGCAATGCCCCAGCAACGTTCGAAAGAATGATGGACACCCTCCTTCGTGGTCTCACTTGGAATGTGTGCTTATGCTATCTTGACAACGTTGTTGTATTTTCGACGACATTCGACGAACACTTGCATCAACTACGACAGGTTTTGGACTGCTTCACCAGAGCTACTTTGCAACTAAATTCAAGCAAGTGCGTATTTGGAGCGAAGCAAATCAAAATTCTTGGCCACCTCGTTAGTTCCGATGGAATACGTCCAGACCCTAGCAAGATCCAGGCTGTTTCTGACTTTCCCGAACCGAAGGGACTTAAGCAGGTTCGTGCTTTTCTCGGACTTTGTACCTATTTTCGACGATTCATTCCGGGATTTTCACATATTGCCGAACCTCTCAACATGCTGCTTTGCAGCAATGCTAAGTTTGAATGGAGCCCTTCCCAAGCCAGAGCCTTTCACTCTCTTAAGTCTGCGCTGACGTCTGTTCCTGTCCTTGGCCACTTCGTCCAGAGAGCCAGCACCGAGTTACGCACAGATGCAAGTGGGCACGACCTTGGCGCAGTTCTTGCACAGAACGTCCACGGTAAAGAACACGTCGTCGCTTACGCAAGCCGTACCCTTACAAAAGCGGAACGCAACTATACTATCACAGAACCTGAATGCCTTACGGTCGTGTGGGCGATCGCCAAATTTCGCCCCTACCTATATGGTATCCACTTCCGCATTGTCACTGACCATCATGCCCTCTGTTGGCTTATATACGCTTAAAGATCCATCAGGCCGTCTCGGACGTTGGTCGTTAAAGCTACAGGAACACGACTTTACTGTCATCTATAAATCGGGCAAGCGACACCTAGACGCAGATGGGCTCTCACGATGTCCCCTCCCCGCTGTGTCTGCCCTTGAGCATCCCATACACCACCTAAACACCACAGCCACCCTCGACCAGGTCGACATCGCCGAGGCTCAACAGTCCGATCCGACATTAGAGCCCATCATCCGCTACTTAAAAGGTACGCTCCCCCACCCCGCTCGACGGGTGGAACAGCGCGCACGCCTTTTCACTCTCCTTAACGGAATCCTATATCGACGTAATTACGAACCTCATGGACGCACATGGCTTCTCGTTGTTCCTCGCAATCTACAACAAGACGTGCTGAGGGCCAACCATGATGACCCTACTGCTGGCCACCTTGGCTTTTCGAAGACTTACTTTAGAGTTCGCGACCGTTTCTTTTGGAATGGGATGCATCGATCCATCAGCAAATACGTACGCGCATGCCACCTCTGCCAGATGAGCAAAAGCCACCGCACCACCCGGCCCTCTACGACCCATACCGCCACCCGAAACTCCTTTTCAACGGATCGGTATTGACTTTTTGGGACCTTTTCCTGCCTCCGCCATGAAAAACCGCTGGATAATTGTGGCCATCGATCATCTCACTCGTTATGCAGAAACGAAGGCTGTGCCCACCGCAAGTGCACAAGAAGTGGCCGACTTCTTTCTCCACTGTATTGTTCTACGCCATGGCGCTCCACAGACTATCGTCAGTGACCGGGGCACCCCGTTCCTTTCCAAGGTTCTTTCGCGGAGGTTCTTCACCTGGCTACCACGATTCAGAACATAACGAGCGCCTACCATCCTCAATCTAACGGACTGACGGAGCGTCTAAACCACACATTAGCTACCATGCTTTCAATGTACGTTGCCGAGAGCCACACCAACTGGGACACGGTCTTACCATTCGTCACTTACGCGTACAATACCGCACGCCAGGCTACCACAGGATTCTCACCATATTACTTTTTGTACGCCCGTGATCCCCTGACAACTTTGGACACAATTTTGCCGTCTGCACCCGACCTCTCCCAGCATGCCTACACTTCAGATGTCAGTGGTCGAGCTGAAGATGCCCGTCGACTCGCCCACTTCCAGACTCTAAGATCACCGCACCACCATCAACTCCGTCATGCAGAGAGCCATCCTAACGTCTCGCACAACATCGGTGACGAGATTTTACTGGCAACCCCTCTCCGCCAACCGGGCCGATCGGCGAAACTAATGCGCAAGTTTGTCGGAACATATCGGGTAGTCCGCCGCCTTTCTGCAACCCGAGGTCGTCCCAGTCCAGCCTCCCCGCGACCATCGCTCCAGGTTCACGGACATTGTCCATGTGGCCCGTATGAAGCGCTACCACCGCCAAACCTAAACCCAACAATCAACACCAACGTGCCGGATGACCGGCACTCCAGCCCCCCGGGGGTATTGTGAGGAAGACAAAGGAGAAGTGTCGGGCACGGGCGCGGGGCTCGCGCCTGGTCGACCGAGGGAAATTTGGACTACACTCAACCGGCGGAACAGTTCCCTTTTGGCCATTCATTACCATTGTAGTAATCTCATTAAACACCCTCACAATATATATGGAGACGAGAAACCCATTCCATGATTTTATGCTCTGCGATTCCCTAGTTCAAGAGCACAACTACGATTCAGTTTTTAATACTGCGATGCAAAGTTGTGTCAATCACGGGTATTTTAGGTGACCTACCATCAGTAAAGTCTCCCGTAAGTTGAGGGGGGGTACCTACACGAAGTGTGTGTGTGTGTGTGTGTGTGGGTGGGTGGGTGTGCGGGGGGGGGGGGGGGGGGGGGGGGTTGTCGAGATGTACTAAAGGCTGTGTTCCAAAATTTACTCGATCCAACTCCGGAGTAAAGGTTTCGTACCGTGGCGTTTCAAAACTTACTCGCGCTTACTTGATCACGTCAGAACTCGCGTTCTAGAATCGGGTTGTTTACTCCGGAGTAATTACTCACGCTACCCTCGTCGATCGGGGGGTAACGTCGGATCAAATTGAGTAAATACGTCACGTGATCTGTTCGTCGTCTGCTTTCTGCGCCATCAAAGCTCGCTTGCTCCGTTGGCTTTGGTGGCGGACGTTCGAAATGACAAAGAATGAGGTGCAGCCATTTATGTGCGGTTATTGCGATTTGCTGTTTTCAACGCAGGAATTGACTGTATCACATTCAGGCCGTGCACCTTCCCCGGGAAGGTGCACCCGTTGTTATTCTCAGAGTGCGATCGAGCGTAAGCAGGAGCTTCCCCGCAGTTTCGTCCTCGGCGTTGAAGGGAACTCCGCATTCTCACGTTCAAGGCTGAAAATGTTCAAACGCTGTAGATGATGTGGAAGTATTTTTGTTTAACCCAGAGTGTGTTTAATGAGGGGATAATGCTTGTAAAGCAGTGAAGGCTTCGGAGATTTCGTGTACATGATCAGTCAACAACCCCTCCCTATCTCCCTCCCTAAGAAATTGCCTATAGCGGTTTGGAAGTTTTCTTTGTGATTTCGTAGTCATATTCGCGTCAAAGCGAACGTAAGTTACATACCACTGTTGAGAAAGCCCCTTGCGCTGTTCCGCTGCACCGTGTGGAAGCAATTTCTGCAAAACGTAATAGGTGCAAAATACGATGCGTGGAACATACGCGTTTTGGGCACCTATATTAGATTTATGGCGACCGCGCTGATTAATAAGAACAATTTTTTAATGTCTCATTGGAACGAGTAAGTAATTTTTATTTCAATATACAGCCCAGAAGGAAGGTGAGCAAAAGGAGCTGGTGGAGCCACCTCAGAAAACACCACGCCGTCATGAATATTATCGCCCCTTCGAGTGCTTTCCCCACGATCAAAACAGGCAGTCTGCTATTTTCTGCCATCGCTGCTGTTTTCTTTTTGCCGTAGCCCAAGACGAAGCCAATCCGTGTAGTATCCAGGCGATTATCCCGGTCGTTCCAAAATCGAGTCGCGGATCGTTTACTCGCGATGTCACGTGGTATCACCCGCTGACGTAGGAGGCAGGTTACTCGGGTAAGATTTGGAACATAGCCAAAATAAGCCCCACTGCTGACCCTGCCCAAGCTGCACCTGCAACCCTCCAAATTGCTCATCACCAAATGTCACATCCCTGAAAACCAGTCCTGGGTAGTAACGCGTTACTAGTAACATGTTACTGTAACTTCGTTACTTTTTTGGTAACTTGTAACTGTAACAACTACAATTTAAAAATGTAACTTGTAACTGTAGTTCTATTACCTTTTTTTACGTAACGATGAAAGTAATGATGTTACTTTTCAGTTTTTTTATGAATAATATATCATCGAACGAATGTAATCTAGCTATTCTTTACATTTTCCAAATTGTCTGTTCCGACATTTCGAGTGTGAAGTTGGCCTTGCACAAACTTGTTTATTTTTATTTATTTATTTCTTATTTTACGTGCCCAAAAAACGACCATGCAGGTCTCTTTGGTGCAAAAATATATAACTATGAACAGAAAAAGACAAACACAATTGCAGGTTTCAAACACAAAGCAACAAACACAATAATTACAGTTCGGCAACAAGCACTTTCACTTGGTTCCTGAACACCTTAATGTCACTGTATATATCAAGTTCAGCATTTTCAATATTGATAAACATAGATTGTATCCGTGACAGAGGAGATGGTGTACAAATGGTGTGAATGCTGAAAGTACTGCGGGTCCTAGTGGAACGAGGAGGGACATGAATATTTACATCACGTAAAAGCGAAGCACTGTCAAATACGCTATTTACCAATTTGTACAGAAAAACTAAGTGGCGCTCTGCTCTTGTATTGGTC
Organism: Ixodes scapularis; assembly: GCF_016920785.2. NCBI lineage: Eukaryota > Metazoa > Arthropoda > Arachnida > Ixodida > Ixodidae > Ixodes > Ixodes scapularis. The sequence goes on along the minus strand of NW_024609868.1, from coordinate 167,341,083 downwards.
AATGGTATCAACGAAATCTTCTTAAGCAGAAAAGTGTAGTAAAAATAGAAACGGCGTTAAAAGTAGCGATCATAAACAACACGTATTAGTTTGTATTGCACATTTTCAATAGTCATTGCTTGTGTTCTTGATAACGATTTCCAGGCCACAGAACCGAACTCAAGCCTAGAGCTAACTAGGGCACAAAATAAACGAATAATGGAGGCCGGGTTCTTGAATGGCTGAGTAATGCGGTATTTAATACCCAACATTCTCGTCGCCCTACCAACAATAAACGACACTTGAGCAGTATACTTGAATGCATTATCCAGATACATGCCAAGGTCTTTTACAACAGATGCATGCTTGATGGTCACTCCGTCTATAATGTAATCATAGTGTACTATACTGCGACGCCTGCAGAAAGTCAATACATTGGTTTTCAGGGGATTCAGGGGTAAGCTATTCGCTGAACACCAGGTACGACATCATGTTGCAGAACATGACAATCAACAAGAGACCTTACATTCATAAAAAGCTTGATGTCATCAACAAACATCAGTAACTCGGCACTATCTACACAGGCCGCTAGATCGTTAACGAAGATTAAGAACAAAAATGGGCCAAGAATAGATCCTTGATGGACACCAGATGTTAAGAAAAAAAGGTCGAAATAACTGTTATGAATACGAGCACTGTTTGGACGAGAGGATAAGTAATTTTCGAACCGGTTACACAGCTCTGAACAACAACCATATGACGATAATTTGTGTAACAATAACTCATGATTTACTTTATCGAAAGCTTTCGACATGTCAAAATATATACAATCATCTTGGCCTCTGTTTAAAACAAGGGGGGGGGGAGGGGGGGGGGCAGAGTAGTTTAAAAAAGAGCAAAGATTGGTTTCAACCAACCTTCCTTTCAGAAAACCATGCAGACAAGATACAAACTTTTGGCGAAATACGTTCTTTCTCGCGAGTCACGACCCGAATAGTATAGCCACGTGTAGATTTGATGAAAAAAATCTAGTTATCTTTACGCACGCGCTTGTACCTTGTGACCTGTGATTGAACACTTACATCTAAGTATCTTGAAGCACTATCTATGTTGCGGTTCTTTTTTTTTTTTTTCTCCGCAAACACTATTTGATCGGGTGAATCAACCGTGAAACCACAACACACGCGGAGGGCACCGCCAATGTTTAGCATTTTGATTAGCGCCACTACTCCACACTGCGCATGTTTCATATTTTGATTTGCGCCATTACTCCCGCGTGGTATCAACAGTCGAGGCAAAATTTACTGCTGTTTGCGCGGGGTTCGTATCTGGCTTTTCGGGTACGAACTGAAATAGGTCCAGGGACTTATAAACCCAGCGCAACCGTCAACGAGCCAGCAATGTGCTAGTGTTGCCGAGGATAGGGATGTTGATTAGGACACAGAAGAACGTAAAAAGAGTAATTTGCTGTGGTAAAGGTGGTTGCCAACAACTTGACCGCAGAATGCAAGCGTTGCATACTGCGGAGGAAACGGCACTCAGTTGCCTCAAGGCCTACCCGGTAATCAAAAACCTGTTCCTGCGACACAACACAGCAATTCCTTCCAGCGCGCCATTTGTGCGCTTGTTCAGCAAGGGCAGAGACCTGTTCGCCATCAAACGAGGGAAGCATTCAGACACTAATTTCGAGAAGCAAATGCTGCTTAGTTACAATATAAAGTAAAAAGCGTACTACTTCTTAATTTTATGCAATAAAGCTTGGTGAAGGGTGTTTTCTAGTTTTTTTTTCTAAATTTTTTTGTGTTATAAAAAGTAACTGAAAAGTAGCTTCATTACTTTTTAAAAGTAACTGTAACTGTAACGAGTTACTCTTTTGTTGCGGTAGCTGTAACTTTAACGAGTTACTCTTTTGTTGCGGTAACTGTAACGGTAACTTCGCTACTTTTTTCTGAAAGGAACTGCAACTGTAACTAATTACTCTTTAAAAGTAACTTACCCCAAGACTGTTGAAAACAAGCTATTTTATTGCAAGATATGATTTTGATTTCACTAATGCTGGGGCTGTGGAGGAGGGTGTCAGACCATCTGTTAAAATCAATGGGGGGTCCGAGCCCCCCAGACTTTAAGCCCTGCCTACCAGACTTCGTGACTACCTTTCAGTTAAACAGTTAAAGCAAAAAAAAAAAAAAAAATATATATATATGACTTTGGTAAACAACTGGACACTCAGTCATATAAATACGACGTTTTTTTTTTTGTTTTTTTTTAAATGTTAATCTAGATTTTCTTTTGCTGTTGCGTCAAAATATATAACGCGATTTTTTTATTTTTGGTACCTGAAAATGAAAGTGGATTGTACGAACGATAAACAACTATACAGTTACTCGTCTCACGGCGGAAATAGTGACTACAGCCGAAAAACCGCGAAAAATAAATTCTCAATATATCGGTTCAAACCGGTTCGAACCGGTTATTTTTGCTCTCCGGAGCTGAACGGGAACCAACGTTACTAGAACACTCAGTTGGGAAACTCGAGGTCGAAACTTGGGCCGCTGGCGTCCACCGAGACCGAGCTAAATACGATAACAGCGCCACTCTTTATCATTTGTCTGTACTGTGGTCACCTTGAGCGTGCATTTTAACTTCGGTAGGAATTCGCGGCGCGTCCGCTGGGGAGGCGGGGAGGCACCCCCTCCGCTGCATATGTTTCGGCGCCAAAATGGCCATTTAAGCCAAAATAGAAGTAAAGTGCAGTTCCTCGAGTGGCCGCTGCGGGGGAAATGGCGGCGTTGTGTTTGCCATTAGCTCGGTTTTGGTGGGCCACTTTTTCAGAGCAGTCTCTATGGCAGTTTCCCAACTGAGTGGTTCCAGTAACGTTGACGGAAACTGAACCGAAAGCCGTACCCCGAACTCGAACCCAGCCGATAAAAATTTCGGTTCAACCCTCTCTAGGCCACTGTAACACTGGACTTGCACCCACCTTCACATCCTCCATATTCGGATACGTGGTACAAGTCAAGAAGGTAGGAGAAGCTCCTCCCACAAGTGTGATGCGCCCGTTTCAAATCTCTCCGCAGTCGAAAGAAGAGTTCACTGGAAACGCTCCTTGTTCCGCTTCAATGGATTCCAACTTATCTCCGATCCCATTTTTTAAGAAAGCGACCTTTGTATTCGTCGGAGAGGGAACCGAGCCCCTGAAAGCAGCCTTTGTATCCATCGGGGGGGAAGCTAATCCCCGAAGGTCGTATTTGTTTCCGTCGGTGGGGGGAACTCTAATCTCCCTCTCGTGGCTTCCACAATGCTAAGTCAAAGTCGAAAGATGAAGCAAATATGTACAGAAAGGCAAGACCCTCCTCGCGCGTTGGCCGCGACGTCACGGAAACGGTGGGACGCTATTGGATGCGGAGGTGGCGGAGGGATATCCGATTCCCTTTGAGGGGCATTTGCCGCTACCTTCTTAACCTGTAACTGACTATAGCCAGTGATGTTCCATACCATGTCAAAGAATTCCCTTTCTTGGGTACAAAAATTCCCTTTTTGAGGTACTTTTTCCCTGCAAAATTTTGAAATATCCCCGCATATTAATTACCCTGCATTTGATGCCTTTATTTTCACATCAGCTGATGTATATGGTCATGCAGGCCACTATGCGTGCATTTTACCACAAAAACTGCGTGAAATCACATGTTTAAAGAGAAGAAAATGTTACTGCCCTGCCGAGAAACCCAGTATAACTTTTCGCTATGTGGGTTACGGAACTGGGATTTCAGGTTTCCAGAAACAATTCCAGTTAGATTTCCAGTTTTATGAGTGAAAATTTATACTGGCTTTTTGGTAAGGTGGTCACTTTATACTTTTAATAACTAAATATTATAAAATTTAGCAGCGTTTGGTAAAGTACATCTAAAAAGTACTTGATGTAAAGTACAAAGCAAATGAGAGGTTACGTACTTCAAGTAAAGTAGTAAGTACATCGGGTGCAATTTACTTCAGGCAAAGTACTATAAATATCATGTACTTCCAAAGTAAATTACAAGTAATCTTTCATGGTTGTAATTGAGGGTGCATCAGTTATTTTCCAAAATAAAGTGGCCACGGAGTAGTCATCTCACCCTCGCTGACAAACTAGTTAACGCCGTCAGCCTATAAGGCACTTATTTGCATCGGTCTTATAGCCGCCATTACTTCACTCAAAGAAATTACCAAATGACATCTTGAAAAACAATAGCGTGTTTTTACATAAAAATACACTTTTCTTTTTCTCAAATTTGGAGAATGTATTGAAGTCGGAAGTTGTACTTTTGCTCAGAAAGTACCGTAAAAAATTATTTCAAATAATGTACAAGTACATACGCGCAGAATGTACTTCAAGTTAAGTAGAAGTTTCCTAAACCTACTTCAAAATGAATCGTTCAGACACTTTTTTCCTGCACCACAACTTCCTTTCTCTTCTTAAAACTTTTGGACCGCTCGACTTTTTAGTGTGTTTGGCTCCCTCTAAAGCTTTTCCCGGATTTCCTCGTTAATTCTCAAAATTCCCTGCGAACGTGTTAAAATTCCCATTTCCCTTTTCACCAAAATGGAGACCGGAAATTCCCTGAAAAAGGGAAAATTCTCTGCATGGAACATCACTGAATAGCGTCAGCTCTCGCCATACCCGCACACTACGCGTCTGAAGTTGAACTTGAACAAACTTGGTGGCGCCACCTGCTTTGTTTACTTCGCAGTTCGCTCCATCCGTCTGTCGGACGGTGTAGGAAGGCTCTGTCGTAATCGCGTAACGGCGTAAACGCCTTCGCGTGTCAACGAACGCTATCAGTTTGAGCGCGTACGCGGCATGATACCTTACAGTTTCCTTCCCCCTTGACCCACCGATAGAACAAGATGTCGAAGCCGCATGCTGAGAAGGGCGACTGCCAACTCATCTGCAACGCCAGCTTTCAACAGCGCCTCGAGCGCTACGCCGCCTCTGCGCTTCTTGCATTGTTTGGCTTCATCATCGGCGCTCACCTCATTTTCTTCTGCCAGAAAGGTGAACGCAACTCTTCATTTAAGCTTTCTTAGCAATCCTGCTTACTGTCCGAGTGCTTGGGACGTTTTGCCATGCTGCGTTGTCGCCGGTCGTTCCTTTCTTGTTGCAGAGAGCTGCGGCCGAGTCTTCGATGTCTTGTGGTCCCGGGCTGGTCGTTTCCAGTCGCAAGTTCCAGGTATCTCCTCTGCCCTACATTTTAAAAAATAGAATCGAGGCAACGCCCGCTGAACCGGAGTTTGTCAAATCGGTCGTTACTGGCTGCAGCAGTCGGGACCTTTCCGGCTCCCCGTGCACCGGCGAAATGTGCGGGCGCTATGCTTTTGATTGGCGCGTGTGTTGAATGCCCGTTCCATCCAATTACGTTTTCGCGAAAGCAGTGGCTAACGTCCTGTCCTGCCGAAATTTACACAATTAAATCCCATAAGTACAAACAAAAAACACGGCTTTCTGATCATGTAAAATTGTGCCTACGGACGCTGTGATGCACTGCCAGCCACAAATAGCTTCTGCCATGGCCAGTGGCGTACCAACTTGTTTTTGAGTGGGGGAACAAACCAGGCCCTTAACCCAACCCCCCCATGGGTCGCATATTTTTACTAGTGATGGGCCAAACTTTTGCCGATTCGAAAATTCGGCGCAACTTTTGCCGATCTTTTCTAAATATTTGGCAATGATTCGGCAAAAATAAATGTTACCAGACTTAACATTGATATTTAGTTTTTTTCTAACGAAAAAAATTTTGTTTTTTCTTCTTAAAATAAATTCATGTAGTGTCTATTGAAACAGTTACGACTAAATAAGGTAATATTCTACAAGATAATTGCTTCAATGTCGCTTTTGTGTGCTTACTGGCAACTTTAGTGTTTGCTTGGAGAAAGTGGCGTGACAACAAGGTTGGGTAGTAGCGGGCGCAGTCACGAATCACGCTACGAGAGTTTTGATTTTGAGGCTTCATCAGCGCACGCCTGCAAGTGTGTTTACATTGTTAAAATGAAGGCAAATCACTGCGTTCTTCCTTTCTCTGGGAGTCACTGTTTCGTGCACGAAAACGAATGCAACGGTTGCAGAGCCTTCACCAGAAGAGATAACAATATTGTAAATATGCATGTTTTTTTATTTGAGTCACTTGACGTCAGCTTTGCATGAAAGTGCACATTCCATATTCGCAACGTGCCGTTTTTAACCTTTAAAATTCCGGCTTCTGATGTTAAAACACACACGGACGTTTAGGAAGATGTGGACAGTTAGGAATGTCAGATGTGCAACGTCGAGCATGATAGTTCTGTTTAACGAATAATTTTCATAAGTGTTTACTAACGAGTGCTTGGACTCCGTCCCCACTCTCCCTGGAGAGCTTTACGAGCGCATGCGTCCTATTAACGTTAACTCCGCCTGTATTCAAAAAATGGATTGATAAACTAAAACATACTTCGTCCGCTGGAACCGATAACATCAACTATAAAATAAAATAAAAAAACACCAGTGTTATTTCTAGTGAGTATTTGAAACTCATCTTTAATCAGTCCTTATTTCAAAGCTGCCTTCCATCTGACTGGAAGGTGGGAAGGGCAATCCCAGCTTTTAAACAGGGCAGCCGCTCTTCCGCATCCAATTATCGCCCTATTTCTTTGACTTCAATTTCATGCAAATTACTTGAGAATATACTCTACTCCAACATCATGAGGCACCTATCATCACATTCGTTTTTCTTTAAACAGCAGCACGGTTTTCAAAAGGGACTTTCTTGCGAAACGCAGCTCTGCGACTTTATCCATGACTTGCACACTAACCTTGAATGTCATGTCCAGACTGACGGAGTTTTTCTTGATTTTTCCATAGCGTTCGACCGTGTCCCCCATCAACGCCTTTTTTCTAAACTATCATCTCTTTGCCTCGACCAATAACCTTTTGCATGGATTCGTGACTTTCTTTTCTCCCGTGTACAGCTCACGTCCACTAATGATCATGACTCTTCCTTAATAAATGCATATTCTGGTATTCCCCAGGGGTCCGTCCTTGGGCCCTTACTCTTTTTAATATTTATTAATGACATTCCCATTGGGATTTCTTCAAAAATACACCTTTTTGCCGACGACTGTGTCATCTGTAACAAAGTAACTTGTGTGCAAAATAATAACCAGTTTCAGGGAGCTCTAGATAAAATTAACATTTGGTGCAAAGAGTGGATGATGTCATTAAACAAGTCTAAATGCAAACTAATTCACTTCACCCCGAAACAATTTACCAGGAAATAAACCACCCTGTCATTCAATTACTTCTTGGAGTCCGATGTGATTGAGATCGCTACTGTGTATAAATACCTTGGTGTAAGACTAACATCTGACGTTTCCTGGAGTAACCACATCGAAGCCATTACTGCTGTTTCATCTAGAACTCTTGGACTAATCAGACGTAACTTAAGAAGCGCTCCACCCTTTCTCCGTAAGCTAACCTTTGACACGTACGTCAGACCAAAATTAGAATATGCTTCAACCATCTGGAATCCCCATCAACTGTACCTCATCAATACCCCAGAGGCCCCAATACCTCAGAACAGAGCTGCTCGCTTCATTTCATCCACTTATGACTTTTCTTTCAGTGCCTCAGAGCTAAAAACTCAGCTAACCATGTCCTCTTCGCAGCTTCGCAGGAAAGTCTCTCAGCTGTGCCTTATTCATAAACTCTACTACCACATACCCGACCTCAAAAACACTTTGTTATTACCCCCGGACCGAACATCGTCTCGCCTCAACAACGTCTGCACCATCAAACGCATTTCTGGCTCTACTAACGCTTTCAGTCGGTGATTTATTCCTCAAGCCATCAGCGACTGGAACAGTCTCCCATCCTCCATTGTCACCATCTTGAACCCTGCTGAATTTTCCTCTGCAGTAAAACTACACCTCTCTTGTTATTAGCTTCAATTTTGTATAATTTCTTCGAGTTTCCCGATTGCATCATACTTGAGTTTTGGCTTTTATATTGTTCAAATTCTCATTACGCCCCCCCTTATGTAATGCCCTTAATGGGCCTTTAAGGGGAAATATATGAATGAATGAATGCAGATACATGAAAATCGCGAAAGAACGCAAACTAAAAATGAAAAGCACTATTACTCCGTTTTGGCACAAACTACTTGTAAGCCGAAAACAAGATTGTTATAATAATAATAAAAATAATGTTATTTGCAAATACTGGAAGGGGCCCATGTGGCGGTGTGCCGGGCTAGGCAAATAGGTGAAAACCCTTACGCAGAGTGCCTGCCAGCCAGAGTTGTACGTAGTTCAACTACTTTACTCAAGTTACTGTGGTTAAACTACTTTTCTGGGTAGTTTAGTAACTTTTAATTGCATTTCTATTTTGGTAATTAGCAATTACTTTTTGACTTTTTAAGCAATTACTTTAATTACTTTAACTACTTTCTTGAGTGAACTTCCACTCAAATTACGAATTACATTCGAATTTTTCGTGGTTGTTTTACCTATCAACACAGATAAGATGTTGGAAGATCAGCTGATATTTGCAGGAGGGAAGCATGTGGCGTAGAAAAGGGGGGGAGGAAAAAAGTTATTTGGATAGTCCAAAACCCCCCAAAATTTTAGCGAGCCCCCCCACTGCATCAACACTGCTACGAGGCGCGGGGAGCGAACAGACACGACACGAGAGGCCGAGTGGCTGTGGGATTCGCGCCGAATACTGGTGTTTCTTTGTACCCCAATGCTCAAGGAGTCTTGACGCATTTGAAGAAAGGGCTTGTTCCCGCTTCTCCCCAAAGTAAAAATTCTTGCCCACTACAGGAGGTATACACACTACATCCTCACTCAAAGGAGGTAACAAAGTGCAGCACCCGCTCTGAAGTCAATCGGTGCACCTGTGTAGCTTGTGCTGTCTTTCGAGACGTCATCTGGTCATTTCTCTGAGTGAAGAAATATCGGCTCTAAGACCGATACAAATAACTGCTAAATGGTTCGTCAGCGAGAATACAGCCATTACAGTTGCCGCCATTTCCAAAAAAACAAAGAAAAACTGATGCACCTCCGAATTTGCCGCCCTACCCGAAAAAAACTGATGCACCACCGATTTCCCCTAAAGCAATGCAAAACACAAGCGGCTTTATATTCGGCTAGCAGAATTTCGCTAACGCATCAAAACTATGTAAGTAGTTCCTTGTTAGCATGGAAAAAAAATAAAAATAACTTCAAAAGTAATTCGCTACTTTTTTTACGGTAATTAGTAATTTACTGAATTACTCTCCACTTGAGTAATTTTTACTCTTCTTTCTACAGTGTAGACCGCATATAACGTATGTCGCGGGAGTCGCGAAAATCCGCACTATAAGCGGTACCGCGTTATAACCAAAACATCAATTTTTCAGGCCAAAATACATGCCATGAGACTACTTACCTTTGTAAAAGAATTTACTTTATGTTAGGTGAAAAATAAAGCTTAATTTGAGGAAAGTCTTTATTTCACCAGACTAGAACAGTTCTGTCTCAAGTGTGTCACGCATTTTGAAAGAAATGAGCGACTTTTGCCTGGCGCAGCCTTTTAACAGCGTCGCGGGTTGCGGACGGACGTTGCGAGCGTTCAGGATTGCTAACCCTAATCACTTTTCTCCGGCGATGAAAACGCGTGAAAATTCGCATCCTTTATACGGTACGCGCCAGTAATACCTTCAACTTGAGCACAGGCATGAAATGCTCCAAATAAGAAATCCGGGCGATGTTCGAAAACACAGAAAGCACCATTCTAGTCGAAGTAAACAAACACGACGACACGGGCGTTTCTGCCGTCTTGAGAGCGCCGCCACGACATCGCCGCTCGAGTAGGTGGATCTTCCCTTCTAGTACGTGCTGGGTTATCATAACGACACACAACGAAAATTCACAGTCAAGGGTAGCGCTTTTACGCGGAACGATCAGCCTCCATCACGCAATCTACGTCGACGATCAAAACCAACGCCATGTTTGCGGATAGACGCAGCCGGCCCGCGACCGGAGAGGAGGAGAAGCGTTGTAATAGAGGTTGGGGGGGAAAGGAGAGAGCCAATAGTGTGTACGCCAAGGAGGTTAGAAGATGGTGTACGCACTGCCGGCATGCAACGCGCGCGAACACTTCTCCTCGACCTGCGATTGGTCTGTCGTTGCGGTTGTTTCCAACCATCGCAGCGGAGGGACCACGAACGCGCGCACGAGAACGACACGTGCATGCGTCCCTCCGTCGCTATGGCAACTGCAGCCTCTCTCTTCGCATCTCCCGGTTTCTTCGAGCAACCTCCTTGCCCCGCGAGTGCCGCTCGCGGCTCGCGCCGTTATCTGGCGCCGCACAGGGAAGCGTGCTCGCTGCGCCGGTCAGTCGGCACGGCCGCCGGGCTCTTCCAGAAACCGCACTATAACCGGTATTTCCCTTCGCGCGCCTGCGTTTTAAGCGGTATGTAAATACATGGAGTTCTATGGGAGGCGAACCGGTGGTTTAAAAAAGCCGCGTTATACCCGGTCCTGCACTATAAGCGGTTACGTTGTAAGTGGTCTATACTGTACTTTCTACTCAAAAGTAACTTAACTTAATTACTTATTTTGAGTAGCTTGTACATGTCCGCTGCCAGCCCGCCACCACATGTGAAAAAAAATAGACAAATAAATGTACAAATATACACACTACAGAAAGTATGTAAAAAGAAAAGGAACGAAGGTAGAAAACATGTATCACAATATGATGAGGATGCCAGCTGCATCCCATACATCCTGGCAAGCTCTCGTGTCTCTGCCCCGTTTGACGGCAGTGGGCTGCGCACACTGAGCTTAATTGTCAGTTGTCAGTCAATGTTTCAACTACCTCGTTGCATCAATGGTGAGGTCAAATGAAAATCACGTTATCCAAAGTTCACCGCATCATTTGCTACTTTCTCAGTGGACTGCGTAAATTACTGGTCGATATTCTGTTCTTGACTCAAAAAATATTGAAGATAACCACACTCTCAAAAGCTCACAAACGCACAGTTACTGTGTAGCCTACTCCAGACCTCGCCGTAACCGCTGGTTGTTCTAAACTGTGCGATGGTAACCGTGCGACTGCGCGGCGTCCATTTGCGATCCATGGCCCCGTCGCATTCGTGCACGTGGGCAGACATTTGCCAATTTTTTGCCGAATCTTTGCCGAACTTTCCTTCAAAATATCGGCATGTGCGGAACTTTGCCGAGTCTGAAGTTTGGCAGATTCGGTCCATCACTGACTTTTACGGCGTGTGTGTGTGTAGGCGTTGTAAAAGAGTGTGTGTGTGGGGGGGGGAGGGGGGGGGGGGAGGGGGAGGGGAGGGGAGGGGAGGGGAGGGGAGGGGAGGGGAGGGGAGGGAGGGAGGGAGGGAGGGAGGGAGGGAGGGAGGGAGGGAGGGAGGAGAGGGCCAATTGCGTATGCGCACCGGGCGCCTTGGTCACTGGCTCCTTTTACGTCGCAGGCGATAGACCCCGTAGCAACGACCACGCCGGATTAATAGCTCGGCAACGCGCGGAAACTTAAATTTCGGATTCCGACAGCGCGTGTACCACTCGAAGCGCGTTAACCCACCCCCGCGCTTGTGTTCACGCCACTTTGGGGCGACAGTGTGCGGCTGCTAATTACAAATCTATTAACCCACATAGCCCCCCCCCCCCCCCCCCCCCCCCCCCCGTACACGCCACTTTGCGGCGTCCAGTCGGCAACCCAAGCCCCGCTGTCCCCCATGAACTTCCGCAAATAGAGCCCCATACGACTTAGTTCATCGATGTTTCGTCAACAACATTCGTTTTTTTTTTTTCAGTGTTAATCGTAAAAAAGAAATGTCGTAAATATCGCCAAATGCCTCAATAATACAAAATGTCCGAGGAAAAAAAAAAAAAAGTAGTAAGCCCCCGCCATAAATAGAACCCAGGTCTGATACGTATGAGGCAGACATCTTACCACTAAGTTACGCTACCTCTTCGGAAACTCACATTGTATCTGCTGCCTATGTTGACGGCGGCTACGCCTATCTTCACGAACCAGCCAATCCGGCATGAGCGCCGTTGCTAGTGTTTGTATCGCCTGCGCGTTAAAAATATGACCGCGCAGGTCGGGGGACGGTGCACTTGGTACTCGTTGGGCGCCGCCGGCCAGTGTTTGCCGTGCCCAGTGGCGGCCGTTTCAGTGGGGGCAAAACACGTGCCTTGCCCCCCGGTTGGTACGCCCATGGCCATAGCTAGCTGTTATTTGGACAAAAGGTTAGAAAAAAGGAAAACAGCAGTTGTTCTGGAACCTCCGACGAAAATTCAAAGAAATCGGTGGATGTGGCTACAACTTATTAGTAATTTGCGAGGCATTGCAGAACCCACCTGCTGCGGTGACGTAACGCTACAGAGTCAAATAAAGAGTACCGATACCAACGTGTCGTATGCAGGGTGCAGCATCAAAGAATAGCACGTTTGTCACAACTTGCAAAAACAGTTCTAAACGTGCACACCTAAAACTGGGGGCCTGCGGATGACATATCGCAAGAAGTTTCATGCATTAATCGTAATGTAACACCTGAGCCTGTGGGTCACCGTGGCTTCTTTTTGTTAAGATTTATGTCTATACTTTTTTTTATAAACTCGGAGGTAGTGAAATATTAAAAATAGAACAAAAACAGCAGCCATGTATTTGCTAAGTTGTATACCGGGTGTTTGTCGTCTGCACACTGGTTTGCAAACTCACTCCGGTGTGGCGTGCTAGATGCGGAAACGCTATGAACATCTTAGCAAAGGCCCCTGCTTAGGAACGATGCTCTCCGACAAGCACCTGTCAATATTCCAGACCTCGGAGTTGAAATGTTGCCGTCGGAGTTCAAATCAAATAAGCCAACATTATCCTAGGCCCCCACTGCCGCTGTGGTCCGAAAGACGAGCAGAAAATGTAGTTAAATCGCGTGAATTAGGCTGGCTTTGTAGCAGTCCCCTGTTGCCAGCAGGACATCAAGTTGGACGAGTGCCACCATCGTGCAGAAATTTATTTCTGATAGCTCACCAGATTGCGAGAAAACGCAAGACTAAATGGAAATCGAAACTCCCGTTCTTTGGCTACTCACGAGGTCACGCGGGCTCTACTCACCCGATGTGGAGCGTGCTACCCGATGCAAATAGAACAGCCGACAAATCCAGTCCAAGCCTTGGGTTGGATTGGATTGAGGGTGCAACACTAGTCTAGATGGCAGTTAGAGCTTTAGAAACAAATGGAAAAGCCACAGACCCCAAGCCTTAAAGGGACCTGCAATCATATTTAAGCGCCTACTTTTTTTGCTGTTTTTTCCACGTCTCTTGGGGTTCGGGCAAGCCAGCGGGCACGGAGAGAGTAACTAAATATCAGTGCGTCATATTTTAACCGGACGACACGGAAACCTCCTCCACCGACAAGGGCGACCCGCGGTACCGAAAGCGCGCAAAATGTGACGTCTTTGGTCCTGGGCTTACTAGTGGTCGGAGCCGCTAAAACATTCTTTTTAGTCAAAATACAAAATATAAGTGGCGTAAACTGTTTCACTTATTTATAAAAGTAGTTTTTATTCAGTATTTTAGATCCCCCCCCCCCAAAAAAACGGATGCGATTCATAAAGTACGGAAACAAGAAATGACCCGTCGACATACCCACCACCAAGCGGTGGAAAAGGCGGCGCATACTAGGAAGGAGTAGTGGGATCAGGCGCCAACACGGAAAGGTTCCGGATGTACGCGGCGGCACTGCGGTTGTATTGACAGGAGGATCCGACCGGCTCCGAATGTTCCGAAGGCCTTCGGCGAGAAGCTTTGTCTTGCGGTTTGGCCGTTTTGCGGTATGGCAGCGCAAAGTGGCTCCCATTCTGAAGTGATCTTTACCCCGTGCTGCTGTCGTTTGTGGCCAATGAAGTGTCATGCTGAATTAGTATTCAATTGCGCAGCAAATGCAATAAGAGCCGCTGTGGCTGCCCGCTGCATACAGCTTATCCAGAACATGCTTTAGTGGCGCACTCTCGCACCGTCGACACAGTGCGGCAGCTGTGAGCGCTCGATGAGCTCACTACCCCTCCTCTAGTTCACAGCCACTCTCAAGCAACCAAGGACATCATGAGGGAGGTTATTTTTTGCTTGTTTTTGTAATTTTAATTTCCTATAACTTTTAAAATAAAGGGAATTTGGAGAAAAGAGAAGTTTCACTAAGTTACCACGTTCAGTGCGCTCAGGTTCGGTGCAAATTAAAAACCAGTAAAAAAGTCCTTGCAGGGCCCCTTTAAGCAAATCACTGAAATTGTTGCGCAGCTCCTTTAAAGGGGCCCTGCAAGGGCTTCTTTACTGGTTTTTAATTTGCACCGAACCTGAGTGCACTGAACGTAGTAACTTAATGAAACTTCTCTTGTCTCAAAATTCGCTTTATTTTAAAAGTTAATAGGCAGATTAGAATTACAAAAACAAGCAAAAAATAACCTCCCTTATGACGTCTTTGGTTGCTTGAGTGGCAGTGAACTAGAGGAGGCATAGTGAGGTCATCGAGCGCTCACGGCTGCCGCACTCCATGTCAACGGCGTGAGAGGGTGCCACTAAAGCATGTCCTGAATAGGCTGTATGCAGCGGGCAGCCAGAGCGGCTCTCATTGCATTTGCTGCGCGATGAAGTACTAATTCAGCATGACACTTCATTGGCCACATACGACAGCAAACACGGGGTAAAGATCAGTTCAGAATGGGAGCCACTTCACGCTGCCAGACCGCGAAACGGTTGAACCGCAAAACAAAGCTTCTCGCCGAAGGCCTTCAGAACGCTCGGAACTGGTCGGATCCTTCTGTCCATACGACCGCAGCGCCACCGCATACATCCGGGACCTTTCCGTATCGGCACCTGATCCCACTACCCGTTTCTAGTATGCGCCGCCTTTTCCACCGCTTAGTGGCGGGTATGTCGACGGCTCATTTCTTGTTTCCGTACTTTATAAACTGCACTCGTTTCTTTTCTGAGCTACAATACTGAACAAAAACTACTTTTATAAACAATTGAAACGGTTTGTGCCACTTATATATTGTATTTTGACCAAAAAGAAGTTTTTAGCGGCTCTGACAGCGCTTTCGGTATCGTGGGTCGCCCTCATCGGTAAAAGAGGTTTCCGCGCCGTCCGGTTAAATTATGATGCACTAAAATTTAGTTACTCTCTCCGTGCCCACTGGTTTGCCCTCACACCAAGAGACGTGGAAACCGCAAAAAAGGTAGACGCTTAAATATGACTGCAGGGCCCCTTTAAGCCAAAAGATCCGAAAGTGTGCATGTGGTGGCCATGCTGCAATTCGGTTATCGACATGTATGGTTGAGCGTCGTGTTTTCATTGTGTTTCCGGATGCGGCCTCTTCACTGACGATGTCAGCGGCAAGAAAGTGCTTGTTTAATCTGGACGAACCCGAATATTTCGGAATATGCAAGTTGGACTAAGCCCGTGCAAAATGATCCTCACAGTGCTCAATGTCCTGTGTTGTAATGGTCTTATATATTTAGCTGCCTCTACAGTGGTCAGAGAATTTCATGACAATAATTTGCTTTACACCCTTTAACACATATTTCAAGCTTTTCTCCGAAAACACCGTCTAGTACCTTTGATTTTAACATACCATATTTTCCACACTATAAGTCGCACATCCGTATATTGAGCCGTTTTCATGGAAAAGTTGGTATATAAGTCGCACCTTTGTATAAGTCACACCCCTTTGCACGGTTTATGCGATGAGTTCTTGTTTTTCGTGCATTGGTATCGCGAAATCAGAGTTTCGTGGAATTGCTAGATTGGCACATACCGTTTGACACGCATTTCGACTCGCAAGAAATGCCCATAGCATGGCGCTGTCTGGCGGGGGCAATCGAGTGTTTCGCAGCAAAAGGAGGTAAAATGCACAAAATGAGAGGGTAGTCGACGTTATTCGAGTGAACGCATGCCGAGCGAACGATTGTTTAAGGTGCTAAACACTCGCGAACCAAACTTTGGAGCACTAGGCCTAGCCTAGGTCAAGTCCCGGAGACGACGGACGCACCGATGCGCAGGCAGAAAGATAAACCTTGACATACTTTTTTCTGGTACCTCTAAAAGATCGGCTAGCCACAATCATTCCTGATACATCTAGCAACACGGCTGGAGCATGGCACAAAAAAAAAACATTCAAACGGAATTTAAGAAAGACCTGAGAAAGTATTCTGCAATGCGTGTATAACAGCCCACTTACTTTTCAGTGTTACTGGACAGAAGTTAAAGAATACGGAACCATGGCGACACCATGGGAACTAACCATGGCCTAACTAGGCAACATCAATAACATGCTGTAAAAGCTTTATTCTCACTGTCTTGCCTATGCACATTGAGCCGCTTTGGGTAAACCATAAAAATTAAAATATCTTGCATTCCGAGTCAAAATAGTGCAGCGACAGCAATGCCTCTTAGAGGGGGAAACACCACCTATGGCTATGTAGTTATGGTGCTCTACAAAAAATGGCGTGCAGTGTATAAAAAAAAGCGTCGCGCCTCGAAAAAAAAAAAAGAAATCTTATATAAGTTGAATGTATACTCCAACTCATGTTTACAAACAAACCGGAGCACCCCTAGCGAACGCCACCGGCGCCGCGCATGCGCGATGGAGGGTGGGCAAGAAGCTCGCCGTCGCCCATAAACAAACCATTCAAATGTGATGTTGTCGGCGTCAATGTGAGTCCCCGTGCTCTTTTTTACATTGGAATTGTTGATTCTACTTCCTCCTAACAATGTCTGACTATTTGAGCGGCATCAGTAAAATTAACGAGCCTCGATATGCCGCAAAACTTTGCGTGAGTAATGTGACATCCGGCGATTCATTTCACATGGACACCGCAGAATGGGCGCTAAAGCCTAACTTCTACGATGAGATTCTGCTCGCTATTTTCAGTCGCGATGTCACTCGGGCTGCGAAAGCGTGGACCGTAGCTGAGATGGTGGACGTCGATACTGAAAACTGCAAGTAGAATTCGACATTACAAGTCAGTGATGGCCACTGGTAACAATGATCAACATCTCCTTGTGTCACCTGTTTACACTAAGCCTACTTAACCCAACCAACCTTCAAACTTAAAAGCGTTTTGAGGCCCGCACTTACTTCTTATCACAATTACTGGGTCAACGTTTGGTTTACGGACCACTGTCGTTTGATCGAGCAAACAACAAAAAGCAGACACGTTTGAAAGAGCAGACGGCAGTTCGAACGCATGTGCAATGGTGTGTAAGCAAGAAGTACCGCGTCTCGCGTCAACGGACCATTGGAATGTCACGTTGTCGGCATCTGTGTGAGTCTGCATACTCTTTTCTGAGTTGGAATTGTCGATGCTATGTCCTCATAGCAATGTCTTACCACTTTAGTCGCCTGTATCAAGGCTCGTCACGCTGCTAAACTTTGCGTAAATTGTTTGTTGTGCGGCGATTCATTCGCGCCAACGCCGCAGAATGGACGCCAAAACCATGATGAGATTCTTCTAGCTATTTTGGTTGGGACGTCGCTCGTGCTGCGAAAGTGTAGACGGTAGCGGCGGTGGTCAACGTCGATACTGAAAATCGGAAACGGGAACAGACGAAGTGAATCAGATGTAACAAGTCGGTGATGGCCACTGGTACCAACGGTCAACATCTTGTATCTACTGTTTACACCGAGCCTGCTTAAAAGTCTTTTGAGGCCTGCAATTACATTTTATCGCAATTACCGGGTCAAAGTTTGGTCTACGGGACGCTTTTGTTTGAACGAGCAGACGACAAAAAGCAGACAAGTTTGAAAAAGCAGATGACAGTTGGAACGATCAGGCGGTGGTTTGAATATGAAGATTCACTGAACCTGCGGGTGGTCCGGACAACTAATACGAGGGGCGTTAATAAAGTTTGTATTATTGTGACGAAGGAATAGAGATTCAGCAATCAAACTCGAGTAGGAGTTGAGACTTTTTGTACACGTTCGCCACCAAAAGTTACCCATTTTTTGCAGCGATGCACTACATGCCGGAGGCCATTGTAATAGAACTCCTTGTTTTGAGTGTTCAGGAGTCGCTCCACTTCAGCACTCACTTGGTTGCCGTCCTTGAAATCCTCTTATTTGACCACACTGGAAGTGTCTGCGCCATTTAACCAAAGTGTCATAAACTGGGGCGTTGTCCCCGAACAACGCTCCCAGATTGGAATGAATATCCTTGGCATTGCTTCCCTTCAAATAAAAAAAAATGGATCACTGCATGTGCTTGACACGGATAAACGGTTGCATTTTTGTTCCGACTTTCTAGCTGCGTTCCGAGCTACTATAGCATGCAATGTTTATACTGTACGGAAACTAGAGGGATGCACACTCATGTTAATGCCTGTTTTGTTCCGTTTTTTTTTTTTTCAATTTTTTGTGCCAATAATACAAACTTTATGAATGCCCCTCGTAGAGCCCCATTCAAAGATGTTGGCAGTTGTCATTTTTTTATTTTTTTATTTATAAGTTATACTGCAGACCAAGATGGTCTGCACTTCCCTTGCATGGCATATGATTGGACCCAAGCACAAGGCCATACCGCCACCAACGCAGTGATTGGATTAAAGTTTTGAGAGTGAAAAACTAAGATATGGTGGCCTCAAAAGATTGGCACAGTTGCCATCAGATGGTGCGCTGTGTTGTTAAGGGGTCTATCGGGAGTCTATGAGCGAACAACAAAATCCTGTTCTTTCTTTAAAATGAAGGTTTTGTATTGTTTCAGCGTCACATTTACCAGCCCTACATTATGGAAATACGAGATCCCCGCACAAACAAGTTAGTTCTAAAACCAGAAAAGAGTCAGATAATGGCACCACATTTCATTCTTGCAGAATATAGGAAGCTTTGATTCACCTATGAAGCTGTATATAAAGGCAGGCATCACTACCGGAAGAGGGGCTACGAAGAATGCTTTGCATGATTTTAAATGGAACACTTCCAATGTATTCACAAGGAACGATTACCTTGACTTCATGCCTCTATAATGGCTCAAAATAAATAAAAAAGGTAGGAAGACAGATGCACGGGAGTGTAATGCATTGTCAGAAAGTGCAGTTGCTGCAAACACCGCTTTTGAGCTTGTAAAGGGCCCACATATGTAGCTAATAGTCTTTGTGGTAGAATTGTCATATCTACTTTGTCATTTAACAGCATGAAACATTGTTTAGTTTCTGTTTTGACTAAAATAACATAGTCGTTCATGACGTTGGGTGACATTTACCGGTCTTTGTGGTAGAATTGTCATATCTACTTTGTCATTTAACAGCATGAAACGCTGTTTAGTTTCTCTTTTGTCTAAAATAACATAGTCGTTCATGACGTTGGGTGACATTTACCGGTATTTAAGGATGAATAGGGTCTAAGAAATAATTGCGTAAAATAATTTTCTCGTGGTTTGGGTGACCCCGCAGACGAGTTCCCGAATGCCGTCATCTCTGGACTCGTCATCTGGCTCCTGTCCTTTGCGGTTGTCTACCACAACAGCGAGATTCCCGGCGTGGACCCAGACCTCCCGTGGCACCGGTAAGCATGGCAACGGCGTTAAGCAGCCTTTGCGTGTCGTCTGCTTTGCAGCCTTGAGGAATCGTGATGTCGGGCTACAATTTTATAGGGAGTATTGTCTGGCTGCCATGGCTGTGTGCTCTGTGGTCAAGTGCATGCTGGCAGCAAGTGTTCACGAGATTCCTTTTGCACCATCAACACTGGTCATGGCAGACGATGCGCTGCTTTATTCAGATCTGTGAATACTTCCTGTGTTCCCTTCTCATTCAGACTGGCCCTCGGAAAGCAACGGCCGAATGTGACGCATTCAACTTTCTCTGTGAGAAGTGTCATTTACATGATTTTAGCAATGCGCTAAAATTTTAGGGTTCCTTCCCACTGTCCTCCCCTCGTTCCCAGAGAAATGTGACGCAGCAGTGCATACCGTAAAATACTGAGCAAGCACCCATGCAAAAGTTGCGAATAATCATAAAAAAATGGGGACTGGCGCTTTAGGCCCGAGAACAGAAAAGCAGAAGTGGGACACGGTAGGATAGGCCCTTGTTTGATCTGACGGAACGGTACAAGAACAGCATCTGGCGGAACCTGTGGTTTTTAAATCGGCAAAGTTTCGACGCTTCAAACCAGCACATGTACATAAAGCTTCAATGCTTTTGCACCAGTGTGCTTGAAGAAGCAGTTGACGCAGAGGAGCATCTTGGGTTGCTCGGCGAGATCGGAAGTTTGCGGGGTGGGCGCTTAAAAGGCAACTCGGGTTAATTTTCAATATTAAGAAACCTGCGCTGTTCTCTTGAGTATCACCTAAAAAGACAGCATGCCAAATATTTAGATCTTATTCTGCTTAAAATTTGATAAAACTGCCACACAATGTTTAAGATGCGCGAAATAAGCAAAATTTGTATGCCGTTTGACATGGCGAACAGCGAGGTCAATAGCATCGCGTCGGCGCAGCCCAGCCCGGCACTATCTACGTCATGCTCGGCGGGATTGTTTGCTTGTTTTGGTACTTTTTTGAGCAAAGCCTATAGGTGGCACTAGCAGTGCTTTCATCCTTGGCCACGTGATCCGTGGAACGCTTGTGTGCTCTTGTGCAAGCATGCACCATTGCCGGCAGTGTTTGTCGCGTACGAGAGATCCAGTTTGCGACGTCGAGCACGGCATGCTTTTGCAAATCCGTCTCGACATATTTACATATGGCTTACTGAACTTTCTACTAATGTTTCCAAAACGAGCTCTCGGAAAAACTCACCTTTTCTGCGCTAAAACACAAGCTGCGGCCGCGGTAGTGCAGGCGTCTTCGGGTGTAGCAGACGACACTTTCGCTCTGTACCTGTACTCGAGCTGTACCCGGCCGACTGGTGCGTGATCTCACAATTTGTACCACGTGGTTAGAGCACGTAGGTGATGACACAGGAGCAGTGTTGCCTGCCGCAGGCAAGGTTTCGGTCTCCGTTTGTGGTAAGCTTTAAATGAAGGTTGCCCAAACAAAAACTATTACACTTTTTTGGAGGGAAGGTACGTAGAACCTTTTATTACTTCCTCAGCATATGTAATGAACCATTAACTCATTTTTCTTGGAGTTGACCAGAGTTGGCCTTTAAGGCGTCCTTTGCTTACGTTTAAAGCGTTTCAAAAGTAGGGGTGGGCGCCTATTGCCAAGTAGGCACAAGCCCAGTATTTTACGGTAGCTTCCAGCAGAAGCGCTTGCCTGTATTCCACTAAAGTTTTTCAGAATGGGGGAAGAAAGTTATCGAGGGAGACGTTGGGGTGTGTACTTAATGTCCCCGCAGCCTGTGGAGCTTGTGGGTCGCCTGCCAATTCCCGATCAGGCCAAGTTCTACTCGCTCCGAGGAAGTCACACAAGGAGCGCTATCATAGAAACACTTTGTAAATACTCAAATTGTGCCGTCGATGCTGTGGAAGGCCACGGTTGCCCTGGGGTCCGGGTCTTGCGTGGGCTCGTTCAGCACCGCCTCTTTCGTTCGTCACGGCCCATCGAACTCTGTCCACGCGCACCTACCACGAGCGTCCCTTTCTCTTCTTCCTCGCCGCTCACGGGGCCGTCCATCCACGTTCAGCGTGGCTCGTTGTCTCCCACACTCCCCTCCCCTCAAGCCTCAAACTCCGGGGGTGTCCGGAGCATCCGGAGTCCCTGGACCGAGTCACTGGACTCCAAGTCTCCCATCTCTGCCTTGCTGGTGGCGGTGGACGTGCATCAGGTGATTGGTGAACTCCTGGTGGGGGGACTTGATGAGCTCTCGCTCCCGCAACAGGTCCGGGGTCAGGTAGCTGCACGTCTGCTGGATGGCCAGGTAGGTGGTCTCGGCAAAGTTGCCCAGCGTGGCCGTCGAGACGCGGGCCGAGGTGTAGCAGACCTCGATTCCCGCCATGTGCAGCAGCTTCTTGGGCACTGGGGCGGACACGATGCTTGTGCCGCGGGGCGCCGGATTAGCCGCATCAGCACGCACCTTGCAGGGTACGGTGTGGTGCTTTCCACTCTTGTTTCCCCAATAGCCGTTACGGACGGGGATGACGCACAGCTAGGCCAGGATGATGGCTTGAAGGATGGCCGTGGCCACCTCTTGGGAGCACATGGCAGGACTGGCACCTCTTTGGAGCTCTTGGAACACTGGCCGTTGAAGTCCCCAATGGCCACAAAGGCCTTGAAGCGGGTGTGCTGGCCGGCACGCGTCTGCTTCTGCACCGGCATAGTCTTCAGCACCTCGTCCTTCAGCGTGTCCCTGGGACTCTCCGGTCCTCCGCGTCTCCGCCACCCTGCCTTCGTTGACGTGGTCGACGTCGGGATTGTTCACCCCGTCTCTGCCAACCAGGTTGACCACCCTGACGGTTGGTTCGTCTTGCTCCTTGCTAACCGGGTTGACCACCCTGTTGGTTGGTCTGGCCGTTCCCCCTCCAACCGGGTTGACCACCCTGTCGGCTTGTCTGGCCATTTTCTTGCCGAACGGGTTGGCCACCCGGTGCGTTGGGCTGACTGGTCTTCTGCCGGAAGGGTTGACCACCCTGGGAGTTGGGCCAGCTGGCTCCGCCGGTATCCCGGGAAGTGGAAGGTCGCCTTCCCGGATGGCGCCGCCCATTCTGGTTCCTCCGGGGGGCATTTCTGGACAGAACAAGCTCTATTAACATCTTGCAAAGATTAGATCAAGTTCTAGGCCGCAGATTATAGCACCGCGCAGAGCACCTATCGGATCTCTCACCGACAGGTTCGTGCATTGTTCGGCTACCGCGCTTAGGCCGCGTTGCCGGTCGCGCGCGAGAGTCACGCGGAACGGAGGATTCCTCGTTTTGTTCTTGTTCATCGTCATCCCGATCACGAAGATGGTACTTTTTCAGGTCTGTAATGTGGACCGGGCCAGACTCCTCGCTCGCATTTTCCTGAGCGAGCCTGTAGGTAAGACGTGACAGTCGTGCCTTTACCACGTAGGGCCCTTCCCACTTCGGAGCAAGTGAGGCTGCGAATCCGCTCGCTGCATTGCTCAAAGGATGGGTTCTCCTGAGGACTAAGTCTCCCACCTTGTACTCCAGGTGACGATGAGTCTTATCGTACTGGGCCGCCTGTTCGATCCTTGCTGCAACGAGGTTCTCTCTGGCGTCGTGCAACGCATTCGAAAGGCGAACTTTCAACTCCGCCGCGTATTTAGAGAGTGGGCGTTCTGTCGAACCTTGGTTATTTCGTAACCCGTTCTCCAGCGGAGACGATAGCTCCTTACCCAAGTTTAGAAGCGCAGGCGTTAACCCAGTTGATCTGTTCACGGTTGTCCGGATTGCAAAACCCATCTCGACAATGTGTTCGTCCCAGTCCCTGTGTCTCTCCGTTAGTGTGATCAGCATGCTCTTCAAGTTTCGGTTCACTCTCTCAGTGATATTAGCCTGAGGATGGTATGGTGTCGTCCTTTTGTGCTTTATGTTTAGCGCCAAGCAGGAGTCAGTGAACACTCTGCTGGTAAAATAGCTAGCATTATCGCTGATGAGACACGTGGGTGTACCGAAGCGCATGAAAGTTTCCAACAACTTCTCCCAGATGCGCTCCGAGACCAGCTTCCTCAGCGGGTGTAACTCCACCCATTTTGAGAAATGATTGGTCATTACCAATAAATACTGGTTCCCACGGGGACTTTTTGGAAGTGGGCCGATGATGTCGCAAGCAACCATCTCCCACGGGTAGTGACTCACTACAGGCTGCATCAGGCCTGGGGGCTTTCCCCCTCGCGGCTTCGCTTTCTGGCAGGCTGGGCAGCTACGGGCGTATCGGAGTGTGTCCTGTCTCATCCCCGGCCAGGTCGCGACGCGACATAACTTTTGAAAAGTCTTGCTGCCGCTGCCATGACCAGCCAAAGCCGAGTCGTGGAAGTATCCGATAAACCGCCTCCGTAGCCTCCTAGGAATCACCACCCTGAACGGAGAGTCGTTCCCCTCCTCGTCGTCGATTGTTGGAATGTAGCGGAGCAATAAGCCGTCCTGACCCAGCAGGTATGAATCAATATGTTCGTTACATTGACCGCCAGCGTTCCCGGTGTTGCTTGCCATTTCCGCAATTTTCCCCAACACCCGCTGACAAAAACCATCTGCCTTTTGGGCCTCGACAAGCTCTTCCTTGCTCACCACTTCACCCCAAGCCACGATCCTCTGTTCCCTCGTGCGGCCTCCTAACACTGCGACGAGCTCCTGTTGCATCGATCCCTTCCCGCTGTCTCGCTTATAAGCGGCCGCGCGGGAAGCTTGTCTCTCGCAATCCCCTGGTTGCGTCTCCTCCTTCCAACCACTATCATGGGGCGCCCGAGAAAGTGCGTCTGCAACCTTGTTGGTGGAGCCCTTTCGGTACTCGACAGTATAGGAGTATCGCTGCAAAGTGAGTGCCCACCGAGCTAACCTCCCCGCCGGCTCTTTCAACCTTTGAATCCAGGTGAGAGCGGCGTGGTCTGTCTGAATGACGAAGGTGGTCCCGTCTAAATACAGGTCGAATTTCTTTAGAGCAAACATGACGGCCAGCCCCTCCTTCTCCGTCACGCTGTAATTGCGTTCTGGCGGTGTAAGGGTTCGGCTGGCGAATGCCACCGGGCGCAGCTGTCCGTCATGTGCTTGCAATAACACCGCACCAACCCCGTAGTCGCTCGCGTCGGTCTGTACCATGAACGGACGGTTAAGGTCTGGCAGGCACAGGCTGGCCATGGCTGCTATCGCCTTCGTGAGGGAAGAGAAAGCTACCTCTTGTTCTCCGCCCCAGGCCCATCTTGAACCTTTGTGGAGCAGCAGGTTCAGTGGCCGTGTGAGTCCAGCGCACCCTGGAATGAACTGCCGATAAAAACCGACCATTCCAAGGAACCTTTGAAGGCTCTTCGCGTCGCGCGGTGGTGGGTAATCAAGAATGGCCCTCAACTTATCCTCGTTCGGCCTCAAGGTACCGTCATCTACGACGAAACCCAAGAGGTTGACCCTTGAGGCTGCGAGCTGGACCTTCTTTGGATTAATCGTTAATCCCGCTTTGCTCATTCTGCTTAAGATAATCTCAAGGTGTGCTAGGTGCTCCTCGAATGACCTTGAAAATACGACGACATCATCCATGTATGCCATGGCAAAGTTGAATTTCGCGTCCCCCAGCACGATATCCATAAGCCGTTGGAAACTCGATGGCGAGTTAGACAATCCGAACGGAAGGCGGATAAACTCAAACAGACCCCTGTGACAGGTGAACGCCGTCTTCTGGACATCGTGTGGTGCTACCTGGATCTGCAAAAAACCTCTGCTCTAATCCAAGGTAGTGAAAACCCTCGCGCTACCCAACGAGTACATGATGGACTCAATAGATGGGAAGGGATATGAATCCCTTCGTGTCATCTCGTTAAGTCGGCGGTAGTCAACGCAGAGACGAGCGGTACCGTCTTTTTTTGGCGCTAAGACTAACGGAAAAGCCCAGGGGCTCTGTGACGGCCTCACGGCCCCTGTGTCTATCATCTCATCGAGAGCCTTATCTAGGAGAGCTCGCTTGTGCGCACTCAGCGGTCTGGGATTACAACCCCATGGTCTAGCATCTCCTGTGTCGATTCTGTGTTGTAAAATGTTTGTAAGTCCTGGCCTCTCGGTAAACATAGCTGCGTGTCGATGCAAGGCGTCTGCTAACCTACGCCGTTGTTCTGCCGGCCCGTTGTAAGAAGCGACAATCGCTTCAACGTTTCCCGATACGACTCGCGCAGCTAATGTTTGCTCCTCTCGTGATCCGACGAGTGAGCTTTCTGTGTCCTGACCGAAAGTCGGTGGGACGGCAAAGGGGATAAGGGGAGTCAACGGATTATAGTGGTACCCGTTATTCTTCAAGTCTATGATAATCCCCTCCCGGCAGACGAAGTCCTGTCCTAAGATCACAGGGATTTGCATGCCTGGCAGATACAGAAAACGCTGCCTCCTTCGACTGCCGTCGAGGCTAAGGTGAAGGCGTATAGCGCTTTGTGCCCTAGCCGATCCTGCTGCTAAACGCAGCGTGGTGGAAACTTCCCGCACGTGAAGTGCTCGTCGGCGACAGTCTTCGTAGACTCTGTCGCCGATCAGGGAAAGAGTCGAACCGGTGTCAATTAGTGCGTAGTAACTGTTACCACCGATCTCGACGCGCACGTACGGCCCCTTCTCAGATGTCAAATCCTGAGTTCGACATGCCGACGGGGCAAACACCGACCTGTCGCTGACCGCAACTCCAGCCCCGTTGGCAGACTGATGAGGGGCCTCGGCAGCGGCCGGCAACCGCGAGTCGGGAAGTCCAATTAGTGGCGCCGGCCTCTCCCGTTTCCCTGAGACCCATGGGGGGGAGCTGCTGTCCATGTGCACTGACGCTTGATATGCCCAAGCTGATTGCATTTATAGCACCTGACCTGTCTCCTGCCATTGTGTGCTGAGCGTCCGCCGCTACCATCACGCGAAGCAGTGTCGCGCCGGGGGTCATTGTAGTTCCCGCGACCCTCGTAATGATTCGCGACTCCGCGGTGGTCGGCTGCGCCGCCTCCCCTACGGGGATGCGCCCTGGAAGAGCCCGCGTTAGCTGCTCTGCGCCTCTGTTCAAAAGCGAAGGGATCTAAGGCGCGGGGCACAGCAGTTGCGCCACTCCTATGTCCTGTAACGGCCACGTACGGCGTACGTGATTCATCGCAAGCTCCCGCGCCTCGTCCTGTCCAGGCGCAACCCAGCTCCAGAGATTCCTCTGCGCGTGGAGGGGGGCGATACGTCAACTCGGCGAGCAAGCTCGCCTGAACGATGCGCGCCTCTCTGGCAAGTGCTTCCACATCAGCGAAATCACGTCCGCGCAAGTAGGGTTTAAATCTAGGGTGACACTGGCGGATCGCCCTAGCTACCTTCTCCGCGTTGTAGGAAATCGCGTACCGCCGCCGATTCGCCATTTCCCACGTGGTCCGTCAACAAACCGAGTCCAGCCTGGTTCTTTCACGGGAGCGGGATTCCGCTCCCCGTTTATTCGTACAATAAAACACAACACTACAAAACACTCAATCTAAACTACAAATACAAGCTACATTACACAATTATTTACAAATGCACGTTCAGGCTAAATCTAAACACAAAGGAGGCCCTTAGGCCTCGCGTCCCGCGATATCCTAGATCCGGTCGCCACCCACTTGCCTGCCAGTGCCTGCGTCTCGGTCGCGTCCGGAGTTCTTAGAGGCCTCTCGCCCCCTGCCCCACCGAGTATATATGTCGATGGGCGAGGAGGTTTCTCCTCGCCTGCCACGGGGGCGCCTGCAGCGCCCTCCAGTGGCTAGGAGAGAAAGCGGCGCGTCGGGAGCCGAATTCGAGATCCCGATCGACCCCGCGGCAACACGACCATGTGATCGTGTCGCGGCCAAGATTGGCCAAATGGTTTGATGGGCGCCCTCGTGAATTCACGGTGCGCCATACTCCCCTCTCCTAAAAATCGAAGTACGCCGGAATTCAGACGTACGGCTAGGCTGCTGGGAACACCGTCGCTTGGTTTGGCCTGGAGACCCCCCACACGCACACACACACCGCTGGTCCCATGGGTCGTCCTCACTGAGGTCCATCAGTTCGCCCGAGACCTGGGGTGCGCGGCCACCACACACCTCACAGTAGACTGTGTCGACTTCGGCTTGGCGGCGGCCTCCGGGGCAACGGGGTCCTTGAGCAGGGTGCCTGGCCACCATGAGACTGGCCCCTCCACAGAGTGGTGCACCGGAGAGGGACTGTGGTTGCGACCCAGCTGCGACCGCCCTCCCGGAACGATGCGGGGCTGGAGGTCCAGTGTCACTGAGAACTGCACCCCGGCGTCCTGCGTGGCGTCGCGGACGTCCCACAAGGCTCCCCGAGCTGTGGTTCCTGCCGGGGAATACGCTGCCAGAAGACGAGGAGCTCAGCCCAAGCTGGTGTTTGTCCAAACGGCGACTCCTCCTTTCATCCCTCCCAGAGAGGACCATTCGGTGCACACCAAGTTGCGTCTCGAAGCAGCAGCCGCAGGGGCGATGACGCACAAGATGGGAAAAGTCCAAGGCGTGCGCCCAGCGAGGGAGCAGTACCCCAACACCAACAGCGACGCCTCACACAAAAAACAAAAAAAAAAAACATTCAAAGCAAAAACAAGAAAAACAAACACTGAGGGTTCCGAGGCACCCTCCCCCCACCCACAATGAAAAACAATTAAAAAAAATGCCGGGAACGCCGATTTCGGATCGCTCCCCCTCTTCTTCCCTTTCCCGGGTTACGGAACGCCGATTTCGGATCGCTCCCCCTCTTCTTCCCTTTCCCGGGTTACGGAACGCCGATTTCGGATCGTCCCCCCTCTTCTTCCCTTTCCCGGGCCACGCACTCTACGAGGTTCCGATCCCATCGGGTTGCCTCCGGCTACGCGTGTTGTAGCTGTGCCGCGGTGGTCCCAGGAACTCCTGAGATCGTTGGCGCCCGCGAATGCCCCTTTGCGGCCGCTTGACCGGCTCATCCCCTTCCCTGGGGAAAAAGGGTTTCAGTTCGCCGATGTGAACTGTCCCG
The DNA here is from genome assembly GCF_016920785.2 of Ixodes scapularis. Lineage (NCBI taxonomy): Eukaryota > Metazoa > Arthropoda > Arachnida > Ixodida > Ixodidae > Ixodes > Ixodes scapularis. The sequence continues at coordinate 167,312,536 of NW_024609868.1, read as the reverse complement.
CGGACGAGATCAGAATTCTGGTCCCTCAGCGTGTATGTCAGTCGAGACTTCTTGGAATCGATGACAAAGGGGCCAACCCACTTGGGGGCCAACGCCGCCGAGAAGAACTTACTCGCATCGCTCTGCACGTGACTTCGCCGCAGAACGGTGTCGCCCACCTCGAACTGCGCATCGCGGTGCGCTTTGTCATAGGTGTTCTTCTGCTCCGCCCGCGCGCGAGCCCTGTTTCCGCGGGCGGCGTCCAGAGCCCGCGACAGTCGCTCTCTTGTGCGCGTCGCGAAATCCTCGTGCGAGGGCACCGCTCTGGCCGCGCTCTGTCGCGGGCGAAGAACCGCATCGGTCGGCGTAGAGAGTTCTCTGCCGAAGTTCAAAAGCGCAGGCGTGAACCCAGTGCTGCGGTTGAGGTTGGACCGCAATGCAAACGAAATCGAATCCAAATGCAGATCCCAGTCCCGCTGCTTTCGAGCATACGCCCCGAGCAGCGGCTTGATGTCGCGGTTCCGCCGCTCGGTCACATTTGCTTGGGGATGGTAACACGAAGTCTTACAATGCTTAATCCCGAGGGCCTGGCAGGTTGCCGCGAAGACTTTCGAGCAAAATATCGAGGCGTTGTCACTCACCAGTCTCTCGGGGAACCCGTAGCGACACCAGACCTCGGACAGCCTGCTCAGGACTCCCTTGGCTGTCACCTTCCGCATTGGAAACATCTCGACGAACCCGGTGAAGTGGCAAGTTACTACCAACACATGTTGATAGCCTCCGCTTGACCGCGGCAGGGGTCCCATCAAGTCGCAGGCCGCGATCTCCCATGGCCGCGTACTCACGATGGGCTCGAGCAGGCCGGGTGGTCTGCCGCCCCTGGGCTTGCGCTCTTGGCACACTGCGCAGCTACGGACATAACGGCACAGCTGCCCCTTCATGCCCGGCCAGGTAGCGAAACGGCGCAGCTTATGCCACGACTTCGGTGCACTGCCATGACCGTCCGCATCGTGGTAGTGACGCAGCGCTGCCACTCTGAGATCGCGGGGAATCACGGTCTTGAACGACTCACTTGAATCGCTCTCTTCCGGGAAGTAGCGCAGCAGGACGCCGTCCCCATCGATCAGGTAAGACTCCAGCTCACCTGCTTCAATGTCCGACTCCTGGGCGGTGGCACTTGGCCCTCTCGGTGTTCCGGAGTGCCGGAGCGTCTTTTCGCCCGTCTGGTCAGGATCCATCTCTTGCCTGAGCCGGTCGAAGATAGCGCGACAAAACGAATCGCTCTGCTGTGCTTCGTACAGTTCCGTTCGGTTGAACGCCGGTCCCAGTGAGGTAATCGCCTCAGCCAGCTGCACGACGCCGCCACAGTGGGGAGCGGAGCGCGAGGCGGGATTTCCCGTCTCCCGGGGGATGGCCCCGCCTCCGTAGTCTGCTGCCTCGCGCGGTGGGGGATCCACGGGTGCGCGGGAGAGCGCGTCGGCCACCACATTTGTCGTGCCCTTCCGGTACCGAATTCGGTACTCGTACTTCTGCAGTGTCAAGGCCCAGCGCGCCAGTCTTCCGGCGGGTTCCTTGATTCGGGAGAGCCACGCGAGGGCCATATGGTCCGTCTCGATCGTGAATTCCGTCCCCTCGACATAATGATCGAACTTCTTAAGAGCAAAAATGATGGCGAGGCATTCGCGCTCACTCACCGTGTAGTTCTTCTCCGCCGGGTTCAGCGCCCGGCTGGCAAATGCCACCGGGCGGATCTCTCCCTCTGTCTCCTGCAGGAGCACCGCGCCGAGTCCCTGGTCGCTGGCGTCCGTCTGGATCGTGAAGGGCCTATTCAGGTCTGGCAGTTTGAGGGATGCTGTACGCGCCAAGGCCTCGGTCAGCTGGAGGAACGCCTCCTCCTGCGGCGCCTCCCAGCTCCAGGGAGCAGCTTTCCTCAGCAACTGCGTGAGGGGTGCCTGCATGGCGGCGCAGTTCGGGAGCCGAATTCGAGATCCCGATCGACCCCGCGGCAACACGACCATGTGATCGTGTCGCGGCCAAGATTGGCCAAATGGTTTGATGGGCGCCCTCGTGAATTCACGGTGCGCCATAGCGTCTGACGCTGTAGGGTCGGCTCTGGCGTAGAGCTCCTGGAGAGCGCGGATGTATTCTACGAGGCTCTCGTCCGGATGCTGAGTACGGCTGGCTAGCTCATCTCTGATCCGCATCTCATAGTCGGGAAACAGAAATTCCTCTCTGAATCGTGTCCGGAAATCTGCCATCAAAAGGAACGGCCTCTGCATTCGTCTCCAACGCGCTGCGTCATCCGTCAACGCGATTGGGACGATCTGTATCAGGGCCGTTTCATCCGACGCGCCCAACGCGGCAATGTACGCGTCTAGGTCCTGCAAGAAATCGTGAACCGATGCTGCGTCGGAGTAGCCCGAATAGGTCGGCGTCGGCACGCTCAACCGCGGGCGAGGCACGGGCGTAGGCGCGGGATTCACCACCCCTGGGGCCAAACCCATCTGTCTAGAAAACGTCGCGAACATCGCCGTCATAGCGTGCATTAGTTCGCTGACGTCTCCCTTGTGCACCGCCGGAATTGGGCGTTCTAGCGCTGCCGCAACGCTCGCTTGCCCACTCGTGCCTTCTCCCACGTCCGAGTCAATATCCGCCACTGACTGGGTTGAGGCCTCGGGATGGGCGGCCTTATTCCGTAACCTGGACATGGCGGCAGAACGTTAAACACTGATGTCCAGCGGAGTAACAAAAAAATTCAAACGGGAAAACAAAACAAACCTAAACTTAGAAATCGCGATTCGTGGGACTCCCTGGGAGCGAAAAAAAACAACGGCAGACTGATCGGGCCCCACGTTGGGCGCCAATTATGTGGGTCGCCTGCCAATTCCCGATCAGGCCAAGTTCTACTCGCTCCGAGGAAGTCACACAAGGAGCGCTATCATAGAAACACTTTGTAAATACTCAAATTGTGCCGTCGATGCTGTGGAAGGCCACGGTTGCCCTGGGGTCCGGCTCTTGCCTGGGCTCGTTCAGCACCGCCTCTTTCGTTCGTCACGGCCCATCGAACTCTGTCCACGCGCACCTACCACGAGCGTCCCTTTCTCTTCTTCCTCGCCGCTCACGGGGCCGTCCATCCACGTTCAGCGTGGCTCGTTGTCTCCCACAAGCTTAGATTACCTCCTTCCCAAACCCCCAAAGTAAGGTTCCTATATACTGAGAGGTAGCACAATTCCCCCTCTCCACGCATTTTCCTCCTTTCCATCGAGGGCGATCCTCCTCACTCCCCTTCCGCACCAAGCTTTCCAGCCGTTTTCTTACAAGGCGCGCGCCTACGTGTGTCAGGCCTTACTTGTCTGCCATTGCATACGACGAACTAGATAGATATTTTTTTTTAAAGGACCCATGAAACGAATTTCGGGCTGGAGTAAATCAATTTATATTGGGATTTTACTAATAGCACATCGTTCAGTGGGCCAAAAGAACAAAGGTAGAAAGTCAGAAGCCTGACTTTCGCTACGAAAATTTGCAAAACATAGCGGACTATTTCGTACCTCCTTCCCTTCGTAAACTCTCCGCCTTTTCACTGTGATACATCCGCGGACCCCACAGCGCGTCACCGGGCTACTAGCTACCATAACCGAGCCCCCGCAGCCCGTCACCAGGACCCAAGCGCACGTCACACGACACCGGACCTCACTTAATCCCTTTACCCCTAAGCTGACATTTCGCTGGAAGCTACGCGCTTGCCGGACCAATCGGCCGCCTCCCTTTCATCACCTGACCTCATTCTCTGCGGGTCGGTATGCGCGAGAGAGCGTGATCACGTGGAAAATGTGTGGCTGGCCCAACGAGCATGTAACTTCCACAGCACTGTCAGCTTCGGGTGAACGGGGTGGGGAAAGCAACTAGTCGGAATTTTGGGCGACGGGCTAATCTTCTAGGGGGACAATATCTGTGTCCGGCTACACAAGCGACATTCTGAGCAAGAGGGGACTCCCCCCTTTCCGACTTCTTGAACTGTTTGGTACAATGCGCGATTTATGAGTTGAGGAGGAAAGCTAAACAGAAAAAAGTTGAAAAAGCGTTTCATGACTCCTTTAATATGAAGACTGTTTGTTTTTTAACGTGAAGAAACCAGCGTTTGTGCACCTTCATTGGAGTTCTAAGGCACGGGAAGATAACTCGATTGGCAAATGTAATAACGTGAGCAGAGTTGGAGTCACCCGGGTGTGAAGGCAAGCTTTCTCCAATTCCACTAAACGCAGGCGAGCTAAGAAAAAGGCTCGAGGTACACCTAAGCACTTCTTATGAGTTGTGAATGCGAAAGCATGCACGTCGCTCTTCGCTCCCTCCTTTAATCTGCGGCGTACAATGCGCTGACCTTGGGCGTGGAACAATGGAGCCGCTGCCTCGCGGACACGCAGTGCCATCGAGTGAGCGATCGTTCAAACTGTCGTGTGCCTTCCGGCGCGAGGAAGGAACAGACAGACATGTTGAAATGTATGGACGGTCCAAAACACTTGCAAAATATAACATACAATGGTCAGCAGCTAGCCGGAAAGGAACTGGCAAACAAGTTTAATGAATATTTTGTCAACTTAAGTAATGAAATCCCCAAGGATGATGCCTGCAAGTATATACAGTTTACTGATTGTCGTTCTTTCTTACCCCGGTTACTGACACAGAGATAATATCTACATTTCAATCATTAAATAACAGTAAGAGCTATGACCTCAACGGTATACAGATCAAGCCCGTGAAAAACGTCATTGATCTTATCTCCACTTGTCTGAAGCATATCTTCAATCTTTGTTTTCAGAACGGCATATTCCCAAAACGAATGCAGCTCACAAGAGTATCGGTGATATATAAAAGGGCGATAAAAACGATCTTGGTGATTATAGATTGATTTTAATTTTGCCAGTGTTCTCTAAAGGTTTAGAAAAAATGCTGCTCCTTCGACTGTCATTATTTGCAGATAGTCATAACTTAATTACCCCATCTCAGTTCAGTTTCCGCAAGCAATGATCTACTGAACTTGCTCTTCTCACTCAAAAAGAATACATTCTTAAAGGACAACTCCGCTCGATTCCGGAAATTTTGAGATAGTTGGTCATATAAACGTGAAAAGTACTTCAAAACAACCCTAGACCGTTTGTCTCATTAAAAGCAAAATATTTTTCGTGCGATTTGTTATTTACCATAATCGCAAACCGAAACTGAAACTTCGGCACTGCCGGGCAACATTGTACCCTCAACGTCAGTTGCATACGCAACCACGTGGGATACAATGGGTCACGTGATCTGCCAGCGGTAACCCAGAAGAGACGCGGATGCGAGGGGAAGGGCGAGGAGGGAGGAGGGAGGGCGGGCCTAGCCGCGGCGGCGAACAGGCAACGCAAGCAGCGATGAAGCAGGCCATGTAGGCGACAACCCAGGTGGCTAGTCTAGCTGTTGGCACCGGTTGGCACGTATGTCAGCGAAACTCATCCCGTACAACTTTCTCTCCCTCTTTTTATTTTTCTTGTTCACATTCATTTTTTTTCTTTGTCTGCCTCGCCCTTTGCTTGCTCGGTTGTGAAGCGTGTCCGTAGCGCCGCCTGGTAAGCTCTCCCTGGAAAAGAAAATACCAAGAAAAAAACTGCATATGCAACAGACGTCAGCCATAACGGAAATACAACATTGACTGCACCGCACGTTGCCCGCTAGATTTGCGGATTTTGGTGACTTCGCGCATCTCAGTTTTTGTCGACCGGTTTAGTGATCTTTTAGGTAGTATTACGTTATAATATTTGACTTTCGGTCTCTCTAGATGATACTAAAGAGAGTCGCAATGTTTGCTAACAACCGAGAATGAAGCGGAGTTTCCCTTTAAAGGTTTTGAAATTAAGAAACTAATTCTCGGCTTATTCATTGACTTCACGAAGGCTTTTGATTTTCTTGATCACAACCTTCTAATTAAAAAACTCGAAATATATGGCTATCGGGGTCAGGTTTCCCTTCTTATTCAATCATACTTGTCTTTTCGTCAGCAGTTAAGGGGTGTCCAAACAGGACACTACAAAACGCACGACTCCGACAAATCGTGAAAATTGAAGCGGACGCTCTCGCTTCAATTTTCACGATTTGTCGGAGTCATGCGTTTTGTAGTGTCCTGTTTGGACACCGATTTAGTCGACATCACCGGTCAATTGTCCGATGTAAAGCCAGTTAAATCAGGGGTTCCTCAAGGAAGCGTTTTGGTTCCTTTTTTATTTAATCTTCGTATAAATGATATGTAAATATAAGCAATTCATCAAAATTCATTATCTATGCAGACGACACGAGCATGCTGTTTAATAATGGAGATAGCCCCACAGAACTCATTGAGAATGCAAACGTCATGCTAGAAAAGTGAAATACATGGAGTAGGTATAATGGGTTAAAAATAAATGTGAATAAGACAAAGGCTGTTTTGTTTCGTCCGAAGGGTAAAATTGTTAACATAGACGTTAAGATAGAATAAAATGCCAAGTTTGGCATTTTATTTTGCTTGAAATATATACTCATATAAGTTAAATTTAACTAATTCTGTCAGTAAATTATGTGTGCATTAAACAAAAAATTTCATGGTGGAGAAAGCTGCATTATTTATTCCTCCGGCCAATCGTTGTTTGAACCTTCTCTCGAATGCGATTTTTCTCACGAATACAAGGAAGTATCTCGAAAAATAAGGTCTTTCCCGTTGTGTGGACAGGCTTCGCAACATCATATAAAAATATGACTAAAAACAAAAAATAGGCATGACACCACCATGACCGTCCTTATCTGAACACACCCACTAGTGAAATGCATGGAGAAAGGCGCAGCCACTATTCAATATATTCAATTAAAAATATATTCGGCCAAAACCACTATTCACTTTGAGCTTGCTTCGAACCCAAAGTCCATTATTTGCTCATGCCTATCGAAGAGTTGTCGGTTTTTGTGCTAACGGTGCTCAGATTGATCTCATGAATAGGTGGCGCTACTCGTTGTGATCAGTTAGAGTAGCTATTTTGGTCTGCTTAGCTGCTCTTAAGAGCAGTAGCAGGTGGAATACGAGTGAGGGCGGCGTGAGAGACGTTCAACACAAAAGCGTCCGTTTGGTGTACAACTCACGACAATTAGCTCACCATGATACAAACCGTACAAAGTAGCCAAAAACATTTTTTACGTTAAACAGAAACTGAAGACGCCATCGGCGCTCTTAATAAGTTAATTGAAACATCTGAAAAAAAAAAAAGAAATGCCGTATGATTGTATAATAAATAAATCAATATCCGTAGTGGCCAGGTCCCCTGTAGGTATGATACCTTAAATAGTCTCCCAATACTCCAACAAATTAAGTTTTTTTCCACAGGCTAACTTTTAAAGAGATTCTATACCGTAAAATCCCGGGAGATAGCCCACCTGACATCAAGAGCAAATTGGCTGAAAATATGGAGTGGGCTAACTTCCGGTGTACAATCAAGAAAAGTTTTAAAAAATTGCTATTTTTAAGTTGTGTCCATTCCAAGCTTATGGTGGCAAGGGGCAACGAAGCAAAGATGACTGACTACTTCCCGGTCAGCAACGTTTGGTTACCATAAAAATCCACGTATAATACCAGACAAAATTTAAAAACCAAAAAAAGAAAATGTTTTATCCACGTATAATACGAAACAATATAAAGACATTGAAAATATTCCGTGTAGAGTACGACCCAGAAAGTCTTAAGAAGAATGTTTATTTGCGTCATAATTGAACCTTAATCACTCTCATCACGTCCATCAGACTCCTTGTCCGACGCCTCCAGTGCCGTCCAGCGCATTTGAAATCCCGCACTTCTTGAAAGGGCGAGCGACTGGCGAACCAGCGTGTGCCAACGCAGTAGAAACCTGGCGCTGTGCATAAAGCGAGCAACCCAGTGTCGGCTTGCCGAAGTTCTCGTGCAGCAGCTCAATGTTTACGGCGAGGTGCCGTTCACGTTGCTCTTTTACGAAGTCGCTGAGACTTGCCTCGACGTCGGCGAACATGCCCCTCTTTGGGCTCCTAAAGCTTCTCGTTCCGTTGCACGCGAACAGAGCTTGCTTTTGCGGTCTCCATCCACGGATGCTGCCTTCATTTACGGCGAATTGTCGTCCGGCAGCACTGTTGCCGATGTCTTCCACAACCAAAAGACTATTCTGTTGAAGGTGGCTGACTATTGTTCTCGCGCCGACGCCATTGCTGAGCCTCACTGTGGACGGATAGTGGTGCCTTGAACATTGCGATTTTAATGATGATGATAGCTGTTCTGAGCGCCATATTGCTTCGAAACTGAAACTACGTCAAACAGCGTTAGATCATGCCTCATCGAAGCTGAAAATTGTTGGGACCCGCGTATAATACGGGTGGCAAATTTTACATGGCAAAATTTGAAAAAAGACCTCGTATTGTATGCGGGTTTTTACGGTATATCCTGCCATAGCAAACTAGCCGCATTTACGCCGAGGCCATCATTGATCTCAACACTACTATTACTAAGAGTGGGCTATCTTTCGGTGTTTAAAGAAATATAGCAGATCAAGCCAAAAACAGGGGTGGGCTATCTTTAGAGGGTTTTACAGGGGTGGGCTATCTCTTGGGATTTTACGGTAAATATTTTCGACATGAACACTCTCAATCGTTTGCTCTAAAACTGGGAATGTGTGCTCCAAAACCCGTTGTTCTCTGCTACAATCCCCGCAGGGGGCACCTGTGAAAGCAGGTGTTTGGAGAGCGGCGTCTCCACGGACCCCAAGCCTTGTAGGGGGCGCCTGCACCTTAGGTGCTAGGTGCTTGGTGAGTAGCGACACCACGGACCCCAGCCACATTGGCTACATTACAGACCCCGAGTAAAAAGTGGGTAAGACCCACCCACGCCTGGCTGTGCGTGGCGAGCCCGTGTCCAGGGAAAAGGGCATCCTGGTGGTTGAGCCGAGCCCGGGGTAGGTTTGGACCCTTCGGGGCCCCCCGGGCAAGGCAACACACCGCTTTGGCCCCTGCTTCCTGTAGACGGGTGTCCTGGTAAGGACCGGCCAGGATGATCCAGTCAGTCGCCTTTTCTCCTACTATCCCCTCTCTTCTTTTACTTATAAATCTCTCTCTTTTCTTCACTCCACCTTCCTTATGCCCTTTTCATCTCCTTTGGCGGCAATGGTAATGAATTATCTAAATTCTAACCACGCTTGGGTATAGCACCCGGGCAAGTGCTAATGGCTCAACGGTACCAGCAAAGCCCTATTTGTTATGGGCTGTTGACCATTCCCTTTGTTGGACTCGGTGGTGGGTGGCACACCATGGGTGCTGAATTTTTTTTCCCATTCGTATGGGTTCTAAAGCAAAATCTTTTCTAGATCGGCCCTTGAAAAGGGGTCGGACCGAAGAAACATCAAAAAAAGCAAGCCCTACAATGCCAGTTATTACCTTTCCAAAGTTTTTGGTAATGCACTCGGAGAACGACAACCAACCACTCTCAAAGCTTTCACCTTTTTTAGTTGCAAAGACCCTAGAGAACGTGATAGGAAAGGACTTCAAAGCGAAAAAACTTCCCTCTGGCGACCTCCTTGTAGAAGTCACTACTGCGAAGCAGAGTACGGCACTTCTGGCTCTCAACGAAGTAAGAGAATACAAAATATCCTTGACCCCACACCGTTCACTCAACAGCACGCAGGGCGTCATCTCCGAAGATGACCTTCTCGAAATTCCCACCGACGAGATCGTTGAGGGACTTTCAGGTCAGGGTGTCATTTCTGTGCGACGTATTACCCTCCGGCGTGATGGTGAAGAGCGACCCACAAAACATTTAGTATTAACCTTCGACTCGACTACGCTTCCTCAAACAGTCAAGGCCGGGTATTTAAACTGTAGGGTTCGGCCCTACATCCCAAATCCAAGGCGTTGCTTCCGTTGCCAACGCTTTGGACACGGAACAGCCTCTTGCAGGGGAAAGGCTACCTGTGCCAAGTGTGCAAGTACTGACCACCCCACCGATAACTGTGGTAACAACACTACTATTTGTGTCAACTGTCAGGGACCTCACCCGGCATACTCTCGCAGCTGTCCTGTGTGGAAAAGAGAGAAGGAAATTCTTTCCTTGAAAATCAAAGACAATATTTCCTACACAGAAGCAAGAAAACGACACTCATTTTTATCTCGAGGTTCGTTCGCCGAGGCCGCGCGCAGGCGACCTGCGCGGTCAACGGTGTCAGCAGGAACACAGACGTCGACGGACGACCTGTGTGTCCTCCCAAAGTCCCCCTCAACCCCACCTGGAGTGGTACAAGCCACTCCCCTCACTAACCAAAGGGAGGATCCTGGTCCGCCAGGGTCCACCCAAGCGCAGAGGTGTGGACCCCCTGCGCCCGCTAAAACCCAGCTGCTGCGAGGTCGGGGAATTCCCCCTCGCACCCCTGAAGGCGCCCGGAAACTCGGTGAGCCGTCGGGGTCGCAGGTCCGTAAGGATCAGCCTACGGCAACCCCCGGTGAACCAATGGACGAGAGTGGATCGAAGTCCGACGAGGACAGACTGCACTCAAGTTCAGAGTCACTACTTTCGGCCTCCGGTGGTACCACTGGCAGGCCGAAAGATACGGCTAAAAAGGAAAATTCTCCTCGTGTCAAAATAGATTTTAAGGTCTAGGAAACATATACTCTTAAGATATATATATATATATTTTTTTTTCCTGTTTGTGAGATGGCAGAAACAGTTCTCCAGTGGAACTGCAGAGGCTTACTCCGGAACTATGACGACGTTTACTCTCTACTAAATCTTCATCACCCACTAGCGTTTTGCCTTCAGGAGACTCATTTGAACAATAATCATACTAACATCCTAACGCGCTTCCAGGTTTTTCGTAGGGACCGTCTCCATTCATCCCACACCTCTGGCGGTGTAGCTATAATTGTTGCAAGGTCTACCCCTTGTGTCGAGGTACCACTTAATACCACATTAGAGGCTGTGGCAGTTCGCATCTTATCTGATCGACTGATAACTGTTTGTTCTGTGTATATTCCTCCAAGCTACACCTTATCTCGCAGAGAGCTAGAATCTCTTTATGACGAACTCCCCCAACCAGCTCTAATCCTAGGAGATTTCAATGCTCATAACCCTATATGGGGCAGTGGACGACGTAACACACGTGGCTCGATGATTGAGTGTTTTCTTTTTTCTGCTGCTTTATGCCTGTTAAACAAACTAGAGCCTACATATTTCAGCGCTCCAACTCGTTCGTTCACATCCATTGATCTGTCACTAAGTGACCCAACATTATTCCCCCTTTTTTCATGGGCTGTTGATCCCAACCCATATGGAAGCGACCATTTTCCCATAATTTTAAACCGCATCAATCCACCCGCTACACTATCCACACGAACACCCCGTTGGAAGTTCGAAGAGGCAAACTGGGGTACTTTTAGTGAGGCCACTCAGCTCGCTTGCATATCATTTGACAATCTGTCTGTCAATCAAATCACCAGTCTGCTTAGTAGTCCTATTCTTCATGCTGCAATGATAGCTATCCCCATGACTTCGTCTCACCTACCCCGTCGTCCTAAACCATGGTGGAATGCCGACTGTGACAAATCGAAAAGAAGGCAAAACAGAGCCTGGGGGATTTTCAGACGTTACCCAACGCAGACTAACCTAATCAAATTTAAACAAATGAAGGCTCGTGCGAGATACATACGCCGCCAGTCTAAACGTAAAAGTTTCCAAGGATATGCATCCTCAATTAACAGCACTGCCACTAGCAAAGAAGTGTGGGACAAAATTCATAAAGTCAATGGGAACTACCGGGCTTTTTCAGTACCGCTTCTTTCTGCAAATGGACTTTGCCCCGAGAGCCTTGAACAGCAGGCAGATCTCCTTGGGGAACACTTTCAACGTGTTTCTAGTTCCGAGCACTCTTCAGCTGCTTTTCTGAAACACAAGACTCAGGTAGAGCGGCAGTCTGTTCGAACATCCGGTGGTGCTCGAGAAGCTTACAACTCGCACCTTACAATTAGTGAGCTAGAACGGGTGCTGCATGAAGTTAAACCTACGGCTGCCGGACCAGATGGAATTCATTATTACATGCTTACACATCTCCACCCCTCTACACTTGACATAGTCCTGTATTTGTTTAATCGCATTTGGCACGAGAGCACATTTCCATCCTCATGGAGAGTGGCCACTGTTATCCCTTTGCTAAAGCCTGGAAAAGATGCATCATGCGCGACCAGTTATCGCCCAATAGCGCTAACAAGCTGTCTTAGTAAGACTCTGGAGAGAATGCTTAACAAACGACTCATGTATTTTTTGGAAAAAGAAAATATCGTTGACAAATACCAGTGTGGGTTTCGTTCGTCACGGTCTACAATGGATCATTTAGTTCGTCTGGAGACTACTATTCGTGAGGCTTTTGTAAATAAGCAGCACTGCCTGTCTGTTTTCTTCGACTTGGAAAAGGCGTACGACACGGCATGGCGTCATGGCATCCTGCAAGACCTGTATAGTTTTGGCATTCGTGGTAGAATGCTAGCATTCGTCAAGAGCTACCTGGGGATGCGTACCTTCCATGTTAAATTGGGCACTACTTACTCTAGAGAGTTCTGTCAGGAAAATGGCGTTCCTCAAGGAGGCGTTTTGAGTGTGACCCTTTTTATAGTTAAAATGAACTCAATAGCTCGGGCCATTCCACCATCTGTACAGTATTCACTCTATGTTGACGACCTTCAGATATCCGTCTCATCCTGCAACCTTGCTTTGTGCGAACGTAGGGTCCAGCTGGCAATTAAAGGGGCCCTCCGGAGCTTTCTGCGATCGTCTGTTTGTGTTGTTATATTGCGTAGTAGGTGCAAGTTAATATGTATACAAAGTTTTAGATTACAAAACCGTTTATTAAGCAGATGGCAGAAGAAATAGATCGGGACTATTTTCTCTTGGAAGACAATCCCCGATTCCCTGCCCATCGCTAAAACTTGACCAATGGAAATGCTGAATCTCGCGGTGAATGCGAACGTTATTATTGCAACACTTTTTAAGCTTGTTCTAAATTAGAGTTTGAGAAAAACGTAAACTGAATGTGGTGCGGGAAACATAGCCCGCAATTATCGCTCCAAAACCAGCGAACTATGTTTTCTCCCCGCAAGCTTGTTGCTGGGGGGTGATGCGTCGGCGCGTCTGCTCGTCTGCTTCCCGGGGCGTCTGCAGGCGTGCGTTTGCGGGACACACGTTCCTTCTTCCCGTGGATCCCGACTCCGAAGCCAGCTTTGCGATCCTTCCATGTCAACGAGTCAAACTTTTCCTTGTCATCTGTGGGATGCGACTGCGTATTGCAGTAGCAGCGCGACGGTACGGTGTGACGAACGACGACTGCCGAGCACAAAGTCCGAGTTCCTTGACGACGGTCCGCGCGTGTTCGAGAGATTCCTCCGCGGGTCGGCGGTCGGCCGCATTGGTGACGCGCAGTGACGCCGGAATCCTTCGCTTGCTATTGGCTGACGCGTAAAGAGATGCCCCTCCCTTTTTCCGGGGTCATCTCAGAAAGGGGGGCGTGCCGGGGACTTTGATAGCAATTTTAGTAGGGAAATCCGCCGCGCATGACCGTAATTTTATGATTTCTAGGATCCTTAGGGCCTGTAGATTGAGTTACCGCCATAAATAGACCATCGCAGAACGCTCCGGAGGGCCCCTTTAACAATTTGCTCAAGTGGGCAGACCAGAACGGCTTCAGCTTTTCACCTGAAAAAACAGTGTCTGTTTGTTTTTCTCGCCTACGGGGAACTTCAGTGAAGCCCTCGTTGACCATGCGATCCACTTCAATTCCAACGAAACCTGAACATAAATTCCTAGGGCTTATTTTGACAGTAAATTGACTTTTTTTTTCGCATATCAGATATCTCAAAGTAAAATGCCAAAAAGCACTAAGGATCCTTAAGGTGCTTTCCCACACCTCCTGGGACTCTGATCGCCTCTGCCTCCTCCGAATTTACAGATCGGTGATTCGCTCGCGCCTTGATTATAATTGTAGTGTGTATGGATCGGCGAGGCCTTCAGCCCTACGAATGCTTGATCCTATTCATCACCAGGGACTGCGGCTGTCTACAGGTGCATTTCGCACGTCGCCTATCCCCAGCCTTTACGCAGAGTCAAATGAATGGTCTCTGGAGAAGCGAAGGTTTGCTTTAGGGTTTATGTATTCGCTTAGAATTCGTTCGGTTCCCTTGCACCCTTCTCGTGAAGCTGTTGAAGAAATGAGATATAAACATACTTTTGACAACAAGCCCACTGTAATACCACCTTTTAGTATGAGAAATGCATCCAAAGCAGATTCAATTGGACTGAGTAGTACAATGCCCGTCACTCCTGTTCCACAAACTATAGCTCCATGGGACCACTGCCTCATTTCCTCTGACCTTTCACTAACAAAAATTAAAAAAGAAAGAAACTCCACCAGAATACATAAAACAGGAATTTTTTGAGCTTCAGAGTAGATATTCTGGACACAACTCATACTACACGGATGGTACTAAGACAGAATCGTTTGTTGGATGTGCTATGGTCGGCCCCTCTGTTCGCTGTGTAAAACGGATTGCGTGTACAGCCACTATTTTAACAGCAGAGTTATGCGGTCTCCGTCTTGCAGTTGATCACATTGTAAAAACAAAGAGCAAGCAGTCAGTCGTGTACACTGATTCACTGAGTTCTCTGCGCTCACTCTTATCATTAAAGACTTCGAAAAACCCAATAATCATGGAGTTACAGAATAAAATTATCGATGCTTCAAAAAGGAATATTAAAATAATTTTATGTTGGGTTCCTAGCCATGTTGGTATACCCGGAAATGAAGAAGCGGACCTTGCTGCAAGTTCTGCTGGTGAGCAAGAAGTGGACCTGCATGACATTCCATACAAAGACTATAGCACACTTTTAAAGCATTGTATTAGAAGGAAGTGGCAACAAGAATGGGATGAAGAAGTTAATAACAAGCTCCATTCTGTAAAACCATTGATCAGTGAGTGGGAGAGTGCTCGACACCGTGAACGTTTCTATGAGGTTGTCTTGTGTCGACTGAGGATAGGTCATACACACCTTACTCATGGCCACCTCCTGCGCAGGGTAGAGGCCCCAGAGTGTGAGAACTGTTTTAGTCCTCTAACAGTTTTACACATTTTACTTGAATGCCCAGCGTATGACCAAGAACGTCGAAAACATTTTTCTCAATTATATAACGAGCATACGCCTTTAGACCTTAGTATTCTACTTGGCAACGACCCACTTGTACCACACAGTTGTGTTTTTAACTTTTTGAGAGCTATCGGTCTTTTACACCGGCTATAATTTTATATTCAAC
This sequence comes from Ixodes scapularis, assembly GCF_016920785.2. Lineage (NCBI taxonomy): Eukaryota > Metazoa > Arthropoda > Arachnida > Ixodida > Ixodidae > Ixodes > Ixodes scapularis. The sequence continues at coordinate 167,297,201 of NW_024609868.1, read as the reverse complement.
TTCATCTCCATCACTATTTACAAGTCATATACATAGTTTTAATCCACCACAGCTACTAAAGCTCTTTCTCCTGTGAAACCTTCTCTGCAATAGTCTGTATCTGGCGCATCATAGCCTAAGATGCTTTTGCGCCATAAAACCCTAACCAATCAATCAATCAACCCTGCTACAAGAGCTGCTCCAAATCACCATTTGTCAGTTCCACCACAGTACAAGCGTAAACTTCTGTAATATTTGGGGGGGATTGCTTTTGCAGTTCCTTATTTTAGACTCCAGTTTGGTATGGTCTATTAAACTCAAGGATTGCGTTTTTATTGATAGACACGTGAGCCAATATGCAGGTTCTTGCTGCCATTTAACATAAATTATATTTACGGGCTAAAGGAAATACTGAGTGTAAAATGGGGAGGGGAGAGAGGCTTTATCCCAATGGTTGTGCTAGGATTCACTCCTCAACCATTTTTTTAATACCCCACCGTAAATGAAACCTCCTCTGACCTGAGCCTTACTTCTAAGCGAAAAAAGAAAGGACTGTTCTTTTTTGCATCTTATCTATTTTTATTGCAAAAGGTAACAAGTAACCTGCTCCAGTATGAAAGAGGAACCCTCAATCACTATTATAAATAAACTCGTTTAGAGATGCAGTTACTCTTTCATTCTCAAGCGATGCACGAACAGAGGTTGGCATCGGCTCCAAACGCGTCGGTGGCTGCTCCAAACCAGTTTTATTGCTTCTATGGAACCTGCCGCAAAAGCTCAAATGCCGCTTCCATCACTGCGGAGGTCTCGTCCGGTTGGTGCACCCCTCCATGGAACTGTGCTGCTTCCTTGACCTGGTTGCGGAGGTGAACAAAGTGGGCCGAGAACTTGGATTACAGCGGCATAGTCGCCCAAATTGTCGCTACAGCCAAACGTCGAAAGAAGTGGACGAGCTTCCGGGCGCGTCCAGTAAAGCAACGTGCGGACCTGGGCTTCGCTGGTAGCTCGAGCGAGACCAGACGTGAAGGCATAGTCCCCGAACAGGCTCAGCCACGCGGGCCAAGAGTGGGAGTTTTCAAAGTCGAATCGGTCAAGTCTGTGCATGCTGAGGGAGGCCCGACCATGCCAGGGACTCGTCTTGTTTGGCCATAGGCCCTTGACAAGTTTCTAGGTGGTGCCGCGATTGGGCAGTGGTCAGCACCTTCACCGGCAAAGAAGCGCAACGATGGGCAAAAGCTGCCGGTGCGTCGTCTGCTTCTCCCGCTTCCTTTCATGTTGCCAACTTTCAAACGCAAAGCTGGCTGTGCTCGACTGCTTATGTCCCCAAATGCTGAAAACGAAGTGACTGGTTGGTCTGAGGTAGAACTGAGCTATTTCTTTGGTATTGCAAACATAATTATCCGGGCATATCCTGGATGATTAATAAAATGCATCCTGACACTGATGAGGCACGCGTTATACTGTCCCGTGTTCACCTCCCTGTCGGGGTGCTAATTCCGGTGATTAACATCCGCTAGATTGTGTCTGCCCTTGCGTTGTAGCTTTATATGTGTGGCGAATGCTTTATTTGGCAGCGATTTGAGGAATGTGTTTGTAGCTAGATAATTTCTATTCAGATGATTATTTTATTCTAGGTGTATGTCTGCAAGAAGCTCCTTTTATTATTAGTTTTCAGCTTTACATGCTTAGAACGTAGTACTAGCACTGAAATAAATGTAAGAGTGCTAACAAGCTGGTGTATATTAAACATGATTCAAAAACCCTGAGACTGTAGGTAAAGACACACACACTCAGAAGTCTCAAGCACTGCTAAAATTTTAATTTCCACAACCTGGTTAAATAGAAAAAAAATAAACGAAATAATGAAAAGGGAAAAAAAAGACCAAGAACACCTCTTTCCACAAATGTACAATCCAACCAGTTAACCGGACAATGACGGCCCCCACGACATCTTCCTCCTCTCTTATCTCTGAACCCTGTCCCCCCGACCTAAAACAAACAAAACAACTTTACCTCCCGGAGACTTGCAGACACTTCAAGGACACCACTTTTCAAAGCCTAAGAAACCGTCAAAGTTTGGGGTCCAAACCAAACGAAGGCTTATTAACAGCATTTCCGTGACTTAGTATTGTGAGTGATTCCTTTATCAAACGTTTGTGGTAAGCTTTCTTCCTTTCTTCTACCAATGTCAAATTCCACAACAGCATACAATTGTTACATTCGCCCAGTTGTTTTGAAATGTCCGAGTACGGGTCGTTTTTCTTTATACAGCGCTTGTGTTCCGTCAATTGTTCATTTATACAACGCTTAGTCTGTCCGATATAACAAAGTCCACACAAAAAGGGTAGGTGTCCTATAAATGACACCTGACACACGATCGACATCCTTCTCTTTGTGTTTTTTTCTCACAACCTGAAACAGTCCACGCAAAGTGGGTCAAACGGTTCAATCTGTAATCTGCGCTAAAGGCTGTGTCAACATTGAACGTGTTGGCTAACACTTTGATATTGTGAGACACTCTATAAAAATATGGAAAGACAAGCCACTTTGAAGGTCAAGTACATTTTTGAACTTACTTTTTTGGAGATACTAGCAGGTACATCGATTGTTTTAAGATGCGCTCCTGAGGATGACCCCCAACTCCGAAACGTTTGGTCGAACAACGAAGAGATGAGCCAGTCGAGTGTGAACAAGACTTCTGTACTGATGCTTTTACGAGATTCCTAATTATCCCCAATTTCACATGCTTCGAGTGGCAGCTGCTGAAGGGAAGAAGAGGTTTTGCTGCAGCCTTTCCGTACTCCCAACAAAGACCTGAACTAGTCCGGAGTTGAAGATCAAAGTTTGAAGGCAACCTTCCTTCGGTCTTTCAGTGGAAAACTTTAACTCGGGGGCTGCTTCGACCACTACCTTCAGCATAGACTCCGCTAGGGACGTATCTGTAGAGCAAACCAAAATGTCATTGACATATCTCCTCACCAGTATTTCATTAGGTGACCTGTTATTAAAAGACTCAAGAATACATAAATCGAGACTCCTTAGATAAATATCCGAAAGAGCTGGAGCTACCGTTAAAGGGGAACTCCGCCGATTTTTTGGTAGAATTCGATTTGGCTGGAAATTTGCAGACCGCGTCAATAACCCTTTCTCAAATGATAACCAAAATATTTTAAGAAAATAAAAATTTTCCTTGAAGTTACTGAATTTTCAAGTTACGCCGGCCGCGAGGGTTCCAGGAGGCGACCCTCTACTGGCAACAATGACAAGTCCCTACTTTTCCCTACCCGCGTACGTCACGAATGTGCAGGCAGACGAGCGACTCAGGCAGCCGCGGCCCGGGAAGTGGCTTTCCGGACGCCAGCGATCGAGATAATTTTTCTGCAGCTTCAAGGTTGAAAGTTCCTTTGCAATGGGTAGCAATATGTGCTCCGCGGTAGATTGTGGAAACAGTGCCGGGAAAAAACTTCTTTTTTTACCCTTGTTTTCGTGAGAGAAAAAAAAGCGTTCCCGGCAGCAATGGAGGCCAGCCGCGTCAAGGTGCTTTTGCGCGAGCTGTGTGCTGAAAGAACTAGTGTCACGTAAGACATTTTCACTTTTGCTCGGAATACTTTATAGCCGCGTGCTCCGAGTTGAGTTTCCTTCAGCAGCTGGAACAGCTTCAAGAGCGGCAAGCGCAAACTCAAGCCGGCTGTGACCATTACGACACCCGTCTAAGGAAGGGCGCTAATAATATAGAGAAATATAGTACACGATCTAGCACTATAGTCGACATTTTGCACAGTCACGTTTGTTATTCACAATTGGTTCAGTGATTTTTTTATTTTTTTATTTGTTTTTTTATAAACACTATATTTGTTTCGGACGTCGAATCTAGCTCGGGCTACTCTCGAAGTTCCACTCGCGCGGCCGATATGTTGAAGACGAGAAGTGAAACGTCTAAACAAAGTTCAAGTCTGAATTTAGACATGACTTTCGACATATTGCTATTCCTGTCTGCTATTACAGAGGTTTATGGAGCAGGTGTTGAGCTCTATTAAAATACGATAGAGCCTTGCCTGGTTTGTTAAATAGTTGGCATGCAATAATTATTGCAGAAAAAGTGGTGAAAACCTCTTTGATTTATTCTATTCCGGAGAAATTTTATATAGGGGTGAAAAGTTTTTTTTTTTAACCATTAAAATATTCATGTTGTTGATGGGGGAGGCATTTCAGATTTACAGCTGATGAAAACTGCTAAACCAACTTAATTTTTAAAAAAATCTCATATAGAATTACCCTTTTCTCAAGTGCTCTCGTGGATGGGTGCTTGAACGCGTTGAATTCTACTCAAAAAGTAAAGAGAAAAATTTGGGTACATATTTTTTAGCAACTTTTGTTAACTTATTTTTAATTAAAAGATTTATGATGTCTTTCTGTACCTCTCGCACTATTGTATCTTCAAGCAAATATTCCTTATTTCGAGATGAACAGTGTATTTGTGTATTTTATATGCATTCCAAACCAGTCCCATGACCTGTATTCAACACTTCTACAATACCCTCGGTGGAGCAGATATTGATGTTTTTAACCCAAATTTCGTAGCTTTCAAGCCTGCTGTAACTAACCTGTGAACATTTTGTTGTGCGTCATTACCAAGGAGTCAAGCTGTTCATGAGCACAGAAAATAAACAAACAAATGAATGAATGAATGAATTACATTGCACCTTGATGTTTGGCTTGGTGGTTGTGAAGTTCTTTTAATCGTCATTTTAACACAATCTTCATGACCAGTAACCTGCCATCTGATCTACACGAATGCAGTTCATTCTATCCTATACAGTTCATTGTTTACGAGGATCACAGTCTACATGCCTTAGGTCCCAGCCCAGCATAAACATGTTCATCGCTTTGGAAGGCGAGCAAAGTACACGCCACACGCACGAACGCTGAAAATGGCATCGACCAGAAGCGCTTTTCAGAAATGGTCGACAGATCTTTTGCTAAATTACTTAATTAAGCACCAAGGAGTATATTCATGCCACATCAGTAGTTACACGTGCTGACGCCTGCAACAGCAACTTTTCAAAAGGAGATCTAAAACAAATGGCAGGTTCCTTCAGGTCATACGATCGTGTGGGGCATCTGTACCCACATTCCGAGCATATTTCGCGGTGCTTTGGCACTTCGTCAAAAAATGTATTGCGCGACTCTTCGACCTTTCTTCGCCAGCCATCTTCTAATAAAAGGAGAACGGGTTTACTGGCGATATTACGAAACTAGCGAGCCGCGGCTTGAGCGTAGCGAGTTGCAAAAACGGTTTTATGAAAATTCCAATTGCTTCCGTTTTTCTTTTATTTTTTTTTCTTTCTTATAGTTAGGCATGTAGGCCAAGGCCATACTTTGTGCAAATATAGATAATTATCAGCTTCAAACAGCACGAACGGCCAGGTTCTTTTGCTGTTAGGCGCGAGAAAGGCGGGCGCGCGAGCATACCCGATTGTCGGCCGCGCGCCTCGCTGCACACAAGTGACGTCACGCTTGGGCGGCGGGGAAAACTGGGGAAAAACTAGGGAGAATGATGTTTCGGTTTTGACAGCGAACAAAATATTGCTTTTTTTATTTAACTAGAGTGAATCTGGGAGAACGACATAGCATTTCGGAATGAGGAAGCCATCCGCATTCAGATTATGCCTTTGGATTCGGTAGCTCAAAATGTCGGCGGAGTTCCTCTTTAAACCAATACACACTCCTCATTGTTGGATATATTCCTGAAAATCATGTTGCACCACTGTGGAGCCTAAGTACACCTCTGAGATCTTAAAGGGCAACTCCGGTCCATACTTTCGATTTTGGGATTATGGATGTTTTTAGTGCAGTTAGCGCCCCTGAATTGCAAGGTGTAATTTTTTTCTCGTTATTGTGCGTAGTTTTAAAGATATCAACATCTCAAAGTTTTGTTTGGGGCGCGGCCGACAAAACCGAAACTAGCCGCTCGAGGTTCCGGCAACACTGGAAATCAGCCGCTATGTGGACGTGACGCAAAGATCGTTCTCGTTCAGCGAGTACGCAGTCCAAGCGGCACCTACCTCTGTTGCGCTAGCCGTCTAAAGATAGAAGGTAAGCTCATTTTGTTTTAATTCTGTATACGTGGTAGTTATCCAGCATATGTAGCAAGAGTTAGCGCGTATACCCAAAAGCTAGCGACTGAAAAACCCGTCAACTCGTTCGGTGGCGTGCTCGGCGGCCGCCGCCGCGAGCACGCCACCGATGCCGTGCCGTACTCGTTGGTTGTATACCAAAAGGCTAGCGACTGGAAAACGAGTGAACTCGTTCGGTGCCGTACTCGGCAGCTGTCGGAGTGCTTGCGGTCTCCCGCACTCGTCGCTAGGCCTAAATTGTCATCGGGGCTCCGTGGATGGAGCGGCGTTGCTCTACGCCGCACTGCCAGTGACGTACAGTGCTGGCGCTTTCGCGCTGCGGGTCAGTCCCAGACACGAAGCTTTAAGGCTCTCCGACGCGTTCCGCGACAACCGAACAGACGTGTGTCAAGCTGTAGATGTCTGTTTTTTCGTTATTTTTTCCTCAGGCGCGTAAAAACCGAATTTGTAAGCTACGACACTAATTCACCACATAAGTTCGTCCAAGTAGTAAATCTTTGTACAAAAAAAAAAAAAAAAAAAAAGACTTGCCGCATTAAAAAAAAAAAAAAAAAAAAGTTCTTTGGGCAGTCATTTTCTTCTCAAAGCTAGCAAAGGTTTTTGTGGGTGATAAAGGAAAACAGAGAACGTTAGCAAGGTGAGAACACTTCCTTTCCCTTCCGCATTCCTACCCCCACCCACAACAATTTTTTTTATTAGAATACATAGGATTTTTAGTTTTCCTTCGTAACTTTTGACTAAAACAAGTTTTTTTTTTTTTTTTTTGCATCTTTAAGTATTATATTTATTTCCAGCCGAACTCGGGCAAATTAGAGAGTTGTAACTTGCAAATCCGAACTTTCGCGATTTCTTTAAAGTTCCTTGGGGTATTCACAAGCGCAGTCTTAATTAATACTGCTGCGTAACGGGTTCGAACGATTGGGAGGCGAATGTTTATATCGCTTGAGCTTCACGCGCCGGCTGTTCGCTAGTAGTCGTTACGGACCTGAATACTACGCACGAGATTGCGTAGTAAACAAGCAGTGACGCAAAGCAGAACATCGTTTTCGTTTTCATTACAAACTTCAGTGTTTGGAGCTAGTTAGTGGTTGTACTCTACATGCCCACCATTCCCCATTCAACAGACATTCAATGGAGCGTGAATGCTCAATCTTCAACACTGCACTTGACAAAGACTGTTTTATTTATTGATCAGGATACTTTAATCATGTTTACGTTTTCTGTACATGTACGATAGGCAAAGAGCGACGGCACGGCATCCTTTTAAGCCTCGACCCCTTCGCTGACAAGCCACAAGCAACCAACACCTGTAGGTTTCGTTCGTAACTCTCCGGCGAAAAATGATCGGAGCAGAGCTTCGATCTGGGGGTCGACGTCCAAGGCTTTCCAAAGTCCACTCGTCGAACAGCGTTCACCCACACCTTCTCCAATTTCCGATCCATTGGAAACTTTTGAAAAAGCACCTCCGGGTTGCGCAGCGGCTTGTTTGAGCAGCCCACGGCGCTTTAAGTTGTACTCGGCATCTTTCGAGGAACAGCTGGGCAGTCTTGGGCGCACCGAGTTGCTCGCTGAAACGAGTCTAGGAGTCCTCACAAGCGAATAAACAAAAGGATATACCGAAGCTACACGGGCTACAGGTAAAAGCAACGGCTAAACACGCAATTACAAGCCGAAGTAGCGGTGGTAGCGGCACAAAGAAGCGCGCGCGACGGCTGCGCCGTGCACCCGTCCGGAACGGAGGAAAAAAAGAGAATGATGTTGACATCACGGCCCAACGTTGCTTTAGCGATCGGCAACCGGCTGGCCGCCCGCTAAGGAGCAGCGGCTCGCGGCGGGTCGCGTTTTTATTATTGCCATTAGTTAAGAATGCGGCGTCCCACGGACGTGAAATTTTGGCTGAAGTCGTATTTTGTGTCACTAAAGCGATACCAGTAATTTAATTCATTTTGAGTTTTGGCCGGAGTTGCCCTTTAAGAACGTCCTGAACCGAAATACCTGATTGCGACTGAAAACTGATCAATTGTTCCTCCAAAAAACTGCTCACTCGAGCCAATAAAGTCTTCGGTTCAAGAAAACAATAAAGATCTTTTGGTATGTCTAGTGGAAAAACCTTGCACCTCTTCCCATGGAACGGTTGTCAGTCAGCCACTAAATCCTCAGAAGACCACAACTACAACGGAGATTGTGTATCCAAAATAGTAAGAGTCTGCTGAAGAAATGATGAAACAATTTTTTGCCACTTGCCATTCTCATTTATGACTACCCTGAGCAGAAAATCCACCTTATGATCTTTAAGAAAAAATTTTATGCCAAACATGACCTTATAAATGCTACTGATTCTGGTGGCTAATGCAGTTAGATCGGCGTCTTTAAAGATCTTCACAATTTCCCTTTTTGACTGCCTCAAACTACCTTCAAACGGCTTAAACAATCTTGACATGGCTTTATGCGATTTCCTTCGGAACTCAACAACAGGTAACACCGAAAACACACCTGTCTTTTTGGTTTCGAAGAGTGTGACTCCTTTCTCTTCCAGCTCCTTCTTGACTGATACAACCTTACTAAAATATCTGCGGTCGCTTTTGCATGAATCGTCTACCAAATCAGACATACTTTTTAGTGAAGACGCCATCAGTGCGTTTTTCCCGCCAGGTCAGCGACGCTAGACTCATTGTGAATGGCAGACACGATATCCATCCTGGACGGTTTGATGTTAATACAAAACTTTCGACCGTTTGTTAGAATGCGTTTCGTTGGCTTTGAGAGCTGAACGTTACATGGGTTGACAATCCTCAGTACAGACATTGCGGATTAGACTTTTGAGTGTGTATGTTGTCACCTGCAGTCTCAGGGTTTTTGAATCATGTGTACTAGCACTGTTGAAACAATCGTCGAGCACAATTTAGGGGGATCGGTGGCCGAGTGGGCTAGCGCGCACCAGCTCGGAGCACGTGGAGCGAAAGCTCGCGCTGCAGAACCCAGAGATCCTAGGTTCAATCCCCACCCCTGCCCATTTCGATCTGGATGAGCATCGTACCGGTGTGCGGTCGTGTATCACTACTGCCTGGTGCACGTTAAAGACCCCAGGCTAGCGGCTGTACTGCACTGGCTAAATTGCTCATCTACGAGTGACTCGTCGCAACTTCTGAGATGGCTGACCAACTACACACTGTACAAATATCCACACAACCCATATTTATTCAAGCACAATTTGATGGCTTGATGTTTTGCAAATTTGCAATATCTCGAAATGGGGAGCAAAAGCACGGGCGAGCTGGTGCACATCCATAATGAGAAACCTCGCGTCCAGAAACAGAAGTGATGGCACTGTGTCGTAAATATAATATGAGACGGTGTTGTTTTTGTTCCTTTTGGTCCTGGTCTCAAGGTTTCTCATTATGGATTGCAATATCTCACTTCTCTAATATTTTGCGGGAGTTACTTTTGCGACCCAGAATAAAGTGAATAATATATATGATTGGCAAGTTGGTTCAACCTTAAAGGGGCACTGAAGCTGATTTTGAAATCGTCCTTTTGTGGTGACAACTCAATCTAGACGCTCTACGCATCCCAACAAACCCGAAACCACAACTGCGCGTAACTTATTTCCTCGTTAAAAGCGTGTTCAAAGATTGCAACACGCCTTTTTTGGGAAGAATTTTCTTCCGAGTGAAGTGGTCGACGAAGGGCGCTTGTCGGCGAATTGCAAGCGATGGCTTCGCCTGCTGAAAAAAAAGGAGTCTTATCCGAATGTGTACCTATCAGACTCTCTTCGAAACGAGTTATGATGAAATCATTTGTAATCTGCGCATATTGTGGGGCTTTCATTGATCCGCACAATGCAGTCCACGAGAAAAAGAGTCCTCATGTTTCTCTATTGCCCTGACATGAATAGGCAGTTTTGTAATATAGGACTCGGTATATGTGGGAACTAACACATTTTAAACAATATAAGATGAAAAACGACCGTTTTCGAAAATCACTTCAGTGCCCCTTCAAAACGGCGAACAGCGCATTGACACTGATGAAGTAAAAGAGGACGGACAAACGCCAGCACTGAATTACTACTAATTTTTTATTTGTGCTGAAAAGATTGGATAAGACCATCACACACGAGTGGCTTTAGGAGCGCATGACCTTTTCATGTATGTTTTTTCTTTCCACTACTCGTTTGGTTGTACAGCCATGTCTCATTAATATGTATGCCTCCAGTCCCCAGAAAAACCATCCATAGTGTGATTCATCCATAATAACAATTCAGGGTCAAAACACGCACGTCATTAAACGTAGCAACAACAAGAAATACAGTTTATCGAGCTCCACTCTCCCACGTACTGCACAGAGTTGCCTAAGGTGACTCGCATTTGAATTTGCTACTTTTCTTTTTCAGTTGAGCAGAAAGCTCCGTTCGTTTACGCTTGATGCTCGCCATGGTCTCTGACCGCTTCTGCTTCTTGCCTGGTGTTGTCTACTTTTTATAGGAGAAATTAGCTTTCTGGGTCCAGAGCTTTTCATCCATTCCCCCAACAGTGGCAAGGTCTTCAGTGAGGTGACCTAGCCAGGGTTGCAAGGTACCCGCAGATTAACCCATTAAATTTCGGTGATATAAAGCCCAAATATAGCCAAATGTTGATTTCTAATAATAGCCAAGACAGCCAAATGCATTTAACTCTACAATTTATTTGAAACATTTCTGTGGACACAGATGCAAGATTATCTTCAGAGCAAACCCTTTACAGGGACACTGACAGGGTAGTTATGCTCTTCGAGGTTCTTATTTAAACATCACCAATAAGAGCATAACTACCCACAACAGAATTTGCGGCTCGAAATTCATTGTTATTTCCGCCCGAAAACAGTCGGTCGAGAACTGTCCAGTTTCGGTGGTGCTCGTTCTCTTTTCCATAGTCACGTAGCGTTAAAGCTATGTGTACCAAATATATTCAAAGCCGTGGCTCACCAAAGGCCCACATTCAATATTAAAAATGCAAACGATCATGGAGCCTTATTTTTGTGGCCTCCAGGAAGCTGCAAATACGTTGATCAAAAACAAATGTTGCACACATCACAGGAAGTACATGTACACGTCATTCGCTATATGGCGACGTTCTGCAGGCTGGACAACGCGATAGCGGCACACGATGGTCCAACCTTGCGACGGACGTGGGGCCGCTAGTCCAGAATTGTTTGTTTGTTGTACCGACCAATTGATCTTCAAGCGCAGAACATAGAGCGGGAGGGATATAAGAGCGAAACTATCGCGAGACAAGCGGTGCAGAACAACTTCGTATTCGTCGTCGTCTGCATCACACGCCGGAGAAGCAAAGAAAAAAAAAGATGTGGTCGGGTGTAATCATGTGACTTTTGGGCATGAGCTTCCGTACTCGTGTTCTGGTTTCGGGCAATTGGGCTTTTTGGCTTTATTAAAAATATGCGTGACTGCATCCAAATATTGATTGGGTAGGATTGGCATTGGGCGTCAGGAGACTACCCATCATATTAGACACTTTTAGTTGGGCGTACGCAACGAGCTTGCGTACGCAGGAACGTTGCGGGCCGCGAGTGCGCCTGCGCAGAACGTAATGTAACGTTGTGCTGCCGGCGTGCGTACGCACGCGGTCAGACGTTGCGTGCGGGTCCCGCGGGCCACTGCGGGACGGTCTCGCGAGTTCTCGGCCGAACGAGAGCGCATTTCAAGATGGCCGCTGCCACCGAAAACGGCTGTGGAAACGACGACGCTCCTAATGGAAATTGCGTGTTTTATACGCTGAAAGTGGACATAGAGTTGCTGCTCGAAGTGCAAGCCAATGATCTGTTCAGGAACCCCGACCAATGGGAAGAAATAGCCGTAAGGCTCAAGGCAGTTCTCGGCAAGCCGTTCAGCTCCCGCAGTGTGCGCGGGCGGTTCGACCTGAGGAGTTCGGACTCCCTGCTGCACCTCATCTTGTATTCCAACTCGTCCAGCGTGAAATAGCTGCGTAACTGCGGTCGCACGTTTAGCGTCACAAGATCGTCGATCTCCGCCCACGTCAGCATGGAGGCAACTTGGGGGTTTGACAAGATACTTCTTGGAGGCATTGCGATAAATCACCGTACAACAGAACGAAGGAACCGCCTAAGCCTACGGCTTGGCTTGGCTACTTTCGGTCAATACTTGAAAGATTGAAAAAACAGTTATTTCTTCTAGCGCTAGATGGCGCTAAAATACACTATAAAGCATCTGCGGGTCTGTTTTATATATCCATTTGGAAGAACGCTAACGCACATCAAACGCGACGAACTAAAAGTGTCGTGGGCGCACCACTTGCTGCGTACGCAACGCACCGAAGGTTGAGTACGCAAGCTTCCTGCGTACGCCCAACTAAACGTGTCTATTAAAGGAACTGTGCAACAATTTCTGTGCTTTGCTTAAAGAATTTGGGAGTTTGTCTCGACATTTCTGAAGTAAAGAACAAAAAACCGCTTTTGCCTGCAGGTCCTAGTTTTTATTTTAAAAGTGGACAAAGATTGAGGTTTTCGGCACCTCTCAACTCCATCACCAGCTTCCGAGTCACGTGCGCTGTGACGTCAATGGGGTTTGCTCGGGGTATCGGTGAAGCTCTCTCTTTAGAGCCATCAGTGAGCAGCGAGAACTCATCCGCTCGCGACCGCATGACCGCGTGCTGGCGCAGCACAAACAATATAGTGAAAGGACAAAAGTCTCATCCGGGTCCGGCCATCCCCGTCCGGCTCTGTCCCCCTCCCCCTCCGGCTCCTGGCGGCTGTTCGAGCTAGCAGATAGAGCTGACGGTTTTGTGGACCTAAGATAGATGGCGCCACTAAAACTCCGTATAATAAAAGTTTTGTCAATGATACCAAGTTTTTGACGGATTTCTGTTTATGTTGGAACGACAAGACTTAAGGTATTCGCACAGCTTGCTATCTTTGTACAAGACCCCCATTGAAGTCATGTTGTGCAGTTCTTATGGCAGCCGCTCGCGGCTGCCATAAGAATTGCACGCGGCTGCAGTTCGGGGAATATTATAATTTTTTGCCTCGCGATTACGCGACGAAATCGCAACATTTTGAATGAAGGAGATGTGTTTTGTGTCCTTTGTGACAAGATAAACAATGTCAAAACTAGAAGATGCCAATTCTTTCACTGTTAAAATCATTGCGCAGCTCCTTTAACCCTTTAAAAACAAGAACAACAAGTTGAGCTCGTCGGCCGCTTTTTGGTTAAAAGTGCCATGGACGAGCTCAGCTTCTCCAGTGGTTTATTTGATAGCCCTCAATTGCATGGATGAACTAGGCTCATTCCAGTAGTTTGTGGTGCTGATCATAGATGGCAGCACTCGTTTTAGTTGGGCGCTTTTTTTTTTTTGCCACCGCTGATTCTTGCATAATAAACTTTTGAAATTTTCTCTGTATTACTAGAGGAATAAAACTTCTAAATAAAAAAATATGGCACTTCTAGGTTACTTTTCGGAAAAAGAAGGGGCACTTAAAGGGGTACTCCGGCGATTTTTGAGCTACCTCAACTAACTATATTTTCTGACTCCCCAGCCTTTACCCTTTCTGGTATGCTATTTAGTATCGTGGAATTCATAATAGTTATTGTGAAATCGGCAAATGAAAATGATGCGAAAACCAACATTCAAATATACCCGCCCTTTTCAGTGCCGTCACGTCAGTGGAAGGCAAGCTTGCCAGTCGGGCGAGCAGTCTAAAAAATAGAATATGCCAATCATTTGTTCCGTGCCGGAGCGCGGGGACTGGAGCGAGCTTCCAAAGCATTCATTTGACACCATGAAACTGCTTCGAATCAGTTGGGAACATATTCTACTGTCCAAAGAGTGACTCCTGCACTTCCACTGATGTCACTTTTTCGTTGTTGCCAGTAGAGACTTTCAGTTTGAAAAACACGGTGAGGACCAAAATTGTAAATTCAATAACTTTGTGAAAAAAAATTATTTTGACCTAATATTTGGGATACTATTTTGGCGATGTTGTTTGGTGAGTTTAGCAAAATTTCAAGCAAATCGGGGACCATGAAGAAATCAGTGGAGTACCCCTTTAAGAGGTTAATAGTGCCCATAAAATATCAATCCATCTGATTCTATTTATTTTTTTTTTCGCACATGTTTGTGGTGGCTTAAGAAAAACAATCACAAAGTTGTATGAGACTATGTTTATTTCTTATAAAGTTGAAGTTTTGTACCTTATATAGTACAGCGGACTTTCGGTAGAACGAAGTCGGCGAAAGCTAGTTCCTTTCACGGAACGTTTTGAAACAACCATGTTTCTGTCAAAATGTAAGCTCGCACTTTTCACAAGCCCACGTTGACCTTTCGTCGCAGGTTCGAAAAAATAAAAGATCCACGTGATCCCCATGCAAGCAAAATTTATAACTTCGATAGGATCGCTGACTGGGCAATAGCTCCACGTCCTAGTGGACGAACTCACTGTGAGGGGCAAGGAACGAGACGGACACGTTGCGTTAAAATAATGATTGGTTTACTTGAACCATGCTCAAAACCCGCAATGCCAAACGCAAAAAACTTAACGAACAAAAACCACTCCTGCCCTTCTCACGCACGGCGCATTTACACACAATGAAATTCAAAGAAAAAACAAAAACAACAACACTGTTTTCCTTAGCGCTGAGGCACTACTCACACATAAAAAAAATAACCGGCACAGCAGCGGTTTCAAGGCGTTGTCTACACTCGACACTAGATGCAAACAAACAAACAAAGGTATAACGCAATAATAGCTCTACAGTCTAACCCGTTTATAACGAACTCCATCGGACACGCATTTTAGTTCGATATATCAAGTAGTTCGTTATAGCAAATATCGCTATTTCGTGGGGACAGCAAAAGCGAGAGAGATGAAAGGAAACCGCGCGGAATAGCGGCGAAGGCTGCCGAGCGTAGCGAGCCTCACGCTGGCGCTCAGAGCCGTGTTATCGCGAGGCAGCTTTCATGATGGAACATATGTATTCATATTTCTATCAATAAATTTCAATATTGAAACATATCATCTAAGAAAGCCCGAAAATTTCTAGGTAACAGACAATAAATGAACACGATAATTCCGTAAAATTGAGAAGGAAAAAAAAGTCGTGGCACTTACGACAGAGAGAAGTCTTTATTACCTGTTATTTTGATATTACCGTTGAAGCCATCCGGATCTGCCACTAAAATCTTGAACGTCGAGCAAAAAGGCAAAGTCTTTTGCTTTCTGCTGTAACATGGGTCCCGAAACTGGAAGGTTTCGAGCGCGAATATCCAAAAACCACGCGTACAGCGCCTTTTCCACTCTGTCAAAGGCAGGCGCCCGAATGCGCTTTCCGTCGGCGTTCGGTCGATCTCGGGCCTTTTGCAGGATCGCTGGCTTGTTTTTCAGTATCATACTCAGCGTGCTTCTGGCGATCTTGAAGGATGCGGCGACTTCTGACTTCTTCTCGCCGTGTTCAACGCGCCGGATTATTTCCACCTTGGTAGAGAACGGTAACGATGAACGCACACCTTGGTCGCCATCTCTTGCGGGAACAGGAAGGACACAAAGAACAATGAGCCTCCTCGGCAAAACGCTAGGAACAAGAGAGCCATGTCCGGCCTGGTACGGCTGCAGGATGATGTCATCAGAACGTCATTGCACGCTTGCTCTATCATTGGCCAGCGCGCTTCCGCGGGGGCCGGTTGCGGGCGTTCGCAGTCGGTGTTGTGATTCATCTTCTCAAGGGTCATCGTGTTTTTCTTGGTTTTCTCTTGTCCTCTGTCGCTCCATGCATGGCAAGGAAGCCGGCGCGCTTCCGCGGGGGTCGGTTGCGGGCGTTCGCAGTCGGTTTTGTGACTCATCTTCTCAAGGGCCATCATGTTTTTCTTGGTTTTCTCTTGTCCTCTGTCACTCTGTGCATTGCAGGGAAGCCCGCGCGTCTCCACGGGGGCGGTAGCGGGCACTCGCAGTTCGATATATCCGATGTGTGGTTCGTTATAGAAAGTATATTTCTCATGAATATTGATCTTAAAATTTTGTGTGTTCGATATAGACCATAATTCGTTCTAACCGGGTTCGACTGTATATGTTATACAATTCTAAGAGGGTGAGTGATGCGAACCTGGGTTCGAAGAGTGGTGTGGGTGACGCGGGCCTGTTGCGACGCTGTTCGAAACAGAGAAGTCTGTGCGTGCTTGGATGCTCCATGTGATGCTCCTCGGCACCACACTCATCCACGAGCACACACACTTGGGGGCCTGCAGAGCCGCTCCGAGCTCTTCCTGTGTCCCGCCTTCCGCCGCACCCGCTGCCGCTCCCAACTTTTGCGTCGCGTCCACCCACCGGTTTAGTCTCGGCATACACTGATTTGACTCGGCACGGAATCAAGCCGAGGTCCTCACTTTCCCATTTCTCTCCTTTCCAAGACAACCGCAACAAAAAAAAAAAAGGAAGAAACCGCACAGAGTTCGGGACAAAGCATTCCACTGCACCCTCCTCGAGAGGGGACCTTTTCCGTGGTTTTTAGTTAGCGGAGGCCGCGAGATAGCACAAGCTGATGGCCCCAGCTCTCCCGCCCAACACGCGGGGCAAGGGTGACCGACGACCGGATGCGCTCCCCCGCGAAAACTACAAAATAGAGAAAAATATAGTCGAATTCTGTGATACCTTTGTTGGCAAGAATGACATCGCAGCTGCTTTTCCAGCTTTTTTTGGAAAGTGTCCCCCTTTGTCGAGCGCAACGTCCAACGCAGCCTATGTTGGAGCCCCACAAACAGTCAGTTCGGCACACCGAGACATAGGTAGTGGCGGGTAATGATCCTGGTGAATGAGGGAGATCTAGCCGGGAATCTCGCGTGATCTGGTGTAGTCTCCAAATGTTTACCACTGCAATGTTAAGCATCTGAGTGAACAACAACCACCACCATTTCTTCCCCCAGACGGCAATCCGGTAGTTGTTTGCGGCTTGCTTGAAAATGTCTGCACTCCCCCCCCATCCCACTGTTGTAGTTGTTGAACAGTTCAGGCTGTGACACATTTATTTTCACTTGTTGCTCCGTCGACCATTGTTTTATGGAGACTAACTGCTCAATGCTGTCATAGTTGTCTTTCCATTTGACAAAAAGAACCCAGTTTTCTCGATTAAAACTTGAGTGGAATTCCCCCTTTTCTTTTTTTACAGTGGAGCTGTTAAGGGCTAGTTTCCCGAGGGTCGTATCCCCCGCAAAGAAATGTTGACACAAAACTCTGGACAGCTACCGCCATCTATGATCGATGGCGGCAACTAGACAACCGGCTTGCCAGCCTCGCTCATAGATGGCGGCAACCTTACCAGCCTTTCCACTCTGGTTTTCACCAGAGTGGAAAGGCTGAATTTTTCTAGGTGTCATCCTAGATGTCGTCCTCGAAGTCGTCCTAGAAGTCGTCCTTGAGGTCTTCCTAGAGGTTGTCCTAGGAGCAGGGCCGGATTAAGGTACGGGCTAAGGGGGCTGCAGCCCTGGGCCCCAGGTTGTCAGGGGGCCCCATGCTGGCCCCTGAAAATTTAAAAGTGTTAGTCGTTATTTTTATTTAAGAAAGTTTAGGCAGAAAGCAGAAGAAACACTCCGAAGGGCCTCTGGCGCATTGGCCTTCTCGTTCTCTTTTCTTCAACAAGGATGCCATGAAGTTTCCGCCTCTAGATCAGCTGGCATTTGTGAGCTTGTACAAGAGCGTGCCAGAACAACAAAATTTAGCACGGCCTCCCAATCCCCTTGTTAGACTTTTTTTTTTTTTAATTAGAGCTTGATGGAAGGATGGTTATCGAGCTTTCTTTTGTACTGGGGCCCCCTTACCGTGTTTTACGGACAATTGTGGGCAGGAAGTTAAGCAAGTGTTAAGCAAACAACGCAGATGGTTCATACATGTTGTTTTAAACCTTTTCGCGAAACTCCATATGGAGTTTATCCCAGAACGATAAGTTTGAAACAAGCAAAAAGGTGCCCGTAAATCTTCTAAACACCGTCTCTGTAGCCACCAACAAAGAGGCGTTTCAAGGAGCCGGCTCTTAAGACGCCCCTCAACAGTTTTCGATTGGTACTGACTGCAAGGAAGTGCTCTAGAGTCGATATCTGGTCTGCGACTGCCAGTGCAACTGAACACTCTTCCTTCCAGTGACTGATACGTATACTGCAATGGTTTCACCAACCTCTGAGGTATAACCTCTTATTTTTTAACGTTGAGTCACAGAACAAAATGGCCGCCGAGGTCTACATTACTGCATTTCAAAAGAACAAGATAAGTGCTAAATCTGATGCGAAACGTTTTCCCCATTCAAAAAGACAGCGTGTAGATACAAAAAGAAAACATCTTCTCGATTCTCATGATAAATTCTTTAAATGCAAATGTGCCCGAACAACAGCGGTCGATGTCTTAGAATCTCACGCAGTTTCTCCTATGCTTTAAATGTGGAAGTATGTATTTGTTTGCGAAACGAGGGTTCAGTTATTAGAAGAGCGTGTACGAAGTAGTTTGATCCCGATAAAGGCTGCTTCAACCAGCGAAACTTCTTTCTTGCCTATGTCACTTCCTTCACTGTTCACACCAGTAATTAATTAACAGAGGGCTAGTTAGAAGTTAAAACACTTCCAATCATTTGGAACGATTACAAGAATAAGGGCTGTAGAGTTTCGTGGCGGTTGTCGATTTGCGAGGCATGCCATTTAGAGGAAGCGAAATTAGAATGAAAATTTTGCAGGTACCTTTTCGGTTGCTGCATAACTCAATTCATGTGCAATTAATAATGTCACTCGACATGTTAGCAAGAGGGTCACCTGTGCTACAAGTCGACATTGTGACCAATTTGTACAAACTGGCCCGGGCATATACTCTATGAATCTAGCTGTAATTCTAGTCAAACAAATTCATGAACGGAGTCAGCATTTTAAACGGAAGCAATTTAGTGTTGTTTTGTTGTTGTTGTTGTTGTTTTTGTGGTTAAGTTGCCTGATGTGAACGACAAATCCTAATATTTTCCGCAATGTTTATTTGATTTCATATTTGTACCTCAAAATTACAATATTGTAAATTGCTCGAGCGGTTGATTATTTGCGAAGTAGCTTCTAAACAATCGCATCCACCTAAATTTTAGCAAGGAAAACTTGAATTCTATTGAATCTACGGATCTAAACAAGGCTCGACAATAATCATACGATGAAACATATCTAGATTTAACAAGTTCAAAAATATACATATGCCCGTCGTCATCGTTGCCTCCACCACCACCATCATCACCACCACCACCACCACCATTATCATAGGTAGAGGCCTCATAACAGCTTTAGCCCAGGGCCCCCAAATACCTTAATCCGGCACTGACCAGGAGTCGTCCTTGGCAGTGCGTCCTTGGCAGACGTCTAGGACAACCTCCTAGAGGTTGTCCTAGACGTCGTCCTCTATGCGTCGTCCTTGAGGACGTCCAACAAGTCGTGCTTGAGGTCATCCCACCATAGTGCAGCTTTGCTGGTCTTACTTCTTCACTATAGTCGGTTACAAGTCAAGAAGGTAGGAGAAGCTCCCCCCACAAGCGTAATGCGCCCGTTTCAAACCTCTCCGCAGTCGAAAGAAGAGTTCACTGGAAACGCTCCTTGTTCCGCTTCAATGGATTCCCACTTGTCTCCGATCCCACTTTTTAAGAAAGCGACCTTTGTAATCATCGGAGAGGGAACCGAGCCCCTGAAAGCAGCCTTTGTATCCATCGGGGGGGGAAGCTAATCCCCGAAAGTCGTATTTGTTTCCGTCGGTGGGGGAGAACTCTAATCTCCCTCTCGTGGCTTCCACAATGCTAAGTCAAAGTCGAAAAATAAAGCAAATATGTACAGAAAGGCAAGACCCTCCTCGCGCGTTGTCCGCGACGTCACGGAAACGGTGGGACGCTATTGGATGCGGAGGTGGCGGAGGGATATCTAATTCCCTTTGAGGGGCATTTGCCGCTACCTTCTTAACCTGTAACTGACTATAGAGTGTAAAGGCTGAAAGTTATTTTTTCATTTCCTCTTGGGGAGAGAGGGCTCCACCTAAACTGCATTTAACGGTGTAAATATTGCTTTAAAAAAATTCTCGTGGAAATGTTTACCGTATTTTCCGGTGTATGTCGCGGTTTTTTTCAAACATTTTTCTTGGTGTGACTTATACAACAAAGCGACTTATTTGATTCTTTTTAGGTGTGATGCCATCTTTTTATACACTGCGCGCCATTTTTTGTAGAGCACCATAACAACGTAGCCATAGGCGGTGTTTCTTCCTCCTGGAGGCACTGCTGTCGCCGCACTATTTTGACTCGGAATGCGAGATATTTTAATTTTTATGGTTTCCCCGAAGCGGCTCAATGTGCATAGGCAAGACAGTGAGAATAAAGCTTTTACGTCATGTTATTTATGTTGCTTAATGAAGCCATGGTTCTGTATTCTTTTGCTTCAGTCCAGCAACACTGAAAAGTAAGTGGGCTGGTATACACGCATTGCAGAATATTTTCTCACGTCTTTCTTAGTTTCCATTTGGTGAGCAGTCTTTTTGTGCCACACTCCAGCCGTGTTGCTACATGTAAAAGGAAGGATTGTGGCTAGCCAATCTTTTAGAGGCACCAGAAAAAAATATGTGAAGGTTTATCTTTCTGCCTGCGGCATCGATGCTCGCGTCGTCTCCAGGACTTGGCCAGGCCTAGTGCTCTAAAGCTTGGTTCGCGAGTGTCTAGCTCCTTAAACTTTTGTTCACTTGGCATGCGTTTGCTCGAATATGCAATGTGCCAATGTGCCAATACTGAAGAAATCATAGCGTGAACCATGCAAAGAGGTGCGACTTATATACCAACTTTTCCCCGAAAACGGCTCAATATACGGATGTGCAACTTATACAAGGGTGCGACTTATAGTCCGAAAAATACGGTAAAACGAAAGAAGTGTCCCATCTAGGCCCGTTAAAAAATGTATTTTTCTTCATTTCAGCATTCGTTTAAATGATAGCTGAACTAGGTTTATTTTTTAAGTTGTTTGCCACTTATATCTACGTACTCATTTCCGGCCCTTGATACTGCCACCAAATAAAAGCTCAGTGATGTGTTTGATCAATTTCATTACCCCGTTGCAGTGGCTGTGAGGGCTTAAACTTGAATGGGAAATTGTTGTAATGTTCTTTCACATTCGAGATTTCCGCTAAGCGAGGCTCATTTCCCCTCCTTCCCGTTTCTCGTGCAGGGGCGGACGCAGCATGAACATCTCCTACGGCATGACCTTCGTGGTGGGCGCTCTCACCTTCGCCTTTGGCCTCACCCCAAACCTCTTCACTTGGGTTCACTCGCGCTGATTTACGCAGACGTCGGCCAGAGGCGTGGGTCCTTCTACGTTTGTTTGGTCCTGGCTTCAAGTCCTTTGTCGACATGAAATGTTGATCTCAAAGCCAGATGTGGCTTCTGTTTGGGGTGAAAGTTGCTTCGGTTTTTTTGGGGTGCCCGAAAGCGTTGTTGGTGTTACATGCACCGACAGTGACTAGTTTTTCATTGGGCATTTTTGATTTGACTTGTGCCGACGTGAAGGTTGCTGTGACTTGCAGATTTTGAGGCAGCACTTCTTTTTTTCGGCTGGACCGAAAGTGTACCGAGTCAATCTTTATATTAAGAAGGAAAAAATTATGACGACAATGATTTGTCTCGTATCATTGTGTTTTGCCAAAGGGTGTTTTGTACTTACCGTGGTTCCTAACTACCTGTTTCAAATTATGATTCCTATTTTGAGCATTAGAATGATGCCACCATATTGATGACATACTTCCAAGAAATATTTTGAGCCCCAACGGGGTGGGTTGTGCCATAAAACGGAATGGCCCATTACCGAAAGTATTGAAGTAGTGTTGCTCGCTAGTTCCATCAAAACTGATGCAATTTGCAGTTTTATCTTCTCACATATGCAAGGAAATACCATTACTGTTAATTTCAAAAACTAATGAACACTACTTTAGCATTACTCTGTATTTTAGTATTAGAACTTGTCAGTGATTTATTTTCTCTAGCTGAATCGGTACCACTTCATGTGTACGAAGAGGTGCCGATATGACTAGCTGTTTCTTAGCTTTTTCTGTGGCAAATTCTTTTTTTTACAGATTTTTTTTTTATTATTAAAGTGTGAGGTAAGGGCAGAGTAAGTGAAATCCTTTGCTATAAATCTTGGTTAGAAAAATGGCAGTCTGTTGCAGCTACAAGTTAAACCCATTTACTGAATCCACTTTATAATTTTGATAGTTCTGCTGACCGAGCAAGGCCTGGTAGACTGACTTGCTGTGTGTGAGAGCGGATGAGACGGGCGTTGCTGTTTCAGCAACAACAAATGGTTTAATTGAAAAGGGGAACGTAAAAATAAAAAACCAATCCAACAAGCAAACTTGGAAATCTACGACATGCTCTTCTAGCATGCAGCTACAATGTAGAACAAAAATCTAACTGTTTCTATGTTTACGCGGACCGTAGCAAAGGCTACAAGCACGAGCATGCAGCCCCGCAGACCCAGCTTTTGTGCGTCTGAGGCATGTTCAGAACCGAATATCTTGCATTTACATCATTTGCCACGGATCACCACTTTCTGCAATAGTCTGTTTATGGTCATAACTCAATCTATGGGTTCTAAGCATCCTAAAAAATCACACGCAACATTAATGCATGGCCGATTTCTCTATTAAAGTCAGTATCAACGATTGATTACGTCTGAACTATCGCTGACACCAGATGGGGCCATGCACGAGGAGAAGGGCTTTTCCTTCGCTTTTTCTCGTTTGATGATGCCCTCTGGTGTCAGCGACAGTTCTGAGGTGATCAATCTTTGATACCAATTAGAGAAATCAGCCACGCATTAATGTAATGTTGTTTTTTTGTTGTTTTTTTTTGGGGGGGGGGGGGGGGGGAAGAGGCAGATGCTTGGAGCGCATTAATTGACTTGTGACCTTAAAAAGACTATTGCAGAAAGTGGTTTTGCCCCTCTATGGTGAGACAGGGGCACAGTCTGCTATCTCGATAGATATGGTAAAGATTGCTGCAGCTATGCCTTCATGTGAATCACAGAATTTATGAAATTGCATACATAGAAGATGGAAATATAGCTAGACAGAAAACAATGTACAGGTGAGGGGTGTGGGCTTCTGTGGTGCTCCTTGGAACGTCAGCCACTCTAACTCAGGCACACTTGCTTTCTGAGGAGACGTCCTGAGACAAGAAAGTAATGTAGGGGTTTCGTGGGAGAGTTTTTATTTTGTAACTTTCACGCGCAAATGCGAGATGCTGGTAAGCTGCAAGAGGGAAAAGTTTGGTGCGCGATCCGGCCTTGTTACCTTTTGAAGGAAGGTTTTGGTTTCTGTGGAGAAAGGCACTATCCTGTGGCAGCAGCTCGTCTCCCTAACGGATAAGCCTCGTTTTAGAGAGTTTGTCTTTTGAATTGAGGCCTTTTGTTCTCGGAAGATGCCACAGGTTTTGTTGCACGGAATGTACTAGGAGACGTCGGAAGATAGAGATGGCCAGGGTAGTTCACCTTAGCTGGTGATGGAGTAATATCTTCAGGCTGTGGCAGGCTTTGGCCTTCAGGAAAAAAAAAAATTCAGCGAGATTGTTGCATCATTATTGCAAAGTGGCTGAGTTTTGTGGTAAGGGAAGAGGAAGTGCTTTTAAGAAACGTGTTCCAATGGCAGTTGTGGGTTCCGTGCAGCGATAATGGTGTGATCTTTCCCAAGCCCAGGCATGGGAACACTAAAACGTTCTCACTCGTGGATCTTGGAGTGCTATCATAGCGTCTATAAAGCCGTTTTGAGAGATTTTTTTTTTTCTGTATAATTAACATAAAGTCAGTTGGCTTGTTTTTGAGTAAAGCCTTTTAATCTAAGGTAACTGGTAACTCTTTGGTCATTTTGGATTTTTACAAGCAAGTTCATCCTTTAGCAAGAAAAACTGAGGCGTTACTTGTAGCACAGCATTTTTACACTGCCTAGAAACAAATCACTATTTTGTCTTCTGTATCTCAGTTTTGTCAATCATTGAAAGCACGATAATGTTTGCTCTCAAAACATATCCTGGGAGCATCAGGCTTCCTCATACATTCATATATTTTTGTAGCAGTGGTCTTTATAAATGTTTTTTTTTTAATATGAAACGCTGTAGATGTTTAGTAGATGTGGTGGCTCCAAAATGTTACCTTGGTTCAAACTAGATGATGGCTAATATGCAACTGCCTGCCGTGGATCTACAAATGTTGTTTGTGTCTTGATACTTGCATAGCTTTGACATATGTAAACCTAAAGAAAGTTTTATATTTATTTTTCTAAGTTATAGAATGAGAATCTTCAGATAAGAGTGCCATCTGTTGTACAGAAAGCCAAGTAGCCCCCGCCGCCATCTTGAAGGGTGCCACATCACTCGTCTGCGAATATTTCAATGTTGCGATACTAATCACAATACGTTTGCGTTTTGTTGTGTAAAGTAATCTGGACTGTCGTTTGGTTGCCCGAAATAGCGAAGAAACTGTTTTTGTCCTGTTCTGCCGTGATGTGCAGATTAAAAGTCTGTCATGATTAAAGATTAAAACTCTGCATGCAACTACCCTTTAGACATGGCCAGACCCGTTTGACGCAGAGATGAGCAAGGCTGATACATGACGAATGGAGTATTGTTATTCATTGAAAGTATGTTTGAATGCAGCTTTATTTGTGTGGGAAATTGTGTTCGTTGGCGCGGAAGGTAAATAAAGCGTTGGCCTCGCGTGCCTGCCTGGCAGGTTTAAACAGCTCATTAATTAAAGCTTTGCTAGTAAAATTCAAAGTGACAGTATCAAAATGTTTTTGTAAATTCGTATGCCAGTTGTTTTTCAAGGATTGGTCATTTTAGCTACTGCGTTCGAGAAGGCGTGGGAAAATTATTCGGCCATGAATATGACTTATTAAACAGTAAATTAAAGATAATTTCTCGCAACAGATTTTAGGGAAGGTACTTTACTTGTGTAGGTATGTGCAAATCTGAGAATGTAGCAGAACTTAAAAACAACCCAACGAGAATTGTGATACAATCAAATTTGGCTTTCGCATAAGCAGACTACACAAATGTGCTAGCACCATTCAAGCAAAGAAATAGGGGCACCGCCTTCGCAAAACTGCTTCTGGACATGAAGCCTACCTGTTTTGCGAGCTGTCTGCAACCTGCTAGCGAGTTTGGCAGTCGGAGGACTGGCGAGCGCTGCGACTATCAATCGGTGGACTCGTAGTCACTGGATTGCCAACAGTTGAGCACTACATGTTGCACAAGTTTGCGACTGATCAGGAATAGACTAGAATAACAGAATGATGTAACTGCAACCCTTTTTACGAATGTACAAAGGGTTGCAGATAGATAAGCAACAAAAACCTCATCTTTCAAAGGTTGCTGCGAACGCATCACAAAAACACAAAGTATGTTCAAGGAACTAATCCATTCTCACTTATAATAAATTAATAATACCACTCAGACCCTTATCCTTACCCAGACCTAAAAAAAACGGTCGTTGCATTTCTCCCACGAAAGGGGTCTATATATAATTCATATACACTAATATGTGCATGTGGACGTTATGGTCCAAAACGACGTAAAATCGGCACCTGCATAAGTAAGCTCGAACTTTCACGTACTTTGCATTGAGGTATTGTGCTTTACCTTGTGAAATTTCAAAGTGTTTTGAAATTAGAATAACAAACTAGCCAAAATCAAAGACATGTTCACAGACGACAGAATTAGCAATGAATGTAACTTGTGGCGCCATCTCCCGATAGGTGCAGCCAGTAGACGACGCACTCTGTTGTATGCTAGCTGGCTCTACGGAAGATGGCACCAAACGTTACATTATTTGCTAACTCGGTCGTCTGCAAGTATCTCCGTCATTGACTTAAATTTGTTAGCACCATTTTTTACAAATTTCCCATGGCAAAATTCACCACCTCAGGCAAGTTTCTTGAAAGTTACAGCATCATATGTGCAGGTGCCGATTTTTCTAGCTCGTTTTACGTTGCGAGATCCACTGTGTCCATCCTGTGCGTTTCTTATGGCACTCTCAGCTGAATTACCCTACCTGCACACTTTCTAAAGGTTTCAGCACCTTCCTGGCTCGTGTTTGATATGAAATATGCCATTTCTTTGGGATACCACTACCAATAACCACTTTTAGAAAGGTTATTGCACAGAGAGTTTCACGGAGTTTTCTATAAGAAATACAACCATCTTCTTGTTTTTATTGGCACAGAGAGTAATATTTTTATAACAGTCACAATTTTGTTGCTTTGGAGCCTTGAGTTTCTGTCATCTGTATTTTGGAAATATTTCTCGTCTTGTAAAATATTATCAAATGTTGGCTTATGCTTCTGTGGCGGTGTCATATCTTGTAGCATAAACAGCTTGAGATTGAGTGACCAGTGAGTTTGAATTAAACTGTTCTATTTAATTTTTTTATACTCTTCTTTGTGTGACTTTTTTCTGGACGTTTGTTAGGTGATATCTTCTGTCTATCATGGAATGCCTCCTCTGAATAAATTCCATCTTGGCAAAAATAAAGAACTCGATTTCTGTTGTTTCGTCTGTTCGCTTCTGTCTAGTTGCTGTGCCCGGGTTTTAGTACATGCTAAATTTAGCAGGGAAATTAAATTGTAGAGGTCACGTGACATCAGAGGCGGATTTAGGAAGGTGGAGGGGGGGGGGGGGGGGGGGGCGATCGCCCCTCCTTTTCCTAAGCGGGCAAGGTTTCGACTGCACTTTCATATCTCAGCAGACTCCCCCCCCCCTCCGCCAGCCAAATGCCTACTGCCCCTCCCAGGCCTGACCCATAAATCTGCCCCTGCGTAACATCTGGGTACTTGGTGTTGATTTCCCACGTTTGCAAGTCCGCCTTCAGGGCGCTGCCATCTTGCTCACTGGGGTGCGCTTGGACGCGTCTTCTAATCCGATTACGAAGCCTCGGTAAGGCGTCATAATTGGATTATGGCCGCGCCCAAGCGCACCCCACTGGGAAAGATGGCGGCGCCCTGAGACTGCACTTGCGAACGTGTCAATTGGTGTTTGGGTTACGTGGCATCAGCTTTTCCGCTATATTTAGCGGAAACTAAACTGGTGTATATGTAAGGTTACGTCAATTTTCTCGCTAAATTTAGTGTGGTAACTGAATTGGTGTAGTAAATGAGTCGTGAATTTTCCCGCTAAATAGAGCAGGGATCTAAAGTGACGTTTTAGTCACGTGGTGTAAGTTTCCCTACTTGGTGTATTAGCCCCGAGAAGTTTGCGTGGCACCCCCTTACGGCAAACCGGGGTGACGTCACGGCGAGGACAGAATTTTCCCCCAACTCGTCCCGCTCGCCTTGTGGAGGCTGTGACGACGCCAGCTGTCAACGCGCTCGTTTCTATTCAATTGTTTTGGCTTGTTTTTCGTAGGAAGTGTAAATGTTTATATGTGCCTTTATTGAAGTATGGCCTGTAGCTACAAGCAAAACTTCAACCAACGTTTTAAGCATGGTTGACAGGGCAGGCAACGCATGAATCGCAGCTGGTATATGAAAATAAAAAAATATGGCCACAATTGCAGGCGCATCGCTATGGATTTACATCTCGCACAATAAATGCTGCTGATGGTCTGAATGAATTGGCAGGCTATGTATACTTTTTTTTTGTACCTCTGTTTTTAAACAAGATCGCCAAAGCAGAAATGCTGCATGCTGCTCGAGCAACATGCTAAATACAGTCTGGGTCATGGGGAGAGAATCACAAGTAAGACAGCCCAAGTGCAGGGGCAAAGTAAAAAAACAAGGAACATTTATTATAAACATTGCTCGCATTTGACCTTTGCTAGATTCGGATAGTACTTCAATGGACTACACGGGTGGTATCTGTGGACTTGTTTATATCAATCCTCAAGTAACGTAAGCGAAGGTGTCTAGCTTGTTATTAGTCACTTAAAGGGATTGTCCGGTCGAAACCGGAAGTACTTAAGTTCTTGCGCTCGTTACGTCGAGGGAGCCTTCATATAGGCAAACGTCATTTTTATTTTGATATATGATCTCCCGTTATTATTTAAACCTTTCATGATCCTAGGTACGAAACTGCACCCCGAATTTCGCCAGTGTCAATGGCTGACATCCGTAGGTGCAGCGTGACGTCACAAAACGCAAAGGTTTGTCGGATGGTCGGGATAACAAGCGTTGGTCGATGCATATCTTGTATTTTGTTTCGAATTTTATAGTCTCCTAGGCAGTACCTTACTGAAATACGGTTCTTTTTATGCAGTTCCCAAGCACGTGCAAAAAAAGTAACTTTTTAGCAGGATATTACTCGCAGACAGCGATAAGCTTCGAGCAAACGCATGCCGTTTCGCGCAAACACAACCGCGACGGACGCCGATCGAACAAGGGGGCGCTTGCAAAGCAAAGGATGCAGATTTCGGCTCTGAAGCGGCACTTAGGTACACGAAGCGGCATCTGGGTACACATTTCGGCAGATCCACTGGATCGGTGATGAGGCTGCGGGTCATTCCCTCAGAGGCGACGTCCGCGGGTCGAAGGCAAACGGCGAACCGTTCCAATGCATGTCGTCACTTACCTTGTACGAGCTTGGTGAATCGTAGCTACGCTCCATTTTCACACGCGGGTCAAACAGATATCGGGCTGCACGCGTGCTAAATACAACTTCTGGTATCATTTCGAGATGGCCAAGCGGTTGGTTTCGGTTTCGCTGCATAATCAAAGTTTGTACGATTTGGCCAGGTAGTTCTGAACTATAGTCGGTTACAAGTCAAGAAGGTAGCGGCAAATGCCCCTCAAAGGGAATCTTTGCATTTCGACGATAGGTTCGAGGGCATCAGGATGATTTTGCGTCGGGAGTGACTGGCGGCAGCGCGCGGCCGGTATACCGGTCACCTCGAAAACGAAGGCCTGACGATAGCGTCTTGGCCAAGACAATTATCGACCGTAACTTTGGCGTCAAGTTGAAGCGAGAATCGGCAAAAAAAAAATGCCGATTCTCGGTGTTTTTCCCAGGCCCGTTAGTGGGCGTCACAGATACCAGCGGACAAAGCATGCAGTATTATGCTCAGCTACGGGGACAGGCGAGTGCCAACGCACTAAATCCCAGACCTCTGCAATGTATCGGAGTCGTCAATATGCATCCAAGAGCAACTGAAGGCGGAGACTATCAAGAGGGCAATACCTTTCCCGTGTCTGTAAGTAAGGATATCAACACTGTGGATCCCCACATAGCATCAAAAAGAAACAATTTACGTGAGCCAATATTTCAACACTCACTACAGGGAGCCAAACCTACGCGAGCAGGTGCCTAAAATGCTTTTAGAATATCATAAATCAAGCAAATTCCTACCCTCGGTTATATCTCAATTCCACGTCCACCGCGGGTACGTTATTATCATAAATGAGAAGAAATGCAACCTCCGTATCGGCGTTATTGTTAAACATCGCAGACATTTGAGCAAGCGCTGCGAAAAATGGCACCGCGAGCAGAGACGGACGAGGAGTTCTGCTATCGCCGTCTGCTCTTGTCGTCTGCACTTGTCGTCTGCTTCTGCACGGACGCTAAACCGAGTCCGGAGCCGGTGCAAGATTTTGAGGAACTGGGTCTGAACTCGTTCAGAACTGGGATGAATCGAACGCGCCAGTGCAGCGGTCGCGCAACTTCCGGTTGAATCGAATGCACCAGTTTCTGCACTGCCGAACTAGTTCAGCCAGTTCAGGCGAATCGAACAGACCTAAATTGACTGATCCGATTTGGGCGAGGAGTGGGTGGACGTAGTTTAATATCGTTGGCACAGCATCACACCTCAGCTTACAAGCCTTCTGTCCGCTGAGAGCTCAGCTCGTAGCTTTCTTCTGTGAGATGATTGCTGCATATGCAGGATCTCGATCTGGACGGGAACCCAGTCCCTACGCACGACGACGATCCACTTTGCTCGTCACTGCACGTCTCGCGGAAAAGTGTGGAACGTCATGTCTTGGCCCGCATGTGCTGCCCAGTGGTTGTGACACCCAACCACGCAACGAAAATCTCACCCAACCACGAAACAAGCCGAGCACAACAACAAAAACGAAGCACGCTGAGGCGTTCACTCGCAGACAAAAATGCTCGCTTTGTGTTTTGTGACGTCAGAGCTTCAATGTTGCCAACGAAAGCAGCGTTTACGCTAGAATGCGATTGGAGCAGTATAAATTCAATTACTCACGCAGAGGGGCATATAAAATTCGGATATTGCACGTACGATGCTCTCGAGGTAATAACAATGATATTCAATTGTTTTCTCGATTACAAAATTTGACCGGACAATCCCTTTAAGCCCTAAAATTGAGATTTCACTTAAATCGCACTGTCCTGAAGCTAAATGACCAGAAGCTTTTCTCACGCAGACTGTCGCCCTTCACAGGTTCTACATTTTCTGCTGCTAGTGCTCAACGAGGTAGAGGGGCTTAGAGTGATAAACCGGAAGTTCGGAAGTGGCACCCCCCCGGTTGCCGCCATGTTGTACGCAAATGTGACCACTCGTCACGTGACCTCCCAAGAGCCGTGACGTCACAGGTAAGATGGCAGCGCCCAGAGCTGGCGGATGCGAGTTTGTTTGGTGCGCGGTAGCCGTGATGTGCAGCTGCTTTCCGACGACTTCGGGCTCCTTCGTGCTCGCTGACGCAGGTATAATGTGAAAATATGAAGGAATGGGACCTTATACCGTTTTTGCGCAAGATCGCTCTGGATCATCTGGATATTAACGCCTGTGAGACAGCATCAGCTCTGTATCGCCGTACCGGTACTTGGATTCCGGGATGTGTTCGAGGATCGATAGAACTTTGAGTGCTTTTAACATGAAATTTTCGCATTCTTTTAGCTTTGTTTGAACGTTGAAATATCTGAGAATCGACGCGAAATGTATACGTCGCGTTAGGGCCTAGGGGAAGTTGTTTCAGCCCTGCGTCACCGAACAATCATAGCAACTTTTAGAGAAGAAGCTCCTGCGATTTTAATCTTTTGTGCTAATCCACGATTCTACATTCGATCGCTTTTCTTCTTTTTTTTTTGTGAGTGCGAAGTGCACATTTATTTTCAGCTACGAGGATGACGTTTTATTGAGTGTGGGGAAGAATAAATCGTTGCAGGCACCTGCTTCAAAGCTATTCGACTTGCTATAAAAAGAACTGTTTTGGTGCATGCATAGATTAACTGCACATTTTTCTCTTTCATAGGATTTATTGCAGCAATACTCTTTTCCATCAATGGTGCATTGTATTAGTCGGTCCATTATTTGTTCTAATTACCTGGATAAGTTGATTCATCCCTTGCCTGGAGAGCAGTCTTGTTGAAAAATGTTGACTACCATTCCTTTCGGTCTCTTTAATAGACTCTTTTCAAAAGTGTGGGCTGCCTATACTTCGTATCACCGTAACTTGGAAAAGGCCAACCACCACAGCCCTCTCGAGCCAATCAGAGAGACGGAGCGAAGGTGTGGGACTAATCTGTGTAGACAAGCACTCTGATGATATGTTGTCATGTGCCTCTCTCCAATCTGTGTATTGACTCACTGAGACTGTAACCTTTGCCGTCTGCCAAATTCTGATAAAACAAATTACAGTAGCTACTACTCTAATTACCCCAGGCTTTCATACTTTGGGCATTTGTTCGACAAGAATGTTATGTCCGCCATCCCTGCGAATTCGGCTCAGCACCTATTGGACTCGAATGCTGCATTAGCGTTCGACGTGAACTGGGGCCCATTCGTGTGCTTTACGCCGAAACAAATGGTGAGAGTTGTGTTGCTTGATGGGGTTCTGCAAAGGGTCTATTGTGTCATACGTATAGGAAGTGTCCTGCTATATAACAATGCATCTACACATACTATTAAACTATATGCTCAGAGCGGTCTGTTTGTTTTTCCAATTAACAAGTTACAGCAGTGTGCTTTAATGTTATTATCATGTGTGTAGTTTTAAGTATCCTCTCTGGAATGCCTACAAAGGCCCCTGGAGGGAATAAATTAATAAATAACATTTTCACATCACTGGAGTTGGTTTTCGGATGCACCACATGTTCAGGAAAGGTTGAACGAGTGCAGCCCCATGCTACAAGTATGCCAGTCTGGTATGTCCCATTAATTAATATTGAAGGGTCAGAGATGCGAGTGTCCTCGTAAGGTCCAGAGCGTGCAGTGAACACAATTCTCGGTGTATAGACTCTCAAGGCGTGAAGGCAAGCGGAAATATGTTTATCTGGTTAGTGTATCAAATATGTTTATTTCCACTTGATTATTTAATTATTGATTCTTGGGAAATGGTTCCATAATGAGTTCTTTCTGCGACAGTCTCGTGTCAGGCGTTCAGCTGTAGTACCTGTGGACCTTGTTGTCGGATGACACTCCTGGCACGTCGGCGTTCAGTTTGGTCGAGTGGCAACTTTGATCGACTGATGCTGTCTCGTAATTATACGTCATGTGCGGCCACTGACGTCTGATGCACTGAAGCTGCAGGGCTGGCTTCTATACCGAAAATTTTCCTGGTAGTTTTCTGCATCAATGCAGCAAGCTCGGGCATGTATCGCTTACGTGGGTGTGCCTTTTGCTGTACCATTGACTTGATAGCTGGCAACAATGTTTGTTTGCTATCCAAGTCTGGTGATGCTTGCAGTTCACTTTTGAGAGCAACCAACCATTCTATTCCTTCAAGTCACTCAGCGGCATTCTCCCTTAAAGTTGGAAATTGTGTGCTTCGTGGAGCGGACACAGATAATTGGTGTCAGCAAATTTTTAGGTATTGTCCTTGGACGACAACCGACACCAAATCCACTGTCACTGCATTGCCGCTCACCTGCTTTGTCAAACTTACCTCTCGTTGAGGTGATGGACATCAGGAGCTTCGGGGTAATCAGGGATTCAGCATCTTCGATTCAACACCTTCGGCATCAGGGACAGAGGTCACCGAAGGTAATCCTTAATCTCTCGTGGTCGCTCCTCGAGACGTGATCGAGGGTCGTTCGGCACGAACCCCCGCAGACCAATTCATTGGTACGGGCAGCTTTAGTAGACATGGTTAGACATGGTCGGCTTCATGCAGTGGTAGCAAAGTGGTTTTCGGTCGGCCATTCGCATCACCTACGTTTTCCTCGGTGTACTTTGTTGAGCAAAGACCTACACACGATGTCGGGAATGCTTCGGCGTTGGGGTGTCTGACTGAAGGGGCAGCCGGTGGCGTAAGTTGCCCTTGGTTTGTCAGATGCCGCTTCGCTCGCAGAAGTCTCGGTTGAAATACCTGTCAAACTTGTTCTGAAATAATCTCGGCAATCCAAATAAAAGCCAGGCAGCTGATGGCAGAAAGTAGCTTCCTGATCTCCTCCCAGACATTGTCGTGAATGATGTCGCGGGTGCCTGGGAGGCTGGCGTCGAAGTAGCAGCTGGACAACTCGAGCGTCGAGACGCCGGGAAGTTGTTCATAGTGACAGGCTCGGGCATGCAGCGCACATTCAATGTTGGAAGCCTGGGTGATATGAACACTTCGACTGTTGTTGGGGGGTTGCGGACAAGGCTGCCGAAGGTGTTGTCCCTCACATGAGGGACATGGGATTCTTAGGTTCTTGTCTTCTGTAGCATCAAGGTCGGCGTGGGCGTGGGCGCTCGATCAAGCACAAAACATCCTCCACGAGTGCGGTGGCGCTCTCGTTGGGGCAGTGTCCTGGACAGAATCAAGAATGCGGCTCTCTCTCGTTGATGTTGGCTGACGAATGCGCGCTTCAGCTCGATCTTGCAAACTTCCCATGACGTTAAGGAGGATACAAGGTTCTCAGACCAGCGCCGGCAGTTTCTTCCACGAGAAGTATAGGTTCTGCAGGAGCTGGTTGTCTGTCCACCCAATGTGGCAGGTTACACTGTCATATTGTTCAATCCAATCCTTGACGTCTTCATACACCTTGCGTAAAGAAGCGTCGGAATGTGATTTGCGACGGGCATGCAAGCAATGGTGGAAAGGGACGCGGTTTGCTGCTACAGGTTTGTCATTGTTGGCTTAGTCAGCTTCGGTTTTTCTGGCAGGAGACCGAATTCCGGTGGTTTTTCCTGGTAGCAGCAACTGGCTCGGATTTCAGGTGCTTCGTGGTGCATTTCCGAGGTTACTCCTTGTGGTACTCGCTCGTCTTGCGGTTGTTCTGCCAGGCTCGGGTTAGGACTTTTCTTACGGCTCGCCGGGGGTATAAGACGCAGGATAGTCCGCCACCCGTGTCCCATTATCGGGCAACTCGGCTGAGGAGCCGCCGGGTTTACAAAGAGTGAAGGGCTATGGGCAAAGTACCCAGCACCTCCACCAGAACATACGATGACAGCCGAGCATGACCTGCAGTGTTGCAGAATAGTGAAAATTGATAGAAGATAGGACTGGAACAAGAATCCGTGACAATATAACAAAACTCGCAGAAGAGAGCCTATCCTGACCACCGAAGAAGCTGCATTGCCTTAGAGGCATTCTGTCCGAATAAACCCTCTCCTTCGGGGCTTGGCGACTGCCGTGGACGAACTGAACTGAAATGGATGTGGGGCCACTTTTCTGGTAATGAGCCACTGCAGACTGTTGCCACAAAGCGGCGTGAGCTGGGTAGGTAACACGCTCGATGAAATGTCCGTACAGCTTGCAATTCGCGTAACGAGTGTGGATGAAACGTTTCTGTTGACGAAACGTGCGACAGACCAGGGGGATCCATAGCAACTGCAACATCTGTGCTCCGTGAAAGTGCACGTCTACGCCGGAACAATTTGGGAAGCAGCACAGCATCATTTAGCACGGCACGGGAACTACCAGCTTCAAGGCAGCTTTCCGATGAGCCGCACAACCAAAGTGAGCCCTCGGTCATTTGACCGAAGCTGCACCACGATTGCACACCGCCAAGCACGACTCACGCAATTTCCGTCGCTAAACTGTGTATCCAAATATATTGTACACGCTTCACTGCAAACCTCGAATATTCCGATGGTCAATGAGAGAACAGAAACGTCGCCTTAAATTTTATCCTAACGGTATCCGAATCAATCCGAGGTCCGAGCAACCTAGGTTAGATATTCTCTTCCGGGGCAATATCCCGGTCGGTCACCAGCGAAATGCACACCGTTCCTCCGTATTTTCACGTTATACGTACGTCAAACACCACGCTGAACTCTGGACTCGCTTTCGACCGGCCTCATATGACGGCTTCCGCGTCTGAAATCAACTCGCCGAGACGAACGACAACCAACAAAGCATCCGACAAGCTCCGGCCCAGCTGGGGCCAGCCGCTGCATGGGCGCTGCCATCTTTCCTGTGACGTCACGTATTTGGTTTGGTCATGTGACGTGTGGTCAAATTTACGTACAATGGCAGCCGCCTTATGGGGGTCACTTTCGAGTGCAGACCGGAACCCCGGTTTATCGCTCTAAGCCCCTCTACCTCGTTGTAGTGCTGTATCTACCACTGGACAGACAATCGAATGCTTGCTTTTACTCCTGTTTTCCTCTGTTGTCAGAGAGTCCAGCTGTAGGGAGTTTGGAGGCTAAGCTAGCTTTTGGAGACCTGCAGCAGTGTTTCTTTTAATTGGAAATGACAATTCAGACTAAACGGTGTATTTTCCGAATACCCAAGACTGGAATAAAGAATGTCACGAAAAAAGTATGAACATTCCGAATTACGGCACTATTGCCGTGCATATTTTGGGCAGTTCAATACATATCATACAGGCAACTGGGGGCAATTCGGCCGTTTTTGCTGCTACCATACAAACTAATTTCCAGTAATTGTGCATCTTCTAAGAAATATGCCTGAATACGTGTATAAACTACATAATTAATTCACGAAGAAGCTACATTTATGTAAAACAACCCTGTTCCACGAGCACTTCAAAGATATATATATGGGTGATTTCATCTCAACTCAGGCACGGATTTAGGGTCGAATTTTTAATTTTGACGAAAAAAATATATGTTTTGGGGCAATTCCTATAATAAAAGAAGACGCAAACGGTTATTTCGTCGGATTTTTTGTTCTCAAGTTATGGACCGTTGAAGCGGTCAAGGTGGAAATTGATGTTTTTCCAGCCTATCGGAGGTGCCATATTTCACTCCATCCCTTTTCCCTACTTTTTACGCTACATCAATACAACTTTTTGGGAACACTCTAGACATAGGCTTTTTCATGCTAATTAAGCGTCCAGGTCATAACATTCTTAATGATTTTTTTTTTATTTGTCAAACCGCCTCTCTGTGACGATATTTGACGAAGTTCAGCAAGCTGTGCTGTGTGACCTAATCAACATATTTTTATGATCTTTATATCACCGTAAAGCGCCAATTATGCTCTTTCTTTTGAATATAATTTCAATATTTTGCCACAAGTATATATTGCGCTACATGTGCCTGAAAAACGAATATTTCGAAAAACTAGCAAGTTTGGAGTCGATTTTCTAAAAAAACCCACTTTTTATTTTTTTTCATTTTTTATTCACAGTTAGTTAATATAGTAGTCTATCAGGAACTACCAACAGAAATTGTAATATATTGTTTGTATGGCCGCTATTAAGACTCGAATCTCGTGCTATGAGCGTTTTGAACGGGACTTCGCACAGGCGCTTTGCTGAGCAGAATTTTGGCCAATGTAAAGTTTTCTATTTAATGTTAGTACTTACCACAATATCTGAGCGTAAAAGCAAGTAAAGTAACAATATTTATCCTTACAACATTTATTTACTTGGCACTGGGGTGATTTTGAAAGGTGTGTGAGCTTCGCCTTATGTATTGACGGAGAAGTACGTAACATCTAAACTCACGGACAAACTTAAGTCACGAGGGAAACGTCTAAGTAACCTGGCATGAATCACTGCAAATAGAAACGAAACCTAAACACATGACTAACGCATTTGAAGACTTACACGCCACGAAATGCTCGTCCTTACACGCCACGAAATGCTCGTTATTTTACGAAAGAGCCCGTATGTGCACAAAATAGACCGTACTTCCTAAGCGTCAGATACTAAATCGCACATATGTATATGCACTGCATATCTGTTTGACATCAGAAAATATGACAATTACATACAAAGTTCGGAATTTTAAACTCAAGATGCGACACGTAACCAGAGAAGGGAAGTAATATTTCATGTTGTAGCCTAAACATGTTCATTGCATAAAATATATCAAAATGTGCTGACCAAATGTCTCATATACTCCTAATTAACATAAAATACACTCAAAGTTAACACAAATATAAACTTTAAAACGAATTGAACACCGCCAAATTCCGTCTGGTTTACGGATAGACGACGCAGTACCTTTTCAATACTATACACGGCGCTGCTCACACAAAAACAGTGATAAACACCTGGGATAGGGATAGTCATCTTTCGACGTAGCACATTTCGAGACAATAGGTTGATGCGATTCTGGGACAGTTTTCGCTTTGTCCAAATTGCAGTCAGTTCAGTGTCAAAGTCTATGGCGCGTCGTCTGATCACACAGCGCGCACTCACAGGGGGACAAGGATGAACGCACTGTTGAAACGGTCCGGCCTTTTCACGGTCCCACCATTTAGCTCTGTCTATTCTGGGGTTTGGTAAACTCTTTCTAGGACCACATCACCTCCCCCTTCCCCCATTGCTTTGCTCCACACATGAGAAGATTGGATGCCTTTCGATGGGGTTACCTTCTCCCACTCCTTCCTTTTAAGCTCCCGATAACGGGACAGCTCCTCTTGGTCGATGAAGAGAAGCGTTATCCCTTTGATTTTCTGGCCGAGAGCTTCAACGAACGTACGCGCGTTAGTTATGGAGCTCAGCTCAGTTGTTTTCAAGTTATGCAGTGACGCATGATGCTTCAGCACACCACCCACTCCATCGCACGCGCTTTTGCCGTGCCCTGACGCCGAGTATATCCACATGCTGACAACAAACTTCTTCTGAAATTCGTGTAATTGGTGCCGATTTTTGAAATGGCTTGGAGTGCCGTCCCAAACATAGATTAGCTCCAAAAAAAACGGGCAAGAGTTCCTCGAGCCTGTCTTCAATCATTGTGAGCGCAAAGAGCGCGTGTGCAGAATCATGACAGGTATCGTCACTCACGACGCCGAAACTTAGTGTTCCCTTCGTGGTCGTCGCAACGCAGGTGAAGATTGTCACCATCTTGGTTTTCCAGTGGTATCCCTGCACTGCACGTTGGAGCACAATACTCCAGTTTTCGGCGAAATCAAAGTGGAGGACTACGACACGTGGCTTCAAATTTGCTTTTTCAAGCCATATTGCTCTCTGTTGTGCGCGCCGAATATAATAGTGGTGTATGTATTTCTTCGTCCACTTGTTGAGTTCGTTAAGAAAAGCAGTGGCCTCCAAATGTTTTTTCACCAACTCGCCACCAGATTCCCACAGTGCCAACTCCAGTTCATCTTCAGCGCTCATCCCTAGCATCTCGTGGGATATGTCCTTCCGGTTCGAACAGGCTTCACACCTCAGCAAGAAGCAGTTTTGGGAAGGATTTTCACAAAGAAACATTTTCTGGATGTCTTCAAAGGTCATGGTCTTCCCCGCCGCATTTGACAGAGATGTCAGACAGAGTATGAAGTTGGCGCAGCATACACACACACACTCTTCATGTACAGGGTGTTTCTTAACCCACTTGGGCCGAAGAGAATAAAATTTTGTAAGGCCCATTTTTGACTCGGGATTGGCCGCCTTGAATTCTTTGTAGGTTTCCCTAATAGATCTCGTCATAAATCGCTTCGTGACGAAGACTTCCACTTCCTGACCATCAATAAAAAGCCTCACGACATCCTTCTTGTTCGGGCTTTGTCTTGAGCAGTCTTTTGCACCTGATGTGTAGTAAGTCAACGCAAGAGCGACATCGTTTTCGTTGAGAGCATGTCCTTGGTATGGGTCAGGTAACGCCCAGACCCCCATTTTTTTCAGCTTTCTTGATTGGTTCAAAGCATGCTTCGTCACTTCAGGAATTGCTTTCAGCATATCTTTCTTTTTGAGGTTAGATGGAAAGAGAGTTAAGAGGCGGTAGCGTTCTAGCTGCGACGCGCTCTTGACGTAGGTTGCTCGTAAATTGCTGACCCAGTCGGAGCACGAGGAGCATGAATCTTCTTTGTCTGTGCCCGTAGGTTCCCGTACACGTCACTTAGTTTACGACCAATTTTCTTTTTGAAGTCCGCGGTTATCTCGGATTTTTTTCGCTTAAAGGGGCACTGACACCCCAAAGGTCGTATTTATTTTTATTGTCTAAAACGATGCAAGTTGTAGTCATAGACACGCAAAAAAAACCGCATCGCGAAAAAAAATTTTCCCGCGCGCGCGCGCGCCTTTTTATTTTTGGCGTTTGATTTTCCCGCCTCTCGCCTCCTCGCTTCTTTTGATCGGTGACGTCAAAAATCAGGAAATTTAGAAGCTTTGTAGGCGACATCTCTATAACATTTAATTACGGCAATCTTAAAACATGTTTTTTAACGCAATTGCGAACGCACTACGGCCCTTCTTTTTGAAATACCAAAAATCGGGAGTTCGTTGTGGTGCCGTCTCCTGGATTTGTATCCTCCAACGGAAAACAGGCGACACCGCTCAAAACCGGTCCGCCGCAACGCCGGCGCTAGCCGGCGCTCGCTCCTATCCTCCTCGCTTTGGGTCGCCATGGCAACAGCAGGGAGTGGTGACAGGAAAGTGGACTCTCAGGTCTCCTCAATTTTTGACGTCAAGGCACCGGCGCCGATCGCGCGGGAACTTCGAATTCGGCACTTGGAAATTGTTTTTTTACTTCACGAATACTGAATTCCCAAATCTCAAATTTTGAGGGTAATGTCCCGGCATCGTTTTCAATCGTTTCGGATAATAAAAAAAAATATGATTTTGATGTGTCAGTGCCCCTTTAACATAGCCGGTACGACTTCGTGGGGTCACGCTAGAAGGGAGTTTAAGTGGTGTCACACTTACTTCGGCAGCATCAATTGCTTCAGACACTCCTTGGACCAGGGCTTCCTCGTCAACGAATGATCTGTCCGCTGGTTTCAGGGATGATGACGATGAGCTTGATGACAACATTTCCTGTCCTTGCTTATGTTCTTCAATCTGACCCAAGAACATTGTGTAGCAGTTATTGCACAGAACATCTCCAGGGCTTACGCGCTGGGCGTCCTCAGCCGGTAGAACTTGCTTAAGAAAACTTAGGTTTAGCTCCGAGACTTGACGAAAATGGCGTCCGTAAAACACTCTTCTCTTGTGTCTCCTTGAATAGTCGGCGCACACTTTCCGGTCTCAAGTGAATAATGTATTAGCCATGGCAGTAACGAACACTTCTGGCTTTCTGAAAGCAGGAGCAGTTTTAAGTTCATCCAGCTCAGACAGCACGGAGTTAGAATGAGTACCAGCTTTCCGCCGTGGCTTAGGAATTCAAGAGCCAGAAAGGAACCGAGAAGGCTATTATCAGTTAGACGACGTGCGAAGATTCGGCTTCCTTTGGGTCCCCAATCTTCCCGTCGATCCATACTTAAACATTCGCTCTCCGCCTCGCGCGTAATCTGAGTGCCACGCAGCAGCGGCGTCTCTTTTAGTGCCCGCGGATTAGTGGCACGGTTGTGCTAGAAGGACGAGGAGGGGAGCTTGTAGAGACAGAGGGGGGCTTGCGACGTAAACTCTAACCTCGAAACGCCTGTTCTCCCGACAATCATGGTGGGTCACTACCAGTTCGGCCGGCCCTCGCGGAAGGGCCAAGCGTGGATTAGGGCCGAGCGAGCCGGAACTGCCGAGTGCGGGGGCTAGGCCGACGACTGCGAAAGGGCCGGGAGGGGTGTCAAGGCCGAAAGAGGGGGGAAGGCCGGGCACGGCGGCAAGGCTAAGGGAGGCGAAAGGGCCGAGAATGGGTGTGGGGATTAGAGCGATCAGCACACGCGTGGCTACTTTGGCGTCGCGGGAATTCGTTGAAAAGAAGGCCGATAGATGGCGCGCCCTGTTTTCGCTCCTTTCTGTTTGGAGACCTGTTTGGTCTGACAAGTTTAGTCTGGAAACCTGTTTTTTTTTTTTTTTTTTTTTTTTTTTAACGCACAGTTTATTAGCAAAACATTCATCAGGAAAAATATGAGGGAAACCAACCCGTCCTGGGTTTCGAAACCCAGGACGGGTTGGTTTCCTTAATATTTGTAATTGGAAATCTACTCGGGGGCTAGGTAGGCCAAAGTAGCAGACCTCTTATCCGCTAGGCCATGTACGCATGAGGAATTTTGCGTCGACTTTTTAGGAATATAAATAGAAAAAAACGGGAATGCACATCTCCTGTTTTTTTTTTCTTCTTTCTATCACGAATTTTAGCAATCTCAAATATACTTGCCGCAGCGAAAGGAGAGCAAGATGTTTACTTTCAGTCGTGATTAAAAGCTGTTGAGTCCCGCTACGACACCGGAATCAAAATTTTGTAATCGGTGCGAGAACAGTAGCCGTGGTTCCAGCCGGCCCGATACGCGCCCAGGCATAACTACTCCACGGCCAATCGCACCGCTTAAATATCGTATCGAAGGTACGAAAACGGTCTGCTAAAACTGAGGGATCACGGACCGCAAAGCATGCTTGGAAGTCACTACACACTAGTCACAGATCTATATAATGACTGTAGAAGTCACCTGCGTCGCAGACGGAATCTGCGCGAGGAAGACCGATGATTCAGTCCAGTGAGAACGCGCTTGAGAGCAGACGACAAAACACATCACTTCCGCAAATAAAAAAAAAAAAAAAGCAAACGAAAAAAAAAAACATAGTGCGTTATCTTTTAGACGATTACTGCCCCCCAACTTCCAAGCAGCACACCATTGTTTGACTAAATAGGCCCGCAACTGGCACATATTGTCTCCAATGTTGGCCTAATGTTGATTTTCTCGAAACCGCTACCCGATCCAACGTTGGACCATTAACTAATGCCAATGTAAGACCACGATTCAACCAATATTTAGGCTAATATTGGTCCATCATTTATACCATCGTTGGACCGCCTTTCAACCAAAATTTAAGCCCAACGTTGGGCCAGAATTTCACCAACACCTAAGCCATCATTGGACCACTATTGATTGTGAATCCTACAACCAATATTGGCATCAAACTTTAATCACTGGCTTATCCAATATTAGCTCCCAACCTTATGCCCTGGCTATTTAAATTTTGGCATCCGATTTCAAGCGCGGGTTGTACTATTTTCGGCAGCCATTTTAGCGGACATGCAGCTTTCTTTTCAGATGTATTTATAGTGGTCAGTTGAACACTACATATACATCTGAAAAGAAAGCTGCAGGAAACAAGCCACATTCACTGTGGAATCTTTTTTTTATCGCATCCAGGTAAATATAAAAGCCTGCAATTCAAAGTGTACCGTCAATACATTTTATAAGGTATTACAATTAAAGAAAAATTACAGCAAAAATGAGTGCCAGGATTCACCCCTGCAAGCTGTGAACCGGGCAAGAACGTGATGGGATCCCACGCAGAGTTCTGGGAACACAGTTCTGAAAGAAACAGAAGCGAGGGCCTCGATTCAGGTGCCAGTTCCCACTAGGCCACCTCATACCACTGTAGTTTTAAGTATTCATTTACCTTTCATCTTCAGTCCCTGTCAGTTCTCTCTTACCCTTGTCAATTATGAATATCGAAATAAAATATAGCTTTGTTATTCGTCGCCTTTTAATCAACTGTTCGATTAATCGATTCAGTTGCTCTCTAACATAAAATCTCAGAAAGGCCTACCGACTCTTTTAATGTTTGCTTTACTATAATGAAAACTTTCTTTTCCAGCCAATATTTTTCGTTATTTTGTATACAACAAACTTGAGTATTCTAGGAAATAGCACTACTGCCTTATATAACAAATAGATGAGCAAGTAAGACACCTGGGCCGGCTTGCTGCAATCAGCGCCTCAGCCGACAATGGGTGAAAAAAAGCACTGGAAAGGGTGGGGCGCGCGAGCGTCTTGAGACGAGGTATGAGTCGCGCTCAGCTTCTGCGCTGGCTTTGACAGTGCTTTCCCGGCATAGGCGTTAACTGTTGTTTTGTTCGCCCGACTTGTCTAAACTCAGAGCTCAACCGATCTAGTATTAAATATTGATACTGATTAAAGAAATTAATCAAATAGTGGAAAGGTTAATCCATAAATTGTTTAGCCCTATTTTTGCAACGTCATAGGGTTCCTCAACCCTTCATCTAGCCTTGAGACCTGCTAATTACAATCTCACCATTTAAGTTAACACCTATATCTCTACGTTAATTTGGAAAAAAAAAAGCTTCTTTACATTTACGGCATTTGCTGCACAGAAATATGTAGTTACAAATGTACTAATATTTTCTCCATAATATTTACAAGTTATAAATCAAATCGCTGGCCTTTTTCAGCTCACCAGTGTCAAATGTACTACGAAATGAACAGTTCAATAAATAGCCTGTTATACGAGAGGAACATTACAGTTGAACAGAACATAAAGTTTGAATCAATCAAGAATTTCAAATAAATCAGGCACGTAAAAAAAGCTTGACGAGTAAAGAAAATTACAGGCAAATACACTCACATAGCGCGTTGACATAAATTAAACTCCACTTCCAGCCAACAAACCGAATCTGGGCAAATTAGGGTTAACCAACGCTTCTGTGGTATTCAGCTTTAGACATACATCTTGCGACACAAAGACACCCATATTTTAACAGGAAAAATAAAATAAAAATGACTTCGAACATAGAAAATAACCAATCAGAACGTCTCTAAGAGTCTATTAGAATAAAAAAAAAAACACTTACAATTAGCGCTGTACAAGGCCTGTCGGGCCGATCTCTGTGGGTTACAGGCTGGACTCGTCGGAGATTCCTGTCACAGAGTTCGACGCAGTCCAAACTCATCGGATCATGACAAAGCGTACATTGCGTAGCAAGAACACATGTTCCCGATGGTCAAGAGGACCTCTCTTTGTCACTTACATGGAAGGAAGGGCGGTCCGTCGCGTCTTCGGTCCGCCGAAGCTAGTAGTGACATGTATGCACACAACAAAGGAAGGACAGAGGTGTGTAGGGGCTGCCGAGAGTATATCCATGGCTTTGACTAGAGCCACTAAATGAGCTGCGTCTAGAGTATCGGCACTCCGTTCGCTGACATTGTTGTGGGCGCCGCCATTTCGGTGCTTGTGCAGAACAGACGTAGCTGCCGATCGTCATGATTCAAAAGTCCGACTTCCTCAACATTAGATTCGGTGTAAGGAAGCTCATGTAATATAGCTTTGCTTTGTCGCGAACTGTTTAAACATTTGTGGAGGACGAAAAAGCGTTT
This sequence comes from Ixodes scapularis, assembly GCF_016920785.2. Classification (NCBI taxonomy): domain Eukaryota; kingdom Metazoa; phylum Arthropoda; class Arachnida; order Ixodida; family Ixodidae; genus Ixodes; species Ixodes scapularis. Next base: position 167,252,769 of record NW_024609868.1, on the reverse strand, counting down.
TCTGTGATTTCAGATAAAGTTTCACATAACTGCCAACCATGATTTTGAGCCACAATACGGCCAAGTGTCGTTACTCTGAAGCGTAGCTTATTTAGTGGCACAAGTTTTGACAATCCGCATGTTCAAGATCGCACTTGGCATTAAGACGGAATGCGCTGCTGGTGATCGTAGCTCTAAAACCACTGTTTTTGCCGTTTCCAGTAGAGGTAGCGTGGATGGTGAAGATACCAAGCCGCTTCGCACGATAAAAACAGTCCGTTAAGCAATAAAATGCACTAAAACAACTTAAAACTGGCACCACGATGTCCTGATATGCGCATGTTGATCGTGCAATTCTTTTCTCTTGGAGAAAAGAGCTGTTCCTGCCCGTTTGCAGTTCCCGGTTGCGCAACGCTGTTCACGATGGCGAACTTCGTCGAATTTTGCCGAAACTTCCCCGAAACAGTCGAACAGTCCCCACCGTCCCATGGCCAAGAATCCGAGACATTCGGTTTAGTTCCATTCCGCGACGACATGTGGCGCCTAAGCCCCGAGCGAAATCACTTTTCCAATTTCCAATGTGCCCTCTGTTTCCGCCCGCACTGCCAATCTTATCTTCGAATCCGGAGAGGAGACATCGTAATGCAGTAAGGGCATAGCACTGATAACACGCTCAAGACAGCTCCGAACCTCGGAACCTCTCAAGGTCACAGCTGGGCGCGCCTAGCGCAGACGTGCAATGTGGAATTGCTTCTCCCGCAGTCAATGTGCATTCTAAAGTGATAAGCTAACGCTCAAGACTATTGCTCCATCGCTAAAAGCCAAATTTAAACCGAGCAAAGTTAAAGCTATACTTCGTCTCACCTTAGCATGGACTGGCCCTAAAGGCTGCTCTAGCGCGAGACGGTAGCCTTGATTGGCGTTCGCGCCACACGAGTCCTCGTGCAGCCGCCGAGGTGTCGTCGAAGCACGCCACCAACAATAGCCCACGCTAAGGTTAGACGAAGTATTGAAGCGCGAGCCGAATCCTCTGCGTTTTCCTACCTCGCACCTACAGTGTACTAGCATATTCTAGTATACATTGTATCGCACCGGCGGTAGTGCATCGGACATAAGGTAAAACGATGCTAAAAGTGCTCTGTTTCAGGCTCGGCTTTCTCTTATCACTGGGGCCTGTTAGAGAGGGTCTTCTGGCTTAGGGCACCTTGGCTCAGGCTAAACTTTTTCTCACCTCAGCATGGACTATTGTTAGCCATGCATGCTAAAGGCGCGAGCCGTTTCCTTTGAATCACTCCTCGGTGGCTGCGCGAGCGCTCGGGCAGAGAATACTTCAGTCGAGTTTGTCAAGGCTAGCCGCTCGCGCTTGCACAACCTTTTCAGTAGTACTTCGCAGTCTCACGTTAACATGGACTAACCACGGAGGCTGCGCTAGCGTGAGACGGCAGCCCTGACTGCGTAGATTGGCATCCTCGCAGTACGAGTGCTCGCGCAGCTGCCGAGGCGTCATCCAAAGCGATTACCCCAGGCTTTTATTGCGCGTGGTTGCTAAAAAGACACAATTATAGCTTTGGCCGTGATACGGTGGAATATGCACGTCAGCTATTTATTTGTCTGTTTGTAAACAAGCTCACTATGGTGGGTGACAGCTCAAGAGTGCAGTGGAAGCTCCGCCTTCAGCGCGCGCTCCTTGCCTTCCGCCGCGCTTTGGCTGCGCGTGCACACTTGTGCTATCAAGGCCACAAAGCTCGTGCTGTAAGCGGAGCTTCCACTGCACTCTTGAGCTGTCACAGACTATGGAGTCCACTATTGGCGAACCCCTGCGCGCTTCCGGATTCGAACTTTTTTCCGTTTTGTTCCACGTCATTTTGCTTCCTGTACAGCTCGCAAGTACAAGGGTCGTTTGATAAGTTTGGTAAATTTATACGATGAACTATTCAATAGATGACACCATGGCTGGCAAGTGTCTTTCTTCAAACTAACCCAGGCTAGCTTCCAGACGGGAGCGAAGCGCTGTTCATGTTTTACAGACGGTTGAAGCGAACACTGTAGCGCTTGCCACAATGAAAAAAAAAAACAAAAACTAACCCTGTGCAATGATCAAGCACGTTTGTTTTAAAAATGTTAACGTCCACGTATCAAAACCGAGTTGCATGAAGTTTATGGGGACCCTTATTCAACGTTGAAGGCTGTTTAGTTCTGGGTTCATTGGAGTAAACGTGGCAGAACGTTCCCTGAAGATGAAGCGCGCTCCGGACGCCGAGTTGAGGTCACCACGACGGATATTGTTGAATAAATTCATAATATAATAATTGGAGGACAGTCGAGTGAATGTGCACAAGACTGCTGAGACCATAGGCATCTCAAAATAACGTGTGCACAAAACCCTTTACAAAAATTGTGTGCGCGATGGGTACCAGCACCACCTCCTAGATAAGAAGGCCGTAGTGCTGATAATTTTTCTCCACATAAAAAGGCCGATCGTGGGCCGTGATTGGACGCGAGGGCTGCGTCAGCGTCTCGTGTCTAATCAGAGAGACGGACGCAGCGCTCGTATCCAATCACCGCCAGCGATCGGCCTTCTTCTGTGACGAAAAATTATCAGCACTACGGCCTTGTGATCTAGGAGGTGTTGGTACCAGACCGTTCATTCACCAAGACAACGCGCTCTCCTACGAATTGACTGTGACAATGGCAAAATTGGAAGACTTGGGCTTCGAGTTGATTCTTCATCCACCCCATTCTTCTGATATGGCGTCGTGTGTTTTATTCGTGTTCCCGAACTTGAGAAATCTGACTCTGTCGAAAAAAGTTCTCCTCGAATGAGAATGTCATTACTCCCGTCAGTTCATATTTTGTAGCCTTTAAGAAAACCTCTTTTTCTGAGAGAAAGAAAATTTAGAAACTCGCTGGGTCAAGTGGATAGTCCTCAATGGGGACTATGTTGAGAAACGACATCAACCTTTTGTTCTAACAAAGCGTTTAACCAGCTTTTTGCCAAACTCATCAAACGACCCTTGTACGCACGTTCATATAAAGGTATAACTCGGAACACAAAGCACGCTTTGCATTAGAGATAGACAAATAAGCGCATTACCAGAAGTCTACTGGGGCGCGAAACACCCTGGCGCCCTTGTGATATCAACTCACGCCGAGCGCGATGAATAGCCGTCGTTAAGTGGTACATATAGAGACGGTACCAACGAATTGTTGGACCACACCGAGAAGGTCAGCAGGAGAAGCTCCGTCTCCACCTCGCGCTTGTCATTCTTCGTAAGTTGAAGCGTTACCAAACTTAGAGAGCTAGAGCCGGAGTTAGAGCTTCCCTTGCTGACCATATATTGTAACAAACTGTATAATATGCAAGTTTTTGCAAGTCGTGTTTCCAGGTTCAGCAAAAACTGCAAGTAGCCTTGAAATTGTGGTAACCCACATGATTTTAAGCCCGTGTCGAAATTTGACTAAGTTGTCTGAAAGTCACAGAAACATCTGTAAGCTCTGCAGTTGGTAATATTGTGCAAGGGAGAGAAAGAGAGATACTATATGGTGCAAATAAATAAATAATTATATGCTAGTTCGCCCATATATTTTATACCTTCAGCGAAGGCGAGGGACCCGCAACATTTCCTGTTTGAGTCCTGGTTTTCTGAGAGTCCCTAACCGAGTGTGCTAGCGCATGCTAGCTCGGGGCATGTGGAGAGCAGAAAGATCAGGCTACAAAAACCCGGTGATCCTGGGTTCGTCCCCACCAATGAGGATGAGCATCGTACCGGCACGTGTTTGAGTTGCACAGGCTGAATTTCTCAGGTACAGCGTGAGCCAGTATCACCACCTCTCAAACGGCAGATTTAGCTCATGCGGAAACGCTCACGACGAATGTAGTTGCCTGGTTTAATCTTTTGGAAAGCTGCGAGGCCACATATTTGTTAAACAGGACTCTTTTGAAGTATGTAGTTAAAAGAAACGCAATTGGCGACAGCGGGCGATGATCTATGATTAAAAAATTCTACAGGGTCTCCTGTTTTCCATCCACCTTGATATGGTGGTCTGTCTTGTGTGCACTACTAGATTGTATTTTGAAGTTTATATTTTACTTATTATTTTCCTTTTGCTTCAGCACTCTGCTTTCTCGACATTAAACAAGCTCGAACGCTCCCGGAATATATAAATAGGCACACAGAGGTACGTGATAGGCGAAGAATTAATCTTGTCAGACGATTTGTGTGGCTTCCTCAGTGAAGCGCAACTGCCCAAAAAACTCGTTCGAGTGCCGACATTTGTTGCGGGAGACCAGATTGAAAATTTTATAGAAAAATAAATATAGGTAATATCAAAATGCTCTCCCGGAATATATAAATAGGCATACAGAGGTACGTGATAGGCGAAGAATTAATCTTGTCAGACGATTTGTGTGGCTTCCTCAGTGAGGCGCAACTGCCCAAAAAACTCGTTCGAGTACCGACATTTGTTGCGGGAGACCAGATTGAAAACTTTATAGAAAAATAAATATAGGTAATATCAAAATGCTCTCCCGGAATATATAAATAGGCATACAGAGGTACGTGATAGGCGAAGAATTAATCTTGTCAGACGATTTGTGTGGCTTCCTCAGCGAGGCGCAACTGCCCAAAAAACTCGTTCGAGTGCCGACATTTGTTGCGGGAGACCAGATTGAAAACTTTATAGAAAAATAAATATAGGTAATATCAAAATGCTCTCCCGGAATATATAAATAGGCATACAGAGGTACGTGATAGGCGAAGAATTAATCTTGTCAGACGATTTGTGTGGCTTCCTCAGCGAGGCGCAACTGCCCAAAAAACTCGTTCGAGTGCCGACATTTGTTGCGGGAGACCAGATTGAAAACTTTATAGAAAAATAAATATAGGTAATATCAAAATGCTCTCCCGGAATATATAAATAGGCATACAGAGGTACGTGATAGGCGAAGAATTAATCTTGTCAGACGATTTGTGTGGCTTCCTCAGCGAGGCGCAACTGCCCAAAAAACTCGTTCGGACTTAGCCGCCACAGCGAACAGTGCCGACGTTTGTTGCGAGAGACCAGATTGAAAATTTTATAGAAAAATAAATATAGGTAATATCAAAATGCTCTCCCGGAATATACAAATAGGCATACAGAGGTACGTGATAGGGGAAAAATTAATCTTGTCAGACGATTTGTGTGGCTTCCTCAGCGAGGCGCAACTGCCCAAAAAACTCGTTCGGACTTAGCCGCCACAGCGAACAGTGCCGACGTTTGTTGCGAGAGACCAGATTGAAAATTTTATAGAAAAATAAATATAGGTAATATCAAAATGCTCTCCCGGAATATACAAATAGGCATACAGAGGTACGTGATAGGGGAAAAATTAATCTTGTCAGACGATTTGTGTGGCTTCCTGAGAGAGGCGCAACTGCCCAAAAAACTCGTTCGGACTTAGCCGCCACAGCGAACAGTGCCGACGTTTGTTGCGAGAGACCAGATTGAAAATTTTATAGAAAGATAAATATAGGTAATATCAAAATGCTCTCCCGGAATATACAAATAGGCATACAGAGGTACGTGATAGGGGAAAAATTAATCTTGTCAGACGATTTGTGTGGCTTCCTCAGCGAGGCGCCACTGCCCAAAAAACTCGTTCGGACTTAGCCGCCACAGCGAACAGTGCCGACGTTTGTTGCGAGAGACCAGATTGAAAATTTTATAGAAAAATAAATATAGGTAATATCAAAATGCTCTCCCGGAATATACAAATAGGCATACAGAGGTACGTGATAGGGGAAAAATTAATCTTGTCAGACGATTTGTGTGGCTTCCTGAGAGAGGCGCAACTGCCCAAAAAACTCGTTCGGACTTAGCCGCCACAGCGAACAGTGCCGACGTTTGTTGCGAGAGACCAGATTGAAAATTTTATAGAAAGATAAATATAGGTAATATCAAAATGCTCTCCCGGAATATACAAATAGGCATACAGAGGTACGTGATAGGGGAAAAATTAATCTTGTCAGACGATTTGTGTGGCTTCCTCAACGAGACGCAACTGCCCAAAAAACTCGTTCGGACTTAGCCGCCACAGCGAACAGTGCCGACGTTTGTTGCGAGAGACCAGGTTGAAAAATTTATAGAAAAATAATTATAGGTAATATCAAAAGGCTCTCCCGGAATATACAAATAGGCATACAGAGGTACGTGATAGGCGAAGAATTAATCTTGTCAGACAATTTGTGTGGCTTCCTGAGCGAGGGGCAACTGCCCAAAAAAAAGCTCGTTCGGACTTAGTCGCCGCAGCGAAGAGAGCCGACTTATTGTACAAGGGACGCGATTAAAAAGGTCACAGAAAAATAATTCTAATAATTATCAAAATTGTCTCCTGGAATGTGATGCTATACATACCGAGCTGTGCATGAAAATGCACAGCTCGGTATGTAAGCAATGCTTCTACACGTATTAAAGTTGAGGACGACGTATGGGACTACCTCTAGGACGACGTCGAGAGTAACATCTAGGACGACGTCTAGGACGACCTCAAGGACGTCATCTAGGAGGACGCGGAGGACGACCTCAACGACGACGTCTAGGATGATGTCGAGAACGATGCCTAGATGACGACGTCTAGGATGACGTCGAGAACGACGCCTAGATGACGACGTCTAGGATGACGTCAAGAACGACGCCTAGAGGACGACGTCTAGGACGACCTCAAGGACGTCATCTAGAAGGATGCGGAGGACGACCTCAAGGACGACGTCTAGGATGACGTCGAGAACGACGCCTAGATGACGACGTCTAGGACGACGTCGAGAACGACGCCTAGAGGACGACGTCTAGGACGACCTCAAGGACGACCTCAAGGGCAACTTCAAGGACGATGCCTCGAGGACGACGTCCAGGACGACCTCAAAGTACCGGTAGACGACGTTAGACCTCAAAGCATAATGTTAGACCTAACGTCATGCCGGCGCATACCCGCGTCCCACCCTCACGTCAAACATCTGCGTGTACCGGTTGACGACGTTAGACCTCAAAGCGTGACGTTGTACCTAACGTTAGGCCTGACGTCGGCCCAGCGCATACCCGCCCCACCCCCTCCCCCATACCACTGCGCCGCCAGCAGTTCGGCTGGCTCCTCGGCAAAGATGACCCCGTTGCTATGGAGCCACATGGCGCGTCGCACCCAATGGGAATTTAGGTGAAGTCTTTCGCCGGGTTCACTCCAAGGGAATGCCTTCGCATTAATACATATTTAATCTATTGAAATAGTAAATATTCGCGAAAAGTTTTGAACGGGAACTTTGTGCTGGCCGATTTATGTTTTCACGCTATTGCAAGCTCTCGATTATCACGGAAGTTTAGACCTCGATAACTCAAAATTGAACGTGAATTTCAAAATGCTCTCCTGGAATCGATTAAAGCTAAGATTAATAAAATAATGTTATTTCACCTCAAGTGTGTGTGGCGCTAAGATTTTCTTCCTGGGAAGTGAATGTCATGGTCTCTTTTTTAATGGGGGTCTATGGGAACCGGTTCATTGATTCAGAAAGAAAATATAATGGTCGTGTGGCATTGAATTTCTTAAAATAGGCAGGCTATTAGGTCAATATTACAATCCTCCGAGTGCAAAAAAATCGGCGGGTTCTTTACTGAGTTACAAAAATATAAATTTTTTTGCCCATTGAGTTAAGCTGGGGCGCTGATGTGACTGCCAAGAGATGGCGCAAGTTTTAAGCAGCGGCGTGTCCCGGATTCCTGGGGTTGTCCAGCCGACCCCTACCTTAAGCGGGAGACACATGTACGACGAAACCTTCCGATCCGACGTGCGGACTGCCGGAATGACCTTGGGGGGGGGGGGGGGGGGGGAGGGGGGGGGGGGGAGGGGGGGGGGGAGAGGGTTTTCGTAGCATCGGAGAGCGTTGAAAACCCTCGCCTCCGACCGTCGTATTGCGCGGTCGGACGTCGGATCGGACGGTTTCGTCGTACATGTGTTTCGCGCTTTATCGTGTGGCCTTGCTCAACGCGACCTCACTTTCTGTGTGTGTTTCGCTGGCTGGACTCCGTCACCCCTGAGCTGAGAGTTTAGAGTAAGCTAAGGTGCTCGGTGAACCAATCGCACGTCTAACTTTAATCACGTGATCACGCTCCTTCCCGTAACCACGCGCAGAGAGCGGGGCAGGTGATGACTGATCCGGCTAGAGTGCCTTCATGATCCGGCGGGCGCGGAGCTCCCCCTGTACTGTCAGCTTAGGAATGAACGGATTCCTTGTCGCTCAAGGACGCCGAGCCCTCTTCGCCCACAAAGGAGATTTGTGTGGGGAAAACGGGAGGGTAACTGTTCTCTCATCACGTCTCTCGCCCTTTCTGAGGGAAAGAGAGAGTGCGCCATGAGTTTAGCCGGGCGACCTGGATAAGCAATCCGTTCCGAGGCGGTCAGGCTCGCCCCTCCCCCTGTGCTCTCCCCTTTCTCAAATACTTTCGTCTGTTTCTGCTCAAATTTGCTATCCGGTTGTCCCAAAACGAATGTGGTAACGTTTGCTTATATATAAAAAAAAAAAAAAGACTCTAGAGCAAAAGGACAAAAAGCGTCTGAGAGACACGAAGCTCGAAACTCAACTTGAAGCCTTCTGTCAAAATTAAAAGGAGACAATAAAAAATAAAATGGCTACCAACGAAAAAAAAAAAGGGTTGATATAAATTTCAAGAAAATTGTCGGCCTTGTTGGCGTTCCCTCAGAGCACCATTGAAGCTAACTAGATTATGCTTCAAAATAAACAAAACAGAAGAGCTTGCGAACAAAAAAAAAACAAAAAAAAAACATTCACACAAACATGTGGGATGCGCTACATCGGTAGTCAAAAATATCAACGACACATGGGCGTTCGTACGTATGCAGCATGATAGCCCCACGTGCAGAATCCTTGTGCAAGCTTCAACCAGCATTGTTCCAATGACGGCATGATTACGTTACACAGGCTCGCGTGCCCACTTATTGTCGCTTAAAGGGCCTCTGACACCCCCCCCCCCCCCCCCCCTCCCCAATTTTTTTTCATGCTAGGCGTTAAAATGTTGTATCAGGATATCACCAAAGCATTGTTTCACTTTAGAGTTGCGTAGATTTTTTTATAATAAATAGATATATGAAGCCAAATCAAAGTTCCCGCCAGCGCACTCTGACGTAACAGTGTACCGCAAGAGGTCGGGGCGGTCAGAAGGGAGGCATCACCGGAAGTCACGTGAGCTGTCTCACTCCTCGTGCTTACCGCGACCGCGCGTAATATCGTTTTTATATTTTTGTTATTCTCCGTACCTGCGCGAGAAATCCAAGCATACAAGGTTTCTTTATTTGCTTTTCATCGTGTAATGAGCCTGTAACGGTAGAAGAAGAGGAGTCAGTGAACCTAGTCAACAAGTTCTGTTCATGTTCTAGACAAAACGCGTACTTTATACTCGACGTTTACTTGTGCTTGGTACACTATTCTCCAGACGGTAAACATCTTCAGCCTGGAGAGTATCCGATGATTCGACGACCTCGGTGTCTGAACCTTCAGCAATGCGATCGGGCGTGTCGTATGCTACACTTCCTAATTTCTGCGAGCGTTCTATTTTTTTTATTTTCAAAACTTGATAGCTTGTTTTGTCCCCAGTATGGCTTTGGAGTCTGTACTATCGGACTGATGGCATGCACTCCTGCACTGGCTTGTACTCGCAACGCTTTGATCATTGACCTCCATCACGTTAATCTACTGACTCTTCGTCCTCAACTTTTACAGCGCGCAAACTAACAAACGGTGCAGTGATAAAAAGCTAGTGGAACTGAAATTGTGTGTTTTACAATCGCTCGTGGAGAAGACAAAAAAAAGTCTTAGGCACGGTCGTGGGGAGCACGAGGAGCGACACTCACGTGACCTCCGGCGAACACAATTTAGTGACGTAAGTCAATACGTCCCTTCTGACCGCCCCAACACCATGCGGTACACTGTTACGTCACAGGGTACTGGCGGGCACTTCGAAATTTTTTGGCGTGTCAGAGGCCCTTTAATTAAAAGCAAAATGCTCCGCCGTCACGGTGAGGACCCGGCCACCTGATCTGGGGATTCGCGTCATTGACTCCTGATGAAACTGGTCATTTTAAGGCGGGGCAAAAGGGCGGTGTGTCAGTCGCGGTCAATTCACACGGAGCTTTTATCATCGGGTGCTTTCGTGCACCACCCGATCGTACATAGATCATCAACATTCTGTAAAGCGGTCTGCTTCGTGGAACTTCGAAGTCCACTGCAATAAGTGTTCGTGTGATCCTTTGCTGGATAAAACACAGATTCCGGGGAAGTAGGAACCCGAAACAGAGGAGAAATTTTTTAGGCGTTCAAAATCAGTGTAAATGAGTATGACGGTTGCATCGGTGCGTCGTCACTCGTTTCATAAACTAAGGAATTCAGGTTCATTTGGGGTGAGGTATAATAAAGTGTGTATATATGTAAGTATTTTTTTTTTTCAAGTAAAATTTAGTTGCTTGTAGCGCTCCGAGTGTGCACGCCTACTTCTTTGTGCTCATTTTCTTTGCGTCTTTAAGTATAATAGCGAGTTCGTTTCACAACACTCGTGTCCACGCGTGCCCACTCGCGGCGTAAAGCGAGGTCGTTTCGGCAGGCACTCCAGGAGTAGTTGCACCCTCCGAGTTCGTTTCAGCGGCGGCACCCCACGCATGCATGTACTTGCTGCACCGAGAAAATCGGGCGTGCGACAAAATGCTATCCCGTCATGCCTCGCTCCGGCAAGGCCGGCGAGGAGCGGGAGCAGACGACTGAGGGTTCGTCTGCTACGATGTATCGCAAAACCGAAAAGAAAAAAAAAGTAGATTTTCTGATAGAAATCGCGTCCCGCGTGCAACATAGTCAAACGCGAGCTTGAATTGTGAGTGTCTGCTATTTCATAAAGAAGCCGAGCTTTATTTGCAGGTTTTAAGTCGCTCTGTTGCCGTACAGACGCTGAAATATCACAGTGTGTCAAGAAATGCTCAGAACAAACGCATCAGCGGCCTCCGAGATGTTTATCCCCATCCGTGTGCGGATGAAAAATTGAACATTTGTAGACAAAACTACAAATACATCTGACTGCCCAATAAGCATACGAGAAAGCTAAACATAGTCACTTTACTCGAGGCTTGGGCAACATCATCATGTTTAACATTTACCTACGTCAGCTAACTTGCCCCGCCGTATTTTGTTCGAGAAAGCTCTCATTCTCGACGTGCTCACCAAGGCTGATATCTGATCCACCTATAATGACGATCGAAATCGAAAGTCCCACGAAAAGTTTTGCTAGCTATTCCAACAGACTAGTTTTAAGCCATACCCTTTCAGTGGTTCACGCATAATACCATGCTCGAACGGATCAAGCTTCTGCTTAGACAGCATCATCAGTTTTCTTCACTGTAAACGCAACCAGCTGCTTTGTAGACAGCTGGATGCGGAAATTTACGCCGTCTGTAACTATCTCTACGACAGCCGAGTTGCTTGAAGTCATCGCAACTATAAACCACAGGTTGCAGCGTTCAACGTTTGTAAATAAACGTTGGTAGTGACTGCACTCTCGCATTCCTACCCATCACTCCGAACAGAAAGGCGCTAGTTTCGGTTTGAGGTTTTTACTCTTTCTACAACATAGATGGCGACATCATCAGTCTTCTGCACTACAGCCTCCCTATTCTGCACTCGGTGCATTTGGCGTGTTCGTTTGAATCCAGTTCTCCGTCCAACACTCTGCGAGTGCGATCCATTCTGGGGATTCTGGGAGACAACTCGAACGGTGCCAGTGCGAGTGAAACGAACTCGCTATTAGAGTTTGCACCTGACGTCACTTCCGGTTAGACTCGAAATCGAAACGATCGAAACCAACATTGTCGTCTGCTATCAGTGCCTTGACGCCATGTTGGAGGCATTCTGCGTCTTATTGTAACAGCGGTAGTGCCGTAGTCAGAAAGCCGTCTTTTTTATAATCACAATTCAGAATATATTTTTCCCTAGTCAATCGCAAAGAGGTTCCTCATCTGACACAAACTGTTGTCCATAAACCCGTAGTTGGGGTATGAAGCTTGTCTGTCGGAATTATAGAGTCAACATAATAATCTAGAGCGAAAGTCCCATGCATTTGGCCACGACGGAATGGCGAGGCATAGACGCGTGAACATAACGGCGGCCCTAGTTGGCGGTCCCGATGAACCCATTTTGGTTGCGACGCCTTAGCATGCACAAAGAAACAGCAAAACATATATAATTTTTGTACCACGCTATTTTCTTTTTTTTTTACTTTGCAGAAATTCACCTGAATCGCGCGTTGACAAAATTAAACAAAGTTTAGAAGCGCTCGAGCAACTTGAACGTCTCGAGGCAAAACTAAAACGCCTAAACCATCCTATTTAAGCATGCTTCCAGTAATAAGCTAAAGGAATTTCCAGACTAACACTGACCATTATATGCCACTGTGTTCTTGCAATGTCGATGAGTAGATTCTGCTTAATTTTTATGTGCTTTTTATGTGCGCGTTTAGCGTGACATAAGAACATTGAAAAAGCGGGTTCAAAACTTCGATCCACGAAGTTCCTTCAGCGTGGCGCAAGGGTGCTCCGGCATACCTTAAGTTAAGCAAGCTTTATGTTATCAGCTCCACTCAATATCGGTGACCTCAAGTTTGGTCCCAAATCGTCGCTTCGCCTGTTATGGCTTATCTGTCGACACCTTTGTATGGTAAGGGGTACCAGTTCTCCTAAACTTGGTGCAATGTCCATCGTGTCCGCACTTTATCCCAGCCTGTCTTTCACCCTGGTAGCCAACAAAATTAGGTGAGCTTTTGTCGGTGAGCTTTTGTCCGGTGAGCTTTTGTTCGATTACCTAGTGAGCTTGTGCACAAATAGAAACTCAGTGCGACGTCAATTGCTTTCTCATAGAAACGCGGTTAATTAATCTTAATTTTTTTTTACTCGCCTTGCAATTTTTTTACATCTCTTTTACGCATCTCTGATTGTTCTTCCCCACCATGGCAATCCCGTCGCTTTTGCTTTATGACATACCGCCTCCGTCTACGTAATCTTTCAGGATTTTCATGATAAAATGGATACCTGAATGTTAAGCGGGCGTCACACTGCTCATAGATCCTACGAAGGACGGTCTGCGGACAGATTCGAACGCAAGTAACCGCGAGGTCCGTTCTTCGAATGCTGCAGGGCAATGAGTTGAAGAAGAGAGATGGCACGCGGCATTCGAAACACGAATCTCGCGGTGACTCGATCGTGTCTGTCAGACTGTCTTTTGTATGAGGTGTAAGCGGTGTGAGCCGGGTTTCAATCTAGAATTCCATGTCGGGCCTCTGGATCAAAAAGGAGCAAATCCCATTCCGTAGATCTCCTCATTTGTTTTGCATCCAAACGTTTGCTTAGTAGACTTTTTCTTTGCCAATTACCTAGATCGATCGCACACACAATTCGGAGTGCACAGAATGTGTAATATGTGCGATAGGCTTAGCTGCCCTCGTAGGAGTATTTTGCACTTTTTTGGCCACCTCAGACACCACACATCAAGTGTACTCCGAATTTATCCGTGGGATCATGGTAAGTTTATTTTTCTTCTTTTGGCAGGGCCGCAGAAAAAACTGAGGTTCTGCCTCTTGCCTTCCACTGTGACGGCTTATAAACTCGGAAGTAGTAGTGTGCGACAAAATGAAGCTCCTGACCTTGCCGCGTGAAGACACTGCGCCAGTCAGCCTAGAGGGGAGCCAAGAGGCTTCTATTCAAACAGGGCTTGTGCCCGCGCCCTATTGGGCAAGCACATAGAAGAAAAGATTTTGAGACAATTTAGGAGCCCCGTGTATTATAGCGAAAGCTAGAGCACGAGTTCAGAACACTGCAAGAGGATCTGGCTGCACGAGAGCTCATGCAGCGGGATTACGTTGTTTCGCTTTTCCAGACTTCACTCTGTCGTGACAATCGCTCGCTCAAAATGTGTGTTAAAAAAAGAAGGTTTTTAGGCCACGGTGGTAGAAACACATTTTTTTCCACCGTGCTCCACGCCAGACTCGTCAAACCAAACAGGTCTCCAAAGAGAAAGGAGCGAAAACAGGGCGCGCCATCTATCGGTTTTCTTTCCAACGAATTCCTGCGTCGACGAAGGAGCCACGCATGCACTGATCGCTCTAATCCCCACCCCCGTTATCGGCCCTTACGCTTCCCTTAGCCTTGCCGCCGTGCCCGGCCTTCCCCCCCTCTTTCGGCCTCGACACCCCTCCCGGCCCTTTCGCAGTCGTCGGCCTAGCCCCCGCACTCGGCAGTTCCGGCTCGCTCGGCCCTAATCCACGCTCGGCCCTTCCGCGAGGGTCGGCCCAGGGGGGATGCTGCCAATCAGGGTTTCCGTGTCGGTCGCATCCAAAGGCATAATCCTTAGAGGCTCCAGGACCCCGACGAAGATAGAGGCGGTAGCCGCGTGATGTTCAAGATAAAGTATTCTATAGACCTTTTCCACAAGGGCGCCGCCATCTTGAATTGACGTCACTTCCAGTATGGGCGAAAACGTAACTTTGCCGTTGCCACGCCAATAGAAGACATTTAGGATATAAGCCTAACCGTCACACATTCTCGTTTTGGCTCGCCTCTAGTTTTTTACTAGTTACAGGTTGAAACGTTTTACTTTTTTTTCGTCGCCCATACTGGAAGTGACGACAATTCAAGATGGCGGCGCCCTTGTGGAAAAGGTCTATACACGCCGCCTGACTAGGGTGGCATCTGTAAAATTTTGGAGCCGAAAGCAAAAGGCCTCAGAGGACTTCTCTAACGATCTGCATTCCCCCGTATTGGGAGAAAAAGATGCGCTCGCACTTGTGAATACGGACTTCTAAGTAACTTTTTTTTAAGAGCACTACTAGAATTTTTTTTTAATGTTTATGGTTGGATATTAGGTAACTGCTAATGATAAATAGAAAACCTTATATAGGCCAAAATTTTGCTCAGCAGAGCGCCTGTGCGAAGTCCCGTTCAAAACGCTCATAGCACGAGATTCGAGTCTTAATAGCGGCCATACAAACAATATATTACAATTTCTGTTGGTAGTTCCTGATAGACTACTATATTAACTAACTGTGAATAAAAAATGGAAAAAATAAAAAGTGGGGTTTTTTCGAAAATCGACTCCAAACTTGCTAGTTTTTCGAAATATTCGTTTTTCAGGCACATGTAGCGCAATATATACTTGTGGCAAAATATTGAACATATACTCAAAAAAAAAGAGCATAATTGGCGCTTTACGGTGGTATAAAGATCATAAAAATATGTTGATTAGGTCACGCAGCACAGCTTGCTGAACTTCGTCAAATATCGTCACAGAGAGGCGGTTTGACAAATAAAAAAAATATCATTAGGAATGTTATGACCTGGACGCTTAATTAGCATGAAAAAGCCTATGTCTAGAGTGTTCCCAAAAAGTTATATTGATGTAGCGTAAAAAGTAGGGAAAAGGGATGGAGTGAAATATGGCACCCCCGATAGGCTGGAAAAACATCAATTTCCACTTTGACCGCTTCAACGGTCCATAACTTGAGAACAAAAAATCCGACGAAATAACCGTTTGCGTCTTCTTTTATTATAGGAATTGCCCCAAAACATATATTTTTTTCGTCAAAATTAAAAATTCGACCCTAAATCCGTGCCTGAGTTGAGATGAAATCACCCATATATATATATATATATATATATATATATAATCAGACACAGGGCCTTTAGAACATCTGCGAACTAGCGCATGCAGAGTGGCAGCGGAAAGTCGGGGTTGCGAGCTAATTTGCCGACCACCCAAAGGCCCATGATATAAATGCCACTTCAAATGCCTTGAAATTAAGCGGGATGTAATATCGTCCTAAATCATGAACATGCAAGGAACAGAATTCCAGCGTCTGAAACACTTGCGCCACCGCTTCACCGGTCCCTCTCAAAATTGCCTTGTGTTCATGTGGACGGACGGGCAGCTTTCGGGGTTTGTAACCCAATTATAAAGGTAAAGGGACAAGCAGGCTTATAAAATGTACGGTAGCACGCTAATATCGGCCTAACTCAACGTCTTGTACACAGGGTAAACGAAGTCCAGCTCCTCGAAAAGCTTGCGGCACAGAACGCCAAACCAGGAAACCGGTGCTGGGAAGCGAGCCGATGTGAGATTGCGGAGCGGAGTCATCCCCCTGACGTCACGGTAACCTCACCCAATCAGGGCGCGGCGACCGCAGCAACGCTTGTGTTCGCTCTCGGGGCTAGTGATGTTTTGTCACGTGACGTCAAATTCACCTCTAAATTAGCGAAATATGCACTGACGGATGCTCGAACAAGATTTCGAAGTTCCGTTAAAAAAGCATTTCATGCTTTAAAAGAATATTGAATTGAAACTTAAAATATACAAAAATTTTCAAGAGGTAAGTCGAGCAGGATCAGATGAACCTGTAACTGATATTCTTATATGGTTGTACAGGGTGATTCAAGGAGAGGCCAGGCTTTTTAAATCGACCGCAAAATTCGGTTTCTTAACGTATCGCACTACGACTTTGTGCAGCGTTGCCCACAGATGGTGCATCTTTTTTTGTAAACTTTGCAAAGAGCGAACTTACCCGAGGAAAAAGTAAAGAGAGAAAAAAGCTTAGCTCCTATGGAAACGCAGCGACGCCACCAGTCTTTAAACAACATGGCGCCGTTTCGCACGGCAGTCAAGAGATGGCGCAACGAACGAGCATACGGCGCCGAGAGCCGGCGTCTTTAGCAGTTAATCTTTTCGACTCAAAAGCGGCGCGCGTTCCGCAGGCGGCATCAGTCGCAGAAGCAAAAACAGGCGCGGTAACAACAAGGAACTGCAGTTCCTTGTCTGCTAAAGATGCCGGCTCTCGGCGTCGTATGCTCGTTCGTTGGCGGCAGTTGGCGTCGCGACCGCTTGCGCCATCTCTTGTCTCCCGTGCGAAACGGTGCCGTGTTGTTTGAAGACCGGTCGCTGCGTTCCCATAGGAGCTAAGCCTTTTTCTTTCTTTACTTTTGCCTCAGGTAAGTTCGCTTTTTTCAAATTTTGCAAAAAAATGCACCATCTGTGGGCAAAGCTGCACAAAGTCGTAGCGCGATAGGGTAATAGTGAGTTCGATCGTTTCACACGCGCTGGCACCGTTCGAGTTCTCTCCCAAAATGTATCACACTCGCAGAGTGTTGCACGGAGAACTGGACTCAAATAAACATGCCCAATGCACCGAGTGCAGAAGACTGATGCTGCCGCCATCTATGTTGTAGAAAAGGTACCAACCTCAAACCGAAACTAGGGCTTTTCTGTTCGGAGTGATGGGTGGGAATGCGAGAGTGCAGTGACTACCAACGTTTATCTACGAACGTTGGTCGCTGCAACCTGTAGTTTAAATTTGCTATGACTTCAAGCAACTTGGCTGTCGTAGAGATGGTTACAGACGGCGTAAATTTCCGCAACCAGAGGTCTACAAAGCAGCTGGTTGCGATCTCTTTATAATCGCTTACACTGAAGAAAACTGATGATGCTGTCCGGGTAGAAGCTTGATCCGTTTAAGCATGGTATTATGCGTGAACCACTGAAAGGGTGCGGCTTAAAACTAGTCTGTTGGAGTATGCAGCAAAAATTTTCGTGGGGCTTTCGATTTCGATCGTCATTACAGGTGAATCAGATATTAGCCTTGGCGAGGGCGTCGAGAACGAGAGCTTTCTCGATCAAAATACGACGGGGCAAGTTAGCTGACGTAGGTAAATGTTAAACATGATGATGTTGCCCAAGCCTTGGGTAAAGTCCCTATGTTTAGCTTTCTCTGATGCTTATTGGGCAGTCAGAGGTTTCTGCTGGGGGAGTCTTGACGACAAATGTTAAATTTTTCACCCGCCCACGGATGGTGATAAACATATCGGAAGCCGCTGATGCGTTTGTTCTGAGCAGACTTCCTCCGGCAGTGACGGACACCTCCTTTTTGGACTGACAAAAACCATCGCATATGACCTTTGCGTTAAATCTTAATTACTGTTAATGTTCTTGTTACTGTTGTGTTAAAGATCTGTAATACCGAGGCACCACACGCCTTAGGTACGGGCCAATGGCCTTTCTGTGATGCTGCGACCCTTCAGGGTCGAATAAAGACTATATCTATCTATTTCAGTGTCTGTACGGCAACAGAGCTACTTAAATTTCTGCAAATAAAGCATGGTTTGTCAATTGCTTCCTTCATGAAGTAGCAGGAGCTCAGAATTCAAGCTCGCGTTTGATTCCGTTGCCTGCGGGAGGCGATTTCTATCAGAAAATCTGCTTTTTTTCCTTTCGGTTGCGCGACGCGTCGTAGCAGACGGAACATTCGTCGTCTGCTCCCGCTCCTCGCTGGCCTCGCCGGAGGGAGGCATGACGGGATTGCATTACCGCCAAGGTTGTAGGCTGATCCGTTTGCAAAGTCGTTCCGGTTGCTTCCTTGAAGCGCGAAACACATGTACGACGAAACCTTCCGATGCGAAGTGCGGACTGCCGGAATGACCTTGGGGGCAAGGGTGTTCGTAGCATCGGAGAGCGTTGAAAACCCTCGCCTCCGACAGCCGCATTGCGTGGTCGGACGTCGGATCGGACGGTTTCGTCGTACATGCGCTTTACGTCGCGCAGACGGGGACGCGAAGCATGTTGAAGGGTGGCGCACCTCGATCGCTCCGGCTCATGGGCATTTTTGGGTCGGTTTTACGAAAATGTATTAGGAATTTTCCCTTCAAAACTACCGTCCACCTCTGAGCTGTCAATTCGTCTTTTCCTGACCACCCTGTAGCATTTTGACACGTTTTAATAATAATGAAATTCTGAAGAACGGGTATGTGCACGCCCCATTTATGGCGACCGCGTTAACGTCAATTTGGCCATGTCTCTCGCTTTATAACTTAAAAAAGCCACAGAAATATTGCATCATGTTTTGCAGACTCTGTTAGTACATATTATAAACGTTAATTTCAGAGAGTTTAAAGAAAATTAAGGATGGGCTTTTTTTTAAAAATGATTTTCAAAATAATGCGTTTTTAGTTAAATACCCCTGTGTGGGCAATTGACCTTTTTCAAAGATCGCTGGGCGCATGCGCCGACTCTGAGAGAGGAGAGGAAAGGGAAAGGCGCCATTTTTGGTGGCTCTCCCGCCCGCTCGGTCGCTTAGGCAGTGCTGGTTATGCTTGATTCCTCCGGTATTCTCGCGGCTTTGCTTCATAGTCGTCATGCCTCAGCACCACGCAGCAGAAGGTTGCACAAATAGAAGAAAACATTGTTAAAATGCCAAATTTTATAAAGTTCTTGTAGCCTTTGGCGGGTGGTGCACGAAAGCACCCGATGTCAAACAGCCCGCCCTTTTTGCCCTGCTTTCAAAAGCCTATGACGAGAGTCCCCCGTGTCAGGTGGCTGGA
Organism: Ixodes scapularis; assembly: GCF_016920785.2. NCBI lineage: Eukaryota > Metazoa > Arthropoda > Arachnida > Ixodida > Ixodidae > Ixodes > Ixodes scapularis. The sequence goes on along the minus strand of NW_024609868.1, from coordinate 167,233,355 downwards.
TCATCAATGTGACGGCGGGACATTCTGCTTTTAACTAAAATACAGTAAATGTGAACATGATGATATACCTGAAATCGGGGTAGGAAAAGGAAAACGCAAAAGGACACAGAAAAAGGACAGGCAACGTCTCTTGAGACGTTGCCCGTTTTTCCTTTGCGTTTTCATTTTCCTATCTCAGTCTCAGGTTTAATAATTGAAAATGAGCGTGTTGGTGAATAGATACGAATACATGAAATGATAAACCATCAAGGACGGGGACGGATACAGGACTTTTTGAAAGAAGTACTCTTTCCGTCCCTGTCCTCGGTGTTCCATCAAGCTCTCATGTATTCATATATCAAATTTTCCATCATGTTAAACTTACACCAGCTCGCCTGCACTCAGACCATTTTTTGTTAATAGTAAACGTGCAAACGAGGTTGTGTGACGTAATCATGCCGTACCCGGTACTCAATTAAAAACAGCATAACGCTTTCCGTTCTTCAGGCGTGCGCTATACACACTCGCGTCTTGCCACGTTAAAAAAAAAGTGACAAAAGATTTAAAACGAGCGAAACTAATTTAAGCCTTACGGAGACAGACTCTTGATGAAATTTCTTGGCAACCAACCGTGAACCCTCTATTTGCTGGGCCCACATTGTCGAAGGTTCGTAAACGTGCCGAATTCAAAGATGGATTGTTTCTAACATACCGTTCCTTACCTTTTAACGGTGCAGGCAATTCTTCGCGATATCAAGAAAGCCCGGATTTCGCACCGTCCGAGTTTGTTTACACATTCCCGAATACGGCAATGTCCCGTGCCCACGCGCGGTACACAGGACGGCGAAGTGACGGACGCGATAAGCTTGAATAACTTAAGCGATCAAGGAGATTAAAATCAGCTGTTTGTAGTGGCCGGGCTTCGTAAACGGAGCTCACAACTCCGCACAAGGTGGATGGTTGGGTCGGTATCCAAGCTGGTCACCATTACTTTCCTTACATAACACTCTGCGACTCTGCTTTGAAAGCAGACCCCATTTTTAGTTGCTTGCAAGACGCGACACCGAAGTGACGATGACGTGACTCCGAGTCGATGTTGAGAACCGATGCGGCGTCGGCGGTCTTCCATCCCTGAAGGTATAAAAACGAACGATGTCCTCTGTATCCTAGACATTGACTTTTGTTAATCCTCCAGGTCGTTCTCAGCCATTTTGAAGAAAATATGGTCGCGAAGCGACGACAGAAAGACACGTTCAGATTGGTGAAGGACGGAACAACACCACCAGATAACACACGCAAACACATGGACCGGGAGACAAGCCAGGCCTGGCGCGAACGACGGAGAAACGGTCCCGGAGCCACCAAAAGTGTTTCGAGCGATTCCCGCGAGGGCGCGCCACGATCGTGGCCAAACTCTGAAAAAGGTCAATTCTCGTAAATTTCTCCCTGTAAACGTTTATATCCGTCTTGTCTCGTCTCGTGACGTGAAGTCTCTCGTTGTCTTCGGGTCTGTGCTGACGTCATTGTCGCCGATTGCCAGTCAAGGGTCTCTTCTCTTGGGTTTTAGTGATGTCGGGATCGTAGGCTTTTAGGGTTGAATAACTTGGTTTAATATGCAGGTATTATACGCAAAGATTACAACATAGTTAAAGTTCGGTAGTTCTCAAAACTCAATGGCCTCTGCCGTTTAACTCTCTAAGTGACAGCTCTGCACTTTATCTACTCGATTTTTCCGCATCGCTCTCGATGGGACTTTTATCTCAACTCCTCCTGCATCGCTCTCGATGCGTCTATGGGACTTTTATCTCAACTCCTCCTGCATCGCTCTCGATGCGACTCCTTTGAAATCTCTTAATCGACTCCCTCTTCTCAACTCTCCTGCTCCCAACCATAGGTATACCCTCCGTCTCTCTCTCTCTCTCTCTTTCACTCGCTCCCTCTGACACACATTCTCGTCTTCGTGGTACGGCTACACAAATCCCGACAAGCAAAATAATAAATGAGTTCAGCTGGCGCTATCCAAAACGAAACGGCCCTCCGCCGCCGACTCTGTAAACATTCCAATCATCGACCCCTACAAAAGCACGTACAAGTCCTTAATATACCTCTCGAGTTCACGAGTTCACATTAGCCGATCCCCGGTACAACCCCGAAAGGTCGGCAACACGGGATGAGACGTGCCATCAACGGCATAAAGCGCGTACATAAATCAGTACACATTCCGAACGAAGCTGTCAAGAGCAGCTGAAATAATAAAAAGCACCTCCGTACGGAGAAGATATGCGGAGCTCTATAGGAAGCGAGCAAGCCGGCCGTGTCGCGGCGGTCGCCTATTGTTCGCCGCGACCTAGCGGTAGCCGCCGCAGGAGCATCGGGGAGCAATGGCGACGAACGGCGCGGCGGGCAGTGTCCCCGTCGTGATTACGAAGGAATTTAAGGCAGTTACGAATTCGGAAAGTTCCTTCGGTAGCCAGTGCCGTCGGCGCAGAATCATCGGGAATAGCAACGAACACCACAGAGGACAGTGGGCGATTACGAATCCGGAATGCTTCTTCGGTAGCCGGTGCAGAATCATCGGGGGGAAGCAATGGCGATGAGCAACACAGCGGATAGTGTTCCCGGGGTGATTACGACGGGGTTTAAGGCGGTTACGAATCCAGAAAGCTTCCGTGGTACCAATATGAAGATGGGGAAACTCCTTCGGGAACCTGGCCGCGTGTACGACGTGAAGGAGGTCCGTTTCGACGGACAAGTGGATGTCACGGAGCGCCGTACTCCGCTAACAAAATTAAGCGCGCCCGCAAAAAATGTAGTTGGCGTTGAGTGGACTGTGGTAATTAGGTACGTTTATTTCTGAATCAGCTTGACAATAACTGGGCGATTTTTTTCGCGCCGTTCTGCGATTTCCCAACTGTAGGCTGATGGAAACATCCAAGGGCTTAGGTGGGCGATTGCATTCCGCTTCTCGATTCCGGTGAAGTATTTGCTGCATACTTTATAGAGTTTGCCGTCGGTGTCGATGCTGTTCCATCGTCTCTAGAACAGAAAAAAAGTTAATTGTATTATTCGTCAGCAGCTTAAACAAAGCGCGAACGGGAAGATAAGAAACGCCGCTCACCTGTATGGACGCACAAGTTGCACCCAGATCGCGCAGTACTCCGCCTCGTACGGCTTCGAAGGGACGATGTAGTACTACGTGCCGTGCGCGATCTTCGACGCACTGTTGTAGCAGACCACGCAGCCATTGTTGCGGCTTTCTTGGTGCGGAATAGCCATCTCAGAAATTGCAGCGGTAACCCACTACAACGCATAACCAACGCAGCGACTGGCAGAGGCTCCCCGATGCAATGGACCCGTTTGCCGCTAGGGGCGCCCTGGTCGGGGCTTGAATTAGATGCGCACGGTTCCTATATAAATGGGTGGAAGGTTACAACGTTCAAGTTCGCGCCTCCACTTGGTGCCCATTGACCCCGGGAGGGGGCACGCGTCGTGCCGTAAAGATGCTGGAACCCCCGAAGAAGGCAAAAACAGAAAATAAGATGCTGGAACCCCCGAAGAAGGCAAAAACATAAAAAAATAACACAACACTCCCGCTAACTAGGACAACAATATTTTACAGAAAGATGAACTATACATAGTGCAAAACACTGGCAAAGTTTGAAAACCTTAGCTTTTATAGATCCGGAGAAAAATCTTCTTTAATCCAGAGCGTTATTGCGCAATGTGCCGTGTTTGCGATTTTTTTTTCTCAAAATAACTACCCTAATACTTGGTGATCATTACTTTTTGTCAATCCTTCCTATGCCTAATTTGTCAGGGAATATTTCAAGACCTGTAGCCAGAACATTTCTTGGGGGGAAGCCGCCCGAAATGTCAACGTCGCGCGATACGCAAAACGCGTACGAGACTGAGAGGGTGCTTACAAATTGTTTTCGCAAAGACAATTTTTTTTTCCAAACACAAGGATTGGTTTTATACTTCTGGGCATAAAGCCAGCAAAATATATTTTTTTTCATCAAAATTAAAAATGGTCACCGGACATGGTTGTTCGATCTTATCTGAAAACGCCCCACTGTTGCTTGCGAAGCTCTGTGCCACGTAAGGAATTATGCGTTGTCTGTGACGCTGTCGGCATCAAAAGCCTACCAGTCACAGGCAGTTTGCCTGTGACTGGTAGGCTCTAGGCAGTTAGCAGATTAACTACAAACTGCCTTAAGATGAAATGACTGAGATTAGAGGTCAGGGATTAACGGCCTCGGAATAAAATATCCCTGGTTAAGGCGCGGCAACAAATTATCATGGTATGAATTGTCTGTGTATTACATGCCAAGTAACATATAACTTATAAGACGTCCTGGAAAAAGAGCTTCGGATAAAATAAGAGTAGTAATCGGTGCAAAACTAAAATCAGTCATGCGGCGATATATCTAACGGATCGCCGTATTTTTTGGAAAAGAAGTGCGCGGTTGAACCCGGCCGACGAGGCCGACGAGACAAGGCACGTCACGATTCCCATTCTCTCTCCTCCTCGCTACGTCCAACACCTCCTAGAGAAGAAGGCCAGAGCGCTCTGAGAGGTTACGTCACAATGGCGGAGGAAGGAAGTCCATGGCGCAACTACGTGAGAATACGCTATCGACGTGAAAACAATGTCCCTTAACAAGCGGCGCGGTGGTGTTCGTTCATGCGCGTTTATCCGACATTAATATACGTTTTAGAGGCGCAGTCTTGTACAATTTATTATATATATAATATAAACGTATTATATAACGCGCTACCAAGGTTGATAGTACCAAAATTATATTTATGAGTATTCCCGTAACCGCGGGACTACGTGCAGTTCCGCAGCACCCCACACTTTTCGAAAGGACCGGCTGCGATGCTGCTGATGCCACATGGCTCCGATTCTGGTAAATTTACGTTGTGTGTGAGCTGCTGACTGTCTGAAAAGGAACGCTGAGACATGTCAGAAGGGAAGCAAACCGAAAAGAAATCCAGTCATTGTCGCCGGGAGCGCACACCAGCAAGAGATGGGTCGACAACGTTAAGCCTTTCGTCGCCGCTGCTCTCGTGTGTGGTACTTTTGAGACTTGTTTCCCGTCGTATTTCTGTCATCACCGTAGTCTCGGGTAGTTTTTTTTTTTTTTTGTGTTCGCTTGATACTACGGCATTTACGTGCATTTGTGAAACAAGTCCTGCTACGATTTGAGTGACGTGTGACAACTAGCCAACGAAGGCTCTGGTCGACTAATCGATAGACCTCTCTCTCGACAGAGAGAGGCTTCTTGGAGTTCGTGTTCAAATGTGTTCGTCACGGATATTGTGGGACGTATGGATACGATCGACAGGTGAGAAACAACTTATTTACGGGCTTTCTTGTTCATGTAGGACGCAAGTAAGATGCTGCAATCGTTTTTTTTTAATCGCATGATAAATTGCAATTTTGTTCCTTGTCATTATTCGTATGCAGTTGCGTCGACATTTGTAAATATGCGCGCTAATCTAGTTTTCACTGGAAGATGAAAATCAAGTTTGTGTGATTATTGAAAGTGAGTTGTTTGTGGTTCTGTGTTTATTTATACTAAAGTTATTTTATTGCCTTTTCCGCGTTTATACTAGAATCTTAACTGTATTAAAGTGATAGTATTATTATATACAAAACAAGTTATGTTTTGTTCTAAGGCAGCTCGAGCCCATAGGGAGAAGTAAATTAGTAGACTAAGTAGTAAGTTTAGTACCCCTGCCACAGGGAAACGTTAATATATTTTCATTCAGTGATATAGGATTTAATCAGCTCGCGGTCTTGAGTGATTATACGAGCGCCGCAAGCGGATTTGTCGACCCTATAATGTCATTCGATCGAAATTACATTAATTTTGCCATGTGGCCGGGGTATGATGCAAGAATTCAGTGACTGCACGCGATAACGTGGCTTACATGATCGTGAGAAACGCTTGTCTTGCCTTGTCCGCGTTGACTATGTCAACCTGATTTTTAACTGTTCTGTTTTGCTGTTTCAAAATCACTATGTGTCTCGCCATTTTGCCAAAGTATTTCTGTATAAAATATGCATTCCTACAACAATAATTGCATGACTCAATGTTTTCGACTGAAAACTATCACATTTTTCGATAGACGTCTTGTACGCATACCTCGTGCCATTTCGTACCGATTATTTAGCGGTGTAATATTTTGCTCGTGTAATAAAATGTTTTCTAGACCCGTTGCTATCTGCAGCTTTCATTTTAGCTAATGCGACACGCGTATGTGACTAAAAACGCGTTACGACGGTCGATCTACGCGCGTTGCATTCGCTTCGACGCGCGCCCCCGATGGCCTTCCTTTGCGACGTCACGAGAAGAGCACTACGGCCTTGTCTTCTAGGAGGTGTTGCTACGTCCCATCAAGCTGGTGAACCGAAACGAGGAGGAGAAAAGCGAGGCCGCTTCTCCTCATTCTCAAATTCTCCCGGAGGACAGTTACGTCAAAGACCTCGCTTGATCGCGCCCTTCTTTTCTAAAAGTACGGCCATCTGTTTGAGATATCGATGTACGAGTGATGTTTTGGAGTTGGTAGCGTCCGGTTCAATCCTTCTGCAGCCTTACTTTGCGAAATCCGAATTTCGGTTCAGTATCCCTTTAAAGCATTAAATATCCGGGTAGGGAATATCTGGGATAAATTTCGTCTTTTCGGGATGAACTCACTTAGGATGAAGTAAGTGAAACCCGAAACTCAATTGTGCGAACTTGTTCGCGAGTTTCACCCTAACCCTTGAATGATATTTACAAAATGGCGCCATATTTCTAAACTTTTCAGAGGCTTTCGATAGTGTTCCCTATCATCGACTCCTGCCCAAAGCAGGGGCGGATCCAGAACTCCGTTTTGAGGGGGGCAGTAATTTTTTTTTTTTGTGTGTGTGGGAGGAGTATCTAAGGTAAGATAGACAGGACTCCGGTTGCGCCTTTTGTTTTAGCCGCCACAGTAGCACACTGCGCCGACGGCCCCTAGATGTGCGCCGCTGCGCCGACTTATTGGCTCCAAGCTGTGCTTTGAAATTGACTCCGCGGACATCAGTCCCGGTTGAAGCGACGGAGTGGTTCAGAGTACAAGTGTGCCTTATAGGGTGCGACCTACCCTATTTTGAACCCTCGTCCTTGAGTACCGAGCCTTCTATATACCACCGGGAAGGCCGGTAGTCCGTTTTATTCCCCCCCTTGGATCCGCCTGTGGTCTAAAGTTACCGTCCCAGTGTTTAAATTCCTTAACATTCTTCTGAACTAGTCACTTTAGCACATTTTACGTTTAGCATGCAGCCGTTCGCGATAATAAATCTAAACTAGCAAGTGTCACCCACCTCGAAAGTTCCATAATCCTCCCCTTCTCGGTCTACAGATTTTCTTAATATTTGTTAAGTCATCCACGCAACATTCTTTTTTTCAGAAATCGAGACTTTTTTGTAGATGAGTCTGTCATATCTCACAAAATCTTATTGCCAAGCGTCAATTATCAGCTTCATCATTGTTATCATTATCATCATCTATTTAATAAAGGGGTTAGAAAACAAAATTTCGGAGCTCATCACCACCAACAACAATATTTTGTTAGAAAATACAAGAGGTCATATTTTAAATTGAATACACCGATAACCAAAAAACCACCTCGTGGATGTCTATGAAGCTTCGATGGAAAATAATGACGACATCATGTCAGTAAGAGCAGCGCCACAACGTAGTGCCGAGGCGCTTTGGTGAAGAAAGTCAGAGCAAAGTTGGCCCCCATTGGTTTCAGTTTCGAGTGGTCTTTTCGGCAGCGCTCGTGTTTGGGGATTGTGTCCGTGTGATAAAATGTCGACGCAACGAAATGCCGATTTAAAAGTGCTCGAATGTGAATATGCCGATGCCGATGGCAACGGCTCTGCAAAGTGGCGCACATGTAGACAAATCGCCGCGTAGTCTTTTGGAGAGGCTGGAAGGAGGCGACGTCCAGGAAGGTATGTTTCAACTAAAAGAGTGTTAGCAAAGAGCCTCGCAAATACCTGTTCACGCTGGGAACGGAACCGCACTGCTATCGTGCTCTTGGTTTAAGCGCTTCGGGAACGATCTTTTACAGCCGATTTATGGACCGCTGGGCCACTAGAGAATCGCAGCTCGATGGTGACGTGAAGCTCGGCAGAGAAAGATTAAACCGGAATTGAGTAGCTCCCAAAAACTGCTTTAACTCGATGTATGTTGGCGTACCGTCATGTCGGAATAAAAACGTCGCACTAAAAAAAAGTCTGCGTACCCATGTTGCGAAGGCAATCAATATATGGCGTTTCTCTGAGTTCTATAAGACTATAAAACACGCAAAAAGAGAGAACCGATGACTATTGCTTTTGACGAGAGCGTTCGCCTCTGCTGCATCTGAAGAAAAAGCTAGGGACGACGAGGGGAAAGGCTGGCTTTCATATCCCAAATTAGAGGTCAGGGTTTATATTATTCATACGGGAAGGGTCCTCGAAGATCGTGTGGGCATATTCCATTCTGCAAGTTAGCAAGTTAGCCGTTCGTGGGCATACCTCGGCAAACCTCACTCAAGAGGGCCCTCACTCACCCTCACTCACCCTCATCTTCATGGGTGAGGCAAATACTTTACTAGGGGGAATACAGGACACTCCGCTCATTTGCATTAGACGGAGCGATGGCCGCGCCGATTCCTCCCCTGGTGGCGCGGGATAATTTGGGTGCGTCCCTCTCCCTATTTTCTCTCCCCTCCTCTCCCATTTTTTCCTCCCGCCAGAACACATGACCGATATGCGTCACCGACGATGCCAAACACGGGCGGGCGAACACGCGGTCGCCGGGCTAGGCGTGTTGATAAGCCGGGCGCGACGACTATCGGTGGCTACCGTTGCGCGACCTGTCACCGCATGTTGATGCCAGCGTCCTTCTCTACGGATGACACGCTACAGTGTCCTTTTGTAGTGCACCAAGTATGACGCGTTCGCCGCTGTAAACTATCCGTGTAAATGGCAGGAGGGACAGTGTGCTCCGTTCTCCACTGCGAAAACCGGACCTTGCAGGGCATAAACCTGTCATTCTTTCGGTTCCCTCCAGATCAAATCACATAAGTAAACAACTTCAGCTTCGCGTTACTCATGCTGACCTACCTCATTCAAATTGTGTGTGTAAAACATATATATGGTCCGTGTTTGTTGAATGCTGAGATGTATATATTTGTACAAAGCCTTGTAGTCTGTGTAAACAGAGATCTGTGTTTGTTGAATGCAAAGCTGTACATATTTGGTCAATATGCAATAAATATTGTTTCTCAACAAAACAATTGTCGAATGAAATTTATGAGTGGAATCTGAGTTCGCGCCTTCAATTATCATTGTAGAAATACTAAAATAATCCAAACCAACTTTGTTCAAGGCCAGCATGGTCTATTACGAATAATGATGACTATCCACGAAGTAATAAAAAAATATTCCCCACTTTCTGAATATTTTTTTTTGTTGCCTTGGGCTGCTGCAAAGCACCATCTATTCGCACTTTGAAGATAGCGAGAAATTGATCACTCGATTAAATCGTCTCATATCTAATACACAGAACCCCGCTCCTGATATCAGAATTTTGCGGCAGCCAGACATTACCGAAATCAGCATTTTGGAAAATTCCCGACATACCGAGCTCGCGAAAATAGGGTCGTTTACTCAAAGTGCCACCTCGGGCGCCTTAGCGATAATCATAGTAGCAAATATTTTGCTGTGAAGTATATGACAATACATTGCTGTGACTGCTAAACGTGCGCCTCGTCTCGACATAGTTCCTTAGTATAAGTTGCTCTGTACAGCTTTGAAGTGCGATTACGACTAACCACATTTATTAGAACACCTTTCAATACCGCCCGTACAAATTTCGGTACTCGCTGATGGAGCTACATGCATGCGGTTTATATAACACAACGTAGACATGGAGCTCATCCTACGTATACGCGACATTTAAATGAGTGACTAATGATATGTCCGGTGGTTTTTAAATTCAACAGACAACCTACGCCGCTGCGACCGAAGAGCGTGCACACACTGAAAGAAGTTCGGCCTCCGAGATCCCGAAGCGCGCGCGCGAAGGCGCGCTTCGGGATCTCGGACTCCGGAGGCCGTGTTCGACCGGTAGTAAAATATCCCGCACTGAGAGACGGCGCTACTCACCCTCCGATCCTAAAGGGGAAATCCGCAAAGCCATGACACATCCACCCATTCAAAGCGCGCAAAACCTGTCGTCTCCGAGGCCATTGTATTCGCGGGGAGTGTCCTGTATTCCCCCTCGTAAAGTATTTGGGTGAGGTGTGGGTGAGTGAGTTTCTGAACCAGGAAAATTCATGAGTGTGAGGGTGAGTGAGGGCCATGAGGGCTGTGAGGACTAGTGAGGACCGGTCCGTGAGGGCGGTGAGTGCGTGAGGGGTGTGAGGGCCACGAGTGCGTGAGGGGCGTGAGGGTGGTGAGTGGCATGAGTGCGTGAGAGGCGTGAGGGCTGTGAGTGCGGTGAATGCGTGAGGGGTGCGAGGGTCATGAGTGCGTGAGGGGCTAGGGGGCGGTGAGTGCGTGAAGCCCCCTTCAGGCGGAGCAACTTTCTCAGCAATTTAGGTGTTGCTGGCGCGTTGTTCCCTAGCTTTTTCTAGATCGACACACATTGCTGAGATCGGCTCCGGCTCGAAACAAGCGAGCAACTCGGAGCAATTCGAAGACGTTTGAAGCGGCTGCATCCAATCAGGGACGCGATATTTTCACGTGATACCTCGTGCCGGTGATGATGACAACAAAAGACTTTGTTCTGGTTTGAAATTGATCGTTTTTGGAAATAAACGGTTTCAGAAAGATACATTAGTATTCTCAACGAGATTTAAAAGCATAAAAACACGTTTATAGCGCCCAATGGTGTGTCTAAATAGTGCAAGAAAAATAAAATTTCATGATGATGATGGCAAATTGCAGCAATTGGTTGCTGCGTGTGAATGCGGGTGGCCCATTTTGCTGCTGTTCCGACGTCAAGTTTCTGGCCGAAATTGCCCCATCTGAAGCGGGCCTGAGTGGCGTGAGGGCCATGAGTGCGTGAGGAGTACGAGTGCGCGAGGGCCGTGAGTGCGTGAGGGCGGTGAGCGGCGTGAGGGCGGTGAGTGGCGTGAGGGTCATGAGTGCGTGAGGGCCGTGAGGGCGGGGAGGGGCGTGAGGGCCGTGAGGTTCAGTGAGGGTGAGTGAAGGGCTAAAGGTGAGTGTGACTGTGAGGATGAGGGTGAGTGAAGGGACAAAGTCAAAAGTCAAATTTGGGGGTTTTATGTGCCAAACCAAAGACGGGCATCTGGCACGCCCCAGCGGAGGACTGAGGATTAATTTCGACCACCTGGGGATCTTTTGACGTGCAACCGAAAGCTCGGTTACACGGCGCCTTCTCCGCAATAAGTCTCCGTCAGATTGCGGGCACCTCGGCCGGGATTCGAACACGCCACATGGGGATCCGTAGGCCGGCGCTCTCGCCTCGGAGCCACCGAGGCGGCTTGAGTGAGGGGCTGAAGGTGAGTTTAGCTGTGAGGGTGAGGGTGAGTGAGGGGCTTAGGCAATACCACCTAGAAGACAAGGCCTGCGCATGACGTTTCGTTAGTAGATCCCCGACCCGCCCCACGCGGCAAACACCCCGAAGCTTGACGAGAGTATATATGGGCCGCTTGAGAACTACGGCTGCGTTCCAAGTCTTACCCAAACAAATCCGAGTTACTCCGACGGGTCGTGTCACGTGACAAGACAGATATTGAAGAACGCTGGACGCGGGTAGGTTTCAGAACGCCAAGGTATAAACACCTTATCCTGGAGTAAGATCGAGTAAATTTTGGAACACGGCCAACTACGTCGCATTCACTTGCGGCCACAGCAGCGTGCGCGTCTGCTGGGCGCGAGCTGATAGCGAGCTTGCAAGTCATTTGTAACGTGCATGCGAACACACCCTCGGCCAGAAGCGCCGGCTAGCACGCGCTCCTGGCTTTGGGACGAGCATTTCTCGAGCGTGCGCTCGTTCTGCCGAAGAACGAGCGTGCGCTGCTTTGAAGCGTTCTGCGGAAGAACGCTTCAAAGCAGCCACCTCGAGCTCTCGTGCTTCTGGCATTGGCTGCGTTCTCTGCTTAGGAATCAACGGAGTATGAACAGCGCCCTCGAAAATGGCGTCCAGTGCCAGCGTCCAGCGCCCAGCGGAGGGCTTTGCGGCCCTTCGCACAGCAGTAAGGCACTTTCACTCATGCATTTGACACTCCACGTGAACGTCTATCTTCATCGTATGCTATAGCAAAAGACACTCGACATGAGCTTCTGTTTCATTATCTGCTACACAAACCACTGAAGCAGTCAATGGAGCAGACGATGTTGCAGACGATGTAGCAGACGATGTTGCTCATCCGGGCTAGCTAGGGGGCGCTGAGGGGATCTACTAGCGATGACGTTTAGAGGGGGAAACGCGCAGGCCTTGTGTTCTAGGTGGTATTGGCTTAGGTGGGTGTGCCCGTGAGGGTGAGGGTGAATGAGGGCGACCTAAAATGCCGACCTCTGTTCGTGGGCGGATAGTCTTGGCCAGGGTCGCCCGAGCGTCAGAGCAATGTTGCGTCGGAGTGTCTTCTAGGGTTCCTCAGTGGCGTAGGCAGGGGGTGAGGGGATTGGGGGGAAGGTGGGCGAACCCCCCCCCCCTCCCTCGAAATGCCAAACCTACTCCCCCCCCCCCCTTCCCAGGGTGGCTCGCTCGCTCCCCTGCTCAAGCAGTCGGTTTTGCAGGCTGCGTGAGCGTTAAAACACCATTCGGAACGTTGTAAAATGTTGGTATGCGAATATTCCCTACAGGTGAGCTGCTCAACATTCTAGGAACTTTCGTTGGCGAACATTAGTATGCGCAATGTTCTCGGAACGTTCCCTTTTGAACATTCGTATGCGCAACATTCTTACAACGTTCGCTTGCGATCATTTTTAGAATTTTCGGAGGTGAAGCCAACGTGACGGAACTTTCACGCAACCTCTGGTTCGAAACACCATACACTATATGCCACTTTGTGCCAAAAATATGCAAATTAAGTGGCGTTTCTAGAAACTTAGCATAAGAAATCAGTTTTATCTTATATTGCCACGCGCGTTGGCGAGCAAGCGCGTGCGTGGCCGAGTGGAAACCGCGCTTGACTGTCGCGCGGAAGGTCTAGGTTCGATTCCCCCCCAGTTAGCGGACTGTCCTTTCATTTATTCTTTCAACTTGGCCTTCTCGTAAGTTCGAGAACAATCTTGTCTGATCGAGTTCCGAATGTTCTACGCACCGAAAGTTCTACGCCGAACGATCCAGAAACCCACGAGGGTACATAGGGGATTCTGCAAGGCGAGCGGAGCCAGTTTCGCCCCAGCGTTCGACTTTGCTGTCACGCCGACTTCGACGCTCGCGACGCTCTGCTTTATTCTGTTCCCTTCTTATTTTTGGGCACAAGTTAGCCCCATTAAACGTTTAGTTTCTTCAGTTATTATAGCCTCATCACTTGTCATCTTGACATTTTGGCGGAGGTGCGGGGTAACGCTTTCTATGCCCGTGAAGCGTACACCTACAAAGACATCTCGGCCAAGTGAAGTGCTGAGCCCCGGAAGGCTATTCTTCGCAGAAAACACCGAAACTCGATCAAATCGCGGCAACCAAGGCCTACGCCCGGAACTCAGACCCCTGCCACAGAAATCAAGGAAGAAGACCGCGACAATGACCACTCCACCCGTCGCTGCCCGTACGCCCGTGTCCTTCCACGGTGAGCCTTATGAAGACATCGAGGACTGGCTACAGCAATACGAGCGAGTGGCCCAGCACAACCGATGGACGGACGAACAGCGCCTGCGGAGTCTTTACTTTGTGCTCGAAGGTACGGCCAGGACCTGGTTCGAGAATCGGGAGACTTCTTTGACCTCGTGGACCGCCTGCAAGGATGCGCTGAGACAGACATTCGCCAACCAATATCGACGGAAGAAGGCCGAGGACCGTCTTCGAATGAGGACCTAGGGAGCAAACAAGACTCACCAGTTTCGTCGAGGATGTTTTGCGGCTGGTCGCTCGCGCCGACCCTCAAGCCACCGACAAAAAGAAGCTGCGGATCCTAATGCGAGGTGTCAAGGATGACATCTTCGGTGGTCTTGTTCGAAACCCCCCATCCACCGTCGAAGACTTCGTCATGCAGGCCACGAACTAGGAACGTGCCCTCCTCGCAAGAGCCAGCCACTACCATCGGCACTCGAGCGTCGCTGCTGCTTCTGCATCGGGCTACGACATCAGTCCTAGCATCCCCGGCCTTCGCGACATCGTGCGGGAGGAGCTTAAGAAGGTTCTGCCGACTGCTGAACGCCCGGCCTCAATTTCCATTGCCGAGGTCGTCCGAGACAATTTCAGCGAGCGTTCTTACCAGATGAACCTGTCACCGTGGCCCCACCCGAAGAACCGACGCTGACCTAAAGCTGTCATGGCCCGACGACCGCCGCAAGCTCACTGCCAGGTCACGGCACCACTGCGACGTGAACCTCCAGCGCCGCAGTTTTCCCGACGCCAGGAAGATCGGGCGCGCGCCCACCCAGAACAAGCAGCGCCATGAAAAACCGACGTTTGGAGGACGGCCGATCGACGCCCGTTGTGCTATCACTGCGGTGAAGCTGACCACATTTACCGTCGATGCCCCTACAGACAACTGGGGCTGCGCGGGTTCCACCCGAGTGTCCCGCGCCCAAGATACGACGAACGCCCTCGCGACATCGAGGAGTACCTCCGACGCTCGCCCTCCCCAGTGTCGTCTCTCCGCCGTGAAGCCCGCTCCCCATCGCCACGACGTTCAGCATCCCCAGCGCCACGACCCCGCCGAGAGAGCCTGTCTCCCCTGTGTCGCCGGGAAAACTAAGTGCGGCAACGCCTGGAGGTGACGTTGCCGAAAACGACGGAAGCAAACAGCCTCCAAGAACGCCGGAGCGCTCCCACTCTCCCGACGCCCCGCATCGCACCGGCGCCCCTGCAACGGTGTCCAACTGCCTAAACATTGTTATCGACGGCCTCGACGCATCGCGACTCGTGGACACCGGAGCAGACTACTCGGTCTTGAGTAGAAGGCTCTCTCGTCGCCTGCGAAAAGTGACAACGCCGTGGGATGAACCTCATATACAAACCGCCGGAGGGCATCTCATCACACCAGTCGGGAGATGCACCGCTCGCGTCAAGATCCACGGTGAGACGTGCCCTGTGAAATTCGTCATTCTACAAGACTGTGCCAGAGACGTCATTCTTGGCATGGACTTTCTGTGTGAATACGGCGCCGTCATCGACCTTGGTGAAAACAGATTGACGCTGCGGACGCCTGTTCCACCTTCAGAGAAACCCCAACGTCAGCCGCCGTCCGAGTCGCTGAACCTACCGCCGCGATCAAGTGTTGTCGTACCCGTCGTGACTAATGCAGCTACCTGGGCGAAGTTGTTCTGGAAGGCTACCTTCGATTGGTCCTGGGAAGAGGAATAGGCATCACAAAAGGAGTAGCTGAAGTTCAGGATGGCCGCATTGTGGTCCTCGTAACAAACTTCCGACAAGAAACGCAACACTTCACAAAAAATGCCGCCGTGGGCCAAGTCGAGGAACTTTGGAGGTCCGCCGAAATCGCCGCGATTGCTGAAGAATCATCGCCACCTCAGCAAGACATTACGCCGCCAGCGCAGCTTGACATTGACCCCAAGCTTCTAGGCCCGAAACGACGGCAGCTGAGTGACCTCATCGCCGAATACAGCAACTGCCTCGCGACGTCGTCGAAGGTGCGCCAAACCATCGTTGCGAAGCATCGCATTGTCACCGAGGACGACGCGCTCCCTGTGCACCGATCGCCGTACAGTCTCCATAAAAGCACGGGAAGTCATCCAACAGCAAGTGGAAGAAATTCTGACCGAATACATAATCCAGCCTTCAAGCAGTCCGTGGGCCTCTCCAGTCGTGCTGGTTAAGAAGGACGGAACGCTTAGGTTCTGCGTGGACTACCGGCAGCTGAACAGGGTAACGAAGAACGAGGTCTATCCACCCCCGCGAATCGATGACACGCTAGACCGGCTGCGCAATTCTCGATACTTTTCATAGATGGATCTGAAGAGCGGCTAGTGGCAGATCGAAGTCAACGAACGGGACCGAGAGAAGACAGCGTTCGTCACGCCGGATGGCCTGTACCAGTTCAAGGTGATGCCTTTCGGCCTATGCACGGCGTCGGCAACTTTCCAGCGTGTCATGGACACGGTACTGGCAGGGTTGAAGTGGCAGAGCTGCCTCGTCTACCTTGACGACGTCGTAGTGTTTTCAAGTGACTTCGACGAGCACTTGCGACGACTCCGAGCTGTTCTCCAAGCCATTGAGATAGCCGGACTCACACTCGAGCCGTCAAAGTGCCGGTTCGCCTATGACGAACTGAAGTTCCTAGGCCACGTGGTTAGTAACAAAGGCGTCCGCCCAGACCCCGAGAAGACTCGCGCCGTCATGGCATTTTTAGCGCCGACAAGCAAGAAGGCCGTGCGAAGATTCCTTGAACTTTGCGCCTACTATCGACGCTTCGTTCGGTATTTCACTAAAATTTCCGTACCGCTCACAAACCTCACGAAGGACGCCGAGAAGTTCGAATGGGCCGAGGAGCAGCAGCAGGCATTCGACAAGCTGAAACGACGACCCCAGATTCCTCCTGTGCTTGGACATTTCGATCAGGATGCGGAAACCGAGATTCACACGGACGCAAGTAACGCGGGACTGGGCTCAGTACTGGTCCAAGTGCAAGAAGGAATCGAGCGAGTCATTGCCTACGCAAGTCGGACACTGTCAAGTCGGACAAAAATTACTCCGCGACTGAGAAAGAATGCCTTGGGGTCGTCTGGGCAATCATGAAGTTTCGTCCGTACTTGTACGGGAGCCCGTTACGCGTGGTGACGGACCAGAACCTCAAGGACCCGTCAGGACGCCTCGCTCGATGAAGTCTCCAACTACAAGAGTTCAAAATGACTGTGGTCTACAAGTCAGGCCGCAAGCACAGCGACGCCGACTACCTGTTCAGTGTTCCCATCGAGACCTCTCCCGGCTGCAGCGACGACAATGACGACGAGTGCTTCCTAGGAGCAGTGACCACCGACGACATGGCACGACGTCAACGAGACGATCCTGAGTTGCGCGCATTAATCGAGCACCTGGAAGGGGGCGGGAGTACCGTGCCACGTGTCTTCTCACGAGTACTGCCGTCCTTAGCCATTCGACAAGATGTGGTCTACAAAGAGAACTTCGGGGACAACAACACACCGTGGTTGCTGGTAATCCCGACCGACCTTCGGGAGGAGATCTTTCAAGCACGTTACGACGACCCGACATCCGGACACCTCGGTTACAGCCGAACACTGGCCCGCATTCGTGAAAAGTATTACTGGCCAAAGCTCCTCAAAGCCGTCCACCTACACACCCGATCGTGCCACGAGTGCCAGCGACGTAAGAATCCGCCGACAAAGCCGGCAGGTCTCCTACAGCCGATCGCTCCCCCGACCGCAGCGTTCCAGCAGATTGGAATGGATCTAATTGGCCCTTTTCCGCCTTCAACTTCGGGAAACCGCTGGATAATCGTCGCCACAGATTATCTCACGCGGTACGCCGAAACGGATGCCCTTCCTCCAGGGACTGCTGTGGAAGAGTGGTTGTTTTGGCGAGTTGGTTTGACATCTTATACAATCTTGTGCGCAGCAAGGACGAGGACAAAAGCTGAGAGCAAAACACAACAAGGCGTAACCTTGTTGCGTTTTTTTTTGTCGTGTTCTCTGCTTTTGTCCTCGTCCTTGCTGCGCACAAGATTGTATAAGACTGCTGTTGAAGTCGGCAAGTTTTTCATTGAGTCCGTCGTCCTCCGGCACAGCGCTCCCGAAGTTCTGATTACAGATCGCGGATCATCGGTCGTGGCACAGATGACCCAAGAAATCCTCCGGCTCAGTCACACCGGCCACCGTAGTACCACTGCGTACCACCCGCATACCAACGGGCTGACAGAGCGACTCAACAAGACAATCACCGACATGATCTCTATTAACGAAGCAGCTTGGGCGAGTTGGTTGCTCATTTTTACACACACTACAGCGCACTATAGCAAATAACACTCGCTCCTTACACACGAAAAATAAAGCAAAATTCAAACAAACCGCGCTGACTAACAACTCGTTTTCTTCTATAGAAGGAAACTTCTATAGAAGGAAAGCTGGAGTCGTTTTCGCTTACAGTAGTAAGAGTGGATGACTGCGAGCATGCAGTGAACAATCTAAATCATCAGGTTGCAACGCTAATGAGCAAAATAGATGATCTCGAAAACCGCAGTCGACGGAATAATTTGATTGTATATGGAGTCAATGAACGTGAAACAGAAACGCCAAATTCTCTCCGGGAGTTTGTGTTGACAGGAATATATGAGGAGAAGCTAGGCATTAAGGTGAGTAGCCTCGAACGTATTCATCGTTTGAGTAAAAAGACACCAAACAAAACTCGCCCTGTAATTTTGCGTTTTTTTTACTTTAACGAAAAAATGAAGCTGCTAAGAAACGCAAGGAAATTTAAGGGAACGAACATTTCAGTATCAGAAGATTTTTCGCTTAAAATTCAGAACATCCGGAAACAGTTATGGGCAACAGTTAAAGATAAAAGAAACCCCGTATTAATCAGGATGTGTATGTGTGGGATGACGAAAATTGTCGAAGGTGTAAGCTTACGGGCTCTGGTATTGATGACGTGAACGACGCACAAGATCATCTTGCTAGCACTTCCCAGTCCGGAAGAGGTAGGGCCGGTGACAGGCTGCGGGAACAGGGTGGTTATCATTTGAGCCCGTTCTCGATTCGCCCTTCTCACTTGGCCCTTATCGAAACGACCATCTTCTCTCTCGGACCTGTCGCATTCGGCCCTTTCCCGTTTCGTCCTTCGCGTTTCAACCCTCCTCATTTGGGCCCGTTCTCGCATCGCCCTTCTCCCCTGGCCCTTTCCAAAACAGCCATTCTCAAAGATATCTCGCTTTGACCCGTCGCACTTGACTCTTTTATACCAAAATCGTTTTCAGGGTAATATTAATAAATACATTGATATATTTTGTGCGTGTGTGTGTGCCACGCTACAGGCATACTTTCTCTGCTAAGGATTCAAGCAGTGCGTCAAGGTCGTCATGAAAAGCTAATAGCTGACAATAAAACAGACCAACTATTTATCGCAGCCAGATCATATTCCGAAATGTCACGTTGTTTGAGGTCTCTCGATTTGGGACAATGCCGTCACTTCTATTATGCAGTGGTTCTCAAATGGGGGTCTGTGAAGGCATCCTAGGGGACCGCGAAGCCCTGTCTGCACAGTCAAGTACGGCAATATTAGTTGTCTTTCTTCACGTTGAGAAGAAACGTTCCAATTTTCGGGTGGGTACTCTCGTGTGTATTTCAATGAGATAAGCCTACTTTACACTAGCAATTAGTTACATTCATTTATTAAATCATTATCATGATAACCTATACCTTTCTATTCCCCGCACCCCGAACTGGGTCCTACATCATCTCCGCCTGTCTACAAGGGGTCCGCGAAACATCCATCGTTGAGAACCACTGCTATTATGTATGCTATTTCTGTTCAAACAAAGTTTCCAAATTAAATGTTCATCGCTTTTTTTTCTCTCGTTTGCTTAGAGGAGGGGAGGCAGGCGTCATTGTACGATTCTCAGTGTGTACCTCTACACATAACATATATCTGATGGTATGTTGGGGGCCCAAGCAAGATAAGGCTCATCAACAACACCGCGAAGGCATAACGAGCATGCCGAACTAGTGCCATTCGGTCGTAGCGCGAACGGGCGAAATGAGAATGGGTCCAGTTGCGAAAAATACAATTTGGATCTTATGAGAAGGTTCAAACAAGGCGGACCAAATGAGAATGGGACGAAATGCGCACGTTCAAAATGCGAATGGGACGTTTTCAGATAACGGGCAAAATGAGAATGGGCCCAGTTGCGAAAAACACGATTCGGAACCTATGAGAAGGTTCAAACGAGAAGGACTAAATGAGAATGGGACGAAATGTGTAAGGTTCAAATGCGAATGGGACGTTTTGAGATACACCCGCGGGAACGAACACGCGAAAGACTGGCTGGTGCCAAAACTATTTCGGGTGACCATGACCGAGTACGTTGAAATGAACAAGCCTATTCCACCCGTTCTCGTAAAAATGAGGCAGCGACATCTCCTAATTCGCAGACACTGTCAGAAGCGTCATAGCTACGTGCAAGAAGCAGTGGTGAACATGTTACTTTTTTTCATCTGTGTCAGTTACGTTTACTAACATAAGAAGTGTTATGAATAAACGAGATCACCTTAACTCTGTTGTCAGCTCAACGAACGCAGACCTAATCTTTCTTACGGAAACATGGCTTAGTAAACATGTCTGCAGCTCTGAGATTTTCCGAGGAGGTAAAACATATAATGTATATCGTTTTGACAGAGACGGTAGACATGGGGGTGGCACACTCATAGCCGTGTCACAGAGCATACCTTCATTTCGCGTAGATGTTGCTTCCGATCTAGAAATGCTTTGGACTTGTATCACTTTAAATAACACAAGAATTTTATTGGGTGTCTGCTATCGCCCCCCAAACAGCGCAGCAACATTTATTGATGATTTACGTGACGTTATGAATTCTATTGTTTGTCAGTATCCCAGTTCTCCTATTTTTTTATTAGGAGATTTTAATTTTCCTGATATCATGTGGTCTGATCCACCTTCTTTTCAATGTGTTTCAACTCAGAGTCAACGTTTTTTGGATCTGTGCGCGTGTTCTAATTTGACACAGCTGGTAGAGAAACTAACAAGGTATGCCAATGATACAGCGAACACACTTGATATAATTCTGTCGACACACCCTGACCTTCTATCTTCCCTTACGTATCTTCCAGGCTTAAGTGATCACTCGTTGTTAAATTTTGATCTCAAAGTTGCTCCCCCAATCAATAGTAACAAAGTAAAGCTTATTTCTGACTACAACAAAGCCAATTTTGATCTTATTAACCAAAACCTGTGCAGCTACCTGGACATATATCTGCCAGAATTTGATCAGCGAAGCGTGCAGGAAAATTGGAGATTATTATGTTTAAAAGTAAACGAACTGATTGATGCGCATGTACCCGTCAGGCGTATTCAATCTGATGTTAAAGCACCTTGGTATACTAACACCCTAAAACGTCCTTCCAATAAAAAAACAGCGACTTTTTCGTTCAGCTAAATTACGTAACACACACTCTTAGAAAAAAGGGTATGGTTAGTCCTCCCTTAGGGGAGGAACGGTCTTGTAGCCTATGTTCCTTTAGAAAGGGAGAAACTTTCGTCCCTGAAGCAGGGGAGCAAAGTTCCTCCGTCGCCTGCACCTCAATATGGCGGCCCCGAATCGAGCAAATCGAGCCCAATAAGGCTTGGCGAGGACGCTACGTCTCTTGCACGGGACGAGAGCAGCAGCAAATGAAAGCGTAACACGAGCTTTCCGCAAACTGTGTTTATTTCCGAAGCCAGATTCCCCCCACAGGTACAGAAACTTGCGTTTCGAAAGCAGTTACTCAGTCTTCTCGTCGACAGCACTGCGATGTTAAACGGAGACAACCGACACCCAGTTACTTCGTGCACTTTGCGTCTTACCTTTGGTGTTCCTCGAGTCACAATTCCTTCGTCAACCGCACATCACGGAGAAGGGCAAACTCAATTCGCGAAACCAAAAGCCGCTCTCGAAAGAACAAACTCGAAAGCGCTGTTTATCGCGTAGAGCATGGCGTAGCGTGAAAGAAGGTTAAATCGCTAGCCACCAGATGGCGGGGTCAAGCAGAGTAATTGCAAGTAAAATGCTTAGATGGGCCAGTTGGTACATCGTGGGAAAATAAGCGCCAAAAAAACACGGACAAAGAGTAGATTGACAACGACACAGGGCGCACTCTCAACTGAGAGTGCAGTTGAGAGTGCGCCCTGTGTCGTTGTCAATCTACTCTTTGTCCGTGTTTTTTTGGCGCTTATTTTCCCATAATTGCAAGTAGCTAGGCTAGGTGGCGCTTGGTGTTGCAAACAAAGGCTTTGCGGAACTGAAGAGCGCCAAGCCTTCCTTTGCGCTGGTCAATTCGCATGACAGTATCACTAAGCTCGACTTTACAAAAACGAAAAAAAAAAAAAATCTTTATCTAGAAGGGGCGCGGGGGGGGGGGGGGGGGGGGGGGCGGGTTGGTTCTGACAAAAAAATGTAACGGATTACAAGGAATCCGTTACGTCAAAAATGTAAGGGAATTACTTTAAAATTACTCTAGAAAATATGTAATTATTCCGTTCCTAAATTACTGATATATGTAAGGGATTACAAGTAATTTCGTTACTTGTAACGGATTACGTACAAGTCTGGGTGTTACTATATCGTCGACATTAACCTGCAAGCCTCATATTGATATAATAATCGCCAACGCTAACCGCATGTTAGGATACCTAAGACGAAACTTCAGAACGGCCCCAGTCAACTTAAAACTTCTTCTTTATAACACTCTTGTACGGTCAAAATTGGAATACGTAGCCTCTATTTGGGATCCTAAACGCGCCTTTCTGCATAAAGCTCTCGAACTAGTTCAAAATAACGCCGTTCGTTTCATTCTGTCTAATTATAATCGAACAGCTAGCATATCATCAATGAAGTCCAGTTTGTTGTTACCCTCTTTGTCATTGCGCAGAAAGTTTTTTCGACTTTGCCTGTTTCATAAAGTGTATCACCATCAGTCGCTGCGAGACCATTTCTTTACATTGCCTAACTATTACTCTTCCCGTCTGGACCATCCGAATAAAGCTGGATTAACATGTTGCCAAACAAACACTTTTTTTTATTCATTTATCCCGCATACATCAAACGACTGGAACCACCTTCCATCAGATATCGCCAACTATACCTGATTATTTTCTTTTTCGCCAATCTTTGTCTACATTTCTGTTTGGTGAGCCAGCATGAGTCATTTTATTTTGTTTATTTTGTCCGTACCAGATAATGCTTACTGCTTTTGCCAATGGCAGTGTGTTTTTGATATTTGAATTTCATGCCGATTTTTTTTTTTGTTTTGTCAGTTTGTTTTAGTTTTGTTTGCTTTGCCCCTCCCCTCTACAATGCTTCGACGCTTGAGGGTATGAACAATAAATCAATCAATAAATAATATATATATACTTTGTCTTCTTCTACCTCTTGCACTACCGAATTTCCCGCATCACGCGCACCGATCTCCTAGACGCCTAAATTTTTTCCTATTTATCTGTCAGGTGTAAAGATGCTGTACTAATACAGTATTTATAATTCCTGGCGATATGTTCAGCTTCGATAATTTCTCTAGTTAATTGGTTACTATTCCTACCTAAAATTGGACAGGATGGCAGGTGAACGTCGCACCCACAAACACGGCAGTGTATGCTTAGATGGCCAGAGTTAGCCCTGGTGCTGTTGTTTTTATGTTCACGGAGCCTATCATTAAGGCATCGTCCAGTCTGCCCTAAGTACATTTTCCCGCACGAAAGGAGAAATGAGTACACCACTTCCTCGGCGCACTCCATGAAGCTTTTCTGATGTTGTTTGGCACAGCTTACTGTTCGGTGAGAATTAGGCGCGTTGACTTGTTTGCACACGTTCGCAAGCTTATTAGGTGCAGAGAAGACGACGTTGATGTTGAACTTGTTAGCGATTTTTTTGATGCCATGGGAGAACCTGTGGAAGTAGGGAAGAACGACAGGTCTCCTGGTTCTATCTCTGGCTCTGGGTGTGACAGATGTTCCCTTATTTTTTGTTTTCAAGCTGCTCTCTGCAATCGATGTTAATAACGAGAGGGGGTATCCGGCGGATGTCAATCTTGAAATTTGCGCATCAAAGCTTACTGGAATAGAGTGCTCGCAGGATTTCTGAAGAGAGTTGTTTAGACATAATTTTACGATTCCTCGTTTTACCAGCTTAGAATGTGCCTGAATTGAACGGAAAAATTGGTTCTTCCGTTACGCATGGGGGCTCAGCATTTCGCCCAGCACCCCCTGGAAAATATTAGTGGTTGCTCAAGCCCCCGTTGCTCCCCCGGTTCCGGAGTCCCTGCAGGCGAGTCATCCAAATACGGCTCTAGGCCGAATCACATCTCGGCCATCATGGCCACTGGTGATGTGGCGGCGTCTTCGTCCTCATTAATGTCATCATACGCACCGCTCTCGTCGCGTTGGTCGGCCATCACACACACGAGACAGCTCCGCCGGCTCCGCGATATTGCACAACCTTCGGGTACTTCGACTAAGCGAGATTGTAACGCGTTTAACGCCCCCAGGTGGCAAAACTCTTAACGTACGGTAGGCTTTCCCTGCACGGCACGATGACGCCAAGACCGTGCCGGATCTGCCGGATCTCCGGATACGCATCACACTTTTCGATGGCTGATTTTCAAGCTCTCTCCAAAATCCAGGCATTGAACCCGTAAGTGATGACGTCACAACATGGCGCTCCGGTCCAAATAAACCGTTGCTAGGGCCGTTGTTACGAACAAATGCATAGGGGGTCGACGAGAAGTTAAAAATTAGCTAATAAAAATTTTTTTTTTGTAAGCATTGTGTTTGCTCAATGTCTAATCATGAAGATTTTTTTCTATCGTCTTAAAGCGGTAACAAAAGCCCATTATAAAGTTTTACAACCTGTTTGTTTGGCAGGCAGACGACACAGTGCACTCACGGGCTTAGTGGTTCTTTCTGAGGGTGTACTCGACCGCGTTGAATGAGGTTTGTGACGATCGACAAATTCCGTTTCCGGGGTCAAAACTCTCTGGGATTTTGAAAGGGAGGAGTGGCCGTGCACAGCTTTTATCGTTGTGTTCTCTGCCCTAAAGAAGTTGGCTGGGTTGTGCTCCCGCATTTCTCATGAGGAGGCAAAAGCACCATGTGACAAGAAACCAGTGGCGTCACAAGGGGGGTGCGGACCGCCCCGGGTGCAGCGCTCCGGGGGGGGGGGGGGGGGGGTTCGTGGTGGGCGACGAGCGGGGGGGGGGGGGGGGGGGGGGGGTGTCGCCGCGGGCCACCGCCTCGGGTGCCGCTGAGCCTAGTGACGCCACTGCAAGAAACGCGTCACCCCTTACGTGGACTGCACAGTGGGTGTGGTCTACGAAATCCCACTGAGTTGTGGAATGGTATACATCAGCCAGACGGGGCGGTGCAGCAATGACCGAGCACGGGAGCACGCATTATTATTAAAAAATAAATATGACTCGCGTTTGGCTATACATTGCTGTAAGTTTGGCTGCTTTCCGAGACTTCAGCAGATAAGGATACTGGGGAGAAGCCGAGAGACGGCCGCTCGAAAACTAATAAAAACATTCTCTATAAAAAAAAAAAAAAATGGGACGGCATGTGTCAGCGACATTTCAATTGTACTTCATAATAATGAATTCAGTTTTTGAATTATCGGGTAAAAAATTAATCAACTTTCACGTGGTGCTGCTTTGCCTGTCGTGTGTCTATACCTGTTGGCTTTCCTGAATAAAACTAGTTGAAAGTTAGCGCCTGTCCTGTATACTTCTTGTCCTTGTCTTTCTTTCGCTATTTTATATGTTTAACTAAGACGAACCAACTAGCCCAACAACGTGCCCTACTAAACATATGCGTCTATTGGACCTTATGGTTCTCATATTTTTCTTATATGATCTAAGAATATGCGTTCATTGGATCAAGACATTTCTCATACAAGTACGATTTTTGACTAAAGGAAGGTTATAAAAAAGAACACATAAAAAGTTCAAGTAAAGAACAACATTAAAAAAAAAAAGCGGCACCAGTTTCTGAGATGAATGGTCCACAACGGTCTCAGGCAACCCGCTCCACTCAGTAATAGTTTGAGGAAAAATTCAGTTTATAATCTTTATGACAATATTTATTTTATCTTCCTCGAATTGTCTATGAGACTTGAGACGCGGTTTGGTAATTTCAAGTACTTGCTTTTGTTAATCCCCGACAAATCATTAGGAACCTACAGACAAAAACCTGAGTCGAATATTTTTCCGTCTTAAAGAGACAGTTTCCCATCCAGTTAAATGTTTCATCTTTGTTACACTGGCATTTCGACTATAATATCCCTATAAGTTTGCTGTGCGGTTTTCGAGCTTCTCTAACTTGTCTACAAGGTACTTTTGATGCGGATGCAACATAATACACGCACATTCCATTGTATATGTTACCAAACAGCAATAAGCAGTGTCCTTTAATTTCTCTGCATACCTACGTAAGTTTCGAATAAGGAGGTTTATAGGTTTCAAGTTTGAAAGAAAGGGTGCCAGACAAAGTAATCTCCAGGTACTTCACGTCAGTCTTTGTTGCAAACTTTGGTAACTAATAAAATAGTATGATAGGGAAAGATTGCATTCGGTCCCAAAAATGGCATGCTCATATTTTTCAGTACTCAAATCAAACTTCCAAGTCTTAAACCATTTCGATAATAATTCTTGGTTTGATTGTACAACACTACCATCACTAGCATTATCTACTATGCTCTACAAAACACAGCCATCCGTGAACAGCCTCCAAGACTAGGGAATGTCTAATGCTACGTCATAGATGAATGCAAGCAATAAAAGAGGTCACAAACGACACCGTTTTTTGTTCGTTTTTGCATTGCCTCGGGTTGAAATGTGGGACCTTTTATTCGCTTCAATCTTCCGGACGGACATACCCGAGGCAAACCTCGCCTTGAAGATGGCTTCGTGCTCGCCAAGCGAACAGGCGCCAGCTGCTGCGCCGTCCGGTTGCGACTTCACCTGCCAGACAGCAAAGGAAGGGAGCTCATGGGGAAGCGAGGCATGCGCAGAACGCTCTGGGCGTAGGGAAGCTCGAGCCATAGCGTGCCGACGGAAAGCAGAGACGCGGGAAACATTCTTTCCCCATTCCCTCGTCCTCTCCACCAGCCGCCCATCAGCGCGCGGGGTCTCTGCGCTTCCTCCCGCGAACTGCCGTGCACTTTCTGGGAACGCGGGGTCCGGCAGTGTTCTTCAAATTGTCCGTTGAACTCCGGCTTCCTGGTATCCGGACGCTCGTCCAGGCTTCGTCACTGGCGTCGCATCTTAAAAATCACGGCCTGGCGTAGACGATGGAGTCGCCGTGTCTCTCGTGCTTGGGATGCCGTCTTGCTTTAGGTGACGCGTTGAGTCGCGAGTAAGCTATTCTTTGCATTCATAACAGGTTAGTTCGCAAACATATTTCTTCGGTTCAACGTTTTCAAGACATTTAAAGGTGAGTAGGATTTGTTTTGGGGGACTTTTCAATGAAATCCTTCGTTCGTTGTAGATGCCCTATGAAGAAATGTAACTATTGAGAGGTATTTAATATGTCATGATTCGCTAAAACAGACCCCGTTATGTGAAAACGCCGCTATATTGAGAACAATTTCAGGAACGCGCTGGGTAAGCAGATGCATATTTGTCTCGTTATTATGGACAGCTAACATTATGGACTCTTTTTTGGTGGAACGGAGGTGTCCCTATTAAGGGGACATCACTGTACCGCTTATTTGCCCAAGATGTACGCATCTCGTTAATTTGCAAGTTTTATTTTTTACATATTTATGTCATAGAAGCAACGGGTAAGATGAAAAGTGAAATTTAATCTAGGGATATTTGAAATTTAATCTAGGGATATTTGCACATTGAGAAGTTAGTCGACCTCGAAACACAATCTTTTGTTCACGCTAGGAAATAAGTTTGGCTAGTGCAGCGCGACTGTTAATCTGGTATTGTTAACCTGCCTCGGAACGCTTGAGGAAAGACAGCTGGGTAATTTCAAGTAAGGTCAGGAAGTATGCCGTATCGACATCGTCAATTTACGTGAGATTTTTTTTATAAGTGACATTCACGTCTAGGATAAACAGTTGCGCAATTAGGTTTAAATACAAAAATTTTACACGATAAACATTACATAATGAAGATCTGAAATATCTTCTCTGCACGCACATTAGTTTTGGTAAACTTGAAAAAATATATAACCTGAATAGTAAAAAAAAGTTGTTTTAGATATTTAGAAACACAAAAAAAGAACGTGCGAGCAAGCAAGGAATATGTTCGCGGTTCACTAATTTGATAGTGGTATTTTTGAAAACGTGTGTATTTTGGTCGATATGAACATTTTTGATGAGCTTTGTGAAACGTTTTGATCACAATTGTACTATTGCGTACACACCAGTATGCACATAGGAATAATTTATATAATATCACGTTTAGGTATATGTGTCATGCTTGCTAAGTAAGCAAACTTAAAAAATACAACTTAAAATTTCTGAATTTGTTCGCAAAATGTCGAGTTGTTTCAGGCTGTTGGGGAGCCTGACACGATCAAATATGTTGCTTATTAATAATAATCCGCCTATTTCGACTACTTTTATTTTAATAATAAGTCATTATTAATATAAGAGTAGTCGAGATATGCGGATGAAGGAATCGTACAGATCAAATGGGTTGAAGGTCACAAAGTTACCAAAAGACCGACGTTTGATGGGGCCAGGAAACTGCAAGACCACAAATAGATGTGAATGGCCGGTATGTATAGCGAAGTATGGAGTACTCTCCTAGCTTGAGTCACTGCAGAAGCTGGTGTCGCACATGTAACGCGATAGTCACTTTTTCATATATTTGACATAATTCTTGCATTCGAGAATAGAACTATATTGGTAAATCTTTAACGGATTGTCAGAATGTATTACATTAACCGGATTGTAAACACTGCTTGTCTGCAAAAAGCTAATTTCAGATAGAAGATAGCCTTCCAGGAGCTCTAAGGAACTTTATTTTTCTTATTTGTGTAGCAGCTTCTCTTTCTCCAAACGACGGCGGCATGCAGGTACTTAGCTTGTCATGCAGTCCACTCCATCAGTGTTGATAAGATGTACACTTCATACGCACAGTGTTTGTAGAACACGCTTACACAAACATATTCATATGGAAAAACAATCAAGGTCGAGATGCGAAGCATTGTGCGCTTTTCAAGCGTTTCATAGCTACATATACGCGCACTTCTGTTTCATAGTAATCCTCTAAATTGTTCTACTCTACACAAACTTAAACTTTTTGCGAGCAAACTTATTCTCGGTTAATAATAAATAAAACAAACTCGAGACAAGAGACGAGGAGCATATCTTTATACTCGTAACTACCTGAGTAAGCTCGCAAACTACAAGATTCGTGTTGTGGCGAGTTCAAAAACATATTCGTCGTCTCTTTTCACAAGTTCGTTTTATCCTTTCTTCCAATTTGGGCTGTTTGCACGTGGCGTGTAGGTGACTTTTTTTATTTAATACAAAATAATAGTTGTGGAATCCTTTGGCGTTGCTCCAAAGGATTCCACATTCACGTCACGCCGCTGACGTCACGCCGCGCATCACGTCACCTGGCGTCAGCTGATACCATGACGTGACATTCTCATGTAAAATCACGTTGCACAGTGATGCCACACGACTTAATGATGTCAGGTGACACAGTGAGTCACGTGGTGTCATGACGTCGCGTGACACCTTGGCGTCACATGACATTTAGATGTGACACCTGACAACTGCATACACATGCAATTTCGTCGTTCTCTGGATTTCAAACTTGGGCGCGCGATTTTCGAGGAATTCTTTCAATTACCACGAGGCAGTCCTAGTTTGTATCCAATAAAATTGTTTGACAGGTTCACAAAATGCTCTTTCCTTAATACACCCTCATTGGTTCCAAAACGCTATGGAATTCTTGTCCGGACCCTATGGTGTGTTAGCGTCAGCATTAGTGTGATCGACATCACCCCCTTTTTGAGTATCCGCCATATTGCGTTCACCGAGACCATCGAGGCGGTCGGAGGGGCATCCGGCTCGCACCCAAGTTTCCGAGTTTGTACCAATGTACGTTATTACAACTGTTCCTAAATAAACCACCCAGTTTTTCGATTACAATCAGAAGTGGGATGCAACTACCGCTTACATCGATTGACGACGAGTTCCGGTGGTTCTTCAACAACAACGCTGCATGGTGGTGTAATATGCCAAAACAACAGGGACGAAAACGAAGGGAGAACTAGACAGGATGCGGCGTAACTTTCAACTGAACTGTTTATTTGGATGGCAGAATTAAAAAAAATAAATAAAAGCAGGCACACTTGGCAGAACACCAAAGATATGGTCTAAGAACACCCCCCCCCCCCCCTCAAATGCCAGCGTCATTGGTTCTTCAAATAGTAGAATTCTTTTTCAGTCAAGGACAAAGAGGGAGCGCTTATACAAGTATTGTCGTGGTGGGACCTAATCAGAAATGCTTCGTTAATTCCTCTTGCCGTTTTTGTTTTGTAACGGCCCATGACACAGGTGTCACCAAAGAAGGGGCTGCGCTTTTCAGAGTTGGGCCCGCAATCGCAACGGTCACAATGGACCGCTAAGTGGCCAGACGGGGACTGCCTGATCGCCAACGCATGCTCTCTGTCCCCATCATTAATGCACCTCCCCGTCTGGCCAACGTACAGATTACCACATGACAGGGGGATTTTGTACGTGACACTAGTGGCGCACTCGGGGAACTTAGTGACATGTCGTTTTTTGCATGACCCTTGTGGCACATCCGATTCCTCTCCCAATCTCCTTATTCTATTACACAGTGAAGATAGTTTATTCGGTGCTGAAAAAACGACCGGTATGTCAAAGCGATGGGCTACCTTATTCAGATTGTGGGACATCTTGTGAATGTAAGGCAAGACAACAGGCCTACCTACCCTCTTGGGAGTCCTTTCGCAGACTGCGCTGTTGTCTTTTTTCACCTTTTTTGCTAAGGTCTCTGAAACATCTCGAAGAACATGACGGGGGTACCCTGCCTCTTCAAGTCTGCTGAGTTGGGAATGAAAACTTTTTTCATCCGGTGGGGGCGCGATCTCTTTAGCGCAGCAATTAGGCAAGATGAAGCAACGCCCCTCTTCACTAACTTGGAGTGCGCCGAGCTGAATGGCAACATTCCTTTCTTGGAACGGGGCTCGTACGCCCAGCAGGTATGCTCCGCACCGAAATATAACCTAAGATCCAAAAACTGCAGCCGACCACAGACCGATATCTCGTGGGTGAATTTTAAGCCGAAAGCGCTGCGTGCGAACAGTTTTAAAAAACCGGCGATCGCTTGATCATTCGCAATTACAGGGCGGGAAACACACACCGAATAATCGTCTACGTTACGAAAAATTTTAACATGTTCCTTCTGTTGAATTCTTTCAGATATACGCTTGTCGCAATTTGCGACAAGCATATATCTTGTCGCAACAACGCTGCGAAGCCTATCCGCAAACCACGTGTGACGCAGTGAGGCCACGAGTGACCTACGATGTCGAGGAAGGACGTCAAGCCCGACCCGTCAGTTAAGGACAATGCTCCGGCCGTGATCGAGGTGATGGCTCAAGTGTTGCGCCAGAATCAAGAACTCCTCGAACGCCTGACGCTGTCGCAGATGAGTCGACCAGCGCCTTTGGACGTCGTCATGCGGGTGGCTCCGGATGCGTCGGCAGCGGTTCCCAAGTTCACGGGACTTGAGGGTGATATCGTGGCCAACGAGTGGATCACGGAATTCATCCAGGTCGCCGAGTTGGCAAGATGGAATGACGAAGAGAAAATCACTGTGGCGAAGCTCAAGTTGTCGGGACCCGCGCGCGATTGGCAGCAGTCAACGGGGACGGCATGCAAAGCCTGGTCTGCCTGGGAGGCCGCGTTTCGGGACGCGTTCGTGCGCCCACCAACCAGGACGGAACAGTGGCGGATCATGGAGCAACGACTCCAGAGGAAGGGCGAGTGTCATGAAACATACGTTCGCGAGAAAGAAAAACTCTGCGTTCGTCTCGGTCTTAACGTGGACGAAACGGAGGAAGCAATCATCACAGGACTACTTTCGAGAGAGCTGAGTTACGCTATGCGGAATCTAACACATCACTCTATGAACGACCTCCTGCGTGACATAAAAAGCTACGAGCACTTCAAGAAGAACCGAGATGCGAAGTTCGCATCAACTGGAACTTCGAGACCCAAGCCATCAGCGCAGCTACCGTCCGTGCCGCAGCAGAACAAAACGACAACACGCGGAGTCAAGTGCTATAATTGCCAAAAGCTGGGACACTACGCGAAGAATTGTAACAAACCCCCTCGACCACCAGTGTGCACGAGGTGCGGAGGAGAGGGCCATAGTACGAGAAACTGCCCTAAACACGAGTCGAATGCATCACAAGTGATCACAGTGCGTTGTGAAAACAAGACCTGTTCCTCGGAAAGCTTCAAGCAGGTTGAAATCAAGGGAGAACCAGTGATTGCTCTTCTGGACTGTGGACACCGGAGCAAAAGTGAGTCTCATGAAGGCGCAGTGTGCCAAGCGTCTCGGTAAATAAATTCTAGGCGACACAGAAATAATAAGAGGAGTGGGCGGTGAGTGCATGTCACCGGGCGAGGTGCGTGTCAAGATTCGCTGCGATGAGCACGAGGTGATTGAGACCACAATGCGCGTTGTCGGAGACAATGTTTTCACCGGACTGCCCGACGTAATTATAGGCACTGACATCATTTACCACCCTCACCTTATACTGATCAGGAAGCATGGACAAACTGCACTGGTGGATGAGTGTCGCCATTCATTCCTACAGGATTTTCATGTGAAGATGGACAATAGAGTAGTGCTTCGTGCATCAGAGACTGTGACAGTCCCAAAGAACTGCATCCAGTGGGTCACAGTTACGACTGGGAATGAGACAACTGAGGAACCCCACGTCTTCTCAACGGGTGGGGAAATCGATATTGTTTGCCAAATGAGAGGAGGCAAGACAGACATCCCCGTCGTTGGTGCTGTGGACTGCGACGTCACTCTGAAGAGGGGACGAGTCGTGTCACGATGCCAGCCTTCACCGATGAATCCTGGTGTAGCTGATGTATGCAGCGTGCTGCAGCAGGTCATCGAAAGCGAGCCTGGAAAACAGGAGAAGAGACTCGCACCGATAACAGCAGAAGAGGTCAATGTTGGTCCCACCATAACCGAAGACGAGAGACGTGAGCTATTCCAAGTCATTAACGAGCACCGAACATGTTTCGCACAGAACATGACCGAACTGGGACGTACGGATGCGGTTACGATGAAAATCGAAGAAAAGCCAGGAAGTGCGCCTGTTAAAAGGCCGCCGTATCGTGCATCCTGGAGTGAACGCGAGGTTCTGCGCAAGATTACAGACGACCTCAAAGCTAATGGCCTCATCCGCGACAGCAACTCGGAGTACAGTAGCCCTGTTCTCTTGGTGAAGAAAAAGGCTGGTGAATATCGCACGGTAGCGACTACCGTCGCCTGTATACCCAAACCGTGAAGGACAGCCTTCCACTGCCACGGGTTGATGAAGTATTGGACCGACTAGCTGGAAACACTCTCTTTAGTGTTCCAGACATGGCGCTCGGTTACTTCTAAATCCCCATGGATCAGTCGTTCATCCACAAGGCTGCTTTCACAACTCCGGATGGACATTTCGAGCCCCTGCGTCTATTCTTTGGGCTAGATAACGGGCCTCCTGTCTATCAGCGAATGATCTCAAGGATGCTAGGACCACTGGGCTGGATTGTAGCAACCTGCTACCTAGATGACATCCTGGTACCTGCCAAGGACTGGCCAGAGATTCTGGTGAAGCTACAGCAGGTGTTAGACACGATTTCCAAGGCCGGTCTAACTCTGAGACTGTCGAAGTGTGAGTTTGGGAAGACAGAAGTTGAGTAGCTGGGAGTGGTGTTGACTCCTCAGGGGATCCGACCAGGAAGCAGAAAACTCTCGGCGATTATCGACATGCCCAGGCCGACCAGTGCGATCGAGCTTCGTCATTTCTTGGGGCTCGTAAGCTTCTTTTGAAAGTTTGTACTGGAATATTCAAGCATCGCCGCACCCCTGCATAGGCTGCTAAAAGCCGGAGCAGTTTTCGAGTGGTGCCCAGAGGCAGATAAAGCCTTCACCAAGCTCAAGGAGAAGCTGGTGTCAGATCCCGTGCTGGCACTATTTGACCACCGTAAGGAGACCAAGCTTCACACTGATGCGAGCAACAAGGGACTTGCAGGCATGCTCCTGCAAAAGGGGGATACAGGTTCTTTTAACCTGGTGTGCTGCGTTAGCCGCCGTACAAGTGAGACGGAACAGAAGTATCACCTTAGCCGACTGGAACTTTTGGAAGTTGTGTGGTCAGTGGGACGTTTGCGCTGTCTCCTGCTCGGAGTGAAGTTTACTATCGTCACAGACTGCAGTGCTACGCTGTACCTAAACACATGGAAATCCGTGAAACCTCAGATTGCCCGCTGGTTCGAAGAACTGTGTGACTATAACTATGTCCTACGGCACAGACCAGGAACTCAAATGGAGCGTGTGGATGGGCTTAGTCGTGCCCCAAGTGATAAGCGCGAGCTAACAGCAGATGGTGATGATGACAAAAACCCAGAACTGTGCATCGCACCTGTCTACTACACGGCACCGGTTGAAGACAAAGTAGCTATGATTCAGGCGCAAGACCCAGAGTTGAGAGCTCTACTTGAGATACTGCACAAACCTACAAGTGAGTGTACCTCATCGGAAAAATCTCAAGTGCACAATTTCGAAGTGCGCCAGGGAATCTTGTACCACCAGCTCCAAGGCGAAACAAGCTTACGGAAGCTTTCCGTGGTCCCACGAAGTATGCGGAAGTTCATCACGGTGAAGTTCGACGACTTTGGTGGTCACTTCGCGGTTGACAAGTCTGTGGCTAAAATCCGCGAGAAGTTCTGGTTTTCCGGAATGGTGGCGTATGTGAAGCAACATGTGCGGCAGTGCATTGAATGTTTGTTCCTCAAGCAACAAGGTGGTAATGTGCACGGAAAGCTAAACCCTATCGGACCAGGTGTGCAACCGTTTGAAATCGTCCACATGGATCACTTGGGTCCTTTTGTGGAGATTCCACAGCGCAACAACGTCCTGCTGGTGCTGGTCGATAACCTCACGAAGTTTGTTCGGCTACGTGCATAACAATGTATGGGCTCAGGTTCCTGGACGAGTTCATCTGCGACTACGGTGCCCGTCGCCGGATCGTAACTGACCGAGGAAGTTTCTTTACTTCAAGAGAGTTTGAGGACTACTGTCCGACAAGAGGGATCATGCACACCTTGACTTCAACACAGCGACCTCAGGCAAACGGCCAAGTCGAATGGATCAACCGAATACTGATCCCAGCAGTTGCAGCATCAACACAGCACCAAACCCAACGTGACTGGGACCATCACCTGCAGAAGGTACAAGCAGACATCAACAGCACTGTCAGCAAAACCACAGGCCATTCCCCATTTGAACCTTTGTATGGATTTGTGCCAGCGTTAGGAAGCAACCTCCACGAACTGGTCCCACCTGACACAGAACACCAACGGAGTGTCCACGATCTGCGGGAGGAAGCCAGGCAGGCGATTCTGGATTCTCAGACTTGTGCTAAACGACGGTATGATCAGAGACACTGTGATGCGCTCCACTATGCAGCAGGTAACGTGGTGGTGGTGAAACGAGCACCTGTTTCTACTGGACAGTCCACCAAGCTGCAGCCTAAGTACCGAGGACCCAACACGCTTGTGGAAGTACTTTCATTGTATACCTACCGCGTAAGCAACATGCCTTCCGAACATCCAAGAACATAGGCGTGCGCAGGATTTTTCATTAGAGGGGGGAGGGGGCGAGGTTTCTCCAGAGCGCCCCCCCCCCCCCCCCCCCCTTTCTATCAACGCACTCCCACTGACGTCCTTGCGCCCATATTGTAGTGCTGAGACGAGATATGGTTATGAAACGTTTATTTTAACAATATTGAATTGTAACATATACAAAATATTATTAAGCAGTTAGTTTCACTTTCTTGTGAAACGTCTGCAAAGAAAAGCAGTCCCTGCCCAGCTGAGGCGTCAGTGACACAACGCGCATACAAAGAATTTTTATTCTTTTTAAACCAGAGAAAGATACGACACATATGCAATCTTTAACAGCACAGAATATTTAAAAATATTGCCTCAACGTGACTCTGCTAGTATGGAAAATATAGTATACATACAGGGCAAACGCATGGGTGCACCTACACATGGCGAAAGCTGTCATACGGCGTCTGCAACGTTCATGCCGAGGACGAAAAACGCTACCCAATACACAACGTAATAGCAACGCTTAAAAGCACGAGAATATACCGGAGATTAAAAATACGAGAAACAGCAAGTTACAATATTTAGTAATTATTGAAGATAAACGCTATGACATGCTATTTTTTTCTTCTGAGCATCCAAATGTACAGCCGATAATCCTACTTTCTGGCGCTTGATAGAAACATGTAATAGAAACAACAAGATTACACGCACGCATTATGTCATGCTCAACAAACATTATGCAAACTAATGGATATGTTATGAGGTGGTAAAAATATTTTATGGCTAGATTACTAAAAATGTGTAGCACGTGGGAGATACAGTACTTTTCACCAATCGTGGAAAGTCTTAAGCAAAATTTTACGCGATTTTGTCGCGAACTGTTCGATGACTGACTGCGTCGCGGCGTATTTTTATGTTTTTTTTTTTTTTTTTGTTGCGCGCACTAGAGGGAGGGAACTTTGGCGTCGGTGTTTTATGCAGTCGAAAAAGAAATGCCGGCGCCGTCGCGCCTCGAGTCGGGCCAACTTTGCGCCCCCCCCCCCCCCCCCTCCTAGATGATTAGAGGGGGCGGCCGCCCCCCCCCCCTCCCTGCCCCCCCTGTGCGCACGCCTATGTCCAAGAAACAACCAGACTCGACAACAGCCCATGCAAGTCAACTGAAGCTGTTTAAACTGGCCTCAGAAGAGAAAGCTTCAATCGAGTGCCCAGACAGCCACACCAGCGAGGACAGTAATGAACAAACGGTTAACCATTGATACTCCAGCTATGAAGAAGCACGTGACAGAGATCAACCAAGTAGTCCCCGGTGTACCTTGCGTCAGTCAAAACGTGCAAAGCGTAAACCTGTGTGGTCAAAGGACTACGTTAACTAGGGATGCCGCGAACTTTTTTCGAATCGAAGTTTCGATGATCGAATCAAGCGGTTCGAAAGGTTCGAAAGATTTCGATTTTTCGAATTGTCTATATCGTAAAATTCGACGGAGGTCGAATTTTCGAACTTGTTAAGCTAAGAAGTTCGACGCTTTTCGAACCGTCGAACTTATTACGCTAAAAAATTCGATCTTTTTCGAACTTTCGAACTTATTGCGCTGCAAGGTTCGATGCTTGTCGAACTTTCGAACTTGACTGACCAAAAAATTCGATAAATTTCGAACTTTCGAACTTATTTATCAAGAAAATTCGAAAAGTTTCGAACTTTCGATTTTTGAAAAGTCAGAAGTTCGACGAACTTCGAACTTATAGGGTAAAATTTCGACGTTCTTCGAACTTCGAAAGACCGGCGGACGGTTTCATTTGATTTCAAGTAGTGGGGTACATTCGTAATTTTTTTTCTGGAACTTTTACACGCGGTGCTGCGTTCCTTACGAAAGACAATGTCTTTATTTCAATGTTCTGGCATGCTTAGGTTTAAAGAAATAAATCCCCGAAGGGGCGAGGACGGACGACGGGTTTTTGACGATTATCGTTTGTGCCAGATTTGAAGCACGCTGCAGCCGGAGCTATTTATGGTAGATAAGTTATGCGGAGGGCAAGTTCGTCTGCTCCTTGCGCAGGGGGTAGCGGTGACGTCAGAACGCCGAGCCCTGATTGGCTGATCGAGCCCCCCTATCTGAGCGTCGTCTGCTTCTTTGCAACGTCGTCTGCTCGCAACGTCGTCTGCGTCTGTCTTACGTTTCCTGCGACTTTCGGAAGTGCAGAGGCCAGATTCACGAAACGATCTTACGCCAAAAATGTGCGTAAGACAAAACTTAAGAACAAATTCGTATTCACGAAACGAAATTTTCGTAAGTTTTGCGCAGGTTACGGCGAAATCCTACGACAGCTCCGAAGCTGTCTTACGCACTTCTTACGATCAAGTCAGCATGGCCGACAGCGTCGCGGTCGCGACGACCCACGGACGTTTATTTTTCTACGTGAGCTTCTCACGCGTCCTGACTTCAAGCAGCAAAAAAAATAAGTAAAAATTACTTGAAACAGAGCACGAGGAGCAAGAACGCTGGATCCACAGACACCGGGGAAAAGCTCCAACGGCGACGATTCCACCGAACGCGACCAAACGAGCTGGGCATTTAGGCCTAGCAGGCACTCCGCGACTCGGCGACCGTCTGCCCACGACCGGCTGACGTGCTGAATGGAATATGCCCGCGCGACCCTTGTGAACCCTTCCCGTGTTATACTTTGATCGCTGACCTCAATTTTAGATTAAGAGGTCAATTTCTTCCCCTTGTTATCTCCTTGTTTCCCGAGGCAACGGTGACTCTCGCCGGTGAAAAAGCGGCGAATCTCCGACAGACGCAGGGAAGGTAAAGCAGCCATCGCTTTGACTAGCAGACGTAAAGCAGACGACGTTAACTGCGCCAACCCGCCGGCAACGTTAAAGAGTGAGGGGTCTCGCCGCACACGAATGGAGGTAAAAAGTATTTGGGAGGGAACTTGCGGACACTAAGCAAACAAACCTCGGCGCCCCGGGACACCTCGCCAGTGAGTCCTTTGACTTCCTTCCTTGATGCGCGTCTGCTAGTTGTTAGACGAAAACAACGTACCGCTCGAGTTATTTCGTCTGCCCTCCCTTAAAGGCCAAGTGGAGTTCGCTCCGAAAGTCGCAGGAAAGGTAAGACAGACGCAGACGATGTTGCGAGCAGACGACGTTGCAAAGGAGCAGACGACGCTCAATAGAGGGTCGCGATCAGCCAATCAGGACTCGGCGTTCTGACGTCACCGCTACTTCCTTTCTCATGCGCAGAAGACGAAAATGAGCCCACTTGCGAGGCGTATACTTTTTTTTTAAAGAATGATCTATGTATAGCGTAGGTAAGTGCCGTCTTAAGATGTGATTATTGTTATTCAACGTGAGTTTCGAAGAAATGTCCAAACATGTATCTGCATGCAATTATGACCTAAACTTGATATTTATTTTCGTCTAAGTTGTTTGAGGTATCGCATTTAAATTAACACCACAGACAGTACATATCATTGCCATCTGCAGAATACAAAATAATATATTTATTGTTTTTTCACGTTAAGGAATAAATTAACTCATGGCAGAAGATTTCTAGTAGTGTTCAAGTTCAGCACGTCATTAAAAGAAAACATTTTTTTTTTTCGCTTCACGTTTCTGGGACGTGTTTCTTTTAGCCTGTACACATTTGGTAAAAGAAACTTGTTTCGAAGTTCTGAACCTCTGAATATGCAAGAATAGAACACTTCCGACGAACTCTTGATAGTTTTTTTTTTTCTCTCCTGCTTTTTATTCCCGCATTTATTCTTTTTTTTTTTCCTTTGTTACTATCGGCACAGGTGTTTAGGTCGAAAAGACAGCTTTGAACTTCCGAACCACTAAGCATGCATGACGAGCAGTGCCTTCTGACAACGAGTTTCTAACAATGACCATCTACGCAACCTTTTATGCAGTGAAGAGCGACAGTAGCTATACATATGCATAAATAATTTCAGATTAAAATAAGCTGGACCACGCCCTCTTTCCCCGTATTGTTTTCTTTAACAGTCCGAAATACCTGCAAGGGGGAGAAGGAGGCTGAAGCCCCCCCCCCCCCCCCCCCCCCCCCCGCTACCCTCTTCCCCCCCCCCCCCCCCCCCCCCGTTTTTCCTCTTCCGACGCCACTTGTATGGTAGAACGCTCCTCGACCTCGAGTTGTGTCCTCTTTTGTGCTTTTTGCGAGGCGATTCCTCCGTCCCAGAAAATAAACCTCCAGTACAATTATAAACTTCACCGGATCGGATTACTACCAGCGTGCAAGGGGTGGCGAGCTAGTTTGCCAGGTCGCTTCAAGGTTTCTCTGAGCCTCAACCTCCTGCTCGCCCCTGGCCGTTTCGAACTGGATGAGTCTCGTAAAACAGTGTGTTCGTGCAATCACTACTGCGTGATAAAGACCCCCCCCCCCCCCCCCCCCCCCCGGGGGGGCTGGCGGTCACAATTCTGCACTGGCAAATATTCTAGCACGTCCGGGACACTCGTCGTCTCATTTAATTGCCTTACCAACTTCGCAGAATCTAGATATCACACCCTAACTTTTCTAAACTTGATTTCGTGAAAACAAGTGAGTCGTGAAAACGTTATTTGAAACTGAAACTGTAGAAAAACTTGAAAATCGGACTTCAAACTTTGAAAACTTGGATTAAAAAAAATTCAAAATCTTCAGTTTTTTTTTTGTTTTTTTTTTTAATTTAGCGTTAAAAGAGAATCGAAACTTTCGAACTTTTCGAACTTTATGCCAAAAGAAATTCGAAATTTTCGAATTGTTCGAACTTCATGTCTATAAAAATTCGAAGCGTTCGAAGTTTTCGAATTTTTTTTACAAAGAATTTCGAAATCTTCGAATTTATCGAACCTGAAGTAAAAAAATATTCGAAATATTCGAATTCGAAATTTTAAAAGCCGTGAAAGCTTCGAAATTTTCGAATTCGAAACTCCGCTGTGGGCAAAAGTTGCGAATTTTTCGAAATCGAACCTCGGTCGGTACGAAAATATCGAAATTTTTCGAAATCGAACCTCAGTTCGCTTCGCAAATATCGAAACCTTTCGAAATCGAACCTAGGGTGGTTCGCGACATCCCTAACGTTAACTGAGGATAGTTAAAGGAGTAGGATGGCCGAGTGTTAGCATCAGCATTAGCGTGATGGACATCACCCCCTTTTAGAGTATCCGCCATATTGTGTTTACCGAGACCATCGAGGCGGTCGGATGGGCATCCGGCTCGCACACAAGTTTCCGAGTTTGTACCAATGTACGTTATTACAACTGTTCCTAAATAAACCACCCAGTTTTTCTATTACAGGTGGGCGCTAGCAGTGTTAATCAGTCCGTCTGCTCCAGAAGGACACCTTAGCGGCTCCGACGTCAGACCTCAGCTGTCGCTGTGTTCCACCTTACGGGTAGCATAAGTGTTTACCAACTTTTTAAACCCGTTCCGTTTGTTAAAAAAAATAATAAAAACACTAAAAAAAGGTGCAGTGAGGGCAAATGTGTTAAAGGAAAACTGAAGCTGTTCTGTATTAAAAAAAACAAAAAAACATTTAAATAGTCTTTAGTGGACCTCTAGGATTGCGCAGATCAAAATTAAATTTCAGATTGATGCGCCAAGTAGCCAAGACAAGGCTTTCAATATAGCGCTGAAGCCCCTTCTTCCCGTCGCTTGCGGTGCGAGGAGGAAATCATCCCGTCTTACTTGTCGCGCTTTTCGCGAGCCTTACACGAGCAGCCCACATTAAGGCTCCCTAGAGCAGCCAAAAGCGCCGCATGGGTTCCTTCAC
The DNA here is from genome assembly GCF_016920785.2 of Ixodes scapularis. Taxonomy (NCBI): domain Eukaryota; kingdom Metazoa; phylum Arthropoda; class Arachnida; order Ixodida; family Ixodidae; genus Ixodes; species Ixodes scapularis. The sequence continues at coordinate 167,191,859 of NW_024609868.1, read as the reverse complement.
AAGTGGCACGGGCAAGGCAGCTGAAACCTTTGAGTGTGACGTCATGCCCAGCGGCTGGTTGTTCGGTTCTCCTAATTCTTTTTTTTTTTTAAACCTCTCCAGCTTTGTTTTAAGCGCAAAAATGTTTGTAATATTATCGGGAAGTATTTCGTCAGCTAAATAAGGTGCGTTAAAATTCCACAGCAGCTAATTGAAACATAATGCGGGTCGTTTTTTTTTTGCCAAAGGTATTTGGCACAAAATGGGAAAAAAGAATAGGGTTTACGGTGTAATCTGCAATAGTTTCACGGAGGTCTCCAGTGGCGTATATCCAGTTCAGTCGTTCTTTAGAGGATCGCTTGAAGTGTGTGTAATTCGCTCTGCACCCTTTCTGCCCTCCAATGTCCGCTAAGTTGTTTTAGTTCACCATAAAGTGGAGCAGAGCTGCACTAGATTGAAATCTTACCCTAAATCGGCAACGACAATCTCAATTTAACATTCGGTTGAAATCTGCGCTAACACTTCAACAGCCGTTAGATAGCGAGGCAGTAGCGCTTAATTTTCCGCATCACCTGCAGGAGGCCAAGGCAAGCCCATATTGTGCACGACTGCTGCGTCAGCGTTCAGCTGGCGCCCGTGATCATTCGGTGAAAACGTAACTCGCAGCGGAACGCCGAAGCAGCTAGCACTCGTGTTCAATATGTTCCCAGTTGTGGCCTGCGCCCGGCGACGTCAAAAAATTCCCCACAACGGCATTGTTATCCGGGAGGTGTTTGTGGGGTTCCAGTATGAGACGATAGTAAAGATGTTATCACTCAATGAGAGAAACTGCGTTTATTGAGCGGCTGTAGGGTCATGGCTTGACGAAATGTCGATAAAGAAGACGACGTACCACCGCGCTATGGAAAAAAAAAACAAACAAACAACAAGTTGATTAAAGAAGAGTAGATATATACGGAAAATTACACCCCCTCCCCTTAGAGAAAAATAGAGGAGAAAGGGAAGCAACACCGGCCAATGAACGGAACAAATATTACCCGGACAAAGTTCAGAAATACAAATACTGAAAACACGTAAGATGTATAAATGCTCCCGAATGTAATCTGGTAAGTTCATTGAATACTACAAATAAGTAAGTGTAACTGTTTACAACATTAAACAGACAATATATATATATAAATATAAATCATAAACTTCCGCTGTTTGTTGTTTTTCACCGTGAGTTTTTGCTTTGTTATATAGACGCCTAAAGCCCCTTGGCTCCTATGCCACCATGCCCACTATATATATATACAGGGATGGGCAAAATGCATGCAAATATGTATCGAAATACAAATACAAAATACTTCGTCAAGAATGTATTTAATTACAAATATAATTACATTTCCAAAAAAGCATTTAGGTACATGACACAAATACAACCAAATGTATTTGGTCTCCTCCAAATACTTTCCCAAATACATTCCTCAAAATTTGCGCCAGCGACTTCAGGGCACCTGCAACGGGTTTCTGGGTATCTCATTTTAATTTTGCATCGCACACTCGGGAGTTAGTGTGCGAGGCTCTAGTAACGTAATAGAAATATGATTACAAAAAAATGTAATCAGCTTGGACGTAATAAGTGAAAAAAGTACAGAGCTTCAAGCAGCTTTTTTTGTCGATTACATTTTGGTATAGACCAGCAAAGAACCGAGACGACCAAGACGCGCAGCACAAGCTAGAGAATTTTTTATTGTTGCAACTCGCACCAGTTACGAAAATCTGGACGACCCGCGCATTTAGAATGTTCCAGGCACAAATATGTATGGAAATCAGGCTGGAAAGCATCACATGTTGTCACAGGCGCTTACTCAGCCAGTCTGCCGGTGAACGTCGATTTCGTCACTATTCTTGCCCTGGACTAGCCCCGTAATCACAAAGTCACTAAACGCTTGTGCTTGATTGAGAGACACTGCATTCGGTGCAGAACGTAGTTTTCTTCCTGCTCTGGACAGTGACAATAAATTTGAGGGATGTATTTTCGCCCACAAAATTGTATTTAATTATAATTGTATTTGAAATACCCACGTTTTAGTATATAAATACACACGTAAAATACATTACCGAATTTGTAATTAAATACAAATTGAAAATACACAAAGTATTTGAAATACTGCCCATCCCTGTGTATATATATATATATATATATATATATATATATATATATATATATATATATATATATATATATATATATACATATATATATGTGAACGGGGTAGAGGGGCTTAGTGTGATACAGAGCCGTATATGTAGGGAGTTTGGCCGTTCGTTGGGAAGTATAGGAGACAAATGAGGAGGCGCCATTGGCCGAAAGCGGGCTGGGCGTGTTCCAGGGCGTCTTCAGAAATTCGAATGTGACCAACCAGAAGCCGGAAATAATACCCTGGCGGTGGTCGCGAGAAACAAACCTGATAACTTCATCGGAGTAACTCTTGGTGACGGAAAATACGGTACACGTGATGCTTCAATCACGCTCATCCAAAATGATGGTGGAAGAGTGCGACTAGCGGAACGATCGACATAATCCGTACGCCAAGCGCCGAGGGCCGGGAATCTGCCGTCCGAGCGGTCACACTCTGTCCGAGCAAAACAGAGTTGAGCGGCGCATTCGTTTCTTACATTTTTCTGCATGATCATGATAAAAACAACACGTGAACCCTATTTTCAACTACAAAGAGTTAGTACACTTCACTCTTTCGCGCTTATTAAAACCATATACGGACATATACCTTTGATCAGAACTGTTTCTCGCTACCACCACTAGGGGATTCTTTCCGGCTTCTGGTTGGTCAAGAGAGCATGCCAAGCCCTCTTTCCGAGTCAGCCGCACGCCCTGGCTCTGCCCGCGCCTCCCATTAACCAAACTCTCTGTATACACGGCTCTGGAGTGATAAACCGGAAGTTTGGAAGCGGCACCCCCCCGGTCGCCGCCATGTTGTACGCGAATGTGACCACTCGTCACGTGACCTCCCAAGAGCCGTGACGTCAGTGGTAAGATGGCAGCGCACAGAGCTGGCGGATGCGCGTTTGTTCGGTGCGCGGTAGCCGTGATGTGCATCTGCTTTCCGACGACTTCGGGCTTCTTCGTGCTGGCTGACGCAGGTATAGCGTGAAAATATGAAGGAATGCGACTTTATACTTATAGCAATCAGTTTTTATATATATGTCCATTATTTACATATCAGGTACAGATCGCTGTCACGGCCTTCGGAACCAAGCCGCTCAACTTGCTCGCGAGCCTCTTCTCCGTGTCGTCCTCTTCTTTCCTGCCTTTCAAAAGCTGGCGCGATGACCGCTACACTACCCCCCTTCTAGTCGATGTGACGATTAAAGGTAGAAAAATGAACTCTGCGGTGCGTTGGTTTGAGCACTTTAGTCCCTGGGGGCTCCTGACGTGACGGTTGGATATGCGCGGGCTTCAGCCTGTCTATAGATACAGTCTCTGTTTTTCCGTCTAACAGTATTTGGAAGTATTTCGGTGTCCTCTTCAAGACCGGAAATGGACCATCGTAGGGTGGTTGGAGGCAGCAGCGTAAAGCATCCTTTCTGACGAAAACGTGGGTGATTGTTGACAGTTCGCGGCTGACAAAAACAGGGCGTGTCGATGACGGTTTTGTAGGTGTGGGGCGAAGTTGTGACATAGCGTCCATGAGACGGTGAACGTAATCGGATGGATCGGGAGTGACTAGTATGTCAGGCGGGATGAAATATTCCTGTGGTAAGCGAAGCGTCGTTCCGTAGACAAGTCCGGCGGCTGAGCATGTAAGTTGGTCTCTGAAGACAGTGTTCCCAACTATTTTTTGCGGAAGTTCCTACAAACGTCTCTGAGAAACCCTACATGTCCCTACATCAACACCGAAAGTCCCTACGCCCGTCCCTACGCCAAAAAAAACCAAAAACACTTGCATACACGGCATATGCACCACAGTAGGGCCCTTCACGCTGTAGTCTTCCTTAAAATTTCATTTATTAGAAATAAGGAATAGTCTTTTCTTCCTGTTTTAGTGAGTAAATTAATCTTCGTTTACCTAGTCCTTTCATTCTCTTCCAAATTCGTTTTGTGGAGGTAAATGTAACGAAAACAGACATCTTACGTGAACTGCGCGCCCTGTGCCTTTCAGTTTGCATTTTAGGATATCCATTGCTCCCGTTTCTTTTTCCTGACTTCGTCTCGATTATGCTTTCATTCTCGAAGTTTAAGCGGCGCTGTGTGCAGTGTTGGACGAATGGCCGCTTTCGCGGGGCTTCAAATAGTGATTTTCCTATGCGAGAGTTGTTTGTAGGCGACTGGTGTAAATAATTTAGCGCAGAAGAGAGGACACTCTCGTGCCTATCCCGACGGCCCGTTGCTCATTTAATAATAATAATAATTTATTATCACTTCAAGCAGCAAACATTCAAATCCGCCTCACGTAAGCACCTTCGCGCTTGTTTGTGATAGCGGGCAGTTCCAAAGAGTAGGCTGAGTAGGCCGCACGGGGCTGTGCATTTGTTATGAAACTAAATTCTGATCCGAATGGAGCCCCAGTCAATTTCATTACGCGAGCGTTCAGTAACGTCATGATGACGATTGTCTAGAGGTACAGATGTCGTGCCGAGACCGAAATAAATCTAAAAATTCGGATGCGTAAGCTACGACACTCTAGCCTACCACATAAGTTCGACTAGGTGGTGGATTTAATTTGTAAATTTATTAAAAAATAATACTTGTCTCAGTCGAAAGTTACAACGGAAAACAGGAAAATTGCCATGTATTGCAATGATTGCTATCGTCCCCTGCTTATGTCTACTAAAACGTTCTGGTGGCCCACAATAACGTTCCAATGGCCAAAAGTAACGATTAAAAAACATGTATGTACAGATGTTGAAAAGGAAAAAAAACTTCTTAGTTGTACATTTCCTTGTTAAAGAGCTTCATATGTCCTTTCACAGTCAAGTTGACACACGTCTCTCCCCGGGTAGCCATGGCTGACTTGACCAAGAGCAGGGCGTTGACACTCTCCGGCCCAAGCCTGTTTCTTTTACGGGTCTTCATGTCACTCAACAATGAAAAGATGCACTCTCTTTCTGCATTGGAGTGAGGAAGAGTGACGACCAGCTTTGCCAGGGTAGCGATGTTAGGAAGTACTAATTTGTCATCGAACGTCTTCGTTTTGTCTCACCTGACCCCAGAACGCGTCTGGCAACTTGGTTTGCAGCTCTATCTTCTCACTCTCTGTGCAGAACGAGGGAAGCATTCGCCACTCTTGCTCAACATCGCCGACACTGGGTAGGAGGTGCTTTTAGCGATTTTGAAGCACGGGCAACGATGGCAGACATTTCCGGGCCTCGTAGCTCAATGCCGTTGAGGGCTGCACAAACCGCACTTCGTGGAAGAAGGGTCCGGAGATCGAAAGCCTTTTGTGTACTTCGAGCACTGCGGTTTGATAAAAAGTCATGCAGCGCAGCTTGAAGTCACGAACTTCGGATGATCCTCATTCCATGGTGATCTTGTCCAGGATTCCCTGGCAGCCTGCTCTAACGTACAGTTCCTCCAAGGCCAGCAGACTTCTGGTGTCGAGTGGATTGAGTTTAGCAGGGTCTTCAATAGAAGACGGCTTCATGAAATTCTGGCATAGGCACCTTAGTAGTCTTTGGCTTTCCTCTTGAATGTCTGCGATTAGGCTGTCCTTGCTCTGAAACATTGCGTTAAGCTTGTTGAAGAAGCCAAGCACATATTGCATTAACTTGAGATAGGCCTCCGTGATGGGGTTCATGTCCTTCAAGATCAGCTCAGCGGCCACAGTGTGGTCCTCTGCAGCTGCCTGTAAGAAGAGCAGTTTCAAGGTCTCCCATTCCTGGAGGACGCGCTCTACACACTGGTGCAGCACAAGCCATCGCGTCTCACTTGGTCTCAGTATCTTGTGGAGTTACACTTGGAGTTCAGCGATCTGAGCCTGACGCTTACAGCTATGGCTGAAGTAGTTGGCGACGTTTCTCAAAAGGTCCTCAACGTTCCTGGGAAGCTTTAGTGCTGCCTTGCTTGCTGCTATATGCAAAGACTGACAGATGCAGCGGATGGTTATAAAACTGTCATCCGCCTTTTCTCGCAGCCTTGTCATCAGGGAGTTGCGCTCCCCCACCATCACACTAGCGTTGTCGCATGCGAGCGCGATTATGTTGGTTGGCGGGACTTTCTTCTCAGACAGGCATTTCTCCACAGCTGAGGCAAGCAACTCCGATGAGCACGACCTGGCGTCAAAGGGGATGACTTCCAACAGCTGTGTTATTACTTGGTCTTGCTCTTCTGAAAAATAGCGGACGACACAACAGAGGAGTTTGGTGTTCGTTATGTCCGTGCCCTCATCTACAAATATTGAAAACTTCGAAGCTCCCAGCCTGTGCGCGAGACCTTCACTCTCCGCTTTTGCCAACACGTTTTTTACGATAGATTCACACTTCGTTCTGTGAAGACTCACACCTTTGGCAGTGGCTGTGTCATGAAAGACCACCTTAGCGAGCTCGCCCAGATGATCCATTGCCTTGAAGGATAAAGCTTGCTCAGCCACAAAAGCCGACATTTTGATCTCAGCAGTCTTCACGTTCTGTTCGTGCGGGTTTGACTTCTGTACAAATGCTGTCATCAAGTTCTGCTTTCTCAGCCACGCGGTTGCCTATATGTGGGCATCTCTTTTTGAATGTTTGGTCAACTCAGTGTGTCCGGCGACCAGGCTTGCGTTGCAGGCCTTACGTGATGCACGAAATGGGTTTCTTGGGTCCGGTGCGAGCCATCCCTTGAACTCCGGAAGCTCCAACCATGCCTCGCGGAAGCGCTGCTTCCTCGAACGTTCGGCTTCATCCTTTGCGAGTTCCCCTCGGGCTTTTCGTTTCTTTCTCGGTGTCGTCACCGACGACGGTCCAGCGTGTTGGTCTGCCATCATATTGTTCTATACGGGGCTGATCAAACCGTATACTAGTCACCGCTCGGAATCGGAATGATTTTTGAAATGAAAGAAGAAAGGGCGAAGGGAGGGAGGACTAAACAAACGAAAGCACGAGGAAAAAGACCGCCGTCGTGCGTGTCGTCTGCTACTTCCTTTAAAGCAGGTGGTCATGTGCTTCGGTGCGGCAAATCAAAAACCCACAATTGCTCCACGCTTCAGGATCGAAGTGCACAAGAGAAACGATGTTACATCTTTATCAAAAAGCGCGCCGCGGTGTGTTTAACGCGTTTAACATAATGTCTGTGTCGATATGTGGCGCCACCTGGTGTTTCAGAAGTAACTTTGTTGAAGCAAGAAATATACAAAAATGTCTAAAGTCCAAACAACACAATTAAGTTTTTACATGAAAATTACAAAATTTCCGGAAACTAAAAAAAAAGAAGATGGCAGCGATTGTGGAAGTCCCCATGTTTTCCTGTAAAAGTGACAGGGCGTCCCTACGTCCCTACTGGACCAAAAAATCGCCAAAAGTCCCTACATTTAGGGACATGTCCTTACAGTTAGTAACACTGTCTGAAGACCGTTCGAAGACCCAAAAGCACTAGAGGTAGCGATTCGGTCCAGTGGGTGTAAGCCCCGCGTGCGATGAGTGCGCTCTTCAGCTACGATGAAATCTCTCAATCATTCCGTTGGCTTCGGGGTGGTATGCTGAGGTTCTCAGCCTGCTGATACCGAGGAGAGAAGTGAATTTCTTGAAGAGCGCAGATTCGAATTGTCTGCCCCATTTTTGAAAACCGGAGACAACGGACGAAGAAGGGGACAACACACAAAACGTCTCAATTGAGACGTTTTGTGTGTTGTCCCCTTCTTCGTCCGTCGTCTCCGGTTTTCAAAAATGTGTAACATCAACCAGCTCGCCTGCCTACTTACTTTATCTTCAATCATCCTACCCGATGCAGGCATTGTTCCGTGTTCGTCGTTGTATCTGTCATCTCTTCCGCCGTCGTCGGTGTTTGTGTTCGGCTTTTTAGTGGTCAGCAAGTTAGGTCATCGGGTTGCAGCGTTGGAAGCGGACCTGATCTACCTGGGATTTTGCATATTGAGACGTTTTGTGTGTTGTCCCCTTCTTCGTCCGTCGTCTCCGGTTTTCAAAAATGTGTAACATCAACCAGCTCGCCTGCCTACTTACTTTATTTTCAGTCTGCCCCAGTCCGTGGTGACAATTGCTGGAACACCGAATCACGAAATCCACTCGTGTAGAAACGATTGTGCGACTGTCTGAGCCGTGGTGTCAGGAATGGGAAGCGCCTCAGGCCATCTCGTGAACCGATCAATGACCGGGAGAACATATCTGGAGCCTTGTGATTCCGGCATGGCCCAACGATGTCTATATGTACATTTTCAAAGCGAGCTTTAGGGAATTGGAAAGAGCCTGTGGGGCTTTGTGTGTGTCGGTGAATCTTCGCTCTTTGGAATGCCAGGCAATGTTTGGCCCAGCTTCTGACATCGATGTTTATGTTTGGCCAGACATATCGAGAGGTCATGAGTTTTTGTGTTGCTTGTATGCCTGGATGGGATAACCCGTGTAGAGAGTCAAAGAGTGGCCGCCTTAACGAGTAGGGAACGAATGGGCGGGGAGAGCCCGCAGAGATGTCGCAAGTCAGGGTCCTTTCTATCCCAGGGAGACTGATGTCTTTGAGGTGTAGTGCTCCCGGTGTAGTTCGAAGTCTATTAAGTTCTGAGTCCATATGCTGGGCATCCACCAGTGCGGCCGGAGATAGAGGCGCGGTATCACCACCAGTGACTGGGGCTACGCTTGGTCGAGACAGTGTGTCCGCGACTACATTCTCCGTCCCTTTTATGTGTCGTATATCAGTTGTGAATTCCGATATAAAAGACATTTGGCGTAGTTCTCTTGGAGAATGATGTCCGCTGTCCGACGTGAGGGATTGTATGGCGCCCGCCAGAGGTTTATGATCAGTGAGGATGTGAAATGATCGAGCTTTCAAAAAGTGTCGAAAGTAGCGGCGGATTGCCGAATAGAGGGCGAGAAGCTCCCGACCGAAAGTGCTATAGCGTCACTCGGTAGTTGTAAGTTTGCGGGAAAAGAATGAAAGTGGTTGTCGTTCGCCGTTGACAAACTGCTGGAGGACAGCGCCTACTGCGATATCTGAGGCATCCGTAAGCAGGCATGTCGGTGCGTCCGCTTTTGGATGTCGAAGCAAGGTGGCACGTGCGATGTGTGTCTTGATGCTGGTGAATGTCTGTGTAGCCGCATCAGTCCATTTTGGAAGGCCTGTTTTCGAAGGTGGAAGAATATCTTGAAGAGGCTGAAGCAATGTAGCACAGTGAGGAACAAAACGTCGATAATAATTAAATAAGCCTAGAAAAGCTCTAAGAGCGCGCGCAGACTGAGGTTGCGGATACTCTCGTATGGCGTCGACTTTGCTGGGAAGTGGTCTTAGGCCATGACGGTCAATTTGATGGCCCAGGAAAGATACACTCGTTGCACCGAAATGACGTTTGGAAGTATTAATCATGAGGCCATTTTCGTCGAGCCGTTGGAAGAGGCTGCGAATGTGGTGCTTGTGTTCGTCTTTGGATTTGCTCGCAACAAGGATGTCGACTAGATAGGCGTACACAAAAGGTAATCCGCAGAGGACCTGATCTAAAAATCTGAAAAGTCTGGGCAGCATTTCGTAGTCCGAAAGGCATCCGAAGAAATTCAAAGAGTCCGAATGGTGTGGTGATTGCCGTTTTTGAGATATCTTCGGGTGCGACCGGTATCTGATGGTACGCGCGAACAAGATCTACTTTGGAAAATATGATTGCACCATCGAGAATTGAAGCAGCATCGTGGATGTGGGGCACCGGGTAGCGATCAGGGGTGGTCGCTTGATTGAGGGCGCGATAATTCCCGCAGGGGCGCCAGTCGCCAGGAGTCGATTTTGGAACCATATGTAGCGGTGAAGCCCACGAGCGTAGGAGGGCCGTATTATGCCCAATTCGAGCATATGGTCGAACGCTTGCTTGGCGGTCCGGTATTTTTCGGGAGGAAGCCTTCGGGGTCGTGAATAAACGGGGGGTCCTGTCGTCTCGATGCGATGTTGGACGTTGTGTTTGACTTGACTTGTGAAAGTGCAGGGACGTACTAGGGGAGGGAACTCTTGCAGAATATCAATGTAGAGAGAACCTGTCGGGACGAGCAGTGGAGCCAGTCCAATTGATTGCAGCTTCGTGCGGGTCCCTGATACCGAAAGGAGCGTAGTGGCATAAATGAGACGACGGTTGCGGATGTCAACAAGGAGGTTGTAGTGTTGTAGAAAATCTGCTCCGAGGATTGGATGTTGAATGTCTGCGATAGTGAAGATCCAGCGCAAAACTCGACGCAATCCTAGGTTGATCGTGAGAGTGCGGACTCCGTAGGTGGGAATGACAGTGCCGCTAGCTGCCTTAAGTTGCGAGGGTTGCTGATTACGGCGATCTTTAGCTGTTGGAGGCAATACTGACACCTCGGCGCCGGTGTCAACTAGGAAACGAATTTGTGTGTCCTTATCTGGGAAAAAAAAACAGGCAAGGACGACGTTGCAACCGGCCAGGCGTACTCGTCGTCGCTAGTAGCTGGCGTTGCTGTTTCCCGGCGCCGTACAAGTGCATTTCTGGGCGCGAGAGCCGAATGTACGATGATACCAACATTGTTTGTTAGCAGGACTGTAGGACCTGCTACGTCGGAGGGCTGGCGAGTTACTTCGGCGTTGTGATGGCGATCGTGAAGGGCGAAGAGCAGCCACCATTTCTGTCAACTGGTCCATGCGTCGCTCCATGGCGGTGTAGAATTCTGAGGGCTGTTGTGGAGATCGAGTTGTTTCGTAAACTTCTGGACAGCGTGTCCTTGATACGTTGACAATGCGATCCGACACCTTTGCGAGGTCATCCAAGGTTGCGCTGTCCGCTGACGCGAGCATCATACGGACGTCGTTGGGCATACGCTGCAGAAACAATTGTCGCAGGACTGAGTCCTCAATGGTGGCGTTTCCCAACAAGTGCCTCATCCGACGCAGTAACTGAGAGGGTGTTTTGTCTCTCAGCTCTTCTGTAGTCAGATGTTGTTGTAGCCGTCGTTGTTCGGATAGGCTGGTGCGTCGAACTAGTTCTGCCTTGAGGGTGTCGTAGGGTGTTAGCGTGGGTGGTGCTAAGATACTATCGCGCACTTCCGCTGCATCTGCTGATGACAACGCGCTTACGACCTGACGGAACCGCGTCTGCTGGTCCGTGATGCGCCGCAAGGCAAATTGTGACTCTATCTGCGCAAACGAAAACCGCGGATCCGCGGGCCAGAATGGCAGAAGGCGGACGGCGAGGGTCGCGACTTGGGGCTGTGGCGCTGCAGAAGAGTCGTCCGTTGCCATTGCTGCTCACCTTGGTGTTCTGTCGGGACGTCCGGGTCACCACTTATAGCAATCAGTATTTATATATATACATTATTTACATATCAGGTACAGATCGCTGTCACGGCCTTCGGAACCTAGCCGCTCAACTTGCTCGCGAGCCTCTTCTCCGTGTCGTCCTCTTCTCCGTGTCGTCCTCTTCTTTCCTGCCTTTCAAGAGCTGGCGCGATGACCGCTACATACCTTTTTTGCGCAAGATCGCTCTGGATCATCTGGATATTAACACCTATCAGACAGCATCAGCCGTATCACCGTATCGGTGCTCGAATTCCCAAATCTGTTCGAGGATCGATAGAACTATGAGTGATTTTAGCATGAAATTTTGGCATTCGTAGCTTTGTTTGAACGTTGCAATGTCTGAGAATCGACGCGAAATGTATGCGTTGAACGTAGGGCCCAGGGAAATTTGTTTCAGCCCTAGGCAACTGCATGATCGCAGCAACTTTTAGCGAGGAAACTCATGAGAAAGTTAAAACATGTTGACTTTCAATCTCTTCAATAGACTTTTTTCAAAGTGTGGGCCCTTATACTTTGATTCACCATAACTTGGAAAAGGCCAACCGCCACAGCCCCCTCAACTCAATCGGAGACACGGAGTAAAGGTGTGTGACAAATCTGTGCTGATGAGCACTGTGATATGTTATGTGCCTCTCTCCAACGTACATTCTGACTGACCGGGACTAGCCTTCGCTGTTTACCAAATTCTGATGAAACGGATTACAGTAACTACTACTTTAATTACCCAAGGCCCTCATACTGTCGGCATTTGTTCGACAAGAATGATATGTCAGCCATCACTGTGAACTTGGCTCAGCGCCTATTGGACTCGAATGCTGCATTAGCCTTCGACGTGAACTGGGGCCCATTCGTGTGTTTTACGCCGAAAAACATTGGTGAGAGATGTGTTGCTTGATGGGGTTTTGCAAAGCGTCTATTGTTTCATACGTATAAGAAGTGCACTGCTATATAACAATGCCTTCATACTATTAAATTAGATCCTCAGAGGTGTGTTTGCTTTTCCACTCAAGAAGTTGCAGCAATAAATATTTCTTACGAGTGTAATATTTATTTTCGGTAGCTGGGCCCGGTTTTTGCTCATTATTGTCCGTGTGCTTTGATGTTATCATGTGTGTAGCTTTAAGTATCATCTCTGCAATGCCTACAGAGGCCCTTGGAGGGAACGAATTAATAAATAACATTTTCACATCACTGGAGTTGGTTTTAGGATGCGCCACATGTTCAGAAGTGGAACGAGTGCAGCCCAATGCAACCAATCTGCCAGTCTGGTATCTCCCATCAATTAATATTGAGGGGTCAGCGATGCGGGTGTCCTCAAAAGGTCCAGCACGTGCGGTGAACATAATTCTTTGTGTAGAGACTCTGAAGGCGTAAAGGCGAGCGGAAATATGTTTATCTGGTTAGTGTATCAAACATGTTTATCTCCTTTTATTTACATAATTATTGATTCTTAGAAAATGGTTCCATAACGAGTTCTTTCTGCGACAGTCTTGTGTCAGGCGTTCAGTCGTAGTACCTGTGCTCTTTGTTGTCGGATGACGCTCCTGGCACGTCGGTGTTCAGTTTGGTCGAGTGGCAACTTTGATCAACAGATGCCGTCTTGTAATCATACGTCATGTGCAACCACTGACATTTGATGCACTGAAGCTGCACAGCTGGCTTCTAATCCGCAAATTTTCCTAGTAGTTCTCTGCGTTAATGCAGCAAGCTCGGGCATGTAGTGCATACATGGCTGTGCCTTTTGCTGTAGTGTTGACTTGATGACTGGCAACAGGCAACAGTGTTTGTTTGCTATCCAAGCCATTTCACTTCCATTTCGTAACGGTGAATTTTTCTGCGTCCCGCGACCACTGCCACTTGTGTAAGTCTCGTGTGGCAAAGTGAAGTCGGGTGATGCTTGGTGTCCACTTTTGAGAACAACCAACCATCTTATTTGTTCAAGTCACTCAGCGGCATTCTCCGTCAAAGTTGGAAATTGTGTGCTTCATTGCGTGGATACAGATAATTGGTGTCAGCAAATTATTGTTTATTGTCCTTGGTCAACAATTGACACCAAATCATCTGTCCTTGCATTGCCGCTCACCTGCTTTGTCGTGCTTACCTCCCGTCGAGGTGATGGGGATCAGGAGCTTCGGGGTAACGTCAGCACCAGTGGCAAAGGCCACCGAAGATAATCCTATATGTCCCGCAAACGCTCCTCGAGACCTGATCGGAAGTCGTTCGGCACAAACTCTTGCAGGCTAATTCATTGGTACAGGCATCTCCAGTAGACATGGTCGGCCTCATGCAGTAGTAGGAGAGTAGTTTTCGGTCGACCATTCGGGGCAGCTCCGTTTTCCTCGGTGTACTTTGTTCAGCGAGAACCTACACTGGTTCTTTCCGATGTCGGGAACGCTGCGCCGTTGGGGTGTCTCGTTGAATTGGCATTGAATACTAACGGGCAGCCGGTGGTGGACGTCGTGACTTTGTGGCATAAGTCCCCCTCGGTTCGTCAGATGCCGCTTTGCTCGAAGAAGTCTTCAGTTGAAATGCCTGTCGAACTTGTTCCGAAACAGTCTCGGCAACCAAAATAAACGCTGGACAACTGATGGCAGAAATTAGCTTCCTGATCTCCTCCCGGACAACAATGTGGATGATGTTGCAGATGCCTGGGAGTCTGGCGTCGAAGTTGCAGCTGGATGACTCGAGCGTCGAGACGCTGGGGAGTTCTTGATAGTGACAGGCTCGGGCCTGCAGTGTACATTCAATATTGGAAGCCTCGGTAATACGAACCCTTTGAATGTTGTCGTGGGGTTGCGGACAAGGCTGCCGAACGTGCTGTCCCTCACGTAAGGGGCGTGGGATTCTTGGCTTCTCGTATCCTGTAGCACCTGCCACCAGTGTTGGCGTGGGTGCTCGATCAGGTGCGAAACATCCTCCACGAATGCAGCGACGCTTTTGTTGGGGCCGTGTCCTTGACAGAATCAGGTATTCGGCTGTCTCTCGTCAATGTTGGCTAATGAACGCGCACTTCAGCTCGATCTTGCAAACTTCCTATGACGTTGAGGAGGATTCGTGGTTCTCAAACCAGTGCTGACAGTTTCTTCCACGAGAATTATAGGTTCTGCAGGAGCTGGTTGTCTGTCCACCCACTGTGGCGGGCAACACGGTCATGTTGTTCAATCCAGCCCTCGGCGTCTTCATATACCATGCGTTAAAGGGCGTCGAAGTGTGAGGTGCGACGGCCATAGAAAGAATGGTAGGGGTGGACTCGGTTCGCTGCTACAGGTTTGTCATTATGGGCTTAGTCAGCTTCGGTTTTTTTGGCAAACGACCAAATTCCGGTAGTTCCTGCTGGTAGCAGCGACCGACTCGGATTTCAGGTTCTTCGTGGTGTATGTTCGAGGTTCGTCCTTGTGGTACTTGCTCGTCTTGCGGTCTTTCTGCCGGGCTCGGGATGGGACTTGGTTCACGGCTCGCTGGGGGTTTAAGACGGGGGATAGTCCGCCACCTGTGTCCCGTTATCGGGCCACTCGGCTGAGGAGTCGCCAAGGTGCACGCAGAGTGAAGGGCTATGGGTAAAGTACTCAGCACCTCCACCAGAACATACGGTGACAGCTGAGCATGGCCTGGAACTTTCCAGAATAGTAAATATTGATAGAAGATAGGACTGGAGCAAGCATCCGTGACAATATAACAAAACGGACAGAAGAGAGACTTCCCAGACCACTAAACAAACTGCATTGCTTTAGTGGCATTCTGTCCGAATAAATTATCTCCCTCGGGGTTTGGCGACTGCCATGGGCGAACTGAACTGAAATGGATGTGGGACCGCTTTTCTGGTAATGAGCCGCTGCAGACTGTCGTCGCAAAGCGGCGTGAACGGGTGGACTGGGTATGTAACACGCGCAATGAAATGTCCATACGGCTTGCAATTCGCATAATGAGTGTTGATGAAACTTTTGTGTCGACGAAGCGTGCGACAGACCAGCGGGATCAATACCAACTGCAACGCCTGTGCTCCATGAAAGTGCACGTTTGCGCCGGAACAATTGGGGAAGCAGCACAGTATCACCTAAAGCATGGCACAGGAACTACCAGCTTCAAGGCAGCTCTCCGGTGCACAGCACAACCAAAGTGAGCCTTCAGTCATTTGAACAAAGCGGCACCACGATTGCACACTGCCAAGCACGATTCACGCGATTTCCGTCGCTAAATTGTGTATCCAAATATATTGCGCACGCTTCACTGTAGACCTCGAAGATTCCGATGGTCAACCTCAATGAGAGCACGAAAATGTCACCTTAAAATTTATCCTAGCTGTATCCAAATCAGACTTGTACGTAACGCGTTACAAGTAATTGATTACTTGTAATCAATTACAGTTAAGTGTAATTTTGGAACGCTTCAATTACATTTGTCAAGCTGTAACGCTCGGAGTAATTCAATTACTTTTTTTCTGTAATCAATTACAAAATCAATTACACAATTACCAATTACATTTTTCATTCCACAATTTTTTTTCTCACAAAAATCAACATAGTCACTCGGCCATGGAGCAAAAATGATTGATATTTTTTTAACATCTAAAAAAAATAAAACTAGGATTAATCGGCAATCCCTTTTTTTCTTTTGCGCCACGCTCTTCTACAAGCGCGCCACCAGCCTTGGCTGGGGAGTTCCGGATCTCGTTGCAGATTGGTGATAACTTCGACGGGAAGCGGGAACTCGCTATTGACTTTTTAGTGGGCTTTGTTCCTTAGGTCCACGCGTCAGCTACACGACAAGGTCCGGGTCTGAAAACAAAAAAGGGAACAATAACCAAACAAAATTGTGTACGCAATATTTTACTGTGTATTTGTGTATTTCTGTCATCGCAATAAAAAGTAACGTGAAAGTAACCTGAAAAGTAATCAATTACTTCGCAGTAATTGTTCAATTACTTCTGGGAGGCAGTAATCAGTAACGGTAATCGGTTACTTTTTTGACTGTAGTAATTGTAATTGTAATCAGTTACTTTTTTTCAGTAACGTGTACAAGTCTGATCCAAATCAATCCGAGGTCCGATCAACGTAGGGCCAGCCGCTGCATGGGCGCTGCCATCTTTCCTGCGACGTGACGTAATTGGTTTGGTCACGTGACGAGTGGTCAAATTTGCGTACAATGGCAGCGGCCTTATGGGGGTCACTTTCGAGTGCAGACCGGAACCCCGGTTCATCGCTCTAAGCCCCTCTACCTCGTATATATATATATATATATATAAATATATGGGTGCTTTCATCTCAAATGGGCAGGATAAAGGTGCCTAATTTTTAATTTTACGAAAAAAAAAATGTTTTCGGAGCATTTTTGAAATAAAGGAAGACGTAAACCGCATGTTGCACAGTTTTTTTTTCGAGTTACGAAGCGTAGAAGCCGCAGTGGCAGAAACTAGTATTTTTGCCTACCGTCGCAGGTGGTGTCTTTGACACCCTCTGCTGGCGTAGTTTTTTTCCCCACCCTTTTAACTTTTTCTCATCATTTAATAGGTATTATAAAGATACCTTGACGTATTGAAATATTTCTATTAATTTTATTGTGTTCTTAAAAGAATGTCAAACTTGCCACTCAGGTCGATTTTTGGCCAACTTTGACAGGTCATTACTCTGTACTTAAGGTAAATTTTCAATCTTTAGATCTGTAGAAATCCCAAAGCAAGTCCATTA
Source organism: Ixodes scapularis (assembly GCF_016920785.2). Lineage (NCBI taxonomy): Eukaryota > Metazoa > Arthropoda > Arachnida > Ixodida > Ixodidae > Ixodes > Ixodes scapularis. Next base: position 167,174,765 of record NW_024609868.1, on the reverse strand, counting down.
TAGATATAATATTATCATTATGATCCGCTAAATAGCCGCTCCGCTACCTTCACGGAAACGTTGTAAAAAATAAGAAATGTTGAAAGTAGACTTTCTTTAAAGCCCCATTTTTGTAAATTTTTATTTTATGAATTTTTTTAGATATGACAGTCAAATGCAAGAAAGAAATATCTAGAATTATAATATTTTGGTTGTATGTCCTTCATTTGAGCCGCAATCGCGCAATATGAATGCTCATTTGACTAAAATACAGCAACCTTAACGGCATTGTGCGCCTCTACGGTTTCGAAAATATGTTTTTTTATTTTTGTTTACGTTTTCAAAAAGGAACGTAACGTAGGCGAACTTGTCATATTCATTGTAGTTTAAAACTTGAAATATGAGAGAAACCGCATAACCACGCTACAAAGAAAAAAAAAAGAGTAATAGGTACATACAAATCAAAAGTCCTCGCAACATGTCAAAAATTGTTTATATAAAGAACGGTTTAACGTAAACAAGGATGGCTACCCATTATACAGCCTATTACGATTGAATGATAAATTCTCACACCATTCAAATCTTGTACACAAATCTTGAATTTCGTTAACGAGTTTCTTAAGTGGAGAAAAAACAACAACAACAGATTTCCCGCTTCTTCATTAGACGCGCCCAGCGAAGATTCACATGGCTCGAGAAAGCGCGTGTGAAGTCAACGTGCCGTCATCTTGCACTTCGATTTTGCTGAAAAGTGGAGTGCCGTGATCCAGCACGCGGCGCAAGGACACACTGGAAGAGCAAGTTGCTTTCCATCTTTACCTGCGTGGCTACAACCGAACAGGGAACGTTAAGCTTCGGCGTAGTGAGGGACGACATTGTCCATGACTCGTCCCATGCGCTGTTTGCGCTCAACGTCGCCGAAGGGCGGCTGGAGGAAGTATTGCCTATTTTCACGCAACTCGTTTATATTTCCGACGGTGCTCCAAGCCACCTCAAAAACAGGCACCAGGTGTATAAATTAAGAAAAAAGAGGAATGTCGTCGCCAAGTGGATATTTTCCGCATCAGGGCACGGGAAATGCTCGTGTGATGGAGTGGGCGGCGTGCTCAAGCACCAGGCATTCATGTATAACTTGACAACTACAGAATGGTATTCCATAGCGAACGCGCAAAGCTTCGTTGAGGCACTCAGACCGAAAGTCAAAGGGATCGTTCTACTCTCAATTGCCACAAAGAAGCTCAAGAGTTTCCGGGAGCTCAGGAAAAAAGAGTGGAAGAAGGTAAACCTACCAAGGGGCATCCGATCCTCACATGTGTGGAGGAAGACACTGAAGGAGGGCGCCTTGAGCGTTGCCCATGAAAATATTTGCGAAAGCACAGAGTAGCTGCATACACGTGTCAAGGCACGAACTTGTGTCCCGAAATTTAGAAAATCATTAGTGAGTGCGTACGGGCATGCTCAAAACTGCAACTATAAACTGCGTGGTTCCTACACAGTGTGAAAACTGATTCACAGTTACGTCGAACTAGTAAAAATGTACTGACTTCGAAAAATGTGCCATTGATGTTTTGTGTTTTTTACTGGTTCTGCGCTCGCGTTTGTACATCACTGGGGTGCATGAACTGTGCAGTCAACCGTCGGCGATCAGCAAGGTGTATCATTCAATCGGAATAGGCTGGGTAATGAGTAGGCGCCCTCGTTTACTTTGAATTGTTCTATATACAAAACATTTTTGACGTGTTGAGTTGCCATTTGATTTGAATATACTTGTTGCGCATTGTTTTGTAGTGCGCTTATGTGGTTTCTCTCTTATTTCAAGCTTTAAATTACAATGAGTATCACAAGTTCGCCTACTTTATGTTCCTTTTTGAAAACGTAAACAAAAATGATCTCATACTTTCGAAACTGTAGAGGCGCACAATGCCGGGAAGGTTGCTGATTTTTGGTCAAACAAGCACACATTTTACGCGATGGCGGCTCAAAGAGAGAACATACAACAAACCTATTACATTTCTATATCGTTTTTTTTGTGGTTGACTATTATGTCTCAAATAATTTCAAAGATGAAAATTAAAAAAAAATGGAGTTTTTTAAGAAAATCGATCTCAAACTTTCAACATTCGTTATTTTTCACAACGTTTACGTCAAGGTAGTGAAGCGGCTACTCAGCAGATTATAATGATATTATTATATCTATAATGGGCTTGCTTTGGGATTACTATAGTGCTAAAGAAAGGAAATTTACCATAAGTACACACAAAATAATGACCTGTCAAAGTTGACCGAAAATTGACCTGAGTGACGAGCTCGACATTTTTTTTAGAAAACAATAAAATTTCTAAAAATATTTGAATACGTCAAGGTATATTTCTAGTACATATTAAATGAGGAGAAAAGCTTAAAAGGGTGAAGAAAAAAAAAAAAAAACTAGTGCCAGCAGAGGGTGTCCAACACGCCACCTGCGACGGCAGGCAAAATTACTAGTTCCTGGCACTGCGGCATCTACGCTGCCTAGTTCGAGAACAAGAAATCTGGGAACATGTGGGTTGCGCCCTAATTCACTTGAGAAATGCGCCCGAAATATATATATTTTTTCGTCAAAATTAAAAATTAGACCCTTTTAGCCTACCTGATTTGAGATGAAATCACCCATATATATATATATATATATTATATATGGGTGTTTTCATCTCAAATCGGGCAGGCTCAAAGGGTCTAATTTTTAATTTTCACGAAAAAAATATACGTTTTGGGGGTGTTTCTCAAATGAAGGAGGGCGCAAACCGCATGTTTTCCAGATTTTTTGTTCTCGAGTTACGAGCCGTAGAAGCCCCCAGTGGCAGAAACTAGTGTTCTTGCCTGCCGTCGCAGGTCGCGTGTTTGACACCCTCTGCTGGCGCTATTGTTTTCCCTACACCCTTTTAACTTTTCCCCCTCATTTAATAGGTATTATAAAGATACCTTGATGTATTTAAATATTTTTAGGAATGTGATTGTTTTCTAAAATACATGTAAAACTCATCACTCCCGTCGCTTTTTGGTCAACTTTGACAGGTCATTACTTTGTCTGTACTTAAGGTAAATTGTCTTTCTTTGGCTCTACAGAACGCCCAAAGCAAGCTCATTATACATATAATGATATCATTATAATTTGTCGACTAGCCGCTCCGCTACCTTCACGTAAACGTTGTAAGAAATAACAAAAGTTGAAAGTTTCAGGTCGATTTTCTCGAAAACCTCAATTTTGTAAAATTTTATTTTTTAAATTCTTTTAGACATATTAGTCGACTACAAGGAAAGACAGTCTAGAAATGTAATATTTTGGTTGTATGTCCTCTGTTTGAGCCGCAATCGCGTGAAATGTGTGAACATTTGTTATTTTTTACAACGTTTACGTGAAGGTAGCGGAGCGGCTACTCGGTAGCTAATAATGATATTACTATATCTATAATGGGCTGGCTTTGGGCATTCTAGAGAGCTATGGAAATAAAATGTACCTTAAGTACAGACAAAGTAATGATCTGTCAAAGATGACCGAAATTCGACCTGAGTGACGAGTTTGACATTTTTTTTAGAAAACAATCAAATTATTAGAAATTTTTGAATACGCCAAGGTATCTTTATAGTATTTATTAAATGAGGGGGAAAAGTTAAAAATTTGCAGGAAAAAGACTAGCGCAAGAAGAGGTTGTCAAACACGCGACCTCCGACGGCAAGCAAAAACACTAGTTTGTGCCACTGCGGCTTTTACGTTTCGTAACTGAAGAACAAAAAATCTGGGGAATATGCGGTTTGCGCTCTCCTTCATTTGAGAAATGCCCACAAAACATATATTTTTTTCGTGAAAATCAAAAATTACACCCTTTTATCCTGCCCGATTTGAGATGAAAAAACCCATATATATATATCTATATATTTATATATAATCTGTACAAGAGTTCTAAACTAAAGCTAATAAATATACGACAGTGAAAAATAACTTGCAGGCCCGGTTTCAACTCTATTTGTGCGTTACATATGCATATTTTAAAGTAAAACAAGGGGAACATCACGCACGCTCGTAACGCTTACACACTATCTCCAAACTGCACCATTTGACGCCGCTCTCGGCAAGACCGTATTAGTGAAGGTGGTCACGCATGTTTGCTTGCGTTAGTTCTGACGGAGGTGTCCAGAAGCTGCCTTACACCTAGACGCAAATCAACCGTTCTGTTACCGGCCGAACTAACGCCGGCCGGCAATGTCTTGCTGAGAGCTGGTCTGGACCAGAGGATCTTGTTCCACGGCTCTCGAAGGCCTAGACGGGACCGAAGCCCGCTTGTCAACGACGACAGATTTTGAGTTTAGGTCGTTAGGAAAAAGAATAATAAATAAAGAATAAAAGGTATTAAATATATCTGTTTACAATGGTGCGCAGTTCAAACACCATAAACATTGCAAACTGTACAAGAGTTATAAACTAAAGCTACCAAATATGAGACACTGAATCATAATCCCATAAAATAATCCGAAGACGAACGCTGCAACATGTTGGAATGTGACGATCGTTTGTCTGGCTGAATGACGGCGATCAACATAAAGGCGCTTTATGCTTTTCCGTTCTACAGGCGAAAGGTCCTACGTCCAACTTGTTTCACTATTTCTAGCTGATCGCTGAAGCTTGATATCTCATGGCCTCTTTTCTCCAATAGCAGGCACCGAGCGAATTGGCAAACAAAAGGGTTTGCCGTTTGGTTGGTTATCATTTGTCAATATGCTCCTTGGTCGACTGCTGTCGCTGACGCAGCCTTTCGCGTAGACGCCTCATCTCCACTGCGTTGCGTTGTAATTCTCGAAGTAACAAGCCCAGTATTTGGAGACGCGTCTAGGAGCGCTGACGCACAAGCCCGAATGGCTTGTGCTGGTTGTCTTTAAGAAAATAAATGATTTCTTCTGAGCCCCTCGCAAGAAAAGGATCGTCCACGTTAAGATATTAAGATTCCTTCCTACAAAAAACGCAACGGGCTTCTGCCAAGTCCCAGCCTACGAGACAATAACGCGTAAAGGGCAGTGTACCTTGTGCGTCTTAGCTGTGAAGAATAGTTCTAATTTTTTTTCGTGCGTTGATTCCTTTACCAAGCTGTTCAAGATTCTTACAAAAAAAAAAAAAAAAAAAACTTGTTACAAAGTATTTTTGCCTCGGAATTTTCTTTTTCAGTTCGAGGAATGTTGCTTTTAGGTAGGAGTACATTCGATGTTGCTTCATGTGCCTTGAATTTATAGAGGTCGACTGGAAGAACAGGGAACCCCCCTTTCCAGGCACGTAGCCAGGGGAGGGGGCGAGGGGCCCGGCCGCCCTCCCCCCCCCCCCCCCGGAATCTTCCATCTGGGACCTCCTCTCCCCCTCCCCCTCATACAGATTTTGTCATGGGCACACGTGATTTTAGTTCGGAGGGGGGGGGGGGGGGGGCGAACTAAAATCTTGGCTACGTGCCTGTCCCTTCCGTGTCTGATGTTAGCAGAAACAAAGAGGTATTTTTCAAAAATGGTACGACTTGCTTCACGAGAACCTTGCCGTAGCCAGGGCTGCCTCTGGTCAACGCATCCAGGATTTTGCAAGGAAAGTTTCGGAGGCTGAAGCAAAGAGATGCGACTCTGAAGGCCTGGACGTGTTGACCAGATGCAGCCCTAGCTCCGGCAACCTTTCCCGTTAAGCAAGTAGTGTCGTCTTTGAATGTAGTGTCTGTGTTCCTATCTAGAAGCAACACTTCTCTAACTAAAAAAAAATGTGAGACAAAAATAAGTCTTTATAGGAGGCTAAACTTGAAACAGCTTGTTAAAGGAACTGACGCAGGAAAATAGCTAGAACTATTCGTCGCAGCCAAGACGCGAAGTTAGACTGCCCTTTACGTGTTATTGTTTCTGAGGCTGGCACTTGGCAGAATCTAGTTGTGTTGTTATTTTTTTTCTAGTAATCTCAAGGAAAAATGGAGGCGTCTAAATCTACTTCTGAATAGACATACTAATACCCAAGGGATCGTAAGCTTAACAGTTAGCTTAATTCAGCTATCGGGTTTAGATCTTGCAACAAAATTCAATGACCTTTTTTCGACCGTAGTTAACAGTCACCACAATTCCGACATTTTTGGTTTTCTAACTGATAGATTGGCGGAATTAACATTCTTTGAACCGGCTGACGAGCTTGATGTTTTTTTTTTCTGTTTTTTTTTTCAAGTTGCAAAAGTCTGAAAGATACAAGTAGCGTTGACTCCCATAATATACAAAATCTCCCGGTAAAATATGTTTTGCAAATAATTACACCCTGCCTGACACATATTTATAATGCAGCGCTTATGACAGGGCACATTACAACAGCAATGAATCTACCTATGGTAGCCGTGATTCATAAAAATGGAAATAAGAACGACTTCGGTAACTATAGTCCAATATCTGTACTCCCACTTTGTTGTAAAGGGTTAGAATAAATAATTCATTGCCACCTCATTACCTTTTTCTTAAAGCATTTTGTAATATCCGATGACCGGTATGGATTTACTTAAAATAGATCAACAGAGCATGCCTTACTTTTCCAAAAAGAATATATTTTGAACAGTTTTGAACGCCAACGCCTTATTCTTGGTATTTTTATTGACTACAGTAAAGCATTTGATACTTCGCTAAGCTCGAGCAGTACGGCGTACGAGGACGCACCCTCAACCTTATAAAATTATATTTAAGCTCGCGATTACAATATGCTATCATAAACCAGTCTCGTTCCGATTCCCTTAAAATATGTAATCGTGTCCCTCAGGGTAGCATCCTTGGACAAGTCTTGCTTAATATATATATATAAAGGAGAAAACAAAGGAGAAAAATAAAGCTGTAATATTTCACCCTGAAGCAAAACTTGCAATGCACCCACCGCCCTTAGTTTTAAATGATACCGTCGTCGAGTACGTAGACACTTTTAGATCTTTTCGTATAAGTTTTACTGCAACGATGACATGGGACGCCCACATAAACGAGATCTCTTTTGCCCCTTCTAAGGTTGTTGGAACACCTCACGTAATAAGTATGTTTTACCTGAAAAAACTAAACTAATACGCTTTCTTTTATTCGTATTTAAGCTACCGTTTCCTTGTCTGGGGTAATACCACAGCATCCAATATCCAGAAGCTTCTTATCTTGCAAAAGAGAATGTTACGTGCAATTGTAAAAGCTCAATATAATTCCCCAACCGGACAGCCTTACTCGCAGCTGAAAATTGTGCCGGTATATAATTTATTTGAATATAGATTTGCGTGTTCCTACAAAACTATAATAGTAAAAGATGGCCATTTTCCTTCACGTATTGTTTCTACTGTTCCCCACAATACGCCTTGTACAAAGTAAAATACGCCTTTGTTTTACCAAGATGTAGAACGAATTATGGCTTTAATATGCTACGGTATGTTTTGCCTAAGTTTTTGAATACTCTTCTCTGTGATTACCTGAGTGATATGTTTTATTCTGTCCACCGGAACGCTTTTCTATAATTTGTCTATACTTCAACTATCTGGCACATGTGCAATATACGCGCAAAACTATGTGTACCTAAATATAGTTTTTATTTTCTTATATTTTATCTATACCGCGTTCACACTGCTGACTTTTAAGGGTGGCGAGGCCCGTCAAGCAGGGGACGACATTGCTTTTTTTCCCGCCACCCTGAGTTTGTGTTTCAAGCTGAACTAAACGCTGATTGATTTATCGTTCCTACAAAGAAGTCTTAATCTGTTAAACGTTGACAATCCTTTCTTTGTGTGGGACTCAAACGAAATCGTTTCTTTTCTTAAAGACAACCAGCACACTGGTTATATGGCCTGTTCGTTTGACATTAATGATTTATAATACTGATTGCCTCACAATGATCAACTTGTCTGCATTAAAGGCGGCATTGACAGGTTTGGTGCTGTAGCTTTTCAGCATGCTGCGGGCCTTTCAGTTGGAGGCTTTTTGGAGCTCCTGGGAGGGTAATATCTATTTGCAGCGGCAAGGAGTTCGCATTGGATCGTGTATTGCTCCAGTGCTTAGTGAGTTGTTTTTGGCGAGCCTTGATTGCATTATCTTAGAACATTTAGGGGGAACCAAACTCGCAAAGGTCTTCCGTTATGTAGAAGATTTTTTGGTCCGGTTTAAAACTGATGCCTTGTCTTTTCATGCGCCGATGAGTGAAGTTTTGGGAATTTTTAGCAACTGCCTTTTACCACTTGTTTTAACTCATAACTTCCTAAAGCTGATTGCATCAGATTTTTTTAATTTAATGTATTCTATGTATCCAAGCCATATATGCTGGGGTTACAAACTACGCGCCGGCAAGCCTCTGTTGTCTTTTGAGTCAGCACACTCAAAAACTGTAAAGCGGGCAATTGCACGGACCTGCTATACACATGCTCTGCGGAAGTCTTGCCTCCACAAAATTCAACCCAACTTCGATAAGCAATCCCAACGCCTCACAGTCGCTGGTTTCCTTTCCGACGTGTTGATTGTGGTGTTTACGTCTCTGATAAATAAATAGATTGGGCTTATGACGTGCAAAGATATTACAAAAAAAAATATACACGGGAAAAAGAATGTTTGTTCTCATTATGCATATTCACTGTTTGGCACACAACCTAAACAAAATAGCAGGCGGATGTGACGTGGACGTGTTCTCCGTTCCTGACAAACTGTCAAGGTTGCGCAGAGTCCTCAATCCCTGTTAGAGATACTAGCACAGACTTCCAGATCAAAGCATTGTGATCATTTCGTCACGTGTGCTGAAAAGGTGGTTTATTCACTCCCTGTGTCCTACGGCAAGTGTTACGTGGGCCAAACGGGACGCTGTTTTAATGTGAGGCAAAGGGAACACGCTTCCAATGTGTTTCCACGGTGATATCTAGTCACCTTGGTATCTATGGGGTGACTTTCGTTGCGTGCCGGAGTTTTAAAGATGTGAGGTTATAAGACGTCACCATGACCAGCTGACACGTGAAATTCTTCAGACCTTGGCTAGCAAGATGAGGTGATGCCTGTGTCAGCCGTTCTTCAATTGCCCTCTCAAAAAAAAAATATTTTTTTTGTACCATGATTTGCGTGTGCTGTGCGCTTTATAGCTTTCAATACTTCTTTCGCGTTTCTAAAGGTATGTGTTTTTATAGGCTGATCCTCTCTTTCTTCTTTTTTGGTTCTTAACTGCACTGATATATATAGCGATGTTTGGATCAATAAAATTTAGTTGTTAGTCAGCGCTGTTTCTATGTTTTCCTCCATTTGATACCTAGTCCTTTTCGCAGTTTCAATTGTCAAATAAGCTCAAAAAGCCACTGGATTTGCCTACGGAACAGCATAGGAGCTTCGATCAACTCAACCGCATTGACCTAGAAAAACACAGCGATCTAAGCCGATGCTTCGTCTTACAGCGTTGGAGCTGTGCTATGCCAGCTTCAGACAGATGCATCATACAAGCCGGTTGCATACGCGTCAAGGGCATTGATAAAAACGAAAAGAAAATAGACACAGGTCGCGAAGGAAGGTCTAGCGGTAGTTTGGGGAGTGCGAAAGGTTTCAGAATTTTGCCACTGGTCTTCACATTGATATTGAAACTGACCACAAGCCGCTTGTGCCAATCTTCATGTCGAAGAAGCTAGCTGATATCATGATCAGACTTCAAAGAATTGAAGATGAGAATTTTGAGGTTCTCCTATGTGATGATACACATTCCAGAAAATGCGCTGATTGAAGCGGCAACATTATCCCGCCAACCGCTTAATGAAACAGGAGTCCCTGACCTGGAGCGAGAGGTGTTTGCATATGTGAAGGAGGTGGACGCAGTCCTTCCGGCGACGGAGACGAGACTCCAAGAAATCAAAGAAAAAATACCAAGGACACCACAAGCAAGCAGCTGGCATGGTACAGTGGCAAAGGCTGGCCCAATCGAAAATAACTTCTTGCGAACTTCATAGAGTACTTGCAACATCGGTCATAGATTGCACTTTAAGATGGACTGCTCATGAGAGGATGCAGCCTCATTATCCTGGTGTCAATGCGTCCTGATATACTGCAAAATATCCACCAGGGACATAGAGAAGTTACGAAGAACAGAGCTCGAACTGAGGACTCTGTACAGTGGCCAGGAACCCCAACGGGGACAAAGAGCTTGGTACGCAGTTGCTCAGCATGAATCATGGAATCTTCTAACCGATACGAGCCTTTTATGCCGTCGAAGTGCTCATGGAAGACCCTGGCAAAATGTCGCAATATGTCTGTTTTATCTATCAAGGAAAGAATAGCTTCTGGTTACAGACTATTACTTGAGGTATCCAGAAATGACACTTTTGAACACTACGACTTCAAGGTGTGTAATAACTAATAACACACTTAAAGGCCGACTTACGAAACCATTTTCCGCAGGGTAGGAAAGTCTCCCCAACGACCTTCGCTCCCTCCCCTCTCGCACTCCTTCCTCCTCCTCCCCTGAAAAGGGCGGGTCCGGAAGCTAGTCTCCGTGGAAAGGAGAAGGGGCTCCCTCCTTTCTGGGTGGGAAGGAGGAAACCTCTTCTCCCGCGGAAAATGGTTTTGTAGGTCGGCCTTTAAAGTAAATTTTCGCGCGACGTATAACACCTGCTGTTATGTTAAGGGACAACGGACCACAATTTCAGCGGGTGGCTGGAATTGAGTTTCATCGGTTCGCTCAAGAATGGGGCTTCGAACACTGGACGTCTAGTCCAAAATACCCTCAGAGCAATGGATTTGTTGAAGTTGCTGTCGGAATTTTTAAGAGAAGCCTCAAGAAGACATCCGACAGCTACATCGCCTTACAGTCCTACCGTGCTACACCATTGGACAATAGGTATAGTACCGCCTAGTCGCTTATGAGTCGCAAGTTGAGAACGTCCCTGCGATCTGTTTCTTTCACTTTTAAACCGAAACTTGGGAACTCCCATGAACACCAATGGTGGGAAAAAATAATGGCTCAGCAATATGTTAACTATGCCAGGCGACGTGGCGCACGACAACGCGAACCACCGAGAAGAGGCGACGTTGTTTGGATCACCAATCAGCAAATGCTCGGCGCAGTGCAATCTGCAGCGGAGTCCCCGAGGTCATACTTTGGGGACACTGACACAGAAAGTCTTCGCCGGTATAGCTTCCACCTAAAACCAGTGCTTAAGGCTGAGCTCACCAAAACAATTTCAGAGCCGTACATTGACCCGAATCCTCACACGACACAAAGTCAACGAATTGTAAGACCTGTAAATAGACCTCTGTTTTAAAGGTGGGAGATGTGATGTTGAGCTTTGATAGAATACGATGGGGAGGACACATAAAATAAACATGGCGTGACGACAGGAATCTACCAGAGAACCTGGTGAGACCTCCCGTCAGAGAACACAGTCGTTTCTAACGGGAGGTGTCGACGTTCCCTAAGTTAGGCATGGGCGAATGCTGCGGGGAACTGAACTCTGCTTAGCCGGCAAGACTGAAGTCAGCGGAAACGTAGTCCGAAGGAGCAGAGAAGGCGGGGACAGGCTTAGGAAAAACTGGCGCAGGCAGGGAACCGTTCCAGATCTACGTCGCCAGAGAGGTGTAAAGTCCCGGCACGGGACGATGACAGACGCGTCGTTACGTGATAGCTCTTGCATCGGAATCATCCATGGCTTTTGCAGAACAGCAGAACCCACAGGGATAATTGCTGGGTTGAATGCCTGCCTTTTTCCTTTTCTGTCTAAATGAGTGTCATAGTGGCGTACGCTCATTTAATCACTTCCGTTCAATGCGAGTTAAAGTGGTTGGCGGCCAAACCTCACTGACTGTAGGGCCTATCTACAGCGAAGACACGAGACACCTCTTCAAAGCGAATATTCTTGAAAGCTGTGCGGACTCCCCATAGAGCGTGATACAAACCTACCATAGGGTTGCATCACAAATCGCAAATATGTCACAAATGCAAACCTACCACAGCCTTTTTTTCACACAGTTGTTCTTTACAGACTATAAATTGCTTTACGTACTGCTCAACACTGAAACGCTTAGCTACTTTTTTTTGACAAGTGCGATAGCGTCAAAAGTGCACTGCAAATTAACGAGATTCGCGTAAGTCGTGCAGCCATTGAAAAAAAAATCGCAAAGCATTGAAACATTAAGGTAGCTATGAAGACGCTACCTAGTTTTTTTTACAGTAAACGGTAACGTGTCTAACATATTTGCCCCATACTGATTTTCGGTGTTTGTAACGAGATCGAAGCGAGAATTTTATGAAGGGTTACTCGAATACTAGCGTCCAGTGGGCATGCAGCTCGCTTCTTGAAAATATTAGTAGATCGGTGAAGTAAAACAAAAAGGAAGTGCCTGCGTGATAATATGCATATTCGCCAGGGGTGCGTCCGACCACATTTTTGGTTTTCTGACATTGAGTCTGACGAGAATCGTGGGCAGGTGTTATTACGACGCAGACGTGGATCGATACGGGCGCTCAGGAAGGCGAAGAAAAGAAAAATGAAGGATGGGTTCAATGACCTCGCTCCTTAGTGTTGGCGGAAAGCTTGACATTGCCTCATTGCTTAGGTTCTCCAGAACGGACGTCAACCTGAGCGCAAGTGAAGATTTGCGACCATTCCGTCTGAATGAGGCATTGAAGAAAATATGCATCTTTTTCATTCATTAAACATCTGTACCCGTTTGAGTTTTTTTTTTTTTTTTTAAGACCACTACAGACCTTCACATTTAAAGAGAGGATGAACATCAAGTTAAAATAGACACAAAAGAGAAATTAACGTAGAAACCAACTTTTCTTTAATATTAATTCACCGCAGGAACTCAGTTTAGCTTCCGAACTATTTAAGCCTTACCATCCCTTGATTGTCGCCAAATGTTGTGATCGAAGTGTTCGATATATTTGGTCGTTGTTTATTCGATTTGTTGTTAGAGTTACTTCTTCATCATTCCGCTACAGCGCGAATTTTCGGAACGTCAGCTTGACTGCTCCTAGATTGATTGTCAGTTTATATCGCATAACAATCAATTGAATAAAATTATTCCTCGCACAGTGTTGCTGCTCGGCGAATGTCATCAAACAGGACTCACCGAAAATTTAGTCATGAAGAATGGACTTCCTGATTGGTGTAATTAGGTGACTCCCGGAGGTTCCTGTTATTGGGCCACCTTACCGCGTTATCTTTTTTCAAGGCTGCGTAAGAGTCTTCTACAGAAAACAGAACGGTCCGCTCCGATGACTACCAGTGCCATTGCGTCGTAGACGTCGATGACGGCTTTGTGTTTCTGAATGCGCTAGTATTAGTACCTACGTGACAGCGAAAAGCTGAGACCATCCGTCAGCGGACAGAAGAGTGAAGAGGGAAGCGCGCCGCGTAGAGAGGAGAAAAGTAGTGAAGCACAAAGGCGAGAGAGATGCGACGTCACGGGGCGGAAGCCAATACGCGCACGGGAAACCGGTAAACAGCGAAAGCAGTGTCAGGCAGCGGATGCCGCCGCTAACCGTGCAAGGCGGGCGAACAAGACAGAGGAGGGGAAGAAGCGCCTAGCTCGGCTTAGGTTGCCTCAATGTCCTTCTCTTTAGGGTGATGCCACCCTTTGTAGTACCCGATGCCGACAGCACGAGCTTACAGAGAAAGGACAAAGAAATCGTCGAAAACAAAAAGTCACCGTAGGACAGTCACGGCGCCACAAGCGCGTGCAGGGACGGGCTCTTCTGGTCGCTTCAGAACAAGAAATAAGAATGAGTTGTTAGAACAATAAAGCCCTATGTCATCACCTTCAGCAAAGCACAAATGAAGGCACCCTAGGTCGGCTGGCCGGAATGCGGCGCCAGAAGCAGCAAGCCGACGCGGGTCTGCGTGGAACAGAGGCTGAAGCGAAGCGGGTTCGACGCATTCACTTCGCAGGACAAAAGTTAAAGAAAGATCACTCGGTGAATCCTTAGGGAATGGGTTAGCATGACCCTTGAGATACGCCACACACCTCCCTCTTTGGGAAACGCTAACACTGACTCCGTAACGAGGTCAAAAAGAGGCAGCAATAAATAGAGGAAGAAAAATAAAAAAACCAGAACCGAAAATTTACGGGGTCAGCGTTAGAGTTTCTCAGAGGGGAACGTGTGTGGCGTTTTCATAGGGCCTTACTAAGGCATTCCCGAAGGATTCACCAATGCATATTTTTCACACCAAACCGAACATTTCTGGCGTTTATAGAGGAAGTGCAAAGAATGGAATGCTTCTTGCACTCCCTCCCGAATGACTTCGGCGATTCAAGCAAACTGCTGATTCTTGAGCTGTTCCCAAATGACGTCATGAATGGTCTTGCGGATACCAGTGAGGCTGGAGCTGATCCGGTGACGCCAGGAAGTAGACTGTGTAGGGAGGGTTCTTTGAACAAGGGAAAGTTTTATGTTCATTTTCGCCGTGGCGAAACCCTGGTCCGTAGCGAGTGGGTTTGGCACAAGACACCCAAAATATCTTTATTTATACTCCGAATTAGCGATTTCAGCTTCTTTGCTTCAGATGCTCCGGAATTTCCGTGGTTTCTAGGCGAAAACATACCCGACGAAGCTGTTTTTGTTTTCTTTAGAGGCCTTTCCCCTCACTTATATAAACATTTCTTGCTCCGATGGCGATAAAAAGTTTATGTTGAATGCTATCTACCTTTTGGCAGTGCTTTCATTGGGGGAATTTTTTATTCATCCTGGTACGGCCAGCACCCGGTGGCGTACTCGGTTCTTTTTCTATTGGGACCTTGCTGCAGCATGCACAACTTGTTTTTTTTTTGCATTATATCAGTTCCCGTATTTTACTGTGGTAGTCATGTTATACTGGTGATGCGGAATTTTGTAGGCTACATTTGGAAATTTCTGTAATCCCCTTATTTAAATTCACGACACTTGCGCGGCCATTTAACGTTTCCGAACTCCGCTGCATACTGAACTTTTAGAATTCAAATATACGAGATAATAAAATGTTTTGAAAACGAGAAAACAATTATTGATTGAAGGGTGCTGGGAAAAGGACACTGTCCATTTGTCCTGTCGTTTTCTTACTGTGAATTTATATTTCCCTTTTTTCCCTGAGAACCCGATTGACGTAATACATTTGAATCTCGTCGGGTTCCTTCAATGTCTTCAGTAAACTTACCTAAGTTATAAGTATGGATAGTGTAACCAACATCTGCTTTCGTGTTCATCTACCCATTTCTTAAATTAATACGCAGTACACTTCAAGCTCTACTCGAGTCTTCTTAATGGCCGATCGAAATTAGAAGCATTAAAGGTATTGCGCCATTTAGAATGCTCTGCAAACTTATATGGAGCAGGTCAGCTATGTTTTTTTTTATGGGAGCGCTCTCCTGGTAGCGGCTGAGCAGCAATCTGTTTGACATAGCACCGAACAAACCACCCAGAAGTGCGATTTTAAGGAGCAGTTGTTCAGCATCCTACAGGACAGCGCTGTCATGAGTAAAGACACAGTTAGCCTGTTCGGCATACGTTTCGTGAACACTGTGCATTTCAGTTTGTTAGTGATAGTGGATGCAGTGCCCTGACTTGTTGCAACTTGTGGGTGTGCAGGATGGCGGCCCCGACGACGGAAGACATGGGCGAAGAGGACATGTACCTGGAGATGTATCTGCGCCACAAGGGCGCAGAGAGGCGCCAGAGCCGGCGCTTTAGCCGGCAGTCGTCGTCCCGTAGGGGGTCCTCTCCTTTTCCCTGGGAGACGGCTGCCGGAAGACGCAGGCTGTCCTCTTACACCCTCTCCTCGGAGTAAGTACTGGACCCACGTGCGCTTTGGGCTCCAGAAGTGGATATCATGCATCCCCGGCACGCTCTCCTCCGCCTAGGGGCGTAAACAGTTTCGAGGTGAAAACTACTTCGCCAATTTCAATTTGTAACACAGCCGTGTGAGGTTCCAGTCCTGCTAAAAAAAAAACAAGGAAAAAAAAAACGTAATAATTACAATTTATTGGTAAACTTTTTAATCTTGCTGCGCATTAGCTGGCCGGAAATTAAGATGTTTGCGAACAAAAGTGGTCCTGAAGTCAATTTCTCGTGTGGCGGAATAGCGCATTTGTTATGTCCGCGAGCAGTGACGGCTGTTCGCTCGATTAGTGAGATGGTGTCTCAATAACAGTCTTACTGAAGCCTCTAGCAAAATGTCCTCGTTTCAACCTGCCTCGCTTTCATGCGGTTAAGCCACTAAAGTTCGCTGGTTTTCAGAAAAGACAATCGTATCTATGCATTTACCAATTTATGTTCTTCGCTCCTTCAGTATTGCTCAACACCCAAACAGCTGGTACAAAGCCAAACAGCTACAAAGATTGCATAGAAATTAGTGAAATGTTGTGAAGCCCCAAACAACGTCAACTGTAATTGTAACTTGGGGAATTTCGCTGTGATCGAGGAAGCTATGCAGCCACCGGACCTTTGTTGTTCATGTTTATATACATGACTCCGTATTTCTGCTTATATTTACATTATGCTCAAAATGAAATGAGGGGTTTTAGTATATCCACCCGATTGATGGATACAACAAAAAGGTTTACGGCAAGTCATGAGTACGTGTTCAGTTTGTTGGTGAGCGTTGCGTATTCTGCGTGAGCACATTGCTTTACTCGTTAAAAAGACAATGAAGACGATTTTATTTAGTTTTTTTAAATGGTGTTTTTATGCTTCTTGAGGACATAGCATGCTGTTCAATTTTTTGTAGACATTTGTGACGCGTATTTCTGTGCCTACGAAAGAAGTAAAGAATCCGAAACTGAACAATTTCCATTCTCGTTTCTGTGCCTCCGAAAACGGAGGTGACGTAGGGAGTGACGTCAAGTGTGAATAGTCGGTATCGGTAGTATTTAGGAGATCGAGACTCTGGTTTCCGCAGTGGGTTATAGCAGCGCGGTTGCGCGGTCGTTTCGTCGAATCTGTCGAATCGTCGAATCGGCACTGCCGCTCTCGCGAGCGAGTTCGAGCTTCCGTTCAGTGACCCAACACAAACGGAACTGGAGTACGTGTGTGGCGGCCTCCGAAGTGCCGAAGTTGCTCACCGGCCGTTTCGAGTCCCGCGTAGTAAAGAAAAAAAACAATTATGCTGCTTTATTTACGGTTTAGAAATCATTTCCGGACCGATTTATACTTTCTATGGTTATTCAAGCGGAAATTAGAACAGTATTCCTAATAATCGCGAACTAAAACGTGACCGAGGGCACGTCTCTCGTTTCGACCAATCGCTGACGCGTCTCGTGTGACGTCGCGCTTCTTGGCCCCACATCGGTCACGTGAGTTCCGCCTTCTCCTGGCTTCTCCCGCAACTCTCGGAGCGTCGCCCCAGTCGATCCCGGTACGGTTATTACCGCGACTGTTTAATTGATTTGCACGGCACACAAGTGCCGGTTTTGGCTGAAATTTGGGCAACGTCTCCTGAGACGTGCCTGGAACTCAGTTGAATCGCCAAAAAGATGTCCGAAATTGCCTTCGTTGTCCCTTTAAAGGTTCTCGCGAAAAAAAAAAAAAAAACGCAACATGAGTGGAACTTTAATTTGTCACCTGGAGTTCTCGTCGCTCTAGAATGCGCCTCTGGTCGAGGGCATAATTAAACATGCATACAGTGGCCTGGGTACTTTGATGTATCTCCTGCCTCTCGTGTCGTCATGCTCGATAAACCAGAGCGACACCCTCATAATTCCGCACGCGAAAGAGCCGAGAGGGCTACTAAAACCGCCTGCACTCCCCGCCGATAAGGTGTAAGAGAAACAACAGCCACCCACAAGAACAGCAACAACGAAACAACGGCGAAACATTATCGCTGCTCCGTTGGCCCCAGAATGCAGCATACAAAAACGGTGGACTTCCCCAGTGCCGGTCCAAAACTGTTTTTTCCGCCTGCTGCGTTATTGATGCTCTACCCCCGGCTAATGAAGTGGGGCGAAGACGGCCGGAGCCGCGGGCGGGTCCTGGCCGGCGGTGCCCCGACGCGGGTTCGGAACCCGGAGCCACGCCCTGAGCCTAGGGCCGGGGGTCCCCGGCCGCAGGGATTTTTCTGTCGCGCAGTTCAAGCTCCGGGATTTTTAATTTCCTTTTTCCTTCTTATCGTCCCGTCGGTGCGTGGTCCGTTTCAATACGCGAAAGAGACGACGGATGACGGAAACGAGCGTGAGGGGAAGAGGGAGGCATGATGGAAGCTCCCGCGGTGTTATGGATGGACGGCTTCGTCGGTTATGGCAAGGCCCGATATTTTAAGGGAATTATCAGTCGTGGTTCCGCGTTGGCGAATAAAGTGGGGAATTCCCGACGGATCGATAATAAGCGCGCCGTTTTCTTTTTTTTTCAGGGGGCGGGGGGGGGGGGGGGGGAGAGAGGAACGGGACCTTGGGGTTGGCATCTGCCCTCGGGGTGCTGTGGCAGATATTGTTCTAGGTTCGATGACAAACTGAAAGATTGTTTTCTCGTGCTCCGATGTATCAATGGTCCCTTAACTTGTATATATTCATTTTATATTTCATTTATATTCTGCTATATTTTTTAATCGACGACTTGTCAGTGGGTGTAGTAAAAAAACACGACTAATAACCGGAGGTATTATAAAACAAAAACTGAATAATGAAAACCTTTGAAAATATTTGGTTCGTGATGCAGCTTGCAACGCGTCAAATCAGAAACGTGAACTGCATTGTGGCTGAGCAAGCTGTCTGCATGCAACAAGCGTCGTCAATGTTTTACTTATGCTGTAGGGGAAGAATACAGGGTGTTATTCACAGTCGCATTAAACTTGTCAAGATATTTTTGTCAATGGGCTAAACTGCCTAATTAAAGGAAATAGTTAGCTCACGTTTTGACTAATAATTCGTGAGCAAACCCTCCACTACTGAAGTTGACGAATTGCTTTAGAAACATCCCATCCTGTCAATTTCGCGAAGGTAGCCTAATTTTGTTTAGCTTTAAAGAGCGCTGAAAAAATCTCGCTTGAGATAAAAAAAAATATCATGTGACTACTCGCCAGCTAACTGCGCTGTTAGTGTCCTTAGTCGCGTGGGATATTTTGTAAAACTCTCAGGCGTTCTAAAAAGCTCTGAAACGTTAGGCACACGAAGGTTACCTTGATGGGATGTTTTCAACACGCTCCACAGCTTTTGTAACAAGAAGTTTGTGAACAAGTTATTAATTATTGAGTTAGCAAAGTAATCTGTAGTTTGGCCATGGCAAACCAATATATCGACTTGTTCAACAGGCGTAACGTGTTTTTTTAAATTCTTGGCACAAGTCAGCTGAAACATATTGCGTGGATAAAGGATAATAATTTTGGAATTTGGTTTAATATCGCGGCAATATTGGCCACCCTTTTAGAGTTCAGATGGACAGTTTGCTTAATGTAAGTACTTCCGCAGGCGTCATAGAGGGTGGGCTAATTTACGGAATTCGCAACATATTGCTTGGAACATTTCGTCGTGCTTTCTTCTGGAAGTTTTAATTCCTAGGTTAATTACTGTACGCTGTTATAAATTTCGGACAAAGGCCAGGCGAATTTCAGGGTGCATTGAAAATACCCAAAATCGTACGCATTTTTATGCGTGAAGGAAAGGTACACGAACGTTTGCTAAAAAAAAAAGAGAAATTAAAATTGCCATTACTCCCGATGAAAACAAATTAATTAGGCTACTCAATTACTGAACTGGCATATTAATCGGACATTGCTAAAAATACCCGCTAGCGTTTTAATTTGTTTTATAAATTATATGAATACTGCACCGCGGCTTGGGGTTTTGAAGACATCCTTAATTAACAGCAACATTCGAACGCCTAACTTAGAGAATCGTTCGTTTGATTCTATTATGCTAAATGATTTAAACTTACTAATTTCGTTGCAATCGTGAAAGCAATATAGATATACACTCGCTAGCTCGTACACGCCGATTATTCAATACTTAAATTACAAGTACAACGCCCTATAGCCGCTCACTATACAAAACCATGCAATAAAACAATAACAAAATCAAATCAGCTACAAAGATACACGATAACCTACCCCTCCTCCCTTCCCCCTTTCTGGATTGGGGATGGTACAGAGAAGTGTATTCTCGCATTCTGCTCTAGACTTCTAAAACATGCATGTGCGAGGAAATCAATTCAGATGGGAACCAGGCTGGTATTCGTTTCCTTTTACAGCAACATTTTGGATCGCGTTGTTGGGTTTACTACCGTTGATCGAAGGCCATTTCATCGAAACACGTTGTAGAGAACGGGCACGTTTTATCGAAGATCGGTTTAGGGCAAGTGAAGCCTCAGTTTAGAAAAACTCCGTTGATCGAAAATAACGCTGTTAAAAAAAGGCTTCTCTGCCTCGCGCGTGTAACGCTGGGGCGCGCGTTAACACCCCCCCCCCCCCCCCCTGGCGTTTACGCCGCTTCGCGGCGGCAGTTTGCGGCAGCTCATTACAGAAATGTTAACTCATTTGAACCACCCGTACACGCCGGTTGAATTTGCTAAAAAGGGTAATCACCACTTTCTCTAAACTTCGAAAAGGCAAACAGCGCACAGTAAACGGGGACTAAAGGAAGTGCAAACAGGACAAGCGCTGTCCTGTTTGCACTTCCTTTAGTTCAGCGCTGGTCCTGTTTGCACTTCCTTTAGCAGCGCTTGTCCTGTTTGTACTTCCTTTAGGCAGCGCTTGTCCCGTTTGGACTTCCTTTACAGCACTTGTCCTGTTTTCACTTCCTTTAGTCCCCGTTTACTGTGCGCTGTTTGCCTTTCCGTCAGTATGAGCCAACTAACCCACATCGCCACCCTTACTCTAAACTTCGTTTCTCTATAAAGGGATTTGATAAATTGATGTCGGTAAAGCGGCGTTCGCTAAAACGAGCTTCTCAAAACCCCATGCCTCCGCACGTTTGCAGCGCTCCCTATCATTTCTGACAATGTCCACTTGACCGTGGAATGTTTTGAGGCGAAAATAGGCTCGAACAAGATTTCATCGTGCTTTATCCACAGGGTTGACATTAGGATCACCAAGCTCGAGATAACCTCATATTAACACTTTGCTTGTAAGAAGCAGTTAGAATTTAGGGAGATGGCAGCTTCCCATTTTACAAAATCCCAAGATGGCATAATATCGTTTACGCTTGTGCCTCGCACTGCCTCTGGCTATGACAGTTTTTAATGAGCATCTTTACTTTTATCACTATTCAGCTGATGGCGTGTAATAAACCGCTAAAACTTGTCCTCCAGTTTAAAGAAAAGTAAAAAAAAGGAGCATGCAAAACTAGTAAACGATTATTCAAATTACTTTAGTATCTCTCGCATAATTACTGCCTAAACAAAGCAGTAAAATAGTTGCTAAAGTTACTCATAAAGGCGATTGACCACGCGTAACTTGATTATTTTTAATGTGCCTTTGCCCCTGACCTAATGAACTGTGAAACTGTGTAGAGTCTCGTTACCGACTTGATTCCAAATGGAGGTACTACTTCATTATGCAGGCTACCGAGCCAAACAAACCGGCAGTTCCTCCCACGCTAAGTCAATAGAGCGCCTGCCGAAGAGCGCATATTTCATAACGTGGAGAGACAGCCCTCCAACCCAGCGGTCACTCCAGCGAACACAAAGTACGAACAATGCGTGGGCCTTTGATGACAGACGCCGCTGGAGGCAACACCCAACCTCACGCATTCTGTTTGACGCCTCATCATTACGTCGATTGAGAGCGCTCTCGTACGCGCCACAATGTGGACGGTTGCGGGTTTTCCGAGGTGCGGTCTTTCTATAACAGAGGTTAATTGGAATGGAATCGAGAATTTGTTCATCTCAAGTTACGACCGTAAACCTGATTACCTGATTTATTAACGGCAAAAAAGCCAGAATGTAGGTTACAATGGCATTGTTAGGTTGTTAGAAGATGAGTTAATAAACACTTCCTGAAATATTGCAACATGATTTATTATCGATAATCACTTACGCCAACATTTATCGGCACATGTTCTTAAATCGCACGCTTTCAAATAATTAAATACTTAAACCCAAGTTTTTAGAGACATATCTCAATGTTTTTGTGCGCAGCTTCGGCAGCGAATTCGCCATCGACGTGGATGACTTGGACCAGACAGACGAAGAGGTGAAAGAGAACGTGCGGATGAACAAGAGCATAATCGAGACGGCAAAGCACCAGCCGTGGCCAATGAACAAGAAGTACAAAATGCTCAAGTAAGTATTCTCTACAGCTTCCAACCTTGGTGAGAATGAGTTAAGGCGGACAATAATAGTGCAGCGTTAATCAGAAGCAGTTAACAGTTTACGAAAGTGAATAACGAGGCATCACTTTTTTCTTAATAAACCTTTCATAGTTCACTAATAATGCGCACAGTAAGATTTATGTTCCATAGAAAATTAGTAGAATAATGAAAACACTTCGCCTTGAGAGGTTCAGAAGTGCTGCATACTTCTCGGTGCACCTTAAACGTTTGGTGACGGCATTTAACAACCCACTGGAGTTTTCCTCCATACGAACAGATCTTTCTCAAACTGGTGTTATAGTCTCATCAACAGAACCTTCCCATCGAGACTCCAATGCTTGCAAAGCAGCATTTCAAGAAGCCGCATCTTAATAACTGCACTCCTTACTAACCTCATTCTCAGTAGCCATAATATAATTATCCGAATTTAAAACTCAAGGACAGTAGCACCGTCAAGCACAGGCCAATTTTATGTGCCAAACTAATCAAATCTTCATGCTGTTGTGCGGCAACATGAAAGCCGCTATTTTTTTGTTTCTTGTGCTGCCGACCTCTAGGACCAGAATATTTAGTGAATAAAAAGGGCAAGTGTGTTTGCTCGTCCTTGTTGTTTGAATCTTCTGTAAAAAACAAAAAAATGTAAGTTTATATAAAGAAAATGGTCGTGTTTTTCGGGCACTTGTTACCTGTTTTCTGCGAATCCGTTTTTAACGCTACGTTTGAACGGTTCATACAAGCCATATATGGCATATACGCCAGCAAATGTTATGCATCATAAATGCCGGTATCACCGACTCCTATATATTTGCTCTGCTGTGATATTTTTGTTTTGAGACTTCTCCGTGATAAGCTTTCCCCCCTTATAATTAGCGTTTCTTTATTCATTAACCTCTTGCTGCTGTTCGGGCACCGTCGCTTGCGTTACTCTTTGCAGACGCGCCAAAGCGTACGTCAAGAAACACGAAGGGGAGCTAGCACAAAGTAAACAAGCAAAGGACATCTTCGCCAAGTACACCATACTTCTAACCAATGTGAGTATGATGTAATGGGCATTAGTGATAATGTAAGACCAAAAACAAACAAGGGGTTTTGTTGTCTTAATGAAAAAAAAAACAACACAGATACGTTCAGAACTCGAACTTGCTACCAAATCTTGCTGGGTGTATTATGTTTAGCGTTTTCTCGAAAAGCTTCAACAAGAGACAGTGGGTGTCATTTAGAGTATTGTTCTAATAAATCTTTAAAGTTATGTGGAATTTCGCATTGTTTCAAATATTGAAAATATTCAGGATTATACTAATATTGATGTCGCTATATGTAATAATTTATGTTGAGGAGCTACCAAAGATTACAAAATATCTTATCACCCCCCCCCCCCAAAAAAAATAAAAAAACGAAAAAGAAATTACAGCAGTAAGAAAATGAAAACCGAATGTGTCTTCTGCGCATCATAAATAAATTATGCTATGGGACAAATGAAAGAAGCAACAAATTGAACTCATACGCTATTAGAAAGATGCAGAAGTGTGATAACGTTTATTTATTTGATTTAAAATGAAAAAAAAACAAGTATTCAATGAAGGCTTGGCTTCTAGAGTTTGGGAAAAAATAAAATACATTTTTGAAATGTATATATTTTTTTAATTCGCCGAAACTATTAAAGGTATACGTTCACTTCAGCAAAAATGTCTTCCGTGCACCAGTTATACAAAACTTAAAATGCCCTTTAGTGTCACTATGCTGTATTTTTTACTCGAGTCACTTCGTTTCCACATTGATTTTTTCAGTCGTGGCATCGGCTCAAGCGAGAAGTAGCAGAGCTGGTCGTCATTCTAACGCCATGGGAAATGCGCATTAAACGAATTGAAAGTGAGCAAGATATTTTACTATTTTATATGAAGTTTTTACTCGCCTAGCTGTAGTGTGGAGATTTGCATATGCAGCTTAGAAAGTCTTGATTATCACGCAGTCGTAGTAAAACAAAATGCCCCACCTTATGGGGAATATTTTTGCGAACTATTGTGGTACTAAAATAGACGGTTAGATAAAATCAAAAGGAATCTTAATTAAGATATTCATTCAGAGTCAAGAAGAACATGGCCAATATTAGATTCACCTGATGATACTGTTAATGAAAATCAATAAAGAATTGAAAAATATAATGGGATTGCACCTTTCATACGCGTATAAAGAATTTCGTTTCTTGTGCATTGTGATTAGCAGGAGGGTGTGCGTACCTTAATCCTGAAGGCTGAAAACAATGATGTGGCTTAGTGCCGATTCATGAGCTTAGGTAGTGCAGCAGGGTACATTCATAGCACACCCTTGTTTGCGTGCTTTTACCATCTCTATAATCTTTGACAGCTTAAGAATCGCCTGACGTGGCTTAATCCGTGCACGCTTCTTGCTTCCTAACTTCTTTGGCATTCTTATGTTCAAATCCCCAAATGTCTTTTACTACGGAGCGATAACCATGGGACACCCGACGTTTCTTACGCTCTCAATCAATGGATAAAATTTTATCTTCGAAATAAATAGCGGGAAGGTCAAGTAATAACTGACGGAACATACGCTCAATCACAACAGTCGTTTTAATAATCACACAGAAGACGAGAAAGAGGTAGCGTATCTCTCTCGTCTTTCTTTTGGGTATGAAAAAAATCCCCAAAATAAAATTGCCTTCATGGGAAGAGGAAGTTACGTTGAAAGAACTGAGAATTAACAATAAAGGAAGAGGAGGGCGTTACATTAAAAAAGTTCAGAATTAGCAGAAAGAAAGGAAGAGGAAGTTGTTTACCTTAAACCAATGAAACAACCTTAAGTAGGAAAGTTAAGGTAATGAAGTCCTTTGTCAGTTAATGCCACTGATGGTGCACTGACACACGAGCTCTCCTTTTCTTTTATGGTCAATGCCTCGTATAGTTCCCTTGATACCTTCTCACGGTACCTTCGAATAGACCCTTGTCTTTCTAAGTATCGGCTTGCAGTGGCAGTCTCTTAAGTGCACTGCGAAATGCCCCGATGGTGGTGATTTGAGTGACGCAGCGTGTTCACGTAACCTGGTGTTCACGCACGGGCCAGACTGACCAACATATGCTCTGCTACAGTTGAAAGGTATTTCATATATAACCTGGCTTTGGCAAGGTATATATATTTGCTTGTGCCTCTGGACATCTCTGTCGTCTTTTCAGCACCAAACAAGCTAAAGAAGCTTTGTCCAATGATAAATTTCCCACAAGAACGTCGCAAAGAATGTGACCAGAGGCACAAGCAAACATGCTTGCCAAAGCCAGGTTATATATGAAATATCTTTCACCTGTGGCAGAGTATATGTTGGTCAGTCTGGCCGGCGCGTGAACACCAGGCAGGTTACGTGAACACGCTGCGTCACTCAAATCACCACCATCGGGGCATCTCGCAGTGCACGTAAGAGACTGCCACAGCAAGCCGATACTTAGAAAGACAAGGGTCTATGCGAAGGTACCGTGAGAAGGTATTAAGGGAACTATACGAGGTAATGACCATAAAAGAGAAGGAGAACTCGTGTGTCAGTGCACCATCAGTGGCATTAACTGACGAAGGACTTCATTACCTTAACTTTCCTACTTAAGGTTGTTTCATTAGTTTAAGGTAAACAACTTCCTCTTCCTTTCTTTCTGCTAATTCTAAACTTTTTTAATGTAACGCCCTCCTCTTCCTTTATTGTTAATTCTCAGTTATTTCAACGTAACTTCCTCTTCCCATGAAGGCAATTTCATTTTGGGAATTTTTTAATACCGAAAAGAAAGACGAGAGAGAAACACTACCTCTTTCTCGTCTTCTGTGTGATTATTAAAACGACAGTTGTGAGTTAGCGCTTGTTCCGTCAGTTTGTACTTGACCTTCGCGTTATTTATTTCGAAAATGCATATCCAACTAGCCCACCTTAATATTTTAGATAAAATTTTAATTTATCAGACGTGATCAGTTGGAAAGTAATCACTCTTCAGGATTTTACACTTGAAAGTTTATATTTATGTTTAAGTATATTTATTGATATTCACCAACAGCAACATGCTGTTGGTGGTGAATTCCAACAAAAACGAAAAGGAAACATACACTCATATCAAACACTCTTGCATTATGCGCACAAAATACAAAAAAAGTTAGGAATACAGAAAACAAATCACATATCTTACTATAGCTGCGACATTTTTTTCGTTTTTAAAATAGCTTATAGGCTTCGCACACAAGTACAGTAGTGTTATATCACAGGTTGTGATAGTCTCATATGTCACTGCGCAGCACTTCAGCGTCTTATATATGTTCCGTGACCCTGTCGCACAACGATAATTTTAATCTGCTAATGTGCGCAAGAAGTAAGGCTTGCGATACGTCTAGCACCATGGATTAGAACTACATGCCACCCTAACTGGCACAGCAAGTAGGGAGTGACTATGATAAACTCACATTTTGTTACGTGAAATACTTTTTCGCAAATGTGTTCAGTCGTAGTATTCGCGGAACCAACTGTGTGTATTTAACTCCCTTTCGTATTTTTCGCATTTACGTCGCAAGGCTGTTGCAGTTTTCGCTGCACGTTTATACAGGTGCTGCTCTGCCCTTTTTAAAGTGACATCTGTGCCGCTCGATAGCGTCATCTCCTCTTGAGGTGCAAATAGCAACAGCAAGTTTTGTAGATCCATTTTGTGTCATTCGAATAATAGTGCATACGCTATGAAAGGTGACTGTGTGTTCATTTGTATGGCGATTGGTTGAGCATTGAACTTATAGTCCTCGTACGTAGGAACGTTTTTACTTAAGGCGAAAATGTGTCATTGAGATGTTTCGGTTCCAGGAAGACATATCAATGTGCAGAAAACCTAAATAATAAACACTTCCTACCATTTAATAAATCTTCATTCAGATGATTTCTGCAGCTGCACTCGTTCTTGCATACAGAGTTTGACGTGTTGTTATTGGTCACTTAAATAGTGCCGTGTCGTTTGCAGGCCATTTTGGATCCGTGGTCGCTTCCTATTTCACATTTCTTCGATGGGTCTTTTGGCTGAACTGCTTCATCGCGCTGTTTGTATGCTGCTTTCTAATGGTTCCAGAGGTAATGGGATTTTTTTTGTATTTTCTGGCACTGCTGACGTCCTGGTCGCCCTATCTCGCACATAGGGCGACACGCTTATTCTCATAATGCGATCTTTAGATCTCCCTTCCCATTTGTTTTATTATATAGCACCTAGTAACTTATGTATATTATTGGGCATCTGTGTGATGCCAACTTACGTGGTCAAGTTTAATGCTACACTGAATTGTGCGGGTAAACTTAAAAAAACGGAGCTTACGCATTAAGTGCACCTCTGTGGAATAACAATAATAGCATAAATATAAGCTGTGGAATCAATGTAAGGGAAATATCGGAGTGTGTTATAATTAAGGGTCTGCATTTTGTAGTTTAAAACAACTTTACTCAGAAAATATTTTCCACTGAAGGCTTCCTGCCACGTGCGGACTCTTCTTTTTGCTTTGTGGTATTTATTGACAATTAAGTTTTACTGAATTGTAGAAATCTAGGCAGGTTAGAAAAGACCGACCACCGGAGCGCGCAAACGCACAGAGAACGCCGTCAGTCACACTAAATATATGCACTAAATATATTTATATTTAGTGCATATATTTATAAATATATTTAGTCAGTGGCACTAAATATATGCGAAAACCTTCGGAATTTTATGTATTAGTGGTGGAAGTTATTTTTGTGCTGCGAGAAATGTTGCTCATTTCCCTTGACCGAGAGCATATATACAACCAACAATGAAAATAAAAAATATCGACTAAGCTCGCTAACATCCTTACGTAGTCGGGGATGGTACTTTCACAAATCGAAGCGTATCGTTTTTTCTGAACACGCCTAATTAAGGTTATATTGTGACGCCACCCCAGTTTGAGCTTTTTTTTTAAATTCTAAATTAGTGAGGCACGTTTTTTACCAATTTAGTAATAAAATAATAGTCGCTTAAGTCGGTATTTCGTCTGCAAAACTGCAGTCGACCTGAATGCCTATTAAATGGTACTGTGATTGGAAAACGCCATCGATATCTTATTTTACTGACTCCTAATTAATATAATATCAGTGACTAGTGTTTGGAAGGCGCTCGGTGCACTATACACGCAAGTTTTTGTGAGGCTGTAGCGAAGTGAAAGCATGATTAAATTTTTTTCAGTGTGTGCCCTTGTAAAAAAATGTTATTTGTAATAAACATTTCTTGTTCCAATAAACGCAAAACATTTGTTTTTATGCAAATAAGATTTTTTACTTGGGCGCGAGCCACGCACTTGTAGGACTTGACTTAAAGTCTTCCATATTTCGTCCTAAAGGTTCTGCGCGGGGACGATGACCCAAGTGGTATGCGGAAACAACTGGAGAGCGAAGAGATGGAGAGTGCGCTGAACCTGCAAGCCATCTGGGAGTTCGAGGTCAGGAAATTCAATTGCATTCGACATCCAATAGCTTCCTATATTCTCGGAGAGTTGAAGACTGATTCCGCATAATTCTACTGGCATACTGTAGTTTGGTTATGCCATTTTGTGGTAATGATCATAAAGATATCGAAGCGGCACGAAGCAGACACCCGGCTAGGGCTTATAGGACTGATGTGGGTGTTTGCCTCCGGAGCTAAAAAAAGGCTTCCTCTATTGCAGGACTTGGTGGATAGGCTTCCTTATTATTTTAAGTCAATACAATAACTGGAAATCGTGCTTAATAGTGTTAAAATTATCCATGTATCAACTTTCACTCAAAGTAATTGGTGGACTAATCACTGCAATCAACGGAGTGGAACCCGGCGGATTAGAAACGCGCAAAATATGCTTCCAGGAAAAAATTGAAATATCCGAATTCACGCTTCATATGACGCCACCTGGCATGTTATCGCATTTTTTGTCTCACAATAAACAGATACTTAATTTTAGATCGAAATTGACTTCGTCAATTTCTCTCACTGAGAAGGTCAGTGGTTGACTGTCCAAGTGCTCTTAAACATAGTAGACGCACATACTCTTTCTTTTAATGTTGGATTTGGTGTACGTAAGACCACATCCCACAGCCAGCGATTGTTCCTGCTGTTACAGAAGTTGTCCTTTTTATTCAGAAGGGAAAAACACAGTTTTTGTCTAGAGACGCCGGCCGTTGTTGGACTGTGCTTAAAAATGAATGCGTTCCTAATAGAAGGTATGGAATGTCCGCAGTTGTCTAACCATGCAAATACATAAAGAATAAGCATACGCGCAACAATTGAAACCAGTTTTTTAGTCATATAAGGATATTTAATAATCTATTATATTCTTTTACTCCTATTAAAAGAAAGGAGTGTTTGTTATGTGTTATGTCAGATATGGATGTTCGGTGTCGTGTAGTAATGCTATACATTTACGTATAGGAAATGCGTGAGAAATGAGTCCAATATTTATGGAAGCGTATCCCAGGGTTCTTCTAAAGAATATAACTGGGGAAAATCGGACACATCAATGAGTGCGTTAAGAATGGAAATATGTTCGTCTTCAGCAGTTAGCGAAGGATAGAGGGAAGCTTGGACAAATATTATTTTAAATATTTCGCAATTAGAAAACACATATTTATTCGAACTTTAAAATTGAAGTTGTATATAGCATCGCCATAAATTTTATTTCATAGATAATACAAAATAAGTGCTAATAAATTAATAATAAATAAATAAAATTATAGATAAATATATAACAGATTATAGTTTGTATAAAAATACTCTTGACTTAACGGGGATTTTTTTATGTGGATAGGTGGTTCCTGTGCACAACTACTATTTTGTTGTGTTATTTCTTTAGGGATACCTCAAGTACTCTCCCATTTTCTACGGCTACTACAGCAATCGTGACATGACTGAGGAAGGCTATCGTCTGCCACTGGCATACCTCCTCTCCTCGCTCACCATGTACATCTTCAGCTTCTTCGTCATTCTAAGAAAGTGAGTCTCCAGCCTCGCATTGGCAGGCGTAGAACCAACACTTCTCGAAGCGAGTGGCACAGGAATGGGACGTTTCGTCATCGCTCGATTGCGAAATGTTCTTGCGAATCTCTCGCAAGGCTTAATCAAACCACGAACCACGCAAAGGATATCGCGATAAACCCCGTTGAAACATAATTTTAATATAATATTATTTATAGCCTTCATTCCCACTTTACCAGATAAAATGCCTGGTAGAGTTAAAATTCACATGAAAATTAACTTCACTTATATATGGACACATGTGGTACTCTGAATAAAGGTGTTTTTTCGGCATTTAGGCTTAATGCAAACGACGATTAAAGAGTATATAACATCCTTGATATCGGCGTAATCGATTCTTTTAAATACAATGCCTCACACGTACCACACTGTTTGCTGTAAATGGTGACTAGTCTTTTTCAGGGCCGCGTTTTATATAATACATATTACAATAAAACAAACAAGCTGGCAATACTTTTTTTTCAGAATAAAGTTTACTTTTGTGAAAAAAAGAAACATTGCAAATTTTATTGCACTTCTTTTTTTAATTTATGTTGTAACCAATCTACTAAAATATTAATGAACATTCGGCGGATATAAATTGTAGTCTTTAGCGTGCGCACGTTTTCAGTTTTGAAGAAACCTAAACATCTGAAAATAAACGATACGAGATTTTTATTATTCTCCTTGAAAAACGCTTGTTTTTGGCGTGTATTCTTAAAAGAAAGGACCTGGTATAATTGTGCAATCAGCACATATTAGAGGGTAGTTTTTGTGATAGAATTGCTGCATTATACAAAAGTACTTTTATTAAAGCCGAGTCTATTGTTAAAAAAAAAACGCGTCTATTATATAGATTTTCATTTTCGTCAAATACCAGAGTTTTGAAAATATCTGATGAACGGATGCAACGATAACGCTTGCGAGATGTGTAACAATAAACTATTTCATCAATGTTTTCCTATTTTTTCATATAGAGTAACCGTTTGATGAAAGCATCAGAAATTAAATGAACATTCGAACCAGACGCAGGTTGACAATCATTAGCTGTAAATGCATATCTTCCCAATAACCAAAGGGTAACGTTACATGTGCGTATAATAATATATTCCTTCCAAGTTGGTTTCAGTGCCTGCTGAATTGAAATGTTCAGTGCTAGATAAAATTGAATTAGACGGCGCGATTACTTTCAAGTATCACTTAGGAAGAGGTGGGGCAAATTCGAAAGTTTGTTCGAACAAGATTTGAAAAAATTTTTAATGCGCCGTTTTAAGGAAATGCCAATTGTCTGTTATATCTGAAGATTTTGTGTTTCTTGTTTTTACAAATTATTTGATGAAGTACTTAAGGACTGATGAAGCAATGTTTCCCTAATTATTTCTAGCTTTTTTATCATGTTAAGAATAGTGTTATTCTAATGTTTTTTTTTTAAATTAATGTTGCGACCTTCGTTGAAATGAAGACAAAACACAAAAAAATTATTCCGCTCATTGAAGCCATATGATTTTATTAAAATACGAAAGCAAAGGATGAGCTAATGCACCTTGTTATAAGAATTTTTGTAATATACCCCAAAATACTGAAACTGATGAACGGTGTAATTTTTCCGTAGAATGGCGGCAAACTCGCGTCAGAGTAAAATGACCGAGAAGGAAGACGAGTGCACCTTCACATGGAAGCTCTTTTCCGGATGGGATTTTATGATCGGCAATTCGGAAACGGCTCACAACAAAGTAGCCTCGCTGGTGATGAGCTTCAAGGTGAGTGTCCTCGGGCTAAATATTCCACCTGTCTGTCATTGCTCGCCATCGAATTTGAGGTTACGGGATATGTGATTATTCATGTGAGACGTTACAATGTATAATATATCTTAAAGAGGATTTGGTTAACCTTATCGAATAAGCATGGCATTGATGGGCTAAGTGCCAAAGCGATGGTTTATTCAGAGGTAGGGAAGTTATGATGGTAATCATCGTGTATTTTCTTTGTAAGTGCTTGTAGAGGAGCTAGTTGGCGATTCCTGCATCAATGGTGAGAGATGGGCTAGTTGGTACATTGTTCTTTAGGACAGAAGCGCCACACGATAAGGAGATAAATTACCAAGAGACAGCACAACCACTAAGCTCTTGTACTGTGTCTGTTACTTAACGTC
The DNA here is from genome assembly GCF_016920785.2 of Ixodes scapularis. Classification (NCBI taxonomy): domain Eukaryota; kingdom Metazoa; phylum Arthropoda; class Arachnida; order Ixodida; family Ixodidae; genus Ixodes; species Ixodes scapularis. Next base: position 167,142,401 of record NW_024609868.1, on the reverse strand, counting down.
CTTGTCTTCTGGCGCTTTTGTCGAAAGGGGTGATTCATTGCTTCTAAAAGATGCCAGCTGAACGTAGAAAGATGCATGAAGAGAGAGAGAGAGAGAAAAACAAAACTGCGAACACACTGCTGGCATCTTCCCCTCTCTTCGTGTATCTTCCTACGTTCATCTGACGTGTTTCAGAAGTCTATTCCCCCTTGCATTCTGTTTGCCACATGGCCTCAAACGTTACACGATTTAGACCACGTGCTCTTAAAGACACGTTATGTGAATAGCGGCGTGTTGCTTATTATAAATAAGGAACCTGTAAGTCCTATTTTTCATATTTTAACCTCATGGGCGTTCATTTGATATAATTCTGCTCATAGATAGTAAACATATCTAGTATGTTATATTGATTTGCTTTTATAGTGAATTGCTTGCTGGAGATATAGATTTTGAAACAATGTTTTTTTATGACTCTTATTTTATTTATTAGGAAGAGTGTGATGGCTCATCAGAGATATTGAAATTCTGCCAGTATATTCATACTTGCCTGTTAATTCTCATTAAAAGCATTTACGACCGATTTGCGCAAATTCCAGAAAGGCATTGTGATATTTGTGAGTAGATTATAAGGATATACATATTGTCACGCGGAGGTAACGGCACGCGCGAAATGACGGGGACAATTCAGCGGAGAAACTGTTTATTGGGCGAACTTTTGCCCCACAAAAGCAAAGGTAACTCGAATCAACAAGGCTGACTATTGCAGTCGGCGATCGGCGCAGAGAATGCCGCTGTGTGCGACCTATACTCGTTTCAGCTTGGGTCTGAGCGCGGCCGATATTATGAGCCGAAGGGCCAATCAAACACCGCAAAGAGCGCAACGTCATGGCGTGCTCTCTGCGCTTCATAAAACTAGCCGTCGGAGGAGCACGCACAGAGAGACGGCGTATACCGGCTGGTCCCACTGATCTCTATTTTAGTAGGCTGGATCGCGGGTCGGGAGCCCGTCGGTGTCGCCACCGGCGGCCATTGCTTGACATTAGGCAATACACGCAAGTCTATGGGAGAAACGCACAAAAGTAAGAATATTGAAGCGTGTACGCCTGGCTCGGAGGCGAGTATTTTATGGTGCGCTGCGATCCTTGTGTCGGGTGTTTGGAGATCGAATCGGTATTTGTCAAACGTTCGGTCGCCGAAATAAAAAATCAAATCTACCGGAGCACCTCCGGCTGAGCTGGCAAGCTTGCTCTCGTAGTGGAGTAAACAAAGGAACTTGCCGTCAATGAGACAGTCCTCGGGGAAGCCCAGACGTTGATGAATGACAAAGAAGTTCCATCTCAACAACGGCTTTCCGAGAATGAGAGAATTCCGCGTAGCAAAGCCTTCGAGCTTGTCGTCTGCTAAACCCAGCTCAACGAAACCGCCACCGGCTCCGCGGTAACTTTAGGTAGCTCGCCTCATTGAGCTGAACTACAGCGGAGTTACTCTCAACCACAAAATATTTATTTATAAGAATTGCGAGGGCTCTCAGTTTTAATGTTTGTACGCAAGCTGTTTGACGGGCTTATCGAAAAGCATCAATAAAGTTTCAATACCGACGACAGCTTAGAAACAGCAGAAAACGGCACTTTTTCTCGTTCTTCCCATAGAGTCCCATGCATTGGCTGGTGTTAATCAATGGCTCCCGGTGGCGACACCCGGCCCCACCTGCCGAGACCGCGGTCCGCGATCCAGCCTACTACAATAGAGACAATAGAGATCAGTGGCTGGTCCTCTCAACTGCAGAGCACGCCATGACGTTGTGCCTCTTTCGCTGTTTGATTGGCCCTTCGGCTCATAACATCGGCCGCGCTCGGACCGAAGCTGAAACGAAGTATAGTTCCATTTTTGCACACTCATCGTACATTCGAGATTGTTAGCGCATTTTCGGAAACTTCAAGAACATTTTACTCTATACACGACGAGCGGCCAACGGCAATAGGTGATAACAGGCGAGCTAGCTTTGCGTACAATGAAAATATAATAGGCGACGTTAAAGAAAGAGATGACAGTGCATACAGAGACCAAGCCAGAAAAAAAAAATAGAGGACGCGGCATTACCTTCCTTCAATAAAAGCACCGACCCGATGCTTCAAACAAAACATTGAGAACGGAAAGAAGAACAAAGTAATCGCAGTGGAAAAAAAAAAAATCCAACAGCTTCCATCAGGAATAGTACGGCTTCATTCGAACGACGTTAACAATTTCTGGGTGAGGTTGGCGTCACTGAGATTGTGTTATTCTGTCGTAAACCAAGTTATAGTTCAGGTCTTCTAGGCGTCGGGTAATCTCGTACGGGCCAAAGTAGCGGCGAAGTTTCTCGCTGAGCCCTTGACGACGTATCGGCTTCCAGATCCAAACACGATCACCGAACTCGTAGTCTGCGGCGCGGTGTCGGAGTCAACGACGCTGCACGGTACGTGCAGCGTCGTTGCGTTGCTGAGTCTTGATGCGCTATCTCGCCACTTGTTTAGCTTCTGCTCGTTGAAGAAACCTGGTAACATCGTCATTTTGGTCGTCCCTTTCGAATTTCGGCAGTATAGCGTCGAGCGTCGTTGTGACATGTCTTCCGGACACCAGTTTCATCGGCGTTATTCTTGTGGTTTCCTGTATTTCTTCATTTAATTATTTATTCATTTATTTATACATACCCTCAATGTTTCGGGGGCGTTATAGAGGGGAGTGGGTCAGTACAAGTGGTTCGGAAGGGCTAGTCGGAATTGCTTGGAGTCGGGTACGGTAACCATCGCGTCCGGGATGTCATTCCAGTCCACAACTGCTTCAGGGATGAGGGGATGCTAGTGTGCTTGACTTGATGACTTGGGACGGGCGACCTTGCATGAATGGTCCAGTCTTGATGATACGTAGGTGGGTGGGTTTAGAAGAGATATTTTCAAGAAAGGTATGTAGAAGACTTTATGAAGAAGAGAAAGACGGGAAATTTGACGGCGGGAGGAAAGTAGAGAAAGGTTAATACGAGACTTCATTGATGATACGCTTGAGGTACGAGAATAGTCATTAAAACTCAAGCCAGCAGCACAGTTGTGAACGGATTTAATGGAGTCTGTTGAATTTTTCTGATGAGGATGCCAGATGGAGGACGCATATTCTAATTTAGGCCTAACGATAGTGGTGTACAAAACACGTTTTAGGTTTTCAGGTGAGGATCTAAAGTTTCGGCGAATGTAGCCTAGAGAGCGGTTTGCTGAGGATCTAATTGTTTTAATATGAGCATGCCGTGATATATTAGGTGTGAGATGCAAGCCTAAGTACTTGTATTGGTTAGTATAATCAATGGGGACAGAGTTCAAAAGAAGTACAGAATAGGTAATTGACAATGAACGAGAAAAGCACTTGCATTGACATTTGTTAGGATTTAGGGACATGCGCCATGAGTTACACCATTCAGAAATTTTAGAAATGTCGTCCTGAAGCGTTACAATATCATCAGTAGAGGTTATTTTACGGTAGATTACACAGTAATCGGCAAAAAGCCGCACAGTGGTGGAGATGTTGAGAGGAAGATCAATAATATAAATTAGGAAGAGTAATGGGCCGAGTACTTTCCCCTAGGGGACACCAGAAGAAACAGATCACAGGGAGGATTTGGCGTGGTTAGCATAAACAAACTGACGACGTTTAAGAAGGAATGATTCGATCCGTTTTTAGTATATTAGGGTCAATCTTTAGACATGGTTGAAAAAACCCCGAGACTGCGGGTAAACGACACAACACTAAAAAGTCTCTATCACAGCTGAAATTATTATTTTCCGAAATCTGGTTATATAGGCAATTCGACACAAAATAAAAAAAGGGGGAGAGGGTGAGCACCCCAAAGAATGCCACTTTCCACCAATGTAACCTTTGACTAAATACAAGGACAACGGACTCTGCGTCATGCAGCTCTCTTATCTTTGACCCCTCGCTACCCGACCGCCAAACACACTGGAAAGCCTAAGCCCATTAACACACACAAAAAAAAAAAAAACACAAAGGACTTAACGTTTTTTCTACCCGAAAACCTACATTCAACCATTAACACACACACACAACAAGAAAAAAAAAACGACTTAACGTTTCTTTTCCTTGAAAACCTACAAAGAAAAACCTTGAAGGTCAGAACTTTTCACAACCTAAGAAAACGCCGAAGTTCGTTGTCGAACCCAAACGACGGCTTATTAACTGCGTTCCCGTGACCTAGTATTGTTAATGACTCTTTTATCAATCGCTTATGGTCATCTTTTTCCCGCAACACTACTGAAGTTAAATGCCACAACGGTGCACAGTTCCTACATTCGATAACATGTTTTGACACTTCGGAGTACGGGTCTTTTTTCATTATACAACGTTTGTGTTCCATCAAGCGGTCATTTATACAGCGTTTAGTCTGTCCAATATAACAGAAGCCACAATCAAAGGGTATCGTGTAAACGACACCCGACGAGCAGTTTACATCCCTTTCTCTGTGTTTTATCGTGCAACCTGAAACAGTCGAGGCAATAGGGGTCAAACGGCTCAATCTATAATCTGTAGAAAAGGCAGTGCCAATTTTAAACCTGCTGGCGAACGCTTTGATGTTGTGCGAAATTTTATTAAAATATGGGAGGACTACTCGCTTTGAAGGTCTAGGATTTTTCCGAATTGACTTCTTTGGACATATCATATACATCAACTACCTTAAAATATATTCCTGAGGATATCCAGCAACCTCGAAACGTTCTGCCAGTCGACGAAGAGAAGAGCCAATAAAATGTGAGCAGGATTTCTGTACTGCTGAATTGACGAGATTCCGAATTGTTCCCAGTTTGACATATTTAGAATGACAGCTATTGAAAGGAAGAAGAGGTTTTGCTGCGAACATTCCGTACTCCCAACAAAGGCCTGAACTATTCCTAAGTTGAATATCGAGGAATATGAATACCGATTGAGGACTGTAAACGGTCCTCAATCGGTCTCTCTAGCGAAAACTTTAAATCGGGTGCTGCTTCGAACACTGCTTTCTCCAAAGAGTCCGCTAAGGAGCCATCTGTTGAACAAACCAAGATATCGTCTACGTACCTCCTCACCACAATTTCCTTAGGGAATATATGTCTGCAAGGCTATAGAAGACGCAGATCTAGGTCTCTTAGATAAATATCCGAAAGAGTTGGGGCTACCACCGATCCAATACACACACCCTGCTGCTGAATGTAACTTTGACCGTTATGTTGCACCACCGTTGAACCTAGATACACTTCTCAAATCCTGAGGACATCCTGAACTGACATCCCCGACTGCAACTAAAACTGACCAAATGTTCTTCCAAAAACTGCTGACCCTAGCCAATAACGTCTTAGGTTCGAACTGTGAGTCTTCTATGTGACCGGCTATGGACTGCCCTTCTAGATGGAAACTTTCGCATTTCTTCCATGTTCACTCAGTGGCTTTCGCTAAAGAAGATGGACTATGACGTAGCTTTTAGAACTTTAAGACTTAGGATATATTCCCGGAGGAATTCGAATCCGGTTTTGTCGTATAGCCTTTGTCGTATAGCAATATCTTCTTTTCTGAACGAACAATTTTTGTAGTTTCAACTTTTATGTGAGAATGAATTGATTTGTGGTCACTGATGCCGTCCAAGAATACCAAAGGCGTTAGAAATAATTCAGGGTGAGAAGTAAGAACAATATCTAAAATGCTAGAACAGGAAGGAGAGACTCGCGTAGGAAGGGAAACTATCTGAGAAAGATTGAAATCTAAAACGACGTCAATAAATTGTTGACAAACACTGGAGTTTTTAGAGCAGACAGGAGTTGGGTCGTTCCAATTAATGCACAGAAAGTTAAAATCGCAAAATAAAAGTATGGGACAGGTTGGATATTTTGTTGAAAGTAATGAAAATTCATCGTGAAGAATTAAGGCTTGAGAACGAGTTTGACGCGTCAGGAGGATGGTAACAAACACCAACCAGGACAGACCTAAAACTGCATTGCAAGCAGACCCAAACTATTTCAAGCTGTGAATGATTAGGAATAACTCTGCTAGGTATCTTGTTATCTACGGCTATAAGAACGCCAACACCGCGCCGTTGCTGTCGATCGAGACGATAGATAATGAAGTTAGGGTGATCAGGCAGTATTTCACTATCAGTGACTTCAGGAGTTAACCACGTCTCGGTCAGTAAGATTATTTTGGCGCTGCAAGACGAGACAAGGGTACTTAGCTCATCACGTTTAGATAAAACGCTTCGAGCATTGGCGTATAAGAAACTGATGCCTTCATATGAGCCTAATCTGCTCTTTCGAACAGTCCCCGCCTCGCCCTATTGCTGAAGTTCATTTACTAACTTAGATCGTTGGTCATAGACGTACTACGTACGTCTTTGAACCGATCAGAAGTTTATCGAAGCGCAATTTGAATTGGGAAGCTTGTCGTTTGGTATATACGAGCAACGCATTCCTTGCGGTGCGAACAGTCAGTGAATAATCCTCAGATAATGAAAAGGGTGTACCTTTTAGTTTCGAGGCGGAAAAAAGTAGCTGGTTTTTCATTTTAAGAGACAAGAATTTCACAATGATAGGCCTTGTTTTCCCATGACGGAAAGCACAAAGGTGGTGCGCACGTTCGACATGTGAGCTATCAACTGCGACGCCCAATTTTCTCTTCGCAAGGTCAAGTACCTTCTGTTCAGAAATTTGTTGAGACTCGCTAGGAGCATCAGGGATACCGTAATACAACAAGTTTGAACGACGCGAACGGTTCTCTAAGTCGTATATTCGAGCAAGCAAGGTTGATGTTGCAGTACTCTGCTCAGACGTAACAACCTGTAGTTCATTAATGTCATGCTTAACTTCAGCAATGATAGATACATCCTTTTCAATTAAAGTAACCCAATTAGAAAGAGAAGAGAGAGCGTAATCAAGGCTTTGTTGTTTCTCTAAGATGTGTTTTATGTCAACCTTGATGCTTTTCTGTCCAGCTTCAAGAATAGTTGATTTGGATTCAATGGTTTGCAGCATAACGAACATGTCATTTAACTGCCTTTGTTCAGAGGCAGACAGGGGTCCCGGATTCTTTTCCACATCACCACACTGCAGTAGCAGCGCCTTAAGCATACAAAAACAATCAGTGACAGATACAATAAGCACTTCGGGGCATGGAGCAAAACTACTGCGTTGAACGCGAACGTCAGATATAGGAGGATCTTGTGTGCTCTACGCCCACGTGCATTGACAGCACGTACGCCAAGGTCTTGTTTAGGCGCTCAGTCAGGCCGTTCGTCGGGGTTCGCGAAACACATGCGCGTCAAGACAGTCCGATCCGACGCGTGAACTGCCGGAACGACATTCGGGGACGAAAGTTTTCGTACCATTGGACAGCGTCGAAAATTCTCGCGTCCGAACGTCGTTCCGGCAGTTCGCACGTCGGATCGGACAGTTTTGACGCGCATGTGTTTCGTGCTGTACCCCGTCGTCTATCGGTGGGTGGTCTGCCTGTAGTAAAGGACAGACTGCAACTGCAAGAGCGCCGCTGTGAAGGGGTCACCCTGCCTGTGATGACAACCTCAGGGGCACCATGCCGCAGGAAAATCTGGTGGACAAAATCTTTGGAACTTTGTTTTAGGTACCGGTAAGAAGGGCCTTTGTTTGAGCGTAGCGCGTCAGACAATCAGTTGCGACCACGATCTACTTTGCTGCCGGAGGCGGATGTCGGAAACAACCCTAGTAGGTCCATGCCAATCTGCTGAAAAGGTCGCGAGGGCGGGTCTATCGGTGAAGGTTGCTGGCTGTTTTAATAGTTTGCATTTTTCGTTGCTGGGAGTCGTGGCACGTTCAAACGTAATTGCTTACGTCGGCGTTAAGTCGAGGCCACTCGTACCGTTTACGAATTCTCACAAGTGTGCGAGAAATCTCAAGATGTCCTGAAGCTGGTTCGTCCTGGGAGGCGTGCAAAATTCCTTCGCGTACATTGGATGGCACGACTAAAATACATGGGGCCCGCTGCGGCAAACATTTCTTAACGAAAACGTCGTTGCGCAAGCTGTACGAAGATAGCCCGCGCTGGAATACTCTTGGCACTGAACTAGCCTTCCCGCCCAGGTATTCGATGATGCTTCTTAGTTCCACATTAGCTCGTTGTTCCCGGCTGAAAGTACTTTCGCTGTTTGTTCAAAGGAAAGCGTCTTCGTCGTGTCCGCTGTGCAAGGACGGGTCGACAAGAGCACCTGATAGACAGTCGGCGTCGAAGTGCTTGCGGCCAGACTTATAGACGAGGGTGACGTCGATCTCCTGTAATCTCAAGCTCTAACAAGCAAGTCGACCGGAAGGGTATTTCAGTTTGGCGAGCCAACACAGAGCGCGATGATCGGTGACGACCTTGCAGGGCGGGCCATATAAATAAGGGCGGAACTGCGAGGCTACCCACATGATGGCCGGGCATTCTTTCTCTGTCGTTGAATAGTTGGCGTCTGCCTTTAACAGTGAGTAGCAGGCGTAGGCGATGAGTTTTTCCAGGGCGTTCGTCTTCTGAACACGCACAGCTCTAAGGCCTACGCTGCTCCCGTCGTGTGAGCTTCGGTCTCAACGTCCTGGTCGAATTGTCCAAGAATTGGCGGTGACTGCAGTCGGCGTTGAAGCACGTTGAATATTAATTATTTTTTGCGGCGCGTCCCATGTGAACGAGGCATCGGCCGTCGTGAGACGTGTCCGCGGTTCAGCAATTCGCGAGAAGGCTTTAACAAAACGCCGGTAGTAAGCGCACAGGCCTAGGAATCTTCGAAGCGCCTTCTTATTCACGGGCCGAGGGAAGTTGGCGATGGCTGCTGTCTTCTGCGGGTCCGGGCGTACTCGCTTCCCGCTAATAATAGGCCCAAGAAATAGGAGCTCCTCGTAGGCTTCGTCGCAGTTATCTGGCTTCAAGGTCAGCCCGGAGGTTTTGATCGCATCTAGTACCGTCTCGAGCCGCCTGAGATGCTCGTGGAAGTTTGCCGCAAACACGACCCCATTGTCTAAGTAAACATGACAAGTTTGCCACTTCTGGTCTTCTATCATAGTGTCCATGACTCTGGATTGTGGATGGTGCATAGCAAAGTCCAAATGGCATGATTTAAATTTGTAGAGGCCGTCTGGCGTGACGAAGGCAATCTTTTCCCTGTCACTTTCGTCGACTTCGATTTGCCAATAGCCGCTTGTAGCTACATAGATGAAAAATATCTAGCATGTCAGAGTCGGTCGAGTGTATCATATATCCGGGGGAGGGGACAAAGTCAAATTTGGGGGTTTTACGTGCCAAACCTACGACGGGCATCTGGCACGCCCCAGTGGAGGACTGAGGATTAATTTTCAACCACCTGGGGATCTTTTGACGTGCAACCGAAAGCTCGGTTACACGGCGCCTTCTCCGCAATAAGCCTCCGTCATATCGCGGGCACCTCGGTCGGGATTCGAACCCGCCACCTGGGGATCCGTAGGCCGGCGCTCTCGCCTCGGAGCCACCGAGGCGGCTCCGGGGGACGGGATATGCGTCTTGTTTGCTGTGTTTTTTAAGCGACGATAATCGATGCAGAATCTAAGGGTACCGACTTTTTTCTTCACAAGGACGACAGATGACGCCCGTGGGCTCCTGGATGGTTGAATGATGTCATCGCCGAGCATTTCGTCGACTTGCTCACGGGTGGCGTCGCGTTCTTAGGGAAGGACTCGGTAGGGGGTTGCTGAAGAGGTCGCATGCCTTCGTTGATTACGATCCGATGCCTAGGTACTGGTGTTTGGCGGATCTTTGATAACGGCGAAAATCACTATTTGTTCTTGCGAAGGAGAATATGTATTTGCTCTTGTTGATGACTGGGCAGTGCAGGGTTAAGGTCGAAGGTATGTTCGGCTGTTCGCTGATTATCCGCTGACGGTGCGTGTGAAATAGCTAAGGCATTGCTTATCTCATCGATTTCCTTTACGAAAGCAACTGTTGTGCCCTTATTGATTCACCTGTACTGAGCACAGAAGTTGGTCAGTAGCACATTCCTTTGTCCTTGCTTGAGATGCACAATGCCTTTTGCCACGGCGAGGGCGCGGTCAAGCTGCAAAGGCGTCTGGCTTTCGAGCAGGCCCTCCGTTCTTTCTTATGTGTTGGCACAAATGAACACCATGACAGTGGAGCGAGAAGGGATGCTGGTACTCGTCGGTAGTCCGCAACTCCACAGGCCGCTGGTAAACACGTAATTGTGGAACAGTTTTCTCGGTTGAGGATGTGACAGATATGGACTGGAGATCAACTACTGCGCCGTGCGCAGTTAGAAACTTCATGGCCAGGATCATGTCACGTGAGCACTGTGGCAATGCGACGAACCTTCCAAGGTACATGTGACCAACAATGGCAGTTCTCGACGTGCACATTCCGTCCGGTGGTGTTAGGTGCCCCCTTCTGTCCAAACCTGGGGCACGTCCCATGTTGTCATAACCTTCTTTAGTGAAGCCGCCAATTCACCGCTTAGTACCGAGTAGTCGGCACCAGTGTCCACTAGGGCGTTGACCACATGGCCGTCAATCAGAACTGGTAGGTCGGCAGTTGTAGGCGTCGCATAGCAGTTGCCTCGCTTTTTCGGGTCGCGGCTAGGTCGTGTTGTCGCGGCGGTTTTGAGGTTCTTTGGGTTATCAATGCTACGGTGCGTTGTCTCGGCTATATCGCAGCGTCCCGACCTTGCAGTATCTTCGTAGCTTCGTCGGGCTGCAACTCCACCTCCAGAAGTTTCTGCTTTTAGTTCCCCGTACGGGGCTTGGCGATCTCCCACGCGTCACAGCGGTGTGCGATGGATGCGGCAAAGACGAAGGCCTTTCTGACGGCAATGGTGACCGGTAGAAGTACGTTGGCTCAGGCGTCGTCTGGTGTAGGTATTCCTGAATGTCTCTTGGTCGCTGACCCGGCTGAGGTCGCGGCGCGTCCACGGCGATGCCACGAAGGCCAAGCTGATTTGTATGCGCCTCGGCGGACGATTTGACCCGGTTCCTTGCAATGCTAACAGAGGGGTGGTCGGTCCTAGGTACGCCAAACGTCAGTTTTTCTCGAGATGTAGTATTGGAAGTTCCGGGTGGGGAATGACGGTAGACGTCGAGGTGCTGGCGATTTAGTGATTCACGGAGAGGTTATAATGCGGTGGCTTTAGACAGGCGTATGAACAGCAGCACCGTACGCCATCACTTCTGGCTGGTGCACAACCTCCCGCGTCTCCACTGTACCTCGTTCTTGCTAGATTTCCCCTTTGATTACGCCCGTAAGTGAAGAGTCTTGGGGCTGTGTTGTTGGAAAGAACCTTCGTATAGATTTTCTCGAACAGCGGTACGTATCGTGACCCGTAGAATGTCGATGCTGGAACCGCTTATGTCGGCGTAGCGCGTCGTCGGGACTTCAGCGCGTTCGTATTGTCTTGCTCGGATGTCAAGCGTTTTTTATATTGTCTTAGCCTTAGAGACAAGCTCGGCGACGGTCGAAGGTGGATTACAACCGAGTCCGGCGAACAGTTATTATTTCACCCCTCTGATAAGGTCTCCCAATTTATTTTCTTAAAACATGTCAAAACCGGTGCGTCAAAAAAGCTGCTTGATTTCGTTGACAAAGACAACGACGGTCTCGTTAGGATGCTGCGCACGAGGGTGCAGGAGCAGTTGAGCTCGTTCTTTTTGCATGGCAGGCGAAAAGGTCTTCAGAAACCCTTCTGTAAACGCGGCCCATGAGGCCAGCGAGCTCTCCCTGGTTTTATACCACGTCCTCGTCGAATCTTCAAGAGCGAAAAAAACATGTCAAATCTTGCCTTGGTTAGTCCACTGGTTGAACGTAGCAACTCGTTCGAATTGCTCAAGCCATTCTTCTGGGTCTCCGCAAGAGGAGTAACGAAAGACCGGTGGCTCTCCGTGCCGCTCAAGGACGACAGTGGCGGGTGTCTCCGAAGCATCGGACGATATCCTGGTCTTTTCGGGCAGGGGGCGGAACTCACGTACGAGTCCTTAATTGCACCAACTTTTCCCGTTGAATGGACCAGGTTACGGGCTTCCACGCAGGCTCCCTGGGCGTCTCCGGTGCATCGGCGTCAGTAACCCCACCCCCCTCTCCATCAGATGTCACACGGGGGTAACGGTACGCGCGATGTGACGGGGACAATTCAGAAAAAGAACTGTTTATTGGGCAAAGCTGTGCCCCACAAGAAAAAGTAACTTGAAGCCGCAAGGCTGACAACTACAGTGGGCGGTCGCCGAACGAAATGCCGCTGTGTATGACCTGGTTCTATTTATGCACGGTCATAATTCATTTGAGATTGTTAGCACATGCCCGGAGCCCCCCCCCCCCCCCCCCCCCTCCCCCTTCGAGAACATTTTACTCCCTACACAATGAGCGGCTAACGGCCATAAGTAAAAAAAAGGCGAGCTAGCGTAGTGTAGAATTAAAAGATGATAAGAGGTGACGTTAAAAAGGAAGATGACTGTGCATTAAGAGGCCAAGCTCCCCTACCCCCCCCCCCCCCCCCCCCCCAAAAAAAAAAAAAGAGCATTTGGCAACGTTACAAAATGTTTTCGTGGAAATAGAGCGCAGACACACAGATTATTAAGCTGAAGATCAAATGTAGCTTTTTCGGGCGAACAACATATATTGTGACAATTTATCGCTGGTTTTATTGTGATTGCTTACCACTGAACAGTTTGTGAGAATTATAAAATTATCCGAATTAGTAAATCAATTTGGGCCAGTTGGTTCATGATCATCTAAAGAAGCGCAAAAATACAAGGACGAGAAGGTAGACAGATAAGAGCGCTTGTGTGATATCCGTTCCCATTCAAGCGTTACCTTTCCACCTCGAAAAAACAATTTCTCTCTACTGTTTTTTTTTTCTCCTCTATATTGGTCAGGAAGCCATCCTAGAGGAGAAGGAAAGAAAAAAAGAAGAAAGAAGGTACGTACTGGCGGGCTCCATGTTACCACGTTATTATCTGTAGTTCTTGAGCACTCTGAGGACGTTGTGAGCACGAAACGGACAAAACTCCATGGCGACGCACCTCTGATGCCGTCCCCATTCCTAGATTAAAAAATGCACCTTAAATTCTTCAAATCTTCTTGTGCAATATAGAGATGATTCCGAACAATTAGGAGTGAGCTAAGATCTTTCCTAGTATCCAATACGAAAATGGACAAACCAACTAGGCTCAAACACAGGTTCTAATTTATTTGAAGAACGAACCCTCTTAATATACGTCAAGACCCTCACTACAAAAAAAAAAAAGAAAAACCTTTGCTCGACTACCAGTTACAAAGTTTGTTTAAACCGTTTAAACGAATTAGTACGATTTAGATTATTTTTTGAAAATAAATAATTGCATTACTACATATATCCTAAAGTTGCGAATCATCGTATTGAATGGCTAAAATTGTTTCTGTCTCTTTTTCCAACGATTACCAACGACGGAGAATAAATAAAAAGAGGAACAATAAAATTAAAAAAAAAATTATTTCTTGGTGACATTGTTATCGATCTTAGCAGACGTCAGGTTGAGTGAAGAATGATAATTGTCAACCTAATTACCTGAAATTCACTAATTAACTTTTAATATATTCACTATTGCTGACAGATTCCAACTAGAAATAGTTCGGATGTGTCAAAAAGCACGTCGTCAAAGTTTGTCCTAACCAAATACAAAAGAGTGGCGGAAGTGCCACCGAGGAAGCGGCACCAGTCTCTTCAGTGGGCGATGGTACGAAGTCTTTACGATCGGACTTTGTCACGTGGCCACAGAAAAAGTGCGCCACACTCTCCTGTATTCTCGGGCGCTCGGCTTACGGCTTTCCCTTATAAATTTTGTAAGCCAAACTCTCGAGTACTAACTTGGCCTGATAATAGCACGGATAATTTAGTTGTCTATATTATAACAGCAGCTATGGCATATATTGACGAGGGGCAAAAAAGTTTCAATTTAAAATGTGTCAGCTAAGGCAAATATTAAAAGAAAAAATTACATCTTATACAATTACTTTGATGCGTCTTTATACATTCTTTACATGACGTCCGCCGCGGTCGATAACATTATCCCGAAAAAGAAAAACGTTTTTTTTATTACCATACAAGGTGAAACACTTCGTACAGTTCGTACACAGGTATGGTATATGCCCAATCCGTCTCTTACGCGCGGATAAGCTTACGCACAAGTTCTGGTTTTTCACAATGCTACCCTCATTTTCAGCTGGAAAATCATGTCCCTCAGAGCACTGGCCAACTTCATAGTGATCATCTTACTAGCCTCAAGTGCCTACGCCGTAGTGCTCGTAGTTGAACGATCTCAGGAGCCGGAGGCCGAATCAAGTTGGTACAGGCAAAACGAAGTATGTCGTTTTTATACTTACACAAAGCTTTGTCGTACTTTAGTACCTAATGGTGAAAATTGTGTCTCTGGTTTAATTAATCTTTTATAGCTTAAGTCACTTACAAAGTATTTTAGATTACGCCAACCCGTATTTATGACAAAATCTTTATTAAGTGCACGTTGTCTGAGCGGGAAGAACGGGTAACAAAAGTTGACGTTGCGATTGCCAAGTAATGCGCGCTAAGCTCTTATTCTGTGCATGAAACATGCATGCTTCAGTTCTACTAGAGTCTGCTTCATTCAGAAAGCGTAAGTAGAAAACATTTCTTCTTGTCAATTTATATTTTCATTAGAGATTTGATTGGCTGGGGTCTGACCCGACCTAACTGGAGGAACTTGTTACCCGAACTCAAGCCCAACCCGACATTTTTTTTCCAAGTTTAATTCTTGATCGTGACACAGACCTCATCCAACCAGACATTTTTGTTTGGCGAATATTTTGTGTTAGGAGTTTTAGGAAAATATTTACCAAGCCATATATCATTTGCTCTGAAAAGCAATGTTTCTATTATAATCACATATATGGCGGGAGGCTGGTGGGGTAAATAAAACTTTACTACTTTTTAAAAAGAAAAAAAGAACAGCATCTGTATATGCATGATACAGTATATATTTTACCTTAGAAATGTTCGAAGTTTCTAAATAAAAAAGAGTTTAGGTGATCAATTTTATAACTGGAAGAAATAAACGGCATTGAACTTGCACATCATTCGCACTAAGTTTGATGTTGAGAGATGTTATTCTCGGTTTCTGGTATTTTTAAAATCACGTTTTTATTAGTGTCGACTTTTGGTCGTTGTTTCCTGAGCACTGAAATTCAGCCTCAGAGGAGCCTGATGCAGTTAGTGATCAGATGACCCGAACCCGACCAGAGCCCGAATGGAACTCTCGTACAAGTTGTCGCAGGAAAGTAAAGAGACTAATTTTTTAACCATGCATTTCATCGTTCTATACCTCCAGGTTATCCCATTCAAAGTAGTTTCCGTAGAGAGTTACACACCGAGTGAAGCGTTGTTTCCAGTGTTCGTAAGAGTGCTGGTAGGCTTCTGCTGAAATACGTATTATCTCGTCGTTTGCGCTCTTCTAGATGTTGTTCAAAGTGCCAATATGGTGTCTCCAGGTGGTTTTTGAACCAGTGGAAAGGATAGTATTAACGAAATCTGAGATCGGGCAACTCAGGAGGCTGGGGAACCCCACGAATGTTTTTCTGGCAAAAACATAATGTGGAGATTGCCGTGATGCATGGGCCGTTGTTCTGGTGCAGCATACAAGTGTGTGCTGCGCTTGTTCGTACATATGACACTATTTTTGGGGGCCTTTTAAGGACTTCCTGATGAAAAGTTTGATCGACAGTTAAAAATAGCGAAACAAATTCCTTGTGAACAAACCCCTTTTTATAATAACACAAAAAAAAACACAACAAATGAGCATTGATTTAATTTGGAGTTTGTTCATTCTCGCTTTCTTGAGAAGATTCACACCCGACAATGGCGCTTTTTTTTTTTTGAGGGGGGGGGGGGGGGGGAGAGGGGCTTATACTCGAAAATATAGGTGCATCATCCGTAATCACGGTGCTGAAGAGTTCTGGCTCCCTCTCATATGATTCAGAAAATCAAGAAACACAACTTTCCGATTGCTCTTCCTCTCGGTCGTGAGGTTTGTCGGAACCATTTTGCGCACACATTTTATGCTCAATTCCTCGGTTAAAATTTTTAATGACTGTAAAGCGATTCAAATTTAACTCACTACTGATCATTCTTCGATCGACGGTCTGCGTTCACAAAAACCCTCACTCTTTCCATATTGTCGTTCGTTTTGAGGTTAATTGTCTCCATATACGAGTTTCGTATTCAACTTTTTGTCAGTCCTCTAAAAAAGTCTCGTGCTGTTTGAACATTTATGCCCTGAGCAAGTAATGTTCTCTATAAGCTCTGTGTAAATGTTTTATAAGCCACAGTAGAGTATCTGTCACGTTGAACACGAATTTTGATGGCACAGCTCTGCTAAAATTTTTGCTAATTCATTTTCGTAACACACCTAAAAACACTTCACTTTAGATGCTCTCAACAGTCGCGTAAAGCAATAGCGGGTTAAATCGTGAACAAGGCTTACGCACAACACTGTTTACGTCACCTACCTTGATGGAGCCTGGGGCACAGATTGGAAACAAGTGCTACTTCAGCATTGGGCTGAGACTCGTGTTAAATTGGTGGTTCAGATAACTCAACATGGCCCTGATCAGATCGATAAATCTAGGTACGGTAGTGTCGGACGAACTTTGCGTGAAAACACAAATAGTCAACGAATTGCGATGTAACACCTGAGGTTGTTGTGCGAGACAATAAAGACACTTTTAATTTTTTTTTTAATTTGCCGGCACTGCATTCTTGGGTGTTACATTATTATTTATTATCACCAGCTAGCCTGCACACCTACTGTTATTTTATCAAATAATTCATGAAATTGCTGCCTTTGGACTTATTTCTCAACTTGGCCACTAAAGATGCGAGTGCTGGAACTTGCCCCAATAGCTTTTAGATGCTATTTAGAGAGCAGGAAGGAGGCACGTGGTAATTCACCGCTGGTGATTTTGCATTTGTCGTCTTTGACCTAATGCTGGAGCAAGGTATATAGTCCTTCCGTTGTTTGCAGTAACTCCAGCTACATGTGCTCTGTATGGATTTAGATCATAGTGTACCGAGAACGACACTCAGCAAGCACTGGTCATAGACATTCAAAATACATACTTTTCTTGACGTGCCTTCCGCCTTAGCGTCACTAACCCACGGCAAGAGGACAGGGTTGTATACAACCTGAGCCGCTAAAGATTGCACTAGATCATAAATAATATTTAATCATTTATTATGTCGGTGTGGTATGTAGTTGTTTTGTTAGGACTTGGCATCTACACTGTGTGTTTTTGCTACGGTGTATGCTATTCGAATATTTCGCTTTTTTTCTTCTTTCTGCATTATCAGTCTTCCTATTCTTTGCTCCTCTTTTTCATGGTCACTGTTTTCTAGCGTTGCAAATTCCTTCGGATCTACACTTTTTTTTTTAAGCACACCCTTTCTAGATAAGTAAAAAAGGTTTTATATAATATTTTCTTGTGTTAACCCTATCGCTTGACGCATGATTATGTTCTTCTCATTCCAGGTTACGTTAGTAGTTTCCATGATCTCCAACGTCTATCCGAATCTCTTTGATGTTATTGGACTCATGGAGCAGTACCATCCCAGAATACAATTGCGATGGCAACTAGCAAGGTAAAAAAAACGTGCCACTTTTGCCAACTTCATACTTGGCAATATAGTTTTTGGATTAATATTTTGAAAGGTGAATAACTTTCTTCTTGAACAAATAAGCTCTTGTTTTTTACCAATCTAATAGAACTTGAGCCCCGCTTCTGAAAGATTTCTTTTTCCATTTCGCATTGGACAAAGAAGATATAAAATGAATGAATAAATAACTTTCACAAGTCCAGAATGCTGTATAATATGAATGTGACTGATGTTTGCTGACCTGCTCTTTTATTCATCACCCATCAGATTGTATAATTAAAGCCGATCAAGCTACAAGACTTCGAATGAAATGCAAATTTGTAGAAGGAAGCTAGTTTTATGACCGCGAAGCTTCGTAGCACCCTGCCGATACTTGATAGCTATATCTATATCTCCATTTTTTTTAATCACGTGATAAACATAGTTCTCAAAATTAACGGCCGTTCTTTCTAATTAGCATGTCTGTGAGATTATGGAACATAATTTACTCGCACCATGGTAGAATTTTTTATTCTAATTATTTTTTCACCTTTTCGGCATGGTTTTTGTAAATCTGCTTCTTGCGAAACTCAACTTGTGTCCTTTACTAACGATTCACTCTATTCTTCATCGGTGATTCCAGATTGATTCTTTTCCTTGATTTCAGTAAAGTTTTCGACAATGTTTTCTGCAAGCTTGCACTTCTCCAACTTGGCGAAGTTAACTTTTATCTCAATTTCTTCTCTTTGATTGAATGTTGTTTTTAAATATTCGGTCTCAGTTTATAACGACTAATCAAGCTAATACTCACCTCAGTCCTGTCACGACTTCCTCGCGTCCTCGCGAAAATTTAGTCGTTTACAGTAATCAGTCCTCTACTAAAAACAGCAGTATAGGTAAATATACAGGTTAACCACTTTAATTCATATGGTTTTATGGCATACACCACCTGTAGCCGAAATGGTCTTCGCCTATACATACAGTAATCATACAGGACCTGTATATGTACAGGAACTCTATGCCTACAGGTTTGCTGTATGCACAGAGGTTCGCCTGTTCAAAGGATGGCATAAAGCTACCGAGGTGAACCCGCTTAAAAGGTGATCTACATCCGACAGATAAAAAAGTTGCCTATCAACAATGAAATGTGATACGAGAATAAAACGAGAAAGCGGGAAAAATTTAATTAATTTTTATGAATATATTATGAATAATTTTTAGGAGTACAACACACCAAATCTTACCTAATACTTGTCTCCTTGGTGTTTTTCAAAGCGCAAATTCTCCAAACAGAGCCGTACTTTTCCTGCCACGAACTTTGGTATGCTGCAAGATATCAAAACCATTCATAAATACCTAGAAAAGTCTTCAACTTGTAACGCTGGTTCTTTCTTTCCAAAGCGTCTAAACATAATTTTATGTGTGTGTGTGTGTGTGTGTGTGTGTGTGCGTGTGTGTGTGTGTGTGCTGATTTGGCTTTTAAGTTAGAAAAGTTTGTCACACTTTTACACGTCGACCAGATCCCCCTCGTCCACTAATAATAAAAAAAAAAACAAAAAACCTCAGGTAGTCACGGCCATGATCAAGGAGTACAAAAGCATTGGCACAAGGCACGTGTCTTTTTTTGTTTGAAAACCTCGAGCATTCGGCTAAAAGAGCTGAACGGTCGGTAACTCAGATTATATATTAAACTAAACGACAATCAGTTTTGTGTACTTATTAAAAGCGCTTATAAATAAAATATTTAAATTTCACAGGCCCATATACTCTAGAGATGTATAAAACGAACTCTAATAACACGACTTACCTGTCACGACGTTGACATCCGGCTTCTTGTCGTAGCGCTTTGGTGGTGAAACCTGTTCGGTTGCGCCAACAATTAAAAAAAAACAAAAGAAAACTAGGAGATGGAATATTCAATTTGATTTGCGTAAAAAAATATCTTTGTCGCAATGATATTTATGCTCCCTAGTATTTTCCCGAATCAATGCATTTAAATTTACAGAGATACTAGTATATATACAGTCGTGTGCGATATGAAGGTGAACGCCGGGCCGTCGACCGCTCCCTGCTGTCAGCGTGGCGTCGATAGCACGGAGCGGTGGACGGTCCGGCGTTCACCTTCATATGCGATAAGAAAGTCAGGCGTCACGGCAGCCGCGTGATCACGCTGATAGCACGGAGCGGCCGACGGTCCTGCGTTCACCTTCATATTGCCGGCGGGTGTACGCTAAATGAAAGTAGTATTTTTGACATCGTCTGGAAACCTTGGGAAACCGAAATTTCCACCGTCACTGCGTTGTTTTTGGGAGGTCTTGCGATTTTGTTAGAGGTTACAATCGTAGAAATGTTAGTTTTGTTTAGCGTATGCGCATCGGGGTGTTTAAAAACCCATGCGAATGGAAATTTAATTTAAGATACCCGTAGAGGGAATGGCAAGTGAAGTTTTAAAATGCTATATCGGTACACCTGTATGACATACCGGCTGGCCGGTGCAGTTCACCGGCACCGTGTTATAGGTAGCGTTCTGCATTTTCGGAGTTTATTTTCGACGAATGTGGGAACGTGTTTTTTGCAGTTCATTTTTTTCCCGAAATTCGAAGTTTTTGGAAGCATTCTTTTATGACACTCGAAATTTTTAGTTTTTGGGAAGTTTATCATTTCAGGGTGTTGAGCATCAAATAAGGTCACGTTTGAGAGCAGCAATAAAGTGCAGTGTTACTGCAGATAGAATTTTATTCAGTCAATACTTTGAACATTTACGGCGAAAAAGAATTCTTGTTACAACTTGTAACACACACAAGCCCGTACGGGCTGCACTTCCATTGGCCAACCAATATTGCGAACATATGTGATGATACCGAAGTCTAGTTACTACTAGATCTGTCGTCAACGAGGATGACAGGGGAACGTGGGCAAAGGTTCAGTCTGCAACAAAAGGAGGTCCCACGAGGGCCAGTGAAGGTCTTGGAAAGAAAGGTTTCCGGAAGGAAAGCCTCCGCTTGAACTGGCTACGTGTTCGACTTCAATTCGGCCATGATCGTGAGGAGGACGCCTGCCTTTTTTGATAAGGGTTCAGAGGACATACTTCTTTAAGGCTTTGAAAAAGGCAAAGGGGAAATGGCGAACTTCGAAACCAGGGGTGGCCAAGGTGCGGCTCGCGAGCCGCATGCGGCTCTTCGCGTGTTAAAGTGCGGCTCGCGGCTCCCTCCCCTAGTCCCCCCCGCCAACTTTCCCGTCTACCTCCCGGTCACACGAGCACTTCCCCCGAAAGAGAAATGGGACGCGTTTGCGGCTCTTAGGCTACGTAAGCCTGGCCACCCGTGTTCTTAACAATAAAACGTGGACAAAGGAAGTGTCTTTATATCCCAGAAGATTTTTTATTTCAACTGAGTTTTAAATTTAAGAGTTTCTTAGATAATTCTTAATTCAAAATATTTTTACCGATGAGTTTTTTTTAATTTTTTTTTGTCCGAAAACGCAGAACCCTAGTTATAGGAACCGGTAGGTGGGTATAGGCCGCAGGCACGTGATATCGGTCACCCGTATATAGACACCGGTACCAGTACGAAGGTACCGCCGGCTTAGCTAAATGATTTTTTTTACCTGTATCCGTTTACCGGCACCTGTATCCCTAAAGGCGACCACCGAAGCCTTGTTGGCGGCCGGTATCCAATATCGGGTGACCTGTGTCCGATACCGGGTGACTCGTACCCATGTACCGGAAACCGGTTATATATGGGGGTGACCGGTACGGTTATACCGGTTACCAGTAGAAGCCTTTATAGACCAGAATAAATTAGTTCATGCTTTGTCAGTAGGATTGATTCATCTAAAATTTGGATAACCTATAGGTCTTGTAAATATCTTATGCTCCCCTGATTTCACTGTATTTTTGAACTTGACTTGGCTATTTTTCGTTTTCGTTTTCGCTCCTTGCCTCCGATGCCCTGGGGGTATTGAGATAAATTAGATAAATGTATCTGATTATCTTCAATTCTAATTATTTGAAGCTAGAGCGACCGCATGAGAAGGATAAAACTGAAATGCTAATGGTTAATATCATTTCTCGAGCTCGAGGCAAAATATTACTAGTCCGGTACTTCCACTAGGTAGAGTTGTGCCCTTTTCTAATTTTTCTTTTGATAAAAAAAATTTGCAACGACGTTAAGGCATGCAACATTTGATAAAATATCTAGCCAAAAGAGATCAAATTACGTCATGTCTTCTTTTTTGTAAAGAAAAGGGTAGGATAAAAAACAATTGTCACTTGGCATATTGCTAAAATACGAATGTTGACAGTAGTGTCAGCAAGAAAAGACGAACCTTAAATAGCATGCTGAGTAAAATATTTTTAGTGCATGTTTGAAAATAAGGGTAAGCGTAGATGCTCATGAGATCAAAATTCGTTGCGTTAAATTTTAATCCATGTTGGAAGGGTATGAACGGTGACATGTACTTCTAATATTACTTCGACCGTAGGGCGAGTGTTCTGGACTTCGATACCTTCGGAATCTGGTTATGATTTCCTAACCATATTACGCGGATTGTTGCATTGGAAGAGCGTCGCGAAGATGCAGTATGCTGTCATGTAATCTTGAGTACAAAGCCTGCCCTTCTGTCTAAGTCAGTTTATTGACTCATACTTTACAAGCCATTCGCTTAACTTTTTTTTTCAGAATTCTTGTTCTTTATTTGCTGAATTTGTATACTCTCATATTTGCGCTCTTCGGAAAAGTAATGACTATGGTAAGTTTCTATTTTATTGTTCATTAAATGCTGCATTTCTTTGTTTTGTTTTTAAAAGCAATTCATACGTTCACTTATCATTTTGAAGCATATTCTTATTAACTTCTTCGCAGACAAGTGACCTGGTAGGCATGAAGAAAAATATAACCGATTTGCTGGACATGGGTCTTCTGGATCCGGTCATCGCCAACACGACTACGTTTGAGCTGAACGCCACCACCGCACTCTACACCTCAACTTTAGGTGACGATGCTCTGCTAGCAGCGACAACGGCCGAACCGTTTATTGCATCCATAGCACAAGCGCTAGTGGGGCAAAGCTTCGCCTACAATCCATTCAATCAAACGAACAACTGCACCATCGTTCCCGTCAATTGCACGCTTCTTCTACAACTGGGTGTGAACTTGACACGAGCAGGGTTAGTGCCCATCCTTCAATCGGACAGTTTAGTGGTCACCAATGGTACGGTTCTCGAAGAAATCGTAACGACTCTCCTGCCCTTTCTCAACGGAACTGATACGACCGTATCGAGCGAAGAAGGCACCACTACGGACTCGTCCACAAGTCGCCTTCTGGAGGGGTACGACGCCATCTTTCTACGAATCGCCAACTTCACAGTTATTGGGGTAGCCAACTGGACGTATCGTTTTCCGCCGGGCCCAGATACCAACATATCGATTCCGGTGATTTATGTGGACAACTATTCGAAGACTGTCAACGTGACCGACGAGGAACAGGACCCGGCGCGGGACACCTTCTTCCCTCGTTGGAGAGGGACGACGGGCACTTCGAGGGACACTAACGAAACTACTGTGCCAACGTGGACAGACTGGACCACGACTTTGGATCCCAACAACTGCACCGTGGTGTATGTGTCTGTTTGTAATGGTGTTACGGATGGGCCGTTCGATTTTACCTCATGGACGTCTGAGACATCGAAGACGTCCACGACCACAACAGAACCAAGCACGAGGAAACCGGGGAGTCCTCTTACGCCGGAGGACCTGCTCAAAGTGGACGAGCACACTAAGGAGCGCCTGCGGAAGCTGTGCTGGGAGACAATGTTTGGTCAGGTAGGAGCGGTGGCGCCTCGTGAATCTTTGGCCAGTGCTCTCTAAAGAATTGCTAGAAAGTTTCCAGCAGTGCTTGTAGAAACGCAGCAGGGTCATTCCATGTGAAACGTCCCAGACGTTGCGCTCGACCACCTCCGATTTCGAAAAAAAAATTCATGGGCTTCGGCCACAATGTCCGTAGCCATACCCTAAAATAGTTTTGACGAAAAAAAATTTGTGATGACGTGAGCGCGATTTTAATTTTTGAAAACAGCGTGAAACTAGGCATCACTCAATAATTTACGAAAAATCAGCTTTTTCATGAAATACCCAACAATATTTTTTTCTTAAATTTGCACGGTTGTCGGCTTACAATGTGGTTGAGTTTGTGCAGTTTTGTTTAATTTAAATATTTCTAAATAATGCATCATTTTATTCAAAAATAAACATTTTTGTTATTTTATTAAAAAATATATAATTGCTCCCGGGACCTAATATAACTGTTTACTGGTTGCCCTATAGGTATATAACCTATAAAAAATATTTTAAACCGCTGAATTAAACACCTTGTTAGTAAAACAAAAATCCTGAAGTTGCCAAAAAGTGCGTTTTGACGCATAAACAGCCGTTTATTCCACCCTGAGGTGGTCCAAGTAAAAATACAAAATATGATGGGTTTGGAAGAACGATTGATCGTCTTTTGATTCTGAAAGATTATTCAGAGTAATTTTGTTTAAAGCGAGAAAACAATTTTTGAAGCTGAACTCTCGCACCACTACCCGGCGTCGCTTCTTAACGCCTCTTCCCCGCACAGCACGCCACCTGCGACGATAGCCGAAGCGATTAGGTCCAAAGAAACAACGGAGTTTGCTGCCCGCTTCCCCTCGTCCCTCTTTTCTGGCTGTAAGGGAAGAAACGGCGGGTATCGTGTACTAATCGGAGGTGCCACCAGTGCGTCGCCATAGCAGGCACGTTGTGCCCTTTGTACCCGAGGGCGGCTCCTCACACTCCGAAACGCGATGCCTAATCGACGGGCGGCATCAGCTGACGTGGAAGTCTGAAACACGATAATATCGCCGCGAAATCTAGACGCCACGCATGCTGCGGTGAAAAGCGGAACTATGATCCGGTTCGCGCTTAGTTGGAGCGAAATGAAGGCGACAGGCGAGTGACAAAAGCTCTGAAACGCGCTGATTCAGTATGTTAACTCGGACGCTTGAAGCATCGTCACAAGCCAAGATTGCGCTTCTGGCATTATTTTCGGTTCATATTGTCAGTGCGGGAATCTTTACATGACCCATTGGAAATAATGAATAAACAAAGGCACGTGTCCGTGCTGTGCAGAGAAGACGCACGTACGAGAAACGACACCAGGTTGCGACGTAAGAGCTAAACTTCAAAATGTTTCTTTTTTTCGTATTTAGAACAAAATTAGTTTAATTAAACATTCAAGGGCAATAAACTCTTCTGTAAAAGTCATCATGTTTCGCTTTTTGTTTTCGGCCACCTCAAGGCAGAATTGACGGCTCTTTAAACGGCAGAACGACATTTTGCACAAATTAAGTTGTTTTTTTCCGCAAGATATTTAGTTGTACGGCCCGAAACTTTTTTTTGTGCATAATATTCATAGGGTTGCCAATAAGATGTTTAATCACCTGCAGCAACGAGATAGCTTGTAACCAAACTCAAAAAGGCTAAAGTTCTCATATATTAACTTAAAAAAAAAAAAAATTGCTTCAAGCGAATATCCATGATCCTTATTACACAACAATCAAAATACCATGTGGTTTTTAGGAATACAAATAGTCCACTGTTCTATAAAAATATCTTAATTTTCATCAATTAATAAGTGACTCCTAGTTTCACTCCTTTTTTACGAGTTCAAACCGCCATCACCCCATGAAATTTGTTTTTCGTCAAAAATATTTTAGAGAAGCACCACAAACATTATGGTGAAGAACCATTAATTTTATTTTAGGAATCGGAGGTCGCCGTGGGACCTTTGGCATGGCATGAAGAAGTCCAAGTCAGCTGATGCGGCCCGTCGATTAGGCATCGCGTTTCGGAGTGTGAGGAGCCGCCCTCGGGTAAAAAGGGCACAACGGGCCTGCTATGGCGACGCACTGGTGGCACCTCCGATTAGTACACGATACCCGCCGTTTCTTCCCTTACAGCCAGAAAAGAGGGACGAGGGGAAGCGGGCAGCAAACTCCGTTGTTTCTTTGGACCTAATCGCTTCGGCTATCGTCGCAGGTGGCGTGCTGTGCGGGGAAGAGGCGTTAAGAAGCGACGCCGGGTAGTGGTGCGAGAGTTCAACTTCAAAAATTGTTTTCTCGCTTTAAACAAAATTACTCTGATTAATCTTTCAGAATCAAAAGACGATCAATCGTTCTTCCAAACCCACCATATTTTGTATTTTTACTTGGACCACCTCAGGGTGGAATAAACGTCTGTTTATGCGTCAAAACGCACTTTTTGGCAACTTCAGGATTTTTGTTTTACTGCAAGGTGTTTAATTCAGCGGTTTAAAATATTTTTATAGGTTTTATACCTAGAGCGCAACCATTAAACAGTTATATTAGGTCCCGGGAGCAATTATATATTTTTTTAATAAAATAACAAAAATGTTTATTTTTGAATAAAATGATGCATTATTTAGAAATATATAAATTAAACAAAACTGCACAACCTCAACCATATTGTAAGCCGACAACCGTGCAAATTTAAGAAAAAAATATTGTCGGGTGTTTCATAAAAAAGCTGATTTTTCGTAAATTATTGAGTGATGCCTAGTTTCACGCTGTTTTCAAAAATTAAAATCGCGCTCACGTCATCACAAATTTTTTTTCGTCAAAACTATTTTAGGGTATGGCTACGGACATTGTGGCCGAAGCCCATGAATTTTTTTTGAGAAATCGGAGGTGGTCGAGCGCAACGTCTGGGACGTTTCACATGGAATGACCCAGCACCCTCAAATCTTATTGTCCGCCGATCACAAACCAAAGTGGCTTTGTTTGAGCTACGTTATAGTAAAATCCAGCATTTAGCTCACACTGTCCATGTGTGAGGAGTTACTAACGTTTTAATAATTATGCTTAGGATGATATTCGGTTCTTCTAATTTAGAAAGTAATGCCAATAATAGGAACAATGGTAAAGCAATCAATGAAAGTATGGTAATAAAATCACGTCTTTGTTAGCGTGTGCTAGGGCGCTAAAATAAAGACAATGCAATTATTCTGCTCTTGCTTTGTTACCGAAGGCTGCGAATAGTCGGATGCGCAGTGGTTTAGATGTCGCGACGCATAAAAACTGAAAGCGTAATCATTAACAGTTTTGTTTGCTTTCATTTACAGGAGATTGTTAAATTGACAATCATGGACCTCGTGATGACGATTGCTTCAACTCTCATCACTGACTTCATTCGTGCACTGATTGTGCGATACGCAAACGATTGTTGGTGTTGGGATCTAGAACAGGGCTTTGTAAGTAAGATATATATATATATATAAATGTTAACCCTGCTATTTCAGATAAATGATGATTGTGCAATTGAGCCCCCTAGATTGAATCGCTTTCGCACATAAAAAATAAACACCAGAAATGCGTAACGGTCCTTCTTTCCAAAACTCTCACATAAACAACTGTAATTCTTTATCCGTAGAAAAAGAACTTCGAATATTTGTGTCGTATAGTTTGTGCTAGATCTTGCGGTTACTATCGATGTAAGTTTAAAGTGTATTGTTTGAGTAGCTGATCACGTTGTATTGGCAGCCATTATTGGCAAATAAATTCTTCAAACACTTATACTGCAAACTTTACAAAATCATGCTGATTAGAAATACCAGACGGCGTAGGTAGGCGCATTTAAGGAGTGGTTTTCAAACGTAAAATTATATTTTGTTTTAGCCTGGATACGGGGATTTTAAAATTGCCGAGAATATTCTTCATTTGGTGAACAATCAAGGCATGGTTTGGTGAGTATATTTTTTTTAAAGTCATAATTCAAATTTTAAACAAGCAAGCGTTCCTACCCACTTGCTGCGAAAATTGTTCTAATTATAATAAAACATTGGAAATAAAAAAAAATAAAGACAAACGCTGATGGTCACACGACTGTAAAATGTCTACATGTCTTTGTTACTTTATATCACGGCACATAGCTTTATTTGTAACATAAACCATGATCGATTTTTATTTCAAATGGAAAAGTATCGTTATATTCTAAACACATAGAGGTGTTCGGAAAGCTATCGGGATCTCATGAAGATTTGTTACTTAAAATCAGGACTGCATAAATTGAAAAAAGAAAGAAACGTTTGTATGTTGGTTCAAGATAATTTATCACGGACTAAATGAGAAATTCGTTTGAAAAAAAAAAAAGCGTTTGATCGAGTAAATCCTCAGCGGAATCGAAGGTGAGGATCCTCATGATGATTGTTTTGAAGACAACTGCTTACAGGCTGATCACTTTCTGAGAATCTGGCACGAAAATATCTGATATGCATACAACGTTTATTCTTTTCATAAACGATGACATTTTTACATAAAGAATGGGTCGAATAAATCAATGACAATAATCAGTGGTGCATCGATACATGAACGTGTAGACAAGAGTGCATTAACAAATTTTGCAGTAAATTAAATCTCTTTAAAATAGCGTTCGGTGTCTTTACAGAATTATTAATTGGACAAAACGACCAAACGAAATATTAGGTTAGTTTTAATCGCAATTATTTAACCAACAATAACCCCAAAAACGAAGCCGGGCATGACAAAGGCAGTGTTTGTTTTTATTAGGCGTAGCAAAAGGCTGGAGGCTAATTAACTACGCCAAACTCGAGTAGATGTTGTCCTCATAGGGTGAACTCAACCGTGAACTCCCTTCAAGATTTTAAGATGATTGAAGATAGACCTCAGGATAATAAAATAAAGTAATGATTGAAGTTCGTAAAATCGTTTGCTTATGATATGTGCCTAATCGACCTGTTTCCAGAAGATTCGTTGGTTTTAGCGTGTTCTAAGCTTCCAAATGTTAAAGGCTAAAATATAATCGGTGATGACATAATGCCATTAGAGCAGTCGCGTTTTTCAAATCAAGTACAATCTATAATGCTTACCGTCTACCACAGCTAACAGAACTGACTCATTGGAATTATTAATATTAAAGGGATAAAATGTAAGCCAAGACCAATCCACAGGAAAAGAACTACAAAACTAATTCCATGGCGAGATCAGTTAGCTGCAGTGTCTGCAGTTGCGAACCACACATGCGAACTGAGAACTTCAAGACCGTTCAGCGGCTGCAGCTTTGAAAAAAACAAAAAAAAAAAAAACAATCGACACTTTGTAAACCCTGAGATGGGGAACGATAAAAAAACGGACGAACACAACATATTTTGCTGTGTTCGTCCGTTTTTTTATCGTTCCCCATCTCAGGGTTTACAAGATGTCGATTGATTACCAGCTCGCCTGCACTCTCTCACTGCTTACAAAAAAAAACAAGATGAGCGTTGAACATGAACCAGCGAAGCAAGGAGACGGTGCAATGCCTGCGGCTCTCTTTTGCCAACGTTCTATACGCACAGGTGACGGGATTATTTTGATACGACTTGACCGGCTCGTTTGCATCATCGCATATTGTTGGATTACGGTTCCTCGTTTCAGCTGAGGTTTAGGACTAACCGCGCCAGATGGACATATCGCGGAAAATGGACCCAACGACGTTCTCTGCTGCAGGATGGGCATGTTCTTCTCGCCTGGCTTGCCTGCCATTAACACGGTGAAACTGTGTATCATGATGTACGTGCGAAGCTGGGCCGTTCTCACGTGCAACATCCCGCACGAGACAGTCTTCAAGGCATCCGGTTCCAACAACTTCTACTTTATGCTGCTGCTCATCATGCTCTTTGTGTGCACTCTTCCAGTAGGCTATGCGATGGTTTGGTTAGAACCTTCATGGCACTGTGGACCTTTCAGGCAAGTTACTTGCAGACGCTCATCTGGTAATGGGCGGTATTAAATTACTTGCTGCTAGTCATAATAGACCCCTTTCAAAAGTGTGACAACTCTGTGCGGCACGGGCAACAGTGTGCCCGCTCTCCATGGTGAAGGAATGTTTTTTTTCTTCGGCCCGCTGGCTCTGCGTAGAAAAGTGGCTGGGCAAATGAAGTAACGCGGCTGTTCCCGCCGCCGGCTGGGAAAGTAACCTTGCTAGCTAGCTTGCTAGGTATGAAACCTGAAAACAAAGATGGTGAGATGATGACAAATCATGATGTGTCTGCAAGTTGCAAACTTGCTTAAAAAGATGCCCTCAAGGGGAACCTCATGCGGTGCTGTCCCAATTCTGCATCGAAGCATAAAGTAACATGGTGTTAGTGGATGCCTCAGTAACAAAAAAAAAAAAAAAAAGGTAAAAAAAACGCTCCTGCGAAATGAGTTCTTTTTTTTTTCGCGCGTTTATTGTTAAAGTGTAGAAAATGTGCGTAGGACTGATACGGGAATTCGACTGCTCGTTTAGCCTCGCCAATGCTATCTGTCTACCGGGCAACATTCAATAAGTGTGCTGTGAAATAACAACGTAGTGTACGAAGCAACTGCATGCAAAATTGTGAGGCCGGCCGAAAGGCAACGGATCCGTCAGGTAAAACCGACGCTCGTTTATCCGCATCAGACGTATACCTGACTAACAGCAATAGTAAAGAAAACGGAAAGCAGTATAATGCAGATTCAATATATTATCCTCATTAAGCAAATGCATGCGAATTCGTGAGGTTAGCCGAACGGTCGCGGCAGCGGACGGTCCCTTCCATCCGAATTTGTCAGTGTATCCATATTGCCTGCAGACCGGGACACAGCACTGTGTTGGAATCTTCACTGATACTCTGGAGCGCGTAAACTGTCCTTAAAACAACACATGGAGAGCCTAAAGCTCGGTTGGCGCACAGCGAGGTTGCGACCTGCTTTCCTTCACCATGTCACGCAGCTGCTGACCGCCTCGCTGTTGCCATGGTTACCATGCCGAGACACACTGTTGCCGGGTTTTCTTCAAGGGCTCTATTAGCCGTGATCAACAGTTTGACGGTGCTCCTGCTAAGCGCGCAATTTTTGAAAGCTTCCCTCAGTTTTCGCCATGTCTAATCGAACCAGTTTGGCTCGACTAAATCTAGGAGGCTAGTATTAGAAGCACCTCGACATATTGTAAGGTGTTGCCTTGGCGGCATAAGTATGAGAGATAAGTGGCAGTCTCTGAAGCAACGCGCAGATAATCGAAAGTTATAGCAGACAGGTTTTTTGGGGGTAATGACAGCCAATGCTCCATTGTCATCTCTGCGCATACACCTTATCATTATTTGGAGGTGTTTCAGAGGCGTAAAAACAATCTTAAACTTTCCCGATTGCAGTAAAAAGAATTGTCAACGCCCGGCGTGAAAAAAAAAAATAATTAGCAAGCTGGCGGTAGAGCCGAAAGGCTACAGAAACCCTATCACGCGCTCAAGTGTCGGTATAGTTGTGCAGATTGAAAGCTCACGTTTTAGGCGTTATTAGGCTCACACTTCTATCTCATACCTCACTCAAACGAACATGCCTTTAATATGTATTTTGAACAAACTTTTGATTTATGAATAGGCAAAGACATAGATAAACACCAAATTCCCCCCAAAAAAGAAAAGAAAATAAGATGCCTAGATAGGACACGTATTTCGGAAAATAAACTTTACCCGAACAAAAAAAGCGACATCTTTATGTTGGGAGACCAATTTCGCACGACTCCAAAACATGATTTATCTTCGAAAAGTACACCCCAAAAAAAAGAATAAAAATCATTTTGAAAATTGGTTTAGGAACAGCGTTTCGCTCCTAGGAACACACAGCGCAGTTACGTTGCGAGACAGATCACAATGACTAATATCTCTGAATATTAAAAGGGATTACAACTGTTCCGCAAAGTTCCGCAAATTGGAGAATCAGCCCGCTCTCTTGGGTCGCAAGCACTTACCACGCGCCGAGGATCGCGAACTGATTCGCCGCTGTCTTTAAAGGTCCCTTAGCTGTACTTTTTCCCGCACGAAAGGGGAAATGAATACACCACTTGCTTTGCGCACTCAACGAAGCGGTTCTGATGTTTCTTGGTAAAGCTCTCCGTTTGGTAGAGATATGGTCAGTTGACTTGTTTGCACAGACTGGCAAGCTTATTAGGAGCAGAGAAGACGACGTCAATGTTGAACTTATTAGCGCTTTTTTTATGTCATGCGAGAACCTCTGTATGTAGGGAAGAACGACTGGTCTCGTGGTTCTATCTCTGGCTCTTGGTGTGACAGAAGTTCCTTTATTTTTCCTTTTGAGGATGCTGTATGCAATCGATGTTAATAAAGAGATTGGATATCCGGCAGGAGCTAATCTTCAAATTTGCGTATCAAAGCTTGCTGAAATGAAGTGCTCCCAAGATTTTTGAAGAGAGTTGTTTAGTACAGAGGGCAGACTAGAGGATGCGTTAATCATAGGCTCCGTGAACACAAAAACAATAGCACCAGAGCTAACTTTGGCCACCTGGGCATACCGTGATTGTGGGTGCGAGGTTTACCTGCCATCTTGCACAATTTTAGGTAGACAGAGTGATCAATTAACGAGATAAATGATTGAAGCCGAGCACATCGTCAGGAGTTATAAAACCTGTATCAGTACACATGCACTCTTTGAACCTGACAGAAGAAGAAAAGAAAAAACTATTTCTAGGCATCTAGGAGTCTGGTGCGCGTGATTCGGGAAATTCGGTAGTTCCAAACGTAGAAGAAAAAGTATATAAAAACGAGTTGTCAGTCAGCCCGGTTCGTTTGAAGTTTCCTTTCCTTCTCGTGTGTAAGGAGTGAGTGTACGGTGTGAGTGTTCGTTTGCAGTGTGCGTTGTAGTGTGTTAATATGAGCAACCAACTCGCCCAAGCTGCTACGTTAACAAAATTTTAGACGGACCTAATTGCAGATTTAGGTGAGGGCAGGAGCTTACAAAGTTATATTTAGGCGGCTAAATATCAGGAGATTCATGCAGTGCATGGAATGTGCCTAGTTGAGAAGGAAACGGCCGAAGACTTGGTAGTTTATTGTGAGGGCGTGCACCTCGCAGTGGGCGGAAACAAGACTGGGTTGGTAAACTCACTGTGGCTTAAGGAGAGCGAGGGGAAGATATACGTTGGAATGGTAGAGATAACCAAGAAGAGGTTATCTGACTGGTCGCATAACTCGTGTTAAAAATAAATATTGACTTACTCTTTTCGCCTCTATCCGTGCGTACCTGGTTGTAAAGGAGCGCTTCCGTCGCACGGATTGTCATTTTGAGCAGTATTACTAAAGTATTACCTCTAGTGTTTTATTTGTACTAAGTGGTTAACGTTTGATAAAAAAAAATATAATGGCTAGCTGAAGCTGGGAGCTGTCAGTTTTAAAGGGCTCAGTCGCATACATTCATCCACCTATCAGAGCGCCAAACAATTACATTTCCATTCTTCAAATAAGAAAAATGTATATATATACAAAGAGTATTTATGCGATATTATTTTTCTAGCCCAAATCAATCAAGTTAATATTGAACAATTCATAACCATCAGTGCAAGATTAGAAAAAGCTTTAGATTTCGGTTTAACATTTGTTTTATTATTTCATTTTGTGAACATTTCACGCTGTCTAGGTTTACCTTGACACGTCTACGAAACCTACAATAATACAAGAAAGCAACCTATTAAACAAATCAATTTGGTTTTAGACAATCACCCAAAGCCTGCAGAGTTAAAGGGGCCCTCCGGAGCTTTCTGCGATCGTCTGTTTATGTTGTTATGTTGCGTAGTAGGTGCAAGTTAATATGTATACAAAGTTTTAGATTACAAAACCGTTTATTAAGCAGATGGCAGAAGAAATATATGGGGACTATTTTCTCTTGGAAGACAATCCCCCATTCCCTGCCCATCGCTAAAACTTGACCAATGGAAATGCTGCATCTCGCGGTGAATGCGAACGTTATTATTGCGACACTTTTTAAGCTTGTTGTAAATTAGACTTTGAGAAAAACGTAAACTGATTGTGGTGCGGGAAACATAGTCCACAATTATTGCTCCAAAACCAGCGAACTATGTTTTCTCCCCGCAAGCTTGTTGCTAGGGGGTGATGCGTCGGCGCGTCGGCTCGTCTGCTTCCCGGGGCGTCTGCAGGCGTGCATTTGCGGGACACGTGTTTCTTCTTCCCGTGGATCCCGACTCCGAAACCAGCTTTGCAATCCTTCCATGTCAACGGGTCAAACTTTTCTTTCTTATCTGTGGGATCTGACTGCGTATTGCAGTAGCAACGCGACGGTGCGGTGCGACGAACGACGACTGCCGAGCACAAAGTCCGGGTTCCTTGACGACGGTCCGCGCGTGTTCGAGAGATTCCTCCGCGCGTCGGCGGTCGTCCGCGTTGGTGACGCGCAGTGACGCCGGAATCCTTCGCTTGCTATTGGCTGACGCGTAAAGAGATGCCCCTCCCGTTTTCCGGGGTCATCTCAGAAAGGGGGGCGTGCCGCAGACTTTGATAGCAATTTTAGTAGGGAAATCCGCCGCGCATGACCGTAATTTTATAATTTTTAGGATCCTTAGGCCCTGTAGATTGAGTTACCGCCATAAATAGACCATCGCAGAACGCTCCGGAGGGCCCCTTTAAGGAATGGGGCCATAGAGCTAGTGCAGCTGTAGTGCATGGGTGCCTCCAAATAAATCATTACAATTTTCTCCATTCAAGTGCGTCGCCAACGTTTACTTTTCAACCTGAACACACAGATATTTTTTTTTTAAACAAGTAGATAGAAACAGCTTTTCCATATCACATGGTGCCACTTTCTTGCACATTCACGGCCATTTAATAAAATTGACGTTTGCTTTTTCATCGCGGCATTGATTATCGCGCTTAATGTAGGAGAAATTTCTGTTGTAGTTTTGCCCATCCTTCCTGAATCCACGCGATCCGGAGTATGTGTCAAATATTTAAAATAGACTAGATTACCAGGATTATGTAATCATCCAACGGCAGGAGGCAATAAATTATTGTAGTTTGCCATTTCTTTTTTCTCCAAGGTAGGCCGTGCTAGTTTGGAACATGTATTCGATGCCTATGACCAGAGTTTAGGACCCATCTTCGCTAATTCACTTATAAGGTTAGAATTCGCTCATTAAGTTGAAGGAGGGAACATGCAGCAGCATGTGTCATTTTTTCATTACTCTAAAATGACTGCGTTTGTGCCTTGTCACGAGGCGCTCGGAAGGTCGATTGCTGCAAGTTACAAAGGAAGTTCCACTAATCAAATTGCTGCAAGAACTTAAAAAAAGGTATTGTGACGACGAGCAGTACCTTTCACGTGCTCACACCAAGCTCAATTTTATGGCAAGCTTTATTTTTTTGGGGAAACCATTTTTGCTGTCTGGTCTTTGAACGAGCCCTTTCTCTTGATTGCAGTGTTTGGCTCACCGCGTAGTCTGCGGGAATGGAAACACAGGGTTTCTTTAAGATAGGAGAGGTGAAGGGAGTTGGTACACGTTGTAGGCGAGGACCGTAAATACTCTCAACAGGACCAACGTTGATTTTCTGAATTATTTTTTTCTTTCGGACAGCGGATACTTTCGCGCCTACAGGGTCTTCACAACTTATTTGGATAACACCCTTCCAACGTGGATGAACCAGATTATTGAATACCTCACATCTCCCGGCGTCGTAATTCCGCTCATATTGCTACTCATGTACGTAGTAGTTTCACCTTATCGAAAGGGCATTATTAGATTTGTGTTTACGAACAAACGTGTTTTGCACTTTTGACGCTTTGATTTGTTATGTTTCATCGGACCAGACTGATAATCTACTATCTGGTGGCACTCACGGGTTCGCTCAGAGAATCAAACAACGACCTCAAACTGCAGCTTCGAAGGGTGAGACAAATCTCGAATATCAATGACCCGAAACTTGCGCTTCTCTTTTCAAGATATGTTTCTTTGTTTCCCATGAACTCTGTACGCAGCCAAGGCTTCGAT
Organism: Ixodes scapularis; assembly: GCF_016920785.2. Classification (NCBI taxonomy): domain Eukaryota; kingdom Metazoa; phylum Arthropoda; class Arachnida; order Ixodida; family Ixodidae; genus Ixodes; species Ixodes scapularis. The sequence continues at coordinate 167,106,902 of NW_024609868.1, read as the reverse complement.
CCGATGCAGACAATCAAGCGGCGCCAAATGTATATCTTCATGGAGCGCATGATCACGCACATTAAATGTGCCATGATCCTGCGCCTGTTCGTTCGTTATTAGTTTAAATAGTAAACGCACAATGACGACGAGCGCCATGACCGTGCACTTTTAGCTCGGCTTGAGTGGCTCTATCGCATCGTAGCGTTGAATACAATTGGACGTAAGGTGAAACAGAGTGTGATAAGAGTTTAGTGTATTTATTGGGATATACACATGAAAACTTCGTTCGTACTACGCTTCCGGTATATACAGGATATCTTTATTCTTCGCAAACTGTTTAAAAAAAATCCATGCTAGACAATGCCGGTTTGCTCAGGATATTTATATGTCCAGGTGGACATAATACAGGTCGCTATGTATCACGTTACGTTGGCTACCTTTTAAAAGTTTGTTAATTATCATTTTAATTTGTTAAGGCAAACGTTTAGTTTCAATTGCAAACTTGCTGAGCGCAATTGAAGACTACTAATTTTTTTGAGAAAACCAATGAAGCATGTGAGAAGCCTTGTGGTGTGATTATCACAATAGGCTGCCAGTGCAAAGACGCGTGATCTTTCTGTCTCTTATCATCCACGCACCGCCAGCCTTGCGTCTGTTCGCACTACCCTGCTTCCGAAGTACTCCAAGTTAATTTACTGATTTAGAAGATTTCGATGACGCTCAGCAAATTTCTGATTGGAACCATAGGTTTCATATAATTCTTTATTAAAAAAGAATTATAACACAGTTCAGTCTCTTTTCCTAGTGATTGGGACGATTAGCACCCTACAGTATGTAACTCTCTGGCCATATAACTCACATATACAGACCGCATTAGTGTGACTTTCACGGCTTTTATACACCGACCTATAAAGTGTAATATTCAGTATGGAACGAGGAACACGATGCTAAACAGAATTTTTAAATTAAATTCTATTTTGTTGAAAACACCTTCAGTTCGTGTTTATCAATTTAGTTGCGCTTACAGACATGAACTCAAATAAAACTGAAGCCTGGGGGATCACCTATCAGACATCACCATAAAAAAGGAAACTTGGGGTATACGCCTCCAGAGACGGCAGTCAACAGCTCTCTGACCTTGGTTAGACAATTCTTATCTTTTTGTTTTTAAACTAAAGACGAGGGATGTTAAGTAAGTGAGAAACTTCTTTGACCTGCCTTTTTCGGCTTGCCCATGAGACCAGTGAAATCTGCAAAGGTACTGGGAAACTCAGAACCATGAGTAAACGAGGCAATATTGAGACAAATATTGGTTTCAGGGCGCAGTAATCATTTTTATATTTGACGTAACTTTCTGCCTTTACGAGGACGCATTCATTGTCGACGGAAGTCATAACACGGACTGGCTTACGACACACGGTATGAGAATCTTCTGAAGCTGTACGCTTTATCTGCGTTCGCACTCTAAACGTTTCCCATTTTGAACCTCCATCAAGGTATAGATTTGATGAAAATTTTGTTTTTAGGAGGATATTATCCAATCTTTTGTGTGTAATAGACCCATGTGTCACTTGTAAAAAATTAAAAGTTAAAGACTGTTTTTTACGAGAACAAACGGACCAACAAACGAACGACACCACCCAGTGGCAAGGACATGACGTTTAAAAATGGGGAGCTCGCGCCTGTCAGAATGTACACCACGAAATACCACGGCCTGGACGTGAAAATGTCAAACAGAGGAGCAGAAATTACATGCATACCATTGGAGTGGATACTAGTGCGAAACGAAAAACCCAACTGCATCGAGCCGGCAACATTATGAGCGTTCAGCAAATAGCGGATAACTTGCGGGTATATGATAGCCTTTAGACTTGGGAAGTGTAGACAGTATTTGGAGCTACCAAGGTAGAATTCTAGAAAAAAAAGAAGCAGAAAAGCACAAACATGATTCCTTTTGGGCAGGAAAAAGATACCGAGAAGAAACCAACGACTGAGACAAAGGATGGGGTTTCCGTGACCGTGCCGGCTGTCACTGTTCCTGGGTCAGAGCCACCAACAACAGAACCGGAAGGTGAGCATCGCAAATAGGTAACGACGCGCAGCTCCTTTCCTCTAAGGTTATTGGAACTTCAGAAAATAACCTCGCTTGACGGCTTTCACTCGGTTGTTGTCCAATAGAGGAATTACCCGTCTAGTTAATACTGAAACTGTTCTTAGGAGCAATGTCTTATAGGCTTAAAACCTTAGTTACACTTGCGCTCTTAACTGGTATTATGCCAACGACAGTTGACTCAATCGCGATCGGCCAGAGTTACACGGCGGCGCCAACTGTCACTGTAAATCGCTAAAAATCGTTGAGTTCAGCTGAGCTTGTTTATGTCAGTTATACTTCATTCTAAGCTTTCACCTTGTTTACTTGACGTACTCGGCGGTGGGAAAGCAGGCGCATTTCGCGTAAGGGTTTTTACCTCTCTGCTTTGCGTGGCACACCGCAAATACGCACTTATTTCTGTGCAAATAAGTCACCTACTCTATTTCACCTTAATTATGATGTACCGCAGGAAAGGCTAGAAGCGCGAGCTCCTTGCTCTAGGGCCTTCTCGTGCACTAAGGGCAGCTGCCAACGCTATGAGCTCGTGCCTCTAACCGTCGCTGCGGTATACAACATAAGGTGAAACGGAGTACTAGTATCACTGATGGGGGTTCCCGCATAGCCCCTCATGGCCAGCGCCAGCAAATTTCTTACTATTACGGAAGATTGGTGGAGGTGTATAATAATAATAATAATAATAATAATAATAATGATAATAATAATAATAATAATAATATTTTTTTTTCGGATGTGACAAAGTATGATTCGGGTCTGCCGAAGCCAGAAGTGGCTTGTTTGGCTAAACCACCAGTATTAAAGTTATAAATCAATTAATTTCAACACTGTGAAAAGTGCATCAGAACATAAAACACACACACACACACATTTTAAGAAAAATAACATTGAAGCATTCGTAAAGTTAGCCCTATTGAAAATAACCCATCAGACTTGATGTGTTATGGGACCCTCTTAGCCCTTCAAACCCTTTAGACCAGTCAACCCTTTAGACCCGTCAACCCTTTAGACCCGTCAACCCTTTAGACCCGACAACCCTTTAGACCCGTCAATCCTTTAGACACATAAACCCTTTAGACCCACAAACACTTTACATCCATAAACCCTTTAGATCCATCAACCCTTTAGACCTATCAACCCTTTAGACCCATTAGCCCCTCAGAAATTGAATTCTCTGTACTTCGTTTCATAATAAGTGTAAAACACTGTCAAGGCTACTAACACGCGCACGTGGCTTCATCAAGTGCAAAGGCGTGGACAAAGCTCATCATATAGTCACATGCTCGTGCCAGTAGCCTTGACAGCATTGCGTACCAAGTATGAAATGGAGTATAGGTGTTCACAAACCTCTCGAGCCAGGAATGCAGCTCTAAAAAAGCTGCGTGGCAGGCCCAGATGAATTCAAACAATTGATCAAGACAAGATTTCAGCGTAGGATGAAAGCAAAATTTCATCTGAATGTTATACACAGAACAAACATTTGTAGTTGTGTTGTAGGTCACACAACATAAAACGTGATCATATTCTAACGAATTGTTACAGCAAGTCGAGATAAACACAGAGATTTAGTGGCAGATGCTGCACGACGATGACCTAGGTAATTATGATGTAGGTAAGAACTCGGAACTCCTACACTTTAAATTTCTGTTTGGTTCAGTGCCACATGTTCAGAAACACACTATTTTCAGCACATTCACTACTATGCTGCAATGAGAAGGCATCATTCAGCACTGGTTTGCTAAAATAATGGATATCACACTTCACGATAGCACCATCTTTTTAAAAACAATAAAAACCTAGTCTGTCATTCTGGAATCTCACTAAAAAACAAGTTAACATGCAAAGTACAAAAGACTAAATTATCTTCAATCAATATTCACGACCTGCATATTGGTTACCAAGCTCTGTTAAAATATTCAGGACTGCTGTATCACATGAATTAATTACCATTAAAGGAACATTGAAGTGATTATCACAGAAGTTTGGGCTATTTGGTATACAGACATAATTAAAAACAAAACACTGCAAAGACAAGGACAAAGTGAAAAGTCACCGATAGGACACAACACTGACTCTCATCTAAAGATTTATGTTAGCATTCAATATAAATACCACACATGCCATACCAAATAAATGAAGGAAAAAAATAAATACATATCACGTTTTCAATACAACATTGTCACTGATTTGCCCTCCTCGCTTTAAGTATTGCCGCTCTTTATCAGAGAGCACGACTAATTACAAATGCACAGTTGCAAGATCCCAGGGATCCTGGGTTCGAGCCCCACCCCGGCCCGTTTCGATCCGGATGAGCATCGTACCGGCGTGCGGTCGTGTATCACTACTGCGTGATGCACGTTAAAGACCCCAGGCTAGCGGTTGTACCGCACTGGTTAAATTTTTAATCTACAGCCGGGGGACTCGTCGCCCCTGTGAGGCAGACCAAGTTCTAGGCTCTATTAACACACACACAACCCAATTTGTTTTACAGTTGCAATAAAGAAGTTCATCTCACAATCAGTCCCGTTGACGGTAGGTTTGAAGTTGACCTCAGCCTTCAGGTTCTTTGTCGATATTCGAAGGTCGTCACTTCCGCACCTGGTCAGTTTACTGTCGAAGTCCGTCGCTTCGGGAATTGGTCAGCTCACCGTCGACGTCCGTCGCTTCGGGAATTGGTCAGCTCACCGTCGAAGTTCGTCGCCTCGGGAATTGGTTAGCTCACCGTCGAAGTCCGTCGCTTCGGGAATTGGTCAGCTCACCGTCGAAGTTCGTCGCCTCGGGAATTGGTCAGCTCACCGTCGAGGTCCGCGCTTCGGGAATTGGTCAGCTCACCGTCAAAGTCCGTCGCCTCGGGAATTGGTCAGCTCACCGTCGAAGTTCGTCGCTTCGGGAATTGGTCAGCTCACCGTCGAAACTGTGGTTCAGCCCGCCGGTGCCTGCTCGGAGCATGGCCAAGCACAGCCGGTCGCTTGTTCGGATCGCAGCCAAATAGTCCTTGCCGCCAGCTCTTCCAGCCCGAGCCTCTCCGCTCTTCTTCCACCTCTACTTCTTCAACAGCTTACAGCATGACAACCAGCGTGCGCTTATATTGCTACGGTTATTCAGTTTCCTTGAAGTTTTTCAGTGAATGTGTCTGTGCATTTTATATACCTTGATTTTGTTAAACTCGTTAAATAAAACTGACTGACATATGCACACACCTTGAATCAGACTTGTGCCTATTACTTCAACTATGTAGTGAATTACAAATTGACATTAAAAGTAAATTGTTACAATTCCTGGTTGTAAACGATAATTGACTACTTACATTGTTACTTGACTGGATTAGTTTTTGTTACTGCAAGATAGACACGCAAATCATAATTTTTGCTTAGTATTTTAGGCACTAAAGATGTTGAATTAGAAATTGCATACAAATACAACTGGCAGGCTGCAGTTTGTCTTACTTTAACAAACTTCTGTGAGTTGCTTGTAATTGTTTGACGGGTGTGTTTGAAGGCCCCGCAGGCATTTTAAAAAAAACATCTTAGAACTTTCTAAAGGGCATTTCAAACCCTTTAAGAAAGAATCTGACGTGGCCCAGAACGCATTCAGGAATCTCAAAGGGTCCTTTAAACCTTTTAAGAAATCTTTGTGGTCCCCCTTAGACCTTTCAAAAGGTTTTGACGGGCCCTTTAGACTTTCTCAAAGGGTATGTCAAACCCATCAAAACGTTTTGTAGGGCCCTTTAGACTCCTTTAAGGGGTACGTCAAACCTGTTAAAAATTCTTGAAGGCCCCTCAAACCCTTTAAAAAGTTTTGAAGGGCCCTTTAGACTTATTTTCAGTAGGGAGTGTCCAGAGTTGTTGGTATGTGGATAGCCACATTACATGAAGAACACACACACATTCATAAAAATATTAAAAAATGAAGAACAGATCATGTCAAGTTGCCACAGTACCTTGGTTGTAATAAAGATCACATCACTGGCCTGAGAAAAAAATTTTTAGAGCACAGTTTAAGACGCCCAGAAGATGAATCTGGTTCGTGCAGGCACACTTGATTTAAAATAGGTCACGTAGGGCTTGTTTCAACTTTTTTTTCGAATCCAGGTCCAACACTCTTTCAGGGAGACTGTTGAAAATGTCCGGTACATAAAATATTCGTTGCCTTCTTGCATACCTCGTTGACATTCTCGGCACCTCAAAACGAGTGGTATGTCTGAGTGCCCGAGGTGCAATGTGGTGAACTTTAAATCTGTCATCCCAAAAGTGTCTTAAAACAACCGTCCCAGTGAACAAAGCATGACATAATGGAAGATTAATATGATCAATTTTTTCTTGTTCTGTTTCGGTATCAGTGCCGTATATAATACCTCTAAGCATTCCAGTTAAAATACTGTCAATTTTCTTTTGCCATAACGTAGAACAGCCACCATAAATGGTTATTCCATAGCGAAGAACACTGTATGCCAAAGCATTAATGACCATCTTTTTAATATATTGTGGAACAAGTGATCTCATATTATAAAATAGACAGGAAACACGTCTAAGCTTTTTACATACAGTTCCCATGTGCGCATTCCATGAAAGGTCACTATCGAATTCAATACCTAGATATTTCACATGGTCCGCATAACCCACTGGAGTGCATTTACACGAGGGACAAATTGATGAATGTAAAAATAGTGGCGTATCTGGGATAACAACTTTTAACGGATTCCGGAAACACACCAGACGTGTCTTTGTGTTGTTATTTTTAAGTTATTTTGCTGAAACCATTCAATCAAATGTGTGGTTTCACGTTGGAGAAGAAAAATTGATTTTTCGTATTCTATATGGCGTGACAAAAGACAAATAATAATAATAATAATAATAATTTAAATTATATTAATATTATTATTATTATTATTATTATTATTCTTGTTGTTGACAGTCTTGACACACAAAGCAAAGCTAACGGGTCGGTCAAAGCCTGTGATGGCTTGTAGGACGTGACCCGGCAACGGCGTAAAGGAATACAGCATAAGAAATCTGAATATAAACAGAGATATAGAAAGTATTATAGCAGCAAATATTGTCCGAGGAGGTATTAATCGGGGCCAGTGCTGCTGCTAGAACGACCACGGCACATCGCGGAAGCCAAAGTTCGGTGAGGGCGGCCATTGTAATGTCGATGCCGATAAGGATTTTGTTTTGTCTCTCTTGCTAGAATTCGTGTGCAGCGTTCTTAAGGTAATTTCTTTACTCTAGAAAAAAGTTTTGTTTTTATTTGCGCGAATATAATGAATGAAATGTGTGCATATAATTAATCTGCTTCGCTATTAAAAATACAAAAAGAAAACTTAATCTTACGTTAGTTTTGATTTCGTTTTGGTTTCAACTGTGTCTCTCGACGTGCATCTCAGCTGGGTTTGTTAGGCCTATGTATCATGTAATACCGGACAACTTAGTTGAGCTCAATGACAGTTGGGAGTTGTCAACGATCGTTGGCGTAATGACAGTTCAGAGCGCTGATGTAACTATCGTATTACAGGGACATACACATCGACGAAATATATTAGCGCTTAAGGCTCGTTCACACACTTCCGACTCCTTAGAACCAAACACCTTAAGACCTTTTACGATCTCTTACGACGAGAGAAAACACTGGCACGCTGGCGCCATCTATCGAGCGACCCTGGAACTTCATTTCACTATAGCGAACGTTTGGAGATATTTGCAAGATCAAGTAGTACTACTTATGAGTAATGTAGGCTTATAACATTGACAAAAGTTTTTTTCATGCCAAGAAAGAAAGTATGATGCGGGAAAGAAATCGAAATTATACGGGACCGAAAAGTGTTCCACTGCTACCCGATAGGTGGTGCCAGCCCATCCTGTCGTCGTGAGATATTTTATGAGGTTTCAAGGCACTCGGTTTTAAGAAGTCTTAAGTGTGTGAATGGTCCTTTAGAAGTTGAAAATGCAAAGTATTTATTCATATCCAGATGTAAAAACAACGCGTTTGTAGAAGAAAATGGAGATGGTGGGTGACCGAGCGTGTAAACGTCCTGCAGATAATCTACAGGTGAAGCGAGAGAGGCCTCAGCAAACACAGCAATCATCAGCTCACCTCCTTGTTGCGCTTAATGGGCTTCGATAGGCCTTTTCAGAAAACCCGACGTGGTCTATCGGCGACCCCACACTGCACCGCGCGGCGTGGAGAATTCTGGGGCCGAGCTCGTACGAGATCCTGGAAGCGGCGTAATTCCTTTTTTGTTACCATTGTAAGTTCGGCGCACAAAGTAAACAGAAGGAACACATAACGAAACGTATACAAACCCTGTTTTGTTATTGTCCTGGCTTTGTGTTCTAACATCTCAAAATTCCACCCCAACAGGAATCGCGTATTCTATTAGTGAGCGCCGCCATCTTTAGACCATTCCTTGTACGCACCGTGAATGCAATGGTCGAAAGCCACGAGGCTACGATGGGAACTCTGCATACATCCATAGGGATCCAAGGGGTATCGGATTAATGTATCATGGCGTATTTACCGCTTCTCAATTCACGGTGAGAATCGAACGCAGGTTTGAGACCGCCTGACTCCACGATGTACCTAAAAGGTTGTCATTCGACGAATTGGTTAAAATTGTAGGCTTTATATTTTACCGGTCTCTCTAGTTATGATTTTATTCGAAGACCATCCATTTCAATACTAACTTGCGCGCAAAACTGCGCTAGAATTAAGACAATTTGTTCGCGATAAAAGCACCGCGAAAAACTTTTTTGTTGGGGATATTTTTAATGACGATGTAAATGTCCTACTCAAGGTGATGGCGGAAGTGCCGCAACAATTAACCTTCGCCTAATTTAAGCGCGAACCACTCGAGAGAACCATTTCGTCGTTTACCCTGAGACTAAGTTTTTTTTAGAAGAGCAGAAGTAACCGAAAAAAACAGACAGGTAACTTCTGCTCTTCTAAAAAAAAACCAGTCTCAGGGTAAACGACGAAATGGTTGACTTCCACTAGCTAGCCTGTACCTTGACTCTTCACTCGAGAAATACGGTTTGAAAACTATTTTTTTTTTTCATATATGCTTTATAAAATGCGCACCTACGCGACACTCGCAGCTGCGGTGGAGATTGTGTTTCGCTCTTTGTCCTTCTCGCTGTTTATGCTTTATATGCTTCACCAACTATACTTTGTTTCACACCAGGTCCGAGCGCAGCCGACTCTACAATTCAATTGAACCAATCAGGGCGCACGAAAAGTGCATGGTCATTATATGTTTGCTATAATCGGGGAAACCAATCAATCGCAGTGGAAGCGCCGTGCTCCTGCGTTTTTTCTATGCATGATTGGTTTAGACGACACCGCCGTGACGAACTTTTTGTCGCTTCTATATTGCCTCCATCGGACCGTGGCTTCGGTTGCGCTTGGACGGCCGACCAACAGCAGAACGTTGACTCTCCTCGCCGTTTTTCCCGCAAGAAGAAAGAACTCGTTCTTTTTACGTCACCGTTTAGGATTTGAAAATATTCCTCTAGCGGCCAGTTACAAATCGTGCAAAGAAATGCTGAAGCCGCACCTACTTTCTAATCCCCACTTGCCTCTTAACTTGACGCTATAGCCTTCACTTTGACCCTGGGACTTGAAGTAGCGCTAGTGCCGTGGATGCGTGCTCGCCGGTCCATATACGCCCGTCTTTTCCCAGGTGGTTGCGCCCCCGCCCATACTCAGGCCCAGAGAGCGGCGTCGGGCCATGAAAGGAAGCGGTCAAAGGGTCCGGCCAGCATGTTAACTCCCTACCCACCGTCAAGTTTGGTCAGAAAAAAGTATTAACCAAAACTGAAGAAAGCCGAGCCGCCATACTTCTCGCATGCTGGTACCTGCTTTCCCCACCGGATTCCTCACGTAGTTTGTTCATTTTAACAACTGTCTGGAAAGCATTTTACTGGCAAAAAAGCATAAACAACCGCTTCTTTTTTTTTTCTGAACGAGAATTTGTTTTTTGTCCGGGATCTTTTATTTTAAATATCTGGCAATGCATGTTCTTACTTTTAGAGAACGAAATGTGGTTCTTTACTCTCTCAGCTACCGCATCAAATACTAAAACGGACTAATCTTTGTGAATATCTAATTTTGACAAATGCCGCGACTTAAAATCGTTGCGAAAAATTTATCACGCAACTACACCCCGTCATCGCAGCCAGTACACGGCGAACTATTTCCACTCGTAACCGGTCGCGCCCACTAAATATTCCCGAAATTAGTACTTAGGGGAATCCACAAAATTATGTGACTGCAAAAGCAGTCTTTTACAGTACAACAAACGTTGAGATCTCTGAGCCTTTCTTAATCGTTCTTCGCGAAGCAAATATTGCTGGACGACGGCCTCAAAGAATGCACATGTCGGAGGCTGCGGCGGGCATCCGCTTAGGCGATTCCGGCTGAGCTTGGCAGGGCAACGTTCGACCCTCTTCTAAAAGAGGTAGAGGTAAACGCTGAAAATGAAGATGGTTCACTAAGTGTCATCATAGCCATGGAACCTCTGCTGTGCCTCTCCGAGACGCCTCGGCATCCTCACACAACCCCCCATTAAGCGGAAGAACGGCTTACAATGCCATCTGAGTAGCGATGCAAAGCTCTCGAAAAATTGACTATCGATAGTTTTTTTTTTTTTTAAATTAGCGATAGTGTCGACAATTATCTAGAGTACTATCGATAGTTCACTTAGATAGTCGGATATCGATTGTATTTTCGATAGTTGACTAACGATTGTAAAATCGATAGTGCTATCGATAGTACTAGCGATAGTTTGCTTTTCGTCGACTATCGATAATATTGAAAGTCAGCATTTAAAAAAAACTATCGAGTGTTAGGAAAATTAAAGCACTACCCAGAAAGAGAATGGCGGCGGATATGTACAGGGAGACAACACGTGGTTTGGGAAAAAAATTTTGAAATCGAAAGGAAACGACACAGAGCTGCTTTGTCGTATAATTAATATAGTGGTGAAACAGAAATGTCGATTTGCAAGTTTCCTGCGCACATATATTTTTTTTTTTTTTGGGGGGGGGGGGGTGGTTAGATATCACGCTTTACACTTTATTATGCCCACAGTTGTAAAGCTTTTTAGTATATCCAGTATTTTTTTGTTTGTCTTGCAGCTAGGGAAAACACTCCCTGTGGAGATTAAGTATCAGGGTTTTTAGAAGTTCGTTTCAAGCTTGTGTTTCTTTTATTATTCAATTGACACATAGTTATTTTCATAGCTTTGACCACTGATAGTTGAAAATAAGTACTCTGCTGCGGTTCATAGTTTTCTCTCCTGATGACCATTTATAGCGAATTCTCAAAAATCAGGAGGTAGCTGTTGACGAATGTACTCATGCCTGTATGCCATAATACGTTACCACTTTTTGGTCGGTTCTATTTTGGTAGAGTGTAATAACGATGGATCGGAAAATATTTGCCTGTTGGTATAAAAAAAAACAATTCCAATATACAGAGGCCCTCCTATAATCTGAAATAAATATATTTGAGTCAATAAATGTAACAGATTTTGTTGTTCGGAGTTCGGCTTGAACATTACCAGATGAAAAGCGTATACCGAGAAAACATAGCTACTGATGATTTTAGTTCTTTTTCATTCTTCCAATAAAATAAATAAGATAAAAAATGACAAAAAGGAAACGTTTATTATAATACAAGTAACGATATTGTTGGCATTGAAACACTATTTCAATGTAAAGGCTTCTGAATCTGAAAGGCAATATTGTTTCCTTCTTTTCTCGCAACCTCTTCGTTTCGAAAAAAAGCGACACTTTTCATCCGGTTAAAGTCATGTTACCATACCTGTGTATTCGATTACCATAGCTATCATTATGTTGAAGCAGGGTTCCAGATTTATGCAACACATATATAGCTTAGTTACAAGGGGCGACAGGGATACCCATTTTTTTCTGATAGAGCTCATAAAAAGCAAAGGGCACATCCCGGAAAGCAATCTAAAACAGCGAAAAAACTTCGACAACCTATGAGGTTTATATTTTTTATTTCTAGTTTGTCAATGGTATACAATATATATATTAATAGTTTATTGTGAATAGTTTCAAACGAAGATTTCTACCGTATTGTGATTGTTTTCCTTGGTTTTAAATTTTTTTTCGATATTTTTGTGGAAGTGTCTTATTGCAGTCGCGTTTTTCTTCGAGCTACACGACACTTCCGTGACGTTCTTTGTCCGTCACCTAATAAAGCCCCACTGATAGCATTACGATAATTGGATATCGATAGTTTCTCGATATTCGACTATGAACAATTCACGATAGTCAGCTTTTGATAGTTTTGCAAGAGTCGACTATCGTAGTATACAATCGATGGTATTATCGATAGCATATTATCGTTAGTAGCATGCATAGATTTACGATAGTCGACTATGAACAGCAGCATCGATAGATTTTTGCTATCGATAGTTAAATTTCAATTCAACTATTGATAATATCGATGGTACTACCGATAGTTTCGCCTCACTACCAGATAGTTTACCCCAGAAACATTCAGGGCCAACGGAAGGCTGGGTCAACATATTTTATAAATAAGGTCCCTTGTGCTTTCTGCTTTTTGTTAACTCACAGTTTCGTCGGTGACATATTTAGATTTGATTTGCTTATAAGAGTTTTTTGGGTCCTTACCTAATATGATAACAAACCTTGATTAATGTATTTGTCGCGTGACTTGCGGAATGTGGTTTCACCTTTTTCAACCTGTTAAAGGACACTTTCGGCGACTGAATTTAATAGATGTGAAGGATATCCCGCACTTAGTATCCTAGATACTTGTACTGCGAAGCATGTCAGGCTTGAATGCGAGGAGGGCTTCAAGATATAATTTTTTTTAAGCACTGATTGACTATGCCTATCTTTACCAATGTAGAATGCGCTGAACTATAATTGAGGAGTTTTTTTTTCCTTCTCAGCCTTATACGACCAACAGACATGACGGGGCTAAAGAGACAATCTTATGTCTAGAAATCTTAAGGATCCTAGCTCTGGAAGCTCGTGTGTAATTTATAAAGGGTCTAACCATATTTAAAACTTGACGAGCACATCGGGGACGTGAATCGGGGGGTCTTTTTCGTTGGCGTCGGGGAGTATCAAGTGATCATCAACGTAGCGAAACAACTTTACCACTGTCGAGGAATCTAAGCTATTTTGAAGCAGTCTGTTGTGGTATGCTAGGATAAATCACTGAGAATTGGCGCAATGCGTTCATACATTCATAACATTTCTCATAACCTTTAGAAGATTGAAAATCGCGCAAATATCGACGTAGTCTTTTCCGCCCCCAACAAACTCTCAGGCTTATGTAAGAGAGTTAACGCCTTACCAAAAATTATTACCGGCTGCACTAAAAAGCATAAAAAACTATACATACTTTTCTCAGAAGGAGTGATTTATTTTAGGGCTGGGCGTCGATTAAAAATTTAACCCGAATAATCGCCACCCTTTAATCGAATAATTAATCGATTCATCGGTTTCCTTCAATCCAATGCGCAATACTTTTTTTAAAGTCTGAATGAATTTTTTTTTGCCTTTTCTGAATATGTGATAAACGGCGCTATGTTCAATTTTAAATTTTAAATTAACCTTGAAGTGTAGCTGATAACAGTCAGGACACCTACACTCCCAAATTATTACTTCAGCCGCAGAAGCAAAGAGGTTCGTTGATATTCTCCGGCAATAGCGAACTGCCTTGATTGCTCACAACAGTCTCTGCTGGGATAAACGGACACTCGCACGGCGTTGAAGTGGCCGGGACACCCATACAACCTACTTCAATAGTTTGGAGTTACAAATCTCGCCCCTACAGTTTGCATTAGGTTAAAATATCTCTGAAACTTTATCTACATACAGCTGTACTTGTCCACGTCTGCGAGATGAAAGCGTCGAATATTTAATGTGTTTTTGCTAGTCAAAATTTAACCGATTAACCAGTTTAAAAAAGTTAATCGCGATTAAAGCATTAATCGATTAATTGGCAGGTTAATCGATTAAGTGCAAAGCCCTAATTGATTCTTTTCCCGGTTCATGCGGCAAACACTACATAGGACAAACTGGAAGATGTGTAAATGACAGATTAAGGGGAACATAACATCGCCCCCCGAATAGCAAACTCAGGACTTTTGGGCATTCACTGCCGTGACTGTGGATGCACTGCGGACTTCAAAAATAGCACCGTAATTGGAAAGAGCTATCACCAATTAACATGTGAGATAATTGAGGCAGCTAACATCATGAAGAGGAGCGGCACTTGAGTTAGTAGTCCGTCCATTACCCTTCCTGACAAAGAATTGTTATATCTTGACGCTCGGAGGAAATGTGTGACAGACATAACCATTTGATTTGTACAGAAGACAACGAAGGGAGATATTACGATTTTCAAACGGGTAAAAGAAAACGGGAGAAGACGAAAATGCAAACTGAGTTGTAAGTCAGCGCGTCGTGAGTGACCTTTTTTCTGGTGTGCGTGTATTTTCAGCGTCAGTTTACTTTTGCGCTATTTCCTACATTATGAATATCCAACTTGCCCAAGCATCCATTCTAAAGTTTCCTTTTAACTGTTTATTCGGATTCAAATTTAATAGGTTACACTGATTACATAAGATAATGCATGAGAATGGGCCGTCCGCAAAGCAGTGCGTGGGGCTCGCGGTCTGGGAAAGGAATGCCAGCAGCACGCTCCGCTTGCATACGGAAGGGACAAGCCGTGGCTCTTGGGCTCGAGGCTCGTGCTACTTGACGGAGGTGCCCGGAGTTGGGGCTCGGGGAGCCTGTCTAGGGACCTTCAACCAACTTCTGTCTGGCCCGTGTCTTGCGGCGAAGCCTCCGCCTGGCCCGTGTATTGGGGCGAAGTTGTGGCCACTGACATTTTTTAGGCTGGATAACGACGCGTTTCTCCTTTAGACGTGTCAAGAGAAGGCGGATGTGCTCTCCATATGTTCTTCTTGATTTTTTGCTTGCAACCAGGAGATCGTCAATGTAGGAAAAACAAAACTCTAGTCATCTTGTCAGCTGGTCAATAAATCGCTGAAAAGTTTGTGCAGCGTTTCGAACTTCAAATGGCATACGGATAAAATCGTGAAGTCCAAATGGAGCGATAATGTCCGTTTTGGGAACGCCACTTCGCTCTATGGGAATTTCTGGGTAGGCCTTAAATATATTTTAGAGACAATTTTCATTACGTGAAGTTTGCTTTAGAAGTCTTGGATGTGAGGCACGTGGTATTGATCAGCTTGTGTTACGTTGTTTAAAGCGCGATAATCCCCACAAGGACGCCAGTCATCTGGATTTGCCTTAGGCACCATGTGGAGCGGAGACGACCACGAGCTCGGGGATGGGCGAATGATGCCGAGCTCCAAAATGGCGTCCAATTATTGACTGGCGGTCTGAAGGCGTTCCGGAGCTAGTCTTCAAAAACGAGCGTAAACGGGTCGGCCAGATACAATGTGGTGTATGACATATTTGCTTTAAAGGCCGCGTAATGTTGTATGGTCTAGGCAGTTCAGCAAAGTCCCTCAATAAGTTGTCATAAATAGAAGTGGTGCTTTGAAGTGTAAGTGAGAATGAGAGAGATGCTTTTGTTATGGCCCCTGTAACGATTTGTAGGGTTGTGGTGTCGAAAAGGCGTGAATGACTTACACCGACGACCCAGAGATAAATTTATGACGAAGAATCTGCTCCCAAGGTGGGGTGGTGCGTATCAGCAATAAGGAAAATCCAGCAAAAAGTTGGCGGAAATCCCACATTGAGAGTGAGAGACTTCTGTCTGTACGTAACTATGCCGGATCGATTTATCACCTGTAGGCTCGAAGCTACGTTTTTGAATTTACGCTCTACGGTAGATGGTAGTACTACTTGGGCTCGGTCTCAACAATAAATTTATCTGTTGTGTTCTGTTACATAACAAAAAAATCACCTTTAGTAAGTGCTCCTGGTGTTTCCCTTGGAACAGCTGCAGGGTGGGGAACAGTTGCGGTGTCCCTGATCGGTCTCTTGAAGAAGAGCGTCTGATTTCATTTGGTTGAGGCAGGTTAGGACGATTTTGTCGAAGAGCAATCACCTCAATTATCAAATAGGCGACGTCGTCATGCAGCCTTTGGAAATCAAAAGGAGGTGAAACTGTCGCACCTAGCGGATGGCCACTGGTGGGGTACGTGGTCGCCTGAATTATGGGCGAGGCCGTATCTAGAATCCTGTAGGCGAGTTTGGTGAGACCGCCGAGAGAATTTTTGTTGGACGTTTCCAGAATTCTGCGGCCACCCGAAGGCAGACGCTGCAAAAACAGGTCTCGTAGAATGAAAGAATCCCGCGCGGAAGCTTGACTCCCGAAGGGCTGCGTCATGCGTCGGATGAACTGCGATGGCTTGCGGTCTTCGAGCTCCTCAGCTGTGTTCAATTGCTGCAGGCGTTACTGTTCTGACGCAGTGGTTCCCCGGATGAGCTCTTGCTTGAGGTGTTCATAGGGCTCGTCATCGGGCGGGAAAATGACGATGTCTCTTTTTTCCTACGCCTCTGCAGACGACAAGGACGCGACAACCTCGCGAAATTTTGTCGTTTGTGCGGTGATATTTCTGCGGGCAGCCTCTTGCTCTACTTGCGTGAACCACGCCTCTGGGTCCGCAGTCCGGAATATCGGTAGTCGTCTGCTGACAGTGGCGAGTTGCTGAATCGATTGTTCTGTGGCCCACTGCTCATTTCTGGCGTTAGCGTCAGCCATGTCGGGCTACTGTAAGGGAAACTGCGAGGAAAACGACGGTGACTTGCCGTTGCCTAGTCTTGCAAGATACGGATTTCGGTTCGTTGAGGTCGCAGTCGGCCGGGTCACCATATGAAGGGTAGTCATGTGCGCCTTCATTTATTTACATATATACAGATTCGATCACAGTCGGCAGTTGGCGATGGTGCCCTCTGTCACAAGCTATTTATGCATCTCTAGTATTTTTCTTCTCTCTGGCTGGCCCTACAACGCTACAGTATGCTTCATCATTTGAATGAAATTAATGTGCTGCGCACGTTTGCATTTTTTGCGGTTGTTTATTTGCGAGCGGTGCCTTTGCTTAAATTAATTACATGGTGTATAGGGGGAGGACGCTTTACGTCTCGTAGTGACAAACACTACACAGTCGATTTTTTTTAAAGACATTCGAAGACATCATCTTAGTGCGCATGACATCTGGTTTCGAAAATTCTCTCGTTCAACTAGATTCATTCTAATTAATTAAAAAAGTAGTATTTCGTTCGCCACGGAAACCGAAACTTGGTTCTCCCTAGTTTTTCTTGAGTTTCCCCCTGTGTCCAAACATGACGTCACTGGCTTGAAGTGTTTCGCGCGCCCTGCTATCAGGTACACTTGGTCCCGCCTTTTTTACGTCTAATAGCAAACAAAAAGGGGCGTTCGTGCTGTCTGAAGTTCATAATAATCTCTATTTGCACAAAGTATGACCTTGGCTTACGGCCTGAACTATGAAAAAGAAAACAAAAGCAATTGAAATTCTAAAAAAAAAAAAAAAAAAAAAAAAAAAAAAACGTTTTGGCAAGTCGGTTTGCTCGAGCCGCAGCTCGGTAGTTTTGTGAAATCACTGGTGTTATTCCGTTCTCCCTCTATCACAAACAAGCATTTACGCTGGCAAAAAAAAAAGGTGGAAGAGTTACTTAAAAAATTTTTGAAAAATTACCCAAACACCCCTTATAATGCTGGGAATGTGGGTACAGGTGCCGCTGTCGCTCGCCTGAGCTGAACGAATGTGCCGTTTGTTTTACACTTTCCTTAGAAAACATACGGTTGCAGACACCAGCGCGTGTAGCTGTAGCTGTAGCTTGTAGCATGCATATGTCCGATTGGTGCTTGGGTAATTTAGCAGAGCGTCTATAGACCATTCTAGAAAAGCACTTCTGGTCGATGCATGCTCAGCGTTCGTGTGTGTGGCGCGTACTTTGCTCGCCTTCCGAAGCGACGATCATGCGCGTGCTGGTCTGTGGCCTAACAGATGTGGACTCTGATTATCGTAAAAATAGACATGGTGTATGGAATAGAATTAACCGCATTCGTGTCGGCCGGGCGGCAGGGGACTGTTGGTGAATACTGCGCTAAAATGAGAATGAAAATAACCCCGCAACCACCAAGCTCCACATCATGGTAAAATGACAGGCGTATAAAATACTCATATACGCTATATATCTTCGAATAAAGGGTAGTTGCTTGAAGATATAATAATGTGCAGAGTACAATATTGCATAATAAAATTTAAAATTCAAAAGAAGGCAACACAAAGTTGCACAAAGAAAAACTAATACCTTTTTTTTTTGCGTACTGTCGGAGTAGAATTAAACGCGTCCAAACACTAATCCTGGAGTTCAGATTGGAAAAAGGGATAAGTATATATAAAAATTTTTTTCTTACATAAGTTTTGGGTTTTGCACAGCTTCGATCAGCGCTAAATTTACACGCCTCCCCTCAACGACATTTATATTTGAATAATAAAAGTTTTTCAACTTTATCAAACATTTATCAGCAATAGAATAAAGTAAAAACGTTTTTACCACCTCTTTTCCGAAAGAAAATTGAACGCTAATCATTTAACAAACTCACAAGGCAACGGCGCTATCCAATTTTAATGGTGCTCAACACCTGGCCCGTAAAGCTATGTAATAAAAGACACGAATAACAGTTTGTCGAAAGTCACGTGTATACTCAGACTTGAACATCTAGACGATTAACTTTTCATTTTCAACAGATCGTCCGCGTGATCGGAGCTCCGAGAGTAGCCCGATCTAGGTGCGACGGCTTCCGCTGTGTGGAGCTGATGATTAGACCATCATAAGAAAGCGTTTATGAACAAAAATATCACTGAAGCAATTGTGAACAACTAATGTGACTGCGACAAATGTCGACTAGTGCTAGAATGTGCACTATTTTTCTCGATATTATTTGTGCTCCTCTTTGGACGGGGGTCGTTGTGGTACAGAGCCTGCTTGAGTCTGAGAAATCGCCATTTTGGAAGCTGTTGAATCTGCAGAATAATGCTCAACTCTCAGCACGCGGCTGTAAAATATTCCGAGCACAGGCGAAAACGTTCCGTGTGACACTAGTTCTCTTGGCACACAGCTCGAGCAAAACACCTGGGCCCGTTTTCTCGAACGCGAGCCGTGGGTTAAAGTGAAGTCATTGTCCCTAGAAGGGGGAATTCTAGGGCACGTGACTGGGAGAGCAGGGGCGCCGAGGGAGGAGCAGTACCTAGAAGCAAAATGGCCGCGGCGTCGCTTAATGAGGGCTAATAGTTCTGCTTGGTTCTGCTGAACATTCATTTCGATCTGGCTGTTATATTAATGACGCACCATCAACCTATTAGCACGTTAAGCAAAGCGGTAGTTCAGACAGACTACTAAACTAACCGACGCCAGCATCCCGCGAACGCATCACTCTTCAGCAGTCCGGGATCCAAGACATATGACGGTACATAAGCCTTGCAAGTGTTTTTATGGTGAGTAAAAAAATGTTTTGCGAACGAGTGTTGATATATATTTATACTGACACGTTTAATTTGTTACATTATGCACGCCAACTCGTGAGCAGCGATTACTTTGCGGAGAAAGGGGGTTATCCCCAATAAAGTCTTCGTTCCGGTTGAAAAGCTGGGACATTGTACTGTTTTTTTGTTCACAGTGCGCCAACGGTATGTCGACAGCATCGAGGTTTCTACATATCCCCGGTGGCCAGCGATTCAACGGTGACGAGAAGCTTAGCTTCTCGTCACCGGTGGATCGGTTGGGCGAACGGAAGAGAGGGTGAACAGTTGAGATCAGCAGGAATCGCAGAAACGTGCGTCGCAAGGAACAAAAACGAGACTACAGCACCGGTGTTGCCAGACTGGAGGGAACACGGGGAAGTTATACGTTGTTTATGGCGAAACATATTGAAGGAAGTGTTTCTTACATTTTCGAATATTCCTCGACAAACTATGGCATAGTAGCTAAAATTTCTTCGTACCATCGGAAGCAAATAAATTGGTCTTCAAGTACTACATTACTATATTTTGACTTAAAATACACTACTAGATCGACAAAAACCAGCGGAAAAAAGGATAAACAAAATGACTGGCTTTTTTCACCGATAGATGGCGCATCTTACTGCCCAATCAAAAATAATTATTGTTGTTCTATATCCAGCCGTTTATTACAGTACCTAGGTACTTTTTCCTTCCAAGGCACCGTGGTTTACCAAGATGGGTTTACCATTGCTCGAGAAAACCGGCCCTGGACGTGCCTCGGCCTCCACTGCTATTGGGGAGCGCAATTTAACACCCTCGAAAACAAGAGTAAAAAAGAAGCCTTTTCCGCTACTGTTCGTTAAATCTACCGCGGAGCGCAAATTGCTACCCATTCCAGAATAACTTTCAACCCGGAAGCAGCTACAAAATAGTGTAGATCGCTGACGAACGGGAAAGACGCTTCACGATTTCACGGGTCAGTCCTCCGCTTTCCCGTGGGTAACGTACGCGGGTAGGAATGAGTATGAATTCTTTATCGTTTCCAGTAGAAAGTCACCTCCTGTAACTCTTGCTGCCGGCGTGATTTATAACTCTACGGAAAATATTAATTTTTTTATAAAATACTTTGCTCATCAGTTGAGAAAAATTTATTGTGTGGTCTATTAATTTCCAGTCAAATCAAATTCTATAAAAATATTGGGGAGTTCCGCTTTAAAAGTGTTGATGATAATGCAATTAATGCAAGGGGGCAAGCGAGCTGCACAAGAATGCCAAAAATAATCCCAGGAAAAGAGGAACAAGGGGAACTAAGGAAAACCACAAATCTCCAAACACAGCTAGGTGACCGGTGTGCAACCGGAAAAATTGACCCGCTCTTGGTATCAAACCGGGGACCTCTATATTTACAGTGAAGTGCTCTACCAACTAAGCTAACGAGGAGTTAGACGTCTGCAGAGAAAAAGTTTTATTAGCTGCCACCAGTCTAACAGCAAGAAGGGTGAACGGCCTGCATTTTAAGGTTATGATGATAATGCAATTTATTCAAAGGCGCAAGCAAGCTGGACAAGAATACCGGAAATAATCCCTGGAGAAGGAGAACAATAGGGACAAAGGGCAAACACAATCTCTAAACACAGCAAGGAGACCGTTGCGCGACCGAAAATATCCACCTGGTCCTGCTGTCGAACCCGAGGCCTCTCCATTTCCAGTGGAGCGCTCTAGCAATTGAGCTAACTGGGAGTTGGACGTCAGTAGAGCAAACGGGTTTTATCAGCGGCCATTAGTCTAACACCAACAAGTGGGCCGGCCTAAAAGAGGGCAGAAATAAGAATGACGTCCTATGACCGTGATGCCCTCACGTCAATATTTACGACGGAAGCACAGTGCTTAAAGATCTCGTTCTTGTTATTCTATAAATATGCAAAACAAAGGTTTTATAGACGTGGTTACTTGCAATAATCTTACATAAGAGAAATGTGCAACGGGATTACGCGTATAACATCATTTCGTTGAAATTATTTGGTGAAGATTTCATGTCATATTTCGTCCAAACACTTTACCTGGGAGAATACATTACAAAATATTAAATAGAACGGGTTGGTGAACATGATATTAAAAAAGTGAAAGCCAACGCCGAATTGGAGCGCAGCTCTTGAGGAGGAGGAGGGAAAGGTACTAAGGGGAGGGTAGACCCCTCCCCCTCCTCCTTCTCCTCCTCCTCCCCTCATTCTTTAATATGCTCCGGGGGGTTACCTGACCTCCGGGGGGGGGGGGGGGGGTGTCACGTGACTTTGGGGGGAGGGGGGTCACGTGACCTTGGGGGCGGAGGGACACGTGAATTGGGGGGTCACGTGAATTGGGGGTCACGTGACTTGCGAGGTCACGTGACCCTGGGGTGACCTTGGGGGTCACGTGACCTTGAAGTGACCTTGGTTACGCCGACGGCGACGGCGACGCCGCTCAAGCCGGAAACGGGCGCCTAAGAGCTGCGCTCTAAAACGCAAAATAATAAACCGTGTAGAGACGATGACAGACAGTACAGTTCAGTACATGAACGAACTGTACTGTCTGTCTCCTTCCCGAAATAATTTATTCTTTCGTGTTTTAGAGCGCAGCTCTTAGGGGCCCGTTTCCAGCCTGAGCGGCGTCGCCGTTGGCGTCGGCGTCGCCGTCGGCGTCGGCGTCGGCGTCGGCGTCGGCGTCGGCGTAACCGCGCCCCTCCCTCTCCTCCTCCTCCCTCTCCTTCTTCCCCTCCTCCTCCCCTCCTCCTCCCCCTTCTTCTCCTCCCCTCCTCCTCCCCCCCTCTTCCTCCTCTCCCTCCTCCTCCTCCCCCTCCTTCTCCTCCTCCTCCCCTCATTGTCCGGCTTGAGCGGCAAGGAGGAAAGCATTACGAAGGTGGAGGAGGGGGGGAGGAGAGACGAGGAGGCGGAGGCGAGGGGAGGGGAGGAGCTTGAAGGACGAGGAGGTGGTAAAGGAGAGGGAGGGGGAGCAGGAGGGGAGGAGGACTAGCAGGCATGACCACGAGGGAGGAGGAGGAATATACCCTCCACTCCTCCTCCTCAAGAGCTGCGCTCCAATTCGGCGTTACAGGAAGTTGTAAACGGCTTTCACTTTTTTTAAAGAATAATGTGTAGCAGCCGACTGTCGAGAGGTAAAGTAGAGGAGCACGAATATCCTTTTCAAAAGACAGAGTTGGCTTGTTGCAGTCCCAAAAGCTGCAATACTTATGCTCTAATGGCTGTGCTAGGAGATCATGCTCGGCTAAATCAAGGACCCCCGACTTCGTGAGTCGAAGGTGGCGTAAATAGACGAACATTTTTTCCCCTTTCTGCCCTATGCTTTCGAAGACGATTGCTTTTTCTGGTGTGGAGAAGCTGTGTAGTGCCGCCATTAGAGTGTTGGGTGTGGCTCTGCACAGGGTGGGTAGACTGACTTTCGGAAATAGTCTATTGAAGGAAACGAAGTTTTCCTCCTAACATTGTTGATATGTACTGATATATAAAAACTTTTTTGGCATAGCCTCATTCCAGCGTGTTTCGTATTGTCATCTGACACAGTATGCGACCGCCAAGGTAATTGGCGAAAAAGTTTAGAAACGGACGTCGTGCATGAGTTAGATCAGAGTGCTTCTTTTTTACCGTATTACAATTTCCAAAAATCTACAGTTGTCTGGCTCTCACTGGTTCATCGTCGGGTGCGCAAATAGTTTTAGCAAGCATAAGAAATAGCAGAACGTTTGCCGTGAGCACAAGAAGCTCTAGCGCGAGTGTGGCTGCAATGTTAGTGAGCTTCAAATTTTCCCCAATAATTGTTAGTTATGAAGTTAATCGGTTGCCAGCGTGAATCGCGAGGGCTTTGTATCAGACTCTATGTCACGTTTAGGCTCACGACTACTTCGTCTACGACAAAAGGACTGATATCGACCCGGTGCAGATACTCGAATTAGGTTATCACTACAAGCCCCATGGCATGTGAAGGGTATGAAAAAGTTTGCATGCCACAACTCAAGATGCAGCTATCAAATACGGAGAGCTTAGCTGCGTAGACTACATTAAACTGCTCATATACACTTTGTTGTGGAAACTCAATCATAACACTCCACCGTCTTCGTCCTCGTTCATTCGAGGAGGCAAGTTGGCGGCCTGTCACTAGCCAGCTGGATTCAACTCGCAAACCCTCATAGCCAAGTCTAGCCAAGTTCTTCCCATACCCACACCGTCGCCAACCCAGATAGCTGTGCTGTCAGAACTAGCCGATATTTCAAGTTTTAAGCAGGAGACGGCATTGTCGGCGCCGCAATCCTCAAGATTGTTGCGCCCTTAAAAAAAAAAAAAAAGAAGTCTATACACGTTCGATCTGCTCGGCATCTGTGGGGGGGATCGGGGGCTGGGTGGGCTATACTTCATTCCACCTTAGCATGGACTATTGCTAGCCGCACATGCTAAAAGCTCGAGCTAGTTGCTGTGGATGAAGCCTCGGTGGCTGCACGAGCCCTCGTGCAGCGAGGGCTCCCGTCAAGGCAGTTAAGACTAGCCGTTTGCGCTTGCACAGCCTTGACAGTTAGTCTATGATCAGATGATCCGAAGTATAGCGCACACAAGCTCGGAGCACGTGGAGCAAATGCTCGCGCTGCAGAACTGAAGGATCCTGTGCTCAATCCCCATCCTTTCCCGTTTCGATCTGGATAAGCATTGTACCGTCGCGCGGTCATGTACTCCTACTGCGTGGTGCACGTTAAAAACCCCAGGCTAGCGGTTGTACTGCACTGGCTGAAGTTTTCGCCAACAGCTGGGGGACTCGTTGCTCGTTGAGGCAGACCAAGTTCAAGGCTGCATAAACATACACACAACCCAATTTCTTTTTATTTTTTATCCGGGAGCTGTCGCAGCTCTAAGCTCGCTCCCCAAGCTCAACCTCGTTCGAGCTCCTCTTCTCCCTTTCTCAAAAATCGTCTGCTACATATATATAACACTATGCGCATTTGAAGTAGACTGCATACTTGCAGCACCAAACTCTTCCATAGCGGTGGGGGCACTTTGTACCCGAGAAAACGTATTCGCATGGCGCTGTCCACGCTGTCGCGCATAGTCACGCCACCGAATGATAGGGCTACCACCGGCGCATCGACATACCGGGTCTGCAAAGGCATCAGAGGCGCCTATTTCGACTTATAACGTGTTTGTCGTTTCTTTGGCTTGACCTCACTCCCTTTCTATTTCTTTTTTGTCGTATTAACGAACCATTTCCACTGAGCCCGCAAGCGTGAAAATTGCTATGTACCAGTAAGCTCGACGAAGAGTTTACCCTCCAACGTTTCCACTCTCAGCAGCTCCCAAGGTTGACCCCGCCATTGAGAGAACGGCCGAGATCCTCAGCAAATGGAACACGGCACGGCGGATGACCACCGTCTTCCCCACGGGCAGGTTCAAGGCTGCAGCGACACTTCTGACCGCGGCTGATCTCGAGAAAGCTGCCGAAGCAACGGCGACCAAGGACGAGCTGGAAACGCCGACCAGCGGTAATAGAAGTCGAGTTCTAGAGAGTGGGCAACCACATTTTTGGTACAATTTAAATGCTCGAAAAAAAATTACTAATCATCTGGCGAGGCCCTCGTATAGGTCAGTCCCTTTTACTCGAAACAACCGACTACTCCAGCATGTAAATGCTATTAGAAGAAAATAATGAACTTGGGTGCATTTTAAGATTCGACTCTGTAGTATTTTCCTCGCTGCTGCCTACCTCAGAATATGACTCAACGTACTCGTTCAACAATACATAGTAATGTATTGACTGTTCACGCCGCGCGCTCCGGCCCAAAAGGCCCGGCGCATACTTCTACACCGGCCTTTTATCAACGGTGGAGCGTAGCTCGCGCGGACAATTACGCTTAGCCACTTCGCGGTAAAAATCACGAGACACGATTGAACATGCGGGCAACCCGGTCAAACACTCTGGATCACCATGCTGCCCAGTACTACCAGCTATAGATCGGAGATCAAAGTAAAATTGAGATTCCAGGAAGGATAGAAGCATACGACACCTGTTATCCGGAAGCGTAATCTCACCCAGAAAGATCTCGCTTCTATTTAGCCTACTTTGAAGCGAGAAGCAGAGAGCTCGCGATCGCGTCATTTTGTTTCCGTACCAGGTGATAAAAGAGAGTACGCCAGAATGATCAGGCGGGCATTCCGACACACTTGGCTATATTACGTTTTGCTGTAACCTGGAAAACGGTGAATGCTACGACTTCGGCGAGCCAATCAGCGCGTTGAAGCGAGGCACCTCCACAACGTTTCACCGAAGTGTTCTCCTACTGCGGAGTGCTGTAGGTGCTTCTCTTTTTTGTTCTAAATGAGATATGCTCGAGAACTCGTTCAGCTACCCCTGTCGCAGTTACCTGCTGACATTTGGCTGCGAGAACCTTTCCTTTGTCGTATTATATAGTGTATAAACAACAGAGGATGCCTGGAAGCGGCAGAAATAGCAATAAAAAGAAATACAAAAATGTGTTGATGTGGGAATGGGATCTGTTAATAAACAATACGTATTCAAGCACAGTAAACAGTTCCAATAAAAAAGGTTCGCAAGTCTACGGATTTGGCAATGGTCGTGTAAGGTCCGTGAAATCCTGGACAGAAAATACACATTTTCCCGATAATACGAGCTTTGTAGGCTTTCAAGTTCAGAGTAGTGCAATATTTACGTTCACTTTCACGACACTGAACCAGAGTGTTTCTGTAGCGATGTCAGGATGCGTCAGAGATGAAGGTGAACGTTGAAGTGGTTGTAATGAGCATTGTACTTCCATTTCACTACCGTTGGTTAAACGATTGTATGTTAAGGGTCCCTAATGGTTGAACTTGTTGTGGAAAAAAATCTGGAAGGGGACTTATTGGGTCAAAATAAAATAATTAAATGTGGATGTCTTACATGCCAAGCCAACGAAGGGCATCTACCGCGCCCCAGTGGAGGACCGGTGATTCACTTCGACGGCCTAGATGTCTCTTCACGTGCCACCGCAACCATGGTTTCACTGCACCTTTTCCGTAATATGTGCTCTAATACCCGTGCCACACGGGGAACTCGAATGCCATTTACAACGAATGACATTTGAGCGGACGGCCAATCAGCGCGCGACACTCCGGGCGTGGCGCATTCCACGCGCGACAGATTGCGAGCTGATTCGCCGATCACGCAAATGTCGTTCGTTGTAAATGGTATTCGAGTTGCCCGTGTGGCACGGACCTTAGTCATATTGCGGGAGCCTCAGCCGGGATTCGGACCTACCACCTCGGGATTCGTAGGCCAGTGTTTGGCCTCGGAGTCACCAAGGCGGCTATTTTCGAACTCAAGGGCAAAGTTTCTGTAAAATGTGCAAGCAACAGGTATGTTTTAGAGCTTCTTTTTTTAGGTTGACGTAATTATGTGCTTGGTAAATGGCCATGGTTGTTTTACGGTTTTGAGTTTTTGCCTGGTTAAAAGATAATCAGGTTCCTTTTATCGTTATTTTTAATCAAACGCAAAACGATCGCTAAACTCAAAGTGGCATTTTACAAAGTGAGAGTTCTTCAAATTTTATTGCTTCTGGCACTTCAACGGCATCCAGCACGATGACAAATATATGAAGAAATGAGTTTAATATATTACGCAAATTCATGTGCCAAGCACTGTCAGTAATTAATATATCCAACCAGCCTCAGAAATCTAGAGTCTGTCACCAATTACTTGACGTCAATGAGAGCTGAAATCTTCCATTTTTGGATGTAATGATTTACATCACTAAGGACCACCTTATCAAGTATAGCAGACGCTTCGGGAGGACGCTGTAATTAAAGCGAATGACCGATTTTTTGATTGAGCTTGAAGAGCATAGGTTTGTAGAGTTTGATAGCCAATTTTGTAGAAATACGTGGGTTTTGAAGGTCATTTATTAATTTAAAGGCGAAAGCCTTACTCGTCCCATTACGCAAAAAAGCGACAGCGTTATGCCCGAAAGATGGTCATAAAAATGCGCCATCAAGCACGCGCCGCTCAAGATCAAAGCGGTCGCGCCTCAGAAATAAAACACAAAGAAAAGCACAGGAACGCAGATGTTTCGTCACGGAAGCCGTCGTGAAGCCGGCGGGGTTCGCCGCGTCTCCGCAGAGGGGAGCGTGATGTCACCGCCGGAGCGCAGTCTGAAAAAAGGAAGACCTGGCGCACTGCTTGTAGGAATGCGCTGCGTGCAGGAATGCTTTTGCAATCCCACACGCAAGCAGCTTTTGCAATCCCACACGGGCTGCCTAAAGGACCTGTAGCTTAGGTCCCTAAACGTACTTGTATCAAAAGGCGTTTCGGATCACACGGCGAATAAACGAGGACTTTATGGTAGATGGTTATCGCAGCGGGGATAGTCTGGTTAAACCGAGGGGCGAATGAGCAATATATATTTTTGGTACAAACAGGCTTAAGACATATCCTTTACTGTATTAGAAGTCAAATATGTTTTAAAACGAAATAATAATTGTCTTATTGGTTTTGTTGCATGGTGCAAGTAAAACATCAGCCTTTCCTTAGAATGTCTCGCTGGTGTGGCCGACGTGCCTGCCGTGTTATCTAATCTGAACCCAAAGGAGATACGGAGCCGAGGTAGACAAGGTGAGAAACGGGATCGGCAACTCCTCATGTTTCCCGGAGTTTGCTCTGCTACTTATTTGCGTCTACCTCCGAGTCTCCTCAATAGAGAAGCTCTTGAGACCGAGGCGGATCGTCTCGTACACTTCCTTTGTCGCTGGTGTTCGCCGATGCTGTCCTCCCGGAGACGAATAGACCGATCTCACCAGCTAGTTTGAGTACGCCACCGCTGCCGATGGGCATAGTGGGAGCTGTAGTCTTTCTGCATGCGCGACAACCCTGCTGGAGGTCTGCGCGAGCAGACCACGAGGCAGCACGAGCTGTCGCGTGAACTGGCGTCTGCCTCCTACGAACTACAGTCATGGCGGCGTCACGCATGCCTGGAACGCTTGGTGAGATCGGTCTATTAGCGACCATGTTTCCCCCTGGGACCAGTGAACTCGAGGGCCTTTCTTACTGGTGCCGCTAGTGCTGGCACCCAAGTTCACAGGTACACCAGGCGAAATCATGGTCACAAGAATGCTCTGGGCAGGTGAAGCGGACGACTCGTCGTCTCTACTCAAAGTAGAGTGCACTCACTACTCAAAGCCACCGCTGCTGCCCGCTGTCGCGAGTATAAATTTGTCGCTACCATCTTCCATCAGGTTTGCGCTCCCGTTTACTTTCTAGCCTTTGCCTCGCAAGTATTCTTCTTATAACAATTCAGTAAACAAAGCAGAAACATATGTGCTAGATTTTTATTTAGAATTCACGGGTCTGAGGCTACTCTCTGTAGCTGTAAAGAGAGGTCTGCGACCTCCGTTTATTCTAAACCCTCCTTTAGTGAAAGGGACCTTCGTGCGCCGTGTGAATACAAACTCACTCTCCCTTTACGATAGGGACCTATGCTAAGTGTACCTTTATACTACCCTTATGAATGGGGTATGAGATGTCTCTATCGATTTTTGTTTTACTATTGTGTTTCTCGTTAAATACTGGCCGCACCTAGTATTGTATTACAGGTCCTCTATATTCCGGAAATATTTTATTAAATGAACTGCATTGGCATGTGCAGAGGCTCGTGGGAGGAAAGTCCAGTACAACCTTCAGAATTCGGACGAAGAACCGTTAGTAGACGGCCACAGTCTCGACGCCCCGACTGGAAGCAGGACGCCCTCGGCCGAAAAGAAGAAGCCCGTGTCTCCAAGGTATCTATCTTGCTTCTTCGATAAAGGACAGAATCTGGAATATGCGTGCTGCTTTTAATTTTTTTTTTGGGGGGTCACGTAAGTTTATGCGGAATGATCGCTGAGCCTTCCGAAACAGTTTATACTCACTTTCTGTCGAAATCTTATTTATTGAATATTCCGTACAAGATTCACGACAACTTAATCTATGGCGCCCAAACTAGGACTTCGTAACTTTTACTGCAACGTCATCGGGTCCTTGGGCTGTTTCTCGAAAGATTAATGATCAGTTTCAAATTGTCTCCCATGCCGTATAACAAAAAAAAAAAAAGTTCGAACTGTGCGAACAAGATTTCAGTCACCTCTTTTCAGCGATGCAAAAAAATTCACGCCACAAAAACAAAAAAATAAATAAATAAATAATCTTCATGCTCCATCTAAATGTGCGTTTACCTTCATTCAGTTTAAATAAATGCTATTGACATTCAGTGTTAAAAAAAAAAAGACGAGCCGTGGCAAAATATACTTATATTTTTCGTTTTTTAAAAACTTAAAATGAAAGCTTTGCACAGGAAGCCAGTCAATCATCGAATGAACGGCGAACTGCACTTTGTGGTGCGACATTAAATTTCATTCCCACCAATCCCAGCACGGAACACTGCGAGCATTGCATTAAGGGGCCTGGTTCGCCATGGAGAGGAGTTGTATGGATTCGGTTTCGATCGCCCCGTTGACGCAGTAGTGCTTCTCAGCACGAGATGAAAATAAAGTGGATGCGCGCTTGCAGTTTGCCCTGTCACATTTGTGAGAGCCCTT
The DNA here is from genome assembly GCF_016920785.2 of Ixodes scapularis. Taxonomy (NCBI): domain Eukaryota; kingdom Metazoa; phylum Arthropoda; class Arachnida; order Ixodida; family Ixodidae; genus Ixodes; species Ixodes scapularis. The sequence continues at coordinate 167,076,703 of NW_024609868.1, read as the reverse complement.
GTTGAAACACGGATCTCCAATGACCGTAAGGGCCTGCCTATGCTTGGCGAGTGGGAGTACGGCCGGCCGTGTCCCGTCCCTTTCTGTCGGTCTGGCTACCACTCCAAAGTGCGGCATGATACTCCCGGCTCACGGATAATTTAAGAAGTATATGCCATTGGGGAGACGATGGAACAGGATCAACGCTCTAGTATGCTACTTCTATGCACTTAGTCGTCCTGGGTATATTTGCGTACAAATGAACAAAAAAAATGTCCCAGCACTCTATTCGTATCGATAGGCAACACCTACTATATTATAAACGTAAGAAATGTTGCTTATTGGAAAATGCAAGCACTGCGTGTCGTCATGATGGGATGTCGTCATGTGGGTTTGGCAAATGAAAATGGAAACTTAGTGGACGAACAGTACCCAAGATGCTTCGAGCGGCATCTGTCCGCGAGGATCACTACGATTCCCCAAGAAATCAATTAGTGCGGAGTTATTTCGCCCTACACTGTGGTCAGTGTGTCATCTAATAATTGCTGAGGCAGAGTTCATGTAAGAAGGACGTTAGCACGACGATGCGACAAGCATCAATTTTGGGACCCGAACTTCACGCTATTGTAATAATATTCGGATCGTACTGCAATAATACGGCTCCCTTGTACATGGTGAAAAAAGGGCAACCTGACAGACATGACTCTAAGGCTCTCCCTACTTTCATAAATTCTAGGGGTGTGCAAATCGACTGGTGTATTGTCATCTCTGGCTTCAACACTAAAAATAACGGTTGTTCGATGGTTTTTCCGTGAACTGTCGAGGCTATAATTGAAGCAGAGCAATCCGATTGGGACTACACTGCGCATGCCCTTGAGAATGTCCACTTTATGCATGCTATCGTAACACCGATTTATTGTTACGCCCAGGACTCCCAAACCTCTCCTAAAATCTGTGGAAAAGCTGCGTCATGTCGACGGGCACAGCCTCAAGAAAAGAAGGGGCAGCGGAAAAGATGTACCCAAGATTACAGTGAGCAAAGGAGGTGAGCATGAAAACGCCACTTTATGTGTCACGCCTTTGCGATACTAATTTGTGAACACCAAAGCGTCACAATATAGTACCTGTTGCTAGAAGGTTTATTCCATCAGACGCCACTAAATGTGTCTAAACCACATACTTATATTATTAGTCTAGTAGTCCTAACAGAACTGAGATCACTCCTTATTAGGCCGGCACGCAATTCACTTCATACAGACACCTGGTGTGAATGAGTGATCCCCCGCTTTGTAAGACGCCATAGAAATAGAAAGCAACTCTGCTGGTAATGCCCAAAGAACAAGGTTGATGCTGAGTACGTGGTGCAGACACAGAGAGTCATGTGTCGAAGGCCTATTCACAGTAGCGACTGTTTCGCCACCAGGGCCACATGTTCAACCCGAGTGCGTAAAAATGTAAGAGAAAAACATTACATTTTCTCATTTACTATAATACCTAGGAATCGTGACGTCAGGGGAGTGAAAGAATAGACGAATAAGAAATTCTAAACTGACTCGGAGATTGTTGCTTGCATCGTATTATTGATCAGGACATCAAGTGTCACGCCTTTGCAGCGACCAAGAGTCTTATTATCTTCAACACTAGCTGCGTTGTAACAAAATAATCAAGTACAATTTAAATTGTTGCCTCGACGCGTCCGCTAGGAGATTACTCGCACATTATGGTTGGTCAGAAGACATGTTTCCTCTACCACTGAATCAAATCAAATCAAGTTTTATTTGTTGTCACATGTCGTTAGATGAAAACAGGAGACTTGGGACAAAAAGCTGCTGCGTAGCTGCTTGACGAAGGTCCCAGCCCCCGTGCAGTTCGGAATAGGAAAAAGGCAAATAAAAACAAAAAAGAAACAGAAAAAAACAACTAAATATTACATAAATGTAGACACATCTTATACAAATGTTTCGTGTAATGAGCACTTTAGGCAAAAAAAACAACAAAAAGAAACACAATACCCGGCAATAAACCACAATAGCGGTCAGCAAATACACGAAGAAAGCAAACATGATAAAAACAACGCCAGTATTCAAAAAGTCATAGAGAAAAAACTAAATTTACTAACCCTTTATGTGAAAGTGCCTCTAAATTTATACTCTTTTTGTACAGAGTGTTTAGCATGGTGGACAAATTAAAATGAAGCGTCTGATCAAGGTAATTTGTGCGGGATGGACTGATTACCCAGGGCTGATTTTGCCCAAGGTCGCGCAGGATGATGCGATGTTTTATGTTAGCTAAGTGAATGTAATGAACGTTGTTTTGCTGAAAAGCCCTACGATGCATTGTTAAAAGTTTAAACGTATATATTTCCTGAATTGTTTTTACTTTTAGGGCCTTAAATAATGATGCAGTAGGATGGAGAGAGGGAACAGAAGATATTGCACGTACAGCCCTTTTTTGTAAAAGGAGCAACTTTGCCAGGTTTGTTTTGGTTGTGGTGCCCCAAATAAGGTTGCAGTAATTTAAAAGGAAACAAACTAACGATTTATAAATAGTTAATTTAATATAAGTAGGAAGTATTGTTTTAAACTTTGTTATTAAGCCAACGCTCTTGGATAGCTTTGCTTGGATATAATCTGTGTGAGCATTCCAGCTCATGACTTGTGAAAACAACACACCCAGTATTTTAATACAGTTTACAAATTCAATTTGTTCATTATTGATTTTAAGACAAAGTGGATCGTTTTTCCTTTTATTTCTAGGTTTAAACAGAATAGCCTTGGTCTTACTACAATTTAACTTTAATTTGTTGTTTAGTGTCCAGGCAGTAATTTGTTGTAACACCTCTTACATTGCGAAAATGGAAGTGCAGATATGGTCATGGGAAGAAAAAATGCTGGTGTCGTCCGCTTAATTTACCAGTTTTACATCAGTGTTTTGAGTCACGTTTGCGATGTCGTTGATGTACAAAATGAATAACAATGGGCCTAAGATGCTGCCCTGGGGAACTCCCGATGTTATCGCTAGCCTATCTGAATGAAAATTTGGAAAAGACAAGTAATGATTTCTATTTAATAAGTAGGATTTCAAAATATCATGTGCTATACCTGTTATTCCATAAAATGGTAATTTTGCAAGGAAAATGTCATGATTAATTGAATCAAATGTTTTTGAGTAATCGAGGAAACCGCCCAATGTTGTCTTTTTTGCGTCGAATGCTTTTAAAATCAGTTATTTTTGATTCAGCAATGCTATTTCAGTAGATCGATGCTTACGAAATCCAAATTGTGATTCAGAAATTAAAGCATGTTAATCGAGATGCGTTAGGAGTCGTCGATGTAGAAGTTTCTCGAGTGGTTTAGAAAAGACAGGAAGAATTGAAATGGGCCTATAGTTGCATATGTCGAACATATCACCGCCTTTATGTAGGACACTAACTTTTGATACCTGCATTTTAAGTGGGAATACCCCAGTTTCAAGAGCAAGGTTATATATATATGTCAGATATGGTGAAATTTTATTAATAACATATTTTATTGGTTTTATCTGCATCTTATCGGCGTCAATACTTTTACCATTTTTACGATTCATGATGGTTGAGCAGACTTCTGCCTCATCAGTGGGCGACAAAAACATTGTATTCGTCTGCGACGATTTTATGAACTCTAGGGCTTTTTTTGTACAGGAGGATGACACACACGTCGACGTATTAACATTTACAAAAAAATCATTAAAACTTTGAAACTTCCTCTTTTCCTGCCTCAGTCTCAGGCTAACTACAGAATGGTTAATTTCCACCAGCTCGCCTGCGCACTCACTACAATTTCATTAAACGCGTTTTCCATGGTGACGTCTGTAATTTGAGCGCCGCTTATTGTTACCTCACGAGGTACGTTTTGGGGTGGCTTATGGTTTATTAAAGATCGGATTCTCTTCCGCATAATATCAGGTTTCAATGTTTCTAATGGATCAAAACGTCTGTTGTAATAGTCACGCTTAGCAGTCCTTAGCTGACTTGTTAATTTATTCTGATAATAATTAAAGATTACAAGTCGACTATTTTTTCTAGTTTTTAAAAAATGATTACATAACAAATTCTTTTTTCGTATCATTGATAGTAGGATAGGCGTGATCCAAGGTCTACGCGACTTTTTAGTGGCTTTGAGATTGACAAAAGGGAAATGTTTAGAATATATTGCACTAAATATATCTAAAAATAAATTATATGCGGAATTAACTGAATTTGTAGAAAAAAATGTGTTGCCAAGATGTACGTTCAATGTCTTCTCGAAAACGGCGCAACTGGTCAGGGGAGATTGGCTGAACTCTAGCCACAGGAACGCAGTCGCTACGGTTTTTATTGGAATGTTTTTTTTGCAAGCAAGAATAAATGGGAAGATGATCACTTATATCAGTTGAAAGAACCCCCGATGTTACCACCGAGTCTTCGTAGTTGGTTATGAACAGATCAAGCAAAGAGGATGACGTGTTAGTTATTCTTGTAGGGTGCTTTATAACATTTGATAATCCACATGACTCAATGAGGTTTGAAAAAGAATTTCTCGAGCTACAGTCAGAACTTATATCGATTTTGAAATCACCACCCAAAACTAAATTGTAATTTTTATCATTGAAAAAATTAAACAAGGTTTAATTTTGGCCCAGCGTGTAGTGCCTGAGTGGCTGCCGCGTGTCGAGGCACTCTGGGCAATGAGCCAATTGTAACTCCATGACGCCAGTCCAAGTCTGGAAGCACTAAAAGTGTCTAAAGAAAAAAAAGATTTTTGACTGATGCGCTGGCCTGCGTCTCCCCAGATGACGGGTTCTAATTGGAGATGGCGCCGTATAACCGAAAGTTCGATTGCACGTCAAGGGAACCATGGGTGGTCAAAATGATGTATCTGTATTTTGCCTTGGCGTTCCAGATACCCTTCGTTTGTTTTTCACGTAAAACTGTTTTACTTGATTTGACTTTCACCACTAGGTGATAACCCCCTGGTTGTGGTTGTTCAAAGCCAGTGGATTATTTGTCAAACTAGAAGCGCCATCCCATTTACGCTTTTCGTCTCTGTGTGTGTAAATTTGTGCATCCTCTCGCGTTTTTCTGCACTCCGATGCACGTTATAAAAAAAAAGCATAGACCTAAGCCTTCTTTCGTGTCTAACATGGGCTAGGATATCAACCAAACTCTCTCGCTTTGAATTTAGAGGCCAGCCTACTTCAGTCGCATGTTCCAATGGTAAGTCAGTAGACCATTGAATATTAGAAAAAATATTACTTGTCGGAATACGTTGTAACAATAACTTGAATATAGCAGGAGCTCTTGTACGCATCTGAGCTTGTGTCTCCTGTCTGCACTGGTGCTTTCGAAAATTCCGCGTCGTCAAACACACATGTTCTTTGTGCTAATGTTACCGCCTTCTTTTACCATATAAATCATCCGTAATTGGGGTCGTCTTAAATGCTAACCAAGGTCAAATAAAAATAATAGACAACAAACAAGGATATGGATATAGAAATTATTTTACCACAAAATGAATTAATATTGGTTTAAACACAGAATTTTGAGTCTACTAATTTGAGATAAATGCATATTCCTTCTAATAACCAGGGGAGTGTCATGTATTGCCTTTAATAATCAAGAAGAGCACATGACCTATGAGTGCTCCAATGGTTTGTCATCACAATCTTAAGCAACAACAGGGATGGAGGGAGAAGTGACCCTTTTCACCTCATTTTTTAGAAAAACACATTTGGTGCCCAGGTTTTATATCTGCCTCAAATAGGGTAACGACCAACATAACTCCGGATGACGTCACCTAAGAGATATGGCAATTTTTTTTTATCTTTGCGTACGTGAACCCTGTCAAAATCATTTAGCCACGAATTAGCCTAAGCGTTAGACAGGAATTTTTTACTCTTATGTCGTCTTTTTCTATTTGCAAATCGTCCAAAATCTGAAGAAGTAGAAGCCGAAGTAAAACACGAAATACAAAGTTGTTAGTGAGCGCTCTGTGAAAGGAGTGTTCTTTGGGTGTGTGAATGCTTGAATGACAGTTTTTCGAGTGCGCTAAACGTCGACAAACATGAACCACCAACTCGCCCAATCTCAAGTTCTTACAAGTCTAAAAGAGGGGACAGAAATGCTGATATCTACGCAGTTCGTTTCTAAACTGGTTGTTTATAGTCCTAACTACAGGATTTTATATTAACGGGAGAGTTTTATGTAGGCAGATTGGTCCGGGAATGTTTAGTTCACTTCGTTAATAATAATGAGGATCATACTAACTAGACATGGCTGAAATGCTGGGTGGTTCTACTGCTGTTGGTTCGGAGAATAGAAATGTGGCTGAGTTTTCATTCTCTGAAAAAAGTGACTTGGTTAGCGTGAACAATCTTAAACATTTAAATCGTATCCTTGAGATCTCATTTTGTTTTGTAGTATGGAGTTTATGTAAATTGAATGAGATGAAATGTATACACTTGGTGGGTGCAGCACTGTGTATTTATGAAGACGGCCTAAAGCTTTTTTCCGTTCCACCCAGCTTGCGAGCCTCATTCTTGAGAATATAAAGACCTGCAGTGTCGAACTAAACGTTTTATCAGTTCGGTTCAGGTTCGGGTTCACAGCTTTCGGTTCAGTTTCAATTCAGTTGCGGGGAACAAAAATACCGGTTCAAACCGCTTTGAACCGGAATAATGAGAATATTATTTCGCGTTGTTTTTGCAATACTCATTATTTCCGTTGTGAAACAAGTAACTCTTCTTTTAATGTTAGAACAATCCACTTTTAGTTGCAGGTAACAAAAATAAGGAATTGCGGTAGCTATTTCTATTAAACAATAAAACTAAATTTATATTACATACAAAACGTCGTGTTTATATGGCCCAGCATCCATTTGTTTATGTCAGTCAGATATATTTTACCTGACTCGAAAAGTTGTCACAAAGTGAGGTAGGTCACCTAAAATACCTGCGACTGCTACAATTATGCATAGCAGTAATAAAATATTAATAGTGGTTGTGCTCCTCAACTAAATACATAATTACAGCGCATAAAATCATGGAACGGGTACATAGTCAACAGAATACCGCACAAAAAGACAACGACAGTGACAACGAACATACACGACACACAAGCCCTGACTCGCAAGTGAATGTACTCACAAAAGGAAGAAGAGGACGTGCTGAGAGTCACGCAGTGCCAGTGCGTGTCACACATGACACAACTCCATCTAACACGATGTCTTTGCCCCATCGTGTGATCTAAAAACAAGGTTTCTGTTTGAAGCAGTGTCACTGATAAGTGGATAATGCAGCACTCCCCAAACTGTTAATGCAATGTGGTTCCAAAATTTCGCGAGTCGCCTTGTCTTAATAATGTCCAATTATTGTTGTGCCTTTAAGGATTCGAAAAAAGGAACAGGTATTGCGATGTGCTGGAAGATTATCGTCCACCGTAAATTTCAGTAAACGATCATGCTCAAGTAGGCCATCGTTCAGGCACCGGCCGGTTTGGCCCACATAGCTTCTACCACAGGTTAGTGCGATTTGTCACACAACGCCAATTCAACACGATAAATAAGGGTGGTTGTGGACTGTCTGGAACTTGGCTTTTTTAAGATTTTCCGTTACTAAGCGAATCTTGAAACAGATTCGTGACATTCTTTTGAGAACTGAAAACACCACGGGCACAATCGTACCTTCTGGCTGCTATTTTTAAATTATGCGATGTTTTCTGCAACTAAAGAGCAACTACCATTCGTTTCCTGGGATCTGCAGGTTTTCTTCGCTGAACCACTTTAATCTTACGTACCAAGGTCCCCACCACCTAGTTTAAAACGTATCTTAACTTAAAGGGCAACTCCGCTCAATTCCGAAGATTTTGGGACAATGATTGATTTCGAATTAAAAAGCCCTAGTAAAACACACTACGTCGTTTGCTTCGCGAAAAATGAGATATATATTTTTAAATCTGATTTTAAACACAAGCGGAAATCGAAACCGAAACTTCGGCTCCGCCCGGCAACATTGGCCTCGGGTCGCCAAGTACATGGCCATCACGTGGTACGAGATGTCACGTGACCCAACGACGGGCGGGATTGGGGCGGGCGTGTGGCAGGCGCGAGTGTCGTCTGCACCGCACTCTTCGCCACGTTCTGGTGTCTACGGCATTCGACGACGTCTGCACAACTGCGGCATAAGTTTGCGCGCACGTGGTGTCCGTAGTGTGGACGAAACTCCGAGAGACAATAATCACAATCGGTGAGACGACGACGGCGGTTGTGACGCGGAAGACGGCGGTAACGGCGGGACCACGGCGGGCGGCCGGACGGCTCCCAAGAAACGCGCTGCGCAGGCGCGTTACGCCAGTCACGTGGACACTGCTGAGCGCCGAGAGGCAACGTTGCTGACGTCATGCGCTACGCTCGCCCGGAGAAGTGAAAACAAGCAAAAGGGGGCCATGTAGATGGCGTTTAGCTCAATGTTGGGTCCGCCCATGCCGTAGCCTTGACTGCGCTGTTGGTTGCGCCTGAATTCGCCCGCTCAAGTCAGCCGATTTCGGCAACATGGCGAGTTGCAAAGTGTGCCGGACCGTTTAATAAACATTTAGACAGAACTGCGTCGTAAGATTTCACCTGTGGTCTTCCTAGGCGATACTGAAGAGGACCTGCATTCTTTTTTCAAAACCAAAAATGAAGCGGAGTTGCCCTTTAAAGGGCAACTCCGCTTCTTTTTTAGTAGTGCAAAACTATACAGTTCTCTTTGTTATCATCTACAAAACCCCCATGGCAAATATTACGACGGAATTCCGCCTAGAAGCCCATTAAAATCGCTGTCAAAGTTTGACAAGCACGAATCCGCTGGTTTTGGATGAGACGTGCGGGCCAGACAACACTGCCCGGCTGCATTTCCGCTTCCTCCAAATTCCTTCTCCCGGCACGTCCGCGACGTCATCGAACATGTACAGCTTCTTTTTTTTTTTCAATTTTGTTTTTTTTTCCCGGGGAGAGCACGGGTGGCGCCAGCGCCGTGAAAGACGTGAGTGACGCGCTCGGCCGGCCCGGCGCTCGACTATTGATATTACTGATAAGCCGATCGCCTCGTTGAGCGCGGCTTGTGTTACATCGCATACTTTTGAACACCAAGTAAAAGGAGGAGAGGGAAGCTGCTTTTGTAAGAATTTTGAGTGACAGGTTAATCTTCTATAATCTTCTGGGAGGAGAATAGCGACGCCTGTGCTAATCCAGGAGGCACAAAGGAGGATCCTGATAAGAGGGGAGCTCCTTCTTCCCCTTGTATATCACGTGGGTGTACATGCTTAGTGATGCCGAATATACAATGTTGTCCGGCTTTGCCACCATTTTGGTTTCGTTTTGTGATCATGGCTAGAGTAAAATTACACGAAAAATATTTTATTTTTCGCGAAACAAAGGATTGGGGATTGTTTTTGAGTGCTTCAAAAAGCAAAATCGGCCACTATCTCAAAATTTTTGAAATTAAGCGGAGTTGCCCTTTAAGTATTAAAACTATTCCGGACAGTGTGAAAGCAGGAATTCGTAAGCGCAGACCAAAGTGCGGACATCGCAATTCCCTTTTTAAAAACTTTCAAATATGCTGACGCATAATGAAAGGTGCCTTTTTATGACCTAGGTGAGAAACTGCAGTAGATATGGTTTGTGTGGATAGATGACAAAATGCCTATGAATTGTAACTTCCCCTCCAAATGTTTTTCAACTGTGAACTTAAGACCAAATCAATACCTGGAAAATACGTTCATAACTTTATCGCTATTATCACCTTCAGCAGGCTTGCGAAACACAAGCAAAACATCATCAACATATCGAGACACTTGTGATGTGCTGAAGACACCATCAATTGTTCTATCAACATTTGCTGGAAAATTATCACTAAACACGATGGCCACACATGATCTTTTACACACACCTGACCGCTGAAAAAAATGTAAAATTTTTCCACCCGACGATCATAGAGTTTAGATAGTCTTCTAGAAAGTCTTTTAAAGACACAACACTAGAGTTTCTGAAGGCGAGCGGCACTTTCTCTTCAATCCAGTACTTGACTAAGGCCAAGAATGCTTCGTGTGGAAGGGAATAAAAAGTGAAAGCCGTTTACAAATCCCTGTAACGCCGAATTGGAGCGCAGCTCTTGAGGAGGAGGAGTGAAGGGTACTGAGGCTTTGCCACCGTTTCGGTTTCGTTTTGTGATCATGGCTAGAGTAAAATTACACGAAAAATATTTTATTTTTCGCGAAACAAAGGATTGGGGATTGTTTTTGAGTGCTTCAAAAAGCAAAATCGGCCACTATCTCCTCCTCCTCCCCCCATTCTTTAATATGCTCCGGGGGGGGGGGGTGTCACGTGACTTCGGGGAGGGGGTCACGTGACCTCGGGGAGGCGTGACCTGGGGGTGACCTCAAGGCCACGTGACCCCAAAGGTGACCCCCACGTGACCTTGGGGTCACGTGACCTGGAGGGGTCACGTGACCTCGGGGGGTCACGTGACCTCAGAGGGGTCACGTGACCTGGGGGTCACGTGGGGTCACGTGACCTTGAGATGACCTTGGAAGGGGTCACGTGACCTCGGGGGTCACGTGACCTTGGGGAGGCGACCACGTGACCTCGGGGGTCACGTGACTTGGGGGTCACGTGACCTTCAAAGGGTCACGTGGGGTCATCTTGGGGTCACGTGACCTTGAGATGACCTTGGAAGGGGTCACGTGACCTCGAGGGGTCACGTGACCTTCAGGGGGTCACGTGGGGTCACGTGACCTTGAGATGACCTTGGGAGGGGTCACGTGACCTTGGGGGTCACGTGACCTTGGGATGACCTTGGTTACGCCGACGCCGACGCCGACGGCGACGCCGCTCAAGCCGGGAACGGGCCCCTAAGAGCTGCGCTCTAAAACGGTCTTGTACGTTAACGCTGAACACAGAGTGGTGGTTGCCATCATTGTTCTTAAAAGCTTCCCCCACTGCTCCAACATCGCTGACTAAAGGGGCTCCTTAATTCGCAAACCGGATAGGTGTTTTTGTAGAAAGTTCGCCATCTGGCGCTGCCACGTGCCTCTCTCAGTGATGATGGCACAGAATGAACAGGCTTCCTTATGGGTTTTTTTACACTGAAAAACACCTGAAGGTGAAGCGCTGCTGCTTTCTTGATGTTTCCGGCCAATTGTGTCAAGGAAAGGTGCTCACAGAGCTCTAATGACTGCGGCTTAGCCTGTTTTAGGTGCACTTGTACCTGCTTGAAGTTATTGCTCACGCCGGCAGAGGCTTTTTCATTATAGTGTTCTTACGGCATCAATACAAGAGTCCTTCCTTATCAGCCTTCAGAACTCGAAGGTTGCTATCGGCCAAAATGAAAATTAGAGGCCGAGGATCGTATATATGTGTAGGATGAGTATTAGCGCCACCAAGTGCGTCGACATATTTATAAATACAGCGCGGAAGAACATCTTCGTTTACCTCGTATGCTATTTTTCTAGTTAGCGCCAGAGGCTCGGGGTTTGAAGAGTCGGTTGAAGGCAGAGCTTGCGCCAAAGGCCTAAAAGCTTTTTGAGCTCTGCCTGCACATGCATGTCTCTCAAAGAGGTATATTGACCACCGGCGGAAAAAGGCTTAGTTTTTTTTTTTGCTTGCCGTAGTTGATTTGGGCGTTATAATAACTCGGTGTGTGGTAGAAGCTATGTGGGATAAACCTTCCGGTGCCTGAATAAACGCGTTCTCCAGCATGATCCAGGCTTCCTTTCCTTTCAACACTTCTCTCTCTCTCTCTCTCGAGCATGATCGTTCACTGACACCTATGGTAGGCGGTCGTTTTCCTGTACATGGCAATACGTGCTCGTGGTCTCCAGTCCTTAAAGGCACAATAATAGTTGGATATTATCGAGACAAAATGACTCACGCAATTTTGGAAGCGCATTGCATTAATAGCTTGGGTGACCGCTGCATTATCCACGCATCAGTGACATTGCTTCGAAAAGAAACCTTGTTTTTAGATCGGACTAGGGGCAAATGCATCTTAGATGATGTAGTGTCGTGTGTGACACGCACTGATAGTGCGCGACTTTCAGCGCGTTCTTTTCTTCCTGAACGTGAATCGCTCTTCGGGCTCCCTGCCTAGCACCTACGTCTCGGGACTGCGTGACGTGAGCTACATCCGTACGTGCATTTAGGCGACGCGTGTTCTTTTCTTTTCCTCACTCACCCGTGAACAAGGGACTGAACTGGTCCCTAAACGTCGGGTAAATGTCTAGTAAATTTTTGGTTAGAGTCCCCATTTTTCGCTTCATTCCTTTTGTGTATAAATTCACTTGCGAGTTAGCGCTTGTGTGTCGCACATGTTCCGTTTTTCTGTCGTTGTCTTTTTGTGCACTGTTCTGTTCACTCATCCGTCATGCCAACTCACCCAGCTTATCACATTTCTGCACCTTGAATGAACTTTAAACTACGGCAAATATGGCCTCGGAAGTTGGCTTTGCGCGCACGTTTTAGCCCTTCATTTTATAACTCTGTGCTTTATAAGTCATGTCCTCTAAAATTTTATTTTTCTGCCGTATATCATCACAAAACTGCTATATATACGGTCCAACTTCACGATTTGGACACATAATTCTGCTGCTGTTTAAGACATTGTATTTGACCCGGAAACTGAAGTGTTTAACACGGTTTGCACGTGACGTCATCCCCCTGTATGCTGGTGGTCACTGCGGTTTGTTCTTTCCGAGAAACTCAAATCCGGTAAAGATAAATACACGCTGCAGAAGGCTCTCGCTCAGTGGAATCCACGTATTTGAGAGACACACATTATTCTTGCTTGGTGCAACGTCCCGAGGGATAGCGCGAGCGTCTGTCACCACAAAAACGCGCTTTATGGGAAGTGCGTTTTTGCAAACAAAGTAGTTTCCGGGGTCACACTTTCTGGTGTATGCTGAAGGTGCCGGGCAGAGGAACCTTTACACACACAGTACATTTTAAAAAAGTGCCCCCTCACCGCTCCCCCCTCCCCCGTTTTTTCTCTTCGCGGTGCAAAGTGGTGATGTAATTTACCGTCACTGTGTCAACAACGGTAATAAATCTACTGACCTTCTCAATTTAAATCGACTTAACGCAGTGAGCCCCGTGCCGACATCAAGTGACGTCACGGAGCCACGTGACGTAACATTACTTGACAGCATATTTTGACACCATGATGTCACGTGACCCCGTGACACGATTAATCATAGTGCCAATAAAAAATGCCAGGAAAACCCTCAATCTTTCGTACTTTGCAGTTATGTCTATGACGAACTGTTCAACACAGAAATACAGCTGCCATTTTTTTTTATTCTCAAAGATTCATATTGTGATACCAACAAAAAAATGAACAAAAAAAAAATACCGTGAACTGTTTTGAACCGCTTATCGTTATATATTTTTTTTTCCGGGTTAGTACCCGTTTTGTTCCATGATGGCGGCGAAGATTTAGGATTGATTCAGTTCCGGTTCTGCTAAAAATAACGGCTCGGTTCCGGTTTCAGATTCGGTTCGGTTTCGGTATGACGTTCTGGTAATTAGTATGTAAAATATTTTTTGTTTGTTCATGTTCTGGTATGCTAAAGAGGGAAAAAGCGCGCCTTGTTTTTTGAAGGTATGGAACTGCTGACAACGCCATAGAAGCGGCTTACTCGCTTCAGGATGGTGCTACCGTCTCCTAGAAGTTGCTGCGTTTTACACGTGATCAGGTACATGCCGGGCGGAGTAACTGGTACGTACTGTCGTAGTGGCAGTAACGGATACAGCTTTAGCTAGAGCATTCGACGCAGATATCTGATCTTGTCGTACGAACGAGCGAAATCAAATATCAAGTACACTGACTAAATGTTGAACTCACCCAAATGGCATAAAGGGCAGAGTAACTGTATGTTGCAGATAACCAAGCATTTGCCTTGCTACCGCAGGAGACAAGAAGGAGGGTAGAAGTGACCATGGGGACCAACATGACCCGGACCAGACGTCGCGACGGCATCCTGAGGGCGGACCTGCGGACGGGGACGACCAGTGTCCCAGGGAAACGCTTCCGCTTTTGGAGATGTCCGAGGGCCTTCCCTACCCGGTGGTGCCGAGACCCGCACTGATACGGGAGTTGAGCAGGCACCACGGAGATCCGCACGACCTGCCCGTCCCCGAAGTGAACGTGGTACCGCCCACTCCTCTGCACGCAGATCACGAAGCGAGGTACGTCCCTGGGTTCGTCGACGGGCATCTTGGTTACACTCCGTTTGCCACAAGTCACGAGCCGATAAGGTGAAATAGTAAGTGCAAGAAGCGAAGCGAACTTCGGCAGGATCCGTCGTATTTCTGCGCGCGTTTAAGCTCATTGCAATGCAGCGTAGGGAGGGCGTCCTAACCTTAGATATGTATACTCTCCCTGCATGCGTTTGCGTATTTGAAGCCAGTGACTGCTACCACCTGCGTTGTGGGGCAGACGCGATAGTATACTTTATTTATTTATTTCTACACGCATACACACGAGAAAACCTAGTTACATACAAGCGAAAAAAGCAAGAAAGAGAAAAAGCATCTAGGACTGCATACATCAGAAATAACGCTGTAATGCTGGAACAAATGCCTGAGCGGACGTGGCACACGTATTGTTGGCGGGAAGATTATTCCATTTGATTTTGCTCCCCAAAAATTAGTTTCCTTAAGCAACCACTTCCGTTGTAAGCACCACAGTTGTGTTTAAATGCTTGTTGTGTGTGACGAGATGTGATAAATTGCATAAATATGTCGGAACAAAAGGCGAGATGACTGGTGTACAATGGCACCCAAAAGCTTTAGACGACTACTTTCGTTCCGGTTAAAAAAAACTCAACTTTCGATCTATAGTACAAATTGGTGATAGAACTCACTCTTCTTTCCTCGTTCAAAATTAATCGCAATGCTTTCTTCTGAACCCCCTCGAGTCGTTTAATGTTAAGTTCGTATGACTGTCGTGTAAACTGCAGCTTGGTTGTGAAGGTACAGTGTTTGAGCCGTATTTTCAGAGACAAAAGATTTGCTGATGACTTTCGAACAATCCAGGATATGTAGCTATATTCCAACTAAGATTAGAAGAAATTATGGCACCCAAGTGCTTGAATTCATGGCCAATTTCGTAAAGGGGTGCTTTGTATTCAGTAGTGTATTTCTAAGGGTGACATTTTGCAGGTTACTTTCTTTTGTACAGATTTAGAGCTGTTTAAGATCATTCGCCACTCATCACACCATATAGAAATTGAACAAAAACACTTGTTTAAGTTAAGTTGATCATTCCTGGAACTAACGTCAGTGAAAAGCAGATTCATATGTAGAAACGTGGCGGCTATACTTCTATGCACACCACGATGATCATGATAGCAACCTGAAAAGTCAAATATATCTTTAGATTGCGTGTTTTTCGTTTTTATACCTATTAAACGAGTTCTCAGAATTTTGATAATTAAGGTTTGCTAATTTAGCGATGTAGTACATTTTTTTATTCTATGCCGCGGGATGCTTTTCGACATATAGAAAATGATAATGCCGTCTTTTCTCACTCTTTGTTCAGAGGTCAGGTTACTGTAAGAATATGTGGTGTTGTGCACCAGGTATGGATGCAGTGGACTACACCTTTCTATCTGTTATTCGTTAAGATCTTTGTACGATGACTTTTTTACCCTCGCTGCCCCTTTGCGGCCGGTAGTACGAATAGATAATATTATTAATAGCGAGACGATAGCGCAATCTACAGGTTCCTCTTAAGCAAATAGCCGATCATAGCACACGTACGGAAAGATGCCAAATGCCGGGACGCCGGGTTATTGGTTTTGCTTGATTAGCCCCATCGGTTCATAGAATCGACAACGCTTTGAATTAAGGTGAAGTAAATTGGAGAAGGAGGGTTGTTCATCACTTCTTCAAATTACGTTGCTTATATGTTTAAGCAAAATATATTTTGTTTAAAAAACATCGTGTCCCAAATAAACTTCAATTTTTTTTCATTGGACTGCCCTTTTAAGGTATCTTCTCGTCATATCACTAATTGAGCGCGTCAACACCACCATTAGCATTCTTATACCCCTGTCAGACGGGCTAGTTTAGTGTCACTACAAGCGAGTGCACTTCAACCCGCCGAAACACACTCCAAGTGTGTTGGTGCTACACGGGAAAACTTAGTGTCACTCCAAAATGATGGCAATGACGATGGGTAAGTAATGGGCACGCAAAAATATTACGGTGCATACGCATTTTCTCATAAATAACTTCGTCGTCCTATTAGAAACACGTTACCACACATTGTTGCGCTAAGTCACGAGCTTTAATCCAAATTTAAATCCAACTTGATCATTACGATCAGCCATTACAAGCTAGTGATACACGTCCGCACGCCGGTACAATGTTCATCTATACTCTGTTTCACCTTATAATGTACCGCAGGAAAGGCTACAAGCGCGAGCTCCTTGCTCAGGGCACATCTCGGCGGCACAAGCTCTCTTGCGTTAAGAGTAGCTCCCAACGCTATGAGCTCGAGCTTCTAGCCTTGTCTGCGGTACAACATAAGGTGAAACGGAGTATAGATCGAAACGAGCAGAAGTAGGGATTGAACCCAGGATTCCTGGGTTCTGCAGCGCGAGCTTTCGCTCCGCGTGCTCCGAGCTGATGTGCGCGAGCCCACTTGGCCACTCGCACGGCGGCCACTCGCCACAACGAAACATCATGGAGTGTGTGGATGACGAGATGGAGGGCGATATCCGCGATGTTGGACAGTGGAAGCGCGTGGTTGGTTCACTTGTTTCCTTGAGAGCCCAACGCCTTTCAGATGAGAGGCAGCTGGACCTGGATGCCGACGCACAGGCAAGAATGTCAAGTGACATCGATCAGCAGCTGCAGGCCAGTGCCTTCACCATAGCCGCTCTCATGACCGACAACCTACCCGTGATCAGTCGAGAACGGTGGACTTTCCAGAGGAACCAACGGTGGTTCGAAGACACCTTGCCCCATTTGGGCGAGTTCCATTTCAAGCAAGCCTTTCGCGTCTCTTCTGCCACCTTCAGATTCCTGGTGGAGTCTCGCAGGTGCCTCCTGGCCGTCGCTGGCCGTCGCGCACGGGCCAAGGCTGGAAACTAGATTAGCCGCTTGTTTTTCTACAGTGCACTACTTTCCTGCCAGCAGAAAACAAGTGCGCATCTAATATTACTCCTGTCAAAATAATACTAATTTTACGCAGCGTTAATTTCTTCTATTATTTTTACTCCTTGAACACTGCTATCGAGATTACACACTCGGTCTACAGGAGCGAGCGTAGTGTGCTCCCCGAACTCACTTCATTGGAAGTGTGTTCTTCGGGCAGGGCTGGGGATTGAGCTCAGGATCACTGGGTTCTCCAGCGCGAGCTTTCTCTCCACGTACTCCGATATGATGGGCGCTAGCCCACTCGGCCACCGATACCCCTTAATAAAGACATGTTAAAAAAATTAGACGTTTACAATTCTCTGTAATGCCGAATTGGAGCGCAGCTCTTGAGAGGAGGGAGGAAGGGTACGAAGGGGAGGGTATGCCATAAAATTTAAAAGCGCTAACAAAGACGAGGACAAAAAGGAAGGCGAACAGGACGAGCGCTGCCCCCCCTCCGTACCCTCCCATCCTCCTCTCCTATTCCCATCCCACTTAGCGTCAAACATTCGCTAAATTTCCCGCTAAATTTAGCCGGAAAATTTTCCCGCTGAATTGACGTGTGACGTCACATGACACGTCATATGAAATTTTAAATGTGACGTCAAACGGGTAAACTTTTTCCTCTAAATTTAGCGGAAAAATTTTCCGACAAACTGAGCAAAAACGTTTACCGCAAAATTTAGCGGGAAAAGTTTACCCTCGTGACGTCACACGTGACGACACACGTGACGACACACGTGACGTCACGTTTGACGTCATTTTGGGAAACAGCCCTTAATGCAACGCGCGGTTACGCCGACGCCGCTTAATTCAGAAAGGGGTGCCTAGGAGCTGTGCTCTAAAACAACGTTGCATTAATGAACGATTTTTACGCCAATTGGATGATTCTGATCGATCATCGCAAGCCATAAAGGACGAAGCATATCCAGCTTTGGCGTTCCGCTTCGTTCCACGGAAGCCTACGAGGAGGCCCTGAAACTGCCTAATCAGATCCTAATTATCGTGTCGTCTCAAATAATTACATTCTGAAACAAAAGTAGAATCTATCATTCTCTGCTAACCAAGACAGCTATGAATGACTGACTTTGTCGTCATCTTTGATCAATTCACCGCTGCGCTAATCTTGATTCAGGGAAGCCTAAACTCCAAGTACACCCCACTACTTTTTTTTGCAATGCCACTCTTCTACATGTCGTCTCTTTCACGAATTTCTTTTTCTTTATAAAATAAAACTTACGCAACGCTTTTGGTTTCTGTGTTGTTATGTTTTACTGTTGAAACACTCCTACTGATTCCACGCCCTCGATCGAGCGAAGTGAGTTCGTCAAACTCACTCCAAGCCAAGTGTGTTCCTCAGGAAGGAGCCGTGTGGCACACTACAGAAATGACACTAAGGGCGAAGTGCACTCGCTTGTAGTGACACTAAACTAGCCCGTCTGACAGGGGTATTAGGCCCCTGTTTTATATCTGTGTAACTACCTTTGTTAAGACTCCTTTGCGGTCCCGTGTGTATCGTGCTTAGTGTCCTGTGTTGTACAAATCGCATATCTTCGGCCTCAGTTCTACCAATCTCTTTAGTTTTCCGTGTCTTGCGAGTATGCCACATTTCTTATGTGCTTTTTTTCATGTCTTATGTGTTTTCTTGGTCCCAGATATTGCGTAATGACATAATTAGCTAAATATTGAATTAAAAGATAAAGTCTATGTTTCTCTTTTCGGTCCTCGAGACGGCGAGAGGTCCCCGATCCGGCAACAACTTTGGAGATCCCTGCTCGGTGATAAGCAATGCGCCAAGGCGATGGGCGCTGTGAAGAAGCACCTTTGGCGCTGCTGGACTTTTTCCAACAGATCGCGGCGTCGGCTTCAGCCGGATTCCGAGTGAAGCGGAGTATACTCGACCGTTCTAAGCACATCAGTGGTCGAGTGACGCCTCGATTTAGTGAGCACGAAGAAAAACTTCAGCACATACAAAGTGGACCGGTCGTATTTCAAAGCGTCAAGTTGATTGTCATAGCTACGGCAGCCTTCGTGTTTTATAGGATCCTTTTGGAAACCTCCTTTTGGCGTATATCAACGCCTCAATGCGCTAGAAACTTCGATCCAAGATAGCACCATGGAACGAAATACGCGCGCTAATATGAACGCCATCGTTATGCAAGACGCGAGAACCTCAAATTTGGTTTGATTCGACTTTCGTTTCAGGAGGACGCATATTCAGCGCTTGGATACGGACTCTTTGTGAAGCAAGGCGCTTCCACAAGAACCAATCTGTTCCTCTGCCCAGATCGGACTGGAGTGAAACAGATTAGAAATGTGTTACTTCTCATCAATTTCAGGCTCTCAGAAAAAAAAAAACCATCATGAAACGTGTGGCGAAGTGTTTTGTACATTTTATACACACTGCTTTAGACAATCCCCAAATTAGAAAAAGCCGTTTCTTTGGTAGCATACTCCTTATACACGGTGTTTTTTTTAAGCTTAACAGATTTGCTTAAAAACACCGTGAAAGCTACACTTATGCGGTATGTGTAGGTGAGTTATACAGCGAGGGGGACATAGTTAATCGTAACAATCAGCAGACCCGTTAAGTAAAACTTGGTAATGAACCTTCTCATTAGTGAAAATTGACATATGGTACCAATTAGGAACCTGCTGAGCGTAATCGAAAACCACTAAATTTGTAAATTTGAAAATATTCTGTGCGTGTGGGAAATGATGTATTGCCCTAGAGGTGCCCCTCGTGCAATGGGTACAAGGCTGGGACTGGAGTAAGAGACGGAAAAATCGTGCGGGCGCGTTATCGCACCGGTAGAGTAAATACGTTTCAAACAAAACAACGAGTTTGCTCCTGCTGCACGAGGGTTAACTTTCGCGCACTACTACGCCTCCCACGCGCTGAGTATATTTATAAAATGAAAATATTGTGGCTTTCAATGTCGCTCAGCAGCTTCCTGATTGGAGTCATATGTTTATTTTCACCAATTAAAAAGTTAATGAACAAGCTTTACTTAACTAGCCTACTGATTGTTACGATTAACTATGTCCCTCTCGCCGTATTACTCACCTGCACAAAGCGCATAAGTGTAGCTTTCACGGATCCTTTGTTTTTAATCTAATTTATTAAGCTTAAAAAACACCCTGTATATTTGTTCCTTTTACAACACTGGTCCCAGCGTTTTGTCATGTGTTATCATTTGGCATTACAATTAAACTAAGCATGCGGAAGTGTTAGAAACTGCATTGCGTGCATAATTTGACCCAGTATCTTAGCTCTGCCGTTACTTCGAGTATAATTTACTGCAATTCAATTGTGTTCTTTTGAAATTTATGTCCAGATTGAGGCAGCCGTAGATATTTACATTCCAACTATAGTTGTTAACCGGTTATGAGTTCAGTTGAATCATCTACCACCTCCTTTTGCTTCTTTGACTATAGATTGCTCTAAAAAATGTTTGTTCCCTAGATTTATAAGCGTGCCTTGATCCCGCGATTTCATGTACGAATATATTTGCAATTCAACACTATACCCATTAAAGGCAAGCATATATCTGCGAAAATTCTTGCATGCATTTTATCGTCCGCCACTTTATGGTTGAATAACATTGATACTGATAGAAAGAGCAGGATGGACACCCAAAATATGTGTCGCAACAATTCGATTTCGATTCTTACAAGAGAGAAAAAATCTATATACAATATTTTTTATTGAAGTTCAGTTCTGATGACTATATCTGAGACGCTTTATTATGTGGCTTTTCGCTAGACAGATATTTATAAGGAGTTTCGGCCTGATGTACCTGATGTAATAGACACAAAATGATCGTGGTTCCGGCAAGCGTAAATGAACTACTCATCGCAGAAAGTGAAAACTGCGGGAGTAAGTGACGCCAGAGGGAGTGGAGCTACAACACGGAAGTTAGTGAACCTGACAACGCCTCGATAACAAGATAAAATATAAATACTATATGTGTCTACGTGGTGACTTTCATTTAAGCTTAATATTGTCAAAACAAGAATGTCATTGTGAATGCAGGTGACATTTATATCTATAAAAAACACTTGTCAGCAAGAATGATAATAATTCATTTTATGCTGACTGTTACACTTTGTTTTTTTAAATAGGTGCTGAATGTTCCCGCAATGTCATTTCTTGTTTTAAAAATATTAGGTTCAGTTGGATATTGGCCAATAGACGAATTTTCTTTCTTATTTATATATATCTTGCAGGTAACATCATGATATCAAACTTCCGCATTGTATGGACTGCTGGCGTTCCACTCTTATGAAGTTTCCGCTTCCTGCTATGCCGTAGTTAGTTTTCTTTTTTCCAAAACACTCGGGAACCATTGGAAGAGCTCACTGCCTCTCTGATTGGCAGGCGAGCTTAATTGCGTCAATGTTTTAAAGTAAAGCAAGATGGCCGACTAAGCCCTAAATATGAGGGTTTCAAATTTTCGACATCAACTCCTTTTTTTCATCAGATGTAACTATATGTAGCTTTAGCCGTAGTAGCTTCATAATATTTTACAGTAACGAAATATTTTTCTCCTTTGTCTACATAGACAAAGGAGAAATCTATTTCACTAGGCAACATTTCCTTATGCAGCCTGAACGTGCATTACTACTAAGTGATGCACGTTCAGGACCCCAGCCTAGCATTCGTACTGCACTGGCTTAATTTCTCGCCTACGGCGTGTAACAATGTATCCCTACCTCGAAACGCTTGACAACTAGTTTGCTGTTTTGTTCTAAAGGTAACGCGCAAAGGAATCCTTCGCACGCTAGTTGTTTGTCCCTCTGGCCTCAATGCGATGCATTTCTGAATTTGTTTGCTTGTTTTCAGGAAAACTAGGCAGATTTCTGTCAGAAATGTTTACGTTCAAGTTGCATAGGGAAATGTTTACGTTCAAGCTTTATAATGTTCAGAACTGCTATTCTTCTCCACCAACACAAAGTAACGACAGCTAAAAAAAAAAACAAAAACGTGAACCTTCTCGAAATGCTTGTCTCGTTAAATTATGTCTCACCATTATTGCGTTCAAAAAGCTTTACTTGAACGAGCACTAGGCTTTACGCATACCTGTTGTGTACACGTTCCCCTGTGCTGCCAGAATCCAACAAGGTACGCGCAAAACATGTCGGTGCGGGTATTTTCTTGTGTTTACAGATTTCGATGTAGAGATGCTCTGCGCAATGCTATCTCGAAGCACGCTCTACTCAGCGGGCGAGAGACGCGCAAAGTGCCCGTTTTTCTTTGTGTGTGTATCAGTTCAACATCCCCTACTGAAGCATTGAAGCATCAAATGCTTTTCGCCGGAAGACCCAATCCCGAAAATGTGTCCATCCGTCCGCGCATTTCGCGCGACATTTCGCAGAAAAACAGAATTCGCGTTTAAAGGGAAGCTGAAGAGCTTTTCGAAAAAAATGTGTTAATGGTTGATTCTGACGTGTTTGTGCCTTCTGAGTCCAAATATCACAACCGTTTGACCCAAAGTAATCCGTAAAAGCGAAAAAAGCGAAGAAACCAGAAGCGATCGCCGCAGCGGCACGCCATTGGCTAGCCACACGTGACGCGCGTCTACGTAATAAAAGGACCATCTCGATTCTCGTTTGCTCCGTCGCTTGCGGAAGTTGCCGGGCGCCGGGTCTTCTGCTCTTGTAAATCGGGTTCGGCTTCTGATTTTTCGAAATCTTTTGGTGGATCCGAAAGAGGAATGTGTCCAGACGACCCTCGACGTGACAAGCGTTCCAGCCGTTGGCAAAGTAGGAAAATGACCCCCGCTGTAATAAACGCAGACACGAGGAACCGCTTGCGCGGACGCGACATGGCAGGCTTCATACCTCCAGGAACGTACTGACTGCTACTTATTGTAACCTGAAACGTTGACAATAAACGGAGTGCTATTGACGGGACGCCTCAAATACTTTACGAGCCTCAAGCCGAATTAGCGTGACCCTCCCCAAAACTGTCGTCAAAGGACAAGAATTCTGCACACATCGGCCTTCGTGCTTGGCAGCCGCTGAACGCGCGAGCGTGCAGGCTGCGTTGTTCATCAAGGCTGATGTGGTTTGAAGGGATAGTATAATTGGCTTCGGGCGACGGGAGAGCTTCCCCTGAGATGAGACGGGTGATAACATAGGGTGGCCGTTCTGCCACCGGCATGTCCTTGCGCACTATGCGAATAACTGCGCAGACTATTAAGCGCGAGACACATGGACGGCAGAATCGTCCGATCCGACGTCCGATCCGACAATCCGAACGCCGCTCCGAATCGCCGCACGCGACAGTTTGAGGCACACGCTTCCGACCTTGCATGCGACACAGCAATCCGTTCGTCTGAAGCGACCAAATTTTTCGGATCAGGCAGTCGTATTGTCGGATCGGAAGTCGGATCGGATGGATTTTTCGCGCATGTGTCTCGCGCTTACGTAGAAAAAGTGGAGATGTGTGCCCGGCAGCCCTTAATTTGATGTCGAATCGTGAAAGCTTCCTGGGCCTCTACATTCGCATACTGCTACCAAGATTTCTTGAATACATCACACCACCACCAAGCATTATCATCGTCCGATCGCATTTCTACGGCACAAAGAATTGTTGCATGACACAAACTTTATACGGAAAACATCGCGTAACTTGTAAAAATAGACCTCAATTTAGAACAGACGGTCACATGCTTTTTATTTCCACAAAGCTCTCCTGAAGAGAATATGAACCTTTGGAAGAAAAATTTAACAAAATTTATGTTTACGTTTAATAAATATGTGACCTCAAATATTGTCAGCAACTGTAAAAAAAAGTTTATGTTAAAACAGGTTGCACCGTGAAAGTCGCATTATGAATTGCATGACCACTTATTAGAGCAAGCCCTCCTCCCCTCCCAAGTGACTGAATAGCCGAGTAGATTAAAAGCAAAATAAAGTAATCTTGGGCTACCCAATATTTTCTTTTGTTTCCCAGATTTCCCGGACCGGAGTCGGTCCGGAAAATATGGTCACTTCAACAATATAAGAAACGAACACTAAAACACTAATAAAAGGCGGTTAACACAAGAGAGCCAGAAGAAACCCGCTATTCGGCTAAATGATTGCGGCTTTTCGAGCACACTGCACAATTCCCCTAATAACTTAATATTTTATTTATAAAACAGTCGACTTACAATTCCTACCTAGTCACGTTTCCTCTGTGCTTGTGACTTTGAATGCGCTGAATTGCCTTCTTACCTTCAAGGATGGTCGGCAGAGCGTCGGGTTCAGGCGAGCCTTCTTCAGACCCAAACCCATGCGTACATAGTTTTCATATGCGCCGTCCGAAACACGTTTCGAACAAAAAACGGTGTACTTGCTCAAACCCACCCACCCTTTTAATATCTCGGTGACAAAGTGGAAAAGACGGTAAGCGGGAAGAACAACTGCGACGAGCGCTGTTCGTGAAAGCTGGCGGCTACACATGAGTACGGCATCGTGCAACAGCACGAGTCAGTTAATTCGTTGCCACGAGAATTCTGCAAACACGTGAACAAACAATAGAACAATCAACACGTCAGGCGATTGAGTCAATAGCATGGCCGGTGAAGGGATAAAAGCAAGCGCTATGTAACGGCAGAGCGACGACGGCTCGAAAAGACACTGGAGCAGCCTACGAGTAAAGCGCGGCCATCCGCGGCGGGGTCCCCCAGCCGGTCCTTTTGTGACGCCGGCCGACGGGCTTCCTTCTCTCTCCCCTTTCCCTCTGCTTCGGAGAGGCGTGGCTTCGTCGCTACCTTGAAGGCGCTTTTTCGGTTAATCCGCGCAGAAAACGACCAAACGAATACGATATTCGTGATGGCTGAGGTCTCATTAACTGGGCTCAGGCGTTTTTTCTCATATTTAAAACCGCTTCAGCTTCCCTTTAAGCAGCGTGGCGTCAATTTATATCACGTGACCTGCCCTCAGGTCATCTATGCACCAATTCACTTTCAACGCTAAATGTAGCGGGAAATTTCATCTTACGCGACCTGATGTTACGAGACCCATACACCGATATAGTTTTCTCGCGAAATTTATCAAAACAATAGACGTCATGTGACCTATACACCAATTCTGTTTCTCCGCCACATTTGGCGGGGAATCGATATTACGTAACCCACACAGGTTCAGCTTCCCCAATCAATATAGCGGTCAGTTTTTTAGTCGCGTGA
The DNA here is from genome assembly GCF_016920785.2 of Ixodes scapularis. Lineage (NCBI taxonomy): Eukaryota > Metazoa > Arthropoda > Arachnida > Ixodida > Ixodidae > Ixodes > Ixodes scapularis. Next base: position 167,051,352 of record NW_024609868.1, on the reverse strand, counting down.
CCAGACGACACGTGACACCTACATTAATACATTTTTTTAAACTAAATATAGCGGGAGAATTGACGACACGTGACCTAAAAAACACTAATTTAGAGTCCCCGCAATAGCTAAAGGACGAAATTGACGCCCCTTGCAATATGCATCCAGTTTTCCTGCATAATCTACCGAAGAAATGGTGCAGTGTCTTCTAAATAATTTCAAACAATTATACCTTAAATACTGCATGTCGTGTATTAGAGGACTATGGAGATACATCTTCCTGCCGAATTTATTTCTGTAGAACAGGAAAAAAACAAGCTCTAACCATCTGAAATTTGAAAACCCGAGGTTTCAAGGCCAGTTCGGCCCCCTTATCGTCGGTGACTCTTTCTGTCCTTCTCCTCGTCCTAACCAGGTATGTGTCTACCGAAAGGTTCACTTTTAAACTTTATTTCATTACAAGGTAAGTCTTTTTTTTTTTTCGCGATAGTCATATCTTTGTTCGCGAGACTTTTTAACGTAGATACGCCGACATAAAAAGCGACCGACACGGCACGGGACCACCGCCGTCTAAATCTGGGCGCCTATGTTAGGGCTGCGATCCCACGGGCGCAACCTTGAACAAGGCTGTATAGTTCCACCACCAGGCTGGCGCTGCACGTCCGTTCGCGAGCATAAATGTTTGCGCACGACACCGGCGTTCCTCCTGGACGTGTGCACTTATCGGCGGCCGCCTGATGTGCTCGCCGTCGTAATGTGGGGCCGCGCCAACAGTGAACCCGCGCCATGCGATGGAAGAAGTTCGGTCTCCCGATCATGACTTCCACGTTATCGCTTGCTTCGTTTCGCGCACTGCGTTTGTTTCGTGCCAGTAACATCTTCCGATTTCAGCGCCTATGATCCACACCGGAATCAAACCTCACACTCCTGGATACGCAGATCACATTTTGTTTGAAAGATGCCTTATAAAGACCGTTAGTCCCCTTGGCATATTTCGATGAAACTTTGAGCTTCATCCGGTCTCTACTTCGTAAAAGAGAAATTCTAACGGTACTAAAAGTGAGACATACGTATCTAAAGAAAGGTACGACGGAACTTGGAATTACGGGACAATCGACATTTGAATCAGATAGTTTACGTGTGCTTTTTTAATAAGCCTTCATTCACGCGTGCGAATTGACTTTCTAATATTTTAGATTGGCGACTAAGTGTGTTTTTTTTATAAATAGGCCTTCATTCACAACGGGCTTATTCCTTCTTTTTTTTCACATTTTAAATTGCAGATACGCAGTAGGTCCCGGCAAACAAAATGCCGTAATTGTTCTAACCAAAATAATGAGAGAGAACTGTGGAAACCGAGGCTAATACGGAAAAATCTAGAATTAAAATTCCTTTGAAATCGTATTTTTCACATTAATTAATCCCGTCCCACTCCTAAAGGCGAAGCTTTTACTTAATTTAATGAAATGTAATGTAAACCACTCTGCCTCAAAAGAGTAATATGATTTTCACTAGTTGACTTTTTGAACATAAATAAAATTATCTTTAATACGCCCAATAATTGAAAAATGTATCGAAACGAAATATGCCGTATATCTACGTTATATAATAAAGTTCAATGTAGTTTGATTCGTTTGTCAAAGAAGATATATACGAATCACTCCAAGGTTTTTAAAGCAACTCCATGGAAACACCTATTTTCCGCCGAATTGCTGTTTGTCCACTTTGTGCACACGCATCGCCATTGTTATCATTTTTTATGAAGGCGTTTCCACACAAAATAGCCACGGCCTTTAAGAACAACAAAAATAAAATGCAAGAAAAAATAATGACAGAATTCTGAATCCTGAACGCAAGTAGAGTTTGCGAGTTGTTTAACAGTGTTTTCTTTTTGTTTTTAATTGCGAAAGGCAGTAATATATTTTCATAAAGGAAGCGGCAAGCTCGAGTAAGAAATAACTGATATACTGGCCAATCTAAAATGAATTTTACGTCTATAAAATCGGTTTGTCTGTTTGTGCCTTTCCCTCTTGGTCACTTTCTCTCGCTGCCGGTCCGGGCGTGTGCTCGCAAACATACTTGTCTCTATTTCTTTGGTATTCCGATTTGCTATCATAATATACCACGTAATTCACGAAAGAAGTGGAAGATGGAAGCATGGCTCAACTTCCACATTGGCTCAAAAGAGTACCGTATTTTACTCGTACCCAGCCTGATTTGCATTTTTGTTCAATTATTTTTTAATAAAAACAAAATAAACGTGTATTAAAAGCATCGAATGACAAAAATAATACCTGAAGCCGTATGTTTTATTGTGACTGTGGGAAAGGTGGTTTTTTGTGAGAAAGGAGTTGTTTCAGGTAAGATTATCGTAAGGAAATTGCTGTGGATTAAATAACAGTCTAAATCATCTTGATATTTGTTCTCGGCCCTGAACTCCGTGGATATGTGGTATCTTAATTCGAAGATATTATTTTCTCGTGCGATTTTGAGAAAAAGTACAGTGGTGGAACCTGCTAGAAGCCGGGAAGCTTTATCGTCGCAAGATTCTAAATTTATTTGCTGGGATATATCGGGAGAGGAGAACACCTAGATCAGCTTCTGCAGGCCTGCCCCAACCATCATGTAACCTCGCCTTAGCATACCGACTGGAAGTGCTAAAGTTTCCCCTCGGTGCGTTTCCGCCGTCATAGCTTCGCACGCGAAAATACGCTGCAGGATGATGAACGCGACTCACAGTCGAACGCTATAGCTCCGCCGCTAGTGTTGCTGAGCACGTTTTTCAAAGCGCCCCCTATTATTCACACGGAGCATATAGTTGTGAGCATGCGCTGCAAAGTACAACCAATAACATGGCGTCCCGTGAGTCGAGCGGTCGTGTACTGCTGGGGAGTATATCGACGGGTCTTGCCCTTGCGCGGAAAGACGAAACCACAGAACATCTCAGGTTTGAGAGTGTCCTCAGTCAACGAGCCAGTTCCAGATTGTTGGCCTTTGTTTTTGCTTTCAACGGTATGCGCAACAAAGAGAGCGGTTATATAAGCTATATTTCTCTTTGCTGGAAGCGAGCCTTTATGCGTACCAAATACACATTTAATGCTCCACGTATGCTTGCCCTTTCTGCTTGTACCACAAGTGGTATTCGCAAGTCTTGAGACCTGAAGAATGGGCAGCCGTACCATCCAACTGGAAGCAGACACTCGTTTACAGATGCTTATACATGTCCGTACTCGCGGACGTCATCCGTCGCAATCGCTTCGTCTAGCGTCACCGTATTGGCATGAACTTCCACCCAGTCATCTCCGGAACATTATTTTAATTAAAATAACTTTAGCGTTCAGAATGATGAAAGTTGGGTTTTCTAGGGCATCTCTTCAAACAAAATCTATTAAACACAGTTTTTCACAAGTTTTTTTCCCGTAAGTTCGCTGATCATTTTAATGCTCATCTTCAACTTTTCCGGCACAATAAACAACACGCCTGACACGAAAAGCTAACGAAACATTCGTCTGTGTCCCAGTGGAAGAGTCATTTAGGTAATGACTCTGTCCGACGCGGCGACCACTTTATGTTCGGCGCACCGAGCGCTTCACTCGCACGGAGATAGATGGCGCCCAAGTATGGGATCCCTCCCAAACCGACCGCTCCGGTTGTTTCTCTCAGCGGTGGTCCCGCATTCACTGGCTCACCGCTTCCTGTTGTACCTCACCACCGCTACGCCGCCACAAAGTCGCCAGAGTCCGTACATTTTTGTTCTCCCGTCTTCTTCGGGTTAAGGCTGACTTTCGTGCACGATGATGGCACCTGTGATCGGCACATTTACTATGTTGAGACTTAAAGAAATAAGAACAATGTTGTGTCTCTAGTCCGCTCCCGCTTTTGCACCGCAGACTTAAAGCCAATTTAAAGTAAAATGAACTGGATCCTTGGATCAAGTGGAAATTGCTTGGAAATGTCAATAGGAAATTAATGGAAAATAAAGGAAACCACCAATCTGCACAGCCAGTGGAACGGCCCAGGAAAAGCCAGCCGGTACTAGAAGCACCACCGATGCCCGACTCACTGTCCGCCTCCGCTACTAAGACACGAGTGCGTCTCGCAGCTGCTCCGACGGTCACTTTATGTCAGCCATGAACCACACAGTCCCGTCGCAGTGATCACTGCACCAAAGCAAAACACGAAGCCCACCACTGGCTGCACATAACCGCCACATCACCACACCGCGAAAAAGGCGGGCACGCTACGCCTCCGAGGAGGGACCTCATACGCCCCATACCTCCGCACCCTCCGCGTTAGCGCGAAACTAACTCCTGGTTCGAGGCTAGCTCCGAACACGATCGGGTCGTTCGCTCCCCGTGGGAAGCGAACGACCCGATCGTGGTTCGAATCAATACCGGTGGGAACGGCAAGCCCTGGCCATATCGGGCTGGGCCATGACGATACCGGGGTGGTTCCGCAGCAGGACTCCGCCTATGATAGCCCGGGACAGCTAGCCTACCCAGCGCTGGTGTGGGAGGGATGCTCCGCAGGTCTGGACACGGACGCGGACTGCGAGCTCTGAACGACGGGCGACAACCAGGGTTGGCGGGCCCGGACTGCCGGCTCTCGAGGACGGGCTACCGGGAAGTGGGGTAAACCCACTCTCCGTCTTCTCGGTGTGTTGTGTCACTCGCTGGGAGACGAGCGAAACACATACCGATCGGGCGGCGATTAATATAGAGCGTGATTGCCACAAAGAATGCGACACACCCAAAGTGAAACCCATATAGTTGCAGTGTGTGGTGCCCTGGAATGCAGTGCTTACGTTCCTCTGCGATACGATACAGAAGACGAGGACTACTTAGCGTTCGTTTTGAACTACCGCGTACTTTCTTTCTGAGCTACCATGTCCCTTGAATAAATTAAAATCTAGTCTATTAGGAGTACATTTTACAGGCGACGAGCTTCATGAACCGAAGGACTTTCAATAGCTCACAAGGGGAGCACCGAAAAGTTCGAGTTCACGGCCCGAAACGGATGGATTGAATACGTCAAAGGCCTGAAGAGTTATTTCTCGTGCACGGTGTAGATGACGCAGACCACACTTGGGTAGTAATTCAATTACTGTAACTGAATTACTGTAATTTAATTACTTTTGAAAATTTGTGGTTATAATTAAGTACTTTCGGCCAAAATAAATTGTAATTGTAATTTAATTGCATTCTATTGTCAGTAATTGTAAAATTTATACGACAATTACAATTACTTTTGCAAGAATTATCGGCGCCGACGGAACCTCTCTGAAGGCCTCAGCGCTCGCGCAAGCGGCCTAGCGCTCGGTGACACACCCCCACACATAGAACGCACTCACACACACTCACAACCGAAACTCCGTAGCATTGTTTGTTGTTTTGTTGCTTACACTGCTGGCTGAGAGACAATCCTCTTTGGAGCGTATACCTAAACGGTGCCGTGCGGCGCCGTCTGCGGTGTGTGCAGAAAACAATAGCGTAAACATACCAAAATATTGAATGAAACAAAATTGAGCTTCAGCTTTCAGCCGAGGTTGGGAACTTAAGGCCCGTTCACAGACCTGCGTTCGGAGCGATCACTATGCTTACGAACGAATGCAGCCGTTGCGACTTCAACGACAACTGTGCCGACGTGTACACACACATGGAACCACATGCAACCACATGAATCAACAGCCAATGAGAAACGAGCTTCAGCTTTTGCTCCTAGCCAATAGTAAGCAATCCAGCTACGCTTAAAAACATGGCGGACGGTTTCGTGCCCGACGCTAGGTCCTAACCGGAGCAGCCGGAAGTTTCGGCTACGGCGTACAGTCACAAAGATCTGCTGTGCGTCTACAATTGCTGTGTAAAGGCTGGTTCAGACGTCTGGAATGAACCCGTTATCCACGACTGCGTCCGTTGTGACCGGAACGACCGCTCTGCGCCGCGCGTACAATCCTGCGACCACCGCAACAAGCGCAGCGGGTCGGCAGCACGGCAACCACCCCTCCGCCGCCGTCAGCTGTTTCAGCAGTGCCTCTAAAAAAAGGCGGACGCACTGCCATTCACTTGCGTAACAGAAAATAGACAGACCATCGCGTGTGACCTCAAGCTTTATTATTTTTTTTTTCAGGATACGCTTGCAGGGTAGTGCATTATAAAAAGAAAAAAATGCAGTACGCCGTCTTGCACAATCACGACTTTAATACACGACTTTGCCAACAGTACAAACCTCGCCACACGCCTTTCCTACGATTATAAAAGACGATGTAATCTTAGCAGCGATATAACAACGAAGAAATATAATTTCGTGGTCAGAGAGACGTTGCGAGCCTTCAGGATTGCTAACACTAATCACCTTTTTCGGGTGATGAAAACGCGTGAAAATTCGCATCCTTTATACCGTACGCACCAGTAATACATTGAACTTGAACACACGCATGAAATACGCCAAAAAAGATATCCGAGCGATGTTCGAGAACACAAATGGTAAGTAAGCACCACTGCAGCCGAAGTAAACAAACACGACGGCACGGGCGTTTCTGCTGTCTTGAGAGTGCCGCCACGAGATCGCCGCACGAGTAGGTGGATCTACCCTTCTACTAGGTGCGGGGTTATCATAACGACACACGACGAAAATTCACAGTCAAGGATAGCGCTTTTACGGGAAACAATGAGCTTCCACCACGCCGTCCACGTCAACGATCACTACCGACGCCATGTTTGTAGATAGAAGGAGCGCGGCACGACCGGCATGCAACGCGCGCGACCAAGCGACCAAGCTCTCCTCGACCTGGGATTGGTCTGTCGCTCCCGTCATTCCCGAACGTAACGAAAAAGTTCAGCCCGGCTCAGATCGGACGAGGAGCTGGCGAAGCGGTGAGACAGCGCTCTTGACGCCCGACCCCTTTTCTATTTCTATCCTTCCCCCACTCACCCCCACTATTCTCCCCTCACCCTACCCCAAGAGTCAGTGACAAATGCGCCTCGTGCGCGTACAATATTGACTCTATTTTCTATCCATAATTTCACTCCAACACTTAAAACAACAACAACAGCCCGGCTCAACTCCTTGCGTTGCGAACGAACACGAACGAAACTACCGTTTGGCGCTTCGTTGCTATGGCAACTCGTCGTTCCAACCGGTTGCATTCGTTCGTAAGCGTAGTGGTCGATTCGAACGCAACTGTGTGAACGGGCCTTTACAGAGATCATGAAACGCCTTTCCAACTTTTTCCTGTTTAGCTTTCCTCCTCAACTCACAAATCATGGATTCCACCAAACAGTTCAAGAATGCAAAAAGAGGGGGCTCGGAATCTGGTTTGTGTACCCGGACAGAGCCATTGTCCCCCTAGAAGATTAGCCCGTCGCTCAACATTCAGACAAAAGCTGCTTTCCCCACCACGTTCACCCCGAAGTTGCCAGTGCTGTGGAAGCTACGTGCTCGTTGAGCCAGCCAGACTTGCCACGTGATCACGCACCTTCGCGCATACCCACGTGGAGAGAATGAGGTCAGGTGACGAAAGGTAGGCGGCCGATTGGTCCGGCAAGCGCGCAGCTTCCACCGCAATGTCAGCTTAGGGGTGAAGTGACTATGTGAAGTCCGGTTTCGTGTGACATGCGTTTGGACCCAATGACGCGCTTTTGGGACCGCGGATGTTTCACAGTGAAAAGCTTACCAAGGGAAGAAGGTACGAAATAGTCCGCTGTGGTTTCAAATTTTCGTACTGAAAGTCAGGCTTTTGACTTTCTACCATTTTTCTTTTGGCCCACTGAACGATGTGCTATTAGTAAAATCCCAATTTAAAATGATTTATCCCAACCCGAAATTTGTTTCATGGGCCCTTTAAATTGTCTATGAAGATGTTTTCCGTTTTTACCAGGCTTTACGTCCCTCTTCCAGTACTGTCGCATATTTGTTTCGTTGTATTATTTTCGTTTATTTCCTGTTGGAAGTTTACTTCGGACATTGTGTGCATTAGCATTTTGGAGATTGACCTCGCACCTGTGAATGTTGTCACCATTGAATCGGGAGCACCGATTCAGTTCTTGTATATGTCTGGGCCAATATATTTTTAACTCAATGTAAAGAGTTTACAATAACATGAAACGTTTGAATGTGAATGTGGTCGTATTGGCGAGTTATGTTAACAGTATTAAAATATTTAGATATGACCAATTGTTGTGTTTTTAGTTGCATGGCTAACAAAAGTGTGTTAATCTAATCTAACTTTAGCGATCTGGTGGCTTCGAGTATATGAACAAACTTATTATTTTTTATTAAAAATATGAGAACGTAGGGCTTCATTACCCCAAACTGTCAAGTTCAATTACAAATTTAACAAAAATTAACAAAATGAAAGTACGATACGAGGCGTTTATACACCGATGCTAAAGCCTCCTTAATTATTGGGGCAAGGAATGAACAAATACGTTACATTCTAAATAACTCGTTTACCGTTATACGGTCCAAGTCAGGTGGCTCTCAAAAGTAAGTAATTGTTAAGTAATTGCATTACTTTTTAAAAAAAATTTGTAATCGTAACGAAATTTTTTTCACGTGGTAGTAATTGTAATTTAATTTATACTACTTTTGGAGCAAAGCAATTGTTATTTTAGTTAAATTACATTTTGGAAGTAATTTACCGATGTATGGCTCACGGTTAGCCACAAACTCATCCACTGGGGTCATCGCGTAGTTTTACCAGAAGTTGCGAAATATTTAATACTGAGGGAGTTACAATATACCCATCCCGGGATCACAGCAATAAAGAGTATGGCCCGGAAAGTTTTGGGCTACGCGGGTTTAGATCAGAATATTGAGATTCTTGTAAAAACTGCACGAGGTGCGTACTGTGTTGGCCAATGGCCGCGGCGCAAGTCCCGTCACAGTGACCAGAGACTAACAAACGCTGGTGCCACCTGCATAAGGATTTTGCTGGCCCTTTCTACGGACACATAATTTTTGTCCTGGTTTATTCGGAGACAAAGTGGATTGAGGATGTATCACTGAAGATGCCGACAGCGGGCACTACCCTTCACACCCTCAGCGGAACCTTTTCTCGTTTCGGCCGCCTGAAACCCTCGTATTCGACAATGGAACCCAGCTTTCAAGTATGGCGATGGCTTGCATTTTAGAAGAAAACCACGTGTGTCATATGACAGCAGCACCTTATCATCCACGGCCCAATGGGGTAGCGGAGCGGGCAGTTCGCATCCTTAAAAAAAATCGTGAACAAAAACCAAGGAGACACACTGCCAAACCGCATTTTGAAGGTTTTATTTCATTACCAATCTACTTCAATCAAGAACAACAAGTCGCCGGCAGAGATGTTGCTGGGATTTCAATCGAGGGTGAAATTAAGAGCTTACTTTCCAGGTGACAAAGAGCCAGAGGATGGCGTGGCCCTCCGATCGTTCCGAACCAACGAATCACCGCTACTTGCTCCGGGAACGTACGTCTGGTCACGTCAGTATCAGCGCGGTCCCAGATGGCTTCCAGATAGGCAACGACGGCAGCACTTGGATCAGCTGTGATAGCGAGGCATGACAGAAGCGCCACAAGCGCAAGAACGGGACAGCCACAGGCACCAGTCCGAGGGTCGAACAGAGGCTCACGAGCGGGCCAGACAGCCAACAACAGAAGATAGAGTCCGCAGCTCCAGTGACCGATAGGGGGCGGAGCTGGCCGATGATTCAGTGAGGCCCCGACGATCGAAGCGCAAGAGAAAGACGCCGGACAGCTTGAATTCCGTAGGGGGAAGGAGATGAAGCAATGGTGAGGGTGCAGGCTAGCTGGTGTAAAATGGAGCATAGTTGTAAACCCGAGACTGGGGATACGGACAGGGGGTAAACACAGAACGGCACGCCCTTGTCCGTATCCCATGTCTCGGATTTACAACTATGCTCACAAGGAGATGCTCAATAGCCTGACTACGCCACAGGCTCCATGAGTGAGCTGGACGATGGCGAGGAGCTCTGATCCGAAGCGCCTGCTGCGAGCTCTCGGGAGACCGAACCGGCCATGACAAACCGGGCGGTTTATATCGAGCAGAACCTTCGGGTTTCTACCATGCTTGTAAGGTGCTTTTAGAGCAAGGGATAACAATCAGCTGAAAACATTCTATTTTGGAAATACAAACTTTTATGCATCAATTCAGAAGGATTCGGAAGGAGAGGGGAGTTTTCCATAATTATGATAATACCAGATCATGCACTTTACACACAACAAGCTAAGCAATTGTGAATACTGAATACCACCAGAAAACTACATCCAACGTACTGTCCTCACCTGGCGTCCTGAGGCGTCCGTCTTTCAGAAACTAACGTTCGTGTACATCACTATGCATCCGCTAAAGAGTGACTGGTTGCTAGGAAGACAAGGAAAAAAACGCGGGAGAGCTGGCGAATGACATTCACATTAAATCCGAGACGAATAAATAATAAAAAAGAGACAAAGCAACAGAGTCTCGAATATAGAACTTTCAAGTTTATTACAGAATAATCGCCTTATATACACGTGCATCCTTCTTCAGAGATTCAAATAAAAAACTTCTTCGTCCAAACTACAATGTAGATGTAGTTAACCTTGAACAGTAGGGATGGACAGCACACGAAAATCGAAGCATAAAGGTACAAGGCATGAACACAAGAATAATGCTAACAAACCACGAATTTCTGCCAACGCCTGGCGAGGTCAGGCTTTGCACCACTCTCGTGAACCCCACCCAAGAAAAAAGGTGCACAAAATGTAAGCATAATCTACAGACCCAGACAACGATGCTGATTATAAGCTTCAGAAATTGTATCCGCCAACCCTTTTTGTCTCTAGCCAAAAAAGCGAAAAGTTTGCCTAATCTGCAGCCTATCTGCTTATACTTTCTGCTCCCTTTTCGGAGGAGCACAAAGTATAAGCATCCATTGTGCCACTACGTTGGTCGAGCAATTACGTCCAATTACATCCATCGTACCAGTACATCCCTGGTGCCAGCACATCCATAGTGTCATTACATCCATTTCTGGCCAGTTCATCTAACGTGCCATTACATCCATCATGCCATTACATCCATCAAGCCATTACATCAATCACGCCATTACGTCCCCCGCGCCATCACATCCATCGAGCAAATTCGTCCAAAAACTTGCCATTACATCCATCAAACACGCAGGTTTATTTATTCGTTTAACTATGCTGTATAGTTTAATCAAAGCTGTCTCACAGAATGTCGTTTTATCGATTGCCATGTCATCGTACGCCGTTTCATCGAATGTAAATTGTTTGTTCTCAGGTGGTTTTTCGATTTAGGATCTTTATATTTCTCGGCGTCTAAATGACGGCCACATCTTAAAAGTCATCTCAGTAAGCACACAAGACATATATTTTTCGATAGTTCACATTAGTTTGAGGAGTTATGCGTTAAATTAAATGTAGAAAAGCGTATAAGGGGACCCTTTGTGCGTCGTGTTATTTCTGCGGTCCTCGGCGTCTCCGAAGTCGAACGCGCATCGTCGGCTCGTTGTCTGTTGTTTCCACAATGTTGAAACTTTAAATTTTTTTTACCTTAATAATTAACTGAATATAAACAACTTTAATATAAAATTAGGACGGCACACATAATCATACTTTTTACTTCGCCTTGAGAAACATCATGATTGATGATGTCCTGTAATGTTTTCGCAAGAGCTGACCAAGAGGCACAAGTTTGTATACACCACCTCATGTTTACAAACAAGCCGGAGCGCCCAGAGCGCCCCTAGCGGACGCCAGCGGCGCCGCGCATGCGCGATGGGGGTGTGGGCAAAAAGCTCGCCGTCGCCCATAAACAAACCATTGAAATGCGATGTTGTCGGCGTCGGTGTGAGTCCCCCTGCCCTTTTTCGCGTTCGAATTGTTGGTTCTACGTCTTCCTCGCGATGTCTGACTATCTTGAGCTGCGTCAGCGAAATTACCGAGGCTCGTTACACCGCAAAACTTCGCGTGAATAATGTGACATGTGGCGATTCATTCCGCGTGGAAGCCGCAGATTGTACGCTAAAGCCTGATTCGCATGATGAGATTTCGCTCGGAATTTTCAGTCGCGACGCCGCTCGGGCTGCAAAAGCGTAAACCGTAGCTGAGGTGGTAGACGACGATACTGAAAATCGCTAGCAGAATCGGACGAACTGAATTAGGCATACCAAGTCGGTGTTGGTCACTTGTAACAATGACCAACATCTTCTTGTATCTACTGTTTACATCGAGCCTGCCTACCAACCTTCAAATTTAAGTCTTTTGAGGCCTGCACTCACTTCTCATCGCAAGTGCCGGGCCAACATTTGGTCTACGGACCGGCGTCGTCTAAGAGAGCAGACGACAAGCAGAAACGTTTGGAAGAGCAGACGACAATTCGAACAATCAGGCGGCCGTTTGAACTTGAAGACGCACTAAACGTAGTCCACAGGTGATCCGCACAACTTGACAGTTTTCTGGCGTTCATGTTGGAACAAAACAAATAAATCTGATGACCGCAAGTATCCGTGAATTCAACCCAAAGTGCTTCCCGCCCAAGCAATCGTTGTCCGACGGCGTCTGTTTTTCCCTTTTCACGGCACATATCCAGATTCTCGGACGAACCGAGCACGTGGAAACTGACCTTCAAACCTTTCACGACACTTTTGGTACGGCCCCAGTCGCGGCGTTTTGACGAGAAGGCAGGTTTTTGTCTGGTTCCTTTAAAAAAAACGCAGGAATACACGTCTGGCATGGGGACTTCTGCCCACAGCCCTAGACCGGAAGTGCGACCAACGCGCCACCACCGCGCCACCACCGCGCCGTGACGTCACAGAGATGAGTTCGTGTATAGGAGGCAAAGACCTGTCAAGCTACCCAATCCAACTTTTTTTCCTGTCTCCTTCTCTAAACTGAAGTGAATGAAGAGGAATTGAAAATCGAATAGGCCATTTGCAGTATTCCCAAGCGCCCCGGCTCGCACTCGAGAAATCATGGGAACGTTGTTACTTCAGCTGTTCAGAAAATTTTATTCCACAAAAATGCACGCTCGCTGCACGCAACAAACATATTCAACGGTCTCGCGGGGGACTGGTCTGTAGTATCAACTAGAGTTTAAGGCCCATTAAACAGTAAAAAGTTGATCATGACGCGACCCCTCACCACGCAAAGGTAGCGGCACGACCACCGGCGGAGGAACTCTTGTTCGCCAAGGGAGAACCGCTGGTCGTCCAGGTAGGCGGTGAGTTCTTTTCGGATGTCCCACAACAGCGGCCACAACGCGCGGCGTCGTTGTCGCTGGGCCGTCGCAACACAACGGTTTCGCCACAGCACCCACTCACATATTGCCACTAGTAGCAGCGCAAAGGCGCCCCGCGGGCAACGGCCTTGTGTGACGTATACGTCCACCCCGAGACCTCGAAACGAGCGCTGTAATACGCGCCATAGGTCCCTCGCCGGTACACACTCTCTCACGACGTGCGCGTTTGTTTCTATTGCACCACAATTGACGCACTGTGCGTCCCGTACCACTCCCCAGCGGAAAAGCCTGTCTTTTGTTGGGAGGACACCCCAACCCTTTAACCATTCAAAGTCGCGCACGTGGTCCGGCAGCGTGGACGACGTCAGTGCCAGCCACGGGTACGGCTGCACCGTGCCCGGCGGCGGCGGGGGTTGGTCTGCCACCACTAGGCGTTCAACAAGCCTAGACGCCGGGGCCTCGAGTATCTCCTCTCGTGACACGTGGACGCTGAGCTTGTCGAAGAGATCCGCGGTAGACCTGTAAAATGCAGGGGTCGTCTCCGCTCGGGGCCGAAGAGGGCTCGGAAGAGAGTCTCCCAAAAGACGGTTATTGGCGCCGAGGAAGTAGAGCGTGAGTGGCCGTGCTGGGTTGTCGTGGTCGTCAAGGATTGCCAGGGTTGTCTTCAGGGCCAGTAGGGGCGCTGCCAGCTCGATGCACGGAAAGCTCCACCCTCCTTCACAGCGGGGGAGGCATAAGCGGGAGCGCCTCACGAGTTCTGTGCGGTTGTTCCAGAAGAAGGTAAACAACGCCGAGCGCACTTGGAGGATGAAGGGGCGCGGCGGGAGGGCTACGCGGGCCACATGCCACAACTTTCCACAGAAAACCGTCTGAACAAGGTACCGCCGCACAGCCATGGGGAAGTCGTAATGGCCAGCCTCAGCGGCCTTCTCTATGATCTCTTGACGCAGGTTGGACCAGGTCTCCGGAGCCACGCCGGAGGCATCGTACGAGATTCCAAGAATGGTAACGGACTGGGCTCGCGGCAGAGATGGCGGGCACGCGGGGGGAGCCCCGATACAGAGAGATTTGCTTTTTTCAGGGTTCAACCGTGCGCCGGAGAGGCACGCGTACTCGTCGAAGAGTCGGAGGGCCTTCACCAGGCTGTCTTCGTCGCGCAGGTAGAGGGTCACGTCGACCGCATACGCCGAGACGCGAAGCTCACCGGACCCAGGTAGAGCAAGTCCGCTTATGCTGGGGTGCCTGTCGACTCCAACCAGGAAGGGCTCTAAGCTGAGGACGAAAAGTACCGGGGACAGCGGGCACCCCTGCCGAACTCCTCGCGTTACCGGAAAGCGTGCCACTAAGGAGCCATTCAGGAACAAGTCACTCTGCAAGTCACTGTACAAGGCTGCGAACAGCTGAGCACTCTCGGAGGAGAAGCCAAACCCGTCGAGAACACCGAGCAGGTATTGGTGCTCGACGCGGTCGAACGCCTTGGCTTGGTCCAACGACACGAGAAGCCCGTTCGCCCGTCGGGAGCGTGTGAACTCCAGGATGTCGCGAGTGAGAGTCGTCAAAGTATGTATGCTGCGGCCCGACACCGAGCACGTCTGTCGGGGGTTTACCAGCTCCGGTAGGAAAGTTTGCAGACGCGAGGCTAGGGTCGCCGCGAGGAGCTTGTAGTCACTGTTTAACAACGTTATCGGGCGCCATGCCCCGGGGTCGGCATGGTCACCACCCTCCTTGGGGATGAGTACGATCCGTCCCAGCCGAAAGGATGGCGGTAGGAGGAGGTCTTCAAAGTAGACCCGCACGACAGCGGTAAAGAAGTTACCGAGAATGTGCCAGAACGTGCGGTAGAACTCCGCTGGGAGACCGTCCGGTCCTGGTGCGGAGCCGTTCTTCATCCGCTTCAAAACGTTCCACAGCTCGGTCGCGGACGGGGGCCGCCGCAGGCCCGCGTCATCCTCGGCGGAGATCTTGGGGAGGCCGCTGAGGAGAGGGTGCGAGGACACCGAATAGCGATCAACCGGCGCGTCCGACTGGGCCAGCGGTCGGAAGTGGGCTGCGAAGCGACCATTGTCAAGGTGGCCGGGCGACCCCGATGCGGAGGGCGTCTGCTGTCTTTCAAAGGCTTGTAGGCTTGTGCGATGGGTGTAGCGCAGTACCTCCGGGTGGACCGACGGGCTCCCCTGAGCCTGCAAGACAGTAGCCGTGGTGGAGTCCCACCGAAGGTATCGTTCGTAGCGTCTCTGCAGCTGGTCGAGGTACGCCCTCATGAAGGGGGTCAAGGCGCCCCCTCGGCGGACGATACGGATTCGGAGGATAGTGTCTTGTAGAAGCCCTCGATGCCGTTCGCGGAGGTGCCGTCCCATCAGAGTGCTGAAGCTTTGCCATTGACCTTTTAGGCGGTCCCAAGACGCCGGTTCTGGGCGCACGCCCACTAGCGACTCCTTGACCAGGTTGCCTAGCGTGCGGCGCGCGGTCTCGTCGTGGAGGATCCTGGAATCCAGACGCCACGGACGTGGGGAGCGTGCGACGGCAGAGTCGAAGCAGAACTTGATAAGTAGCGGACGGTGATCGGAAATCTCTTCTGGGCACGACGGGAAGTCCACAGCAGTACAGGTCTGTAGCGCGGCAGATAGCGTGCGAGGCAAGTACAGCCGGTCTATGCGACTTCCCGAAGTCCCTCTGTTCCACGTCGACTGGTGGGTGGATCCATGCAGTAAGGACCATCCGTCTACGAGGTCGAAGTGCCTCACAAGCCGCCGAAGTTCACGGGCGGACCAGGTTGAGCGACCCTGACCAGGACCCCGAACGTCGGCGTTAGAGTCCAGAACGCAATTGAAGTCGCCGACCAAAAAGCACGGGCCCGCGTCGAGTAGATGCACGTCCAGGCTGCGGAAGTACTCGTGCTGGAAGGTCGATACAGTTGGTGCGTAGACAGTGACGAGGCGAAATTTTCGTTCAACGAAGAAAAAGTCCAAACGAAGAGTCCTTCCCTCCGTATCAAAAATATAAGTGGCATTGCGCAGCAGACTGCGATTGCAGACAACCACGCCCACGCCCGTCGCGCGGCGCGGCGCGTAAGAAAAAAAAGCAGTCACAGAAAACCGGGATTCGAAATCCGCAACGTCACGGAAGCGGGCAAAGTTGGTGTCTTGTAAGCACAGAAGATCGCAGTTCTGCATCCTCGCGAAATGCATCACTTCAGTTTGCTTCGCTGGGTTTCGAAAGCCCCGCACATTCAGGGATAATATGCGAAGTGTGGCCAGTATAAAGTAAAAAGGGGGATAGGGACGCCGGCGTGTTGCTTAAAACGTGGAGCTGTCGGACGATGCTGGAGAGGGGTCCCGACGCGGGGGGGAGGACTTTCGCGGTTTCTTGGGGCACGTGGCTCGTGGGCCCCCACTGTCAGTTGAGCGGGAACCGCTGCTCCTGAGGAGACGCTTGGAGTCCTCGTGCGTTAGTCGGTTCAAGTCGGACTCCGGTGTTTCAGTTGTGGTCGTATCCATACTGTCGGTCGGTGTCTCTGCGGGGCTACCTGGAGCGGGGTTCTCGTCGATGACGAGGTGGTCGCTGTCGCTGGACACCTCGCCATCACCCGACGCTTTGCTCCACGCTGCATAGGTGGTGTCGCCGACAATAACCGCGGCGGTTCGGGCAGAGTCCGTCGCTTCGGCTGCAGTCACCCCCGAGCCGGTCGGGCTTGGCTCAGGTGGGGCGGGTGGGGGCGGCGACGGAAGAGGCGGTGGTGCGGCCGCGGCTGCGGCGTCAGGTGGTGACGGAGGGGCGACGGTGGAGACGGTTGGTACGGCCGGAGCTTCGGGGGCGATGGGACGGGTCGCGTTTCCTGGGTCCAGGGCCGGGAAATCGGTGGCGTAGTTTCCGGTGACCATGGAGGAGTAGCTTCTCTTGGCCGTGTAGTCCACAGTCGCGTGGGTTCCACCGCAGCGTCCACAGTTGGCAGTGCAGCCCTCGGTTGGGTGCCCGAAGACACCGCAGCGGTCGCAGTAGCCCGTCGTACACTGTGCCCGGACGTGGCCCTCCTGCCTGCAGCGTCGGCATACGCGCTTCAGGCCGCGGTAGTCAAAAGTAGCACGATGTCCGGCGACGCGCAGGAAGTTGGGCAGGGGGTTAGCCTCCTTCATCTCCATGCGGATGAAGCGGGTTCCTGTTTTCACAGTCGCCGTTCGGTGGTAGGTTGCGTAGGAGACGTCGATGACTTTGCCGTACGGGGCCAGGGCTTGGACGAGCTGGTCGTTGCGCACAAACGTCGGCAGGAAGAGGCAAGTCACATTCGTCACCTGCGGACCCGTCGGCACGATGGGGACTGACTGGTTGGCGATGGAGACGCTGCCGGCCTCACGAAGCTTGAGGGCGGCTGCACGGGTGTTGACGACGACTTGGAAGTTTGTACCTCCTAGGTGCTGCGCCGAGAAAATTTCGGGCAGCCCCACAATGGCGGATATCCCATCAATGAGATCGTCCGCCGATGTGCCTACTGGCACGACAACGTCGAAAGCGTGCGCTTTCGGCGGGGGAGGAGATTCCGTCGACGCGGCCGCCATGGCGGTTCGCACCCTCGCCGGGGCGCTCGACGACACGTAGCCAGGGACCGCAGAACGCAGGCCCCGGACGAGATGCAGCCAGGAACTCAGGAACAGCGACGAGATGTTTCAGCTCCCTAGTGATCGCTAATTTTCGACCAGCTCCATGGTTACACAGCTTTTGAGCGTAATTCGAGGTCACCCTGAACAAGCACCTGATATACCCCCAAGACCTGTCATATAACTTTTAAAATTGCTTGTCAACGTCAGCATTTATTATACTGCGCATGCGATCCACTTTCAACTTGGCCTGAGCTGCAGAAATCTCTTACAATATTATCATTCTGGTGATTGCTGTTTGAGCAAGGATTGCTTAAAAAGCCGATAATTCGCAACAGCAAAGACCAGGATTTAGCTAGGAGTCCGCGGGTCTGTTTATAACATTTTTAGCGTTTCTAACTTAATAGCAGCATGATAATGATTTAAGAGATTTCTCCAGCCCATCCAGGTTGAACGGTGGACAGCATGTACATTATCAAAAAGGCTTACATTGAGGAGAAATTTTAAAAGCGATATGACAGGTTATTAAGGTATATCAGGCGCTTGTTCAGGGTGACTCCGAATTACGCTCAAAACCCGTGTAACCAAGAATAGGGTAGAAATTACCGATCACTAAGGGGCTGAAGGAACACCGTTCCCATGATTCTATTAGCGCGGGCGGGTGCAGTTGCGGGATATAGCAAATGGTCTATTGTAACGAGAAGAATAATCTGAAGGCCTATCTAATTTATTTTGGCTACACTAGCCTTCTGGGGCTTGCCGATTGTTCCCTAGGGCTCCCGAACTAATAAGAATATGAATAACGAAAAAAGCACTATGGCGGTCATCTTGGCTTCTGTGAATGTAGTAGCACTGGCGTTGCTAGAACAACTCAATTGGGAAACCGCCATAGGGCCTGCTCTCAAAAAGTGTACCGATCCGCACTCGAGAACCGAGCTGATGGCGATCGCAACGCCGCCATCTCTCCAGCAGCGGCCACTCGGGGAACTGCACGACTGCTTGTATTGGCTAGAAAGTATCGCAAGCGATAGCGTCCGCTGTATAAAGGGTATAGCCATTACCATCCATCCATCCATCCATGTTCTATTTTGGCTTTAATCGACCATTTTGGCGCCGAAACATATACGGTGGAAGGGGTTTTAGGAATGCCAACCCCCGTCTCCCAAGCGGAATCGCCGCAAGGTACTAGCGAAATTAGGACGCGCCCAGGTCGGGACGCGCTGCCTGAAATCACCGGCGAGATATGGTTGCTGAAAAACATTGTAAATTGTGCCGCAAAACCTTGTAGAGTAAACATTTTAGAAAATAACACGCGCCTGTTATTGTGTACTAATTTTCAATAAAAAAATCGTTACAAAAAGGTTTTTTTTTTTTTTTTTACGCAACATGTTTCTTAAAAGGTCATGGTGAAAGCAGTAAAAAAAAAAAAGATGGATCCTCCACCTTGGCATCTCGAGCCTGTGAGTGTCGGTACTCTGGGAACATTCAGTGACTCTGGCAGTAGCCATATAATATAACTTTCATGCCTCAACTCGCCTCTAAAGGGTGGCGCTGCTATCTTATTTAGCTCGATCTCGGTGGACGCTAGCGGCCCAGGTTTCAAGGCTGAGTTTCCCAACTGAGCGATGGATGGAATGGCACCATAGGCGTGCGCACGGGGGGGGGCAAAGGGGCAAGGGGGGCGGCCGCTCCCTATAATCATCTAGGGGGGGAGGGGCGCAAAGTTGGCCCGACTCGAGGCACGACTGCGCCGGCGGTATGGTTTCTTTTTCTTCGGCATAAAACACCGACGCCAAAGTTCCCTCCCTCTAGTGCGCCCAACAAAAAAAAACAAACATAAAAAGACGCCGCGACGCAGCGCCAGGCTCCAACCCGTCTATGGCCAGCATAATTGGGTAGTAATTCAATTACAGTAATTGAATTACCTTTCTTGGTAATATGTTGTTCTAATTAATTACTTTTAGCTAAAAGGAATTGTAATTGTAATTTAATTACTTTCTAGCGTCAGTAATTGCAAAATTTCAGGCACAATTACAATTACCTTTGCAAGACTTTGTGACGCCGACAGAACCTCTCGAAAGCCTGCAGCGCTCGCACAAGAAGCCTAGCGCTCGGTTTTAGACTCGCACACATAGACATAAATGCGCCACGCACTCACAACGAAAATAGCATCACTTTTTTTTGTTGCTTACATTGCGGGTTGAGCGACGATCCTCTTTGGAGCCCACCTCAAGCACTACCTAAACGGCGCCTTGTAGCGCCATCTGCGGTGCGAGCAGAAGCGTAAACATGACTAAATATTGAAAGAAAAAAAATGAGCTTCAGCTTTCAGCCGAGGTTGGGAATTTTAATTGTCTATGAAGTTATTTTTCTTTTATCTTTTGCCAGTTTTTTTTTACGTCCCTCTTCTAGTGCTGTCGCACATTTGTATCTTCGTATTATTTTGAAGTTTATATCCTTGTGGTTTTACTTCGGATATTATTTGTGTACGCATTTTGGAGACTGACCTCGCACCTGTGAATATTGTTACCAATGATTCGGGAGCCCCGCGATTCGGTTCTTATATATTTCTGAGCCATCATAATTCAACACAATGTAAATCATTTACAATAACGTGATGTTTGTATGTGGAACTGGCCGTATTAGCGCGTGTGGATTTTTGTTTTATATTAACACTGGTAAAATATACATATATCACTAATTTTCGCATTTTTATTTGCCTTTTTATTAAATAAGATCGGAAAAGAAACCCAATGGTTTCTTTACTGATCTGGCGTCTTCCAGCATATGAATTAATTTATTATTATTTATTAAAATGTAAGAACCTGGTACTTCAATTTCCCAAACTGTCAAGCTCTATCTTGAATTTAACAAAATTCATAAAAGAAAAGAGCAATACGTGACATTTATGCATCTGTGCTTAGGCTTCCTCAAACATTGGGGCAAGGAATGAACATATGTGTTGCATTCTATACAACATGGCCCAAGTCGGGTAGCTCTCAGAAATAAGTAATTGCAAAGTAATTGAATTACTTTTAAAAGCAATTTGTAATTGTAATTAATTACTTTTCACGCAGTGGTAATCGTAATTGTAGTTAAACTAATTTTGGAGCAAAGTAATTGTAATTGTAATTAAATTAAATTTAGGAAGTAATTTACCCATGTATGATGGCCAGCCGTCGGCGAAAAACCATCCGCACCCCTGGAAACGGCCGCCGCGTCGGGCTTTTAGACAACTATCGAATGATCGCGAAAGAAAATCATCACGTGACGCCCTGGAGTGATTTGCACTCCAGGGCGTCACGTGATGATATTCTTTCTCTCCCTGGAGTGATTTTCACTCCAGGGAGGGAAAAATCTCCAAGAAGCTCTCAAGGAAATGAGGCTGGACGAGAGTGCATTTACAAAGGTGTTTCAAGGTGCCACAGAGATATGCCAGACTCGCGGTTTCAGTATTCCTGCTGTGAGACAGAGGAAAGTGTCTAGATGCGTAGACGTGAACTTCGCCAGTCCGTTTTTTCACGAAACAAAGGAGGAAGAACTCCGCGTCAGTGTTTTTTACCCCATGCTTGATGCTTTCGTCGAAGGAATCAAGGCAAGATTTACGCAGGAGACCGTCGTTCTCATATCTGCGATAATGAACATTCTGTGCCTCACTGCCAATGACGAGGAGATAGACGTTGTCAGTAAGTATTTTGACGTGGAGTCTGACAGCTTGCGGGCTGAGCTCCGCTTACTGAAGGCACAGGTTAGCAGAGAGCACATAAAGCTCGGTGACTGTAACGAATGGCTAGACTGGTTGCAACAAAACGGCTGTGATGAGGTGGACTATGCACACACAGCGAAAAAGTACACCCCTGGACGTGTAAACCGTTGTCCCAGGGCGGACTCCCCAAATGGTGTTCGTTTTACACGTGAGGCTCGGTGTATTTCGTTTGCACCCGAGGTCTCGAGTAAAATGAACATCTTTGAACGTGTACTTCGTTCTGCGATCACACGTCTAGGGGTGTTTTTTTACAATGGCGGCCGTTTGACGCAAGACGGGTTCTACGAGCGAGGCCCAGCGCTTTACACGGCTTTTCGCCGCAGCGAAAGCGTAGTTTGCACCTGTTCGTTCGTAATCGTCCATACGTGCTGAACTACCGCAAGCATTCACCCCCAAGCGCCGACGCCGTATCCATTACGGCGATTACGCGACAGTGGGAGCGACCATCGACTGCATCCAGCAGCGTGCTTCCCCATCGAGCAGGTCTCGTTCGCGTGGCGGTTCAGCCGATCGCCGAGGCCTCAAGCCGGTTGCATTGTCACCGACGCCGGGTAATTTCCACAGCACTTATCTTTTCGCGACCACAGACATGAACTTTATTGAAAGCCCGTTTGCCGCGAGAGACGACGAATAGCTCCGACACCGACCCTACCCGACCGGCGTTACCGACGTCCCGCTCACCTCTTTACCGCGAGCAAAGTTGTACGCGACGTTTCGACGTATCCACTCATATCTCGTGTGTACGCAAATTTTGCGGCTTTCCGGGTACGAATCGGCTACCGAAACGGCCAGCGAACGAAGACGAACTGAACGCCGGCGCCATTTAAACACGCGGTTACTTATCTACTAGACTGTAGCTATGTAGTGTGGTTCCTTACACATAAATGGACTATGTACAAACAAAGCTAAAATAAAATTGGGCGGCTGCTTGCGCCACCTAGTGACTATGCGGAAAACTACAAAAATGTAGGACATTTCGGCATTTGAGGAAGTGACACGCTCGAACACGGACGGCAGCATACCAACACATACATCACAGCACTTACCACAAGATCAACATACAAGCGTCTACATACACAAACAACGAACAGAGACACTGACAACCCGACACTCCTACTCGATTACGAGAGAAACCCACTCGGTATATATAGCAGACTTTTTGTTTCAAACGAAGGTCCGGTGACCCCCCCTGTATTTTACATGAACGTAACGATATTACACAATTATTACTTATATAGTACGGCGACATAAATATAATTTGGGAAGGTACACATTTCTCTTAGTCTAGATTATAGCTAAAAGACACCCTATATTTTAAAAAAAATGTTTCGAGCTAGCCAAAATGTAGCAAAATCTGGTTTCGTTTTCGGAGGTTCGAGCGCTCAAGGCTGGAATGCGCTAGCGAAGTGTGTGCTTGCTTCTGTCAAACTATAATCCGTTGTATGACGCTCTCAAAGCTGCTGGATGCAGCCCCCGTCTTGGTTTAGGGTTTGATTTACACGCGCTCCCGTGGAAATGAAATTATGCGCGCTCGAGTCGATATTATTGACAGCGTGAAGTATAAACCGAATGTAAACGATTTTGCGAGCGACGAGAACAGCGACGGCGACCCGCTTCGCTAACGCTCGGCCACTCGCGCGGCGACGCAAGCCGCATGAAAGCGGAACGATGTTTTCTAGAAATCCAAAAACCGAGTGACGCGACGAGCGATAGTAAGAAATCTTCGTAATACGTCGCTGACTCGTCGCTGTCGCCGTCGCTCGCTAAATCGCTTTATGCAGTTCAGCCTTTATACTCACGCTAGTGCCGACCTGCATGCATTACCCGCTGAGCCCAAGCAAGCGATAAGGATATTCAAATATGTCACAACAGTGGCGTGCATTCGCTAAGAAAACATATATCTCAAATTTCTGTAGTTTGACGTCGGGATCCGTTACTTGTTCTGCTGTCACCTTGGCGAAACGGTCACTAAAGAGAAACTAGTCAGTTTGTTTTATCAGAAATTATAAAAACCTTATCTAGCCACTGTTATGCACAAAAGCACTCTGGAATTTCATATAAATAGTTTAGAATAAACTGAACACAATCGGTAACTTAATTTTCCAAGCATAATAATAAAAAAAAATCTTAGAAAACAATGTATTTTTAAGGTGGTTCAAATAAAAAAAAATTGAAAAAGGAGCCTTATTTCAGCTGCACTATCACGTAAATACTTTAGGAAAAAAATATCTATTGAGAAGTAGGTTTTGCAATCTCTAATTTGCTTCTTTCAACTTTCCAGTTACTTTATGCATACTTGCAGATTGTATCCTGACAAATCTAGACAAAATTGTATAAAAAGTAACAGTCTATATAAAATTTATAGCTTAATTAAATTCACATTTGTTTGATAATGTTCAATCTTAAATATGAGTTTTAAATTTCACATCTATTATTACAAATGATTGAATGACATGCTGCTTGATGCATGCTATGCCGCCCCCCCCCCCCCCCTTTTAAATATATATATCCTGTATATTTGCTGGTTAGTTGTTGTAAACCTCTTAATGTCGTGTTATTTGTTTGTTGTTGTAGGTGTGTGAATGCATATGTTGTACCCCACTCCTACTTGGGCCTTCAATGGCCAGTAGTATCCTCTAAATAAAATTAAAAAAACAAGTGAGCAGTAAAAATCTGGAAGACAAAAGTAAACACAGAGCCGTGCAAAAAGGCATTCAGTATATGAAACAGATACAGATATGGGCCTCTGGCGGTCCATCGGTTCAGTTTCCACACCGCCTAAAGACGGCAGTGTTGCAATATTACGAACCAGCGCACAGGTAGACAGTTACCAAAAATCCAAACACAAAAAACTCCCATCAGCGCTGTGCGAGTGCATATTTTTGTGTATTTGGATTTTGAGTAACTGGTCTACCTGTGCGCTGGTTCGTAATTATGCCGTACCAACTCGCCCAATCTGCCGTATTAATAGTGTTGCAAAATACTTAGATCAACTATAATGCTAATGACTGCAGTGTATAAAAGCAAGCTACTCGTCAGAACGAGCTTGACGGTACGAGAATAAAGAGAATGTTTTCACAGTTAAACTCAGAGTCTGTTGCACCGTCTCTTCCGTCCTCAAGATCGAAAGTGCTACAGATTGGTGACCTGGACATGATGATTGACTCCGAGCACCTGCTATCCAGGGGAATGTTCTTCGTGGCCAAGGGCACGGCAATGGCTCTGCCTTTTCGGACGAAAATGCAGTAGGCACATATTCAACTTTCTCAGCCTCCACATCTGCAGCGCCTCCGCAACCACCTCTGCTCTGTCGCATCTAGCACCGGCATCTCCCAGCAATGGGCTGCGACCACCTTGCTTGCCCCACCGGCTTGGCAAGTGAATATTCATCGACATCTTCACACTGTTCACAAGGCATGTTGCTAGCCAACCAGGGTCTCCTCATCGTTGCCATGTCAGGCATTCGCTCTCAGTTCGGTTCCTCATCTTAGGGGATGTTGCATCGGCCCCGCAGTCGGCCGGCATCCCCCTTTCAGTCCGAGGCTGTACACTCCAAACTGATCGAGCCGGACTGAAAGCACGACAGACTCGATTTCCCCCGTCTGCTGCCTCATTTCCTGACCTCGGCGTCAACTACCATGCACGGCTTCCAAACGCTCTCTTTCCTGCTCTCTAGTATGTCATCCTGCTTGCGGTACATGTCAACAGCAACGACACCTCTCTGGAGCCACAATCACTTCAACAAAATCGTGCCATTCCTCACAGTGCAGAGCTGAGGGCGATAGCTCTGCGGCAGTCTATCGGTTCAGCCTTGGCATCGCCAAAGATGACAGTGCTACTCATACTCGTCACCACGAGCTCAACGACATGAGAATAAACAGAATGTTTTTATTCCTCCGAGTCGGTCGCAGCATCTTTTCCATCCACAACATCGTACACTCTATAGGTAGTAAGCAAGAGACACACTTCAGATGAAAAGAACAAATGCTCAGATCACACATGCCGCGGGTGTCCAAAATTATCCATCATGTTGAATATTGTTTTGGTTTTTTAAATTCTAACAGAAGACAAACATCATTATCGCGCAATCAAAATGAATACTTACGAAACACCTAAGTCGCAGTGTAAGTGCTCATCGCTGAGCTGCGGCTGTGGCATATATGTATTTATATAAAAGTGCACCGATGATAAAACCTTCAGGTTTGGCAACAATACCGAGATTACAACGGTTGTTGTCCATTATAAAATACAAACGAAATAAAAAATACCGGAAACAATGCAAGGTACAAATCTGCACAACAGGCTTCCGAATTCAACTACTTCGTCGTACTGGAGTTTGTTACAGTAATAACAGCTTTGGATGGGCTGTGAGGACAGCATTCACACTGAACTGGGTGCCTTGGTGACTATCACCAGTGTTGAGGAGTTGCCACTCCAGAGTTGGAACGATTCCGCACTTCCACAACCCTGGAATCGAATGCAAATAAAATGGTGGCAGCACTGGAATGGAATGGGAATGAAATTAGTAGTTACATTTTGCCCAGAATAGAGTAGGAATGGAATAGGCTTTGTTCTAATGCGAGCTGCTTAGATGCCGTCAAAGGGGCTTTCGAAACGGCATTATTGCACTTAGGTAACTGACGGTTTGGTTATCTGACTGCTTATGTTCTTTCGAGGATGAAAGTGGCAACCCCAGTGAAGCAACCCAAACTGTAGAGTTGTAGGCTGACAAGGGCAATTTACTCGATCTTAATCCAGGGTAAGGGTTTTGCACCTCAGCGTTCCAAAAACTACCCGTGCCCAGCACTTTTCAATCTGTGTTGTCACGTGACACGACCCACCGGAGTAACTCGGATCTATTTGGGTAAGATTTGGAACACAGCCAAAGTGTCGTTCCTGGTGCTGCGAGATGCAACCATAAGGCTGTTGGGACCATGTGTGATTACAGCACCAGTTGCAGGCCACCGGGCAGGGACAATGTCACACCGCCCGCACTTCGTTAATACACGTGACTTCTCACTTATTATGTATCTCGTAAAAGTGGAGGACATATACGGTTCTTTTGTGGAAAAGATGGGCGACTTAGTTTTCCTCTCTGTTACGAGGCTTTTACACCTGGTGGTGCGATCAATATCTGCAGTGCCCCCATACCAATTGCCACTAGTGCTATGTGCAACCAAAGCTCAACTTAGTAAAATCAATGATTGCGGGTAGGGTTTTGAATTTTGCAGTTGTCTACGCATTTCACAACGCCAGCTTTACGCCGACGTTATTTTCCGGTAACTTAGTACTAGCTGTCAAGTGCCATTTTCACAATTGGGAGGGATTGAGAGGAATGGAATGCAGCAGTTCAGCCATTCCAGGAGTGGGAATGGGCCCAGTTTTTCCTTTCCAGGAGTTCAAAGGAATGGAATTAGTATTAGAAAATTCCAATTCTCTGCAATGGAGTTGGGTGGAATGGGGAATCTTTTGTTTGTTTGCACGCCTAGAATGTTTGAGATGACTCGAGAATCTTGTTTGTTCGAGCTCGGAACCTTCTAGATACCTACGGGCTTACAAAAAGAGCTTTGCATGGCTGCTCGAGTCAGTCGTCCTTTTGTCGCTGTCAAAGTATGTGCGGTCTTCGTTACTTTATGTTTCTCGGCACAAGTTCGCTGCATTTAACATTGATCTGAAGTTTTATTAATCAAGTTTGTTTTTGTTCATGACATATTGGTGGATGTGCAGGGTAACGCAGTCTATGCCCATAAAGCGTACCATCTGTGAACACGATAACTCTGAAGACGACGATCGTGAAGGCGACGTCCTTGAAATCATCCGAGGACGACTCCAACTCTGACACCAACGACGACCTCAACTATGGCCTCGGAAGCGAGCCGGACAATGAACTTGACAAAGCCCCTGGCTACCACACTTAGACGAAAACATCATGACGACTTCTACGCTGATGATGAAACGGACGACAACTCCAAAGACCAAACCCGGCTACAATGTCAACAACCAACCTGACAACGGCCTCGATGACAAACAGTCTTCAACCGTGGTGACGAGACTGATGACGACACTGATGATGACCCAGGCGAAGACTCAAACAATTTCATGGAAGACGATCCCGACTACGGCTTTGACAGTTATCCAAGGGCAATCCGGACGATGACTTTAAAGGGCAACTCCGGCCAAAACTCGAAATTAAAGAAATTACTGGTATCGCTGTAGTGACACAAAATACGACCCCAGCCAAAATATTACGTCCGTGGGATGCCGCATTCTCAACTAATGCCGATAATAAAAATGTGACCCGCCGCGAGCCGCTGCACCTTAGCGGTCGGCTAGCGGGTTACCGATCACTAAAGCAACATTGGGCCGTGACGTCAGTATCATTCTTTTTTTCCTCCAAGCATTACGCGGAGTGCGCTTCTTTGAGCCGCTACCACCGCTACTTGGACTTGTGATTGTCATGTTTAGCCATTGCTTTTATCTGTAGCCCGTGTAGCTTCGGTATAGCCTTTTGTTTATTTGCTTGTGAGGACTCAAAGACTGGTTTTAGCGAGCAACTCGTAGCGCCCAAGACTGCCCAGCTGTTCCTCGAAGGATGCCGAGTAGAACTTGTAGTGCTGTGGGCTGCTCAAACAACCCGCTGCACAACCCGGGGGTGCTTTTTCACAAGTTTCCAACGTACCAGAAATTGAAGAAGGTGTGGGTAAACGCTGTTCGACGAGTGGACTTTGGCTTTTACGCGCCCAAGGAAAAAAGAATGCAAAAACAGACATGTACAGCCCTAACGCAGCAGCCCGTGCCGGAAAGCCTCAAAGCTTCGTGTCTGTTACTGACCCGCAGCGCGAAAGCGAGAGGGCACCCAGTACTGTACTTCACTGGCAGCGCGTCGTAGAGCAACGCCGCTCCATCCACGGAGCCCCGATGACAATTTAGGCCTAGCGACAGAGTACGAAAGACTGCACACACGGCGACAGCCGCTGAGTACGGTACTGAACGAGTTCACTTGTTTTCCAGTCGCTACCTTTTGGGTATACTAGCGACAAGTACGGCATGGCACACGCACGGCGGCAGCGGCCGCCGAGTACGGCACTGTACGAGTTTACGGGTTTTCCACTCACTAGCTTTTGGATATACGCACTAACTCTTCCTACATGTGCTGGATAACTACCACATATACAGAATTAAAATAAAATCAGCTTACCTCCTACCTTTAGACGGCTAGCGCAACAGAAGTAGCTGCTGATCAACCTGCATACTCGTTGAACAAGAACGATCCTGACGTCACGTTCACATAGCGGCTGATTTCTAGTGCTGACAGGGCCTCGAGCGGCTAGTTTCGGTTTTGTTGGCCGTGCCCCAAACCAAACTTTGAGGCGTCCATATCTTTAAAACTACGCACAATAACGAGGAAAAAATTACACCTTGCAATTCAGGGACGCTGACTGCACTAAAAACAGTCATAATCCCAAAATTGAAAGTATGGTCCGGAGTTGCCCTTTAACGACAACCACGACTACAAACTTGACGGCGACCTTGATGATGAACCCGATGACAATACCTACGGCAAGTGTGGTATCTGTCACGAAGACGAACAGGACGACGACGCCTGGTATGTCACTCAACGAACGGAGGAAGTTTGCCAGCTTGGTAGCATTTTGATGCAAGCCAAAACTTTCTGACGATAACTGCTACAATCTTTGTCACCACGACGCCCAGTTTCAGCCTGGCTACCCACTGTGAATCTAAACACCAATTCATCGTCGCAGCAAGGAACTGTTAAAGTGGTGCTTCGACCTCAAGGTTATTCGCTACATGAGACCCAAGTTGTAAGTCGTTGGCCAATGACACATCAACATTGTCACGCTGCCCTCTGCGACCCGTAGGCGATTCACGTCTTCCGACTCAACTGAACTAGGTATGCTCGGTAGGATTGTGAAAATCTGCTATTTACGAGACTGTATTTTGACCTAGTCTTGTTTAAGCTGTTAATTTAATTTTGTGTTGCATAAAGACGATGAGTCTTTCACAAGAGGGGAGTAACGCCACGTGCAAATAGCCGAGTCAGCAGCGTGATCGACTCACATGCCGCTGACCCCGCCAGCGCATGTCCTTCTTTCTATTGTTTGCGTGACTGGAATGATGAGACGACTCTAAATTTTTTTTGTTCGAGCTCAGAAACTTCTAGATACCCACGCGCTTACAAAAGTACCTTCGCTTGGCTGCGTGAGGCAGTTGTCCTTTCGACACCATCAAAAGTCTTTGTTAATTTATGTTTCTCAGCACAAGTTCGGCGCATTACACACTGATTTTAAGTTTGATAAAGAAGTATGTTTTTATTTGTGACAATATTTAGATGAATTTTGATAATTCAATCTTCTGATATTTCAAACTAAAGTGTGTGGCTTCCAGGGCCCGTTTGCTCAAGCGCTAACCGCGGCTAAAGTTAACCACAGTACCTAGGAGAGGGATTTTGAAATCACGTGACTGGCTCGGCAGGAATGCAGGGAAACATGGCGGTGCCCCGGTGAGTGAGCGCCGCTCGCTTTGAAACTAATATGTCGTTTTAGCTGCAATATTGGGCGCGCTAGTCAGCAATGAATGGTACCAGAGGCTTTCGCTTTGCCTTACCTCATTTAAATCGCAAAGCATGAGCATATGACCTCGCCGCATTTTTTAGATAGTCTTTCGATTCTGGCCATTCCTAAGCCTAAATGAATGCGATAAATGTTAGCATGGCAATGTCTTTGGAAAGTGGATTGCCTTGACTCAATCGGCCGGGTATTAATAGCACACAAAAGCAGACAGCGTCCCAATAGACCATATTAGACCTTTCTCTAAATTTCCCAAGCACCGAGGTGCATGCTACAAGTGTAGTTACACGCGTTGCACGTGCTGGCGTCTGAAGTAGTAACTGTTCTAAAGCAAAAAGTCTAAAACAAATTTTGTCTTGCACGTGCGTTGGTCAAATATTTATTATGATTATTTACTTCGAATCTTTTATAAGAGGAAGGCCAGTGGGCGCAGACCGCAGAATTATACTTCCAGCGTTCTTCTCGATGCTTGGGTAATTTAGAAAAAGGTCTATACACTCCGTGCGACGCGACTGGCGCGCTGCCGCGCGGCACGTACCGAAGGTAGGCAGTGAGAACCCCAGAGAAAACGAAACCGAAACCACGCCGCGTACGTTGGTACGCTTTGAAGTCGGAGTGGTGCGGTTGCGCTGGGTTCACAGCATGAAGTGCTGCCTGTGCTGCGTCATTAAGTGCTTCAATAGTTATGCGTCGTATTTCGTGCAGACAAAGTTTCACAGTTTTTCACCTCGCCGATGTTTTGTGGACAGCGACAACGATGGAGCCGTGCCGTACGACGCGAGAAATTTGGGCTCCCGATCATGTCTGCCGCTGTGTCGGCAAGGCTGACATATTCTACACTGCCGCTTTGCGCTCTGCGTTTGTTTCCGTACCAGTAACACCTACATGTGTCAGCGCCGATGGGACGAACTGAAATGCCATCCCATACTCGCGGGTATGCAGTGCCAATTTTGTTGGAGGAATGCCCTCCAAAGAAGTTTCGTCCCCATCGTACGTGTCGATCATATTTCTGGACAAGTATGGCACGCAATCTGTACTTCATGAAGAAAGATTCGAACGGTTAAAAAGTGACAAATATAAATCTAAAGAAAACAACAATGAAACTCGGAATCACTGGAGAATCGACGTTTGAGTCTGGAAGTTTATGTGGTGTGCTTTCTTTCTTGATCAGCCTCCTTTTGGATATGGAAACGCTGACAACCCGAGTTCTGTAGACAACAATTTTTTTTCTCGGCTTTAAAGCCACCAATCGCAAAGTGGTTCGAACTGGAAGTACCGTCCACTGGTCCCTTCCTACCTGTAAATTGTGCATCTCCCACGATGAGTGGTATTATCTGACAGCCTTTGACGGTCAAAGCCAGTTCCCATTAAGTTACGCCGCCCAAACTAAATTTCCACCTGGTTTCGCTATGCCAACTCTTTTTTGTTATAATAAGTGTTCTGCCAAGTGACGGTCATGTCAAAGTACCTGTGCGCTGAAACTTAGCACCTCGCACAAAAGGTTATTACACAACAGCTGACTGCAAAAGCCCTTGGCGGCCAAACCGTGTGTTGGCCGACAACTTTGTTTTCTCGGCTTTGGAACCACCTTTCGTAAAGTTGTTTCAATTGGAAGTACTGTGCACTAGCCCCTTCCTACCTCTAAAGTCTCCACCTCCCCTGACCAGTGGTATTCTCTTGACAGCCTTTTCATGGTCAAAACCGGTTCCATTTAGTTGCGCCGCCCAAACCAAATTTTTACCTGGCTTCCCTATGCCACCTTTTCTTTTTTTATAATAAGTGCTGTGTAATGTTACTCTCAAATCCGAGAACCTGTGAGTCCAAATCTGCACTTCGCACAGCCCGGTTATAACACAACATTTTTGGGTCCAATATTGGATATCCCGTACAGCTTTATTTCTTTATTCGTTAGAAACATAACTTTCACACCTGCTGTTTTTAAAAAAATGGCACTCTTCGTGCACAAACTTAGTGAACATCTCACTCGCCTCCAAATATCATCGTTCCAGCAGTCCTAGTTTTACAGCGACGAGCGAAATAAATTTCCCACTCAGAGCAATTATGGTGGCGGCTGTCTTGTTTTTTTTTGAAAATTGCTCCAACTCCTTTTTCGGCCGCAACTAGAGAAATTACCCCTAATAACGACTCAAACTCAATATATAAGAAGTGGAGAACAGCTAAATGCCCTTCTGCCCCAGCACTCATGCAACGTCAGCCTCAACTTGTCGGCTCAAAAAGCAAAAGTTTCGTCCGTGCGCGCTTTCGCCGCCACAGCTTGGCATACGAAAAGGCGCCGCAGGCTGCTGAACGCGCCTCGCAGTCGAACGCCAGCTCCTCCGTTAGCGGCGCTGCGCGCGTTTTTCAAAGCGCCCCCTATAGTTCCCGCACGGAGTGTATAGGGATGCTGTTTGCTTTTGTGTGCAATCAATACCCGACCGATAGAGTCAAGACAATCCGCTTTCCAAAGATGTTGCTAAGCCGACAATTACCACATTCATTTAGGCTTAGGAATGGCCAGAGTCGAAAGACTATCTAAAAAATGCGGCAAGAGCCTTGCTCATGCTTTGTGATGAAGTGAGGTAAGGCAAAGCGAAAGCCTCCTGCACCATTCGTTGCTGACTAACGCGCCCGGTATTGCAGCTACAACGACATATTAGTTCCAAAGCGTGCGGCGCTCACTCACCGGGGCACCGCCACGCTTCCCCGCATCCCTACCGAGCCAGTCACGTGATTTGAAAAACCCTCTCCTAGGTACTGCGGCTAACTTCAGCCGCGGTTAGTGCTTCGAGCAAACGGGCCCTGGAGTTTGAAATAATGAGAGTCGACTGTAAAACACCATTTTTGCTACCCCAACTAGCAATTTATTTTAGTGTAATTTCTGGAATCTTTTATTCAGACCGAACACTTCTTTTTCAATAAGCTTGTCGGCATAAAATTTAGCCTATTTTTTATAGCCTAAACGTAGCAAGCGTTCAAAACAAATACAACCTAGTGCATCAGATACACAGAAAACACAATATTAGCAAATGCTACTTTTATTGAACACATCTGGAGTTTCTGTTGGATACATACAGCGCTGTGAAGAAGTACACCATTGTTATATGAAAATAAGCTTCCCACCAGTGAAATTTCTCAAGTTGGAGAGCCTTGTTGTAAGTCAGGCACGTTAAAGAGAACCCTGCCCAAGTTTTCATAGACACTCTTACGAAGTTGTTGCATCCGTACAATAGCGACTTCAAAGTATATGTGTAGAAACTTCCCAAAGTGCAAACATTATGTGAAGAAACTGCATTTCAAAGTTGACGTCCTCGCAACCCCCCCTATCGGTAGCTGCTCTACCGGCAACAATGAAAAGAACTATAGAAAGACCGCTGAGGCCACATAACGTATGACATGGTGTCCAAGATTCGCCATGGACAGCATTGTTGGTAGTTGGACTTGTTTGTGCTCACTCTTTTACCCAGTCTGTCGATTGACAGCTATTTAGAGTGCATGATAGGAACTATTTGTGCTGTAGACATAAAAACATGTACATGTTGCCCCCCCCCTTTGAATCTGGCAGGCGAGACCACTCGAAAATGTTTGAGAGTAGCTGTGTAGAACTGACATGTTCTAACATTCTGATGACACAATTATTCATATTAAAAGGTATGCTTAACCGAAATTCGAAGCTTGCAAAACAACACTGGGGCGGAAGGCGGGACGCTGCAAAACCCCCAAAACATCACACATAGAGCATTATTTCTAACGGACGGCCGTATTTTTGGAAACATGTGGGATTCAACAAGGCCGACGAGACATGTGATGTCGCGATTCTCATTCCCTCTCCTCTAGGCTTCATCCCCTTAAGCAGGTGAACCGAAGCGGGAATGAGAGAAGCGAGGCCGCTTCCCCTCATTCTAAAGTGTACCAGGAGAAGTATGATGTCACATTTCTTGTTTGATTGTGCCCTTTCCTTTCCAAGAATACGGCCATCTGTTTGAGATATTAATGTATGAGTGATGTTTCGGAGTTTGTAGAGCTCCCATTCAAAGCTTCCGCGGCCTTATTTTATGAAATCCAAATTTTGGTCCAGCATCCTTTTAAACAAGCTTTTTCAAATATTAGCATAATGAACATACAATTGGACAACTTGCTAACTCACAACAGCATCCTCCCGATGATGCCGTACAAAGGTTCTGTCACACGCACCAACCGAGGGGATTGCTGCAAGTCCACCCACCCTCAACTTTTAGTCACCTTTGAGACTGAAGAACTGCTGTATGAGGCCCGTCCAGCCACTGCGCACACAAAGAGAAACATGGGAAATAACACTCAGTGACGAGCAAAGTCTCTGGGCGGAAAGCCCTCCATGACAAATGAGCACTGTTGGGTTACGGCAACGGCGTAATACACAGGTTCTGCTTCTTGGATGCCTTTACCGCTGCGGTGGGTGGTCGTAGCTAGTCGTAGCAGATAGTGTCACGTTTGTTGCTCGTACCAAAACACCAAAGCCTGTGGTATTCTTGTTGCCGAAGTTCATAAGCCTACGTTCCCGGTCTACACACACTACACAAAGCCAGCCACGAGCAAAGCTAGCTAACCCCGTTTCTGCTTCGGCGACAAGCCGCCAGGGCGTTGACACCGCCGCTGAAACTTCTGCCTCGGCTCTTCAAACCAGGGCCCCTCAGTGCACAAGCATGACACTTGCTAGGCTGCTCTGCCTGTACCAAGTGACACGCGCCCGCATGTTCCCTCTCATAATTCTTCTGACTGTACGTGCCCCGTATTGTACACGGCCATACTGTGCACATGGCGAAAGTTCCCTTTTGAAAGTGCTCCACGGTCGGCTTACAATGCTGCGAACACATAGCACATGACCACTATAGGTGACGACACTTGGGACACTTGCCATCCGTCGTTGTGGCGCAAAGTCGCTTTCTCAGTCGTCCTCACAAGGGGCGAGGAAAGGCAGGCACTGCATAAAAAATCAATACATATTATAACACTGGCTGTGGCAAACTAGTTTCAAAGATGATACAGTCATGTCTTCTTAATATGGACACCTCCGTACTATGAAACATTTTTTTTCTATAATGTAAGGTGTTTATATGAGAAAATTAAATTTAAAACAAAAATTGGATAACAAGCATAACCAAACAAACAGTTTATTCAGCTAAAAGATAATGAGATGTGAGTTTGCTCTATCGCTTTAGAGCCGTTTAACATGTAGCACTACTGTCGTTTACAAGAACAGATACCCAGGCTGTAAAGTGATGATCGCTGAATAGCAAAAGATGTTGCACTGTATGCACAAGCCGGATGTAATTGACACTTAGCTGCCGGCAGTTAGGATCCTATAATCTTATGATCGCAGACGGGAATTACATCTGGTGCCTACGGCTGGAATAATGTCTCGCTTCGTAACAGAAAAAGCACAAAAAAAACACAGGATGGAGAAACCGGGTGTCACAAATTCAGGCTTCTCTTCATTTTTTTAAATACTTTTATGATCTTTTCTTTGGACCACTTTAAGTGTTGGTACGGTCAAAAAGGGGGAGTGTGGTGCCACTTTTAATCTCAGTTCGTCCCGTCGTAGTTCCTTTCTAAGTCCCCAACGAATTTGCTCGTTTGCGGAATGAGTTTTTGTTAACGGGCGACGTAGATCATCCCAGGTCACAGTTTGTGGCTTTGACCTCGCGGACGGAGGGGTGCGTATGCTGGCTCGCGTATGGTGCCGATTTGACATGCAGGGGCGCCGCCGGGATACAAAGATGTTTACGCTGGCTAGCACGCTTTTTGAAGGCGGCGGCTTTGCTCAGTCTGCCGCCTGTCGTGTTCTATGTATCGGCGATAATTGATGTTTTTGGACTCGTACGGGGGAATGGATGGGCACATATGTTTGGTTGTCTGAAAAATGTAATAGGTTTTGCCATTTGGGTCGTTGCTGTGTAGCTTTGTTTTTCTTGAAAGTTGACTGACCCGAAAGGCGGGGAAACGGGAGGTTGGTCGGTAGACGAGCCTATAAAAGGGGGTTCGGGAACAAAGAAAGTAGTCCAACCCCAGAGCTGGCCGGGTCGCTACTCAACGTGGTTACTCCCTGCAGATGAGTCTTGGAACGTGTAATTTTTGGCTTCTGCCCTGCCTGTCGGACAAGTGTTTGAGTTTGTTGTGCTGAAGCGTGTGTGGCTGTGTGGTGCGCGGTGTCGACCTCATCAAGCCTCTAATTGGACCGCTGGACTTCGAGACGCCGTTCTTCGGCCGACAACTCCAGACTACGGACTGCTCTGGACTCGGCACCTACCGGAAAGCTAAGCCTGGTTTTCTAGGACTTGTCTACTGCATTCTCTGGCTCTGAAGTACGAATTGTTGAATGTAGGGAAGATTTTTACACAGTGCTACTTTCTGTCGCGACTGTTTTGCGGGATTATCCCATGTGTGTGTAGCGGTAACGTTCGAGCTCCATCTCGGTTTGCTCTCGTTGTTAGTGTCGGGTTTTCGTCACTGTTTTGTTGGCTTATTCCGGTTTTATGAGCGTCGAGTCTTTTTAGTATTAGTTTCTGGCTCGCAGGGCTCCATAGCTTTGAGCTGGAGTGTGGTTTGTGTTGAGTGCTCTATTGCCGTGTACAGCTTAGTTTTTCACTTTATTAAATCTAATCTTTTGTTTGCTTATCCTCCCTGTGTCATCATCTTTCTCTACTGATTATACACCAGGCGTGGACCTAGCGCTAGTCAATGGTCGAACTTAGTTCTCTTGTTCTTTTCCCGTAATTTCTCGTTTATTCTCAGAGTGGATCATTGAATTATTTTTATTAATTTGAACCCCACTCCGTGACACCGAAACAGATGGGAAAGCACTACAACGTATTAAACTCGTCGAACATTAAATGTTCTTGAATTATACCTCACCCATGCT
This sequence comes from Ixodes scapularis, assembly GCF_016920785.2. Lineage (NCBI taxonomy): Eukaryota > Metazoa > Arthropoda > Arachnida > Ixodida > Ixodidae > Ixodes > Ixodes scapularis. Next base: position 167,014,292 of record NW_024609868.1, on the reverse strand, counting down.
TGCTACGTGATGAAGCCCAAAGGTTAGTTCAATGCCAATCAATATTAAATGTCTTTAGATGGGCACCTGCTGCCCGATCATGGCCTTTATTGCAAAGCACTGTTCACACTTTGCGAGTCCTGCAGTGCCTTGTGGAATGGTGGGCGATACTTGCCGTTCCGCAAGGCACTGCAAGACAGATCAGGCTCAATTTTTGAATGTTGACGTGCTTACGGAATGCTGCAGCAAACCAATCATTCGCCGAGGGAAAAAGAAAGGAAGCTGCATGCCTCCGTGTGCTCATTGCCAGTGTTTTCTGCTCTGCTATGTACCCTGCTTGTGTGCTGTGATTTGCAAGCCAGCGCGGGATATATTTCCTTGATTTGTTTGTCTGTTCAGCTGTGCGAGGTTGTGATTGAAACAACCAAGAAGTATAGACCGCCATTCTTTTCATCAAGCTAAGGCTTCGCTCATCCGAACCGGGGACGATGACTGCTGTTGTTTACACGATTTTCGACAGCTATGTGGAGTGGCTTTGTGTTTAAAATTGCAATCCCAAGTGCAAAAAGAAGTTACCGCAGACTATATTATTAAAGGTTGATTTCAACTGGCAGGCTCTGGCTACAACCACCTTAATATCCATTCAACATTGTTTGCATTTCTACTTACCCGTGATCGCTTCATTTGCCAAACACGTTAGTGGCCGGTCACCTTACCAATCAAACTAATGTGCTGGTGTCTCCGGCGAAGAATTCCCTCAGGGCTACATGCAATGCACAACCCAGTTTGTAGCCCGTTGTGACTGAAAGCTTTCACACTGGGGAAACGTTGTTGTCACAAACGCAGTCAAAGAATGCGATAGGATTGAGGGAACAGGGGGATTGTCCAAGTTGACTGACTGCATGAGCATATGTTTCTATCGCCACCGTGTTTCCTCCACGCTGGCGACGGAGAAAACGATATAGAGACTCCTCGCGCTTGCCAATGCCAAGTTTCTCTAAAACGTCGAAATACGAGACACCCAGCAGCGAAGTGTCGATATTGCCGGAGAGAGCGGCGGGACAACGATCAGCGCAGGATCGCGGCTTCGCCACTCTTATGCGACGGTGTCTTCGGTTTCCGCTCTCTGCAGCTTCCACCGGGACGCTAGCCGTGCCTAATTGTGCTAGCTTTGAGCACCACAGTTCATAGGGTTCACAGCGCCCGAGCGAAAGCTCGCGCAAAAGAACCGGCGAGCAGTCGAGTCGTTTCCAATCGACGGGGTGGCTAAACGCCGGTTGTGTGAATCGGGCTTAACGCCTGAGCCGGCTTGCTCAAAGCAAATCTAACGTTCTTGAATGTCATGTAATAAAAATCTGAGACGTGCTACATTCTATACAAACTTGATAAAAAAAATCAAACACTCACCTTCGGCTGCTACGTCCGCCGTACCGCCAGAAGCAACATGGCGCTCGACGTTTTGGGGTGTTGGGCTGTTGGGCTGGGGTGTTTTCAGTGTTGCTTACACGCCTAGTCGTGTAAACCGAAACCGAAACACCAATTTTTACTACCCCAAGTAATTTTTTGACGATTTATCACTAGCAGAGCGTGTAAAAATATGCTAACGAGTGAAAATGGGGTGTAAACAGGCGAAATATTACATTTTCGCTAACAGTGTGGAAGCGAGAAGAGAGGAAGACGAAGTGGGGCCGGGCAGTGTGGTGCACGTGGAAAAGGGGGCTTCTGAAGGCAGATCGGCAACTGCGACGCCAAAAAAGACATCGGTGGGCTCCCGCGGTCCCGACGGCAGCAACGACTGGTTCTGGATGGGCGGCTAGAGGCCCGTGAGAGCTAGCCCTGGCCAAGGGGACCGCCGCCTACGCCGGAAAGCGAACATTCCCCAAGCCGACTCAGAAGGCAGCACCCGTGGCCGCCGCCGACGACGACGTGAAGGTGCGGTGCCTGACTCGAGTGAGACTACGCCATCTATTTTCGTTTTTTCTTCTGTACATAATACACCTCTCTTTCTTTCACTCGCCGTCCTCGGGTTCTTCGTCCTTTATTCACCATCTTTCCATCTCAATATCTGGCGTCCGCGACAGGACTCTCTATTTGTTAACAACCCATAGAGAGCAGAACCCCGGGACGGCTGTGTGGGAGAGATAAGAGCATGGATGCCGAAAAATTGCTTGGCGTTGGTAAAGAGCTCGGGTACGTGGGCGAAGAACTCCGTACCTGGGTTGAGCAAGAGCGTGGTAGGCAACGCGAAGAACGGGTCAGATTGCGGGAAGATGCGCGGGAAGCAGCTAAGGAGACACAGGACACCGCTGACCGAGAGCTCCGCAGGCTCCAACAGGAACAAGAAGTGTTACAGCTGCGCCTGCGCTTACAAGAGAATAGCGGCTCAGCTCATGATGAGGTCCACCACACCAATGGCAGGGGAGAGAACTCGGGAGCACAAACTTGTCACCGGAGTCCCCACAAACTAATTCCACCATTTAATGAAAAGAGAGACGACCTGGACGCGTATATCCAAAGGTTTGAGCGGGTTGCAACTAGCCAGGATTGGCCTCGAGAAAAATGGGCAATGTCCTTAAGCTTGTGCCTCACCGGTGAGGCATTGACAGTTGTGGGTCGGATGACACCAGAGCAGTCATTGGATTATTCTAAAGTCAAACTTTCCCTGCTACAGCGGTTTCGTTACACCACCGAAGGGTACAGAGAGAAATTCAGGGAAAGCAAGCCAGAGGAGGCAGAGACGGGGAAACAATTTGCAGCCCGACTTCTTGGGTACTTTGATCGCTGGGTTGAGACTGGAGAAATTTCGAAGACGTTCGAGGCCCTGAAAGATCTGATAGTTGCGGAACAGTTCTTAAAATATTGTCACCCAATGCTATCGGTCTTCTTAAAAGAGAGGAACTGCAAGACGCTCGAAGACATGGCAGTAACCGCGGACCACTTCTTAGAGGCGCAGGGCCAAACTAACTTGGCAAAACGGAACAACGACAGCCTGAACAGTAACAAGGGTGGAGATCGAAGTAAGGAGGATACCCGAATGCCACCCACCGCTAGGGGGAGGAATCAATGTTTTCTCTGCAACAAGCCAGGTCACAAGGCAGCAGACTGCTGGGCGAGCACCAAGGCTCAACGCTTAACCGTGTGTTGGAGATGTGGGAAAACGGGACACAAGGCAGCAGCATGTAACTGGAAACCGCAAGACAAGCAGGATAGACCTCCTCAGGCTTCCATTATGCTTTCCGTTCGATCAACACCTGACGAGACCGACCCAGATGACACATATGTCCTACTGAAAAACGGGGACAAAATCCCAGTGGTGAATGCGGCACTTGGAAAGGCTCCACGATTTCTAGTAGAAAACATGCCAGTGGTTCGGGGAGAAGTGGGAGATCGAGCTGCCACAGTATTGCGAGACAGTGGGTGTAACACGATTGTAGTGAACAGAGACCTGGTTACGGATGATCAGCTAACTGGGGTTTCCAGTCCGGTGTTTTTGCTGGATAGGACGGTCAAATATCTGCCAGAGGCAGAAATTGATGTAAGAACGCCTTATTTTACAGGCAAGGTATTGGCGAAGTGTATGGAGAACCCTCTGTATGATTTGGTACTCGGGAACATTGATGGGGCGAGAGGGATTGATGATCCAGATGAGGAATGGGAGGGAGAAAGATCAGGGAGATCTAAAAGAAGTGAGGAGAGTAACATGCTGATAAGCACGTCCGTGCGGCACGAGACTGCCGGCAGGATGACCCAAGACGAGGGTGAAAGGGTGCCAGACGACGGTGTTCTGGATAAAGAAAGAAAATACGCAGGGGCGCTCAGAAAGGGGCGCTCAGACAGCCAAAGGACGATTTCCGAGTTACCAGTCATGACATTGGATCCGATTGACATTGATCACGCTAAGCTGAAGGAGGCACAACGTAGTGATGAAACACTGAAGAGGTGTTTCGCTGTCGTTGGCACAGCGTTTGTGTCGGGAAAATCGCAGGAATCCGAGTTCTTTCTACACAACTATATTCTCTACAGAAGATACAAGGACTCGTCGCAAAAACAGTGGAAACAGCTGGTGGTCCCCAAAGAATTTCGGCAGATTGTGTTGAAGCTCGCACACGGGGGGTCATGGCTGGCCACCAAGGAACAGGAAAAACCACCGATCGTATCCGTGAGGAATTCTATTGGCCGGGAATAACAGCGGACGCGAAACGATTCGTGAAATCGCGCGACATTTGTCAGAGGACTATCCCGAAACACTTGGTTATCAGGGCACCCCTAGAAAATATGCCTATCATTAGTACACCATTCCATAGAGTTGGCATAGATATCATCGGACCTATCAATCCGGGTTCAGAGTCCGGCAGCAGGTATGTTCTGACGGTGGTGGACTTCGCAACCAGATACCCTGATGCAATCCCATTGAAGAGCATTGACACCGCGGAAGTCGCAGAGGGTCTGTTACAGATATTTGCCCGAGTAGGCTTACCACGAGAAATTGTCAGCGACCGAGGGTCATGCTTCACTTCAGCCTTAATGAAGGAGGTCAGCCGCTTGCTCTCGCTCAGACATCTGACCACGACGCCTTACCATCCAATGTGCAATGGATTGGTCGAAAGGTTCAATGGGACAATTAAACAAATGATTAAACGGATGTGCCAAGAAAAACCGAGGTGTTGGGACCGGTACCTTAATCCGTTGCTCTTCGCGTACCGGGAGGTGCCGCAAAGCAGCCTAGGATTTTCACCCTTCGAACTTCTTTATGGCCGACATGTTCGCGGTCCTATGACAGTGTTGAAGGAACTCTGGACAAATGAAAGCATAGACCCCGAAACGAAAACAACCTATGGTTATATGGTGGATCTTCGACGGAGACTAGAAGAGACTTGTAAGACCGCCCATGAGGAATTGAGGAAAGCTCAAATGACCCAAAAGAGGTACTACGACAAGAAAAGTGGAGTTCGACAACTGAAAGAGGGAGACAGAGTCCTCATCTTGTTGCCAACGGACAAAAACAAGTTGATTCTGCAATGGAAAGGACCATTTCCAGTATTAGAAAGGAGGAATAACGTGGACTACCTAATAGACCTTGGAAGAAAGTCTACTGTATTTCACATCAATATGCTCAAAAAGTACGAAGAGAGGGAAGTTCTATGTGCTCCCCGTCAAGCCCTGGTTGGCATTACCATCGAAGAGGAGTCAGAGGAGCAAGACATTCCTAGTGTCTGCCTTAGCCAACTGGAAGGCTACAACGATGTACAGATGTCAGAGGAGCTAACTGAACGACAAGCAGGAGAGGTCTATGAACTGCTAGAAGAATTTCGAGACGTATTTTCGGACTGTCCCGGTCGAACCAGTCTCGTACAGTGCAAACTGAGATTGACAACGGACACACCAATTCAAGTACGCCCATATCTTGTCCCTCTAGCACTGCAAGACGCTGTGGAAATGGAGGTAGACGAGATGCTACAACAAGGCATTATTGATAAATGCGACTCAGCCTACAGTTCACCGGTAGTTGTCGTCAAAAAGAAAAACAAGACCACAAGGCTCTGCATCGATTTTCGCCAACTGAACAAGGTTCTAGTACCTGATTGCGAACCTATCCCCCGCGTCGACGTGATGTTCGCTAGAGTGAGCACAAAACGTTACTACTCCAAATTTGACTTTGCGAAGGGCTACTGGCAGGTACCAATGGCTCCAGGGTCAGAGGACGCAACGGCTTTCTCGACAACAACGGGATTACATCGATTCCGGTTTATGCCCTTCGGCATCAAAACAGCCCCGGCAGTATTTACACGGTTGATGAGGAAGATTCTTGATGGCGTACCGGACGCTCACCACTACTTTGACGATGTTTTAGTTGCGTCTGACTGCTGGGAAGATCACTTAAAAGCAGTGCGTCAGTGTTTGACCAGGGTGAGAGAAGGAGGACTAACGATCAAACCCAAAAAGACAGAGATTGGCTTCTCCAAAATAACATTCCTGGGCCATAAGGTTGGGCAAGGATCCTTCGAGCCTCTAACGGAGACCCTGGCGAAAATCCAGGACTGTAAACAACCTCGAACCAAAAAAGAAGTAAGATCATTCCTGGGATTAACAGGCTACTACAGGGAGTTTATCCCAAACTACGCGGAGACCGCACTTCCTTTGACGGAGCTGACAAAACAAAGAGCGCCTGAAAAAGTTATCTGGGAGAAGAAACACGCAAAGGCATTCGATGAACTGAAAAGACTGCTTTCCAGAAAGCCTATCTTGAAATCACCAGATGTGACGAAGATATTCGTACTGAGGACAGACGCCTCAGAAAGGTCCTTGGGAGCCGTGCTCATGCAAGAGCACGACAACGTTCTTCATCCCAACGCTTATGCTAGTCGTAAACTACTACTCCAAGAGGTCGCCTATACCACCATAGAGAGAGAATGTCTAGCTCTCATATGGGCAGTAAAAAAGTTTCATGTATACTTGTTCGGAAGACACTTCACCATAAAAAGCGATCATCAACCGTTGCAGTACCTTAATTCAGCCAGACAATTAAACAACCGGGTACTGAGGTGGAGTTTACTACTCGCCGAATACGACTTCCACGTCGCGTACATCAAGGGAAGCGAAAACTTTGGAGCAGACTTTTTGAGTCGCTTGTAATCTGCACTGGCACATCACTGTCATCGTGAAGGCCTGTCCATCCCTTTGTGTATTCTATGACAAGATGAAAACATGGCTTACACAACCAAGTTTGATAAACACAAGCAATATGATGGCTTGCGAAACTGGGACGTGAGAACGCGAACAGCCAGCTGCGTGAGTGTCAACACCAGCCAAATTACTTAGTTTAACTTAGAAAAGTAGTGCGATGTTTCTTACTCTTATGTTTTTTGTTTGATTGTTTGTTTGTCCTTTTTTGAAACAATTGGAACAATTGTCTTAAAGGGGGGGTCGTGTGATGAGGTGGACTATGGAAGCGAGAAGAGAGGAAGACGAAGTGGGGCCGGGCAGTGTGGTGCACGTGGAAAAGGGGGCTTCTGAAGGCAGATCGGCAACTGCGACGCTAAAAAAGACATCGGTGGGCTCCCGCGGTCCCGACGGCAGCAACGACTGGTTCTGGACGAGCGGCTAGAAGCCCGTGAGAGCTAGCCCTGGCCAAGGGGACCGCCGCCTACGCCGGAAAGCGAACATTCCCCAAGCCGACTCAGAAGGCAGCACCCGTGGCCGCCGCCGACGACGACGTGAAGGTGCGGTGCCTGACTCGAGTGAGACTACGTCATCTATTTTCGTTTTTTCTTCTGTACATAATACACCTCTCTTTCTTTCACTCGCCGTCCTCGGGTTCTTCGTCCTTTATTCACCATCTTTCCATCACAACGGCCTAGGAGCGTTAGTTTACAAGGACTTTTTTTAAAAATCCTTAAAGCTTTGCAGTTCTCCCTGTCACTAGCTGCTCATCCGAGCGGACGTTTTCAAAACTCGCCATTGTGAAAACAAAGCTGAGATCAACTATGAGTCATGACCGGCTTCGGTGGCTGCTTTTACCGTTCTTTAACCAACAGATTGCATTGTCAACAAGTACTGACTGAGTCATCGATCAGTTCGCGACAAAATCGCGTAGAATTTTGCTTTAGACTTTTGACGATTGGTGAAAAGTACTATATCTCCCACGTGCTACACATTTTTAGTAATCTAGACATAAAATATTTTTACCATCACATAACATATCCATTAGTTTGTATAATGTTTGTTGAGCATGACATAATGCGTGCGTGTTATCTTGTGCAAAAAAAAGTAATTATAGCCCTTGTTTCTATTACATATTTCTATCAAGCGCCAGAAAGTAAGATTATCAACTGTACATTTGGATGTTCAGAAGAAACAAAATGGAATGTCATAGCGCTTATCTTCAATATTTACTAAATATTGTAACTTGCTGTTTCTCGTATTTTTAACCTGCGGTATATTCTCTTGCTTTTAAGCGTTGCCATTACGTTGTGTATTGGGTGGCGTTTTTCGTCCTCTGGATGAACGTTGCAGATGCCATATGACAGCTTTCGCCATGTGTAGGTGCACCCATGCGTTTGCCCTGTATGTATACTATATTTTCCATACTAGCAGAGGCACGTTGAGGCAGTATTTTTAAATATTTGTGTCCGGACATTTCATCGAACGCCGTTTTTTCGAACGCCGTTTCATAGAAGCCGTTTCATCGAACAACATTACAGTCTGTAATATTTTGGAAATTACTTTAATTTTTATACACAACTTCCTCTAAATCTCTCTTTTTTCTCTGTTTTTATATCACTGGGTGCAGTGACGAGATAAGTTCCATTGTGAACATATCCTGCTTCGAAAAGAAAGCCTCCATGAAACAATGACCCGTCTCCACGTCACATGACACAATTAAAAATGAGACAAAAACAGAAAGCACAGACACTAAAAAGTTTTTTAATTGTTTGTCCTTTATTTGCAGTGTCGTGGTTTCAGTCATGAGTAAAGATTTTCACTAAGTCGCTTACCCAATTGTTTTTGTTTCTTTTTATGCCAATAGACCCTTTCCGGAATTCAGTGCCATCTGGTGACTCGGATGCCAGTTTAACGTTTACCGTACTAATGGCGGCAATGAACCTGTGGTCTGCAGTATTTTATAGGGCACCGTCACTTTTGCAAGTCAACGGTAAACGAGAATGCGCACTTAACTGTCTAGTTCTTCATCAATCCCTTCCAGTGTCGAAGGCGAAAAAGATGCAACCGTCAGAACGAAGCGCCAAAACACATAGACGCCTTGATAAAGTTCTATACATCAAGGTGTTTTGAAGCCAAGTGTGTGCTACTAAGAGATTGACTGGGCCCGAGTTAGAAATGAACGCTTACGCAGCTCTTGCATCCAATTCCTGCTTCACGTCGCGCTAACGTCGACAATGTATAGGCCTCGAATCATCTGCTTAGGAGCATCAACTTCTTCCTTCATCAGTAAACAGAAGGCAGCCATTAGTATAGCACATATGCCATTTTGCAGATGATGATAGTGATCGAAGTGGCCAGACTGAATTCCGGAAAGAGTCTATTGTTTTTATTTTTAGTAATTTGACACCACCTTCAAAACAATTTCACAAGTTACTACCTTAGTCTTACCAAATGCTAGGTGAAACATCTATGAAGCACTGTTATCCCCCAAAACACCGTACAGAGCCATAACAAAGAAATTCGATGAAACAACCCTTGGCGATTCGATGAAACGGCGTTCGATGAAACGGCGTTCGATGAAATGTTCGTTCATTCAATGAAACGGCTTTCGATGAAATGGTGTTTGACGAAATGTCCACTGCTCTTAAATATTATGCGCTGTTAAAGATGGCATATGCGTCGTACCTTTCTCTGGTTTAGAAAGAATAAAAATTCTTTGTACGCGCGTTGTGTCACTGACGCCTCAGCTGCGCAGGGACTGCCTTTCTTTGCGGACGTTTCACAAGAAAGTGAAACCAACTGCTTAATAATATTTTGTATATGTTACAATTCAATATTGTTGAAATACGTACGTTTCATAACGATATCTCGTCTCAGCACTACAATATGAGCGGAAGGACATCAGTGGGGGTGCGTTGATAGAAAGGGGGGGGGGGGGGTGGGGGGGGGGGCGTTCTGGGGAAACCTGCCCCCCCCCCCCCCCTTCTTCCTAATGAAATATCCTGCGTACGCCTATGAATGGCTCGCTAGGCGCCATAACAGAAAGGACGAGCAATTACATCCACCGAGGAACTACGTCCATCGAGCAACTCCATCCAACGACCAACTGCATCCATCGTTATAAACTCTTTGATTTTGATTTTTCATTTCAACTTTATACAGCCTACCAACGGCATAAAGTTTGTCTCAGTTTAAGCTGAACCAAATTGACTTAGCAGTCTGAAACAGACTCTTTCTTTTTGAATATTTAGGCGCTTTAAAGAACTTTTAAAACAAGAAGCAGACGAGGTTTCAGAAAAAGTGACCCTAGGAATGAACGTGGCAGCAAGCTCTTGCATTTTCAGTTTGAAAAGACACCAATTATCAGAAACAAAGCGAACTTCAAAGCCAACCAGAAAGGAAAATAAAAAAAATGATTGTTCAGCATTCATTCTTTTGTTTTCCCCCTTAATTGTATAGTGATAGGGTTTTGTGTCGCTTGGATTTAGACTGAAGATGCTATGAAAAAGTACAGTGAATTACTTCGTGGTTACTTATTTCCCGTAAGTAGCTGATCGATTTCAAAAGTTTCTGGCATTGAGCAAAGAATGAGGTCAAGAACATTAGAAGAAAAGGAAGTTGATAGCGTGGGTTCAGTTGTAACTTGCGAAAAAATAAAGTTAGAACAAGAATTAACAAATTCTGTTGCTTAACTCTTATCAAGGGAAGTTGAAACAGCTAGGGCCGACCAGTTCATTGAGGGGTAGTTAAAATCACCGAATAGCAGCATGCTGGACAGGGCATATTTGAGGCAAAAAGACACCGAGTGCATCATTCAAATGAGTAAGAAATGTTGGACCCCTGTGAGGTAGCCGGTACCATGCACCAATAAGAAATGTGGCATGCGAAGATGGACATGAGGAGCGTCACGAAACTTCGAGTGGCGAGGAAATATACACCAGTTTGCACGGAAAACTATCTTTTATTGCGATTAGGACCCCCCCCCCCCCCCTCTCGGCCACATGTCCCATTCCGGCGATATATCTTTTAACCAGATACGTCGGGGAAAATTTCTATATCAATGGTAGCTGATGATAGCATGTTTCAATAAGAACTATGACGTCAAAATCAGTGGATGGTATGAGGCTGCATATCTCATCTTGCTTCGGCATAACATTTCTTATATTGGTATAAAGTAAGGACAGGGTCTGTTGGTAGGCCTCACAATAGAATGGTTGAGATGAGGATGTGCACTGACTCCAACTTAACGTACACGTGGTGGCCGGACAGCAGTGCTCCCGGGTTGCTATAACTTTATTTCAACAAAAATGTCTTACACCTCCTAAAACCAAAGCAATGTACGTATAAACCGATTATTTACATGTGTATTAGGCAATTAAATATTCTCATGATTGAGTTTTAAATTTTTCTTCTTTAATGCTAAATTAGTATGATAATATTGCATGGAATAAATTAGAGTAAACTAGACGAGGTAATTGAGAAATGTTAATTATGAGTGGTCAAAAGCTAAAGTAATTCGTTTCAAAAACAACTTCTTTATAAAGAACACTAAAATAATAAAAAAACGATTTTTTATATCAAATTATGAATGATTACATTGTTTCTTATTGTCAGTCTTATAATATTATTTACCTTAATAAATAGTGGAAATATGGCCTACATTTCCTTTCGAATGCGTAAAAAAAGTGCTAACAAAGCCACGCTTTAGTATTTGATTTTACTTTATCTATTGACGAGAAATCGATTGATTGGCATTCACAATGGCTGCCTTGCGGCTGAATTTCCAATGTGATACGTTTGAGTCCTAATTTAATCTTAAATATTGCTATGAACCTGCTCCACTGTTTATATAGTAATTGTTTTTGCAGACATCTCTGTCAGAAAAATAGTACTGTTGTCATGGTGATATTAATTTTGTTATAAACTATTATGAAACGAGGTAAATAGAATTTTATAAATTAGAATTCGCTTGATTGCCTTTTGCTTATATGAACTGTTTTAAACTATAACTTTGTTTTATTAGAAACGTTTGGCGTAACTGCACACAACTACTGTATGATTTTTAATATTTTGTTTATAAATCTGCAGACATAAACAACAATTTCGCTAATGTGTTTTAGTTTTCAAGCTACAATTAAAGATATGTTGCAGGAACCATTATTGTTGGTTGTCTACGAATTGCGATAGCATTCGTCATGTTTTCCTCCTTCTTTTGTTACGAGGCTATAGACGACGTCACGGACGCTGTCTAAGACGGCGTCTAAAGCGACGTCCTAGAGGATGACGTTAAGAACGACGTCTAGGGCGACCCCATGGAGTACGTCTAGGAGGACGTCGAGGACGACGTTTAGGATGATCTTTAGGACAACCTCTAGGACAATTCAGTTTTCCCGCTCATTTAGCAGAGACTCTGAATTGTTTTGTAGGTTCCGTGACGTCAGGTCAAGTGAATTTTCGTGAAATTTAACAGGGAAATTGAATTGGTTTATAGACCATCTGGAGTAAATTTTTTCGCTAAATTATTTTTGGGGGGATCTGGATTGGTGTATAAGTAATGTGACGTCAATTTTTCCGCTAAAATTTTCTCGGAAACTGAATCGCTGTATAAGTAATGTGACGTCAATGGTTCCGCTAGATTTAGCGGGGAAACGAAATTGGTTTGTGTGTCGCCTGACGTCAGTTCATTTGACATGAATTTTTTCGCCGAATTTCGCGGGGAAACAAAATTGGCGCATCAGTCGTGAAGTCAATTTTTTAGCTAAATTTAGCTGGGAACCTGAATTGGTGCATAGGTCGTGAACTCAATTTTTCCGATAAATTTAACGTGCAAACTGAATTGGAGCATAGGTCACGTTAGGTTAATTTGTCGCTGAATTTAGCGAGGAAACTAAATAGGAGCATAGGTCACGCGCCGTCAATTCTCCGCTAAATTTAGCGGGGACGCAAGGAGCCCCTGCCTACGACATTAGAGGCCAGATAACTAAATTATACAGAATTTCGTGATGGTAGCTTTATAATGCTATCATATTTTTTTTAAAAAGTAAGAACTATCACCATAATATACAAACTCTTGTTTACTTCCCCCTGTCAAAATAGTGTTAGTCACGTGCTTAGACCATAACCGTGTATGAGAATCTTTCTGCCTTTCATTGCGGAAAGAGATAACGCTCGATACGTCCCTCATAACAATCAACTGTAAAGTTCTGGAACGCATGGTACAAGCACGCATCGAGTGGATCCTTGAAACCGAAGACAACTACGATACTACACTAACGGCACTATAAAAGCCACTCCAAAATTAAAAAAAAAAACGTTTTTTGTTAATTTATTGAGGCGTAGTTTACTTGGACTCACGCGGCAATCAAATATGCGCCCTTGTAAACAGGGACACTTCCAGAGCATTTGATACCATCTACCACACAGCGGTGATGCGCACGCTCCAGAAGCAATACATAGGGAGAATGCTAATTCTGTTAATGCTAAGTGAAAAAATAGAAGATACACATTTAAAATCCATACCACGAAAAGTCAAGAGCGTCGCAGCAACATTGGCGTCCCTCATGGCCCAGTGCTGTCGTCGTTTTTTTTTTTTTTTTTTTTTTACCTCGGGATGGCGCCCCTTTTGTCGAAACTGCAAACCATCGGAGGTATGCACTTTACGGTGTATGTCGATTACATTATTTAATGAGAAAACATCGGATCCACAAAAACTCCAACAAGCGCTTGGCTAGGCAAATCAATTTACACCGAGCGCGGCTCGAACGTGCAACCCAAGGACGTCCTATCCTTAAGCTAATGAGCCCACATATCGATCAACTGCTGACATTTCCGAAGAACCAACCTCCATGGAACCGCAACAACCCCTGTCCCATGAAACATTGTGCCAAGAAGCAAGAGCGAGGCATACAAATTCTTGGAAAGCACAACAATGAAGTCGAACTTCTACTCGAAAGCTCGAAAGCCGTCATCATCTACACAGACACTTCGGTGAACGACCAAATCACTACCAATGAGTATCACGTTATACATGGCGAAACTTCGGCTCATCCTTCTATCGCCAACAATCCAGAACAACCAGAAACCAGAGGAGTACTAAGAGCTCCGGACTACGTAGATAAAACATGCACAGAACTGCCTCATTACGATTATGCAAGGAACACCACATCACCAGACCCAAGGTCCATAACATTTTCAGAGGCACTCCGGTGGTGCTTCACTTACGGAAGCCAAATGAGAATTTGATGAATGCTGTGTAACTCTGGCATCGTCAGAGACAATTTAGCCCACGAAGCCGCAGATAAGTTGATGAATTTTGTCTTGTTGGCTGAGAAAGAAGAAGTTAGCACTGGATGGATTGGGCGGGAAAAAAGGAGGAAGAAGTCGGATAGAATAAAAGATGGACGTCACGCACAGTGACTGGGCTAATCACTGTCGGTTCATTGTACGGTACAATACAACATATTGGCGCAGTCGACCATGAAACTGGAAACTCCGCCACCTTTCTTGCCGACTCCCGGCAAACCTCCAATTTCATGGACGAAATGGTATCCTCTCTTCGAGACATTCCTGGTGGCGAGCGGCGCTATTTCATACTCGGACGACAGGAAAAAGGCCATCTTACTCAACTGCCTTGGAGTGGAGGGACAGCGAGTATTCCGTTCCCTGCCCCCAACCCGAGAGGATTCCCTGCCATCTACTTCGGCGGCTGGAAGTCTTGCTGCCAGATCCCAAGAGGAGTCTATCCCAACTACTTCAGCGGCCAGTACTCCCACTACTCGTGCCTTCGGCGCCGCAGTACGTACACTGAGCAGCTTTTTTACGCCTGCCATCAACAAGGCCGTGGAGCAATATCGCTTCCGGCAAAGGGCACAACTGCCAGGAGAAGCGGTAGAAGAGTACGTTGCCGCGTTTCGAAGTCTGGCCAAGGCGTGTAAATTCGATGCACTGACTGAAGATTTAATCTGCGACCAGCTTGTCGAGAAAACCTACACCAAGGAAGTGCGGGAGAGGCTTTTACTCGAACCAGAGCTGACGCTTGACGCTTCGTTAGTCATTGCAAGGCAAGTGGAACAGGCTCTGCGCGAATCTAAGCTGCTAACCCAGGACAATAACGTTTCAAGCACTTTTCAGGTTGCGGCTCTCACAAGATCTACTGCTAAATCTTCAAAACAGGGCCAAAATGCTATAGATGTGGATCTTCAGCTCACTTGACGGATGCTACATCATGCCCGGCACGTGCGAAGGCTTGTAAAAAATGCAGTACACGTGGCCATTTTGCAGCTGTATGCAAAAAATCAACAGCAGTGAAGACCACAGATTCCATCAGCGCCCAAGGACTGATGAACATTCAGGGATTGCCAGACATCCTGCACTGTGAAATGATCGTAGCCGGCGTTGCACTCAAGCTGCAGGTGGGCACTGGCTCACCAGTATCCATCATATCTTCTGCACTCTACGATGCGCAGTTTCGGCACGTCAAGCTGGAACATTCGAACCTGGAGCTCAGAAATTACTCTAATGGGCTGATCGAGGTGTATGGGATGTTCACAGCCGAGGCATCATTTGGAACCAGACATACTACAGGTACATTCCATGTCACATCCGGCAAACCACTGGTTGGACTAGATGTCCTTAGGGGCTTGCAAATGAGGCTGGATATTGAAAAACATGCGTGTCACCAGCTCTCTACCAGAGGTATACAAAATCCTCAGCAGTATACAGAGATGTTTCCACAGCTATTCAAAGAGAAACTGGGACACGTGAAAGACTTCGTTCACAAAGTCAAGACGCGATCATCGGTTGCCCCAGTGCAAAAAAAACTTCGTCGTCTCCCTCTGACAGTACAAGACAAAGTCTCTGAGAAGTTGCAGAAGTTAGAAACAGCAGGGGTAATCGAGAAAATCGATGCGTCAAAGTGGCTTTCCCCAATCGTCGTGGCCTGGAAGAAAACAGGAGAAATCAGGCTATCCGTAGATTTACGAAGATCAAACGAAGCAGTCGTCATTGACGGTCATCCGCTTCCACATCCGGAATAAATCTTTCACCGGCAGACAGGTATGACGATCTTCTCCAAGCTGGACCTCTCATCAGCTTACCACCAAATGGAACTGGCAGAGGAGAGCAGAGGTATTACAGCGTTTATAACGCATGAAGGTCTTTACCGTTCCAAGAGGGTTTGCTTTGGACTAGCTTCGACAGCTGCAGCCTTTCAAAAGATGCTGTCAACAGTGCTGAAGGGATGCCAAGGCACAGTTCACTACCTAGATGACATCCTTGTCGCAGGGTCATCACAAAAAGACCATGATAAAAACTTAAAGCGAGTCCTATCGCGCTTAGAGAAAAGTGGGTTGAAGCTCAACACGCGAAAGTGCACCTTTTCGGTCACGGAGTTGGGATATCTTGGACACCAAATATCCAAAGAAAGTATAAAACCAGCTGAAGGAACGCTCGGCGCTATCAGCAAAGCGCCATCCCCTACAGATCTCAAGTCCTTGCAATCCTTCCTCGGACTTGCATCGTATTTCTTGAAGTTCGTTCCACACCACGCAACAGTGGTTGATCCGCTCCGTGTCTTGCTACGCAAAGGTGTTGCTTTTTTGTGGACAGCTGAACATGAACATGCATTGTAGGAGGTGAAGAGCCTGATAAAGAACTGTGCCACTCTAGCCATTTTTGACCCTACACTACAAACGATGGTTACAACAGATGCATCCAACTACGGACTGGGAGCTGTCCTACAGCAGCTCCATCCAGAAGGCGTCAGGACAGTGGCGTTCGCGTCAAGGACATTGTCTGAGACCGAACGACGATACTCCGTAGGGGAACGAGAAGCTCTGGCTTGCCTTTGGGCTTGTGAAAGGTGGAAAACATTCCTTCTAGGAAGACGTTTCATACTGCGTACAGATCACCAGGCCCTTGTGACATTACTTGCCACACAAGGACAGGGAAGGCGACCCATGCGTATCGCCCGCTGGTCTGCAAGGCTACTGCAGTTCAACTACGAAGTGCAGTACCGGCGGGGTGAAGAGAATGTGATTGCAGATGCACTTTCGAGACTTCCGGTTCTCAGCAAACAAGACACGTCAAGCGACGCAGAGGACGCCGAAGTAATATGCGCAGTTCGAGCCCAACTGCGAAGCGTCACATTGGATGAGCTTCAGACGGAAACTTTGAAAGGTGCTACACTAACAAAAGTGATCGATATCATCACTTCTTCAAACCCTTCTGAGTTACAGGGACAACCTACCTTGTTACCCTTCTACAAACTTAAGGACGAACTTTCTGTGGTGCAAGGCCTGGTTTTGCGTAATCAGAAGATCATCCCACCGACCACACTTCGTCGTCGGATCATGGACATCGCGCACGAATCTCATCCTGGGATTGCACGAACAAAGCAGAGACTCCGAGACCACTACTAGTGTCCGAGTATGGACGGTGAGGTCAATGACTACATCACAAGCTGCATGGTCTGCCAACAACATGACAAGACCGTAAAAACCGCACCTGTTCCGATGACCTTTTCCAACAGGTGCATGGAAGCAGATAGGAATAGACTTCGTCGGGCCATTTACTAGTTTCTCAGGAAACTGCCGATGTGCCATCACCGCTGTCGATTACTTCAGCAAGTGGCCGGAGGTCGAATTCTGTACCCACCCAACGACAGGTCCTGTGATAAGCTTCCTACAAAAGATCTTCAGTAGGGAAGTCTACCCCGAAGTACTGGTGTCCGACCACGGTTCACAGTTCATGTCCTTGCAGTTCAAAATCGTTCTGCAAGACAGAGGAATCATACACTCGAAGTCGTCTATCTACTACCTACAGGCGAATGGACAAGTAGCGCGTTTCAACAGGGTGCCCAAAGACTACATACAAAGCATCTTGTTGGAGAAAGGCAACATCAAGACGGACCCGGTAGACTTTTTGGGAGTTTATCGGTGTACACCGCAAGCAGCTACAACTCTGTCACCCTCTATGTTACTACATGGACGACCAATGCGAACGAGACTGGACATCGTGGGGCTCCCGCATCCAGACATTTCAGAAGATGCTAGGAGCGCGATAAATGGACTTCGTGACAGGGTGAAGAAATATCAGAATGACTTCAAAAACTACGTTGACCAACGCCGAGGGGTAAAAAATCCAAAGTTCAAAGGAGGAGACTATGTACGTGTCCGACTTCCGGGACACGCAACAAAAGGTTCTTCGTCGTTCAGTTCTGCAGTGAGGATTAAGGAGTCCCTCGGACCTGCAACCTTTCTAACAGAAGAGAGAAACTGCTGGAACGCTTCTAAGTTAACAAGAGCTGTTGCAACAACAGTTCCCGCTGCAACAACAAATATACCGGAAGCTGAATCATCCGTCCGGTCCAGGCCTAAGAGAAATAAGCGGCCACCAGATCGTTACTCTCCGTAACACATAATTTTACCTTGTGGGGGAGTATGTCGTGTTGGCTGAGAGAGAAGAAGTTAGGACTGAATGGATTGGGGGGAAAAAAGGAGGAAAAAAGATGGACGTCAAGCACAGTGACTAGGCTAATAACTGTCGGTTCATTCTACGGTACAATACAACAATTTTATCCTTCTGAATGTCCACAGGGCCTTCAGAACAATACTCACCAAAAGCGACAAACCCTTCCCGACGAGTTATTGTGAGGCTCTTTACAACCATAAATACAACCCACGTGCTACCAAGAAACAAATAATGAGAGAAATGTGATCCTACGTCAACCAACAACCCGACACCGTCCCAAAAGATTCCGCTGACACCAAATAGTCTTACTTAGTTGCGTCCGCTCAGACGAAGCAATTACGCCTCATCTACTCCGGAAGTGGGATCACAAAAAAAAAAGGTAATAACCAACGTATCGATCCCCAACACCACAGTGCCCATACTTCCAAGACGCCATCCCACCTAAGCTTCACCGTCTCATCGGGACCTACCCCAAGCAGCACAAGGTGTTGGGCCAATATTGGAAGAGCAGCAGCAAGAAAAGGTCCAATAAAGGTCCACTTTAGCCAATCTGCTCCCAATAATGTCTATGCCATTATATAGAATCTTCAGTGATGGCCCAGCTTCTCCAATGACCAACCAATATTAGAAGTGCATTGGCATAAAATGGGCAATCTTGGCCAGTGAGTTCCATTTGCTTGCGAATATTGGATGAACACTGGCAAAACATGGGCAATGTTGGCCTGACAATTCCATTAGCTTGCGAATATTGTATGAACATTGGCATAAAATGGGAAATCTTGGCCTTTCAGTTCCATTGACTTGCGAATATTGGATGAATACTGGCATGAACCGGACAATGTTGGCCTTTGAGTACCCTTGGCTTGGCTTGCTAGCATTGGATGAACACTGGAATAAAATGATTAACGTTGGCCTGTCTGTGTCGTTGGCATTCCAATATTTGATGGGGACTGGCATAAAATGGACACTGTTGGCTTTTCTGTACCACTGGCTTGCCAGCGTTGAACAAACACGAGCTTATAATGGTGAATGTTGTCCTGTTAGTAACACTGGCTCATCGTAATTTCAAAAACACAGCGGCATATAATGGTCATTGTTAGTCTGACAATACCATTGGCTTAATATTGTAAGCATGTTGAAATAAGCTGGTTTAGGCGTGTTCTTTTTGCCTCAACAAGTTTAAATTGCTCGAGCGCTTGTCAATTTTACGTTATTTTGTCAAAGCGCGATTTAGGTGCTTTTCTACAAAGTAAACAAGGCAATAACAAGGTACAAAACTTAATGGCGATGTTTTGCTCTTTCCCTGTGCATATTAATGAGTCGTTAGCGATACGGGCTCATCAGGACCGCCAACTGAAAAAGAACGATGTCCGCGTTATAGAGTTAATATAATAGATTATTATGTTGACTCTATGATCTCGACAGAAAAGCTTCGTACCCTCACTGCGGGCTTGTGGACTGCACTTCGTGTCAGGGGAAGAACTTCTTTGCGATTGACTCGAACAAGGCACTATTCTGAAATATGGTTATAAAGTGACGGCTCTATGACTTTACGGCACCTGCTGCCGCAATAACACGCCGAATGCCTCCAACATGGCGCCAAGGCACTGATAGCAGACGACAATGCTGGTATTCATTTAGAGTCTAGCCGGAAGTGATGTCAGGGTCAAAAAACCTATACTTAAAAGCGCAAAAAAGCAAGAAAAGTAGGACTGCACACTTGGCGCGCTTCTGGCAACTGAATTTCGTTTAGAAAACACGAAAAAATATAATACTTTATTATACCTCGCCCGAAATGAATCCGAATTCCGCATTTTATGAAACGAGTGACGACACACTGATGCATCCGTCATCCTCCTTTACACTGATTCTGAGCGCCAAGAAAATTTTTTCCTCTGTTTTCGCTTCCCAATTGTCTGGAATTTGTGTTTGATACAGCAAAGGATCACACGAGCACTTATCACAGTGGACTTCCAAGTTCCCCGAAGAAAACCGCTTTACAGAAAGTTGGTGTCCTATGTACGATCGGGTCGTGCACGAAAACACCTAATGTCAAAAGCCCCGTACCAAATGCTCCACGACTGACACCCCACCCTGTTGCCACACCTTAAAATGGCCAGTTTTATCAGAAGCCCATGACGCGAATCCCTAGACCAGGTGGCCGGGTCCTCACCGTGGCGGTTGAGCATTCTGCTTTTAATTAAGAGACAGCAAGTGTGCACGCGAGCATGTGTAACGTAATCATGTCGTCATTTGTAGAGCCTCAACATGTTAGGATGACATGGAACAATTCTGGTTGAAGCGCGCAAAGGGACTCTGCACGTCGGGCTATCGTGCTACACACGCACGATCGCCCACATGTCGTTGGTATTTTAGACTACCGGTGTGGCGCATTTCACATGTTTGTGCCCATGTTTTTTGTGCGCATGCTCTCCAGTTTTGTTCATTTTGAAGCATAAGCTCGTTAGTTTCAGTGGTGTCCTGAGGGAACGCCAACGTGGCGAACGATTTTCTGGAAATTTATATCGCTCCTTTTTTCCGTTTGGACGCAGTTGATTTATCATTGTCTCTTTTTAATTTGGACATTAGGCTGCAAGCTGATTTCGGAGCTTCGTGTCTGTCAGTCCCTTTTCGTCCTCTTGCTGTAGAGTTATCATGTCTAAGCAATCTCTACCAGATTGGTTTTTGGAAACCCGGATAGCAAATGCCAGCAGAGACTAATGGAAGAGTTCGAAAGAGAGAACTGCACAGGGGAGGGTAGCGCCGTCGGCCTCGGAACGGGTTCGGAAAGGGCGAGGGAGGGTGCCGAGAGAGCAGTTCCCCTCCCGTTGTCCCCACGCCGTCACTATACTTCGTTTCAGCTTCCGTCCGAGCGCAGCCAAAGCTACGTTTGGCGTGAGCCAATCACACGCCGGCAATAGGTCACGTGATCTCGCTTGCACTCTTGTATCACTCCGCTGCGCCGCTGGTCGTCCGCGCCGCCCGAGCTCGCCGGGTATTTCGTCTGCTACAGGTGTTTCAACGGTATCGTCTGCTACAGGTTTAAAAAGTGCCCTTTCACGTTCTGAAATCTAGTCACAGGGGATGTCAGTACATAGGCTAGCCGCTGGCGTCTGTGTCCGAGCTTTCCATCTGTTCGTCATTTCGGCATAGTTTCGAGATGTGAGTACACATTGCAAGGTGCCCGATGACCCGGCCGTTGATGTTTCTTTCTATTGTATGCATATACCAGAGCTCGAGGCGCAGCGCTTTCCACCTGCTTCTTGTCGTTCAATGTGATCGGCCAGTAAAGGGGTGCCCGATTTCGCAGCGTATCAGTGAATTGTAGTGGCCCAGACGCTTTTCTTGTTTACAACGCATTCGCGGTACGACGCGGCCGGAGTCTCCTGCCGGGTTTGAAAGTAGACATTCATCACGACGTCTCGCGCCTGACGCCCAAATGTGCCTTTGCGAAATGACGTTTTGAAACGACTCGGTGAGGAAAGCAGCGAAGCACATGATTCGGCCAATACCGGGAACGAAATCACACAGAAAAACCGAGCGCTGCAGCCGTGTTGCCAGCGGATGTACGCGTTTTCACCAAACCACATGCATTTACATATATTAATAAAAACATATACTTCAGATATTTAATTCCTTTCGTAGCAAATAATTCTCAGAAGTATACATCTGGAATGTTGTGAAATGTTTACGCACAAAACAGTTATTTTAAGAAAATTACTTTTGCGGACTACTTTGTGGTGCGTAGGAATGCTCTTCTCGAAGTTGCGAACTGTCCCTCAGCCTTCGGCTGCGCTCGGACGGAAGCTGAAACAAAGTATAATGTCCCCAAATCTCCCCTTTGTGAGCGAAGAGGACCCGGTGACCTTGAGGGAGGAGGACACTGTTCATTCCTAAGCTGACACTGCCAGGGGAGCTACGCGCCGGCCGGACCAGTCATCACCTGTACCGATCTCTGCGCGTGGTTACGGGAGAGAGCGTCATCACGTGATTAAAGATAGACCTGCGACTGGTTCACCGAGCTTCTTAGCTTCCTCTATACTCTCAGCTTAGGGGTGATGGAGCTCAGCCCATGAAACACGCGCACACACATGCACACAGAAAGTGGGATCGCATGCACCAAGGCTACACGATAAGGTAGTGGCCGGAAGACGGTGGGGGACGGTCTCCTCAATTTTCAACACGCGCATCCGCGACCTGCAAATGGGCAGATGCGCTTCGCAATTTATGCAAGTTTTTTTTCTTCTTTTCTTTGCAGAAATAGCTTTTTTGTTTTAAGGAACAAGAATGGCAAGATAATCATGCGCATATTAGGACACCGTGGTGTCAGTTTCTAATGGCGAATTCCACTGGTCATTTTGGAGCGCGCCGGGATCGACTTCTCTGGAGCGATCCTATTTCACTTGGCGATCGGGATCGAGACGGCCGTGTTCCACTGGTGGTTCTGGATTAGCTCCCGCTCCAGATCTCGATCTGGGTCCGACAAAAGTCGCTCCGCCGATTTCGGCGGATTCAACCGGAAACCAGCCGGGCCAGCCCTCGGCGCACATACGTGACTTCCTTTCTCGCGGGGCATCTCGACTCATCTCGCCCATCTCGCCTCAGAAGCATTCGTAATGGCCGCTCGGGAGGTGCCGCCTGTACCGCCCGCTTTACTGCTGCTGCTGCTTGACGACAGTTCGCCGTCAAGTTGCTTGAGCAGCTTCCGGCATTCCGGCAATCTTTGCCACAAGCTCCTGAGCCATTTCTGCCGCTCGTGCGTCGAACACGTGTTAGCACCACGATTGCGAAAACGTCTTCGAAACGACCGCGGCGGCCGCGGAAAGGGGATTCCCGGGGCGGGTGAATGACAGGAAGGAATCCGCCGATCCCGGAGCGGTGGTCATATTCCACAGGGGGATCCGTAGGCGGCGCGACCCCGTTCGGATCGTGTGCTCCATTCAGGATTTGGTCAACTGATCCCGGCGCGCTCCAAAACGCAATGTGGAATTCGCATTAAGTTGCCTGAGTGCATTGAATTGCTTCGCTGACTTATTATCGGGTGAAGCGGCTCGGCATCTGCGCCATACACGCTACCCTATACTGGAACCTGCAAGAACGGTGGTTCTAGAGTTCCGATCACCAGCAGCGCATTTCGTCTTAGTGTCAAGTGCAATCTTCAACATGCGGATTGCCAAGGCCATGGATATTCTGTCGGCAGCGCCTACACACCGGTGATCTTACTTTGCTGTGGGCATACATGTGACCATTAGCTTCGACGGACCGAAGACACGACGGACCACCTTCTCTTCCATGTGAGTGACAAGAAGAGGTCTCCTGACCATTGGGGATAGGTATTCTTGCCACGCAATGTACGTTTTGTCACTATCCGATGAGTTTGAATCGTGTCGAACTGTGTGCCAGGAATCTTCGACGAGTTCAAGGTGTAATCCACAGCGATCGGCCCGAAAGGCCCTGTACAGCGCTATTTGTAAGTGCTTTTTATTCAAACAGACCGTGAGAGACGTTCGGATTGGTTATTTCTTTGTTCGAAGTCTTTTTTAGAGCGCAGCTCTTAGGGGCCCGTTTCCGGCTTGAGCGGCGTCGGCGTCGCCGTCGCCGTCGGCGTAACCGCGAGGTCACGTGACCCCCCCGAGGTCACGTGACCCAACCAGGTCACGTGACACCCCTAGGTCACGTGACCCCCTTGAGGTCACGTGACCCCCCTAAGGTCATGTGACCCCTTCAGGTCACGTGACCCCCAAGCTCACGTAACCCCTTGAGGTCACGTGACCCCCTCAGGCCGCGTGACCCCTGAGGTCACGTGACCCCCTGAGGTCACGTGACCTCAAGGAGTCACCTATCCCTCAGTACGCTTCCATCTTCCTCCTCAAGAGCTGCGCTCTAACCGGCGTTACAGGGAATTGTAAATGGCTTTCATTTTTTTTGTTGTTAAAATATGGCTGTCTTTTTGGCGGTAGATGTTTGCTGTAGTAAAATGTCCTCCCGATATGTACAAAGCCGAATATCACAGAGCGTTGAGTAGTCCTTATCTGCCAAGGTTCGGCTTGTTGGGTGCGAGTGGAATGTCACTAATTTCAATGCGCTCTGCGAGTGTAATTGCAGTGATTGTCTTTACCCGACAAGCTATTTTATGTGCATGATTTATTTTAAATTTTTGATTGATTCAAGCGTCAAGTTCTATTCAACTCTCATGTTCTTACGTATAACAGGATATTTATTGAACTGTTAATTTAGTAGTGCGTTTGACACTGGTGAGCTGAAAAGGGAGGCCAGCGGTCGGATTTCTAAATTGTAAATATTATGGAGGCAATATGTGTACATTTATAAATTACGTATTTCCGTGCCGCAAATACTTGAAGCCTTAAAACCGTATTTTTTTTTTTTTTAAATCGACGTAGAAATGTCGTTGTGAACTTAAATGGCGAGATTGTAATTCTTAAGACTCTTAAGGCTAGGTGAAGGGTTGAGGGACGCTATGATGTTGCGAGAGTAGAGCTGAGCAATTTATGAAATAACCTTCGTACTATTTAATTCATTTTTTTTAAATCACTATAATTTATTTTAATCTAGATCGATCGAGCTCTCAGTAAGGACAAGTCGGACAATAAAAACAATAGTAAACGCCTGGGCCGTCTTGCTAGAAACATTAATTGTCTCAGCTGAGACACTGATTCCAGCAAGCCGTCCCAGGTGTCTTACCTCCGCATCTATCTGTTTTAGAAGGCAGTACTAAGATGTTTACATACAAAATAACGAAAAATAATTCACTGGAAAAGAAAGCTGATAATATGGAAAAGTAAACATAAAAAAGTTGGTAGGCCTTTCCAAGATTTTATACTTGAAGAGCAACTGAGCCAATGAATCGAATAGTTAAGTAATGGGCGGCGATTAATAATGAAGCTATGTTTTATTTTGATATTCATTATTGAGAAGCGTAAGAGAGAACTGAGAGCCTCTGAAACCCTTCACCTGAATCCAAACCCCCGCTCCTGTCTTTTTCAGAATCTGTGGCCAGGCCCCTACGTGGAATCCCATCAAGTGCCTGCCCGTTTCACAGTTTGGAGAGATGGACCCTGGCACTCATTGTTGTTTTAATTTTCTTTCAATCAAAGATTTTAATAAACTGTATTGACGGTACACTTTGCATTGCATACCTTTATATTTACCTGCATGTAATATTGACTTAATATTTTCCTCAGTGAATGTGGCTTCTGTACAGCAGCTTTCTTTTTAGATGTATATATAGCGTTCTACTGAACACCATAAATGCATATGAAAAGAAAGCTGAATACCTGCTAAAATGGCTGCCGAAATAGTGCAGCCTGACCTTAAGATCGCATGCTGAAATCAAAATATCCAGAGCATAAGGTTGGGAGCAAATATTGGATAAGCCAATGCTTAAACTTGGATGCCAATATTGGCTGTAAGACCCACAATCAATAGTGGTCCAATGATGGCTTATGTATTCGTTAAATTATGGCCCAGCGTTGGGTTAAATGTTGGTTAAGAGGCGGTCCTACGATGGCAAGAATGACGGTTCTATATTGGTTCAGATATTGGTCTAATCTTAGTCCAACATTGGCATTACTGAATGGTCCACCATTGGATCGGGTAGCGCTTTCGAAAAAAACCAACGTTAGGCCAACATTGGAGCCAAGTTTTGCCAGTGGCGTGCCCTTGTTTGTCCAACAATGGTGTGCTGCTTGGGACGCGGCCTTGGCGACTGCGGCCCACAGAACCCAAGCTATCAATAGTCTGGACACCGACGACCGACCACGTGACCTCGTGTCCCGGCCTAGGTCAGAAGGTGCTGCGCTTCGTACTCCTTCAGTCTACCGGATGTGGCGCCCCCTTTTAGGAGGTGTCTTAACTGCAAGCCACGCCGCAGCGCGACCGCTTGATTAAGTCCAAGAAACGCATTTCTCACCTCGCCTTACTCTGAATTTTGAAATGTTTTCGGAAGAAAAAACTTTTCTGGGCCTGAAAACTTCTTGGCTGTCAAAATGCTACAAAACACACGTCAAATCATTCAACCATTCAGTTGACACCTGGTCGCCGCGACCGGATGTTAGATAGAAGTGTAGAGGAGTGAGCATATATTACGAGCTAAATGCTGTAGAATAAAAACAACACTTGACAGAACTTTCCGCTAACAAGGATTATAATTGCAATGCATAATTTAACCCAAGCTTTTATTGGGTTTTAGAAAGCGGCTCCGTAGGGATTGGGATGCAGGTACTTATAAAGTAAAAACTAAAGCTGACAAGTCGCATTCATTTGTACCTATCGGCTAAACTCTCTGCTCCTAAAGCAGGACTGTTTTCTCTCTGTGATTTAACGAAAGCAAGAATACACGATAGGAGTAGATAAGGCCAGATGTGCGCTCGAAAACTAGTGCAGCTGGCGAGTCGGAAACCACTACAGTTGAAAAGTCGCAGGCATTGTGACGGCGACGTAAGTTGAAGCTTTAATACTACACTGTTTTCTACCGGTGCTCTAATTCAGCTTAGGCTTGAATGTAAGTAGCAAGTTCCGGCATTATACGCAGAATATCGAGCTTGCCGGTTTTAAAGAAAAAGTTCGTAGTTTTATTTATATAAATTAGGCTTCTGGTTATGGAATGCAATGAGGTCGCTTGGCAGGCTTGCATTTTGCGGGAATGTTTTCTAATATAGCGACAATGTGAATTTATTTTATTTTATTTTGGCAGTTAGTTTAGTTTGTCTGCTAAAATCATGAATTGTGGAAAATTGAAAGAATTACACGTTTAATGGGATTTAATTGAAAAGTGGGAACACCCAGTAAGGTTCAAACACGTTTAGTGTTCCGATGCATAACTTTTCCCTAACGGGGTTGGTTCACGTTGTTCTTGAAACATTTAACCTGCATAGTTAATATGACGCAGAAACAAAAGAAACAGGAACGGATCACAAAAGCGACCACGTTGTTAGCTGTTTCATTATTTACGGCCTGTATTATGGACGGTTTCAGGAACCCTTGTTTATCAACACCCGGGAGTTTTAACACGATAGCGTTTAGAAGCTCGTATTGCAAATTATCCGGCATCGTTGTCGGCGTCGGTTTCCGTGTCGGCGGCGGTGTGAGCGAAAAACTCTTTATGCAGCGCGGTGCAGCCCCCTGGGAGCTCACGCGTGGCTGTGAAATCATGACCCTATATCGACCCGCTAAATTTTGCGGCGGAAATTTTCCCATAAATTTAGCGGACCGTTTTCCTGCAAAATATTTTCCGCCAAATTTTCGAGAAAATTTTAATGAAAAGACGCGTGCACGGCTTGAGAACAAGCGCGGTTCAATGAGAAGGCTTTGCAAACGGGACCCGATAGCGCTTAAAGGGATACTACACCGAAATCTCGGCGCTTATTTTTTGGTCTATACGTGTCCGAGGGAGCAGTGTCACATCGGCCACACCAATATTTTTGTTAAAAAGACGCAAAAAGGAATTTTGAAACAAACGATTAGCAAAGAGCACCTGGTGGATGTCGCTCAAGCCTCGTTTGTAATGCCCGTCTAGGACCGTTGACGGGTAGTGGCGATAAGGGCTCATTCACACACTCGTAATTCAGAACGACGGAGAGAGACAAGGCCGGTTTTTAAGCCTCTTGCGACGTCTTAGGACCGTGTGCGCTGCTGCGGAGCTGGTCCTAAGATGTCGTGAGAGGCTTAAAAACCGGCCTTGTCTCTCTCTTTCTGTCCTACTCGGTTCCAAGTGTGTGAACGGCGCTTAACTCTCTCCCATAGAACTATACATGCTTGGCACCTGACGTCATCCCGACAGCTCTACGGCCAGCACGAGAGATGAGAAACTCCCCACTTAACGGGACCCTCTTTTGCGTGGCCCGCTATTCTCCATCCACAAGATTACTGGAGATTGACCCGTCCCTAAAAATGTACACAAAAGCAGATTCGCGGTTAGTTCCGGTGGCCCGATCGCTGACGTGCTACGACCGCTTGGGTGGATAGGGAATCCTGACGACGTCAGCCTCACCGCAGCTTTGCTCATCCCGAGACAAACTACGTCACGGTTTCGCCGGATATGACGTACTCTCCAGAGTGGGCCGTTTATAACGATACAACCATCAAGCTCAATGTGCAAGCGTGCGATTGTCAATTACGGATATTGTGAATCATACTCAGCCCTTTTCCGAACACAACGGGTATGTTTCAAATTTAGCTAAGTATCGCATTAAGCGTACCCCAAGCTTTTTTTTGTGTGTGTTTTTGCGAAGTATAAACGGCTTTATTTGGGAACATGTGGCGACATGAATGAGTGTTTGACTTTCAACACTGATATAAAAAGTGGAGTCCAAATCTTTTCCCGGAAATTAGAGCGTGTTTTAGCAGCCCTAAGAATGTTCTAAGATAACTTTCCTGGTTATCTGTGTGTTTTCACATTTTCTGGAAAAATCTCGAAGAGTCTTTCCCGTAAAAAAAGAAATAAATAAATGAATAATAGTCCGGAGAGGTCATTTACTTGGAGCTTGCGGAAGCCGCGTCAATTGTCCCTCTTGTTCCACTTCTCCAGGGAGTATTTTCGTCATTCTTATCCAGCTCGCTTGCACCTTTGCATTTAATTGCATTATAACCATTCTTCTCGTGTTTCTTCTTTTTAAATTCTTACGTTGTCTTAAAAGTTCACAATTATTATCTTTGACTGCACCATTGGGGAAATGTATACCGGGAATGAACTTAACGACGCAATTAGACTTCCGAGCAAAGTTGTAACATACAAAAATAAAACTATTAACTGAAGTATTTCACAGTCGACAAATAATTTTTTAATACAAGTTTAACACCACAAAATTAAATCAAACACCAAACAAAAAGGGTCGTGTCTAGATAAAAAAAAGAGCTCTACGGAAGGTTAGGGCGAAAGGGAGCTGGTGGAGTTTTAATGAAAAAAAAAAAAAACACCCCGAAATTGGGAAAAAGAAAGGACGGACAAAAACAGATGTTGCAAACAGAGCTCAACTGAGGTGTGTTTGAGACTTCTGTGTTCGCCCGTCTTTCTGTTTCCCAGTCGCGTTTTTTTTTTTGTTAGTAGGCTTTGAGTTACGACAATTAAGTACTTAATAGGTAAATGGAAGACTTGGAAAATAGATATATTTGCCGCAAGAAAGAAGCTAGAATATGATGAAGAACAATACATTTCCAATATCCAAGTGGAGTGTGACTATTCGCGAAGCACTAACAAACGTTTTATTACACGTGAGCGAGCAAGCTTTTCTAAATATGGCGCTACTTCGGCATCGTTCCATACACCAAATTAAAAGTACCCCAAGATAGAAGTAATTATGTTACCCTTCACGTCCATTTATTGTTCTTTCCTTCTCTTAGTTGCTGTTAGTTGCACTGAAGTCACGGAAACTTGTTAAAGGATAGTGCTCAACATTTAATTTATTCAAAATTGCATTAGAAATACCGTCTTTGCATTAGTTAGTAAGAATAAAATGTCCGCTTCATAATGTGCAATATTCCGTGGTGTTTTTCGGCTTTTAGGAATCTATTTAAATAAACCCGTGATAGCTACGCTAATGCCGTTTGTGAAGGCGAGGTTTACGGCCCAAATGTCTTGACTAAAATTTTAAGTAAGCGAAGGTAAACATTTTGTTCCAATAAGAAAGATCCTGAGCATAATAAAAACCACAAAATTAGTAAATGTTATAAGGAGTTGGAGTGCGTGGGAAATATGGTGGCGCGCTAAATTTACCATTCGTCCAACATGCAAGCGTAAAGCTAAAAAAAAAACAAAAAAAAAACGCCACCGCGCCTTCTTTTTTTTTTTTTAACGTTAGCGTTGCACCTGTTCGCGAGTATTAATTTAGAGAACAACGTGGCCGAAATTCCCTGGCGTTCGAAGGTATTGCAAAGCTTACTGAGTTTGTAATATTTTTATGTAGCTCCGATATTCTCTAATTGAAAGCGCATATTGATATTCTCTAATTAAAAAGCTACTTAATACATGTTAGTTGAGTAACAGACTTATCGTGACGGCCAGGCTATATATTGGCGCGGGGGTGACCAAAAGAACAGGAAATAAACAGGAAGCACTGAACGTTTAATTAGGCGAACGTGTGCCCAAAACAAAATAAGATTAAGAACAGGCGTCCTAGGCGAGCGTGATGTTGGCACAGGATCGAGCGCTGGCGAAGAACTGACTTCGTATAGCGACGCGGAGCCCCTTTTGTAGACTCATAAATTTCTCGAACATTCGAACTAGAATGTTCGGCATTCGAACACTCTAAACGAGAAGCTTCTCGGACGCTGTAGAAACTATTATTACAGCCCAATTATAAAAGTTTCGCGTCCCTCAGGAATCGAACCTGGTGCCTCTGCGCGCGAGTCGGGTGCGTTGCCAGTCGGCCACGCACGCGGAAACATCATACTTTCCCGCCGGCCGTATAATCCAGCTGCACAAACGGCTTTGGTTCGTGACTTTTTCACGGATCTTTTTCTTTAAATATTCTATGACGCCTAAAACACCAGGTATACAAAATGCATAGACAACCTTAAATGCCTGTTTAAATACTGATATTTAAAATAGTGCGCACCTCGAGTATAGTAATCTAAAAAGCGACGAATGGAATTTGATGCTCCGCATACGTTCTCGCGCAATCTCATCCGCTAAAGTTCATTGCTTGAAAGTGTTCTAGACTGGTGTTTTACTTACTTAGAGAACTTAAACTTAAACTACGAGCTCTGTGAGTTATAGCGTTCCTCAAATTATCGTAATATGTATCTTGAGTTATCGATCAAATTCGCTTGTCTTTTTAGACGTCCACAGAAAACTGACAATTAATATGTCATCTGCAAATATTTTTATTGTAACCTAGCTGTGTACGATCAAGCTTATTGTTAATTTACTTATGAATTCAGAAACAAGTTTTATATCTTCCATGTTTTATGTGAGCGTGTGCTAATTTATAAGACTTTGAATTGTAATCCGTAATAAGACATTGCCGTTCGTACAGAATATAACATTGCTTTTTATTGCCCTATTTAGTTGGTAAGAATATTTTTCTAGATGTAATGTGGTGTGAGCCTAATTAAAATATTTAAAAATAAATAGCTCCCCCATCGTGTTCATAATCAATATATATCAGTATATCTCATATCGACCAAACAAGTTACAATAAATGAATATACTGTGTTCCAAGAAAAACGTTTTTAATCTCCAAATTGTTTCATTTCGTTAATTCCTTACGCAGTGATGGCATAAAAATATTTTAATTTGATATTTTAATACTTAAGTATTTTACTGAATCATATCGCACAATGAAGGTTATTGAAGACAATTGATTGAAAACGACTACTCGAATTGTCGAAAAATTATCCGCTACTCGCCTAGTTTTTCTGAAAGTAGCCAGTAATTTTCGTTTTCTTGAGGTTCTGATATAACGAACATTCTTTCAATATTTTTACAGATGTCTGACTTTATGGAACTTGTGAGCGCTGCTGTCGATGACAAGTCGGAGAGCCTTAACGCACTTGCCCGATACCTTTGGAACAACCCTGAAACTGCTATGAAAGAATTCAAGGCCCACGATCGAATTGCTGCTTTCCTAGAAAGTGAAGGTTTTTCTGTACAGAAAAACTACATCTTACCAACGGCATTTCGTGCAGAGTTTGGTGGTAAAACTATTTCTTCTCTCAATTGAATATTGTTAAACGTAATTTTATCCTCTTAAACGTTTTATTTATGACGCAAAATCATTACAAATTGTGTCTCAAATACACATTTTTACCAAAACTTGTAGACAGAGTTATGATATATTCACGGTTTTGTATTACTCACTTGAAGGTACTGTAAAATAATAAAACTAAGCAGCCTATCGTTAGCTACGCCTACTGTGAATAACTATAAAGGGCGCCTTTTATAAGGTTTTAAAGGTTTGTTCTAAAAAAGCAGCAAAAGCTACAGCAATGTGGCATATTTATACAGGTTATTTGTACGACTACTACCAAAGGGACAAAATATAGGGGGCAGAATCGACAAGAAAAGTCGGTTAATTAGCTGAAGTTGTCTACTTACTACTATATAATGAAAGCTAAACACACTTTAAGATAAATATATGTTTAGAATCACAAGCATGCTGCGCGTCATTGAAAACCACTAAAAAGTGGCCAGTGGTGAAAAAAAACATTCTCGCGTGTATGTGTTATGTTACTCATTCCCGCTTTGCACCTCCAGCGTTGCACGCGTTGAACGAGTGGTAAATTTAGCGCACCACCGCGCTCACAGCGCTCCACACAGGTTTGTTAAATTTAATAAATTAATGGTTTTCGATGACGCTCAACATGTTTCTCTTCGAAAGTACATCCTTATCTTTACTAGTCAGAAAGATAATTAAAAACTTTAAATTTATTTTTCAAAGTATCGTGACAATTACCCCCGCTAATTAGGACTGGGCAGTATCGCGATAGTATTTTAGACTTAGAGATATTTTCGAGTTTCTGTATGTATGTATCGAGATACATTTGAAGAAAAAAAGTATTTGTATCTCAGTAGCGACATGCATTTGCAATGTATCGCTTGTATCGCGACACTTTGCCAGGCTTAGGTGTCTCGTTACATTTGTTGCCATTTTCAAAATAAATTTAAGAGGTAAAAACATCTATATGGTACAAGTTGCTTCGGAACTTATAATATAAACCCGCTTATAACACAATCCACCTCAGTCACCAACATAAAAAATAATCTGTGGTTTAAAGAAGGGTACTTGCAAGAATAACAAAACCAGCTTCTCTTACAAAGCCCTCAACTCTTTCCGATTTAGCAGAGCGAACGCTGTAGAGGAGTTGAGTGAAGAAAGAATGCGGCCCTGTTGTCCGATCTCCCCATACTGTGAGTGAGTCAGAAGTATACAAGACGAGAGTTTGGGATGCGCCCTCACTGCAAAACAGGGTTCATTGCGGGCAGACGCATTTTGTCAAGCATAGTACGCAGTCGTTACCGTTCTGTAACTAAGTGGTTCAGAGGGGGTGACATGTTTTTTTTAGCAGCATTAATGAAAAATCAAGAGTTCGATGTGAGGAATAGTGATAAAATAGAACAAAAAGAAGAGCACTAACATATATTAGCATTCGCATTCGCCACGAATTTCACCCTCCCCGCGTACCACCGTTCGGGAACAAATGTATTTCTATAATTATCTCTATACTTTTTCGAATACTTTTTCGCCGGTTTTGCAGAAGTATCAATAGGGATACTTGTATAAAAGACAAATGTAACTCAGTATCTGTGTTTTGGGCATTAAAACACATGTATCTTTGCATTTGTATTCCCGAATACTTTTTGGCGTATCTCTGCCCAGCTCTGCCGTAAATTATGCCCCCTTGCCGTATACCTCACCGGCACACTGCGTGTTTGTGTGGCTGTAATTTTTTTGTTTCTCAACGATTATGTAAAGCATGGAAAAGATCATTGTGTAACGTGATGACTCAGTAAGGAAGTAAAGTGCATTATTGGTGAATTCTGCTCGCACATCTCGAGACCTCCAAAATCGCTTCATTTGCTGCGCGCGTATTCCGCTCGCAAATATGGCTCGAGTTGATCATCTTCCGCTCGTGAATCTCAGGCAGCACCCGCCCCTTGGAGCGCCTCCAACACCTCCACACTTGATCCGCGGAATGTCAGGGAGGTTGTCGGAAGTTTACAGAAGCGGGCTATATCATTTCTTTTAACTCGGCGGCGCGCATGCGCGGCGAGGTTGGTGAGTGCGCGCCGGACCGGCCGGGTTGTAGAGTTGGATCTGTTCGGATGCGCCGGTTGTTTAAGGGGTATTCACACGAGGGAGAAATCCCGGGGATTTCTCCCCGGCACGCGCGCATCACGAGATAAAAACGCGAGGCTTTTGCACATCGTAAAGCCTGACGTTTTCGTCGTTGGATGCGCGTGCCGGGGAGAAATCCCCGGGATTTCTCCCTCGTGTGAATACCCCTTTACGCGGGATCGGGACCGCTCGCACGCTTCTTCCTCACGTAGATCAGGGGCGCAAAGCCGGCCGTATAGAAAGGAAAAAAAGAACAAGAAAATCAAGCTGGTCAAGCTGGTTATTAAGCTGGTTCAAGCTAGTCTAGGTGATAATCAAGCTGGTTCAAGCTGGTCAAGCTGGTTCCAGCTGGTTAGAGCTGGCACTGCAGCTGGCAAGCTGGTACTTAAGCTGGTTCGAGCTGGTACTGAAGCTGGTTCAAGCCTGTCAAGCTGGTTCGAGCTGGTGCTGAAGCAGGCCCAAGCTGGTTCGAGCTGGTCAAGCTGGTCTTGCTGGGAGCGCGCACGCCAAGGTCAGCTTGGGCTGGGACGAGGGAGCGTCCTGTTCTTTGTCCTCTCGTTTCTGGCAGACAACCGGGCACTTCAGGTGCGCTGCGAGCTTCCTTTGTGTGCGAGAAAAGAGAGAGAGGGAGTTGTAGGAGCGGAGAATCGGAGACAGGTGTGGCTTAAACACCGGAAAGAATAAACACAAATTCGGGACGCAAACAGACGATACAACTGTTGTATTGTTGTTTGCGTCCCGAATTTGTGTTTATTCTTTCCGGTGTTTAAGTATTTACCAACACGCTCGTTTTTTAATGTTAATCAAGTTTTGTCAGCTACATGTCTTGTCCTCGTCCGAACGTCGGCTGAAAGAGTTGTATCGTCTGTTTGCGTCCCGAATTTGTGTTTATTCTTTCCGGTGTTTAAGTATTTACCGACACGCTCGTTTTTTAGTGTTAGGTGTGGCTATTTTGGGCATTTTTTCGAAGGGACGGCTGTGTGCGCGTTGTTTGGAGACTACTTGAACGACGGTTCAAGCGAAGCGGGTTTTGAGGAGACAGCGAGCGGCCGTCCGTTCAGCGCGGGACGAAGTCGGACACCCCGACTGAGGTGTCATTTCGTGTCTTCGAACATGTGAGTGCTCGTGAATGACAATGGTGCCGCGGAGTTTCGCCAATGCCAACCAAGCCACACGAATTTCCTCGCCTCTGCCGAGTAAGCAAGAGGCCGCTTCGTCCCCATTACTGGCGGGACCCAGGTTCGCTTTTCTCATCTGTGTAGTATTTTTCATTGCTATTGGCTGTTTCTGACATGTGTGTAGTATTTTTCATTGCTATTGGCTGTTTCTGACATGTGTGTAGTATTTTTTTTGTGTTGAAAGATAAGCAATCTAGTTTTTATAGCATTTTTGTTTTGCACCGGAAACCACTGTCCGTGCGTCGGTTAGTCCTGTGTCAGCGCAGAGGATGCGTAGCATCTGCGCTCATGGGAGCAAGCCGCGAGTACGAAAATAATAAATTGGATGCAGAGCTGGTTTTTCTGAAGAGTTTGGCTTGTTTATCTTGTGTATCAATTTAATAATAATAATAATAATAATAATGACTTTATTTTCAGTGCCCAAAAACAACCACAGCGGTCTTCACTTTGGTGCACCTGTTCAATCCTAGAAACACGTTGGTATAATACCATCACCCAAAAACAAATAAACAAACAAAATGTTATCAGTAAATTACAAGGTTATTCAACTGATGGCGGTACAATGAAATGGATGTACAGAAATCGAGGTGCTTAGGAGCAATGCTGTTGTATAATGTCTGAATCCGAGAAAGCGGTGAAGTACAACAAGGTGAACGTACATCAAAGCATACAGGATGTCTAGTATGGCGTAAGTTAACATGAAAATTAACTTTGCTGAGCATTGATGGCGAATCAATTACACTATTCACAACCTTATGCAAAAATACAAAATCATGAATCGTTCGCCTTTCAGACAAGAGTGTAAGCGAAAATGACCTAAGTATGTATTCATAGTCATAATAACAGCGCCTTTCAAAGTACCTATCGTAAACAATACGAATCAATCTTTTTTGAACATTTTCGATGGTCAAGGCCTGTGCCCTAGATATTGAGTTCCATATTACCGAGGCAAATTCCAAACGTGACCTAACTAAAGATTTGTAAAGATGTAACAAACAATGAGGCCTCCTGAAATTCTTCGACAAACGTGATATGATTCCCAGAACTCTCATAGAACTTCCTACCAGAAAAGATACATGATTTCTAAAAGACAAGGCACTATCTACGTACACGCCAAGATCCTTCACACACAGTACACGTTCAATTGGCATGATATCAAGATGATAAGTAAAACTGAAAGGCACATGGCGTCGGCACAAGGATAGGACCTTTGTTTTTGCAGGATTAAGCAATAATAGATTTTGTTCACACCACTGAAAAATGAGGGACACATCACGCTGTAGGATCTCGCAGTCCACAGGAGAGTGAATCATTCTAAACAACTTGATATCATCAGCAAAAAGTAACAACTGGGAACTCTGGACACAAGATACTATATCATTTATAAATATTAAAAACAAGAGAGGGCCCAGGATTGACCCCTGTGGAACACCTGACGTTGAAAAGTAACTATGGGAATAACTATCAACAACGCGAACAGAGTTCGAGCGGAGTGACAGGTAACTCTGGAACCACAGACATAACTCTGGGGATAGACCATATAAAAATAATTTATGCAAGAGTAATTTGTGACTGACCTTATCAAAAGCTTTAGTCATATCAAAGTATATTGTGTCTACCTGCCCCCTATTTGTAACAAATGGAGCGCAAAAATCAAGAAAAGTACACAAATTAGTCTGGACAGACCTACCACTCAGGAACCCATGCTGCAAAGGTGTTAATTTTTGACGGAAATAAAAGAGCATCCGGGTATGTACAACAATCTCGAAAACCTTAGAAAACCCACAGAGCAGAGAAACAGGACGATAATTCGTAATAACCGAGGCATCACCACTCTTTAAAATCGGAACAATAACTGATTTCTTCCAAAGAGATGGAAAGACCCCAGAACTAAGCGAAAGATTAAATATGTGCTTTAAAATGGGAATAAACAAATCACCGCATCCTTTGATTATAAAACTCGGTATACCATCAACACCACTTGAAAACTTTGGTTTTAATTTTCTTATCGCTTCCGCAATTTCGACATGATCCACTTGTACGGAATGCAAGAAGTCATGACAGCTTATCTTATCGTCACCAGGCTGGAAAGACCCGTGGCAGCTAGTGTAACATTTGCTAAAATAATCGGCAAAAATATTTGCAACGTCATCAGGCGACGAATGATAGGCCGGTGTGTGCACTACATCATCACGTAAACAGATGCCTCGACTTGCATCGCGCGTGTGGTGTTTTACAAACTGCCAGAACTCTTTTGGTCGACGAATCAAGCTATTTTCAACGCTATCGAGGTGAAAACGTTTATCACGCTTGAACAATTTTTTTGCTAAAGCACGATATATGCTAAATTTGGTGTACCAAAGTGTATAACCAGTATTTTTGAAAAGTCTGTGAAAATGTTCTTTTTTGCGCAGGTATACTTTAAGTTCTTGCGAAAACCAGTTAGGATAGATGGAAATTTTGTTTATGTTTTTAGGCACAAAGCTATCGATAGCATCTTTAGTAACTGAGGTAAGCGTCTCGCTAACGCGATCGACATCCGACATAGCAAGAACATTGCTCCAGTCAAAATTCTCGATAGATCTATAAACACTCATATAATCACCTTTCGAAAAGCAATAATTTGATGGCATACACGATACTCGTGACCTGAAGGGAAGATAAAACTGGACAATAAAAGGTGGATGAGAAACATCG
The DNA here is from genome assembly GCF_016920785.2 of Ixodes scapularis. Taxonomy (NCBI): domain Eukaryota; kingdom Metazoa; phylum Arthropoda; class Arachnida; order Ixodida; family Ixodidae; genus Ixodes; species Ixodes scapularis. Next base: position 166,976,512 of record NW_024609868.1, on the reverse strand, counting down.
ATCTGTACAAGGGGATCGAAGGCAGGACTCAAGTTTAAAATCGGTATATTCGAAAGAGCAAGATAAAGAATATTTCCTAGGCTATTTTTTATCGTATTGTGCTGTTCGAGCCCGCAGAAGTTTATAAAAGATAATAACGAAGATGCTTTGTTAGTTGTGATGCTGTTGCTATTCACATTTTGAAGTGCCCAGTCAACACCTGGTAAATTAAAGTCTCCATATATTTGCACACGATACTTATCGAAATTAATTTGTTTTCTGATTTCCTCAAAATGCTCAATAAAAACTGTCTGGTCAGAAAGAGGCGGAAAATAATACGTACCCAAAAGATAATTAAAACCGTCACTTGCCTTAATTTCCACCCATACATTTAAACTGGTTAAACTGTTATAGAAGTCCACCAGCATAACTAGCATGACAAGTTCAGCCAGCATGACCAGTATGCCAAACTGGGCATGCGGGGGCAATAACCCAACTTGAAGCTGCAGGACCAGATGAACCAGCATGACCAGCTTAACGAGCATGACCAGGATGCCAAACTGGGCATGCTGCAGCAATAACCGAGCATGAAGCTGGGACCAGCCTGTGCAGGTTTTTTCAACAGGGGGACTGGAGCGTGGCAAATCGTAAGCGCTGACATCTGTTATCTTGAATTGAAGAACGAGAAAAAGAACGACAGAAAATCCTAAGGAGGCAGACGCAGGGTTAGGCCTGCTCATTTTACAGCCAATAATTGGTTACCTTTTTACACTGACAGCCGCCGGCGTTTTCTCATGCAATAAATCAATAACATATTAGGCAACGACCGTGCGAGTGATGGTTTCTTACCTCTCTCTGTTTATTAAAGTCTTACCAGCAATCCGAACTCCACCAATAGCGATCACTGTGCGTGCCCCGCCCCTTCGAGGCGGCCGAAAGGTATGTGAAGGTGGCCAACGTGGACGTCTTCCTCGTTATTTGTAACACGGGCTCTGTGGTAGGGATATTTTCGCCCGGCCTGTGTCGCGTGTTACTTTAGTAGCTAAGCAGTGACAGTTCTGAGTGGACGTCGGAAAGCTCAGTCTGCTGAGGCGTCGGTCGGCTCGTCAAGTTGGAGGAGCGGCCATTTTTAACGGCCGATCGTCTCGGGAGGTTCTCTCCAAAAATGCGAGTTCATCTTCGACTCGTCGATTTGGACTGGGTTCCAAGGAGCGGAATTTTGCCTCCCTCGCGGATTTAGGAAAACACTCAGGGTCTTTCAGTAGAATTTCACCATAAAAAAAACTGAGTTTTTAAAACATGATTTTTAAAGTGACAGACACCGACAGAACATTATTTTGTTTTTCAAACTATGTGATATAAATAAACATTTTTTTTTAAAATTGCACAAATAAAAATGATACCAATGTTAAAAGAATAGCTTAAACCATTCTTTTAACATTGTTAGGGTAACATTGTTAGTAGGGTCAAAGACAAGGGAAAGTATAGCTTATTTTATAACTCTAAATATAACTCAAATGCCAGCTATTAATATTTTAACAAGTACTCTAGTAGTGCGGATTCCTACATTTATTATTTATAAAAGTGATTTAGCAAATATTTCTTTGTTTTTATTTGATTCACATGAGCCGAACTTTTAATTTGAGTGTACGATCGAAGATACGATTGTATCGATAACAATCTTTGGTCTAGTAGGTAAATATTAGAACACGTTTTCGATATTAAAAAATAACACCATCATTGATTATAATAGTTCACTGTTTCATTTTGAAAACATTTTGTTTCAGGACTTGTTTTTATTTAAGCACTGTCGCCATATCTGATCGACAATATAGAGGAACAAAGTTCTATATATACAAAATCGAACGGGCTTTTTTGTTCCTCATAAAATAAACTCAGAGCTATCGGACGGCACAATGTTCCGCGGAATAGGTTCATTTAATTTTATGTCAATTTCACTTGTAACTGGCAGTATACAATGAATAGGAGGATAGATAGGAGGAAAAAGTATAAAACAGTATTTGTATTTTGTATAGCTCGAGGAGGTAGACTTTATTTATTAAGCATCTATTCCTTGTGGCATTGGCTATTTGCACCATGGGCTTCAGTCCGAGGGATATATTCGGGACTGTGCCCAATTCGACTAAGTGACAAGTTCAGACTGGCTTAGCAGTGCCACAAATGCAGTGCACAGAGCAGCTTACTCGGTCATTTTTAACGAGGTTTCACTCGCTTTACCCCCATGTTTCGAGATGTACAGGCAAAGGACCCATGGTTGTTTTCATGTGTGAATATGACGCTCTTCCCGATATTGGACATGCTTGTGGACACAACCTCATCGCTGAGTGTGCTGTTGCTGCTGGCATTGCTGTGAAACAAGTGCTTCAGGAAAACACATCGCTTGCCGGAAAGGTTTGTTTAATATAAATGCAAATTTTGATCTGGCATGTTGAAATATGCAGTCTTTACGGTCTGCTGGAGTCTTATAACAGTAAAATAAAATATCAATAAAAATGCGCTCCGAACCTCATCCAAAATTTAAAAAAAAGCAAGAAAAAACGTAACATGGCCCACGCCCGGTAGCCCTGGGAGCCTAACTTGGGGCTATTAAGGTTGTGCTCCAAGACGCTAGTTGGAATCAAAATATTTTTATGTGTGACTAACTCACCAGGGAAATGCGACCTGGCGTTTATCCTGTTCACCACACAATTGACGAAATGTCAGACCTGGGCCAATGGTGGCACAATCAAACAACCCGCAGGGAACGCCAATTCTGGCGTCTTTACGGTAATTGGGGCCCAAAGGTGTCATATGACAACCGAAGCACCGGTTAGTGAAGGTGACTGTGACACTTGTTTAACAGTTAAGACCCACATAAGCGAGGTTACAACCAAACAACCAGGCAGTGAAGCTTAACTCGAGGAGTCTGAAAATGTAGGTCGAAACTGCCGGACCCTGGCCAGTTACCTATACAGAAATGAAGTTTCCCGCTAAATTCATCGGGGAAATTAATTAAATAAGGTTTTCGTTGACTTCCAGTGAAACTGTCTAAAATTCGAATGAATTGAAACGATTGCTCTTTAAATGTCTTGCATTACAGGACTATTTAAATAACGGTCACTGCAAAGTTTATTATATTGTCCTCTTCTTGAAAGCGCACCCTGATCATGATTATATATACCCTTTCTACAACTCAGGTTGTTGTTCTTGGTACACCAGCTGAAGAAGCGGTACACGGAAAAGTACACCTCTTGCAAGGAGGAGCCTTTGATGATGCGGCGATTGCGCTGATGGCGCATCCGACGCCCTTGAACGAAGCATGTCCTTCAACTTCTGCACTTTTAAGGGTACTAATAAGCCTCTTACGAACGTGTAATGTGGAAATCCTAGAAATAAGGATCAGAAATGCTGTAATTCTTAGCGAATTTGTTATGTAAACATAACATCTGAGACAATAACTACTCCGATTCTACGAATACGCACACCAAGGGCTTCATTAAAAGCTAATAGCAGACACAATACCAATAATGAATGTGCTTGGCGCATGTGCCAAATGCTGTCATCACAAGCATTACAGACGCTGTAACAGCAGCGCAACAAAAAATAAAGAGGTCGGAGGGAGGAATTTCTTTTAGAACTGCAGCTTTTATATCTGCTGCGACATTATATGGTTATTGAATCTCAACAGTACAGCACCGTCATAAACTCACGCCAAACGACGGAGTTGGTAGAGTGGGTTTTGTTGAGGTTTCGCGATCAAAGCTCCGGCCGGTTGAGTTTTTTTAGCGGCGCGCAGCTCGACTATACAGCACGAGCTGTAATCAAACTTAGGTGCAAGTATTTGTGTATCCTTTCACTTTCTAATATCAAAAGAGTTGGTTTTGGTGTAATTATAATCTCATATGTGTTTGATCACGTGCTTATTCTTAAATACTGATGGTAATATAGGACAACTTCTAATACAGACTTATAACAGCGATATAAGTTCAACCTGGATAGTTTGTTTTAACGAAGTCTAGGATGCTTGATAAAACGTATGTGATTAAACTACTATTTAATGAAACGATTGTCCTTGCGACAAGCGGAATGTTATAAAGTAAAAACAAAATCTGCTGAGACGAATCTAACTTGTAGATATGAACAGCTGACTCTTTTTTCCGGAAAAAGAAAGGTAAGGAGTTGAGAAGGACACTTCTGCCCGTCACTCATTTACGTTTCTGTTTTATAAACAAATTCAGCTGCCCGCATTTACAGACAAACAAAGTAGCCCAACAAAAGCCCGTAAGGACGTTAATCATTTACGTTGGCTTGTTTTTCAAGTCAGGGTGGCATTTTTCTGAAAAATATAGTGGAATGAAAGCACGGAATATATTTCGCTTCAAGCAAATCAAATCTATGTTCTGATATGCACCTGACATAAGGAATGTTGAAGTTTTTGTGGCTAGCACTGGTGACTAACATTTTCTACGGGCTTCATTGTTGTGGACGTTATACTTCGCATTATCTGTGCAATATAAAAGCTATGCCTTTTTGGGATCCTATAGTCGATGCCAACAAACTGCTCAGGCTACCCTTGTAGATTGTTTTACTGGAATCTTTGGAGGTCCGGTCGTTTAACAATGCTCAAAAAGATTTATTATTTGTGCTTATCCTGGCTGAGGCTTTAGTTAGAATCGTGGACAGCCAGCATTAAAATTATACGTTTATATGACGATGATTCAGTGAATAAGCAATTTTTTTTGTGTGAGTAAAAGGTTAATATTTTGTGTAACGCGATTCTGCAAGTTCAACATTCTTGCCCCATAAATACGGAAACGGCCTGTAAAATCTCGTTCCATGTTATTAAGTCTCCGCGAAACATTCTTTTATTATTGAGGCAACTGCACTTTCACGAACATCTCATCAATCAGAAACAATTTTATTTCTACTTTTCCGTTAGAAAACTATCTTATGATTATTGCATGTGCTGGTTACAAGTTACAGAACTGCATTATTCTCTTTGAAGGAAAATGTAGAATACGAAGGGAGACAATCCCACGCCGGTATAAAACCATGGGATGGAGTTAATGCTTTGGATGCTGCCGTCACTGCGTACGTAAATGTGGGTTTACTGAGGCAACAGATGAAGCCCGAGTGGAGAATTTCAGGTGAGGATGCCGCTCTCAAAGGAACAGCGTGTATTTAGGTCAAAGAGTTCCCATTTAATAAGCACACAAATGCGATGCACAACTGCAACGACAATATTTCGTTTTGATCGTTAACAGTGAAATCTAATTAACATACGACTATCCTCAAGAGCTACAAGCGTCTACATTTCATGGTGTATTTCAACGACCTATTTACATCAACGACACGTGATGACGTGTCTGAGTTATTCTTTCTGAAACTGAATAATTATTTTTCTCAAAGCTGTAATCCCGTGCTCAATAACACCATTCACATAGTTATCACCGTGGAGTATTCTGTAAGTAATTTTACCTGTAAGAACGCTCGAATAATAAATCTATATCATTTGTCTTCTAATGTCGTAGTTTGATATTTACACCAAAATATTTGAAATGGCTGAATGCCCCCCCCCCCCCGCCCCCCAAAAAAGAAAAAAAGAACGGTATTGCATAAACAAGGCAAATTGTTTAGAGACACTGTAGACCATGCCTTTATGTTTGAATTGAATTATTCCACGTTTCAAACGTCAAACCTGTGTTTTTCAAGCTAGAATTAAAATGGTTGTACGTTGAGAAAGAAGGCCAAATTTTGCACCATTTTTGTTTTAATTTTCCAGTGTTGTTGTTTGTTTATATCCACGGTTCTCAATTGGATATCGGAGTCATTCAGGAAGTATAAATACTTTTTTAAGTCTTTCGAGGTGTCCCTGTATGTGGGTGCGCAAGACATGCTTTATATTTATGGTTTTTAGTTTGATATCAGATAACCACATATTTTTATTGTGTGCCTGATTAAAAAAATCTAATTACCGTTGAAGAACTTTTTAATTTTGTTTTTCATTTAAGGGTCCGAGTGCCCCTTCGTCAGCGTAATTTTGGCTCTATTTTATTTTTTGAATTGCTAATGCGCGCGTCTACGAGTTCATCTGTAGGTTGTACTGGTTTTAACTGTAAGGGGGCTAGAGGCGTCATCAGGCAGCAATGCTTTCTATTCAAAAAAAAAAAACACCTCCATTCGGCATGATTCACAAGAAAATTAAAGGATGCCTCGTGCACTGCTGGTAATGTACCCTTTGCAGGCGTGGTTTGGGGAACCTTTGTTAACACCATCGTTATTATTCCTTGAGAAGACAATTTTAGTATTTCACCAGAAACATATAAAATCTTCTTTCGTAGATGTTTGACTTATTTTTATTATAGGCGGTGGCAAGTGGAATTAGTCAAAGATTACTTATAAATTTTGACGGACTATGTTTTTAAGGGCCTGGTGCCAATAATTATGCGAAGCACAAATGTAGTGCAGCTTTTAGTGATTTTTGGTAAATAACAATACTAATAAACTGCCTGCGAAAATACATGTTTCCAGCTCGAGAATGACCCAAGTACTGATTGCGGTCTGGCCCTTTTTTTCTTCTTGTTAGTCCGGGTTCACACTCTTGTAATAATTTACATAGAAAGCACCAAAGAGAACACTTCTCTAAGAAACGAACGCTTCAAGCTCAATGCTGGGGATGGCGTGATACACAGAAGGTTCGGTTTTTGACTGTTTCCGAAAATTCCGAACGTTTGCGATTAAATTACGACCACTTCTGCGTTCCGGGAGGGTTCGCCGTCACGTCACCACAGCGTATGTTATAGCTTCAGCAGCGGCGGACGTGCATGGTCAGAAAACAAGCACTAAATTTTAGGGGGATGGAAAGTGAGTTTTATTAGTCGTAGCGCGTCTAAAAAAAGTGCAAGAATTTCAAAGGATCCAGTTGTTAGCTAAGTTCAGTTTCGCTCTGCAACGAGCATGGATAATTGGATTCATTAGAATCGCTATCGTGAGAGTTGGTCATCAACACATTCAACTTGGATGGTTCTGCACCTGCACACATGTAAAACTTAATAAATAAAAACATTTTGTTTTCTTTCTTACGGGCCTGAACTTAGCGACAACTGACGCGATTGACACTTCCTTCCACCACGAAATCCAATGCGGAGCGCAAGTTCTTCTGCTTCTGGCACAGGGGTTTTGAGGATGTCAAAACGTCGAGTTTTCATTGGATAATTGAACAAAATAGTGTGTAGACCTAAAGGCATCTAGCGTTGAGGTCCACCCACTATCTTTTCAATCAAAGCCAATCAGAGCTCGGCGTCGTTCTGACGTCACCACAACTCCTGTGCAAGAAGCAGACGGCTTTCTCACCGCATAGGCTTCGGCAGTTTGGAGACTCAAGAAATAAGACTGCGCATCGCACACTGTAGATTATATTTAGATCGAGACAGAAGGAACTCCCTGAACCCGGTGCAGTGAATTTATTTGATTAGAACGTACTGACACATCACAAAACGTGAATCGGTCCAGTCTATTGGCTACGAGACAATTTGGTGCTTCGTCGGTTTCTTCCTTGCTTCTGTTTAACGTCACGAACGTTGCTTTTTTTTTTTTAATATGAGTTATCAGCTGCGCAATTTCACAAAAGAAATAACCTAACTCGAATAATATAGCTGATTCACGAGACAATAATTTTGATTCGGGCGAGTGGCATGATGAGGATGTCCGTTGGGCTCGTCTGCGAAGTTCAATGAAGCAACGGTTTGATCACGTGGTTAGGAAATCAAAAAAAAAAAAAAAACTTTGACCGTTGGCGCTGACTGCGGACCTCAGCATACGCCTTCAGATTTTTTGAAAGCAATTTAGATAAGCTTATATAAACGAAATATTTTATTGAACAATTAATTAGTTCATGCATCTAAGAAGATTTTTCGTTTCAAGAAGTTGTAACGCTCAGAATATGGTCTGACAGCACTAATTAACTATCCAAAACTATCTGAAACAGTCAAACTTTGGCCGCTCTTCATAAGCTTTCGTGCCAAAACCGGTTTCGGAAGACGCATCTCCCCTTCACTATTCAAGATACGTCATGTTTCGAAAACCGTCAAGAAACTACCACTCGGGAAAGCACTTTCAATAGATTTTGAACTAAGCTCACTAATAAAACTGGCCTTCAATCGAACCTTCTCATCTATGCGATAATTTCAGTAAAATAGCTTTGTTTCTTACTGATTTACTCGCTGCGGTCCCTGCTTCACCTTGCAAAAAATAAAGCAAGAAAGGAAGTTGTGTACTTTCCTCGTGATCTGACCTTTGTAGGAGTGCTGTGAAGAATTACTGTTCCCAAGACATTAAAATATTTAATATGTCTTCATGACAAAACTTTAATATTGCGAGTGTAACATTTCAAATACTACTCTTTCGGAGTAGTTCGACTAATTGTTTTAACTGGGGGGGGGGGGGGGGGGGGGGGTGGGGGGGCATTGAACGTCCCTCAAAGTTTCGTTTGTAGAGTTTGAGTTGTGTCATTTTTATCAACTGGGCGCCTATAATAAAAGGAAACACAAACCTAGCGCAGGTTTTAGTAACCATTTGTGTATAATTTATGTCGAAACTGCTTGTAAATATACATATTTTCAGCTGTTAATTTGGCTGTAAATATGGGATGGTGAATGCAGTATAGGTTGATTTTTCTTTCTATCTGGGAAGGTATCATGATCATAGTTCGCTCAAAGTATTCGAAAATAAAAAATAAATAAAAACATTTTCCCTAAGAAACGAACGCTTCGTGTTTAAAATACGTTTCACACACTGTCAATTATGTTACCACTCATAAAATTATTACGATTCGCAATAAACTCAAATGATCAATAAGACACGTTCAACCGAACACTCACCCATTGAAGGACTACAGGGTACCAGTCTTGTTTTCACTGATGAACTTGCTACTTTCCCCGCTTATATACAAGTCAAAGGAAGAAAAAAAAATCGGTAACGCAGTTGCGTATTTTACTAGTGATTTGAACTTCGTTTGGGGAGTTGCGGGGAGTTATTTGTTGCAATCAGTACTAACGGTTATTTTTAATCATACTACCGGCCAGCTTTCGAAAGGTCAAGGCATGGTTTGGGCAAAAATATTAAAGCAATCATAAGTCAAACAAGTATATGCATGCATAAAAATGCAAGTATGCTAGTCATTGGCGTAAAAAAGTCATCCATTGCACAAGCAAATAGAGCGGCAAGAGTAATCGCTGCAACGCTGTGAGGCAAGACATACCATTGACGAACAGAGCAACGAAGAAAGGACTACTTAAAAACATATTTTCTGTAGCGGAACTCCAGGAGCTATTCCTCCTGCGTGTGCCTTGTGTCACGACTTAGGCTGCAGTGTAAATAATCGCCTAGACGAAAACCTACTTGATCATGCATTTTGTTGTGCAAAAATGACAAGCGCTTCACTCTCCTTCGGCAAAACTTGGGCAATCCGGACGCGTCATACAACTGTAACAGAGGTGATTATTTAGCCGTATAAAAAAAGTTGGGAGTTGTATGTATATTTGTACAGCCTAGAACTTTGTCTCCCTGAACGAGCGGCGAGTCTCCCAGGTGTAGATGAGCAACTTAGCCAGTGCAGTACAACCGCTAGACTGGGTTTTTAACGTGCACCACGCAGTAGAGGTACACGACCGCACGCCGCTACGATGCTCATTCAGATCGGAACGGGCAGGGTTGGGGATTGAACCCAGGACCCTGGGTTCTGCAGCGCGAGCTTTCGCGCCATGTGCTCCAAGCTGCTGTGCGCTGGCCCACTCGGCCACCGACCCCCGTAATAAAATATAAATGAACCGAATAGATTTTGTCCATATTGTCGAATTGTCGAAAAACAAAAACGTGGCAACCTGACCTTCATCATCGATCACTCTGGTAAAATTGTGGACCGTGCGTGGGAGCTGAGCCATTGATGAATAGCTTCGTTGGAACCCGTGCTCATCATGAAAAAAAAGCGATTCAGATTTTAGAAATGTAATTATGTGCCTAAAAATAAAGTGCTCGAGAACCTTGCGGCATGTACTCAACAATGACACTGGTCTGTAGTTGAAAACTCTCTTTTTTCACCACTCTTATATATGGGCACTACTTTGGCTACTTTCCAATCTCGTGGCACCTTAGAATTTTTTAAGCTGCAAGAATAAATCACGTAAAGAAACTTGAAACACCATTCTGCGTAATTTCGTAAAAAAAAGAGAGTGGATACGGTGTCTGGGCCGCACGACTTTGTAACCTGTAAAAGACTGTCCAAATGTACTTCCATAAAGACCAATAAGTCACTGATCTTATAACTGTCATGATTAAATTCCGGTAAAACAAAGTAGTGAACTGTGTACAAAAAAGACAAAAAATATTATACTCGCTTGCGATGCTCACTTCGTCTGTAAGCGTAAGTACACTATGGCTAAATATTTTCATCTTTAATGTCTTCAAAAAAATTTGAATATTTCAAGTTCAAAGTTTAAAGAATGCTCTTTCGGTCTAGTGAGGCAATTTGTCTCCAATATTCTGTGCCAATAAGAGTTTTTAAAAATAATCTGGAAATTGTTAACTACTATGAATTTGAAGGACGTGGGGCCAATAATAGGAAAAAGTACAATGCTAATGCAGCGTTTAGTAAAGGTGAATGCATACTAAAATGTTAAAAATGCTTGTGAAAATGAATATTTTTGGCTTTAGAAATAAGCAAGAGGTGATTTGCGTCATTTTGTTTTCTCTGACTATGATCGGACCTCACTGTGGTCAGAGTTTGCACAAAAATTTGAGAGAAAGAACACTTCTCGAAGAAACAGACGCATCGTGTTTAAAACACATGATGTTCCAGAAACGATTTGTCAGCTACGGATAAGCGAAGTCCTTAAAATAAGCATAAGCTAAACGGACCACTAAGGCACAGTCCACGTTCGATCGAACATTCTCATTTATACGATCAAAACAATGAAGCAGTTATATTTGTTTAGAATTTCCCGACAGACAGCTTCACTAGAAATACTGCCTTATATTTTGAATGCAGTTGGAACGTGTTTTGAACCTTGCGGTATATATAGTGACTACGAGCATCGAAGCGCGAGCACACTCTTATAAACTTTTTTGTTTTATCAGTTTGTCTTGATCAATAGCCATTACACTTACCAATGCAACTTTCAAACATAGATGGTCGTCGGGCTACGTTGTGCAAAAATTGTGGTCATAAAGGTTTAATTGATGTATACATCTGTGCCGCATCACGTAATAGTTTTTATTTAGTTTTTGTAGCACAATTTTCATAGCACAATCACCACGTGTGCGGCTGATGTCGAGGCATAAAAGTTCTGTCGACCGATAAATCTTTGGATTGTGACATACAGCAGTATAATTTCCATGCTTTATGCCGCAGAACTCATTTTGATTTTGAAACAGGTTTTTTGGTTCCGTTGCCAGCTGAACCATATACTCCTCATTACAAAGTCAACACTGTCGATGAATAAATCATAATACTGCGATAAAAACAGAAAGGAACAGCAAAAGACAGATGAGGACTAGCGTTCCTTCACGCAACTCCAACGGCGTCGATTTAATCGTCTCTCCTCTGTTCCATTTTTCGGTTGTTAGAGCGTGCCATATTTCACTTGACACTTCAAGACGTGGTAGCCCCTATTTCTCACCTTCACGCTTTATCCGCTATTGGCTAGCACCTCTGAGGAAGTGAATAGTAAGATAGTATGCCACAGCCCAAAGCATGGAGCATCCGTCACGATGGAGTCGTATCGAGCCAGCAAACATGCGGAAAACTACCGAAAGATTATTTTATGGCGTGTCTGCACCTACATATTGCGAGCAGGGCGCAGACTTGGCGGGCAATAGTTCACTCCTCTGAAAACAAATGAACCTCGTTGAAGCCATTGTGCTTTGAATGCGCGTTGGAAAGATAAGGCACACTACAATAGTCATAAATTCCATTTAGATTGCGGTACCGCATCCTACGATAGCTCATGAAAAGCAGCGTAACGGTGAAGCAGCAAGACCAAACAATATATGGATGTTTAAAAAACAGAACTTAGGACTTCGTGGTAAGCAGTTTCCGGACACAAATTTGTATTGTTCCCATATTAGATTAAATAAGGAAGGAACGCATCTGAACTAAAAATAATTGTGTTTCTCCGTACTTTATACATGACAGTATTCTTGCAACTAACGTCGGATAAACCTCTGATGGCGTTAGACGAACAGGGAGTAGAAGCTGAAAAGAAAGAAGTCTGTTAAGATCCCCCGCCACGTGGGTACGGAAAGAAAGGGGAAAAGAAAAAGAAGAACGACGACGATGAACGTCAACGATTGAATGTTTTGGCTTTGCAAGCTTTCAAATGTCGCTGTCTTATTATCAGCGGAGTGAATAGTAAAGTGTTGCTCGTTGTGTGGAAATGGAACGATTACTGTGACGACCCGCAGCGACTGCAACAAAAATATGGTGCCGAAAGCTCGGGATTGACATCGCTGCATATACTTCGAAGCTGGAACGTGAGTGACCCTTCACGTACAATGGAAGTCCTCAAGAAAAAGCGCAAGGGCATCCGGTAACAAGTAACTCGACTGTTGAACGACGCGGACGGGTTACTAAGGGCCCCAGGACCAAACGTAGCTGAGCTAGAGGTGGTCCTCTAACGTCTGAAACTAGCTCAGGGCCAACTGAACAACGTCGACTCCGCCATCAAACCGCTTGTTTCGGAACAAGACGGAGATGCGGAATTTGCGCTAGTCGTTGAGTACGCAGATAAGATCGTCACATACTTAACCAAGCTGAAGCGCCAGTTAACGCGCTCGACGCGATCGAGGCATTCCACCAGTGACAGTCAGTTGAACGAAAAAGGAGACAGACAGGGAGCATCAACATCAAGTTAGGTCAGACTTCCAAAGCTGGAACTGATCAAGTTTAATGAACAGCTGAAAAACTGGCTGCCAATCTGGAACCAGTTTGATGCCGCAATCCACCGAAACCCTGACTTGACACCATGCGACAAGTTTAACTACTTAAAGGCCGCACTAACAGGGGATGGAGCGGCAACCATCGACGGACTGCAACCTACAGCAGAGTGCTACGCGGACGTCATCGATCTCCTACAGCGGCGGTTCGGTAATCAAGAAGCGCTAATCCAGGATCACATGGAAAGCCTCATGGACATACAACTTGTTCCACCTCAGCGCAACGTCAGAATCCTGCGGCGATTGTATGACAGTCTTCAAGCTCGCATCCGGGGTCTTAAGGCACTGGGCGTGAGTCGTTATACTGCCGATTTAATAATTATTAGCTATATTGATGATCTGATCATTTTTCGATTACTTCTAGTCACTTTTGAGTTGCTTTTTACTTCACTTCAATTACCCCGCACACCAGAGGGTAGCGTTGGACCAGAAGTCCTTCCAGTGAACCCTTCTCCTCATCCGACGGCTCCCTGTGGTGTCCGCGATACTTCCGAGGTAAACAATTCTTTGATTCCAATATTAATAGAAAAATAATGTAGAACCCTTTCACTTCACGTGAAGATGGAGGACCAGCGAAGCTATATTAACAACGTCTAGGACGATGCTTAGAGGACGACGTCTAGGACGACCTCAGGGACGACGTCTAGGATGACTTCGAGGACAATGTCTAGGACGACTTCTTGGGCGACCTCATGCACGACGCCGGGAGGACAACGTCTGGGACAACCTCAAGAACAACATCAAAGATGATGCCTAGACCGACGTCCAAGACAACATCTAGGACAACCTTAAAGACGACCTCAAGGACGACGTTTAGGACAACCTCGGGGAAGACGTCTAGGACGACCTCAAGGACAACGTTTAGGACGACTTCAAGAGCGAGCTCGAGGACGACGCCTAGGACAATGTACAGGACAACCTCTTGGACGACGTCTAGGATGACTTCTAAGGCAGCATTGAAAACAACACCTAGAGGCCGCCGTCCTCTAGGTGTTGTCCTCAGCCTAAAGGACGTCGTCCTTTAGGTTCAGGACAACCTGAAACGACACCTAGAGGACGTTGTCCTCTAAGCGTCGTTTTCGAGGTTGTTTTAGACGTCGTCCTTAAGGTTGTCCTTGAGGTCGTCCTGGACATCGGTTTTGAGGTCGTCCGAAAGGTCGTCCTCCAGATCGTTCTAGAAGTCGTCCTTAAGGTCGTCCCCACCATAGTCCACGAGGTCGTCCTAGACGTCGTCCCTGAGGTCGTCTTATACGTCGTTCTCTAGGCGTCGTTGTCGAGTTCTTCCTAGAAGTCGTCCTTGAGGTCGTTTTAGACGTCGTCCCTGAGGTCGTCTTATACGTCGTTCTCTAGGCGTCGTTCTCGAGGTCTTCCTAGAAGTCGTCCTTGAGGTCGTCCTAGACGTCGTCCTCCAGGCGTCATCCTTGAGGTCGTTCCAGATGACAATAAGTGCATATACATATTGTGGATTAATTTGACTGACCCCGGGATTAAATTGTGTAGCGCGAGGATTAAATTATGTGGCGCTTGGATTAAATTGGGTGGCACTGTGATTAAATTTTCCGTCCTTTGGATTAAAATGAGCTGGAAAACCTGTAGATGGCGAATCTTCGATAAAAGTAGAAATCAATGACAGGTTAAGAAAAGTCTACGACGCAGAGAGGATTAAGCAAACGCAAGCTTGGAGTGGAGTGGAGGGAGGTATCTCCTCTCTGTTTCATTTTAGGTTATTTTGGCGAAGAGAGCACACAGACAACCTTTTGTGCTAGAATCAGGCCGAAGACTGAGCTCTCGTTCCTTAAAGATAAAACGAAATAAAAGGAAGACGTCTCCGGTACGGGGCGCTCAGGTTACGCACGAAGCGGGTTCGGCGCGAACGGCGGTTCTCCGTCGCTCTCAGGGACTTCGGAGCTCGTCAGCGTCGGCGACTCCATGACACCCTCCACTCCCAAGCTTCCGTGTCTCCAACACATCGAACCCCTTTCGAAAAAAAAAATTGAAAGGAATTGTAATGGGTATTTTGTAATCGATTACAGCAAGAGTAATTGAATTACAAGGATCGTTACTCGTTAAAGGCAGTGATTAAAGTGTTACAAAATTACACTAAAATGTTACAAGTAATCCATTACTTGTAACGTGTTACGTACAAGTCTGGTTTTTAGACAATGACCTCTGTCTCAATCATTCTAAAACAAATATAATGACATATTATCGCAAGACCCACGATATAATTTTTTCCATATCATTATCATGGCGAACTGCTGTCACGTGTAAGTGAACTGAGGGACCTTGGTGTTGTTTTTGATTTAACCCTGAGATTTGACACTCACGCTACCAAAGTGGTTCAATCAGCTTTGCGCACGTTAGGTGCCGTGTCTCGCATAACGAAGAAATTCAAAATCACCTCTGATTTGTTTCACGTTGCACTGTTTCTTAGTTAGATCCAAGCTAAAGTACCCCTCCGTTGTGTGGAACGGCATTTCTAAAACTAACAGTTTATCTGTCGAGTGAGTCCAAAACAACGGTCCAAAAAATGATCCTTCTTTAAACGTTGGGTGTAACCCGCAACTCGTCTACTTGTTGAGCCTGCAGCAGCGTCTGGTGAAGGCAGATCTCTTGTTTTTGTTTAAAACCCCACACGGCTCGATTACCTCTCCCAGGGTTCAGTCCAAAGTGAGGCTGAGAGTTCCACATGTGCCTACACGGCTTCAATCATCTTTTTTTATATAGCTCGACATCTTAGGCACTTAAACCCGATCCAGAAATTGGTTGATTGTTATAACCGCTACTCTGATACAACTGATATTTTAACTCATGCGGGAGCAAGTTCGGAAACGCTGTTAAAAACTTCCTCTTGCAAGAAAAGGGCTAATCAGTTGAAGGGTTGATGTGTGTAGTCCGATATCCAAGTATTTGATTTTTGCACTCACACCTGGTAATGCATCTGTTTTGTGCCTTTGATTTCCCTTGATGATATGAATGTCTTTCCTACTTGTTATATTCTTATTCTCAGACTGGTGAACACCTTCCCCTACTGCAGTCGTGTGTATGTGTGTTTGTATTTGTGTGGTTTTGCTTGCTTTTTTTAATGTGCCAGCACTAACACCGATTGGTTCTTCTTGGACTCTTTAATAAACACCGATTGATGGATTGATTGATTCATTGATTCTTATTAAAAATACTGCTCTCAGAAGTGTGTCTTGGAGTGCAGTGTGTGAGTATACAAGTCTCCAGTCATAGTTTTATGTATCTCGAAATTCTGGCAAGTTAAGCCTAATTTGTAGGTCGGCTGAATCTCTGCTTTGACACACTTGTTGCACGGACTGCACTAGGTTTGAGCACTAACGTGCTTAAAAGTTCCTGTGAGTGCAATATCATCGTTTCTTTGTGCTTTTTTTAAAATGATGTTAGTATCTAACATGCAGACAGGGCTGCTGCTTTGAACTTGAGTTATTTTTGTATGTGTGCCTGTAAGCGCACTTCTTGAGGTGAGCCAACACAAAGACCGATAGGTCGGTCTGGACACTGTAATAAGCCCTGACTTTGATTTATTATTATTATTATTATTATTACTATTATTGTTATTTATTTATTTTGTATTTATTATTCTTACTTATTTCACTAGGTACGGGAGGAAAACACGAGCTTATTATCTGCCAGATGTTTTCAATCTTTTTCCGGACTCAGATATTGAGGTGGGCTAGTTGGATACGCAGTTTTTTCGCTTCATTCCAAGAGAAAAGTTAAAAAAAGGATACGTTCAGTCATGTTGGACTCAACGTAGTTTTCTTTCTGTGTTCGAGTGTGTTCTACTATATATATTTATAAAATATAATTATGAATATTTTCTAATTTATAGTTTCGAATCTGTGTACGTGTGTGTGTGTGTGTGTGGGTGAAAGTGTATGAGTATGGGGAATGCAAGCATGTTCACCGAAGCTTCTAAGTTGTTACTCCGTTCGCCAATTTCCCGGGTCCCTGTCCCTCAAGCTATTGTAGGCTTTGACGGACCCTCTAACACCTCTATTTTTAGTGGTCAATAAATTATTATATATTAGTACATTTATTTTTAATATTATTATTATTATTGTTATTATTATTATCATTATTATTCAACATTCTGATGTGACTAACGAACCCTTGTGAATATTTCAAAACTAGTTTTTATTCCAAGCATTTTTTTTTAACAAAAGCGTTTTTTACTCTTTTTTTCTGTTCTTTTTCTGTGATCTTTTTATTATTATATGGCAACAAAGGAAGCCACCTACACCCTCCGTGTCGCCAGAACTGGAGAATATTTTCTGCGACTTCCTTTGGCTAAAAGTGACGCTAGTGTCTTGGGTGTGTGTGTGTGAGTGTGTGTCTGTCTGTGTGTGTGCGTGTGTGTTCGTGTTTTTGTGTGTCTGTGTGTGTGTTTACTACTTTTTTATATAACGGATATTTTTATGAGCGTCAGTATGCAGTTTGAACTACTGTAAAAACTTGGTAAGAATTCTGCTTTTTTATCTAGAACTGATTATTTTATTTTTATGGAATTACATAGCTGGTTTTGCCGCACAAGCCCATGATGGCTTTGGCGAACCTGCACTGTGCATTGATTATGCTCCTTATTCACAACTATATTTATTATATTTATTATTATTATTGATATTACTAGTTATTTAGAAAAAATTAGGAAAAATAAACATGGAGGAATGCGGCGAAAATGAAGCACTCAGAAAACGAAAAGCAGACAGAGTGTAAGAACCATTCAAAACTTTCTTCCCTTCTCCATAAATAAATATTTAAAAAAATAAAAACATTTTTTATCGACAATGCGTTATACATAAAGAAGGATTATATTATGTCCATTATCTATCATTCTAAAATAGATTAGAACGAACTTTCTTCCTGAGAAAAAGAAGCGAGAGACGGTGACACATTTGACTTAATTTTTGTACTTCGGGAAGGATGTTT